>NC_044309.1:4578203-5823557 GCF_007474595.2 Lynx canadensis | reverse complement strand
GCTGGGACTTCCCAGTATGCACTGCAGTCACCCTGGAGGGATGGCTAGAGATGGAGTAGGCATGGCTAAGGGACCTGAAGCATACTTTGCTGGGGCTGCCTTGGTGAGCTGGCTTGAGCTGGAGCAGGCAGATAGTGGTACCTGAAGCACATGGTGCTCGGGCCACCTTGAGGGGACTGCTGGAGCTGGTGCAGACAATGGCTTTTTGGGGTGGCCCTAGTAGGCTGGCTAGAGCACCTAGACCCTGTTCCTGTCTGTGCTATCAAGGTGGAGAGTGAACATGAAAAATGGCACTTGCTGTCACCTCCAACCCTAGACAGAGTTCCAACAGTTCCCCATCCATTGGCAGATACTCTAGGGTTTGTAAAAGGATTTTTCACTTATAGTCTCATTGCCTTTAATTCAGATTTTTATTATTTGCTCTGCTGTGCCCCAGTTCAAGTGAGTGCACACCAGCCTCTCAGTGATATCACTACATACCGCAGGTCACAGCATCAGGGGTAGAGTTCCCATTATTGTCTTATCTCCATCTTTCCTGCCCTTCTCTATGCGGTCCCTCTTTCATTTGTTGAGCAAAAGGTGTTCAGGTTAGCCCTCATTCTTTTTCTGGAGGGATTGATTTATATGTAGGTGTAGATTTGTTTTGTCAAGAGAAGGTGAGTTCAGGGTTTTCCTATGCCACCATCTTGGACTGACCCCTATTCATTTATTATTTATCTGGGCAAGTGGTTTAAATCATTAAAGGCTTTTAAAGTTCAACATGAGGGACCTATGACCGATTGAAGTGTAAAATATGGCAAAGCCATTTAGAAGCTACACAGCATGAAAATACCTGTGGACTTGGTTCTCAAGCAGTTTAGTCCCCAGCTCAACCACTTATCAGCAGGGCTCTGAGGCTCCCTTCCTCCCCGCGTCAGGTAGAGAGTAAGAATTAGCAATGAGGAGGGATTGTGGAGTATAGCCAGGTGCCATACATGAATCACAGTGCTTGGGACCTAAGTGTGCAAAACAGTATCAGTTGAATCTCAACCTGATCTGATTGAGGCTCAAAAATTGTTTTTGAAATTTTCTCTGTGACACAACAGATAACTTTGTACATCACTAAGGTTATGACATAAATTATTGTTATCAAAGTCTAGTATAAATCAGTATTATAGAATTTGTCTTAGCAGGTGGGAATGGCTTCTTATTCCTTATTTTACTAACAGTTCTCTATTTCTCAATACTTTTATTTTCCATGTCTCATATGAAAGTCCACAGGGCTTAAAATTGCATGGTCCCTCTTAGAATCAATTCAGTATGTATGCCAGCCAACTTCACACTATTGATTTTAAGCCTGTATATTCAGTACCTATTTTCCATCACCTACATTCCAAAAAAAAGCTATAAAAGTAGGAAAATCCATAATAAAGTTTTATCTACAAGAATAACTGTCATAAATCCTTTCTCTGTACTAACAGGTAAATTAAAAATTATCAGAATCAAATTAATCATAAGCCTTGAAAAACATCCATTTCACAATCTACTTTCAAAGGTTACTACTTACTTCAAATTTTTATTGTGGACCTACTAATTTTTGAATTCTCTAGGTTTCCCCAAAAGAGGCAAGACTCTAAAACTGTATGTGGATTAAATCACAAAGCTATTTCCCTTTCCCACCTAATTCTAATTAGAAAACAAAGTCCTACCTCACTTGGAAAAATTTTGCACTTTCTTGATCTTAATATATCATTAATAACTAGATGCACTATTAATTTTCTTGATAAAACAATGGTTTTAAAATTGTATATATTAGAAGCTATCTCCAAATTTTAAGATTGGTCTAAATGTGAAGTAAGGGTCAACTAGAAATTGCCATTGGTTGCTAGTAACAGGTACATGCCTTCAATGAGCTGGAAGTGTTTCCTTCATCTAAAAGGAGTGAGACGTGCATTTCGGTGCAGCTATGACAGTTTCCATGGTGTCATTGAAGATCCAGGCATTACCTGCTTCCATCATCATCTGTTCCCTCATCCACAGTACTTTGCTTCCATGTATCCCATTGAATTAGTGTTCTTGTATTCTTTGAGTAAATACCCAGTAGTACATTTGCTGGGTCATAAAGTAGTTCTATTTTTTACTTTGTGAGGGACCTCCATACTGTTTTCCACAGTGACCTCTCCAATTTACATTTCTACAAACAGTGCACGAGGGTTCCTATTACTCCACATCCTTGCCAACACCTGCTATTGTCTGTCTTTTGGGCAGTAACCATTCTGATATGTGTAAGGTGATATCTCACTGTAGTTTGATTTTCATTTCCCTGATAGTAATGTTGAGCATTTTTTTCATGTGTATGTTGGCCACGTTCATGTCTTTTGTGCAAAAGATGTCTATCAGATTCTTTTCCCATTTTAAAATCAGATTTAGGTTTTTGGTGTTAAGTTCTTTATATATTTTGGATGTTAACCTCTTATATGAGATATCATTTGCAAATATCTCTTCCCATTCAAGGTTGTCTTTTCATGTTGTTGATGGATTCCTTCACTGTACAAAAGCTTTTTATTTTGCAGCACTCCCAACAGTTAAATTTTGCTTTGTTTCTCTTGCCTGAGGAGATATATCCATAAACATGTTGCTAAGGCCAATGTCAAAGAGATTAATGCCTATGTTTTCATGTAGATTTTGATTTCAAGTCTCACACTGAAGTCTGTAGTCCATTGGGAGTTTATTTTCATGTAAGAAAGTGATCTAATTTCATTCTTTTTGCATGTAGCTGTCCAGTTTCCCAAGAACCATTTATTTAAGAGACTCTCTTTTCCCCCAATGCATATTCCTACCTCCTTTGTTATAGGTTAATTGACCATATAATGTGGGTTTATTTCTGGGCTCTCTATTCTGATCTACATGTCTGTTTTTGTTCTAGTACCATAGTATTTTGATTACTACAGCCTTGTAGTAGATCTTAAAATCTGGGATTGTAATACCTCCAGCTTTATTCTATCTCAAAATTGCTTTGGCTATTCAGGGTCTTTTGTGATTCCACACAGATTTTAATATTATTTGTTCTAGTTCTGTGGAAAATGCTGTTGGTATTTTGATAGAGATTGCATTGAATCTGTAGAGTGCTTTGAGTAATATGGGCATTTTAACAATATTATTCTTCTGATCCATGAGTACGGAATATCTTTGTGCCATTTTCTGTTCCTTTCATCACAGTTTTAGTTTCCAGAGCACAGGTTTCCTTGGTTAAGTTTATTTCTAAGTATTTTATTATCTTGGTGCAATTGTAAATGGAATTGTTTCTTAATGTCTCTGCTACTTTGTTATTAGCATACAGAAATACTGATTTACGTATATGAATTCTGCATTCTGCAACTTTACTGAATTCATTTATTCTTTTAGTTCTTGGGTTGAGTCTTCAGGGTTTTCTATGTATAGGATCATGTCATCTGCAAATATAGATAGAAGTTTTACTTCTTCCTAACCAATTTAGCTATCATTTATTCATGTCTGATGGCTATAGCTAGGACTTATAGTACTGTGCTCAATGAGGGTAGTATGAGTGGTCATCCTTGTGTTGTTCCTGATCTTAGAGGAAAAGCTTTGATTTTCACCATTAAGTAAGATGTGACCTGTTAGGTTTGTCGTATATGGCCTTATTATGATCTACTTTGTTGAGAGTATTTTTTTTTTTTATCAAGAATAGATGTTGAATTTTGTTAAATGCTTTTTCTGCATCCATTGAGATGATCGTGATTTCTCTCCTCCTTGTAAGTCTGCCATATCATGTGGATTGATTTGCAGATATGGAACCATCCTTGCATCCCAAAGATAATCCCACTTGATTGTGGTAAATCATTTTTTAAATGTATTGTTGAATTTATTTTGCTAATATTGTGTTGCGGATTTTTGCATCTGTGTTCATCAGAAATATTGGCCTGTAGTTTTCTTTTTGTAGTGTCTTTATATGGTTTTTGTATCAGGGTAATGCTGGCTTCATAGAATGAATTGGGAATTTTTCCTTCCTTTTCTGTTTTTTGGAATAGTTGGCGAAAATTTTTGTTGAGGATTTTTACATCTGTGTTCATCAGAAATACTGGCCTGAAGTTTTCTTTTTGTAGTGTCTTTACATGGTTTTTGTATCAAGGTAATGCTGGCTTCATAGAATGAATTAGGAATTTTTCCTTCCTTTTCTGTTTTTTGGAACAGTTTGTGAAAAAATAGGTATTAATTCTTCTTTAAATGTTTGGTAGAGGGGCACCCGGTGGCTCAGTCAGTTAAGCATCCAGCTCTTGATTTTGGCTCAGGTCATGATCTCATGGTTCATGAGTTCAAGCTCCGTGTTGGGCTCTGCACTGACAGTGTGGAGACTGCTTGGGATTCTCTCTCTCTCTCTCTCTCTCTCTCTCTCTCTCTGCCCCTCCCCTGCTCACTCACTCTCTCTTAAAATAAATAACATTAAAAAAATTGGTAGAATTTTCCTGAGAAGCCATCTGGTCCTGGACTTTTGTTTCCTGGGAGTTTTTTGATTAATGATTTGATTTCCTTCTGGTAATTGGTCTGCTCAAATTTCTATTTCTTCCTGATTCAATTTTTGGAGGTTATATGCTTCTAGGAATTTATCCATTTCTTCTAGGTTGTCTAATTTGTTGGTATATAATTTTTCATAATATTCTCTTAGAATCTTTTGTATTTCTCTGGTGTTGGTTGTTATTTCTTCCCTCTCATTTCTGATTTTATTTATTTGGGTGCTCCCTCTCGTTTTTTTCTGAGCCTGGCTAAAAGTTTATCAATTTTGATGAACTTTTCAAAGAACCAGCTTCTGATATCATTGATCTGTACCTGTTCTATGGTCTTTTTAGTTTCTATTTTATGTTTGCTCTAAATAATATTTTGCTCTAAATATTTTATATTTTGCTCTTTATTATTTCCTTCCTTCTATTAGTTTGGGGCTTTGTTCTTTTTATAGTCCCATTAGATGTAAATTTAGGTTGTTTGTTTAGGATTTTTCTTCTTTAGATAAACCTGTATTACTATAAATGTCCTTCTTAGAACAGCTTTTGCTATATCTCAAAAATTTGGACCATTGTGTTTTCATTTTCATTTGTCTCCATGTATTTTTATTTCATCTTTGATTTACTGATTGACCCATTCATTGTTTAGTAACGTGTATTTAACCTCAATATATTGTGAGCTTTTCAGGTTTTTTCTTGTGGTTGATTCTAGTTTCATAGTATTGTGGTCATAAAGATCCATGGTATGACTTCTGTCTGTTTGAATTTGTTGAGACCTCCTTTGTGGCTTAATATGTGATCTATTCTGGATAATGTTCCATATGCACTTGAAAAAGAATATGTATTCTGCTGTTTCAGGATAGAATATGTTGAAACTATATGTTAGATCCATCTGGTCCAATGTGTACTTCAAAGCTACTGTTTCCTAGTTGGTTTCCTGTTTGGATAATCTGTCCATTGATGTAAGTGGGGTGTTAAGGTCCCCTACTATTACTGTATTACTACCAATAATTTCCTTTGTTTTTGTTATAACTGCTTTATGTATTTGGGTGTTTTCATATTGGGTGCATAAATATTTACTACTGTTTTATCCTCTTGTTGGATTTTGCTGTTTATGATTATATGTATCCTCCCTTGTTACAGCCGTTGTTGTAGTCTATTTTGTCTGGGGCACCTGGGTGGCTCAGTTGGTAGAGTATCAGACTTCAGCTCAGGTCATTATCTTGCAGTTCATGGGTTCAAGCCCCGCAATAGGCTCACTGCTATCAGCAAAGAGCCCACTTCAGATCTTCTGTTTCCCTCTCTTTTAAAAATTAATGAGCTTTGGGGCACGTGGGTGGCTCCGTTGGTTGAGTGTCTGACTTCAGCTCAGGTCATGATCTCACGATTTGTGAGTTTGAGCCCCGCGTCGGGCTCTGTGCTGACAGCTCAGAGCCTGGAGCCTGCTTTGGATTCTGTGTCTCCCTTTCTCTCTCTGTGCCCCTCCCCGACTTGTGCTCTGTCTCTGTCTCTCAAAAATAAATAAATAAATGTAAAAAAATTTAATGAATAAACATTTAGTAAATAAAGTCTATTTTTTTGGTCCAACGTAAGTATTGCTACTTTGGCCTTTTCACTTCCATTTGCATATTAAATGTTTCTCCATCCTTTCACTTTCAGTCAACATGTCTTTGAATCTGAAATGAATCTTTTGTGGGCAGCATACTGATTTTTTTTTTCATCCATTCCTTCACCCTATGTATTTTGACTGGAGCATCTAACCCATTTATATTCCAAGTAATTATTGATATGTGTGTCTTTATCACCATTTTGTTAATTGTTTTATGGTTGTTTTTGTGGTTCCTCTCTTGATATCTTCTCTCATGATTAGTTGGCTTTCTTGAGTGAAAGACTTGGATTCTTACTATTATTTTTTGCATATCTAATACTGTTTTTTGAATTGTGGTCATTCACTTTATATATAACATCTTCTTCATATAGCAGTCTATATTAAACTAATAGTCACTTCATTTTAAACCCATTATTTACTCCTCTTCCCTACACATTTCATATATTTGGTACCATGTTTTATATCCTTTTATTTTGTGCTTCTCTTGACTGATTTTTACAGAGTGATCTCTAGTTTATTTACTTGGATATGAGTGATCTATGATTGTAAACATGGGATGCGGTGAACTTAGGGTTCTCCTACTCTGCCATCTTCCCAATATCTTCCCTGGTCCTATACTTTTTTGTGTGAGGAGATTTTTGATTACTGATTCAATTTCATACTAGCAATTGGTCAGCTCAGATTTTCTATTTCTTTTGGATTCAGTTTTGGAAGATTGCATGTTTCTAAATTTATCCATTTCTTCTAGGTGGTATAATTTCTTGACATACAACTTTCATAGTAGTCTTATAATCTTTTGTCTCTGTTGTCAGTGGTTATTCCTACTTCATTTCTGATTTTATTCAGGTTCTCTTTATTCTTGAAGAGTCTAGCTAAAGGTTTATCTTTTCAAAGAGCCAGCTTTTTTCTTTTTAGTCTCTATTTCTGATCTGATTTTTATTATTTCCTTCTTACCAATTCTGGGCTTTATTTTTCCTTCTCTAGTTCCTTTAGGTTTAAGATTAGATTGAGATTTTTATTTCTTGAGACAGGTCTAGATTCCTATAAACTTCCCTCTTAGAACTACTTTTGCTGCATCCCAAAGATTTTGCACTATTTTCATTTGTCTCCATGTGTTTTTTTTATTTCCTCTTTGATTTCTTGACTCATTGTTCCTTAGCAGCACATTGTTTAGCCATTGATTACTTGTGTGGGTTGTTTTCCAATTTTTTACTTGTAATTGATTTCTAGTTTCATGCTGCTTTTGTCAGAAGAGATGTTTGATATGATTTCACTATTCTTAAGTTTATTGAGACTTGTTTTGTGTCCTAATGTGTGATTTATCCTGGAGAATGTTCATGTGCACTTTATTTTTTTTCTCTTTTTCTTCAAATGTTTATTTTGAGAAAGAGACAGAGTGTAAGTGGGGGAGGAGCAGAGAGAGAGGGAGACACAGAATATGAAGCAGGCTCCAGGCTCTGAGCTGTCAGCACAGAGCCCAATGCAGGGCTTGAACCCACAAACTGTGAGATCATGACCTGAGCCAAAGTCAGCCACCCAACTGAGCCAACAAGGTGCCCCCATGTGCACTTTAAAAGAATGTGTACTCTGCTGTTTCTGGATGGAATGTTCTGTATATGTCTGTTAAGTCCATCTACTCTAATGTATCATTCAAAGTCATTGTTTCCATATTGATTTTCTGCCTGGGTGACATCCATTGATGTAAATGGGATGTTAAATTCCCCTACTATTATTGTATTATTGTCAACTTCTCCCTTTATGTCTGTTAACGTTTTATGTATTTAAGGTGCTCCAGTGTTTTGTACATATATATTTACAATTGTCATATCCTCTTGTTGAATTGATCCTTTTATCATTATTTAATATCCTTCTTTGTCTCACTACAGTCTTTGCTTTAAAGTCAATTTCATCTGATACAAGTATTGCTACCCTGCCATTTTGTTTGCTTCATTTGCATTTCATTTTTCCATCCTTTCACTTTTAGTCTGTATGTGTCTTAGTCTCAAGTGAGTCAGTTGCAGGCAGCATATATATGCGTTTGGGTTTTTTATCCAATGTGTCATCGTTTCTTTTGGTTAGAGCGTTTAGACCATTTAAAGTAATTATTCATAGGTAAATATTTCTCATTTTGTTAATTGTTTTCTGTTTTGTAACTCTCCTCTGCTCCTGTCTTCTTTTGCTCTCTTTGCTAGTGATTGATGACTTCTTTAGTGTTATGCTTGGCTTTCTTTCTGTTTTGGGAGGTTTGTGGTTACCATCAGGTTCATATATAACATCCTAAGTGTATAGGAACCTATATTAAGTTGATGATCACTTAAGTTCATACCTATTTTAAAAGAACTTTTCTCCCCTCCACATTATATATATACGCTATCATATTTTACGTCTTCTTATTCATAAAATTTTTTTTCTAATTATGGCCTTTTCGTTTCCACTTAAAGAAGTCCCTTTAATGTTTTTTTTTTGTTTGTTTTTTTTTTTTTGTTTTTTTTTTTGGTAAGGCTAATTTAACGGTGATTAATTCCTTTAAGTTTTGTCTGAAAAACTCCTTATCTCTCCTTCAGTTCTGAATGATAACCTTGCCTGGTAGAGTATTCTTGGTTGTAGGTTTTTATCGTTTGGCACTCTGAGTATATTACACCACTCTTTTTTGACCTTCAGTGTCTCTGCTGAAAAATCAACTGGTAGCTTTATGGTGTTTCCCTTGTATGTAACTATTTGCTTCTCTCTTGCTATTAACATTCTCTCTTATTTTTAACATTTGACATTTTAATTATCATGTTGTAGTGTGGACCTCCTTGGGCTCATCTCATTTGGAACTGTCTGTGCTTCGTGAACCTGGATGTCTGTTTCCTGCCCCCTTTCTCTCTCTCTTCTCCTTCTAGGACCCCTATAATGTGAATATTTCTTCATTTGGAGTTTCCCAAGAGATTCCTTAACCTGGTCTGTTTTTAAATTTTTTCTTTTTGCTGTTCGGCCTGAGTGCTTTCCATTCTCCTGTCTTCCAGATTGCTGATCCTTTCCATACCTGCTAATCTGTTCTTCATTCTCTCCGGTATATTTTTCATTTCAGCTATTTTATTCTTTAGCTTTCATTGGTTTCTTTATATTTTTGAATTCTCTGTTGAAGATCTCACGGAGTTGATCCACTTTTCTCTCTAGTCCAGTGAGGATCATTATGATTATTAAACTCTTATCAAGCATATTATTTGCATTCCAATATCTTGCTGTTGCGTTTGCAGTCGATTCCTCAGTCCTATCATTTTTCTTGACTTTCTGTGTTTCTATGAATTACACAGAAGAGCTACTTCTCCTTACCTTGAAGGAATGGTCATGTGTGTGGTCATCCCCTCTGTAGACCATGCACCTGGTGACTTTGGCTATCTGGAGCTATACCTGGTGTGGGTTGGGGTCCTAGGGCACTCTGTGCTGGAAGAGTACATCCCTGCTGGGATGGCCGAAGCTGAAGTGGGCATTGGCTAGGGTGGTCCCTGGGCTCTCTGTGCAGAGAGCACCCTGGTAAGATGACTGAAGTTGAAATGGTACAGGCCTCAGAGTGTTCAGGGCTGGGGCATTAGACTCGCTAAGGGACCCAGATACTCAGTGCTCCTATCTGTGCTGTCAAAGTGGAAGGGAAATGTAAACTATGGCTTCTACCTGGAGAGAGTTCTAGCCACTACCACAACTTTTGGTGGAGTTCTAGGTCTGAATCTTTTATAGTCTAGTTGTTCTTCTAAGCCACAGCTCCTTTTCCGTGTTCTAGAACATCCAGAGCTTGTATGGGCTAGGGGCCTAGGGCTTACTGAGATGGCAGACTGGTTAGGACACCCAGACCTTGCCATTATCTGTGCTGTCAGGGTGAGGAGGAGATATAATCCATGGTATGTGCCTATTCCTCTGATCCAGAGAGACTCCAGCAGCTCTCCCAGGTTGGCAAGGTTCTAGGGCTGGTTCCTTTATATTCTAGTAGCCCTTTTATTTTTTTTTTAATGTTTTAATTTTAGTTTTTTTCTTTCATACTGAAATTTTAATTTTGATATAAATGTATCAATCTTTTTATTTATGACGTTTTTCTTTTTTTAATATGAAATTTATTGTCAAATTGGTTTCCATACAACACCCAGTGCTCCTCCCAACAGGTGCCCTCCTCAATGCCCATCACCCTCCCTCCCCCCCTCCGACTCCCCAACAACCCTCAGTTTATTCTCAGTTTTTAGAAGTCTATTATGGTTTGGCTCTCTCCCTCTTTTTTTTTCCCCTTCCCCTCCCCCATGGTCTTCTGTTAAGTTTCTCAGGATCCACATAAGAGTGAAAACATATGGTATCTTTCTCTGTGTGACTTATTTCACTTAGCATAACACTCTCCAGTTCCATCCATGTTGCTACAAAAGGCCAGATTTCATTCTTTCTCATTGCCAAGTAGTATTCCATCAACTGATGAATGGATAAAGAAATTGCGGTTTAAAAATTTTTTTAATGTTAATTTTGAGAGAGAGAGCATGAGTGGGGGAGAAGCAGAAAGAGAGGGAGACACAGAAAGTGAAGCAGGCTCCAGGCTCTGAGCTGTCAGCCCAAGCCCGACACGGGGCTCGAACCCACGAACCATGAGATCATGGCCTGAGCTGAAGTCTGACACTTAACCAACTGAGCCACCCAGGTGCCCCACTAGTTGCCCTTTTAGATCTCAGCTTTTTTCTGTCCCCCAGCACCCTCAGTACTATTCTCCCCACTGCAGTTCCCAGCCTTGAGGGTGGGGGTTCATTACCATGTTTCCATCTCTTTTCCTGTCTTCCATATGTTTTATGTTTTATTGTGCAGAATCTGTTTAGTCATCCCTTAGTTCTTCAGGAGGAATTACTCTATAAATAGGCCTAGATTTGATGTGTCCCTAGAGAAGGTTAAGTCGGGGTATTCCCGTGGATTGGAAACTCAGTTTTGTTTCAGGAAATAGTCTTTCCTTAGAAATTGAAATGATAGGCTCCCTTCCTTTGTTTCTCCTTTGAATTTTGAAAGGTCTCTCTGTACTCAGGTAATGTTAGATTGCACGACAACAGCTCTGGGCCCCTCTAGTTGAGTGTGAGTGAAAGCACTGTGGTTTTGCAGGTCTCTGTGTGCAGCCTCTCCAGCATGATGTCAGGAGTGAGGATGCTAGTATTAATTCATATATTTATAGTCAAATATATATTAACTTTCATACTCCCAGTATGAACCAGTTGAGCCCTTCGTGTCAATATTACTTTGCAAATAGGATTTTATAAAAAAAAAAAAAAAAAGGAGTTTCACTTTCCATATACAGAACACACAAAGCTTAACTTCCGGGCCAACCTCACCGTAGACATCCCTCTGCTTATGATTTCAGGGTAGGAGTTTATGCCTGATGCTTTGTGTGCGTTTCAACAGGTTTATATCCTTGGCTTTCCTCTTTTTGCCTCCCAAAGGATCAGGTTTTTAAAAACAGTATTTACAGAGAAGTTTGAAGCCTTGTGGATAAAGTACCATACTGACTACAAGGTATTATTACTATTCAAGACAGAAGAAATATCCCTTCACCTTGTTTTTGTTTTTATTTTTGTAGTAGGTCATTCTGGTATTTCCATGGTCTGAAGGCAAAGACCATCTAAGATTGCCAGAAGGTCTTTAATTTCAAGCATTTTACTCAGGAACTGCCTCATCTGAAGCTGTAAAACTTTAATCCATAATAAGCCTTGCAGTTGACAGTGCTGGTAATTATCACAGTTGTAAGCAAGAAAAGAAAAAGCCACACAAACCACATCCTCAAAAACACTTATCCATGAAGTAAGAATTAACTTTGTGCTGTCCCATTTATAGTGACTTATAAGTCTTTCTTTAAAGTACTTCGGCAGTTTTTTGATACTAAGAATATTTGAAAGTTGTTATTTCAGAAACTGCACCTCACTTTGATGTGCTTCAGATGCTCTTTTTGTGCGACCAAATTAATTTGGCAGATGATAGAGTTATACTACATTAGTATAACACCCCCAAAGTTTGTTTTCGATTCCTGCTTTCCACCAAACACTGGAGATCATCAGCAATTAGTAAGTAAATATTCAAGAAGTCTTTGACTACGAGCATTGCCTGGTGAGTCTGAAATGTCAGGTCCTTTCTGCACATCTGCTCTTTAAGCCCACAGATATTTTCTCACCTTCGAGTAAGACTTTTGTGATGTTTCTTCAGGGCTTATATGCACACCGTCAGTCCATTCTTCTGTCAGCTGTTCTCTCAAAGCCCCCAAAGTATTGTCACCAACTTCCCTCAAGACGCGGCCATTGTGCATCTCCTTCAAGAGTAGGAAAAGGCCCCTGCTCTGTGACTCTCCTCCCTAACAGCATTCAGATTCACTTCATCCTTCTTAATTACCATGATCTTTTCACCCCCTCAGGCTTCTCAGCTTACAACACCTAGAAAGGGTTTGTCTTGTATCACTTGGCCTTTTCTGTGATTGCTTTCATATGTACTTATTCTGATTCCTTCACATTGAGAAACAAGTTTTGTTCTTTTCCTTTTTTATATTTTCCCACAGAATGCCAAGGTCCTGAGTGGGGGTAGTGCAAGAAAAAGAAATGTCCTAGAGTAAATTATATTGGCTGGCTGTGACATGTCCGCCAGATTCTGGAGATAGCTGCCGGGGAGAGGCGGTCCATCCTCAGCAAGTACCCTCCCCTGGGGTTCCTCTTGTGCCCACTACAGCCCTGTGAACTCTCTGCCTTCATCTCCAAATCATTCCTTGTCTCTCCACATTAAAACTTGTGTTGCTTCCAATGACCTCAGCTAACAATCTTAGAGGAACTACACGATAAATAGCACATGGCGATTAAGGTGTATTGTTCTCAGCAGTAATTTCCCAAAACAGGGTACTTGGATGGCCCTTATTAATCGGTTTGTAAAAATTCACCTGGGCTTTTGTCGACGATTCATGGGTTGGGGAGCGTCCTATCTAGCAAATAGAAAGGAGGTCCAAAGAGTCTTGTGAAACAACCCACCAAAAAAAGGCTTTTATAGGCAGAAAGGGGGCAAGACCTAGAAAGAGTGTATTGTTGTAGGCCTGGTTGCTTTTGTCGAGCGTCTGTCAAGCACCTTACCACGCTAGTGCTGACCAGGTAATTCCGTGTTGACTGCTTAAAGGTCACGTGCCTGGGAGAGGCTGAAACTACAGGTAGGTTAGATAGTAAGTCTTGGTTTGCTGTTGTGAGCTGCACACGGTTGCCTCTTACTTGGGGCCTTTTGCCTCTTTTCTAACAACCCTCCCTTTTTTGATCAGACTCTCAGTTTAGCTGAGAAATGTGGTCAAAATGTAAGGGATTAGCATCACTGCCAGCGACCACCCTGAAGTTCTCAGAGGCTTCTTGATCCCTTGTGTGCTGTTCCCATGCTACGACTTTAGGTTCCAATTTCTAAGTTGGTCATTCTCTGGGCTCCTTTTCTGATGTTCCAGTCTTAGGGAGCCACCACTGGTGGCTAGTGGCTGCAAACATGCATGTCAGCCTTGGAGAGAATACGGAGTGCCAGAGAACCTACTATGATTATTATAGGCAGAATAATTCCCTTTGTAGCCCTGGTCCTCAAGACTGAAACAAATTAAAAGCAAAGACTCCAAAAGTCAAAGCCAAAGAAAGACCCTATTGACAGAGTCCCCTTCTCAAGCTGAGGGTAACTAAGTTTCAGCTTCCCCCAAAGTGCATCAGGTGGTTTCGGCCAGGGAAACAGGGCCCTGCCAAAGTACACAAACCCTGAACACATCTTGCAAATTCCTGTTTGAATATGTGGCTTGGGACTGGAAAGGTGACCACCAGAGACCAGTAAAATGTTCCGGGTATATAGACCACATAAGCAGTTTGATTCTAGTTACCTTTGCCTTGTGTCCCTTTCTTTGCCTAGAGCCTGAATGCAAAGTTCTCCAAGTTTGGGGTTGTTAACCAAGAGCTCGGGAAATGATCAAAGTTTTTGATGCCAAATCCTGCAGTCTGAAAGATTACCTCCACCCCTGAGCAGTGGCCTAGGAGATATGGATGATGTGGTTTTCTCTCCAGGGCAGTGCTGTAGTGAAAGAAAAAAAGAGAAGAAAGGATTTTACTTAAAGTATGAAGCCTTGGCCAGGTGTCTGGGATGAAGTAGTCTACATGGATGTCAAGCTACTCCTCTTCCTCATTAATTTGATTTATATACCAAGAGATGTCAGGCAAAGTTCTCTTTAGCTGTGAAATATATGCTTCAGGTTCTAGTCCCTGAAATTTGGCTGCTATCTGGGTAGGGAGGAGGAGGTGATATAATCCCTTCCATGAAGATTCGAGATCAGTCTTTGTTCTTAGTGGTTCCAAATTCTTAAGAAGAGTTGGAGCAAACTGGAAATGTTAGTTTTGAGAGTCGTAGCCAGATATTTAAGGAAGCTTGGGCGCCTGGGTGGCTCAGTCAGTTGAGTGTCTGACGTTGGCTCGGGTCATGATCTCATGGTCCGTGAGTTCAAGCATCGGGCTCTGGGCTGACAGCTCGGAGCCCGGAGCCTGCTTCAGATTCTGTGTCTCCCTCTCTCTCTGCCCCTCCCCCACTCATGCTCTGTCTCTCTCTCAAAAATAAACATTAAAAAATTTTAATAAAATTTTTTAAAAAGATATTTAAGGAAGCTAGAATAACTCAGGACCCAGTCTAGTTCATAGATACATAACAAAATCTCAAATACAAGTAACAAGACTAGAATCTAATATCCACAAAGATCCAGATACAATTTCTCCAATTACCCCCATTTTTACATCAAAGATAATCACAGTGAAATGAATTTGTTTGCATTAAATTTGGCCTAGTTATTTACATAAGTGCAGGAAGAATGGTAATTGACCATATAAGCTCTTTTCTCCTTTTTTTGTTTTTTATTTTTATTTATTTATTTTAAATATGAAACTTATTGTCAAATTGGTTTCTGTACAACACCCAGTGCTCATCCCAACAGGTGCCCTCCTCCATGCCCATCACTCACCCTCCCCTCCCTTCCACCCCCCATCTACCCTCAGTTTATTCTCAGTTTTTAAGAGTCTCTTATGGTTTGGCTCTCTCCCTAACTTTTTTTTTTCCTCCCCTTCCCCATGGGTTTCTGTTAAGTTTCTCAGGATCCACATAAGAGTGAAAACATATGGTATCTGTCTTTCTCTGTAGGACTTATTTCACTTAGCATAACATTCTCCAGTTCCATCCACGTTGCTACAAAAGGCCATATTTTATTCTTTCTCATTGCCATGTAATATTCCATTGTATATATAAACCACAATTTCTTTATCCATTCATCAGTTGATGGGCATTTAGGCCCTTTCCATAATTTGGCTATTGTTGAAAGTGCTTCTATAAACATTGGGGTACAAGTGTCCCTATGCATCAGTACTCCTGTATCCCTTGGGTAAATTCCTAGCAGTGCTATTGCTGGGTCATAGGGTAGATCTATTTTTAATTTTTTGAGGAACCTCCACACTGTTTTCCAGAGCGGCTGCACCAGTTTGCATACAAGCTCTTTTTAAAGACTTTTTGCTGGAGCTTTTCTTTTCTTTTTTTTTTTTTTTCACATTTCATGTTTTTTATTTTTTTATTTATTTTTATTTATTTATTTACTTATTTAATATGAAATTTATTGTCAAATTGGTTTCCATACAACACCCAGTGCTCATCCCAACAGGTGCCCTCCTCAATACCCATCAGCCACCCTCTCCTGCCTCCCACCACCCCCCCCCCACCATAAGAGACTCTTAAAAACTGAGAATAAACTGAGGGTTGATGGGTGCTGGAGCTTTTCATATAGAATAGCAGACTGAACTCTTAAAAACCTTTGAAGCCAGGAAGCTAAACCAAGGATTCACCATCAGATTTTACCTGCAAAACCATTCTAATCAAAGCTATTATGATATAGCCAATGTTTTCAATTGTGCAGAATCTTACTGAACTTACGTAACTAACTATACTGTCATGAAATAGATACTCAAGAGTTTCCCAGTGCTGGAAGGATCTGGTTGGAAGAAAAAAAAAACCAAAGATACACTTTACCAAGTTGTTGTAAGTCATAAATAGCTTCGCAGAAAAAGTTTTCTCAAATCTGGAAAAATAAAACATTCATGAACCAACAGTGTTTCAAACGAGCAGTCATAAAACCATAATCCCCCTCCTGAGTTCATTCAGTCCCCTGATATTAATTCTTGTTCTGCTTGAATCTAGCTTTTTCCATTAGTGCTGGAAATCCTTAACCAGTTCAGTTTTATGATGTTGAAGTCCTTTCCATGAATCTCCTCAAGGATGAAGAATTTTTGCAGGAACACTTTTAGTGTCCATGGATAGAAACCTGATGAGAATTCATTATAACAGAATTGACAAGGATATATGGTTATTTTGTGCTATATGAAATTATGGCTAGTCATATTATACCTGATTTTTAGGAATTTCATATAACTTTTGGGACACTTACAACACATCCTTATACAAATATAACTAAGCTTATTGTTGGACAGTTCTCCCCAGGTAATTCAACGTAACCAAATAAGCCTAATCAATATTTCACTATCTTACTTTTAACAGAGTGTGAACAAATTCTTTGTGATTTTCTATGGACCCCTTCAAAATTCCCCTTCCAAAGTTAGTTGGGTCAAAAAGGCTTCGTTTAGAATTTGACTTTTGAAAGTTTGTCAGAAATCGTATAATTTTTAAAGTTTTTATTTAAATTTCAGTAACTATATTCATAAGCTGGCTAATCTGAAGATACTGATCACAAAAGTTCACAATTGCTTACTACTTAGTTTTCACTAGAAGCTAAGGATTCTAAGACCTAGGAATTTTAATACACGTAATTAAGACTGCTGAAATAAGAAACACAACTCCGTATGCAAGAAAAATATCATCTGTGTTTTATGTTGAAGGAAAAGAAAGTAATTTTGTCCTAACCTGAGACTGGTTATTTAGAGAAGGAACACTTATGACAAAATCTGGATGTACAGAGTAAAGTTGCAGTGAGGGAAGCCTTAGAAGGAAACTGTGCAGTCAGTGCTGGCTAAGAGTGGAATAAATTTAAGTAAATGACTTTTAATAGAAAAAATATACTGATACAAAGTTAAAATTTTTGTTTTCTCTTTGTTAAAAGTTTTCTTAAACTATTAATCTGCTTTTAATAAATTGACATTGTAAATTAAAAAAGAAAGAAAGCTTGTCAAAAATCTCAAAAGGGTTTAAAAACACTTGGTCACATAGGATCATAGATGAGAAAAAAATGGAGTCTTCCCTATGAAAAAACCTAAGGTTAGTGTTTTGCAACTATTTAACTCTCTTGTCACTATGGTTAGATGAATAACTACGTATTGTTTTAAAGTAATCAAACATCTGATAAAACAACATGAAACATAGGAAATTATTTTAAGAAGACACAAAATCTTTGTTTTCTAGGCATATTACTTAAAAAGGTAAAGAAAAAATGTTTACAATCTCTTATCCAGAAAACTTTCCCTTTTTAACAAAGAGAAAAGCAAATTCTAATTTTGTACTAGCTTACTTTTGATATTAAAACTCATTCAACTTAATTAAATTCATTCCAATCTTAGCCAGTTCTGACCACGGCTATAATTCCTTTCCACAAAACGTAGAGGCTTTAATTACATATATTAGAATTTTTAACCCTAAAAACTGACTTTTTAGTGCAAATAAACAATGTGTTGTCTTTTACACTAGCATTTAGTGAATTGGCAGACTTATACTTTTTATAATTTCTAGAAATGCATGCTTTCTCAAGTTAATATCTCAGCATGGCACAAAATATACTTAATAAGCCCAAATATCTCTAGTCCCTCTGTAAAAGCAAGCCCAAAGTAGATAAACCTATGTTCAGCAATTACTGTTCTAGTATTTTATCTTATTTGGAAATGATCTCAATATTTAATGACTATTCACTATTTAACTTACCAAACTTTTTAAGATGTCATGTTACCAAAAAGATTGGGAAAACTATTTTTAAAATTCATCTAAAAACATTTATTTTGCTTACATGTATTTAATTCACTTGTTCTCAATAATTACATTTAGATCATTTATGAAAATTTCAACATACCAGCTTTTATATTTTTTGCTGACAAGCTTTCTAATAGAAAGGCAATGAACTTATTTGACTAGTAAACCCAGGCAGAATAAAAGTTGTATGTCTGTGTCATATTCAATGTTGACAATGCTAAAGACATGTCTATTTTTTAAAAAATTTAAACATTTATTTATTTTGAAAAACAGAGATACAGAGTGCGAGCAGGGGAGGGGCAGAGAGAGAGGGAGACACAGAATCTGAAGCAGGCTCCAGGCTCTGAGCTGTCAGTACAGAGCCAGACATGGGGCTAGAATTCACGAACCACGAGATCATGATCTGAGCCGAAGTCAGACACTTAACCGACTGAGCCACCCAGGCGCCCCATAAAGACATGTCTATTTTAATTACACCCACAAACTTAGTTTTAATAAGTATTTTCCCAGCACATGTGAACGTAAAAAGCATTTGGGTTAGTTTCTATTATATCTCTGAGAATTTTAGGAACACTTTAATTCATAAAAGTGCTTATTTTCCTTGAAGCCAATTAAATAGAGCTCTTTTACAAATTAGTTGTAGCATTACCATCCTGAGGAAGAAAAATTCCACACATCTACCAAAGCATATATTTAGGCACACATCAGCATACAGACATACGTAAACAGAGAGACTTTATAACTTCCATCTAAAATGACTGGATTTTAAATGAATCCATGAATCAGGTACAGTACAAAGCTCACTAGTTATAAAGAAGTTGGATCCAAGTTGTTTTTCCTGGTAGACATAGTAAGTTAAAGTTATCTGCTCAGATGGCTAAAGATTTTTACTAATGTTTGTGCAGGACACATCTATTCCATTTGAATTGATGTTGAAGAATTTGTATAGGACCTTTGAGAACACTGTTTTTCCTGGTGTCCCAGATAATTGACCTAGGGCCACTGTTTTGATGAAGGACCCCTAGAGGAGTGATGTGGGAAGGGCCCAGGTGTTATGTCAGGTGCCTGGCCTTGGAGCTTCTGTAGCTATAAGGACAATATCTTGGTGGACTTTTGTTTGCGGTCTTGTTCCAGAGTCCTTTCAAAGTGCTCAGCTGTGGTCACAAGTTCAAACTGGTGTCCCCCCATCCCATTTGCTGCCTTTTGTTTAATCTACTAATCTTAGGAGATAATGCATGTACAAACAGAGAAGCTGGAGCAGTTTGGGTGCCCATATTTATTGTTTGGAACCTGGAGTGCCATAGGAAGAGAGCTTCCAGACCGGCTTTAAAGTCTGCCCCAGATTCCTCTTTGGTTTGTTTGCATGTTTGAATGATAGACCAATCAACGTGGGCCTGGAAGATTCCAAGAATGACTTTTAAGACATCAGTTGCTACCCTGCCAGCTTTTTCTGGTCCATGAAGGGACCATATTGAAAGGTGACCATCTTGGATATCATCCTTGGGTCACATGATCCTGCTTCTTGGATCCACTTTTTCCGACCAGCATGTGCATAAGCGGATAAAGATCTGGAAGCCCGACCTGATGACTCTAGATTGTTCAGAAACTTTTGGGTACCCTCCCCGGGTTTAGGAAATCCTTTATCTATGGACATTCCAGTTTTGACCAAGGAATGAAAGACACCTGAGGAAGGTTTCTTACCACCTTGGGTAGCTCTATTTTAAAAAGTAACTGTTTAGGGGCACCTGAGTGGCTCAGTCAGCTAAGCATCTGACTCTTGACTTTGGCTCAGGTCATGATCTGACAGTTCACGAGTTCGAGCCCCATGTCGGGCTCTGTGCCAACAGTGTGGAGCCTGCTTGGGATTCTCTCCCTCTCTGCCTCTCCCCAGCTCATGCGTACTTTTTCTCTCTCAAAATAAATATGTTTAGAAAAACCCAAGTAACTATTTAATAGTCTCTTCAGAGTGAACAAGCAGTTCAAACTAAGGACCATGAATACCCAGGCAAAAGAGGTCAGGGGAGTCCTATCAGTTTTATTATCTTTTTTTTTTTTTAATTTCTGGCACCCCTTGTGTCTTTTTCATTAGCCTTTTGCAATAATTTTTTTAAAAAGCAATTTTGGAATCTTGAGGCCTTTGGGAAGGTTCTGCATATAAATGAAAATAGGTATTCCATTCTGTTGAATCGGGGAGTTCTTTCTTTCAAGTGCACTTCTTAAATGAACTGTCTTGACAAATTGCAATGCTTCCCATAATGGTCGCCATTGTAATTCTAGGTTGTCTTGTGTAAGATTTTGTCATTTTTTTTTTTCAACGTTTATTTATTTTTGGGACAGAGAGAGACAGAGCATGAACGGGAGAGGGGCAGAGAGAGAGGGAGACACAGAATCGGAAACAGGCTCCAGGCTCTGAGCCATCAGCCCAGAGCCTGACGCGGGGCTCGAACTCACGGACCGCTAGATCGTGACCTGGCTGAAGTCGGACGCTTAACCGACTGCGCCACCCAGGCGCCCCAAGATTTTGTCATTTTTGTCGATATTTATAGCTTCCAGGACCATAAGAGGTAGCATGCTTAACTTTTTAGAATTCAAGAATCTTTTTTGCTGTTGTTTTTCAAGTGAGCCTTTGGGTCTCTTGGCACCACACTAACACCTAAGAGGCACGTGCTGCTGCTGGGTAGGGGTCGTGTGGTGTTTTTATAGTGCACCTCCCTGCACAGAGATTTTATCCCAGCATGGAAGCCTTTGCGTTATGTGGTGAGCATTCAAACAGGTAACATCCCTGTTAGGAGAGCAGAGCTGGGAGAAGCTTACCCAGGGCCCTCCAAAAGTGGGCAGGGGAGGGGGACGCCAAAGAGTTCAGGGGTACCACACCTGTGTTTCTTGTGTCTGAATGCTGCCGGAAGTTTGCTTTGGATCCCATCGCTGCCACCAAATCTGTTAAAGATTCAACTGAACACATCTAAAGATCAAACCGGTTTTACCCAGGGATTCACGAATTAGGCAGCGTCCCGTCTAGCAAATAGGAAGGAGCTCTGAAGAGCTGTGTGAAATGGAGGCCCGTTACAGGCAGGCAGGAGACCAGACAAAGGAAGTATACTGTTTCAGGCAAGTCACTTTCCCTTGGAGGAAGGACAAGGATCTATCAGGCAGATTACCTCACAAGGCATGGCCGGGTAATTCCAGGTTCACTGGTTAGAAGTCACATTCCCGAGAGAGGCCGACCCTGCAGTGAGGCTAGATATTAAGTTTTGGTTTGCTCGCATGGGCTCAGAAAAAGTGACTCCATTTTGGGTCTTCTGTCTCTTTTTTAACAAAACTAAAGGCCACTTTGCATTTGAGGAGATTACACACACACACTGAGGAAGGGAGAAGTGTGGGACTCTTTGCAAACAGGCAGTAGTTGAAAGTATAGGAATGTATGTGAGTTGTAATCAACCCACTGAGGAGGTTCAAGTACCAAAGCAAAGCACTGTCCGCCTCTTTAAGAAGTGCAGGAGCAAAGGTAAGTGACAGAGAAAGACCCCTCAGGAAGGGGAGGGGAGGATCAGAGGAGTAGAATTAATGGAGAGGGAAGGCTTTCAAGAAAGAGGGGACTGTGTATACCGAGTGGTGGGGGGTGCTGCCTGGTTGTTCAGGAAGAACAGAAAGAGGCATCGCACAGAAGGATGAAGGCCTAGGTCAGGTTACAGAGTCTTGAGTGAGTGGCGGGTGGGTAGACTCAGGGGTTATATCTGAGTCTTCCAGAAAGCACGTTTCTGAAAATGGAAGTTTGTGTGATCACAGGGCTCTAGGGTTAGCAGAGAACCCTTGAGATGGAGGAAGAAGCCAGACAAAAGGGAGAAATTCAGGGTGGGGGAAGATTTTAGAAAATGCAAAGCTTAGGGTAGGGCGTAGAGCAAACTCTGGTACAGAGAGGGGCACTTCTGAGTGACGAAGTGAGCACGGGAGGCAGGAGAGAACATTCGAGAGTGCACATCATGGTTGTGTCACTATGGTAAAGAAGGAAGGTGTCTCAGACTGGACACGACAGGGACAGGAATGAACAGTACAGAGACATCGAAAGGCCCATAAAATCCACAGTGAGGGCAGCGATAAGGAGTCCTACAAGACAGAGCATGAACTGCGAGGTATCATCAGAGCCAGAGTTTGAGGAGAAGGTGCAGGATGGGAGGTGGCCAGGTGAAAACAGCCTTTGGACAAAGAAGTCGAAATCCATCCACATGCATTCTATATCCACAAGGATTTGCATTTATCCAGAATGTGAATGAGCTCTTAGAAAGCCTGAGTGTTCCATAGGCTAAGAGACACAAGCAGTAATTCTGCAGGAAACTATTACATTTTTTTCTAGAAGAGCAGTTACAAATATTTTGATTAAGTGTAAATATAAATAGTGCTCGCTTCGGCAGCACATATACTAAGTGTAAATATAAGTATAAATATAAAAGTGGAAAGTAAATATAAATGTTTCTGGACATATTTTCAAGGAAGATTTCACATAGAACCCAAATGCTACCTTGTTTGTGTAAATTTCTACCTGTATAGGACACATAAACATTATAAGAATTTAGTAGAGCTTTACTAGTCCCCATATTCTTCTGTCATTATTTTATCAATCTTTGTATGAATTCCACATGAGGAAGAATCTTAAACATGTTTTTTTCTAGTCCTATATTAGCATCACTTTGTATGGCTAGCCTAGAACTACTAGTTTTTTTTTTTAATTAATAGACTAATTTTTAGAGCAGATTTAGGTTTACAGAAAAACTGAGTGGAAAGTAGATAGTCCCCCTTCCTCCCTGCCAGCCCCCCAGAGTTTCTGCGGTGGTACATTTGTTACAGCTGAAGAAT
Source organism: Lynx canadensis (assembly GCF_007474595.2). Classification (NCBI taxonomy): domain Eukaryota; kingdom Metazoa; phylum Chordata; class Mammalia; order Carnivora; family Felidae; genus Lynx; species Lynx canadensis. Next base: position 5,800,619 of record NC_044309.1, on the reverse strand, counting down.
CAATATTGATACATTATTCACTGAAGTCCATACTTTACATTAGGATTACTTCTTGTATTGAATATCATATAGATTCTGATAAATCTATGACATGTATCCCCCTATTATGGTATCAGTCGGAGCCATTTCACTGCCCTAAAAAATCCTCTGTACCCTGCATATTCTTTCCTCCCTTACCTCCACCCCTGGCAACCACTGATCTCTTTACTGTCTCCATGAGTTTCGCCTTTTGCAAAATGTCACGTAGTTGGAATCATTCAGTACGGATGACTTTTCATACTGGCTCCTGGCACTCAGTGATATGAAAAGCCATGGAGGAACTTTAAATGCATGACTTTCCAGCTTATTTCATTGCTGAATTATATTCCATTGTCTGGATATACCACAGCTTGTTGATACATTCACCCACTGGGGGATATCTTGGTTGCTTATAGCCACTAACTTGATTTGCTATACTCATTTCTTTTTCTTACAATGGCAGCCTCCATAGATAAGGCATTAGGGAAGGAGTCTAAGATGGCATTATATGAAGATCTTGAATTCGTGTTCTTCTATGGACAGACCAAATCCACAGTTACATATGGCTCATTTCCCTCTGCAGGAGATCTGAAAACTAGATGAATTGCTTTCCACAGCAAAGGATAAAAGGACCATGTTGAGATACAGTCTTGCAGAAACCTCACCCTCAGTTCAGCAACACATAATAGGGAGGGATCTCACCAGATAGGTACTTCTCACAAAGGAGCAAGGAATTGGCGTCCCACATCAGACACAGTAGTCCCTGGAATCTACACTGGAGAGAAGAACCCCCAGAACATCGGGCTTGGAAAACCAACAGGGCTGATAGCCAGGGTCCCAAAGTGCTATGGGAAACCAAGACTCCCCTCTTGGAGGGCTCACACACAGTCTCACTCACCTCAAGATCCAGTGGGAAAACAACAGTTTGAAAAATGCCTAGACTATATGTGGGACAGATTCATTTGCTGATTTGGGGACATCAACTGGAGGAGTAGAGGACAGCTGTGACCCTCCGGGCAGATGGAGGCACTGGTAGAGGCCACTATCGCACTCTCCACATGGCCCATTAGCAAGGGCAGGCAGACTCTAACATGGCCCCCTTCCACCACCTGTTGGAACAGGTTGCCGCGAGCAGTCACAGTACATGCTGAGGCTGGAACGTGCAGATGGTTGCGGCTGTCCTTTGCTCCCTGCCTGGCGCAGGACTGTGCAAATGGTCATGGAGTTCTCCTGCTCTCTAGCTAAAGTCTGCAGGTGCAGGCAGTTGTAAAACTCCCCTGCTGCCTTGAATGCCAGCGGTCACAGTGTTCTCCCACAACCTGCCAAAAGCCAGCACACGTGCACAGACAAGGCACTCTCCTGCTGCGTTACTGAAGCCCACAGTCATGTACAACCAAGGCATCTCCCACTGCCTTTCTGAATAAGGAAGCTTTGGCCTTAACACGTTAGACCAGATGGACTTGGTAGATATATCCAGAACACCCCACCCCAAAACAGGGGAATATGCATTCTTTTCAAGTGCACATGGAACATTTTCTAGCCAAGATCACATGTTTGAGGCCACAAAATAAGATTTAACAAATTTAAGATGACTGAAGTCATACCAAACTTCTTTCCTGACCACAATCGTATGGAACTAAAACTCAATTACAAGAAGAAAACTGGAAAAAACATGAACACGTAGAGGCTAAACATGCTTCTAAACAATGGGGCAATGAAGGAATCAAAGAAGAAATTTTAAAATACCTGGAGATAATGAAAGTGGGACACAACAGTTCGAAATACATGGGACACCCCTAAGGCAGTTCTAAGAGGGAAGTTGATAACAATATGGGACCACCTCAAGAGGAAAGAAAAATCTCAAACAATAAAACCTGACACCTAACAGAACCTGAAGAAGAAGAACAAACAAAGCCCAGGGTTAGTGGAAGGAAATACTAAAGCTTACAGCAGAAATAATGAAATAAAGACCAAAAAAAAAATATCAATGAAACTGAGAACTAGTTCTTTGAAAAGGTAGATAAAATTGATAAACTTTTGGCCAGCTACAAGAAAAAAGAGGGCCCAAATAAATCAGAAATGAAAGAGAAGTTACCAACACCACAGAAATACAAAGGATCATAAAAGACTACTACCAATCACCATATGCCAACAAATGGGACAACCTAGAAGAAATGGAAAAATTCCTAGAAACAGACAATCTTCTGAGACTGAATCAAGAACTAACATCTGATCGGACTGATGACAAGTAATGAAATAGGATCTTTCGTATTACTGATTCAAACACAAGTCCGTGATCAGATGGCTAAAATCCATGATCAGTCCTGATTAGAAATGGGCAGAGCACCTGAATAGACATTTCTTCAATTCAGAAATACAAATGGAGGCACCTGCGTGGTTCAGTGGGTTAAGCATCCGGCTCTTGGTTTCAGCTCAGGTCATGATCTCACGGTTTGTGGGTTTAAGCCCTGCATCAGGCTCTTTAACATTTCAAGAAGAGTTAATACCTATGTTTTTCTAACCGTTCCAAAAAACTGAAGAGGAAGGAACACTTCCAAACACATTTTATGAGGCCAGAATTACCCCCATTCCAAACCAAAGACACCACAAAAAACAAAATTACATAGTTACAGAGAGGGAAGGAGGCAAACCATAAGAGACTCTTAAATACTGAGAATAAACTGAGGGTTGATGGGGGTGGGGGGAGAGGGGAAAGTGGGTGGGAGAGTGAAAGAAGGGAAGGGCACCTGTTGGGATGAGCACTGGGTGTTTTATGGAAACCAATTTGACAATAAATCGTTAAAAAAGAATGAAAGAGCGAAAAGTACAGGCTATGTCCCTGATGAACATTGATGCAAAAATTCTCAGCAAAATATTAGCAAACTGAATTCAAGAATACATTTTTAAAAATCATACACCATGATAAAGTGGGATTTATTCCAGAGACGCAGGATGGTTAACATCCACAAATTAATCAACATTAACAAAAAGGATAATAATATCACTCAATACGGAAAGAGAATCTGATAATTTTCAACATCCGTTTATGATTAAAACACTCAACCAAGTGGTTACAGAGGGCACGTAATATAACAAAGGTTATGTATGACAAACCCACAGCTAGCATCATATTCAACAGTGAAAAGTTGAAAGTTTTTACTCCGAGACTGGGAAAAAGACAACAGTGTCCTCTTTCGTCACTTTCATTTAACCTCATATTGGAAGCCCTAGTCACAACAATCGGACAAGGAAAAGATGTTAAAGGCATTCAAGTTGGAAAAGAAGTAAAACTATTTTCAGATAACATGATACTATACATACAAAAAACCCTAAAAACTCCACCAGAAAACTACTAGAAGTAATTAATTCATGTAAAGCTGTAGGATATAAAAATTTAATATACAGAAATCTGTTGATTTCTATACACCAATAATGAAGTTGTGGAAAGGGGAATTAAGGCAACAATTCCATTTACAATTGCATTGATAAGAATAAAATACCTAGGAATAAATTTAGCCAAGAAAGTAAAAGACCTGTACTATGACTAATATAAGACATTGATGAAAGAAATTGAAGATGACACAAATAAATAGAAATGTATTCAGTACTTACGGGTTGAAAGAATTAATACTGTTAAAGTATTCATACTACCCAAAGCAATCTACAGATTCAGTGCAATTCCTACCAAACTACCAATGGCATTTTCCACAGAACAACAACAAAACTTTTAATTTTTGTAGGGAATCACAGAAGAACCCAAAGGCCAAAACATCTTGGAGAAAGAACAACAGAGCTTGTGTGATCATGCTCCTTAAATTCAAGCTATACTACAAAGTCATAGTCATCAAAACAGAATGATATTGGCACAACACACACATAAGAGAAGAGAATAAAAAATAAAGAATACAGGAATAAACCCATGCTTTTACAGTCAATCTTTGACAAAGGAACCTAGAATATACAATGGAGAAAAGAGTTTCTTCATTACATGGTGTTGGGACAACTGGACAGCTACATGCAAAAGAATGAAACCAGACCACTTTCTTACACCATACACAAAAATAAGCTCAAAATAAAGTCTTAAATGTAAGTTAAACTACAAAACTCCTAGAAGAAAACATAGGCAGTAAGCCCTTAGACATTAGTCTGAGTGATATTTGTTTAGATCTGTCTCCTCAGATGAGGGAACAAGTACAAAAATAAATGAGACTCCCTCAAACTAAAGACCTTTTTCACAGAAAGGAACCATGAACAAAAAGATAAGGCAACCTACTGAAGGGGTTCTACTGATGGGAGAAGATGTTTACAAATGATAACTGATAAAGGAATAGCATTCAAAATATATAAAGAACTGATACAACTCAATATCCAAAAAACAACCTGATTTTAAAAATGGGCAGAAGACATGAAAAGACATTTCTTCAATTCAGAAATACAGATGGGGTGCATGGGTGGCTCAGTCAGTTAAGCATCCAACTCTTGGTTTAGGCTCAGGTCATGATCTCACAGTTCAAGGGTTCAAGCCCTGCATTGGGCTCAGCACCGGCAGCATGGAGCCTGCTTGGGATTTCCTATCTCCCCCCACCCCCTCTGCCCCTTCCCTACTCATGCTCTCCCTCAAAACAAGCAAACATTTAAAAAGAAAGAAAGAAATACAGATGGCCAACAGACCCATGAAAAGCTGCTCAACATCACTCATCATCAGGGAAATGCAAATCAAAACCACAATGAGCTAGAACCTAACACCTGTCAGAATGGCTAAAGTCAAAAAGTCAAGAAACAATAAGAGTTGGCAAGGATGTGGAGAAAGGGGAACCCTTGTGTACTATTGGTAGGAATGTAAATGGTGTGGCCATTATGGCAAACAGTATGGTGGTTCCTCACAAATGTAAAAATCACACTGCCATAGGATCCAGTCACTTCTGGCTATTTATCCAAAGAAAATGAAAACATTCATTTGAAAAGATATAATAGTCAAGATATGGAAATAACCTAAGTGACCATCAATGGCTGAGTGGATAAAGAAGATGTGTATATGTATGTGTGGGGTGTGTGTGTGTGTGTAATGAACTACTACTCAGCTATAAAAAAAAAAAAAAAGAATGAAACCTTGATATTTACAACATGTTTGGACCTTGAATGTATTATGCCAAGTAAAATAATTAGAGAAAGACCAATACCACATGATTTCACTTTTACGTGGAGTCTAAAAACCAAAAACAATACAAAACCCAGACTCATGGATACAGAGACTAGATTGACAGTTGACAGAGGGGAGGGGGATTAGCAGGGTGAAATGGGCAAAGGAGATGAAGAACTACAAACTTCTAGCTATGAAATGGATAAGTCATGGGGATGTAATGTACAGTATGGAGAACGCAGTCTATGATAGCGTATTATAAAGTGACAGATGGTAATTCTACTTAGGTGACCATTTCACAATGTGTACAAGTGCTGAATCACTGTGTCGTACACCTGAAACGAATATTGTGTGTTAATTTTATCTAGATAAATTTTTAGAAGTTTAAGTGTAGGAAGGAGCTGTTGCGATTTTGGGGGTCAACAGCTTCCCTCATATTGCAGCTAAAGAAATGGAGATCAATGGGGTGCCCGGGTGGCTCAGTCAGTTGAGCGTCCTACTTCGGCTCAGGTCATGATCTCACGGTCTGTGAGTTTGAGCCCCGTGTCGGGCTGTGTGCTGACAGCTCAGAGCCTGGAGCCTGCTTCAGATTCTGTGTCCCCTCTCTCTCTGCCCTTCCCCTGCTCATGCTCTGTCTCCCTGTCAAAAATAAATAAGCATTTAAAAAAATTTTTTAAAAAGAAATGGAGATCCAAAGATCAGCCTAGCTGATCACATCAATGCTCTTTTCTAAATCCTATCATCTATCCAAAATTATTAGAAAAAATTGAGATTTCAAGGTGCCTAAACACCAAATCCAACTCACAACTCATTAGGGAAGTATCCTTTGCGTGATCTCAATCTTGGAACCAAGCAACAGAGGGGGAGCTGTCTAGCACTCTGTACATATGAATATATAGGAACATAGAATATATTTAATGCAATAGTGGGCATGGTTGATTTGTCACATTAAATGTTTTTACATATGGCATTGGCATCCATTGGTACTCTTGCTCTAGACTTTGCAGATGTTGGGGCCAGCCTTGCTCTGACTATAACACAGATTAATGCTTTACACAGGAAAGGTTAATATGTAATCCATTCTTACACTATCCCAGGCACAGAGCTAAATAGGTGTATTTTTTCATTTTAGTTTGGACGAGATGTTCTTTGTTCTCCAGGGTGCACCTCCCACCCTTTCCACTGGCTCAGGGTAGATCCCAAAGAGTCTAACTCTACTCTCCAATTTCTGTCTTATCCTATAATATTGGATATTACAGCATTTATTAAATATGCTTCACATAGGATACTCTGAAAGAGGCACTACTTTCTAATATTCCAGTCTTATTTCTTCAGACCATGCAGGTCTTCTCCATATATGATTTGTGACATTAACTTACTAGCCTTTGGAGGACAGAAAGCTAGGATTGTTTCCTCCTTTTTCCAGAGATGGAGTCTATATTCCTGACCTCATTTGCATGATATTTGCCTACTTGCCAAGTTTTTTTTCCAAAATTGCTCCTGGTTTGATAAGATTATGAATGTCTTTAGTGCCATTAAGTCCACATGCATCCAATAACATGTGCACATTTGGCAACTGTTCTCTTATTTATTCAGTGTTTGACTATATTGAATAGCAGTTAGCACTAAATAATGTCCCAGGCTCTTTATTTTCATTCTCTTAGTAAAAAGGATTTTTAATCCGGGCACCTGGTGGCTCCGTTGATGGAGTGACTGACCCTTAATTTTGGCTCAGGTCATGATCCCAGGGTCGTGCCCCGCATCACGCTCGTGCCCCGCATCAGGCTCCTTGCTGAGTGTGGAGCCTGCTTGAGTTTCTTTCTTTCTCTTTCTCTTTTTCTCTTTCTCTTTTTCTCTTTCTCTTTTTCTCTTTCTCTTTTTCTCTTTCTCTTTTTTCTCTTTCTCTTTTTCTCTTTCTCTTTTTCTCTTTCTCTTTTTCTCTTTCTCTTTTTCTCTTTCTCTTTCTCTTTTTCTCTTTCTCTTTTCTCTTTCTCTCTCTCTCTCTCTCTCTCTCTCTCTCTCTCTCTCTCTCCCCTCCTCTCCCCTGCTTGCACTCTCTCTCTCTCTCAAAAATTTAAAAACTGAAAAATTTTTTGAAAAGGGATTATGATCATTCTTAAGGAGAAGGCAGTATAGAAGGCACATTATATTAATATAACTTTTGAGTCTACCTTTGCAATTCCCCCCTCATGAATTCTAGAATATTCATTCACAGGGGCACCTGGGCAGCTCAGCTGGAGCCTGCTTGGGACTCTCGCTCTGCCCCTCCCCCACTCATGCTCGCTCGCTCTCTCTCTCTCTCTCTCTCAAAAATTACTTATTCACAAAATATCAATATTAAAAACAATATTTTTAAGGGACATGTGTTGACAGTTCTAGAACTCTTCACTTCTCTAAATGACATTTGTGTGTGCAAGCAGCCCTGTGGGGATTACACAACTACTTTTTTGAAATCTGTCTCTGTAATTTTAGAATCCTCTCTTTCCTATTAGGAATAGAGATTTTTATTTTCATGAGGCTTCCCTTTTTAGGTCTTTTCAGTTACTTTGGGTCTTCTTTGAAAGGATGACTCTATTTGTATCATTTTCATTAGAGGCGATGTTAAAAGTATGTAATCAGAAGACACTCCTGCCCTGTGCCTGGCCCTTCCTTCATCAAAGTGTTTCACCTGCCATTTTCAACTTGGATGGTCTACACCAGCCAGCACCTTGCTTTACATCAGATGCTTAACCTAAATTCCCACACCAGCGCTACAGATAACAATCCTACTTTTGATCTCTCAGTGATTCTGACTTATTCCAGACCTCTTTGGAATGGATACATTGGCCAGAGTGCAAGGCCCCAGCTATTTAAATTCTAGTTAATATACAGTGTAGTATTGGTTTCAGGAGTAGGACCCGGTGATTTATCCCTTACATATAGCACCCAGTGCTCATCCCAGCAAGTGCCCTCCAGAATGCCCATCCCCCACACCCCTCCCCTCCAGTAACCCTATTTGTTCTCTGTAGTTAAGAGTCTCTTATGGGTTGCCTCCCTCTCTGTTTTTGTCTTATTTTTCCTTCCCTTCCCGTGTTCATCTGTTTTGTTTCTTAAGTTCTACATGTGAGTGACATCATATTTGTCTCTGCCTTATAATTAAATCCCGTTAATATGTTCCTGAATTATAAAATTACACCAAAACATACTTTAAAAATTGGAAAATGCGTAAAAGTACTATAAAAAGAAGACACTCATTCCAAGTTCTAATATTCAAAGGCACTCAAAAGGTAGTACTCAAATTTCTACTTCTATGTTCCTTTTCATCTTTTTTTAGTAACTAATTTAGAAACTAAGTAATTTAGTTTAATTAACTAAATCTAGTATTAATAATTTGGGGACTAAAATCTTCAGCAAAGTAGGCCATTTCTACATCAAAACCATATATTCCTAACTCGTCTTTTATGTTAAAACTCAGCCTGTTCCTGAGATTATTTTGTACTTGTGAATATAGGTCTCAACATACATCTTCACATATATCATACATATACATGTATGACATGTATGTAACCGTAGCTGTAAATGTAGGAACAGCTGACATTTATAGAGCATTCACCAGGTGCCGATCCAGGTTGTAGGTGTGTTAAGTATTTTAGCTCATTTAGCCTTTATAGCAACCCTACGAAGTAGACCATGTTATCATCCCCATTTTACAGATAAAGGAACTGAGGGGCTCCTAAGGGGACAAGCAACCCATCAAAGGTCAAACACCTGCCAAGCAGGGGACCCAGGGCTCCAATTCAGGCAGTTCAGTGGTGAAGTCCATAGGCCTAACTGCTACATTGCTTCTCAGTAGAGACCTTATCATATCAGGGGGAACCATTTTAAAATGCATGAAATGGAGTCCTGTTTATACTTTGTTATGAAAGAAAATAATTTGTTAGTTAATGCAAAAAGGCCCTGTGGGACAATGAAGCCAGGAAACACCTACTGAGCCGGAGTTCCCGTTGCAAGGTACAAATCTCTAGAAATTCAGGCACATTATTTCTGAAATGTACTAATAGGTCTATTAAAGGCAGTGAATTTTACTAATTAGAGTTTATAGTAGAAATATAAACAACCCCTAATGAACGAGTTTGCAGGTCTGCAGAGAGCAATCTCTTTCCCCCACTCTCCCCACTCCATATTTAGACATAAAATGTACACAAATGATTATCTATTGGTTTGTTTGTTTGTTTGTTTTTGAGGACGTGTCCCTAATGAAAAAGGAAATAAGCCTGTTGTTACAGGATGTTTGAATTTATAGCTCAATATGGAAGAAAGCGATAGATACAGGACTCCAGATTTCAGAATTCCCCAGCCTTCTAAACTGTAGGCACACCTAAGTAATTGAGCGCTGGTGTGACCACACTGACAGAGGGTGTAAAACTATACGGGTGAGCCCAACATCCAGTGTGCCCCACACATGTACCCACCGGATGCAAACTCTGTGCCTGCCGTGTTCTGAGCACACAGCTTGGGCAGCCCTGCCCCCAGCTCTGTGCCCTCCCAGACAGGAAGCGCCCCCATTTCCGCACGACCACAGATCTGAGGATGTCAAAAAGGCAGCTCTCACGGGTTGTAATTCTCAACCAGAACCTTGCTTTAGGGCAACGATAAGTAGAAGTGAAAACTTCTGAGGTAGTTCACACTCCCAAGGGGACCCCACCCCTACTTCTGACACGAGTTACACTCTCCATGTGCTGAGTCTTAAGTAAAAATGATGGGAATCACTAAGGGAGAGGTTCAAAGGCAAGGTCTTAAATTTAGACGAGAATTATTAAAGGAATTTGGCCTTGAATACCACTGAAATGAGTACATAAGATATTATCTAAAAAATGACTTTTTCTGGGGTGCCTGAGTGGCTCAGTCGGTTAAGCATTTGACTTCAGTTCAGGCCATGATCTCAGGGTTCATGAGTTCGAACCTCGCATTGGGCCTCAGAGCCTGGAGCCTGCTTCAGATTCTGTGTCTCCTTCTCTCTTGGCCCCTCTCCTGCTCATGCTCTGTCTCTCTCAAAAATAAACATTCAAAAAAAATCTTTTCATGACTTTTTCTAGTTCTTAGATTAGCAAAATACTTAGATATTTTTATTCTTATGTACAATGTTTACTTCCTTTCCTTTTTATCAGTATAAATTACTGTTACAGCTAAATTTTATATAGATATTTCATAAAGAAAATGAATACAAAAGTACTTAGACATTGGAGTCTCCCTACAGTGAGCTCATATTTTTGTAAGAACATAGGAGAGCCAACTACAATGTTCCGTCAGCCAAGTAATGACATATTTGTGGAAACTGGAAAATATCCAGGACTTTGTACACACACCTACAGAATTCTTCGCAAAAATGCTAGGCTGTTTTGAATTTTTGAAAGTAGTTGATATATAATATTTAAGTGATCTTACAAGAATATAATAGTACCATTTTTTAAAGCACCAAAAAAAAAAAAAAACTACAGAGCATTGAATACCCATCTATCTACAGAATATCAGCATTGATTATTGTGCTCAGCTGTCAGAAAATCACAGCAAAGCAATACATAACTGTGACTCTTGTTTCTGTGGTCTGGCATACAAACAGCCTGTATGCCATAGTTATAATCGGGAAAGTTGATAAATAAATGTAATTGAATGGTATGTCAAATACTTTCTGGTTGGTCAGAGGTTCTTAAGGACTATTCAGTCAGTCACTTCTTCCAGTGGCCCCAATGTCCTTGTACTGTCAAACCGCAACTCAACTTACGTTCCTGACAGGATAGGTCAGGAAATATGCTCAGTGTTTTATCATTTCATTAATAAAATCAGTGGATGATGGAAGGACGCTCAGAGAACTCACACTGTAAAGACTACGAATAGTATAGACACGGGGCCTTACTGGAACATTCACTTTACAAATCCGTCCATTTGAGTTAACAGCAACAGAGATTCCAAGAACCTTAATGGGTTTCGTCCTGCAGGGAACTAGCTAAGAGAGGCAACCTTCCTTTTACAAATTTCGCTTTTCCACAGAGCTACTTGACAAAACGCTATGTTTTCTCCTACGTAGGCAAAATGAAAAAACTCACTGATTGAACTGGGGACAATAGCTCTACAGGTTGTCAGGCTCTACTCCTTTGTTTCTATTCTTTTCCAAAGTCAGAAGTGTTCTTCTTTAAGCAGGCCTGCTTGAGTTCTAAGAGAATAAAACGTGTGATTCAGAAACAAAATAGACCAGTCAAAAAGTTATTTTCTTGCCATTTGATGTCTACTCAAAACAGTGCTAAGGCAAATTCTGCCCTAACATATTCTGATCTTCAGCCATTGGTGGGATTGATTTAAATGTTAAAGCAGTCAGGACCCTTGGGACACAGGGGTATCTGCCCCCAACCGATCGCCATGTTCTAGGAGCGTAACCAGGAGACTACTTACATGGGAGGAAGCCATCTGACCCCTATTGTAGGACCTTCCTTGGGGTGGCATGGTGGGCCATAACACTTCCTCTCCTTTGAGGATGGTTCTAAAGGAAGGCTCATCTCTATCCTTTTTTTAAAAAAAAATGTTTAATGTTTATTTTTGAGAGAGGGAGAGAGAGAGTGCAAGTAGGGGAGGGGCAGAAAGAGAGGGAAACACAGAATCTGAAGCAGGCTCCAGGCTCTGAGCTGTCAGCACAGAGCCCGACACGGAGCTCCAACTCACAAACCGTGAGATCATGACCTGAGCCGAAGTTGGACGCCCAACCGACTGAGCCACCCAGGTGTCCCTAATTTTACTTCAAATATGCATTGTTTCAAAGACCTCTCTGAAGAATTTTGCAAGCATCACATCCTCTTATAGGTATTTATCACCTGAGAAGCACCGCATGGATCTTATAATGTACTTAATAGTTTATTAATGTCATCTTTTTCCCCAAGGGAAAAAAAATTAAATGTATGGCGAAAACCAGGGAGTGTTGAGGCTACTGAAGGGGAATTTCATCAGCACTTCTTGTTTCCCTGAGGTTGAGACTGAGGCCCAAGGATGGCATGATCTATTGATCACCCAGCCAGTCAGTGGTGGCACAGAGACCAGAATTTCTACTCCATGCTTGCTATCCCAGGAACTGCTGGCAAAGTCTAAGTCCAGGGCAGACTGGAGCACACTATCCCCCAGACCCTCACAACTTCAGTTCTGACTCGCCAAAAGAATCGTGTGTGTTAGTTAATGTAGTTCCCGGTGTAAAGAGAGGTCCTTACTGGTGTGTGGGGGTCATAAGCCCCCCCCCCCCCGCCCTGTCGCTCCTCATTACCCTGCTTCACGTTTTCTCTCAGCTCATGACCAGAAAAGATAGGACAGATGGAGGAGACCTGGCTCTCTGCTTTCCTCTTTTCTGAGGAGTCCTTTTGCTGAGAAGGATCTGCTGGAGTTTGGTTTTTGACGTCATGCAATTTTTTTCCAGAAGATGTAATGAAAATTAAAGGCAGAATTACTCATATAGATGTCCAGCACCATTTCTGGAAGAGACTACCTTTGTTCCACTGTATTATTGCTTTTGCTTCTTTTTCAAAGATCAGTTGACTGTATTTGTGAGGGTCTGTTTCTAAACTCTGTTCCATTTGATCTGTCCATTCTTTTGTCAACACCACACTGCCTTGATGACTATAGCTTTGTGGTAAGTCTTGAAGATGGGTAGTTCTGACCTCCAACTTTGTTCTTCCAAAAATTTTTTTGGCTATTCTGGGTCTTTTGTCTCTGTGTAAACGTTAGAATCAGTTTATAGAGGTCCACAAATAATTCAATAGGATTTTGACCGGGATTTCACTAAACCTATAAGTTGGAAAGAATTGACATCTTGACAATATTATATTCCTATTCATGAACATGGAATCTCTCTCCGTTTATTTAGTTCTTCTGATCTGCTGGGGTCTTTTGATTAGCTTTTAAATTGTTTTCCTAGGACAACAGCTACCAATTATTAAGGGCATGCTGAATGCGAACCCTGAGTCAGTTTTCTACATGTATCATCTAATACTCATGACAGTCCTCTCGAGACAGGAATATTATCCCTCTGTTTTGCAAATAAAGAAGATAATGCTCAAGGGAGGTTAACTTCTCCATGGTCACAAATAGAAGAAATACGAACTTGGTTCTCAGTAAGGGCAAAGCCCTGGTCTTGACCATTACCCTGAGTCTTGTCCTTCTGGGTTTGGTTCTACCTGAGTCAATCTGGAATCCTTCCAGTGGGCAGGCTTTTCTTCTCGAGAGCAGTGCTTAAGGGTTCCAGGTCAGTGGCAGGTCACCTTCAGCTCAGAGTACTCATTTTTCTGCCATTTATGAAAGTTTGAGTCTGTCATATATGCATGTATGTTTGTATGTACGACTGGGGCTTGGGATTCAAATTTTAAAAGATTTATCCATCCTTCAAAACGTGATCCTTGAAACCCAGACCCCAGGACTGCATGGTTTGTGTGTGTTATGTTTATTCCGACTTCATCACCGAGCCATCTCCTTGGGCCCAGTGTAGACCCAAGAGTTCCCTGGATGAATGTCTTCCCGGGACTTCCAAACAGCATCCAGAACCCCTTAGAAAAAGGCAAGGACACTCAGAGCAGCACCTTCTAGAAGGATAACAGGTTTCCCCACCCTGCCCACCCAAGCTGGACCTCCAGGCATGGACTGCCCTTATTCCCTATAAGCAGCCCACATTTATCTGGTATTCACCCAAACCAAGCACTTCAACTGAAGCAAAATGCCATCATAAATAACCAAAGGCAATCGATTGGCTTTTTTCAGTGCCTCTGGCTTAATATAAAGATGAGAATTAGAAGAGATTGTTTTAAAAGATTTATCGTGGAGACATAAGATCTTTTAGTGGGATTAAGTGTGGCATCCAAGATGCTATAAATCTCCATTACTATTTAATTAATAATCACTATGGTAGTGTGGTCTTCTTGGAATGCCCAAGGGAGTAAACAATGACTGTGCCCTGTGGTACCTTAGAGTCTGTGTTTTGCCACACAGGTTCAACCCCCCAACCCTTCATAGCTAGGTACAGACCTGACTTAAACATGAGAACTGATGGGACCACTGTGCCCAGTGTTGTGTAGAAGTTAGGGTTGGCCTTTTGCCTCGAGTCCTAGCTGACAACATATAAATTCCAAATTTTCAAGTTTTATAAGGATTTATAAGCATCCTAACACTTAAGAAGAACCCTTCATCTGAGCACTGTTATAAATGGCCTTTCAGCTTTTATAGCTTTCGTTCTTTTGAGCACATAGGAGATTCCACTACTGTGTACGTACAGACCATTATAGTTTTAGGTAAAAAAAGGTGATTAGAAGTGGTCCACACGGTACTTACAAGAATAAGAGCTAAAGGAAACATGTGCTATTGATGAAGCAGATGTGTGCGGACTGAATAAATGATTAATCTCAAGCTATATTTTAAGTATCAATGTTAAGCTGGCACATCTATCACTAGAGATTTTGGCCTGTCCATAAGGGAAAGGGCTCCAGTTAAAGATACATGAAATCAGTAAATTAGATCAGTGGTCAACTTTAGAAAAAGCGGGATGACACTGATCTTTACCTAAATTATTGAGATATTTACCACAAGACTTGGTTTCCCCAGTTCTGTGGAGAACTGGCCTCAGTGTGGGAAATGTAGGTCACTATCAGACCAGAACACCGTCATTTCATCTGCCCCAGGGCCTCGGTTAGTCTCACATGAAAACTCAAAGGTTAATTCTGTTAAAAAATCACCCAAGTGAGGCTTTGGGGTGCAAATTCATGAGCAGACATGCTAAAGGTCTTCACACTTTAAGGATGACTAATTCTGTGGCTCATGAGGACTCTCTAGAATTGAGATGCTCAAAGCGTCGTATATATACTTATTGAGGAAGCATTGCCTCACATAGGAGGAGGAGCCCAGGCTCACTGGAATTGTAGCCGCTTCTGATGCTCTCACTACAATGTTGAAGACCTGTAGACCTGAAGAGGTCTTCAACCTGAAGACCACTCAACATTACTTTTGATGGCGGCCATTCAAGGGGGCCAGCTCTAGTAACACGCATGATGTCCTCTGGTGGAAGCAACATGCTAGCTCATCAGCAAGGTCTTGCAACAAGTGAAATCAGGACCGGCAAGAGATAAGGCTACACTTAATTGTCAGCTGAAGGCAGGACTGTGTTTCATCAAATCTGATGGGTGAGGCAGGAATGCACATCCCCACTCTCACTCCTACCACAGGGCCATACCTGGAGAGTATGTTCAGAACTACTTACTAAGTGTTGTGTTGAACGCATGCTTCCAAGCCCTGTGCCTGGAGTCAGAGACCTGATTTGTGTTATCCTTACCATCCTACACACTATCAATTTCCACAGGTATACAATCAGCATTGTATACCATTAAGGGTCCAACACTATCACTGTTGGGTGGGCAAGTCCGGGTGGACCCTTCCTCATGCCGTGCCCCATCAGCTGCATCATAGCATGTAAGTATCCCAGCAAATGTTACGCATATGCCTCCCAGATGCCCCAAGCTTCTTCTTGGTGTTCGGAATGCTGTAGATCAGCTAAATTATCTTGGTCTTTTTATAAGTGATCTCAAGATAGAATTGGTTCCCCTGAAATAATCTAAATCCACTCAGAAAGTAGCGCTTGTTTCCTTATTTTTTTAAAAGCTGAAATTTGGAATTGTTTTGTTTTTCCCTAGGAAAACCTCTTTTTTGTGATGGAGTATCTCAATGGAGGAGACTTAATGTACCACATCCAAAGTTGCCACAAGTTTGATCTTTCCAGAGCCACGTAAGAGCCCTCTAAAGGGTTTGGGGTTTTTCCACTGTTCTTGTCAGGTACTGAGCACCTGCGATGCCCATCGATACTTCTCCCTTGTGGCATTTTTCCTGTTTCCTCACTCAGCATGCCACAACCTCAGGTCAGGGTAACGCCCTGGGGACCTATCCAACAAGGCAACTGTTTTCCCCATTTGTGAAGCTTAAATTGGAGTCTGTTTTGTTTCATTTCTCCATGTTTTGAAATCAAGAACTTAGTCTCTTAAGAAACCACTTAGCTCATCAAGCTTCTAATTAATCTAAACCCAGAAGCAAATATTTGCCCTTTGAAAAGAAGCAGTCAAATGAAACACAGATCTTAAAGGTGGTCATGGGGATGAAGCTCTAAGGCCTTTGATGGGAAGCTCAAGGTGAAGGCATAAAACATCTGGCTAAAGCGGGGGTGGGGGGGGATGAGAATTAAGAAACCAGAAGAGGTATTTACTCTCTGAGAATAAATCTTCACCTTTTTCGAAACCAGGCAGACTGCATTTGCCAGGTGGAAATGAAGCTGAGTCCCACACAACCCCCTGCCTCTCTTCCTCCCGTGGGCCCTGTTTCCTCAGTAATAAAACCGTGACACTCAGGAAAAAAGAAAATTGTGCCACTAGGGCCACTTAAAAATATGGGTACACACTAGCTTCCTTTTCCCGGTGCTCAGTAATCTTTCATTCACCCCTAATGAGCACTTTCGAGTGGTGTAGGCTGAGCTGGGTTGAAAGATGGACGGGTCCCACCAGCTCCCACAGAAACTCTGGCTGAAATGGCTTTTTGTCAAAGCCAGTGGCTCGCACACCACTAAGCTCATCACCTCCAGGAACCATCAGCAACGTGCCCAGAGAGAATTTTATGGGATTTCCGCAGCAGAGAAATCATCAGGCAGTTTTCGTGCTAACGGATTCTCTCCGCCCACCTTCCTCACTACCTCTGGAAGGCATGAACGCCATCAGACACATGCTGTCTGTCGTGCCCTCAATGCCTCCCAGGTGTCTGTCATCACTGCAAATGGAGAGCATATCCCACTCCCATCTTCCATCTGCCTTCCTCTGCCTCTCGGGCTGCATTTCTTGCCCATAAACAAGCCGGGTCTATTTGGAATGACCCTGCACACAGGTCTAAGGGCTCCAAGCAGAGTTTAAAATAAAATGGAAAATTATTTTTCTGTAATACTTATACAATTACATTTAATGTATATGTGTGTTTTATTAGAAAAAAAAAGAGTTTGAGCATTATAGTTTAGAAGAATAAGTACTAGATGCAGGTATGACTAACTTAAGGTTAGTTTCATGCTATGTTAAGCTTTGTTTCATGCTATGAGGACTGGGGCTGAACATATAGAACGGACATCTCTCTTTTGTTAGGACTGAACGAAATTATGTGTGTACAGAGTTGTGTGGGTACACCTCAGACAGTACTTGCACAGAGTACCCACTATTTAAAATGGGGATTTTACTTTGTTCCATCAATGCATCCATACTGAACTTTGATTTTCCTTCCCTCAGGTTCTATGCTGCTGAAATCATTCTGGGTCTGCAGTTCCTTCATTCCAAAGGAATTGTGTACAGGTAAATTTTATTCTTTGGAAACACATACAGAGATATCTTGATTCCCTGTCCAGTTAATTTAATCATTCTGCTCTGGTGATGTGAAATGGCCAGTGTGCTTTGTGGCAGGAAGTTGCACGGCCGGGGTGAGGACAGTCAAGTCAGGAACTCCCATCTCCGAAGAAGTAGGGTTCTGCTCTCATTTTGCTCTTTACTCTGGTCCTTCCTTATATAGTTATTCTCCCCACTCACCTCCACTTTTCTCATCTCCTTCCATTACCCTGCTTTCCCTTTGGCATCTTAATCATCGCTTTATCTTTCTGTCTCTTTCATAGCTCGTTTTTCCTGATTTTTGCTTGGGCCAACTAGAATGCTTGTTGAATGTTCTCTTGGGTGGGGGAAGAGGGGAGCTCTTCCTTGAACACTCATACACACCCGTGGAAACCTACTTGCCTGCACCCGGTAGAAGTGCATAGGAAGCCATGTATACTCTCTTTCATGAGTGGATGTCCATCCAAAATGTCTCTATCATACACCATCTGTTCACACCCTTCTCAGAGGAAAGCTATTGTACTTTAATCTCCTTACTTCTTTGCTCAAAATATAGTTGACTCTTATTTAACATAGAAATCACCAAAAGCTTGGTTGTCTGGTTTCTGACTCACTGAAGATTAGGGGGGAAAAATAAAATTAAAAAAAAAAAAAAAGAGAGAGCCAGACAGGAGGCTGGCGAAGCTGCTGGAGGCTGGCCCAGTGAGCAAAGTGAGAGGGTCATGTTGAATCCAATATAAAGGGAAGATGCAAGTCAATCAAAAGGCTCTGGGAAAGTGGGATTATGTGCCCTTCTGTGGCAAGTGTTCATAACACTGGACCAGAGTCATCAGTAAGGTTCAGTGGTAAGAGGGGGTCCGAGATGGCAGCATAGGAAAACCCTAAATGCACCTCCTCCCAGGGACACACAAATCTACTCCAACATATAAAGGAGCAATTCCTCTTGAAGGACTGAGGGCCAACTGGAAAGTTTGTGCTCAACAAAGGATAGAGGCACAGTAATGATGAGATCCCCACCCCCAATATTACCAACTGCAGGGGGAGGGATGGCACTGAAGAGGGCCATGCAGACTTGCCCCTCTGGGGGCAAAGTAGTTTAAGGGACAACTAGACTCTGAATGTCCACCAAATGGTGAGGGAGATGGTAGAACTCTCCTCAATGCCAGAGGTGCTGGCGGGTGCCATTGTTTAAGCTCCCCCTCCACTTTGATAGTGCAGACAGGAGCAGGGTCCAGGCACTGTAGCCAGGCTGCTGCTTCAGTGAGCCCCGGTATGCCAGCCTACACCAGATCCATCCATCCCCCTAAAGGCGGCCCCCCACCCATGCCTGCCACAGCTCCAGCCATCTCCCTAAGGCTGCCCCAGTATGATACACACCAGGGCTCTCCTAGACAGTACCCCCTATGACTCCAGCCATCTAGCCAAGGCAGCACAAATATAAAGTACTCTAGGACATCCCTATCCTTTCCCCACCCTAGTTCCAACCATCCCACCAAGGCAAACTGATGTGGATTGCCCCAGGACCCACCAGCCTATATTCACTTCCTGCCAGGATAGCCCTGGTGCAGGATAGCCCTGGTGCAGAATGCCCCAGGATCCCTTGGTCTATGCCTGCTTCAGCTCCAACCAGCCATCCAAGAAGCCCTCTGCATAGAGCACCCCAATGTGATAACAGCCAGCCAGCCAAAGCTTCCTGGCATATATAGTCTATACAGAGGACATTCCTACACAAAGTCACTCCTTCAAGACTGGGAGAGGTGCCTTTTTCACCTAATTCATATAAATAAACAGAAAAAGTCAAAATAAGGAGGCAGAAGGATATGCTTCAAATTGAAGACAAAACTTCAAAAAAGAACTAAAATAGAGATGGCAATCTACCTGACAAAGAGTTCAAAGTACTAGTCATAAAGATGCCCACTGGACTTCAGAGAAAAGCAGATGAACCCTGTGAGACTTCAACAAACAGAATACAAGAAAAGAACAAATCAACTAAAGAATGCAAAAACAAAAATGTCAAATACACTAGAGGGAATTACTACCAGATTAGAGGAGGTAGAAGAACAGATCAGCATCTGGAAAATAGGGTATAAAAAGCACCCAAGCTGAACAGCAAAAAGAAAAGAGAATTTTAAAAGTTAGCATAGGTTAAAGGACCTCTGAGACAACATCAAGTATGCTAACATTTATATTAGAAGACAAAGAAGAGAAACAAAGGAGTGAAACTTATTTGATGAAATAATAGCTAAAGAGAAGGAACAGACAACCAGGTTCAGGAAGCACAGACAGTCCCAAACAAGATGAATTCAAGAGGTCCACACCAAAACACATAATAATTAAAATGTACGAAATTAAAGAGGATCTTAAAAGAGGCAAGAGAAAAGCAACCAGTTATGTACAAGTGAAACCCCACAGGGCTATCAGCAGATTTTTGGCACATGCTTTGAAGGTAAGAAGGGAGTGGCATGATATATTCAAAGTGCTGAAAGGAAGAAAACTACAACCAAGAATACTCTACCC
Source organism: Lynx canadensis (assembly GCF_007474595.2). Lineage (NCBI taxonomy): Eukaryota > Metazoa > Chordata > Mammalia > Carnivora > Felidae > Lynx > Lynx canadensis. The sequence continues at coordinate 5,780,546 of NC_044309.1, read as the reverse complement.
AACAAGGTTATCATTCAGATTTGAAGAAGACATAAAGAGTTTCCCAGACAAAAGTTAAGAGTTCATCACCACCAAACCAGCCTTACGAAGACGTGTTAAGGGACTTCTTCAAGCAGAAAAGAAAATGCCTTGAAGAAAATTATGAAAGGAAAAAACTTCACTGGTAAAAGTAAACATATAGTAAATCAATCACTTGTAAACCTAGTATGAAGGTTAAAAAGTAAAGTCAATTAATGGATTCACAATATAAAAGTGTATGTAAAACAGACCATTACAAATATAAAACATGGAGTGGGGAGGACTAAGAATGCAATGCTTTTAGAATGTGTTGAATTTAAGTGACCATGAACTTACAAGAGACTGCTATATACTCAGGATGGTATTATATAAACTTCATGGTAACCACATTTATATATCTATAATAGATACACACAAAAAAAGAGAAAAGAATCCAAGCATATCACTAAAAAGCCATCAATCACACGGGAGGAGAGCAAGAGAAGAAGAAAGGAACAGAGAAGAACTACATAAACAACCAGAAAACAATGAACAAAATAGGGATAAGTACATACCTATCTATAATTACTTTAAATGTAAATGGACTAAATGCTCCAGTCAAAAGATACAGATGACTAAATAGATTAAAGAAGACCCAACTATATGTTGCCTACAAGAGACTCACTTCAGATATAAAAGACACACAGACAGAAAGTAAAGCAATGGAAAAGATAATCCATGCAAACGGAAGCAAAAAAATAAACTGTAGCAATATTTATATAAGACAAAATCAACTTGCAAACAAAGTCTGTAACAAGAGACAAAGGAGGGCATAATCATAAAGGGATTGATCCAACAAAAGAGCAATTGTAAATATGCATCCAACATAGAAACAACATATGAAGCAAATATTAACAGACATAAAGGGAGAAATTAACAGTAGTTCAATTACAGTAGGGGACTTTAACACCCCACTTAGAGCAACGGGAAGATCATCTAAACAGAAAAATCAACAAAGCAACAGTGACTTTGAATGACACGCTGGACCAGATGAACATAACAGATTTATTCAAAACATTTCATCCTAAAACAGAAGACATTCTTTTCAAGTGCATATGGGACATTTTCCAGGATAGATCATGTGTTAGGCCACAAAACAAGTTTCAATAAATTTAAGAATAGCAAAATCATATCAGACATATTTTCCAACCACAGCAGTATAAAACTAGAACTCAGAAGAAAAAAAAACTGGATAAAATACAAACACAGAGGCTAAACAACATGCTACCAAAAAAAATAAATAGGTAAATGAAATCAAGAGGAAATCCACATTACCTGGAGACACATGAAACTGGAAACACAGTGACTCAAAAATCTTTGAGACACAGGAAACTGTTCTAAGGGAAAATTTATAATTTTTACTTCAAGACAAAAGAAAAGTCTCAAAAAAATCTGAATTTAAACCTAACAGAACAAGAAAAAGAAGAATAAACAAAGCCCAAAGTTATAGAAAAAAAGGAAATAATAAAGTTTGGAGCAAAAGTAAATGAAATAGAGAAGAAAAAATATTGAAAAGATCAATGAAACTAAGAGACAGATCTTTGAGAAGATAAACAAAATTGGCAAACTTTTAGCATAGTAATCACAAAAAAAAAAAAAAAAAGAGGGAGAGGACCCAAATAAAAAATATCAGAAATGAAAGAGAAGTTACAATTGACACCACAGAAATATATAAAGGTTATAAGAGACTACTAAAAAAAAAAAATCATATGCCAACAAATTGGAACAACCTAGAAGAAGTGGATAAATTCCTACAAACTTACAGTCTTCCAAAACTGACTCAAGAAGAAACAGAAAATCTGAACTGATTACTAGTAACAAAATTGAATCACTAATCTAAAAACACCCAACAAACAAAAGTGCAGAACCAGAGGACTTCAAACGTAAATTCTACCAAACATTTAAAGAAGGGTTTAACCCATTTACTTTTAAATTTTTTTACCGTTTATATATTTTTGAGAGAGAGACAGTATGAGCAGGGACGGGCAGAGAGAGAGGGAGACGCAGAGTCCAAAGCAGGCTCCAGGCTCCAAGCTCCCAGCACAGAGCCCGATGCTGGGCTCAAACTCATGAACTGTGAGATCATAACCTGAACTTACGTCGGACGCTTAACCGACTGAGCCACCCAGGCGCCCCTGGGTTTAACCCATTTAAAGAAGAGTTAATACTATCATTCTCAAGCTATTCCAAAAGAATGAACAAGAAGGAATGCTTCCAAATCCATTCTATGTGGCCAGCATTATCCTGATTCCAAAACCAGACAAAGACTACAAGAAGAAAAAATTATAGGCCAATATCCCTGATGAACATAGATCAAAAGTCCTCAACTAATTATTAGCAAATCAATTTTGACAATGCATTAAAAGGATCATTCACCATGATCAAGTAGGATTTATTCCAAGGACACAAGAATAGCTAAATAGCCGCTCATCAATGTGATACTCCACATTAACAAAATGAAAAATAAAAATCCTATCATCTTGGGGCAGGTGGGTGGCTCAGTTGGTTACACATCCGACTTCAACTCAGGTCATGATCTCATGTCTCATGGGTTCAAGCCCTGCTTCGGGCTCTGTGCTGACAGCTCAGAGCCTGGAGCCTGCTTCGGATTCTGTGTCTCCCTCTCTCTGCCCCTCCCCCGCTTGTGCTCTGTCTCTCAAAAATGAATAAAAGTTAAAAAAATTGTTTTTAAATTCTATCATCTCAATAAATGTAGCAAAAGCATTTGAGTAAATTCAGTAGCCCTTCATGATAAAAACTCTCAACGTGGATTTAGAGGGAACACACATCAGTATAATAGAGGCCATATATGGCAAACTCACAGCTAACATCATACTTAATGGTGAAAAACTGAGAGCCTTCCTTTGGAAATCAGGGACAGGACATGATGTCCACTCATGCCACTTTTATGCAACATAGTACTGGCAGTCCCAGCCATAGCAATCAGGCAAAACAAAAAGACATCCATATTGGTAAGAAATAATTAAAATGGTCATTCTTTGTACCTGACATACTATATATAGAAAACCTTGAAGACTTTAGAAAAAAAAAACCTATTAGAATAAGTATAAATTCAGTAAAGTTGCAGGATACAAAATATACAGAATCTGCTGCATTTCTGTATACTAAACTATCAGAGAAACCAAGAAAACAATCCCATCTGCAATCACATCAAAAAGAATAAAATACTTAGGAAAAAACTTAGCTAAGGGTGTGAAAGACATGTACACTGAAAACTAACATACTGATGAAAAATTGAAGACAACACAAATAAAAGGAAAGATATTTGATACTCATGTTTTGGAAGAACACTGTTAAAATGTCCATATTACACAAAGATCTGTAGATTTGGTGCAATCCCTATCAAAATTCCAATGACATTTTTCACCAAACTAGAACAAAAAATTCCAAAATCTGTATGGAACCACAAAAGACCCCGACTGGCCAAAACATTCTTGAGAAAGAAAAACAAAGTTGGATATATCAAGTTTCCTGATTTCAAACTCTACTACAAAGCTATAATAATCAAAACAGTATGGCATTAGCACAAAAGCAGACACACAGATCAGTGGAGTAGGATAGAGAGCACAGAAATAAGCCCATGTATGTATGGCCAATTAACCTATGACAAAGAAAGCAAGAACATAGGACAGTCTCTTCAATAACTGGTGTTAGGATAAATAGCTACATGCAAAAGAATGAAATTGGACCACTTTCTTACACCATACACAAAAATAAACTAAAAAATGGATTACATACTTGAATTTAATACCAGAAACTGTAAGTCTCCTAGACAAAAATATAGGAAGTAATAAGGCTCACTGACCCCAGTCTTAATGATGTTTTTTAGATCTGACTCCAAAGGCAGGGGAAATAAAAGTAAAAGAAACTTTTGGGACTATATCAAACTAAGAAGCTTTTTCACAGCGAGGAAACCATACCAAACCAAACAAAAACTTTTTGTGTTGTCTTCAATTTCTTTCATCAGAATGGATTACAGAATGGAAGAAGATATTTACAAATAATATATGCAATAAGGGGTTACTATCCAAAATACATAAAGAACTCATACAACACCAAACATATAGTCTGATTAAAAATGCATAGAGGACATGAATATGCATTTTTACAAAGAACACATGGCCGGGAGACACACAAAATGGTGCTCAGCGCCACTAATCATCAGGGAAACATAAATCTAAACCACAATGAAATATCACCTCACACCTGTCAGAATGGCTAGAATCAAAAAGACAAGACATAACAAGCGTAGGCAAGGATATGAATAAAAGGGAACCCTTATTCACTGTTGGTGGGAATGTAAATTGACGCAGCCACTATGGAAAACAGTAGGAAAGTTCCTAAAATAATTAAAAATATAAATACCCTATCACCCAGTATTACCACTTTAGTATTTACCCAAAGAAAACAAAGGCACTAACTTGAGAAGTCATATGCATTAATATGTTTATTGCAGCATTATTCACAGTAGTCAAGCTATGGAAGCAACCCAGGTGTCCATCAAAAGATGAATGGATACAAAAGGTGTGGTGCATATATATATATATATATATATATATATATATATATATATATATACATATACATATGTGTATACACACACATACACACACACACACACACACACACAATGTAATTATTACTCAGCCATAAAAAAGAATGAAATCTTGCCATTCACAACATGAATGGATCCAGAGGGTATTACACTAAGTGAAGTCAGACATAAAAAGACGAATAGCATACGATTTCACTTATATGTGGAATCTAAAAAACAAAACAGAAAAGACTCATACACAGAAGCAGATTCTTAAATACTGAGAACAGACTGCTCGTTGCCAGAGGATAGGACGGTGAAAGGGCAGGAGAAATAGAGAGTAAGAGGTACAAACTTCCAGTTGTAAAGTAAATAAGTCATGGGGATGAAAAGTACAGCACAGGGAATAATATCGTGATAGTGTTGTATGTGACAGGTCGTGACTACGCTGTGGAGAGCACAGCATAAAGTATGTAATTGTTGAATCACCGTGTTGTACACCTGAATACAATATTAAAAGAAAGGTTAAATGGTGTCCCACACTGAGTGTTGACGACAGCAAACTGTGTATAATGCAGGCCAGAAGCATCCCATCAGAGATGGTCAATACTGAGCAGCTTACAGGGTTGGCTGAAAATTCACTTCGGGAAACCTCTCCATTCCCAGAGGGCACAGTCAAGGGAAAGTTGCCATAATTAGAGCCACAGAACACAACTTTAGGGAAGGCTTGGAAGTCATCTTAAGCAGTCTCTTTGGCAACCTTTGGATACAATGGGCTTTGGGGTGGGGGGTGTCCATCTACAAAATAATGTATTAAACAACTGTTTTATACAATTCCTTAATCTCCAAGAAAATGAAAAATACCCATCAGAACATTGAAAACCCTGATCAGAATCTATGGTTTGTTTTTTCTGTTATCTGTAATGCCTGCAATATATATAAAATACATATCACTGGGGAACTCAGTAGCTTGTGCAGGATGGATGGATTGAAGGGAGAAAAAAGATTTGTGGGAGAGGGAGAGGAGGGAGAGGAGGGAGAGGAGGGAGAGGAGGGAGAGGAGGGAGAGGAGGGAGAGGAGGGAGAGGAGGGAGAGGAGGGAGAGGAGGGAGAGGAGGGAGAGGAGGGAGAGGAGGGAGAGGAGGGAGAGGAGGGAGAGGAGGGAGAGGAGGGAGAGGAGGGAGAGGAGGGAGAGGAGGGAGAGGAGGGAGAGGGAGAGAGATTAGAGCTCAAAGGAACCTCGTGAGAGAAAAGCCCACATGCCCCAGTATAGTCTGTCTCTCCATAGCACAATGCTTTTTTTTCTAGCATTTCGTCTTGTTAGTTGACAGAACAGAAAGGACCAACAGGGTCCTTAATGGTCTTTAATATCACAAATTGTACCCAGTAGAGGGCTCTTACTACATCCCTTAATGGGAAATCATGGTTTCTATGGCCTTTTATGCACCAATAAGAAAGAATATTGGGTTTATTTAGTAGTGTATTTGCTGAAGTTCTCGAGAATCCTTGAAAGACACCATCAAATAATTCAAGCTAAGGAGAAGTCATCTAGTAATTACTGGAGAATGGGACTGTCTTGCATTAAAAACCATTCAACTCCCCATTTGCAACTTTACTGACCTGAACTGTCCATTTGGCAACCGAATTAATGAGGGGATTCTATTAATTTCCTTCTTCTAACCACTTGGGATTATGATTTCTGGGTTTGTTCACACACACACACAAAATTTATATATATATATATATATATATATATATACACACACACACACACACACACACATACGTGTATATATATATATATGTGTGTGTATGTATGTATATAGATATATATAGATATATGTATATATATATATATACACACATACATATACCATAGAAATTACCACAAACTTGATGGCTTAAACCAACAGGAGTTTATTCTCTCATAGTTCAGGGGTCAGAGGTCCAAAGTCAAGGTGCCAGCAGGGTTAGCCTACTTCCCAAGGCTCTCAAGCAGAATGCTTCCTTGCCCCTTCCAGCATCTCATAGCTCCAGGTGCTCCTTGGCTTTGGGGGGCATCCCTCCTGTCTGCCTCTGTGTTCACATGACCTTTTCTTCTCCGTGCACCTCTTTTGTCTTCCCTGTATGCCTCTTAGGAAGACACTTGACCCCCTGGAAAATCCAGGATGATCTCATTCCAAGATCCTTAATTTAGTTACATCTACAAAGACCCTTCTCCCAAAGAAGGTCTCATCCACAAGGTTCTAGTGGTTAGAATATGAACTTATCTTTTGGGGGCCACCATTCAATGCTCCACAGCTGGTGATGTAGACAGACTGACCCCTGAATGTACGGTTCTTCATTAAGCATTGCTGTGTACACAAAAGCTACCAAAGTCCCAATTCCTGGGTACCTAATGACGACACTTTCTGAGTTTTTATTGTGTATTTTTTTGGAGATCAAGTAGAAGTGCATGACAAGACATAGGCACCACACTCTAACAAAAACAGTCCCAGTGAGTAAGATTCTAATTAAAGGTGTCAATAGGAAAGAAAATGGTAGCCTCAGAAGTGGGAGAGGGTTTGCCAAAAAAATAAATTCCTATCAGAAAGAGTTTTGTTTTTTTTTTTTAGAGGAGGAGAAAGCCTTTGCAAATGGAAGAAGTGATTCCAGAAAAGGCACAGAAGCAGAAGGTCAAGGAGTAAACATTAGACAAATGGGTCCAGCCTTATTGGAAAGGCTTTTGCTAAGCAGCCACAAGAAATGAGGCCAAGCGATGTAGAGAAACAGGTGCCAACATCATTTACCACCTGCTGGTGTTATAAAAGTAGTGACATCTTAAAAGATGCCTCAGCCCTGGTTTGGGTTAAATCTAAAAAACAAGCAGCTGGAAAATACCCAGACATGGAAAGAGAAGAATCTAGAATCTCTGATCTTACAACTATTAGAACTGAAAGGCTATATGAGGATAGCTGAGCAGTGACAGCACTGGCCCAACCCATGTTTTTGAAGCCATTTACAAATGCTTTCACATGGGTTACCTCATTCTATGCTAACAAAGGTCCTATGGGATAAAGAAGGCAGGCACCACTGTACCCCTTTTACAGATAAGCCACTGGAGGCTCAGAGGGGATGTAGCTTGGCTGAGCAACTTAGCAATAAAGCTGGGATTTGAAATACAGTTCTTCTGACACCCACCCTCTGCCTCTTGCAAATGGAAAAGCTTTGCTTATGTTGACCACACAACTGAATGAAAGGCTTCCACTGAATTCTATTATACCTGACGCGCTGCCCCTGGGGCACACGGGTGCTTACCAGAGCCACGCCAGCTGATCTGGACTCCAAAGTTCCTTTCTGGGTGCCCTGGTATCCTATAAGGTGTATGTGAGGAGTAATTAGCTGACATACCTGTGAACACTCTGGCCATTGGATTCTGTGGCAGGTGCAGTTATCCCTCCTCTGCCTCCACTCCTTACCCTCATGGAGGTCTGGCTCTGCGTGGACGACTTTTAGACTTTTCCCATTCTGACTTAATCTCTCAAAGCATCAATGACCTTTTCTCTCCCAACCCCTAACACTTGGTTCACCTTAGAGGGTGGAATGAAAATCAAACATGATGCTCATTTTCCTAGCCTGAGGCTCAGAGAACACTTATTTTTAGGACTGATTAAAATTCACCCTGAGTCACTGAAGACTCTGGCTCTCAGCAGGACCAATTCGATGAGAAAGACTGGGTCAGCTTGGTTTATGAGGATGTAGGAGAGAAGGCCTTGGTTTGCATCCAAACCAAGTTGGTTTACCCCACCCGTGAGCTAGGATAAATTGTGTAACCTTTAAGAGCCTGTTCTTTCAATCAGAAAAATATGAGTAAAGATAGTAATTCCATATCAAAGGGCTGCTATGAGAATCAGATGGTGAAGTGCATGTGAGAGCAAGAAAATCCAATGCAAGTATTACATACAATCTTCATCATCCTTAGAATTTGCATATAGCACTGCAGCTAGATGTCTGGTTCCCTAGTGATGACCCCCAAACCATCCTTCAGCCAAAGTTCTAGGAACATGTGTATGTGGCTATAAATGATGCAAATAGGTTTCATGTAGCAGAAACCCAAAATGATACCAATATTGCATAGAGTGTGGATTAGAAAATGAATCTGCAACTGTAAGCATTAGGAGTAAAATATGATCCAGACCTGGATTTATTGGAATTCGTAAGTCACAGTGAAAGTGTACTTCATTAAAATAACGAACAGCAAGGCAGAAGACCTAAGGAAAGACAGACATGTTAGACATATTCATCCTGATAATGAAAGTTATGACAGCATTTGAGTTAGGAGAGAGAAGCAGAACCGACATGGATAGGAACATGAGATACATATTCACATGTCCTGGAGATACCCTGGCCACCCAGTCAGACAGGAACGGTCTATGATGCCCTGGTCATGGAGATTATGAACCAAGCTGGCCCAGATGGAAGAGGTCAATTCTGGGGACATCTGCTAATAGTGTCACTCCACCAAAACACAGCTGCAGCCCATGCTCACTCACTCTGGCTGCTTTGCTCCAGCAGAAGGTGGAGAGAGCAATGGAAGGGAACAGTTCCTCAGGAGTTAATTGCAACGGATAATGCCTGGTGGGTGAGCCAGTCCCTGGTGGGTGATGGTTCCTTCAGCAAACATTTATTGAATGCTCTTTACATGCTCACCTCCTGCCAAGGCTGTCACAGTATAGCACACAATACACATTTCTACCCTCCTGAGCCTCAGTTTAGCAAGAGGCAGAGCAAATCATGATGGGAACTTTAGGCTGATATGAATATTGATGACAAGCAATAAAAGATCACCCACAGTTTGGCTTAAGCGAAATCTCAGCCTCCTTGAGAAACTGGAACTAAGAAGGCAGACCCATCGGAGCCCAAAGGTACCTCTCTCTCATCACTGTGTCTCTTTGGATTTACATAGCCTCTGTCTCTCCTCTTGGCCAAGCCCCTTCAGCTTTCTCCTTTACTAAGGCCATGCTAGAGGACATCCGTCAGCAGTCCTGATTAGCGGTCACCCACCGAGACAGATTAGGGCCGCCTTCCCACAATCCCAACCTCCCCAAAAACCTGAATCATCCAGTTGAGTCCAGTCACCTGAACTGAAGGAGACAGGGCTATTTGCAAGGCCCTTTGGGAGCAGAGTCTTTGAGAAGGGAATTTTAAGCCAATTCTCTAACAGGAAGTGAAGAGTAAGCACAATAGCTGTTCCTATTCTCTCCCAAGTCGCCTTCGCTAAGAAGGAAGACCATGGTGGCCATCACCAACCACACATCCTAGAAGTCGGTTTCAGAAAGTTCAGAAATTCGTGGGCAGAGGACATAAAGAAAAAGAAAACTGGGTCTTCTATAACAAACTAGAAAAAAAATTAAGTCATTGATGTCAAATGTTAGCATGTGGATGATCTTTTTAAAGTTTAATTTTGAGAAAGAGACAGAGAGAGTGAGAGAGGGAGAGGCAGAGAGCGAGGGGGAGAGAGAGAATCCCAAGCAGGCTATGTACTGTCAGCACAGAACCCAACATGGGACTCGAACTCATGAACTGTGAGATTGTGACCTGAGCCGAAACCAAGAGTCAGATGCTTAACCCACTGAGCCACCCAGGCACCCCACACTTGGATGATCTTTAAAAACATCAATTTCACAGGTACAGAATGAGAAGAAATGGGTATGATGGCAATTTGTATAGGAAAAGAAAAGATACCTGGAGGTTTTAGTTTATACTAAGTTCACGGTTACCCGCTACTGTGACCAAGTATCAGAACCTAACAGGGCAGTGGCTGGGCCATAGCGGGGATGGACAAGGGGGTCATGACAGAAGCCAGCAGTACCCCTGACATCTGCACCAACACATTTATACATCTGGAGGACTTAACTCAGTGAAGGAAAAACAAGACAAAAGTTGAGGTCACTTTTCAAATACTCAGAGTTATCATGGGTAAGCATATAAAGTGTTCTATGTATAATCACAAGGAGGCAAATCACAATTTGGCTTTTTTTTTTTTTTAATCTTATCAGCCACATTACCCTAAAAATGGAAGGGTACTTTACAAGGATATTGGTTCTCCAAGAAAAGAGGAATTTATTGACATGGTTTCTGGCATCAGATGGGTTCTAGTTCTAGAATTATTCTTAGTCAAGGGAAGCCTTCTTCCATTAGTCTTGGAATTAGATGCAGTATAATTTATCCATGAAGAAACAGGTATACTTGGAAAATCGCATGAAGTGAGTTTTTCAGGCCTTTGTTCCCTCGTCATGAAAGTAAGGCACTCGGATAAAGAGCCTCAGGTCTGTATCTTACCTTTGTGATCATACTGAACTGCACCCCTTGGTAAATCAGACAGAGGAATCAGCAGCAACCAATAATTCCCTTGAAGAGTCAATGCTCTCTCTACTGCTATCTTGTACACAAGCAGGCAGGTGTATGCGTTGTGTGGTATTAAATACCACCTTATGGCACATTCCCAACTACGAACCCCTAAAGACATTTATTTCACAACTAGCTGTCCTTTATATCCCAATATTGTTTCTCGAAGGCCCCTTAAAACTGAAGGATGCTACCCTGGAGAGACTCCCCATCACCTACCCATTACATTATCCATTCCACCACCCATGCAGCCATCCACACATAGCTCCAGAGATGCACCAAGTGCTTTACTGGGCATGGGTGGGGGGACCAAAGTCTGTCAGAGCCAGGCCCAAGAAGACTGGCCTGGGCCGAGAAGGACTATTGGTGAAGTCCCAGAGCACGAGATGCTTGTCAAGGAGGAAAGACCTAGGAGACAGCAGTGAGCCCATGGGCAGAGCTGGAGACTGAAGAACAGGGCTGAAAGGGAGAGGAGGACCAGCAAGCATGTTCCCCTGATGACCTCAGGCTGTGATGTGACAAGTGACCGCCCCTCACGTGGCAATTCTATTTTAACAAAAAATGTATGTATCACTGTGAGATGTTGCTTTGCTTGTGTTTTCCAGAGATCTGAAGCTTGATAATATCCTGTTAGACAAAGATGGACACATCAAAATAGCAGACTTTGGAATGTGCAAGGAGAACATGTTAGGAGATGCCAAGACAAACACGTTCTGCGGGACCCCGGACTACATTGCCCCGGAGGTACGGATGTGCTGTGGGAAGGGAGTGCGTGGGCGCCTGCCCAGCTCTGCACATCCCTGGCCAAGTGCCACTGCTTCTTCCTGTCCCAAAAAATCAGAAGAGTTAAAGTAGTGTGCTTCAGTATTTGTATCTGTTTTTCTTAGTATTTCATGAATGCAGCCGCACACGGGGACTGTGTTATTATTGAATGGCAGAGGGGCAGGGGGTGGTCTCCCATTCAACATGTCCTCCTCAGCTAGGACTCCTCCCCACCACAGACTCAAACTGTATTCACTCCACTCAGACCAAACAGAGGAAATGATGGGGAAGAACCAGGTGGACACTGAACAGGCTCAAAAGTATCCACTTGAATAAGTCAAGTGGTTTCATCTTGGGACCAGAAAAACCAGAACTGTGGTTTCCAAGCTGCCATTGTGTGACCTTGGAGAGATTACTAGAGTCTACTGACCTGCAACCCCTCTTCTGTCAAATGAGATATTTATGTCCCATGTTATTGTAAGTCTAAAATGGGTGAGCCTATGGAAGTTAAAAAAAAAAAAAAAGAGAGAGAGAGGTATAGTGATCATATTCTGAGCCCTTAGAAGAATGGCATTTGCTCAGAAGGCATTCATCATTCCTACTCTACCCATGTGCCCCCCTTGTTATGGAGTCCTCCCCAGCTGCCCACCTGAGGGAGATTGGACACCCCCTTAACACCTGGACCTTCTTCATTGCTTTTTATCTCAATCTCCATGCACCAGTGGATAATTGCTCTAAAGTCAAGCTATCCACTTTTTTAAATCTCTGTACTATGGGGCACCTGGATGGCTCACTTAAGTGTCTGACTTTGGCTCAGGTCATGATCTCACCATCTCCGGGTTTGAGCCCCGTGTCGGGCTCTGTGCTGACAGCTCGAAGCCTGGAGCCTGCTTCAGATTCTGTGTCTCCCTCTCCCTCTGCCCCTCCCCTACTTGTGCTCTCTCTCAAAAATAAACATTAAAAATTTTTTAAAAATTAAAATAAAATCTCTGTACTAGTTTGAAATCATTATAGATTCACAAGAAGTTGCAAAAATAGTACAGAAGTGTCACCGATATATATCCTCCACCCATTTCCCCCAGTGGCTACATCTCCTATAATTATGGCACGACACCAAAATCAGGGAATGGATATTGGTACAATGTGTGTCCAGTTCTGTGCCATGTGATCTCATGTGTAGATTCACTTCTCGTAGATTCTTATTCACTTTTATATCCAATGACTGAGCACAGGGATTGGTGCATTAAGTTGCTAATACAACTTCCCCTCAGGTGGGAAGAATGAATGAATGACTATTAATAAATTCATAAAGGGGGATGGTGGTTTGATAGGGATGGACTTCTGATTTCCCGTGTCAAAAATTAGCACGTCTGTCATCAAGAGCGTAATTGTGGTGCCCTGAGTTTAAGAAATATATGGCTTTGTCCTGTGCTTATTTGGTATTTAATTTTGACTGAACCTTGTTTTTTTTTTCAATATATGAAATTTATTGTCAAATTGGTTTCCATACAACACCCAGTGCTCATCCCAAAAGGTGCCCTCCTCAATAGCCATCACCCACCCTCCCCTCCTTCCCACCACCCATCAACCTTCAGTTTGTTCTCAGTTTTTAAGAGTCTCTTATGCTTTGGCTCTCTCCCACTCTAACCTCTTTTTTTTTCCTTCCCCTCCCCCACGGGTTCCTGTTAAGTTTCTCAGGATCCACATAAGAGTGAAAACATATGGTATCTGTCTTTCTCTGATTGGCTTATTTCACTTAGCATCACACTCTCCAGTTCCATCCACGTTGCTACAAAGGGCCAGATTTCATTCTTTCTCATTGCCACGTAGCACTCCATTGTGTATATAAACCACAATTTCTTTATCCATTCATCAGTTGATGGACATTTAGGCTCTTTCCATCATTTGGCTATTGTTGAGAGTGCTGCTATAAACATTGGGGGTACAAGTGCCCCTATGCATCAGTACTCTTGTATCCCTTGGGTAAATTCCTAGCAGTGCTACTGCTGGGTCATAGGGTAGGTCTATTTTTAATTTTTTGAGGAACCTCCACACTGTTTTCCAGAGTGGCTGCACCAATTTGCATTCCCACCAACAGTGCAAGAGGGTTCCCGTTTCTCCACATCCTCTCCAGCATCTATAGTCTCCTGATATGTTCATTTTGGCCACTCTGACTGGCGTGGGGTGATATCCGAGTGTGGTTTTGATTTGTATTTCCCTGATGAGGAGCAACGTTGAGCAACTTTTCATGTGTCTGTTGGCCATCCAGAGGTCTTCTTTAGAGAAGTGTCTATTCATGTTTTCTGCCTATTTCTTCACTGGGTTATTTGTTTTTCCTGTGTGGAGTTTGGGGAGCTCTTTATAGATTTTGGATACTAGCCCTTTGTCCTATATGTCATTTGCAAATATCTTTTCCCATCCCGTTGGTTGCCTTTTACTTTTGTTGGTTGTTTCCTTTGCTGTGCAGAAGCTTTTTACCTTCATAAGGTCCCAGTAATTCATTTTTGCTTTTAATTCCCTTGCCTTTGGGGATGTGTCAAGTAAGAAATTGCTACGACTGAGGTCAGAGAGGTCTTTTCCTGCTTTCTCCTCTAGGGTTTTGATGGTTTCCTGTCTCACATTCAGGTCCTTTATCCATTTTGAGTTTATTTTTGTGAATGGTGTGAGAAAGTGGTCTAGTTTCAACCTTCTGCATGTTGCTGTCCAGTTCTCCCAGCACCATTTGTTAAAGAGGCTGTCTTTTTTCCATTGGATGTTCTTTCCTGCTTTGTCAAAGATGAGTTGGCCATACGTTTGTGGGTCTAGTTCTGGGGTTCCTATTCTATTCCATTGGTCTATGTGTCTGTTTTTGGGCCAATACCATGCTGTCTTGATGATGACAGCTTTGTAGTAGAGGCTAAAGTCTGGGATTATGATGCCTCCTGATTTGGTCTTCTTCAAAATTACTTTGGGTACTCGGGGCCTTTTGTGGTTCCATATGAATTTTAGGATTGCTTGTTCTAGCTTCGAGAGGAATGCCGGTGCAATTTTGATTGGGATTGCATTGAACGTGTAGATAGCTTTGGGTAGTATTGACATTTTGACAACATTTATTCTTCCAATCCACGAGCATGGAATGTTTTTCCATTTCTTTATATCTTCTTCAATTTCCTTCATAAGCTTTCTATAGTTTTCAGCATACAGATCTTTTACATCTTTGGTTAGATTTATCCCTAGGTATTTTATGCTTCTTGGTGCAATTGTGAATGGGATCAGTTTCTTTATTTGTCTTTCTGTTGCTTCATTATTAGTGTATAAGAATGCAACTGATTTCTGTACACTGATTTTGTATCCTGCAACTTTGCTAAATTCATGTATCAGTTCTAGCAGACTTCTGGTGGAGTCTATCGGATTTTCCATGTATAATATGTCATCTGCAAAAAGTGAAAGCTTAACTTCATCTTTGCCAATTTTGATGCCTTTGATTTCCTTTTGTTGTCTGATTGCTGAAGCTAGAACTTCCAACACTATGTTAAACAACAGTGGTGAGAGTGAACATCCCTGTCGTGTTCCTGATCTCAGGGAAAAAGCTCTCAGTTTTTCCCCATTGAGGATGATGTTAGCTGTGGGCTTTTCATAAATGGCTTTTATGATGTTTAAGTATGTTCCTTCTATCCCGACTTTCTCGAGGGTTTTTATTAAGAAAGGTTGCTGAATTTTGTCAAATGCCTTTTCTGCATCGATTGACAGGATCATATGGTTCTTATCTTTTCTTTTATTAATGTGATGTATCATGTTGATTGATTTGCAAATGTTGAACCAGCCCTGCATCCAAGGAATGAATCCCACTTGATCATGGTGAATAATTCTTTTTATATGCTGTTGAATTCGATTTGCTAGTATCTTATTGAGAATTTTTGCATCCATATTCATCGGGGATATTGGCCTGTACTCTTTTTTTTACTGGGTCTCTCTCTGGTTTAGGAATCAAAGTAATACTGGCTTCATAGAATGAGTCTGGAAGTTTTCCTTCCCTTTCTATTTTTTGGAATAGCTTGAGAAGGATAGGTATATTCTCTGCTTTAAATGTCTGGTAGAACTCCCCTGGGAAGTCATCTGGTCCTGGACTCTTATTTGTTGGGAGGTTTTTGATAACCGATTCAATTTCTTCGCTGGTTATGGGTCTGTTCAAGCTTTCGATTTCCTCCCGATTGAGTTTTGGAAGCGTGTGGGTGTTTAGGAATTTGTCCATTTCTTCCAGGTTGTCCAGTTTGTTGCCATATAATTTTTCATAGTATTCCCTGATAATTGCTTGTATCTCTGAGAGATTGGTTGTAATAATTCCATTTTCATTCATGATTTTATCTATTTGGGTCATCTCCCTTTTCTTTTTGAGAAGCCTGGCTAGAGGTTTATCAATTTTGTTTAGTTTTTCAAAAAACCAACTCTTGGTTTCATTGATCTGCTCTACAGTTTTTTTAGATTCTATATTGTTTATTTCTGGTCTGATCTTTATTATTTCTCTTCTTCTGTTGGGTTTAGGCTGTCTTTGCTGTTCTGCTTCTATTTCCTTTAGGTGTGCTGTTAGATTTTGTATTTGGGATTTTTCTTGTTTCTTGAGATAGGCCTGGGTTGCAATGTATTTTCCTCTCAGGACTGCCTTCGCTGCATCCCGAAGCATTTGGATTGTTGTATTTTCATTTTCGTTTGTTTCCATATTTTTTAATTTCTTGTCTAATTTCCTGGTTGACCCATTCATTGTTTAGTAGGGTGTTCTTTAACCTCCATGCTTTTGGAGGTTTTCCGGATGTTTTCCTGTGGTTGATTTCAAGCTTCATAGCATTGTGGTCTGAAAGTATGCATGGTATGATCTCAATCCTTGTATACTTATGAAGGGCTGTTTTGTGACCCAGTATGTGATCTATCTTGGAGAACGTTCCATGTGCACTCGAGAAGAAAGTATATTCTGTTGCTTTGAGATGCAGAGTTCTAAATATATCTGTCAAGTCCATCTGATCCAATGTATCATTCAGGGCCCTTGTTTCTTTATTGACTGTGTGTCTAGATGATGTATCCATTGTTGTAAGTGGAGTATTAAAGTCCCCTGCAATTACCACATTCTTATCAATAAGGTTGCTTATGTTTGTGAGTAATTGTTTTATATATTTGGGGACTCCCGTATTCGGCGCATAGACATTTATAATTGTTAGCTCTTCCTGATGGATAGACCCTGTAATTATTATATAATGCCCTTCTTCATCTCGTTACAGCCTTTAATTTAAAGTCTAGTTTGTCTGATATAAGTATGGCTACGCCAGCTTTCTTTTGGCTTCCAGTAGCATGATAAATAGTTCTCCATCCCCTCACTTTGAATCTGAAGGTGTCCTCAGGTCTAAAATGAGTCTCTTGTAGACAGCAAATAGATGGGTCTTGTTTTTTTTATCCATTCTGATACCCTATGTCTGACTGAACCTTGTTTAAATGCAAGACTGGCCACTGGTCAACCAGAAATTATGGCCTTTGACTTTCCTGTCTGCTTCTGCATCTTCCAGAATTTAGTGTTAGCGACTGACTTCTCTCTCTGCATCTTCTGTCTCTTACCTTCCACCATGCTGTCTTCTTACTATACATTCTCCATGAGCAGTAATTAAAGACTATGATTATAACTCCAAGATCAATATGGCCAGCCCAAACTTCTTGCTTCTGCGGTCACAGGCCATTCAAACATAACAGGTCTCCAACTCACTTTCTCTGTTGAACCTGCTCCGCCCACCACCCCCTTTCCCTTGATCTCTTTCTTAGTAAATCACACACTCATCCACCTACTAACCTCACCAGAAAACCAGAGTAATTGAGTTTTCTTTCTTTCCTTCTTACCCTTCCCCTATCCAAACACCCAGAAGTTCTAGATATAGCCCTCAGAGACATCTATTCTTTCCCCTCCCCGATCTTGTGACTGCATTAAGAATCACCCGTGATTATTCCTTGATTCTCTAAGTGAGTCCCTTTGGTTGGACCCCCAATGCTTCTCCAGTTCCTTCCCCCACTTCCTGCCGCTACCCTAATCCAGGCCCTGAGCAGCTCTTGTCTGGACGCTGGGGACACCCTCTGGCTTTCCTCTCTGTCACCATCCAACTGCCAGTTTACCTTCTACATAGTTCCAAATTTTTGTAAGAGATGCTCCCTCATTAGTTAAAAAAAAAAGCATCCTCAGTATATGTATATTGTATATGAATCTCACACACTATTGCCAACTAATATAGTCTGTATATTATAAAATATGCATATAGAAGGATACAATCAGGTTGAAATTAAAACAAAATATACAATTTTTTAAAAATTTTTTTAAATATTTTTGAAAGAGAGAAAGAGCATGAGCAGGGAAGGAGCAGAGAGAGAGGGAGACACAGGATCCGAAGCAGGCTCCAGGCTCTGAGCGGCCAGCACAGAGCCCAACACAAGGCTTGAACTCATGAACCGTGAGATCATGACCTGAGCCGAAGTCAGACACTTAACTGACTGGGCCACCCAGCACCCCTACGATTATTTTAAGTAACTAAATTTTATTCTGTTTATTGATAGTTTATGCTTTGTCCAAATAATGAGATTAAATAACTTAAGATCTTGGTTGAACACTCTAGGACTCAGATTCAAAGGTCTGATTAGCTTTTTACTTCTTGGTTTCACTGGCCATCATAGCTGGAAAGGATAGCTCACAAAGGCACAGTATCACTTAGACTTTACAATACGTATTTTAGGCAAGGTTCGTTGTTGACAATGGAGGTTGTAATTCAAATCATTCCATAATTCAAAACAAGGTCTTTGATACATCTGACCTTTAGCTAAGTTCTTGTTATAACTAATGATACTCTTTTAGCTTCCTTATAATGTAGGTGACCAAGAACTTGTACTGAGAGCAAGAGAGACCTCTCTGCTGCCATTTTCTTATGTTCTATGTGTTTGCATCTGTCTCTCAAAAATAAACTTAAAAAAATATTTAAAAAAAAAAACAGTTGTGCTCTCCTGCCTCCGAGCCTTAATAATTTAACTTTCCCTTATTGTGTTTCTAAGTATATGTTGCTTAGTACTGGTTTTATATGTATTCGGTTGTTATCTCCAGGGAAGGGACTCTGTGGCAAACAGAAAGCCAGTGAGACCAGGCAAGTCACTAGAAACACACAGGAGCACAGAGCAGGACAAGGGCCATGGAGCCCACCTGGCAGATGCCAGTATCTCTTGATGGGAGAACCCGAATTACAGAAGTAAATGCACTTCAGAGCGGCATCAGGAATGACACACAAAAATACAGACCGCACTCCCCACAGCCGGGGAATGTCCCCAGTCCATGTCTCCTAAGACATAAAACTCAATGACTCCCTGTGTCTTCCAGTTGTAGGACCAAGGGTCTAACATGTAACCGGAGGTCCAAGCCCATTTTGACAAGACTAGGGAAACAATTAAACACCCTACTCGCTAAGCCACTGAGTAATTCCATGTGGGATTCCAATACACGGAAGCAGCTCCCTGGAGAGACCAGGAGTCACTTGGGGACCAACACTGTAAAGGGACTGGCTGGTCACCTAGTAAACTATGACCACACACCAACACAGTGAGCTTTATAGAGATGTAACTCACTAGCTCTACCAGGAGGATGCAGTTGCCGATGATAACTTTCACCGTTGGAGAGAGAGACTCTGACATAAAGTGGCAACGTCTTTAGTATCTGAATTCTTTGAGTAAAGATGGGGGGAGGGAACAGGACAAAAGAGGATGAGGCCATACGAAGGCAGCAGGGGCTGAAACAAGGGCACCTGGGTGGTTCAGTCAGTTAAGCATCCAACTCTTGATTTTGGCTCAGGTCATGATCTCACGGTTTGTGAGATCGAGCCCTGTTGGGATCTGTGCTACAGAATCTGTTTGGGACGCTCACGCGCGCGCGCGCTCTCTCTCTCTGTTTCATTGCCTCTCCCCTGCTCATTCTCTCTCTCTCTCAAAATAAATATTTTTAAAAAGGCAGCAGGGGTTGAGACAGAAAAAGGGGCTGCTTCAGCCAGTGTTTCCCTGCCAGTTTCTTTAGAAATGTAGACAGTGTGAGCATGACCTTGTTAGGTTGAGATTTAATCCATGGGACATTAAAGATAAAAGGAACATTATGTAGCAAAAATCTCCCAAGGAGCAGGGTTCAGAACATAGCTTCAGCTCCCTAACTAGATCTTAAATAAGACAGTAACCTCCCGAAGTCCAATCCCTGTCCTTTATTAAACAGGGGTCCCAGGACCTACCTCAGGAATTCTTATAAATAAGACACAGATACCTAACACATGTCAGCATACTTCTGCAAATTTTCTGTTCAGGCAATGTCACTCTGCATTTTGCTTCTTCCTCCTAACTTACGAGGAATTCTTTATGAACATCACCGAGCACTAGAAGACTTAATTTCCACCACAGCTGTCTCCTGTCCTCCAAATGTCTTTTCATCTGTCCTTCCAAATGAAGTTTAGAAAGACAGGATGCTCAGAGCAGTTTCTGGTTGCTTTGGGCTCCCCCTTGTGACAGAACTTGGGAATTGTGTGTGAACCAGTCCCCATTGGAGGCAAATTCACCTTAACTGAGATGTGTGTGTGTGTGTGTACACACATCTTTATCACTCTCTCTGTATCTACTTTTAAACTTTTCCCTAAGGAATAATCCATCTTCTCTAAACTTTGAAGTTAACTTTATTAAGGATACTGGCTAGCAGTTATATGCTGGAAGTCAGTGGCAGATTGCAAAATTCTGTTTGCAACTTGATCTTTATTTTCACCAACGGGTGCCAGTTGATCAAGATGGATAGTTATCGTAGAACATGCAGTCATTTCCATAGGACAAAGCACTGCACGTTCCCTGCTTTTCACTGGATTCGCACAATAACTCAGTAGTAAGTCAGCCAGATGTTATCACCACTTTTTTTTTTTAACAAATGAGACCCAGAGAGGGTGAAGGAATCTGCCCCAAACTATACATTAGGGGGACTAAGCCAGAAGTAGAACCCACAACATTTTGTACGGCCATCACGGTTTCGTTGTGGTTTATCAACTCTTGTGTTGGGAGACACTTCCACCATATTCCCGAGCTTCAGACCACACGTAGCTCATTCCCCAAGGACAGAGGTGGAGTGGGGTGGCGTTCAGAGACAGCAGACATGCACACTAGCCCACTGCATCAAAGGATCACCGGCATCGAGACATGCAGCTTTCCTAGAAATGCTACAATGTCTAGACTGTGACATCCTTTTTCTTTCCTACGGCCGCCATTGCTGCAACTGTACCATATATTCCACAGGCCCACGTAAGAAGACCTTCCATTTCAAACGGAGACCTCTAATAGTAAAATGACCTGTGTGTTTACGTGTGTGTGCTCACACACAGGGGACTGACCTAGGTCTTAAAATGCAGCCAGCGTGGAAAGGATGGCCATCTCCAGAGGGTCCCAGCCTCGCTTTTTTAATTTAGCACTTCAATACTATCCTCACTTTCTCCATTTTGGTAACAAAGCATCTTGTCCCCACCCCCATCGTGGGAGCAGCAGGCATGAGACACGAGGGTTCTCTTGTCTTCGCCATTTAACAAGTTGCTACTGTTACTGTGTTCCTACTGTGTACTGGTTTTCGTTGTAAAATATACGTACCATGGAATATACCATCTAACCATTCTAAGAGTGTTATTCAGTCGTGTTAAGTATATTCGCATTGTTGTGCAACGAATCTCTGGAATTTTTTTTTTTTTTTTTTAATCAGGCACAACTGAAACTCTATAGCCATTAAACAACCACCCGTTTTCCCCAAACCCTCAGCAACCACTGTCCCACTTTCTGTCCTTATAAATCAGACACCTCCAGGGACCTCATACAAGTGAATTCATACAGTATTGGTCTTCTCAAGTCTGGCTTCTTTCATTTAGCACAATGTCCTCAAGGTTTATCTAGGTTGGATCACGTGTCAGGATTTCATTCTGTTTTAAGGCTGAATAATATTCCGCTGTATGTATAGATCACATCGCTTATCCATTCAGCCACTGATGGACCTCACGCATGGCATTGGAACATGTCACAGCTTGGTTTGCTAGGATGACAAGAGTCACAGGTACACTCTCTACCTTTCAACATTCAACAAGGAAGCCACTGAAAGCCCAGAATACAGTCTTTTCTGCCAGGAGAGTAGATGGATCAAAGGGTAGAAATCTTTTTAAACGTTAGGTGGAGGGTGCCTGGGTGGCTCAGTTGGTTAAGCATCCAACTCTGGGTTTCAACTTAGGTCATGATCTCGTGGTTTGTGAGTTTGAGGCCCCCCCCCACCCCACCCTGGTCAGGCTCTGTGCTGACAGTGCAGAGCCTGCTTGATTCTCTCCCCCACCCCTTTCTCTGCCTCTCCCCTGCTTAATCTTTTTTAGAAAAATAAAAGTTAGGTGAGATCCCAGACTTTAAATCCACTTCCCTAAAGGACAGACCAGACCAGTTCTACTCAAAGCACTGCTGTTAAGCTGCACATCACTCTAAGAGAGAGAATTTCTGGAACTGAAGTCTGCTATCCTGGTCTCTCTCAGCACACTCACTAATTCTGACTCTTTAATGGCGACCACAGATGGGACACCTTAGTTGTACAACTGTGGCCCGAGAGGCTTTACAGGATGGATTTAGGGAGATGACCTCTTTGGAGGTGTGATTACCTACTGAAAGTTTATGCAAAGTCTCAGGACAGGCTTCAGTAAAACACGTGGGTTTGGTTTAGTCACAGAACAGCATACACACACACACACACACACACACACACACACACACACACACACACCAGCTTTCTTAGGTCTGAATCGACTACCCAAGTCCTCACATCACAGGTGGGAAAATGAAGGCTAACGGCACAGGCCAGTGGTTGCTCTTAAGGCCACAGGGGAAGGAGACATTAAAAACAAAAACTGTTGGGGCGCCTGGGTGGCGCAGTCGGTTAAGCGTCCGACTTCAGCCAGGTCACGATCTTGCGGTCCGTGAGTTCGAGCCCCGCGTCGGGCTCTGGGCTGATGGCTCAGAGCCTGGAGCCTGTTTCCGATTCTGTGTCTCCCTCTCTCTCTGCCCCTCCCCCGTTCATGCTCTGCCTCTTTCTGTCCCAAAAATAAATAAACGTTGAAAAAAAAAAAAAAAAACAAAAAAACAAAAACTGTTTGCTCAGTTTGGGCACTGTTCACTCATTTCTGCCGTCAGCATCTCAAAAGCTACAGTTTTCAGTGTGATCGGTGTTAAAACCACATACGGTCATCACCATCGACTATTTACTGAGTGGCCTTGAAAAGTTCAAGCAGGGTTTTCGCTCATCCACCTCGTGTTCATTAATTATGCCTCTGCCTCTTGGCCACACAGATCTTGCTGGGCCAGAAATACAACCATTCTGTTGACTGGTGGTCCTTCGGCGTTCTCCTCTATGAGATGCTGATTGGGCAGTCACCTTTCCACGGGCAAGATGAAGAGGAGCTTTTCCACTCCATCCGCATGGACAATCCCTTTTACCCCCGATGGCTTGAGAAAGAGGCGAAGGATCTTTTGGTGAAGGTAAGAAGTGAAGCCAAGGAGACTCTGTAGAATTAGTATTGGGTATTCTGATCGGTTCTCACATTCATTTCTAGGTTCTGATTTATACGTGGTAAACAATAGTCATCTTGAACTCGATTTAAATGGGATTCTCACCATGTATTTCAACTGAGGCACCAGTAGGATGGACGTTAGATACCAAAATGAGAAGATAAACATTCGTGTGCCTGGTTTACATAAGAAATGCCCAGGAACCAGTTCCATGACTCTTGAAACCCTTACTCTGAGAGGAAATTGGCCCACTGACAAGCCCAGTTTGTAGCTTAAAACTCAGCCTTTGGTTTCCCATCATGCCCATTAAGCCTACTCAGGCCAGTTCATCTTCCCCTTCCCACCTGGACAGAATGCACAACTCTGCAGCCAAACACAAACCTCACATCACCCCTAGGCCATAAAACACGGTCTCAGTTGAGAAGGTAAAACTGTTCAGCCCGTGAAAGAAGTCAGCAAGTCAACCAGATCTCTAAAGCCAAGACTTTTAATCCCTCTTCTCCAGTCAGATTCAGGGCTGGTGGCCACTCACTTTGGGAGAAGGGAATGTGGTCATGTTGTGGCCAACTGTGTCCTGTTCTCTTCCTCTCCAGCTCTTGGGTCTCTGCTGCAGACCAGACCAGGTTAAAAGCAGGGAGAGGACAGAGGAGTAAGAAGGAGAAACCGTTGTTCTTTAATGGCTGGGTGGCTTCATGCTTGGAGTCTGGTGGTTTGTCAAAGCCAGAACTTCTGTGAGACATTCTAGTAGGTCTTTTGGAAGTAAGAATGATCACCGGGGATGTTTTTGGCCAAAGCCCTTGACACACAGGCCATTTGTTTAGTCTGTTCCCTGGCCCAGATACTACACCAAACTCCATTTCACAGCATTCCATCTCACAGAGACCCTCACTGCTCACTGCCTGAGAGGGCCCCTTCAGCAGTATTTAAAATGCTGCAGATCACATCCCCTTCCCATGTCCACTGGAAACACTGATGCATCTTTCACCCTGTAACTCAGAATTCAGACTGTCACCATCCCTGCAGAATTCACCATCAAAGCAAGACTCACACCCCGGTCCACGACAGTCCAGGCTCAGGGGAGAATTGAGTGTTACAGATGGAAACCGGGCTCTAAGAATCACTTGCCATGAACCAGGAGCTCCCAGGGAAAGCCAATGAAGAGACCTAAGCAGCACCTGAGAGCCATCATTAAAGATTGGGGTTATAGGCAGAGTCCTGGTTTCCCTCTGTCGAGGACGCAAATTAACACCCGCAGTGTGAGTACAAAAAATAAGTCACGGTAGTGCAACGTGCTCTTACATGTAATAACAACGACCAGCACTCACTGAGCTGTCCCAGCAACTGTTTGGATCAAGGAGATACACCGAGGTGATCAGGAAGCGAACAAATCTAAAAGAAGTGGACCAAGAGCACAGGTGTTTTGAATTTGGGCGTCTCCTATCTCAGCTGGCTTTAAAAATCATTTAGGAAAATAATTTTCAGTCTTGCTGTCTTTATATTGAAAAGGGGGAGCAAAGAGTAAGACCTTTCAACATTGGAAGTTCTCGGTGGATTTTAAGGGTTTTTTTTTTTTTAACATTTATTTATTTTTGAGAGAGAGAAAGACAGCGAGCGAGCGTGAGCAGCGGAGGGGCAGAGACAGAGGGAGACACAGAATCCAAAGCAGGCTCCAGGCTCTGAGCTGTCAGCACAGAGCCCGACGCGGGGCTTGAACCCACAAACCGTGAGATCATGACCCGAGCCGACGTTGGACGCTTAACTGACCGAGCCACCCAGGCGCCCCGGTGGATTTTAAATCTAAAAACAATTACCAGGCCCATCTTGTTTCACAAGTCTACTTTTTTCTCATGAACTACCTGGATTTAAAGGGCACCCACTTCTCCTGCTCTAATACGACCGGCAACTTGTCCAGAGTCTGAGATGCTGAGGCAACTCTGCAGCCCTCCCTCAGGAGTCCAGTGCGGAGAGAGCCCCCCCAGGACACCCCGCCCGAGGCTGATGGCATTGCAAGTCTGAGCCACCTCAACTCAGCTTTCTGTTTCTGTTATCCGAAGAAGCCACAAACCTAGAAAACTCTCGGAATGACCCATTAAACACACTTTCAATGACTGAACAACGCACCTATAAAATGAAAGCTGATTTCAAAATTAACCAATTAAGAAGATGACAACAGTAAAAACGATCAGGATTGGGATGGAAGCAGTGTTGCTTTACGCAAAGGCAAGTTGAGACATTATTACAGTTGCTGCATGGGTTGTACCCGGACTGGACACGTGGGCTCGAGGTGAGGTAGGACTGGTTGGCTCCAGCTGCTGTAACAAAATATCACAGACTGAGGGGCTCACCCAACAAATTTACTTACGGTTCCGGAGGCTGGGAGTCCGAAGGCAAGGTCCAGCAAGGTCGGTTTCTGGCGAAGGCTTTCTTCCTGCCTTGCAGACAGGTGCCTCCTTGCCGCATCTTCACTCACACCCGGGCGAAGAGCTCTCTGCTGTTTCCTCTTATAAGGACTCTGATCCTATTGGATCGGGCTCCCACCCACATGACCTCATTTAACCGTAATTACTTGTCTCCTGCAAGTTCACTCGCATGGGGGGGTAGGGCTTCCATGTGTGACTTTTGAGGAGACACGCTTCAGTCTCGTAGTGTGGGGGTGCACTGAAAAGCCCTGGGCCAACGAAACCCCCCAGAAGGGAATAAGGAAACAGCCCGGGGGCTACCTGGAGGCGATCCACCTTTACCCCCTGATGTTCCGCGAAAGTTCAACAGCTATGCTTCCAAACCCAGTGCCGCCTCGGGATGTGGGAGGGCTCACGGCCAGGAGGGAGGGTGAAGGAGTCACGGGGCCAGGTGGAGTTCATCAGAAGTTAATGCTGGAAGTGACGCTTTTTCACAGGAGAGAAAGACGGTGTGGGAAGAAGGATCAGTTCCAGGTAGAGAGGAAAGATGACAAGTCACATACAAGGAATATTACTCAGCAAGAAAAAGGAAGGAACGGTTATCGATCTACAAAACAACCTGGGTGGATCGCAAGGGTGTTGTGCGGAGTGAAAAAAGGCCAGTCTCCAAGGGTCACATACTGTGCGTCCACTTGTGTAACCTTCTCCAAAGGGCACCGTGGAGATGGAAATCAGATTAGTGGCAGCGGGGCTGGGGAGAGTGGAGGCAGGACAGCGACTGTAGAGGGGGATCCCTCTACAGGCATTAGGGGAAGCTAGGTGACAGGGACACAGGACACCTGTACTAGCTTTTAACATCCTGTGAATTGATATGTATGGACTGAATGTGCCGGCCCCAAATCCTATGTTGAAGCCCTAACCCCCAAAATGATGAGGCCTTTGGGACATAATGAGGCAGAGATGACATAATCGGGGTGGGGTCACCACAGTGGACGAGTGCCCTTATAAAAAGAGGAAGAGAGAGCTATCCCCCCCTCCGAGTGCGTGCACCAGAGGAAGGCCATGTGAGGACACAGCAAGAAGGCGGCCACCTACATGCCAAAAAGAGGGTCCTCGCCAGAAAGTGCCCACACAGGCACCTTGATCTTGGACTTCCAGACTCCAGAACTATGAAAAGTAAATGTCTGTTGTTTAAGGCACCACTCAGTCCGTGTCATCTTGTTGTAGCAGCCCAAGCAGACTAAGACGCTGTGATTGTTTCAAAATAAAAAGTTTAAGAACAAAATACAATGTAAGGGTTAATGCCAGCAAATACCAAAACCAAAATCATGTGCACTTTCAATAGCGGGAAAAAGATTTGCTAGAAGAATAGTAAATAAATCTGGCTGAACAGAGCAGAAACCAAGACAAGTAAGAATAAAGAGTGGGAGAGAGTGGGACTCGTCGGCGAAAGAGGTCTTAAATCCACGTGGAGGAGACCGGGCTTATCCTTTCCCGTAGGTGTTGGTAAAAATTCCATATCCTTGCCCCAAGGAAGGTAGTCCTCTGCCATGTTCTAGAAGTAAGGCTGATAAAAATTAGTTTCCTCATGCAATTTGCTGACAAGAACATGGCTTCTAGTTTCATCTCTCCTCCTGGTTTGCTCTATAACTTAGGTCCCACTGCCCCCCTCATCCTTGAGTTCCATTTTCTGCAAAAATCAAAGGTAGCATCATTTCTGAGAAACTTCCTGTAGAGAATTATAATGTAAAACCCAGAAGTAATGAGTCCTCTAAAAAAAAAAAAAAAAAATGGAATCTGTTACAGCAGCTGCATCAATATCACTCTCTGTTCCCTTTAGTCCTCACAGCACATAGATGCAGGTAGTGTACTGAACAACTGTGCAGAAGAGGCTGTGCTGCATCATGAATTGCAACTGGGACACCGCTGTTCAGTTGAGTCTTGAAAAGAAACACCCCTTTCTCCCTCATGTATTCATCCAGGATGTCCCGTCCATTTGTTTGGAAACAGGCGGAAAACGAAAGATCCCGAACAGAAGCACCTCTCCCTTCTGTAGAAAGATATATCTGCGCAGGGAACGAAGAGGGGAGAAGACCCCTCTCCAGGGACAGGGGCTAAGCCCTGGTGGCCCTCCTCAGCCGCCCAGCACGGCTCCCCAGCCCAGACAGTCGAGTAAATTCAAACAAACGACAGCTACATCCTGGCCATTCGTGTACGAGGTGTGCTGTTTCCTGTTAATGTAAACCGCCCTCTGACAGCTTCTATGAACAAAACCAAGTCTTTCTTCATGAACACGGAGCCCCTTGGTGCAGCTTCTCCAGCACAGAGCCGATGGCCTCCCGCAAGGTCACCAGACCTGGAAGTGGGGGGGGGGGGGGGGCGTGCTTTGATGCAGGGGACAGAAGACAGTAACTCACTCTTGTGCAGGACGGGAAAGAAATCTGAGTCTCGAACATGAGGTCATGTTATATTCTCATTACATATTTTATCTTTGAAAGTATATTTTTTTAAATTTCACAGGTACATGGGTCAGTCTCAGAAGGCTCTGTCAGGATGCTCTAGATACAAACGACACGTGGTCCTGGAAAAATCCAACAGGAAACAGCATGGTCCGCACTTGGCATAGGGCAATTACTTCTCCCTGCATTCAGTAAAGCCTTTCATTATAACTACGTGAGCTAGAGACACTCCCACCTTCTCTCTCATCTTGTTTCATGAAAACGTCCTTAAAAAGTAGGGGCCAGTAAGGTGTGATGATCGTTTCTAGGCAAGTCACTTATTCCCTCTGCTTCTAAAGAATCAGTCTGCTTTTCCATCTGTTGGCCTACATTGGTGTTCGAGTCTACAGAAGAAAAATTTTACTGTGAATTTGGTGCCTTTTCTATGTGCCGTTATATACGCTGAAGACAAGATTCTGGCAGAAGGTGAGGACTGAAGATCTATGGTCTGCATGTAATAAAGTAGAAAGACAACCTGCTCACTTATTTAACAAACATTTATCGTGCATCTACTTTGTGCACAGCACTGTGCTAGGTTCTGTAAGAAAGAGAAACATAAGTGGTGTTTGCCCTCCATAGCTTACACTCTACTAAAAAAAAAAATACTCTTAAAAATACTCTTGGGGCAACCAGGTGGCTCAGTCGGTTGAGCATCCGACTTTGGCTCAGGTCATGATCTCATTCGTTCCTGAGTTCGAGCCCCATGTCGGGCTCTGTGCTGACAGCTCAGAGCCTGGAACCTGCTTTGGATTCTGTGTCTCCCTCTCTCTGCCTCTCTCTCTCTCTCTCTCGCTCTCTCTCTGTCTCTCTCTCTCTCTCAAAAATAAAAACGTTAACAAAATACTATGAAAAATGATAGACAGATACCTTCTTTAATGGAGGGAAGATATTCAGATGTCCTATGGAGCCCAGAGGAGAGACTAAAGAGGCTGTTTATAATTTGGGCTCTACCCCTGGCTAGACCTGTGATCTTGAGCAAGTTATTTAGCTACTCTGAGCCCCCGTGTCCTTAACTGACGATCGGGACAGTGATCTCTGCTTTTAGAATCTGTCTTCAAAGTCAGGCCGATACGGCGGAGGCATCTGGCACTACTCCTGACTCTCAACGCTGGTTAGAATCAGTCACGGAACCAACCATATGACAACGAGTATGAGTTGAAGGGCAGGGAGGGCTCACCAGGAGTTGAGGGAGTCAAAGAAAGCTTCACAAAGAAGAAGGAGCATAAGCTGAACCCTGAGTGATGGGCTGGGATTGAAAGCTGAGGTGAAGGAAATGGCAAAATGTGGGGAGACGTATCTCCTCACGAGATGGAGATGTCCATAGCGAAGGACAGAGGTGGGAAAGGCAGGTGGCGTATTCAGTGAGTAGACACGTCTGGACAGAAGAGAGGGTTACAGTGGGGACAGAAGGATGTGTGTCCGCAGAGGCCACAGACAGCCTGGGATGACCAGCCAGGCTCAGAGGATGTTAGGACTCACCAGGGCATAGAGATGACCTTGCCTCACCCTGCATTCTCCAGGGGAGGAAATGGAGACTCGGAAGACTTGCACAAGGCCACGTGGGTAGGAAGTCTCTTGGGTGACAGCCTCATGTTAGTGGTTTTCTAACGGAGCTTTGGCACATCAAGTTTCCATCGAGAGACCTCAGCCGCCACCGTATGGTAAAGAGGGACAGCTGACCGTGTGGCTGCACTAGCTGGTTACATGGGGATTCCACCTAGACTTTTAAAAAGATTACCATGATTTTTAAAAGGAAGAAAAAAATCTCCACTTTGCTACCGCACGTTGTGTTTTTTTTCTTCTTTTGGTTTTGGGTTTTTTGGGGGCCTTTCGGTAGAGCCTTTGAAGATTTTCAAGTAGGAAGGTAACATAAGTAAGGCAGTGTTTGGAAACACATAGACTGGCTATTCTTACAAGAGATAAAAGCAAGAGATCTCTGTAATTTAGTTGTTACCGGAGGTCCGGTCCTGCCAGAGCCTCGTGGAATATCCCTGTTTCAGAGACCCCACGGTGTCCTTATGAACACCCTGCAGCTAGAAGTTACTCTATAAACAAACATCGAGCTGCGGGATAAAAAGGGGTAACTGTTTCAGGCACTTGGGACCCGTGACTCCCCAGGTCTCGTGTTCGGACTCTCCTATTCCGTACTGCCCTTGACCCGTTGTGCTGGAGTTTGAAGAGTTTCCAAGCTCCTTTCCTGTCCTGGCCAAGGTTCAGCGTGACCTCATAGTAACAGGAGAAGGAACAGTGCAAAGAAGAAAATATATCTGTAACAGACCAGAGGTCATTAAAGAGGATTTGAATTAAGTATTACTTTACCAGCGGGTTTGCAGGAAGCAGAAACGATTCTCACTACTCAGACGCCTTATCCAAAGCTGACCGTCAGGGACTAGCTTATAGGATATCATCAAAGCAACACTGTTATCCTTTGAAGGCAGCTTTGTAGGAAATCAAAGTCAATTAATGGGCGGTCAACTCAGCAACAAATAAATTGATCACTTATTCTCTGTTGTTGGGTTCTACAGACCACGAATCACTGCATACGTGCGTGTGCACATGTGTGTGCGTGTGCGTGTGTGTGTGTGTGATTTCCTCTCACGCACAGAACTGCCCTGCGGGAAGGATAGTTCATTCACTTTACAGGGGACGACACAGACTCAGACTCCTGCAACTTGCCAGAGGTCCCGTAAATAATACAAGGCAAAGCTGATTTCAAAACCGGTCTATATCACTCAAGAGACTGCATTTCTAGGGCCAGGAGCAAGGGAGCGAAAACCCAGACCCTGGAATATTCAGACGGCCCATTTGAGGGAGAGTGCTGTCACCAGTTTGGAGACAACAGTTGATACTCGAGAGTGGAAAAATCGGGTTAGAAAAGCCTCAAAAAGCAGTCTTTACCTCGTGACTTGCGCCTCACACACTATGAAATGCAGCCTCGTCTGAGGCTAACCGGCTGGTCCCCTGGGAAGTAACTGTTTTCTTTCTGCCGCTTCTCAGCTCTTCGTGAGGGAACCTGAAAAGAGACTAGGAGTGAGGGGAGACATCCGCCAGCATCCTTTGTTCCGGGAGATCAACTGGGAAGAGCTTGAAAGGAAGGAGATTGACCCACCGTTCCGGCCTAAAGTGGTAAGGACCCTCCCAGGACCGTTTGGTTCCAGCTTGGCTCCCGGGCTGCCTGCCTGCCCCTCACCCCTGCTTGAGCCCCTACCTTCCCTCCGGGGTGCAGTTCTTGGAGGAAAGTGCTTCCTTAACCATAATTCAGGTTACCTGGCTGGGAGTGGGGGGGGTGGGGTGCGGGGGGGATGTTACTCTTGTTTTGCAATATCTCACCCGTGCGATGAAAATGTACCTGCATGAAAAATGAATTGCTGGGCGCATGCCTCCGACGTAACCTGCACGTGCCAGGTGGCTCTCTGATGAGATACGGCACTTTTGCACAGGATGCATCCGTGCCCCACAGTCACAGATTCTGTGACCCAAACGTGTATGCGGGGGATCTTGCAACCCTCTTTTCCATGGCTATTTATTAAAGTTGGCCTGACGTTTGCAAGTGGTTCACGTTAACTATATTCCCTAACGGCAATCGTTCAGTGTTACTCGGTTTAAGGAAAAAGTACACTGGGGCTGAGGAAGAGACAAGTCTCTAAATTCCCAGGTGTATGCTCACTAGTGAAAGTCACTAACCTCCATGAGAAAAGGCACAATGACCTGTCCATGTGCAGAACCACCATAAAGCGAAGACAGAGTAAAGAAGGGACGCCCCAGGGGGCTCAGTGGGTTAAGCGTCCGACTCTCGATTACGGCTCAGGTCACGATTTCACGGTTCATGAGATCGAGCCCCGTGTGAAGCCCCAGGTCAGGCTCTGCACTGACAGCTCGGACCCTGCTTGGGATCCTCTCTCCCCCTCTCTGCCCCTCCCCCACTCACATGCACGCACACGCTCTAAAAATAAGTAAATAAACTTACAAAAAAGTGCAGTTAAAATGAAAAAGCTCGGCAGACGGATGTTGGTAAGCATGACTGCACACAGCCACTGAACCATACTCCTAAAAATCGTTCAGATGGTCACTTTTAGGTTAGGTATATTTTACTACAGTTTTTACAATAAATAGTTTTTGGGTTTTTTTTTAATTTTTTTAATGTTTGTTTGTTTTTGAGAGAGAGAGTGTGTGTGTGTGAGCAGGGGAGGGGCAGACATGGAGGGAGACACAGGATCTGAAACAGGCTCCAGGCTCTGAGCTGTCAGCACAGAGCCCGATGCGGGGCTCGAACCCACGAACCACGAGATCATGACCTGAGCCGAAGCTGGATCTCAACTGACTGAGCCACTCAGGCGCCCCAGCACTTTGCCTGGCTTTTACCAGTGGTGACATTTTGCCAAGATATGAGTGTTTTGTTTTGTTTTAATTTTTAAATGTTTTTATTTGCTTGTGAGAGGAAGTGGCGGGGGGGGTGGACAGAGAGAGGGAGACCCAGAATCCGAAGCAGGCTCCAGGCTCCGAGCTGTCAGCACAGATTCCGACACGGGGCTCGCACCCACGAACCGTGAGATCATGACCTGAGCCAAAGTGGGATGTGTGACCACCTCAGCCACCCAGGCGCCCCTCAAAAAATAGTTGTTTTAAAGGGTAAGGCAAATGGTAGATATGCCAGCTTTACCCGTCCCTGGTCATTATGGATATAAATCATCTCTACCGTCTCCTGCATGGAAATGGCACAGGCTCGTGGGTCCCGAAGCAGAGTGCCTCGCTCTAGAAAACGGCCACTGCTGTTCCTCAGGAGGGGGGAGGACGAAGTGAGTGTGTTCCTAGGGCACAACACTGTCCCAAGCTCTGGGGACGCGCTAAGGGTTCCACAGGCTGGTCTCTAGCACTTACTATTTGGACCAGCACCATCCCTAATACGTGGGTTAATAATTTGTGATAAAATGATTTTTTTTTTTACCTAGTTTCGCTCATCAGAACAATGTAACTCATGCCTCAACTTTCACAGTACGTTACAATTGACTTGATAGTGTCCATCTAAAAATCAGACTTTTGATCTACACTTTCCCTACAGGACAATTCCCAGTTCTGCCAGTAGGAAGGAATTTCCCTGACCTGTTGTCCAAGCAGCTATTTGTAGGCAGAGGCCACAGGCCATTGGCTTCACCAGCCCAGGGGCCCCCTTGAGGGGAGGGAGAGTCTCTGACTTTTAGTTATGCTCATATATATAAGGGTGACTTTTGATCGTCTTAAAAAAAAACTGAACTATACACCATACTAAGCAGTGTTTATAAATAGGTGTTTGTTTTTACATTTTTTTTTTTTTTTTTTGTCTCATGGGCACCAGTGAGCTAGGTGGCTCAAGGGGAGTTTGTCCCCATCCATCTATGGAAGACGGTCCAAGATGGTTAATGATAAAATGAACATGGGTGGAGAAGCCAGCAGTAGTGAAGGATATTGATGTAAGAACAGGAATATATAATCTGTAAAAGTCCTCGCCTCCACTCCCATCCTCCAGCCCTCCCCTCTTCCCCCTCAGTTACCCCCTAAAAACTAAAAGGATACAGGTCACATCTGGCCCCGCCTCTTTTTCAGAAGTGGCCAATCCTGTTTCAGGTAAACTATTAACCAGAATCATTAGACCCTACTTGGATGTATGTAATGAAATTCCTTTACATGAATCTAAGTGTACTGTTGACAAGCTGATGCCTCGGGATCTTAGGAATGTTCCATGAATCCACCTATGACCCTCTATGAGTGTTACTTCAGTTCATCTGCAATGCGGATAGCATGCAGTGTCATGGACCCATGACAGCCTAGGTAACAAAAAGAAAGATAATTAATGCAGTGGCTGATTTTCTTCCTTTTGTTCCTCCCTCCCTCGAACTCTGATCAAGAAATCACCGTATGACTGCAGCAACTTCGACAAAGAGTTCTTAAATGAGAAGCCCCGGCTATCATTCGCTGACAGAACCCTCATCAACAGTATGGACCAGAATATGTTCAGAAACTTTTCCTTCATCAACCCAGGGATGGAGAGGTTGATATCCTGAACCACTTCCCCTGACACACGAGGGACTTTGCCTTTTCTCTGCGAACTGGTTCAAGTGACACTCCTTGGATTCCTTTTCACCTTGGAAAAGAAAAGAAACACTCAATAACACCGGCTAAGACCTTCGAGCTCCCCACTGACTCTGTATCTGCAGCAGAACCCAGCTCCACTCATTACAACGCCCTTCGGTGTCTCTCCTGTCCTCTCCTGCGGCCACCCCTGAAGTTAGGTCATCACTAACCATAGTTATTTACTGGAACGAGGGTTCTCCTCCACACTGTGAAAGATCTGAAAACTTAACACTGCCCTAAACTGTGGCTCTTCACGTGGGCACCAACGGCTGATCGGTGAAATACTTGATGACGGAAGGGGGCACAGTGAGCACGGGCTTCTGGAGACCGAAACAGCACGTCGCCTGGTGGGAAAGCGGGTTTCATTCAGCCACAGACAAGTAGCCAGTGACCTGTTTTATTCTGTTCACGTCTGGGGAAGTGTAAATGGTGATGGGGGAAGCCCTGGGTAGGTTTTTATGGGAATTCTTCACAATAAACATCGCTTGTAACTTGAGGTTTACAAATCCATTCATTCTGATTAGCCATGGCATTCTTGGGAAAGAGGAAAACGGAAAGTGAAAAGAGATCATGTCGCTGAGGTGGAGGGTTTAATAAAACCCTACTCTGGCTATCTTATCAACATAGATATTACACTTAGAGTCCAACAAAGATAGACTCATTTACTCCTGCCAGTGGAACCACCCCATCCACCCACTCTCAGCTGATTTCAATATCGTGGAAGCCACTCACTACAATCCTTTTCACGCTGTAACAAGAAGGGCATAGTGCTTCCAAGAGAAAAGAAAACCAATCTCTTATCACACCCTTGATGGTGATTTCATGACTCATAAGTCTCCCTTTAGGCATTAGTCAAAATAAAAGACCCATGCATGCTACTTGTAGCAGTCGATCTTCTTTGATGAGAATTCTAGCTATTTTTAAGGATCTGTGTTGTTTGTATATTTTGATAAAATATTGTGACTTAATGACAGAGGTGGATATGTAAAAATGGAATAAAGGAAAGAAAGAAAGATGCCTCTTAATAGTTTAATTCCCTACTTGTCCCCGCAAGAACTTGGTTTTGTCATGGCTGGCATCAAAGTGTCGCTCGCGTTGAGTTGATGTTGGAAATTTGGGGAATCACTAAAGGTCCCCAAAAGAGTGAGAGACTCATAACTTTTAAGTTACTGTTACTATGTTCCTCTTTCCCTTCACCACGAGATCTCTTGGGAGTGACCCACACATGTTGCTACAGGTCTACACATGTTGCGTCTACTCCTCCAACACCCAGATCCAGCTCTGCCCTCCTATCTGTCCCCAGGCACTGCTTCCTCTCAGAACTACCTTCCTGCCGGCCCTTGTGCAATGCACTAGGTCCTCATCTACCTTTCTGCAGTTTTTTATACAAGGAAAGACCCTCCTTTGATCTTGAGCCCATCATCACTGCAACACAGCACTTTCCCCTTTCGCCCCCTCCACCTGCGACTGCTCCCTTGACGAGCCCCTTTCCTCCTACCCCCCCCCCCCCGCCGTCACTTCCAAGGCCTCTCTGCCCATCTTGTTTCCACTTTTCTCTTGGTTCTTTCCCACCACCTTGTGCCTTCTAGGCTTGCTTGCTTGACTTTTTTTAAATATAATTTATTGTCAAATTGATTTCCATACAACACCCTGTGCTCATCCCAACAAGTGCCCTCCTCCCTGCCCCTCTCCCCCGGCCCCCATCCACCCTCAGTTTGTTCTCAGTATCCGAGAGTCTCTTATGGTTTGCCTCCCTCCCTCCCTCTGGGTAATTTTTTTCCCCTTCCCCTCTCCCATGGTCTTCTGTTAAGTTTCTCAAGATCCACATATGAGTGAAAACACATGGTATCTTTCTCTGCCTGACTTACTTCACTTAGCATAATACCCTCCAGGTCCATCCACGTTGCTGCAAATGGTCACATTATGCAAAGAGCCTAAATGTCCGTTAACTGGCAAATGGATAAAGAAGATGTGGTTTATATATACAATGGAATACTACCTGGTTTCTAGGCTTTAAACAGTCTCCACTGACTAGCTCTATTTTCTTACAATCTCTACCTCTCTTGTATTTCCTACTTCCACTAACGGCACCATCCAGGTGCCAGGAGCCTGAGTCATCCAGGCTCAGGACCTCAGAGTCATTGTTGACTGTCCCCTTTCCCTATTTTTTTAACTAAATCCTTGTGATTCTTCCTCTGTAGTCTCTCCAAAAGACATACACATCTCTACTTTCTTTCTGCTACTCATGTCTGGATCAGTCTCCCCATCTTAAGTCTCTCTCCTCATTTTAATTCATATATATAACAGACATTATAAACTACAGAGTAGGAATAACTTTTCCTCTTATGTTAAGAACCTGGGGCCTGCTGATTAAACTGACAAATGACATTAGCAAGAGAAGCAGGCTTTTACTTACACATGCTACACACATATATGCAGGAGTGATTAGCAATTGAAAGGAGTAGTTAGAATTTGGGGCTTAAACACCTAGCTTGGCAGGAGAAAGGGAAGTGGGGGTGGGGGGAAAGGCTCCTATAGGAAGGACAAATATGCTTCTTTAGGAAATGTAAATGGGTTTTCAGGAAAATACATAGGAGATAAGAATGTCTACACAGCTATGAGTGGTCAGGGCCATAAAATTTCCACAGAGAGAGGATTTATGGTTAAGTATGTTTACTCTTGGTCTCACTCCTATGAATAGACCCACCCTGAAGGATTTATGGCTGTCCTCATTTTTCTGAAATTTCTGCTTTGGGTCAGATAAGGAAAGTTTCCAGAAAGCCTCTTTCCGCATCTGTTGAATCCCAAGTGTCTTTAGCTTAAAATAATCCTTATTATTTATGAAATATAAAACTATTATCCCCACAAATCAAAGTTGTTATCCCATCATACTCATGTTCAAAACTCTGTGTCATCTTCACTGGCGAAAACCCATGCAGGGCCACCAACCTGTCCCCAACCTCTCTACCTGACTCCATTTCCACCTTTCACTCACCTGTGCTCTGGTCAATCTACATTTCTTAATACTGCCCATAAACTCCCATTACTTCCTGCCTCTGTGACTCCTGATACTAGTATGCCTGCCTAGAATGCCCCATTCCCACACATTCAATGTCTTCAATGTCTTCCTGTCTCTCAAGATCCAGTTCAGTTGATGCATCTGCCAAGAACTATCCCCGTCCGGGTGTATCCATGAAGCTGGTGTAGCTCCCGCCTCTCTGAGCTCCCATCAGATTGTGTTTCTCTGTCCTTCTCTCATGGCACCTATCAAGTTATGGAAGTGTGTGTTTTGCCTCCCTTTGTAGGCTGTACGCCCCCAAGGACAGGATCTCAGTCCAATTTGTCTTTATACTTCTTACAGTTTTTTTGTACAGTGGGCCCTGGAACAACACAGGGTTAGGGACATCAACCCCTCAGACAGTCAAAAATCCACATGTAACTTCTGACTCCCTCAAAACTTAACTACTAATAGCCTACTGTTGGCCAGAAGCCTTACCCATAACGTGAGCAGTCAATTAACACGTATTGTATGTTGTATGTATTATACGTTGTACTCTTACAATCAAGTACGCTAGAGTACAGAGTATGTTATTAAAAAAATTATAAGGAAAATACATTTATAGTACCATACTGTAAAAATCCATGTATAAGTGGATGTTCAATTGTACCATACAGTTCAAACCTGTATTGTTTAGGGGTCAGTGGTGTATTAGAGCTCCAAAAGAGTCACTGGACCAATGAGGAGCATTTGAATGGTGACCCCTCAAAACAGATGTCCACCTGGAATCCTGGATTGTATGGATGGGCACTAAATCCAGTGTCAAGTGTCCTTAGGAGGGACATGCAGAGAAGAGCAGGACATGTGAAGAGGCAGACAGTGATTGGAGTAGTATGGCTGCAAGCCAAGGAACACTGGGAGCCACCAGAAGCTGGAAGAGGCAAGGAATGACTGTCCCACAGAGCCTTCAGAGGGAGAGTGGCCCCACCAACACTTGAGTTTGAACTCTTGGCCTCTAAAATCATGAGAGAATAGATTTCTGTTGTTTTTAGGTCATCCAGTTTGTGGTCATTTATTCTAGCAACCACAGGAAATTAATACACACTGTTAAATGAAACCCAGAAGTGCACTAGGAGGTTACAAGGATCTCTGTGCATCCCTGCCCACCCTGGCCACCACACATGCAAACAGGGACTTCTAGTTCCTGCCGGACCCTCACACCACTTCTCCTATGATGTAACTTCCCATATCACTCAACTTTCTGTCCGTAGGAATTCCCCACTGTTGCTCTCACTCTTCCTTGCATTTTTCTATTATCTCATTTCTCTTGCCTGCTTTTGCCCTCTCCTGCCTCCCTTAGTAAGATGAAGGGGGCATCACAATAGGTATAGGGACCCCTGCAATGGGGTCTTGCAGGGGGTGAGAGAGATTGGATTCAACTCCAAATACATCATGGCAAAGAGGGAGTTACTAAGAGGAAACATCAGGAATAAGGGGGATTCTGCCCAAACCCCAGGATTCTTGCTGAAGGCACCCAGGTGATCAGACATCACCTGAGAGATGCTAGAGAACCAAGAACTCAATCAGATATCCAGAATGGTGGCAGCCAGGGCGGGGGGGGGGGGGGGGGGGGGGGGAGGGTTCTGCTTAAACTGATTTGCTAGGACTTGTGTTAAAATTGAACAATGCAGAGACAAACACAGAAGCCCAAAAGTCATGCCTCATTGACAAATAATTCAAGGGAGCCTGAACAGAGTTTGGTCAAGGAGAGACTATTTGTCAGGGTTTATAGCAAAGATCATAGTCATAGCATTGCAACAGCTTTGGGGCTACAATTAGTTTAGCTAGAACAGCTGCTTCTATACAGTCCTGAAAGGCTACTGTCCTCCCTGATGTGATCATACTTGTTGAGAAGAAGTGAAGTTCCTATGATCTCATGTGTACACTGAGGTGAGCTGGATCTGTGAGGCCATAGGGTACTGTAGAAAGATGGTAGGTGGGTGAACCAGACAGACCTCAGTCCAAGCCCCAACTTAGCAGTGATAAGCTTTGCACCATCGTGGGAGTCACTGACTTTCCTGGATGGGATTTTCTCACCTATAAAATGGAGCCCCTTGTCCAAGGTATATTGGGTTGTTATGACAATAAGAGATGTTCTCGCACAGTGGGGGGGATTTAGCAGATATTTCCTAAATGAGAGCTACTGTGATATTTTCAAGTTGATTGTGAGCCTACCAGAAGATATCTATCTAGATCTACCTACCTACCTATCTAGATAAATAGCTATAGAGATAGTTAGATATCTACATATAGAGATACATATCTACAGGCATATCTCAGAGATATTGTGGGTTCAGTTCCAGACCACCACAATAAAGCAAGTATCACAATAAGGCCAGTCAAATGAAGTTTTTGGTTTCCCAGTGTATACAAGAGTTATCTTTACACTATATTGTAGTTGTTAAGTGTGCAATACCATTATGTCTTTAAAAATCAAGGTACATACCTTAATGTAAAAATACTGCTAAAAATTGCTAACCATCATTTGAGCTTTCAGTGAGTCATTATCTTTGCTGATGGAAGGTCTTGCCTTGATGGTAATGGCTGCTGACTGATCAGGGTGGTGATTGCTGAAGGTTAGGGTGGCATGGCAACTTCTTAAATAAGACAACAATGAAGTTTGCTGTAGCAACTGACTCTTCCTTTTGCAAATGATTTATCTGTAGCAAGTGATGCTATTTGATAGTATCCACAATAGAATTTCTTTCAAAATTGGAGTCAATGCTATCAAACTTTGCTGCTGCTTCATCAAGTTTATGTAATATTCTGATTTTTTTAATGGTTATTTATTTTTGAGAGAGACAGAGAGACAGAGCATGAGCAGGGAGGGGCAGAGAGAGAGGAAGACACAGACTATGAAGCAAGCTCCAGGCTCTGAGCTGTCAGCACAGAGCCCAATGCGGGGATCAGACTTGTGAACCGCGAGATCATGACCTGAACCACTCAACCGACTGAACCACCCAGGCGCCGCTGAAATATTCTAAATCCTTTGTCATCATTTCAATAATCTTCACAGCATCTTCACCAGGAGTAGATTCCTTCTCAAGAAATCACTTTCTTTGCTCCTCCGTGAGAAGCAACTTCTTATCTGTTCAATCTGAGGTTGTAGCAATTCAGTCCCATCTTCAGGCCCCACTTCTGATTCTGGTCCTCTCTCTGTTTCCACCTCATCTGCGGTGACTCCCTACACTGAGGTCTTGAACCCCTCAAAGTCATTCATGAGGGCTAGAATGAACCTCTCCCAATTCCAATTATCCTGTGAATGTTGGTATTTTGACCCCTTCCCATGAATCATAAATGTTCTTAGTGGCATCTGGAATGGTGAATCCTTTCCAGAAGGTTTTCAATTTACTTTGCCCAGATCCATCAGAGGAATCACTGTCTATGGCAGCGATAGCCTTATGCAATGTATTTCTTACATAATAAACTTGGAAGTTGAAATGACTCCTTGATCCAAGGGCTACAGAATGGGTGTTGTGTTAGCGGGCATGAAAACAATATTAATTTCATTATCCATTTCCATTGGAACTCTTGGGTGACCAGGTGCATTGTCAATGAGCAGTCATATTTTGAAAGGAATCTTCCTGAGCAGTAGGTCTCAACCATGGGTTCCAACTACTCAGTAAACCATGTTGTAAACAGATGTGCTGTCATCCAGGCTTTATTCTTCCATTTATAAAGCACAGGCAGAATAGATTTAACATAATTCTCAAGGGTGTTAGGGATTTTGGAATGGCCAATGATCACTGACTTCAACTTAAAGTCACCAGCTACACTAGCCCCTAACAAGAGAATTAGCCTGTCCTTTGAAGCTTTGAAGCCAGGCATTGACTTCTCCTCTCTGATTATGAAAGTCCTAGATGGCATCCCTTCCAAGAGGAGGCTGTTTCATCTACATTGGCAATCTGTTGTTTAGTTTACCTACCTTCATTATCTTAGCTAGATTTTCTGGATAACTTGCTGCTTCAACTTATTCTTTTATGTTATGGAGATGGCTTCTTTCCTTAAAGTTCATGAACCAACCTCTTCCAGCTTCAAACATTACTTCAGCAGCTCCCCCACCTCTCTCAGGCTTCACAGAATTGAAGAGAATTGGGCCTTTCTCTCACAAGGGAATGATGTGACTGGTTTGATCTTCTATCTAGACTATTCAAATGTTCTCCATATCAGCAGTAAGGCCACTTTGATTTCTTATCATTAGTGTTCACTGGAGTAGCATTTTTAATTTTCTTCAAGAACTTCTCCTTTGTATTCACAACTTAGCTAACTGTTTGGCACAAGACGGCTAGTTTTTGGCCTATCTTGCCTTTTGATGTGCCTTACACACTAAGTTTCTCACATCTAGTTTTTTATTTAAGTGAGAGACATGTGACTGCATCTGACTTGCGCACTTAGAGACCAATGGTAGGGTTATTAACTGGCCTCATTTCAATATTATGGTGTCTCATGGAGTAGGAAGGCTAAAGGAGGGGGGGGGGGATGGAGAAATGGCCCGTCGATGCATCAGTCAAAACCTATACATTTATCGATTAAATTTGCCATTTTATATGGGTGCAGTTCATGGCAACCAAAACAATTACTATAGTAACATCACAGATCACCATAACAAATACAATGATAATGAAAGAGTTTGCAACATTGCAAGAATTACCAAAATGGGAAACAGTGAGCAAAGCCTGCTGGAAAAAATAGCACTGATAGTCTTGTTGGATGCAAGATTGCCACAAGTATTCAATCCGTAAAAAAAAAAAAAAAAAAAAAAAAAAAAAACATTATCTGCAATATGCAATGAGGCAAAACACAATAAGATGAGATAAGCCTGTTTAAAGATGGATAGACACGCAGACAAATCTGTATCTTTAAATGGATGTTTAGGTAGATTTGAGATATATCTAGTGTGTCTTATAAGTCAAATTGTCAACAAGAGAAATAATTATTGATTGTCTCTACCAAGTAGCACAGAAACAGCCTCTATGACTGAGAGGCTATGGTTTTGAAGTGAAAACATCAAGGGAGATAACTCCATTGGGAGCTTTCTTGGGAGGATGAGAGGCTAGCTTCACTGGGCACCTTGTTTCCATTTGCAGAACTACCTCCTGTTCTAAATAGATGAGGAGTCAATTTCTCCCCCGGATAAAACCAGCACAGGTGGTCTCCCCAGTTACCATGGAAATGTTAGGATGAACTACATGTGGCAAAAGATGCTGTAGCATCCTCTTACTTATCGTGAGGACATGTATCTATGAGAGGCTGTATCTGCTTCGCTGTATAAGGGGGCGGGATTCCTCCTGTCTTTGCAATCCCTGAGCAGATTGCCTGTGATTCACATTATAATCTGGTTGAATGCCTACTCAGTAACAAAACTGTGGTTTTTTTCTCTCCCATTCTTGTGGAGAGGTTTTCTGGATTGAGAGATGATTTGTTTTTTGGTTTTTTTTTTAATTATATTTTCCCAACACCAGCTTCTCCTACCGTTCAATATAAGGAAGGGATTTGGGAAGACACAAGGAGGATTTTTTTTTGACTCCCTGCCTGTGACTCCTTCCCTCCCACCCTCCCTCCAATTTACCTTAAAGATAGTGTGGCATGAAAATTCTAATATTCTATTTAAAGGCACATTCTTGTGTTTCTCCCTAAAACACTAATAAGAAATTAGAAAACCATTGAGTCAGTCTGTTATTTCTCATTTTTTCATTTCCCAATCAGAAAATCATTCAACAAATATTTATTGTGCACCTGCTATGTACCCAGAAGTACCCAGCTTATCTTCAAGACAAGTCCTACCTCTCAAGGAACTCTGTGAATCCTCCTACCTACTCCCTATTGCATCCAAGATGTGTGCTCCTCAAAAATTTTTAGCCAACATCTGCTAACTGCAGTTGTCACAGACATGATTTTTTCTATCTGCATATCTTTCTCCCACAGACTAAAAGCTTTTTTCTTAAATGGTGATGCTATTCCTTAAGCAATTCCCTGAAGCTGTCTTCAGGGCTAGTGTTGCTGCTTCCTCGCAGAGAGTTCCCTTTGCTCTGAGTTGTGAGGAAAGCAGATGAACTTCCACTATATTCAAGTCAAGGTGGTGGTTTTGTTTGTTCTCAGAACCAGCTGGCCTTTTCCTGGTGACAACCTCCACACTATTGCAAAAACTGCTTGGGCTTGAGGGGACAGTAAGCAAACCAACAGATGAGCTGAAGCCCGTAGAGTAACAGAAGATTAAGGACAGAAAAGTATATTCTAGCCAGATTTCCAGTGCTACAAAAATTTGGATAAAGAGTTTGAATGTCCTTCCATGAGCAAGGTGGAGCCACTGAAATTATGCCAACAGAGCACAATGAAACTCTCAAAGCACAAGCACCAGAAGCATAAGTGAAAAAAAAAATTAATTAAAACAAAAAAAGAGTTTTCTCTGGAAAACTGGAGGCAAAGTTTCTGAAGGGAAGACACACTCAGAATTTCCTACATATCAGATCATATCATCTGAGTTAGAGGACATCAGCAAGATGGGAGAGTAAGAGGTCCTGGCCCTCACACCCCCACAAAAACAATGACTGAACAAATACTTATGGAGGCAAGTAGCTCTGGGAGAGGTCCAGAGTGCACTGAGAAGCTCCAACAACCCAGTGGAGGACAAAAAAACAACAATGGCCACATAGAAAGATGGAGTTGACCCTTCAACAACATGGGGAGTTAGGGGCACCAAATCCTGAGCTGTCAAAAATCCATGAATAACTTTTGACTCCCCCAAAACTTACCTATGAATAGCCTACAGTTGACCAGAAGCCTTACCAATCACATAAACAGTTGATTGACACCTATTCTGTACGTTCAACGTGTTGTATGCTGTATTCTTACAATAAAGTACGCTGGGGGAAAAAAAAGTGTTCAGAAAATCATGAAGAGGAGAAAACACCTGTACAGTACTGTATTTGTAAGCAAAACAAAACAAAACAAAACAAAACTCTGCATATCTGTGGACCTGTGCAGTCCAAACCCGTGTTGTTTGAGGGTCAGCTGTACCGGTGCGTTTTATCCCCATCACGCCTCCTCGCGCTGGCAGCCCTCAGCAGCAAGGGATCCTCTTGAAACACCTGACATGGCTTCTCCCTGAAGAGGAGAGGAGCAGGAGACTCCAGCAGCCTGCACACCAAGGACCCCAGCACCCCTTCTGCTGCTGCAGACACTAAGGGGTTAAGGGGCTCACACCCAAGCTATACGAGGAACTCGTACCACTCCATAGCAGAAAAATAAAAACTGGAAATGGTCAAAGGACTTAGACAGACATTTCTCCAAAGTAGACATCCAGATGGCCAAAAGGGACATGGAAGGTTCTCAGA
Source organism: Lynx canadensis (assembly GCF_007474595.2). NCBI lineage: Eukaryota > Metazoa > Chordata > Mammalia > Carnivora > Felidae > Lynx > Lynx canadensis. The sequence goes on along the minus strand of NC_044309.1, from coordinate 5,735,802 downwards.
GTCACTACATTATCAGGGGAAGACAAATGAAAACCACACTGAGATACCACCTCACGCCGGTCAGAGTGGCCAAAATGAACAACTCAGGAGACTATAGATGCTGGAGAGGATGTGGAGAAAGGGGAACCCTCGTGCACTGTTGGTGGGAACGCAAACTGGTGCAGCCACTGTGGAAAACAGTAGGCGGGTTCCTCAAAAAATTAAAAATAGAACCACCCTATAACCCAGCAATTCCCCTTGTGGGTACACGTCCAAAGAAAATGAAACCAGTATCTTGGAGAGACCCGCAATCCTATGTTCACTGCAGCATTATTCACACTGGTCTGGGTACAGAGACAACCTAAATGCCCACAAATGGATGAACGGATGAAGCTAGAATGGTGTGTATATACAACGAGTGTCATTCAGCCTTAAAAAAAGAAAATTCTGCCATTTGCAACAACATGGATGAATCTGGAGGACGTCATTACTAAGTGAAATAAGCCAGAGAAAGATGAATACTATATGACCCCACTTACATATATAATCACACTCACAGAAGCAGTGAGTAGAATGAGGGCTGCCCGGGGGGCTGGGACAAGGAGGAAATGGGGAGATTCCTGTCAAGAGATACAAAGCTGCAGTTACACAAAATGAGTAAATTCCAGAGTTCTAATCTAGAGCAATGTGATTATAGCTAACAGTACTGTCTTGTATACTTGAAATCTGCCAAAAGAATAGATTGTAAGTGTTTTCATTACACACGCGCACACACACAAAAAGGTACGCATGTGAGGAAATGTATATGTTAATTACCTTGTGGGAAAAATTTCACAATGTATACATATATCAAAACATCAAGTTGTACACTTTACATATTTAAGTCTTGTCAATTATGCACTTAAGTATACTGGGGGAAAAATTAAAGAAATTTTAAAATTTTAATTTTAAAAAAGAACCTCGGGGCGCCTAGGTGGCCTGGTCGGTTAAGCGTCCGACTGCAGCTCAGGTCATGATCTCGCGGTCCGTGAGTTCAAACCCCACGTCGTGCTCTGTGCTGACAGCTCAGAGCCTGGAGCCTGCCTCGGATTCTATGTCCCCTCTCTCTCTGCCCCTCACCCACTCACTCTCTGTCTCTGTCTCCATCTCTCTCTCTCAAAAATAAACATTTAAAAAATAATAAAATAATTTTAAGAAGAACCTCCAACATAAACACAAGGAGGTAAATAATCTCTCTATATTAAGCTGGCCTTACACATGCTTTGCACGGCTGCTTATTTCGTGTGAGCTTCTATTTAATGAATGAGGGAGCGTGTGCGTCTCCTCAGCCCTTTGCACCGATAGGTGCCTGAGGCATCAGTGGTAGAAAAGTGGATTCAGTTTTTACAGAAGGAAGATGGTAAGAGAAAAAACGCATTGACCAGAAGATAGAGTGACAGAGTAGCTGAGCCAGAATCACAGTTCAAGCACTTGGCCCCCTGTCCCTTGGCCTTGCCGTCCCCGTGTCTGGGTGGAGGCCCTGTGGTTCTGGTGAACTGTTTGCAAAGAGCTCTCTGCGATTCCTTGGTGAGAAGGCCACCTGCATGCAGAGAACAGAGAGATCTATCTCGGCCCCAGAAGAGGCCCCCACTTGCACTGTGGGGACAAGGAGATGAGCAAGTGCTCATTTCTTCCGTCAGACCAAAGCTGATGGGTCCCTAGGCTGCACCCAGGTGGGTCTTCCCGGGCTGACCAATCAGCCCGACAGGCCCTCCAACTAGTTCTCGGGATTTTAGTGCATTTGTGATGTTGATTTTTAGAATGAACTTGACACCAGCTTTATTTTTGGTCAATGCAATTTTCCTGGCCTTTTCAGAAGAACTGAGGTTCCTTCCAATGCAGGAAAGTGAGAAGACCTCTAATCTCACGCTCACAAACTCCTGGTCTTTGGGTCACAAGCCCACCATTTCTTTCAAAGTAAGCTCTCCTTTTTCCGGACATCGTTGCCTTATATCACTGTAAATCTTACACACATTCCCTCCAGATGTGTGTGGGAACTCTGAGAATAAATCTGTATCCACTTTGGTTTCTTTGTTCATTTCATGTCACAGCTTCTGTGACAAAAGCACATTGGAGACATTTATATATACTTATATAGTCTATCTATAGCAGCGGGTGACGGTCTGATTTTTGAAAATGGGATGAAAGCGTTCTGTTAATTTAATACAGATTCTGATTTCTGGAGATCAAACTTCTAGCCTTGATCACCGAGTTTCACTCTCTCCTTGGATCTTCTATCATCTTCCCAGAAAGGGGGCACGAAGGGAGATGGCTATGGCCTCCTAATACAGAGGTACCTCATTACATTTCAGAACTGGAGGGTACTTGGCTAGCCAACCCCCTCCATCTGCATTTAAGGAAACAAAAACTTCCAGCTGACAGGTGGCATCCATAAAGTCACGGTGGGAGGGTGACGGACGGTAGATGCCATTCCTAAAATTCTTTTGGGTCTTTATGACCCAATCCATTGCTTCCTCAACAATGGTGTGGAAGATAAAGATTACAAAGTTTCCACACCACAGCTTTCGCTTAGAGAAGGGAAGTTGGGTGAAGAAACAATATCGATTAAGCATCTGACGTATCAGGAAGAGAGTAGATCCACACAACCCCATGAGTCGCGTATTACATACCCATTTCACTGCCCCATTTTACAACCAATTAGCCAAGGCAGAATTTGGACCCAGGTCTCTCTCATTTCGAAGCTCCAACTTTTATTCTGACAACATGCTTTTCCTAATTCTCTCCATTTTCAAACTAAACTGTAGTCAGAACCAGCTGTTTTTTCCATGTGGGGGCCATTCCCTCCACGTTACACCACACCATTCCTTTTTTGAACCTACATCCCACCTTGTTGGCATGGAAAAGCCACTGTCACTGCCCTCAGGGGACTTATAGTCCAGGAAGCTCTCTCTCTCTCCAGCACCTTCCTTTATTTTTCATCACTGCCCAGTAACAAAAGCAGGGGTGGGCAGGTGAGTGTGTAGGGCTGCAGTGCTACTCTCGATCCTCCCTCCGGGCTTCTTGACCCATGATCTTGACAAGTCGGTCTATTTACAGAGGATGGGACTGTGAGAAAAAATCCGGACTGCCATGCCTTCCCTCCCTTCCAAGACCAAAGGATGAGACGAGAGCCCTCACAGGCTACTGGTACTTGGGCTGGAAAGGCTGCCTAGGCAAGGCTGCCCTGAGTGTAGGTTATTACCCATGGAGTATGACCCTGAAGTCCCTCCTTACGGTACAAAACACTCCTATCAAAAATAAGGTCCCATGGACTGGTGCCTGGTTACAGTTGCTAAGAACTTGGAAGGAACCAGCCTGTCTTCTTCTGTGACCAGAAACATCTGATAACCCATGATCACTGAAAGGGAGGAAGAAGGCATAAAAGAGGCAAAGGAGGGGGGAGACCTTTTTAGACATCACAATTTTGCAGATCTTTAAAAGTACTAGATCTTCTGGCTTTTATGAAGTATTTTCACCCATAGCAGTGTGTGGCAAGAAGAGACAGACATCCACCCTTTTCTTTCTCCTATGGAAACTGGAGGCAAAACAGAATACCACGGACTGGCCGTCCTTTTCCTTTGTGTACTTCTAGCTCGGAATGTGTGGAGAAAACCCTTACCAGCGCTAGGTTAACAACAGAGCCCTAGGACCAAAGGAGGGGGCAGGAAATGCTGTTTTAGCAAACTGGTACCTCCAAATACCCGACCTCAAAGTTAGACTTCCACAGGAGGCTTGTCATGAGGCTCCAGGCATCATAATGACATCCACGGGTTATGACAACTCCTGCCATAATCCCCATAGGCTTCCCTTCCAATGGGGCCATGGGGAATGACAGCAAATTATTACTTGTTGATTAATAAGTATAACATCCTACACCCCATCACCCTAAATGAGTGCTTGGCATCATTTCACTCATTCATTCATTCACTCATTCATTCAGAAAACCTGGAGCACATTCTCAGTTTTGGAGCTCAGTCCCACAGCGTTCCCTGGGTGCTGAACATAGGCCAAACATGATGCTAGATATGAGGGAATGAATCACCAAGGATGATTCACAATTTATACCTTCATGGAGTGTGCAACAAACACACCATTTACATCATAACAAATATAGAGTATGAAACACAGGGTGTGCTGCAGGTGCACATGGTGGGGAGTAAATGAAATAGTGGGTCAAGGGAGGCCTTCCTGGAGAAGAGACATGTGAATGATGCAAAAAGGGAAGAAAGTTCCAAAGACTCGAAGGTGAGGGAGAATGTGGTGGGTGTGGGGAACTGAAGAACGTCCAGAAAATCTGAAGTGAAAAGGAAGGAGGCATTAGGCAAGCCTGCCAACGTGTCACAGCCCAGAAGGCTGAACTTGATCCTACAGAAAACAGGAAGTATGCAGCAGGAAACCAACACGATCAGATTTCAAGTTGGGGAAGGTGGAGCTGGGAGAGGTCCTGAGAAGAAGGCAAAGGGTGCTCTCTGGGTGCCTGGTATTGTGTCTCACCAAATTCTCCAGTATAATTATTTTATTTCAGTATTATCTGTGGCTTAAAATTATGTAAATGAAGTTCACGATAGAAGTCAAGCTAATACTAAAAACTTATTCAAAAAGCATTTGCCTACTCTAAAAAAAGAAAGATCTCTAAGACTGATAGGGAGCGCTTTCTAGGAGACAACAGTAGATGAGACAAAAAAGTGCAAGAAGATCCAATTGACCCTTTAACAACATCATGGTTGGGGCACCAACCACCTCCTCTGCAGCAGAAAACCCGCATACAACTTTTGATTCCCCAGAAATGTCACAACAGCCTACTGTTGACTGGAAGCCTTACCAATGACATTAACAGTTGATTAACACATACTTTGTATGTATTATATGCTGTATTCTTAAAGTAAGCTAGGGAAAAGAGAATGTTATTAAGAAAAACGTAAGGTAGAAAAAATACATTTACAGCATGTACTGTAAAAAATCTGCATATATGTGGAGCTGTGCAGTTCAAACCAGTGTTGTCCAAGGGTCAACTGTGTATCCTATGCAGTATTTTTTTAAATAAAGGGAAAAGCTTTACACGTTTGCTTATCGTTGCAGGAAGGACGACAGGAAGGATAAGCCAGGGTGACAGAAGATATTTGGGAGAGAGTGGCATTCTCTGAGAACACTTCTTGTATAGTTTTGACTTTGAAAAGTATGCTGATATTCTACATATTCAAAAACAAAATCAGAGTAGAGAAAAATAGGAAGGGGGATAAAGATCTCTGTCAGCCAACTAAAACAAAGCAATCCAGTTGTATTGCAAATGAACAACATAACCTTGGTAAGGAGAAGAAAAAAGAGGGGGGAAAGAAAGAAAACTAATCCCAGTAACTCATGAACACAGTCTTTAAACAAATATCCTGAGTCCAGGAAGAGTGGATGGAAGAATTGCAAACAAGTCCTGAACTCCTTTCCAAAATTTTGTTTTAACTATAGTAGTATCAGCAAAGCAATTGTGACAGTGCTTTAGATGTGATACAGGGTTGAACAAATGATTGAATGTGTTGATGTTGGAAGCCAAGGTTATCACTGTGGAAGAAGGGACATGCAGGAGAGATGAGAAAGAACCTGGGTGGTAATCTGGAACTGCAGGAATCAGTATGGGCTCACGATTTCTAACCTATGTACACGTTTGGGTATAAGCACATTTCTGTGCTGATATATCTACATATGTGCATATATACGTGTGTGTGCATATGTCTGTGTATACGCACATATACATGAGTATGTCTCTCATGTGCATATATTCCCAACTCTTTCTGCTGAAAAGGCCAAGGACGCTCCATTGGCAATGAGCACCTCGTCTTAGTCTCCAATACTATTCCTCATTAGAGGAACAAGAATCCCTTATAGAAATGGCTTATTCAAGGGCTGGTGTGACATGAGCCAAAACATCTTGTCATACCACAAAGTAATGAAATGCTCAAAAAAATGATGGCAGCATGTCAAAAGGCACCAGATGGAAGGGGCTACCAATGATCACATCAGGGACAGTTTGAGCATCAAAATAATTCAGTATAGTAATGAATTCTAAATCACTGAACACAAGGAACCTGTGAGTCCGTACCAATAATAAATAGGTAAATAAGTGAGAAGGAATGGAGTCTGCCTCCAGTAGAAAGCTGGGGGTGAATGGTAAATATGGAGATATTGGTAGAATTGGAAAGTCATTTGGAGTAGGCAGGAATCATCTATGGATGTTAAATCTAGGGGGAAATTGTAATGAGGAGCAGAATATTTACACTGCCTTAAAGTGTCTTTCCATGAAGACACTTCCTTAGCAAGGAAAGGAAAAAAAAAACAAACAGTGATTAAGTGGTATAGAAACTAGGCAATACATCAACCAGGTAACCAAGGGTAACATCACCAACGAGGGACAGGAGGATATTGTGATTCTCCAAACCATCTACGCTAAGAAGGACACATCACCTATGTGGTATCCCAGCCATGAATGCCTAACCTCAATATAATCCTGAGGAGAAAACATCACTTGAGTACAAGATGTGAAATGTTCTATTTAAAAAATAAAAAGAAGAGTTGAGAAAGAGAGGAGAATATTGTTCAAAAAAAAATCAATGTCATAAAAGGTGAAGGAACTCTGGAAATGTTCACATTAAAGGAGGCTAATGACTCATGACATGCCTGCCTCCAGCCTGGATCCCACACTGCAGAGAAAATACACCAATATTGCGTCGGTTGGCAAATTGGAACGTGGAAGGTATATTAGCTAAAATATTGTATCACTGTAAATTTTTAGAGCTTATCAGTGAACTAGAATTTCATAAGAGATTATCTTCATTCTTAGAAAATATACACTGAGGTATTCACAGATAAAGAGCCATAATGTATGTCACTTACTTTCAAATGGCTTGGAAAAAATACTGTGAGAACAAATAATAAAGCAGAGGGGACAAAAAAGTTTAAAAAACAGGCAAATTCAGTAATGGGTGTTTGGGTATTCTTTGCACTATTTTTGTTTTTGCATTTTTTTATAAATTTGAAATTATTTCCATACAAAAAAATTTTTTTAATAAAAAGCATCCTGCCTATTATACAGAATCATAGATCATTGGTAATAGTTGCAATGAGTCCTTTTTATTTTGCCCCAAATGCTGCCTTGACGTGGTGTAGCCATGGTGTGGTGGAAAGAACACCAGACTTGATGTCAGAAATCATGGTTTTGACTTTGGAAAGGCCATTTAAGGTCTTTATAACATGGTTTGTACATTTATAATGTGCAGAGAATGAGACACACTTCAGAAGCAAGGATTTTAAAATTAAAGATACTACATAAAATCTACAGTGTCATACAAACTTCAGGGAAGGTCAGCACAACCCCTCCACCTGAAGTTCAAGGTAGAAACCTTGGCCTCATCCTGAAATGTCACCCCCTCTCCCCCTATTTATCAGACCCCAAGTCTTATCTTGTCTGTCTCTCCCCTCTGTCCTCTTCCCCCCACCTCCATTGCTATAAACTTAGGTCCAGTTCTCATCTCCTCCTGGCTGCACCAGAGCAAGGGTGTCCTAAGGGTCTCCCAGCCACAGTAACAACCCCTCTGATGCATCCTCAGGGCAGCTCAAGATCATTCGAACAGGTTAGTGATTGTGTCATTCCTACTTCTACTTCTTAGGTTCCTTTAAAGCAATGATTCGGACCTTTTCTGAATGCAATTTGTCAAAGGGGCTCCCTAAATTCTCTCCATTGAGCCTAAATTAAGAACCCAGGTTTTATGGTTCCTCATTTTCCTTCACATCCGGGTCCTGCCTCCCTCTCCATCCTCATTTTCCTCCTTCCCTCCACCCACTTCCTAATCTCAGCCACTTACAGTCCATGGAACCCTCCTGTTGCTCACTTCTTGGCTTTAAACATCCAGTTGACCATGCCTGGAATAGTGTTGCCACTTCTTGGCTTGGCCAATTCCCAACCATCCTGCAATTTTTCATCCAAAATTGCCTTGTCTGGGAAACATTTCCTGACTCAATCTGGCCAAATTAAGGGCCTTCCTCTATGGTTCCACAGCACCCTTGCACACCTCTCCCCTGGCTCTTCTTATGCTGGACTTTCTGCCACCAGACTGAACTTCTGAGGATGGGACAATGAGCACACCTTCAGCCCTTGGAACCATACCTAGCACATCACAGGTACTCAATAATATGTGGTGAATGCACAAATGAAATATGAAGTAGAGGCAGCATTATTAAGACCTCATTCCTCTTCCTGTTCTCCCAAAAGGCCAACTGCCAATAATCAATGATGACATAAAGACAGGAAGAACAATATAACTAGAATGCTGATATGATCCAAAAAATTCCCTCTTAGCCATTTGGCTCAATATCTTTGCCCTTCAAGCATTTTTGCAGAGCATGGGGAAAATGTCATCGATACTGCAACTCCTAATCCTCTGCACATACTCTAACAAAGATGGTCCCTAAAAGAAACTACATTGTAAATTCAGAAGGATAAGTTGTTGTCTTAAGACCCACTGACCATATTAAAAAGGTCAACATAGGTCTACCCAAGTCGGAATCTCTGCCCTGAAATTCCAAGGCACTTAAAATGTCAATAGACTGTAAATCCAAATACTTGTTTACTCATGGGAACAATTAGCTTTTGTGAAGGAAATCAGCAGCCTGTTCATCCCTCATAAAGATGATCTTGATGGAAATAGTAAAATGGCCAAAGAGTAGGAAACAATAAGTAAACTTGAAAAAAAAAAAAGATAATCATTTGCCTAAATCTATAAAAAAATTAGAGGCAAAAAGCACACAAGGTTTAAATGTTTTCTTTTAATATAAGGGTAGACACTAGAGGATTAGAAATAGGCTGTTTTACTTACAAACAATTAGAAGGGAAAAATAGAACAAATAAAGTTTAAGGAAACAATTACAAGAAGGAATAGTAAAAGGGAGAAATAAATTCAAGCATGACAGTAATCATAATATATGCCAATGAGTTAGATCTTTATAATAAAAGATAGAGTCTCAGATTCGTAAGGCAAAAAAAGCCTGTCAAATGCTTTTTAAGAGGGGTAGACCCATAACAAATGACAAGAAAGTTTGGAGAAAAAAATAAGAAAAGACATACTAGTCAAATGTAAAAGGAAAGAAAGGTAAAGGAAGGAAGAAAAAAAAGGTGGAAACAAATGTAAGGGAAGAAGGAAAGAAACATCAGGTATAGTAATACTGATGCCAGATAAAACAGAATTGAAACAAATACATTCCAGATTGAAGAAAAACATGAAAATACATGTAAAAATAAAGATTTTAAGACTATAAAAAACAAAACTGATAGAAAAAGAAGAAAGATACATTCATTGTCAAAATGGAAAGCATTAAAATACCCATGTGTTAGTGATGAAGTTTTGGGGTAATGGGGGTTTGTGGGGTCCGGAGCTGACGGCCAAGAAAGAATTCTTGAAGACGTCTTTGGTGCAAAAAGGTGACTTTATCAAAGCATGGGGACAGGACCCAGGGGCAGGAAGAGCTGCACTGGGGTCCTGCCAGGTAACTCATTATATACCCTCGGGTTGGGAGGGGGTCAGGGATAGAGTAAGTCTCTAAGGAATTTTAGAAGCAAGGTTTCCAGGACCTTGAGGCGCTAGCGGTTGCTAAATAAACACCATTTACTACCATTTAATAAAACCTCAGTCCTGAGACCCTTTAGAAGTATATCAGGGCGGGGGGGGGGGGGGGGGGGGGGGGGCATAAGCTTGGAAGATGATTGCCAGCACATATCTTGGGGCAGCTGAGATAGAGGAAGTTGACTTACAGGATCCTCGAGGTTGGGGTAATGTTAAGCTAAGGTTCTCTTTTGCCCCCAGCAAAGTGCCATCTTTGAGGCCGCTGAGCTCCTAGAGAGAGGTCACTCTGCAGGTTTCAAGGACTTCTCAATGGGCTGTAGGCAGTAGGGGAATTTAATTTTTCTTTTTTTTTTTTTAACCTTTATTTATTTTTGAGACAGAGAGAGACAGAGCATGAACGGGGGAGGGTCAGAGAGAGGGAGACACAGAATCCGAAACAGGCTCCAGGCTCTGAGCCATCAGCACAGAGCCCAATGCGGGACTCAAACTCACAGACCGCGAGATCACGACCTGAGCTGAAGTCGGACGCTTAACCAACTAAGCCACCCAGGTGCCCCTAATTTTTCATTTGCCTTAGTTTCCCACATCACCATGGCAAGCACTTAAACCCCTTGCCTTTGTTCTTGGGGAGCTGGGAGTGTCCGAGGAGCATCACACAGATCCCACCTGGGTGGGGGGCAGGGGTGCTAGCTTATGCTTTGCCCCTCAGCCTGCCTCATGCTCCTTCATCATTAGTAAACAAGAATAAGTAAAGACAAAGAATATTTCACTAACAGAATTAAGAAGTTTGACCTAATAAATAAAAAAAGAACTTTAAAGTCCATAAACACTGATAATACACTCTTTCCAAGGAAAAATGTACCCTGCCTCACAGAGTTGGTATGAGAATGAAATGAGTTAACATATGGAAAATACTTAGTGTGTGGCACATAGTAAATACTCAATAGGCATACGCCATTGTTGTTCTAAAAACCCGCCACTGAAAGTGTCAACAAATTCTACAAGGAAAAAAGTGAAAAGGCTGTAGCCACTGACCACAATTAGAAAGCAGCAGTAGGAAGATAGCAATAATATTCTATCTACATGAGGAATTTAGAACAGACTTACAAAGACCTCTAGATTAAACAGAAAATCAAAATGAAATTTATAAATTATTTAGAAATGAATGACAATAAGAATATAGAGGTTAATACCTCTGGGATAGGCCATAAAAGTACTCAAAGAAAAATGTGTAACTTAAGTTTATATATTATAAAACAAAGAAGATAAATAAGGGAAACTCGTGGTTTTATTAAACAAACCAGCAAAAAAAAAAAAAGTCCTTATCTGCTAGAAATACAAGTATTCAACTGAAAAATATGACATCTGGGACTTGCTTTAAAATACTCCAGAAAGACAAGTTTAAATGTAGAGGAAAGAAGATGAAACACATTCAGAAAAAACTTGATGTCTGTTGAAACTAGGTGATTGATGCCCAGGAATTGTTTTTGTAGCATCTTCTCTGCTTCCGTGTATGTGAAACTTTCCATATTAAAAGTACTTTAGTTTCATGTGTAAAAAAAAGTATTTAAAAATGAACTAACCAAAAACAAGTCACAGAAATAATAGCAAAGAAACCTTAAAAATTGGAAAAAAGAAAATTTTAATGATAAAAAACAAAAATTAAGAAAAATTATGTAGTATACTTCATCAGTAAATCCAAAATTTGATTTTTTAAGTAAACAACTATTTGACTACTTGTTAATAATTGAGATGTCATTTGTTATAATTACAAAAACAAAAGGCAATTATAGATGTTAAAAATTATAAAAATCTATCATGTGTAATTATATCTCAATAAATTTGGAAATCTGGATGAAATAGATCATTTCCTAGAAAAAAAGCATAAATCATTAAAACTGACTTCAAGAAATGGGTTTCTTAAAAAATCTAATAATCCTGACCAGGTTGGATTTATTTATGTAAGAATGGTTCAATACATAAAACTCAATTAATTTATTATACCATATTAACAGAATGAAGGGGGAAAAACACATGATCATCTCAATAATATAGGACAATCATCTGACAAAATTCAACACCCTTTTATCATAAAAAATACTCAACAAACTACATATAGAAGAAAACTATCTCAAGATATAAAAGCCATATATGAAAAGCCCAAAGCTAATATCATATTCAATAGGAAAAGACTGAAAGCTTTTCCTCTAAGATCAGGAACAAGACAAGGATGCCTGCTTTCACCACTTCTATTCAACATAGAACTAGAAATCCTAGCCAGAGCAATCAGGCAAGAAAAGAAATAAAAGGCATCAAAATTGGAAAAGAAGAAGTAAAATTATCTCTGTTTGCAGATAACGTGATCTTATATGTAGAACTCCCCCACCGAACACACACACAAACTATTATAACTACTAAATACAAATACAGCAAAATTACAGTATACAAAACCAATACACACAAAATCCACTGCATTTCTATATACTAACAATGAACAATTCAAAAGGAAATTAAAAAAACAATTCTACTTACAGTAGCATCAAGGAGAATAAAATACTTAGGCATAAATTTAACTAATGAGATGAAAGGTATGTGCACTGAAAACTACCAGATACTGCTGAAAGAAATTAAAGACATAAATGAATTAAACATCTCATGTTTAGGGGCACCTGGGCATCTGACTCTTGATCCCAGGGTTGTGAGTTCAAGCTCCACATTGGGTACAGATCCTACTTTTTAAAAATCTCATGTTTATAAGTTGGAAGGCTTAATATTGTTCAGATGTTAACATTCCCAAAATTACCTACAGATTTACTGCAACCCCTATTAGAATCCCAAGAACAATTTTTGCAGAAGTAGAAAAAAAAAATTATCCAACAACACTAATATGGAATATCAAGGGACCCTGAATAGTTAAAAAAAAATCTTAAATAAAAACAAAGTTAAAGAACTTAGATATATCATGGTTGCAAAACTTATTTAAAAGCTACAGTAACCAGGGGCGCCTGGATGGCTCAGTTGGTTAAGCATCCAACTCTTGATTTTGGCTCAGGTTATGGTCTCATGGTTGTGAGATCAAGCCCCACATCAGGCTCCACACTTGGAGCCTGCTTAAAATTCTCTCTCTCCCTGTCCCTCTGCCCCTCCCCTGCTCTCTCTCTCGAAAACAAAACAAAACAAAAAACAAAACGAAACAAGATAAGACAAAATGCTACAGTAATCAGAAGAGTGTGGTACTAGCCTAAACAGACATATAAGCCAATGGAATCGAATAAAGAGCCCTGAAATAAGCCCTCACATCTATGGTTTAATGTTTTGTTTTGTTTTGTTTTGTTTTGTTTTGTTTTGTTTTGTTTTGTTCAAAAAAGGGGCTAACAATCTTTAATGGAGAAAGGACAGTCAATTCAACAAATGGTCTTGGAAACCTGGATATCCACATGCAAAAGAATAAAATTAGACCCTTATGTTACACTATATACAAAAATTTCAATGGATCAAAGACTTAAATATAAGACCTAAAACAATAAAATTCTTAGAAGAAAACACAGGGAGAAATCTGCATCACATTAAGTCTGACAGTGATACCTTGGATATGAAACCAAAGGAACAGGTAACAGAAGTAAAAATAGATATTGGATTAAAGTGAGATTAAAAACTTCTGTGCATCAAAGGACACAATCAACAGAGTGAAAAGGCAACCTACATAATAGGAGAAAATATCTGTAAATCATACATCCTATAAGGAATTAATATCCAGAATAATAAAGAACTCCTAACTCAATAGCAAAAACAAAAACCAAGTAACTTGACTTAAAATGGGCAAAGGACTTGAATAGACATTTCACCAAATAATATACAGAAATGGCTGGCAAGTATATGAAAAGATGATCAGCATAATTAATCATTAGTGAAATGCAAATCAAAACTATAATGAAGAGGAAGGCTCAAGATGGAAGAAAGAAAAGAGGATTAAAAGAAATGAGGGTGGTTTAATGGGCCTCTGAGACATCAAGCATCCTCATATCCTTATTATAGCACCCCAGAGGAAAAAAGAGAAAGAGGCAGGAAAGTTCTTTAAGACTAATAGTGAAAACTTTCCTAACCTGGAGAAGGAAACAGAAATCCGGGTCCAGGAAGCAACAGTTCACAACAAGATGAATCCAAAGAGATACACACCAAGATCCATCAGAAATAAAATGTCAAAAATTAAAGAGAAAGAGAAAATTATAAAAACAGCAAGGGAAAAGCAATTAATTATGCATAGTGAAACCCCCCATGAGACTCTCATCTAATTTTTCAATAAAAAATTAACAGACCAGAATGGAGTGGTAAGATATATTCATAGTACTGGCAGGGGAAAAAACCTACAACCAGAAACACTCTATCCAGCAAGGTTATCATTCAGAATTGAAGGGTAGGTAAATATATCCCAAACAAGCAAAAGCTAAAGGAGTTTATTATCACTAAACAGGCAAACAGGCTTTACAAGAAATAATAAGGGACTTCCTCAAGCAGAAAAGGTCATAACTAGAAGTAAAAAAAAAAAAACATAGGAAAGAAAAAAATTTCATAAGTAAAGGCAAACATAAAAATAGGGCAGTGGATCAATCAACCACTTATAAAGTAAGAGAATTAAAAGACAAGAGCGGTAAAAATCAACTAAATCTACAATAGTGACTTAATGAGTAAACTAAGGAAAAAGATACAAAATATGGCATCAAAAATATGAACATAAGCAGGGGGGTAAAATGTAGTGCTTTCAGAATGCATTTGAACTTAAATGACCACCAAATAATTTTTCCATGTTTTATTTAAATTCCAGTTAGTTAACATAGTGTAACATTAGTTTCAAGAGTAAAACCCAGTGATTCATCACTTACATACAACACCCACTGCTCGTCGCAACAAGTGCCCTTCATATTTCCCATCACCCATTTAACACATCCCCCTGCCCACCTCCCCTGGGTTTGTTCTCTACAGTTCAGAGTCTGTTTTATGGTTTGCCTCTCTCTCCCCCCATCTGTGTGCATCCATTTTGTTTCTTAAATATGAGTAAAATCCTATGGTATCTTTCCTTCTCTGATCAACTTATTTCACTTAGCATAATACACTCTAGCTCCCTCCGCATCATTGCAAATGGCAAGATTTCATTCTTTTTGATGGCTGACTAATACTTCATTGTATATATACACCACATCTTTTGCATCTGTTCATCAGTCAATGGACATTTGGGCTCTTTCCATAGTTTGGCTATTGTTTATGATGCTGCTATAGTCATCAGGATGCATGTATCCCATAGAATTGATATTTTTGTATCCTCTAAGTAAATCCCTAGTAGTGCAACTGCTGAATCTTAGGGTATTTTTTAACTTTTATTCTCTTTTTAACTTGTGGGGAACCTCCATACTCTTTTCCAGAGTGGCTGCACCCCGTTTGCCTTCCCACCCACAGTGAAATGACCACCAACCTAAAACAGACTGCCATACATATCAGTTGTGATATATGAACCTCACGGTAACCACAAACCAAAAACCTTTGATAGATACCTTTAAAAAAAAGGAGAGAGAAACATGATATGAAAGAAAGTCATCAATCACAAGAAAGCAAAAGAACAAAGAAGACCTACAAATGCACCCCGAAAACAATCAGCAAAGTGGCAATAAATACCAACCTACCAGTAATTATTTAAAATGTAAACGGACTAAAGCTCCAACCAAAAGACATAAGGTGGCCAAATGAATTTAAAAAACTCATCTGTATGCTGCCTGTAAGAGACTAGATCTAAAGACACACACAGCCTAAAAGTGAAGGGACGGAACAAGATAACCCATTTAGGTGGAAATAAAAAGAAAGCAAGAGGGACAATACTCACATCAGGGCGAACCTGAGTGGCTCAGTCAGTTAAGCGAACGACTTCGGCTCAGGTCATGATCTCATGGTCCGTGGGTTTGAGTCCCATGTCAGGCTCTGTCCTGACGGCTCAGAGCCTGGAGCCTGCTTCGGATTCTGTGTCTCCCTCTCTCTCTCTCTTTGCCCCTCCCTCTCTCTCTCTCACCCCTCTCTCTCTCTCTCAAAAATAAACAAACATTAAAAAATTTTTAAAAATAACAATACTTACATCATTGTGTACGGTGTAAGAAAGTGGTCCAGTTTCATTGTTTTGCATGTAACTCTCCAGTTTTCCCAACACCATTTGTTGAAGAGATTGTCTTTTTCCATTGCATATTGTTCCTTGCTTTGTCAAAGATGAGTTGACCATATATCTGTGGGTCCATTTGTGGGTTTTCTATTCTGTTCCATTGATCTATGTGTCTGTTTTTGTGCCAGTACCATACTGTCTTGATGCCTACAGCTTCGTAATATAGCTTGCAGTCCAGAATCATGATGCCTCCAGCTTTGCTTTGCTTTTTCAGGATTGCTTTAGCTATTCAGGGTCTTTTATGGTTCCATGCAAATTTTAGGATTATTTGTTCTAGCTCTGTGAAAAATTCTGGTGGTACTTTGGTAGAGATTACATTAAATTTGTATGTTGCTTTGGGTAGTATAGACATTTTAACAATGTTCTTCCAATCCATGAGCATGGAATGTTTTTTAATATCTGTGTGTCCTCTCATGTTTCTTTCATGAGCGTTCTATAGCTTTCAGAGTACAGATCTTTTACCTGTTTAGTTATGTTTATTCCTAGCTAGCTTATTGTTTGGGTGCAATTGCAAATGGGACTGATTCCTTGATTTCTTTTTCTGCTTTTTCATTATTGGTGTATAGAAATGCAACAGATTTCTGTATGTTGATTTTACATCCTGTGACTTTGCTAAATTCATATATTAGTTCTAGCAATTTTTTGATGGAGTCTTTCAGGTTTTCTACATAGAGTATCGGGTCATCTGCAAATAGTGAAAGTTTGACTTCTTCCTGGCCAATCTGGGTGCTTTTTATTTCTTTTTGTTGTCTGATTGCTGGGGCTAAGACTTCCACTACTATCTTAAATAGCAATGGTGAAAGTCGACATCCCTGTCTTGTTCCTGAACACAAAGGAAAAATTCATATTCCATGATCAAGTGGGATTTGTTGGAGGATACAAAGTTTGTTCAACACTCATAAATTGATCAATGTAATATACCACATTAAAATATAGCAAGATGAAAATCATATCATATCATTAGATGAAGAAATGGCATTTAACAAAATTCAATATCCATTCATGATAAAAATTCTCAACAAAGTTGGTGTAGAGGGAACATACCTCAACATGATGAAGGCAATATATAACAAGCCCACAGATAATATCATACTCAGTGGTGAAAAATTGAAAGCTTTCCCTCTAAGATAAGGAATGAGACAAAGGTGTCCACTATCCCCACTTTTACTGAGACTAGAATTGGAATACCTAGCCATAGCAATTACACAAGAAAGAGAAATAAAATGCATCAAACTTGGAAAGGAAGAAGTAAAACTGCCACTTGTTGCAGAAGACATAATACTCTATAAAGAAAACCCTAAAGACTCCATCCAAAAACTATTAGAACAAATAAATAAAGTTTCAGGACACAAAATCAATACACAAAAATCCTTTACACTAATAATAAACTTGAGAAAAATAAATTTAAAAACAATTTCATTTACAATGTCATCAAAAAGAATAAAATGTCTAGGAAAAATTGAACCAAAGACATGAAAGAACTGTACTCAGAAAACTACAAGACACTGATGAAAGGAACTGAAGATAACACAAGTAAATGGCAAAATACACCAGGCTTATGGATTGGAAGAATTAATACTGTTAAAATCTCCATACTGAAAGAAATCTTTAGAGTCAATGAGATCCCTATGAAAACACCTAACAGCATTTTTTATAAAACTAAGACAAAAATCACAAAATTTGTATGAAACCATAAAATTCCCTAAATTTCCAAAGCAATCTTGAGAGAGGACAGAGCTGGAATTATCATGCTCCAGGATTTCTGACTACACTACAAAGTGACAGTAACCCAAGAGTATGGTACTGGCACAAAAACACACAGATTAATGTAGTAGAATAGAGAGCCCAGAAATAAACCCATATTTATATGGCAAATTAATCTATGAAGAACTGGCAAAAATATAGAATGAGGAAAAGACGATCTTTTCAATAAATGATATTGGGGGAACTGGACAGCTACATGTAAAAGAATGAAATCAGACGACTATCTTACACTATATACAAATATAAACTCAAAATGGATTAAAATTTAAAATATGACCTGAAACCATAAAACTCCTAAGAGAAAACATAGCCAGTAAACTCTTGGACATCACTCATAGTGATATTGTTTTTTCCTATTTGGTAGAGACAAGGACAACGAAAGCAAAAATAAACAAATGATATTACATCAAACTAAAAAAGCTTCTGACCAGAAAATGAAACCATCAACAAAATGAAAAGGCAACCTATTCAATGGGAGAAGATATTCACAAATGATACACCTGATAAGGAAATGACATATAAAATATATGTAAAAAACCCTAAAACTCAACATAAAAAATAATCTGATTAAAAAATCAACAGAGGAGGGGCACCTGGGTGGCTCAGTCAGTTAAGCATCCGACTTTGGCTCAGGTCATGATCTCACAGTCCGTGAGTTCAAGCCCCGCATTGGCCTCTGTGCTGACAGCTCAGAGCCTGGAGCCTGTTTTGGATTCTGTGTCTCCCTCTCTCTCTGACCCTCCCCCGTTCATGCTCTGTCTCTGTCTCAAAAATAAATAAAAGTTAAAAATTTTTTTAAAAAAATCAAGAGAGGAGGGGTGCCTGGGTGGCTCAGTTGGTTAAGCATCTGACTTTGGCTTAGGTCATGATCTCGCGGTTCGTGAGTTCGAGCCCCGTGTCGGGCTCTGTGCTGACAGCTCAGAGCCTGGAGTCTGCTTCGGATTCTGTGTCTCCCTCTCTCTCTGCCCCTCCCCTGCTCATGCTCTGTCTTTCTCTGTCTCAAAAATAAAATAAAACATTAAAAAAAAATCAACAGAGGATCAGGGGTGCTTGGGTGCCTCAGTCAGTTAAACGTCTGACTCTTGATTTCAACTCAGGTCATGATCTCACAGTTCATGGCTTTAAGCCCCACGTCGAACTCTGCACTGACAGCGTGGAGCCTGCTTGAGATTTTCTCTCTCTCCCTCTCTCTCTCTGTTCCTCCTGAGCTTGTGCTCTCTCTCTCTCTCTCAAAATAAATAAATAAATAAGAGGGAAGCACATAGCAATATAGGCCTAAGTCAAGAAGTAAGAAAAATCTCAAACAACTAACATCACACCTAAAGGAGCCAGAAAAAGAGTAACAGACAATGCCTCAGGGAAGCCAAATGAAGTAAATAATAAAGATTAGAACAAAAATATATGATATAGAAACTAAAAACCAATAGAAAAGACCAATGAAACCAGCAGCTGGTTCTTTGAAAAAATTAATAAAATTGATAAACCTATAGCCAGACTTATGAAAAAGAAAAAAGAAAGGACCCAAATGACTAAGATAACAAATGAGAGAGGAGAAATAACCACCAACACCACAGAAACACAGTTTTAAGAGAATATTATGAAAAAATATATGCCAACCAGTTGGACAACCTGGAAGAAATGGATGAATTCTTAACAACATATAAAATACCATAACAGAAACAGGAAGAAATAGTAAACTTGAACAGACCAATAACCAGCAAATAAACTGAATCAATAATCGAAAGCTCCCAACAAAAAAAAGTCCAGGGCCAGATGGCTTCACAGGTGAATTCTACAAAACATTTGAAGAAAAGTTAATACCTATGCTTCTCAAACAATTCCAAAAATTAGAAAAGCAAGGAAACTATTTGAATTCAATGTGTGTGGCCAGAATTACCCTGAAACCAAAATCAGACAAAGACACCATTCAAAAAGAGAACTACAGGCCAATATCTGTGACGAACATTAATGCAAAAAATGCTCAGTAAAATACTAGCAAACAAAATCCAGTAATATGCTAGAAGAATCATTCACCACAATCAAGTGGGATTTATTCCTGGGTTGCAAGGATGGTTCAATATTTGCAAATTAATCAACATGATACACCACATTAATAAAAGAAAGGAGAGGAACCATATGATCCTTTCAATAGATGCAGAAAAAGCATTTGACAAAGTACAATATACATTCATGATAAAAACTATCAACAAAGTAGGTTTAGAGGGAACATACCTCCACATAATAAAGTTTGAAAAACTCACAGCTAACATCATGCTAAGTGGGGAAACACTGAGAGCTTTTCCTCTATGGTCAGGAACAGATAGGGATGTCCACTCTCACCACTCTTACTTAACATAGTACTAGAAGTCCTAGCCATAGTAATCAGACAGCAAAAAGAAAGCAAAGGCATCCAAATTGGTAAGGAAGAAGTAAAACATTCACTATTTGCAGGTGACATGATACTATGTGTAAAAAATCTGGAAGATTCCACCAAAAAACTGCTAGAACTGATACACGAATTTGGTAAAGTCACAGGGCACAAAACCAACGTACAGAAATCTGTTGCATTTCTATTTACCAACATGAAGCAGCAGAAAGAGAAATTAAGGAATCAATCTCACTTACATTTGCAGCAAAAACAGTAAGATACCTAGGGATAAACCTAATCAAAGAGGTGAAAGACCTGTGTTCTGAAAACCATAAAACACTAATGTAAGAAAGTGAAGATGACCCAAAGAAATGGAAAGACATCCCATGTCCATGGATTGGAACAGCAAATACTGTTAAAATGTCTATACTACCCAAAGCAATGCACATTTAATGCAATCCCTATCAAAATACCAAAGGCATTTTTCACAGAGCTAGAACAAACAATCCTAAAATTTGCATGGAACCACAAAAGACCCCAAATTGACAAAGCAATCTTGAAAAAGAAAAGCAAAGCTGGAGGCATCACAATTCTGGGCTTCAAGTTATGTTACAAAGCTGTAGTGATCAAAATAGTATGGTACTGGCATAAAAACAGACACACAGATCAATGCAACAGAATAGAGTACCCAGAAATAAACCCACAACTATATGGTCAATTAATCTTTGACACAGCAGGAAAGAATATCCAGTAGGAAAAAGACAGTCTCTTCAACAAATGATGTTGGCAAAACTGGAAAGCAATATGCAAAAGAATGAAACTGGACCATTTTCTTACACCATACACAAAAATAAATTCAAAATGGTTGAAAGACCTAAATGTGAGACCTGAAAACAAAAAAATCTCAGAGGAGGGGTGCCTGGGTGGCTCAGTCAGTTAAGTATCTGACTCTTGATCTCACCTCAGATCTTGATCTAAGGGCCATGAGTTCAAGCCCCACATTGGGCTTGGTGCTGCGAGCAAAGCTTACTTTAAAAAAAAAAAGTAAAAACAAAAATAAAAAATCCTAGAGGAGAACACAGGCATTGCTTTCCTGTGGACATTGGGCAGTGCAACTTCTTTCTAGATATGTCTCCAGAGCAAGAGAAACAAAAGCAAAATAAACTATTGGGACTTAATCAAAATAAAAAGCTTCTGCACATCAAAGGAAACATCAGCAAAACACAACACAACCTACAGAATGAGAGAAGATATTTGCAAATGACACATCAGATAAAGGATTAGTATCCAAAATATGTAAAGAGTTTATAAAACTCAACACCCCAAAAATGGATAATCCAACTGAAAATGGCAGAAGATATGAACAGACATTTTTCCAAAGAAGACCTACAGACGGCCAACAGACACATGACAAGATGACTCATCATCATCCGGGAAATACAAATCAAAAGTACAAAGAGATATCACCTCACACCTATCAGAACTGCAAAACTCAACAACACAGGAAACAACAGGTGTTGGTAAGGATATGGAGTAAGGGGAACCCTCTTGCACTCTTGGTGGAAATGCAAATTGTACAGCCACTCTGGAAAACAATATGGAGATTCTTCCAAAAGTTAAAAATTGAACTACCATACAATCCAGCAATCACACTACTGGGTATTTATCCAAAAAGTACTAATTCAAAGGTATACCTGCACCCTGATGTTTACAGCAGCATTATCTACAATCTACATAGCGCAATTACAGACACAGCCCAAGTATCCATTGATAATGAATGGATAAAGAAGACGTGGTATATATATATATATATACCACGTCTTCTTTATATATATATATAAACTATGAAATATTACTCAGCTATAAGAAAGAATAAAATCTTGTCCTTTCTTCAGGTGGCTGGGAAGATGGCAGACTTTTAGACTCACCATGCCCATCTAAAACAGACAACCAACTTTCAAAGTCAAGAGAGGGTCCTGCTTAGAGAAACTGGCAAAAAGAAGCTGCTATGATACTGCAGAAACATTGCTCTAGGCTTCAAGAAGCCCAAGGAGCCCACTGACAAGAAATGCCCCTTTACTGGTGATGTGTCCATCCAAGGGCAGATTCTGCCTGGTGTGGTGTCCAAGATGAAGACACAGAGAACCACTGTCATCTGCTGAGACTACTTCCACCGCATCCAAAAGTACAACTGCTTTGAGAAATGCCACAAGAACATGTCCGTGCACCTGTCTGCTTTGGGGATGTCCAGACTGGCAACACTGTCACAGTGGGTGTTGGCTCTTGAAAAAGGCTGTGCACTGCCACAGGCTCAAAGTCACAAAGGTCACTGGCACCAAGAGGCAATTCCAGAAGTTCTGAGACTAGTCATCTGCCCACACCCCAGAAGAAAACAAAGTTATTTTCCCAGTCAAACAAAAAATGGAACCTTGCTATTTGCAATGACATGGACAGAGCTAGAGAGTATTATGCTAAGCAAAGTAAGTCAGTCAGAGGAAACCAAACACCATAGTTCACTCACATGTGGAATTTAAGAAACAAAAGAGCAAAGAGGGAAAGAGACAGAGAGAGAGGTAAGGCAAGAAACAGGCTCATAACTACAGAGAACACGCTGCTGGTTACCCGAGGGGAGGGTGGGGAGACGGGGGGACTAGGTGATGGGGGATGAAGGAGGCGCTTGTGACGAGCACTGGGTGATGTACGCAAGTGTTGAATCCCTATATTGTACACCTGCAACCAACACTACGCTGTATGCTAACTGCTGGAATTAAAATAAAAACTTAAAAAAAAACTGATGTGTTGAAGTACAGTAAAACCTCAGGTTGTGAGCATAAATCGTTCCAGAGACATGCTTGTAATCCAAAGCACTTGTGTATCAAAGCGAATTTCTCCATAAGAAATCACGGGAACTTTAAAAGATTCATTCCACAACCCAAAAATATCCATATAAAAAGGATTAAAATTCTGTGATATAATACAAAACAATAAAGAAAATACAAAATATAAAGAAAAATGAATAAATTGACCTACACTTACCTTTAAAACCCTTTGTGGCTAGTGTGAGGGTGGCAAGAGAGAGGAGGGCTGTTGTGTAGGACGACTTTCACTAACAGGATCACTGCTATCTATTGGCTCAATGGACTCTTTTTCTTTTCCTGCAAGTTTAACAAGGAACCTATCCAGTGGCACTTGCTTTCACCTTCTTTTGACGATTTCACAAAAACGGACATTGCGTTGTCATTAAACAGATTCATTGCTTGCACTGTTACAGCCTTATTCAGGTGGTGCTTTTCTACAAAACTTTGCACTGTTTCCCACATTTTACACATCGCCCTAATCTCATTTGAAGTGAGGGATTCCTCCACTTTTTTCTCCTCCTCCTCCTCTGCAGACGAGATGCAGGTGTAAACTTCTTATAAAATTTTGCAATTTCGGTGCATACCTCGTTTATACTTCTCACTGATTTCCTTCTTAACTTCCACAGTCATCATCTCCTTCTTACCGCCGTTCTTTCCACCGCTTTCCACAGGAGGGCCATCGTACACGCTCGCAGGGATGTTGACTGCAGTACATATACTGTGACTGTGTCATACACTGTATTTAATGTAACTTGGTAATAAGGCAGCAGAGGAAAGGGTCTATATCTGCAGGCAGCCTGACCTAGAATGAGGCAAAGCATTCCTAAACTCATTCTTGGGTGGAAAAGCAAAGGACCATCCATAGGTGCTTTGAAGTGACAAAAAATACACTATTGCCAGTTGTAGGCACCTTCCAGCGTTCTGAAATATCACTGATTCCTGCCAAACACTGCGGCCTGAGATCGAGCATCTGAGCATGGGAGACCATCATCACCTACAATCCCGCAACGAGAGAGAGAGAGAGAGAGAGAGAGAGAAGAACCATTGGCTCAGTTGTGATCATGTGGCATTCAGCATCACAAACTACTCATATTGCATGATGTCACTCATTTATCAAGTTAAAATTTATTAGGAACATTCGCTGATCTTGCAGAACATTTGCAGAACAAGTTACAATCCAAGGTTTACTGTCTATGGGACTCGCCGTATGCTTAACTGATTGGAGCTACACTGTTTATGAAGCTTCCTTCAAGTAATATCTTCTTTCATTAAGACACAAGTGTTTGTAAACATAAGTTTACAAACTTATAAAAATAAGGGAATAAATATAAGGGAATAGCCATATGCTTAACTAATTGAAACTACCCTGCATTTAAGCATTTCCACAAGTAGCATCTTCTATCATTAACGTAGAAGTATTTTTGAAAGTATTTGTAGAAGCATATTAGAATAGCCGTGTGCTTAACTCATGGAAACAATACTGTGTATAAACCTTCTCTGAAGTAACATCTTCTTTCATTAAAAGAAATATGTATGTAACCTTTTTTTTGTAGACGCATGTACAAAGTGCCTTAAGCTTACCTCCTAAAACTACACTGCGCACAAATAAACCTTTCAAGTAACATTGTCATTAAAATGTAAGCATTGGTAAACTTAAGTGTAGAATGATTTTAAAAAGTTCAAAATGAAATAATCATATGAACCAGC
This sequence comes from Lynx canadensis, assembly GCF_007474595.2. NCBI lineage: Eukaryota > Metazoa > Chordata > Mammalia > Carnivora > Felidae > Lynx > Lynx canadensis. Next base: position 5,711,283 of record NC_044309.1, on the reverse strand, counting down.
AATCCCAGTTCTAGGTATATATCCAAAAAAATCACAAACAAGGTCTCTAAGAGATGTTTGTATACCCATGTTTGTAGCAGCATTTTTCACAATAGCCAAGTTCCACTGATAGATGAATAAACAAAATATATTATAAACATACAATGGAATATTATTCAGCCTTAAAAAGGAAGGACAATCTAATACATGCTACAACATAGATGAACCTAGAGGATTATGCTCTAAGTGACACAAGCTGATTACAAAAAAGACAAATACAGTATGATTAACAAACATGAGTTACTTACAAGAATCGAATTCATACAGACAGAAAGTGGAAGAGTGGTGGCCATGGCCTGAGCATAGGGAAGAACAGGAAGTTCTTATTCAATGAGTATAGAGTTTCAAAGCTGCAAGATGAAAAGAGTTCCAGAGATGGATGGTGGTGATAGTTTCACAAGAATGTGACTATCACTGAACTGTGTACTTTAAAAAGGTTAAGATGGTAGGGGTGCCTGGGTGGCTCAATCAGTTAAGAATCCAACTCTTAATTTCAGCTCAGGTCATGATCTCATGGTTTGTGAGGTCCAGCCTCACGTTGGGTTCTGTACTGACAGTGCATGGGGAATCACTTGGGATTCTCTCTCTCCCTCTCTCTCTGCCCCTCCCGTGCTCATGATAACACACAGACACTCTCTTTCTCTCAAAAGAAATAAATAAATTTCAAAAAAATAAAAATGGTTAAGATGGTAAACTTCGTTATGTGTTTTTTACCACAATTAAAAAATTTTTAAATCCTAATATTAAAAAAAAAAACTGAAAGAAAAATAGAGAAGGGAATCAGAGTTCCCAGCCAATTACAAGAAATTACCTAGCCCTAATGTTTTTTATAAATAAATTTTGTGAAATCTTTAACAAGCATATAACATACGTTATAAAAGTTTTTTGAGTGAAGAAATATAGAAAGCTTCCAAACTTAATTCCATGAAATGAACAAAATCCTAATACCTAAATCTACAGGCAGAGCACACCCATAAAAAAGAAAAGATTATATCAGCCTTACTTATTTAATTCACTTAAACCATCTAAAATGAACCATCCTTGGGCACCTGGGGGGTTCAGCTGGTTAAGCATCTGACGAGATCTTAACTTCAGCTTAGGTCATGGTCTCGTGGTTGTGAGATTGAGCCCCATGTCATGCTCCGTGCCCAGCATGGAGCCCACTTAAGATTCTCTCTCTCTGCCCCTCTCCTGTTCTCTCTTTTCTCCTCTCTCTGTCTCTCTCTCAATAGATAAATAAATAAATAACAAAATAAAATAAAATAAAATAAAATAAAATAAAATAAAATAAAATAAACCACCCTATTGATAGATTTCAGAAGTAAAATGAAGACTTAAAAATTCAGGACAAGCTTCCTGAGGATGCCTACCATATTTTCTACCTATAAAAGCAATCTGCATGAAGACTGATGGGCTAAAAGACCAGTGAGGAATTAATTACAAGACTACAAGTAGGAAGACGAGGGAACCGGTGTGCTGTACCACTTTTTCTTCCTGGAGGTAAACTGCTGATTCTGTAACAAGTGGCTCAGAGCCTGAGCAATGTTTTTGATAATCTCATCATGCCAGGGACTAGAAATGGGAATTTGGTATTTGCTAAGACTGGAAATTCATAAACACTTGTAGCTGCAACCCCAAGATGAAAGCACGTCCTCAGAATAAGAGTGAATGAAGACTGGTTTTAGAAGAAGAAGAAGAAAAAAGCCCAGCTATCAATAATCTAAGTCACTGGAATTGAATGAAAATAATCCTAGATTACTACCACTGCTACAGGACTGCCAGAAGCAAACTTAAATCTTCTCTAGAGAAAGACAGTATCATGGTAGGGTTGAAATTATTTCTGCAGTTTTTCAGGTACAATGTCCAGTGCTCCGTTAAAAAAAAAAGGCATGTGGGAATATAAAATAACAAAAATAGAAACCACTATAAAAATAAAAGAAAACCAAAGACTGACAGGACACTCAGACAACGGGTGTCATCATATACACCTTACAATAATTATGCTAAATATTTTCAAAGACACAAATAAGATTTCAGGAGAGAACTGTTGGCTATAAAAGTATAAAAATTTTGTAAAATCAAAATAAGACCCCAGTGGGTAATAATAAGAAGAAAAATTGATGAACTTGACGATAAATCTGAAGAAACCATCTATACTGAAGTATGAAAAGACAAGAGTGTAGAAAATACAGAAGAGACAGTAAAAGATATAGGGTCTAGAAAAGAAAGTATGTTATTGGTCAAAAAAAGAGAAAAAATGGGCAAAAGCAATATTTGAAAAGATAACAGATGATAAATTTTATAAATAATGAAAGACTTCAAGCTATAAACTCCTGACCTTTGAAATTCAAAGACTAGAAAGAAAAGATCCAGGCATATCTTACAAAGATGACAAAGAAATCTTGATCAAAGAAAAGATGTGTGTGTGTGTGTGTGTGTGTGTGTGTGTGTGTACACACACACATATTCAAAAGAGCAACAATTAGATAGATAGCTGATTTCCTCAGAAATAAAGCAAGAAGACAGTAGGATTATACCCTCAAGATGCTAAAAGAAAAAGATAGCAGGCGTCATCAAGTTGCCACATTCACCCACAGAGGAACAAAGACGCTTGCTGTGTGTTGCAGTTTACCATAAACTCTGAGCTGCTGCACCACAGAGTACCATGACTGTTTCCTGAGACAAGCCAGCCCTGGCCACAGCACTGCCAGACCCTCCCCGAGAAGATCACTGTGGGTCCCAACGGCAGGGTCTCGTGAGTATGGGGTTTTGAAACACAGTGGGGCCTGGGACAAAACTCCGGAGAGAGGCGCCACGTGGTAGACAGACAGCTCAGACTCAGATGGGGAAAAGCAGGAAGCTAATGGAAGTGGGGGACATAGGAGGGATGACTGATCCCGAGTCTGAGAGGGCAAAAACTTCCTACTCTGAAGACTAGAGCGGCCTGAAAATGGCCCATTTTCACCATTAGTCCACCAACAGTGATTAACCCCAGTGAGCTAAACAGTGCCATCAAGTGGAGAACAGAGCCATTACACCAAGCCTCACACCCTGGCGCCCTCTCGCACGTCTCCACTAGGGGAAGTAGGCCTGAGAATCAGAACAGCAGGCTCTTCCCCTAGGAGACCAGCACAAATCCCTTCCATGAGTTTAGCCTACTGAACCCAGACTGCTGCAGTTTTAAGGCCTAGGGGAAACTGGATTTAGCTTCATTTGGGGTTTTTTGTTTGTTCATTTGCTTGTTCGTTTTTCTGCTGTTGCTTCTGTTCTGGTTTTTGCTGTTGTGGTTTACCTTTTGTTTTTTGGATACAGAAAGAGCAAAGTTTATTTATTTTTTAATTTTTAGAAAATTTTAATATTTTTTAAAATTTTTTTCTCTCCTCTTTTTTCTATCAAACTTCTCTTAACAAGCAAATCAAAACACACATAGGATACAGCTTCCTTTACTTGACTTTTTTAATTTTTAAATTTTTATTTCATTTTATTACTATTATTATTGTTTTTTCTTTCTCCAAAATGACAAGGCAGAGGTATTCACCTCATAAGAAAGAACAGGTAGAAATGATGGCCAGGTATTTAGTCAACGCAGATATAAGTAAGATGTCTGAACTAGTATTTAAAACAATGTTTATAAAGGTACTAGCTGGGCTTGAAAAAAGCATAGAAGACAATAGAGAATCCCATTCTGCAGACACAGAACTAAAATCTAATCAGGCTGAAAGTAAAAATGCTATAACTGAGATGCAAACCCAAATGGAGGCCATAAAAATGAGGATGGACAAGGCAGAGGAGCAAAGTAGCGATATAGAAGATAAAATTATGGAAAATGATTAGGCTGAAAATAAGAGGGAAATAAAGGTTAGAGATCATGAAGGCATACTTAGGGAACTCAGCAAATTATCAAAACATAATAACATTCATAATATCACAGGAGTCCCAGAAGATGAAAAGTGAGAAAAGGGGACAGAAGGCATATGTGAGCGAATTATAGCTAAAACTCCCCCAATCTGGGGAAGGACACAGACATCAAAATGCAAGAAGCACAGAGAACTCCCATTAAATTCAACAAAAGCTGTCCATCGCCAAGACATATCATAGTCAAATACACAAAATACACAGACAAGGAAAGCATCTTGAAAGCAGCAAGGGAGAAAAAAGCCCTTAACCTACAAGGGAAGATAGACCAGGTTCACAGCAGATCTGTCCACAAAAACTTGGCAGGCCAGAAACGAGTGGCAGGATATATTCAACATGCTGAATGGGAAAAATAGGCCGATAATAATACTCTTATCCAGCAAGGCTACCATTCAAAATAGAAGGAAATATAGAGTTTCCCAGACAAACAAAAATTAAAGGAATTTGTGACCACTTAACCAACCCTACAAGAAATTTTAAAGGAGGCTCTTTGAATGGAGGAAAAAAAAAAAGACCAAAAGCAACAAAAGACTAGAAAGAACCAGAGAGCATCACCAGAAACATCAACTCTCCAGGTAACACAATGGCACTAAACTCATATCTTTCAAAAATCACTCGGAATATAAATGGGCTAAATACTCCAATCAAAAGACATAGGGTATCAGAATGGATTTAAAAAAAAAAAAAAACAAGACCCATCTATATGCTGCTTACAAGAGACTCATTTTAGACCTAGAGACACCGACAGATTGAAAGCAGAGGAATGGAAACCATCTATCATGCTAATGGCAATCAAAAGAAAGCCTGAGTAGCCACGCTTACATCAAACTAGATTTTATTTTTTTAATGTTTATTTCTTTTTGAGAGAGAGACAGAGAGAGAGAGCATGTGCACATGTGCATGAGTCGGGGAGGGGCAGAGAGAGAGGGAGACCCAGAATCTGAAATCTGAAGCAAGCTCCAGGCTCCGAGCTGTCAGTACAGAGCCCAACATAGGGCTTGAACTCATAAGCCATGAGATCACGACCTGAGCCGAAGTTGGATGCTTAACTGACTGAGCCACCCTAGTGCCCCAGACAAACTAGATCTTAAAACAAAGATTGTAGAGGCCACCGGGTGGCTCAGTTGGTTGAACGTCTGACTTCGGCTCAGGTCATGATCTCGCAGTCCGTGAGTTTGGGCCCCGCATTGGGCTCTGTGCTGACAGCTCAGAGCCTGGAACCTGCTTTGAATTCTGGGTCTCCCTCTCTCTCTGCCCCTCCCCCACTCATGCTCACACGCGCTCGCGCTCTCTCTCTCTCTCTCTCTCTCTGTCAAAAATAAATAAGCATTAAAAAATTTTTTTAAATAAATAAAAATAAATAAAACAAAGACTATAACAAGAGATGAAGAAGGGCATTATATTATAATTAAGGAAGCTATCCATGAAGAATATCTAACAACTGTAAAAATTTATGCCCCCAAATTGAAGCACACAGATATATAAATCAATTAATCACAAACATAAAGAAATAATTGATAATAATACCGTAACAGTAAGGGACTTCCATACCTCACTTACAACAATGGACAGATCATATAAGCAGAAAATCAACAAGGAAACAATAGCTTCGAATGACACACTGGACCAGATGGATTTAACAGATATATTCAGAACATTTCATCCTAAAGCAGCATAATACACATTCTTCTTGAGTGCACATGGAACATTCTCCAGAATAGATTATATACTGGGTTACAAATCTGCCCTCAACAAGTACAAAAAGACTGAGATCATACCATGCATATTTTCAGACCACAACACTATGAAACATGAAATCAACCACAAGAAAAAATTTGGAAAGACCAGGAATACTTGGAGATTAAACAACATTCTACTAAAGAATGAACGGGTTAACCAAGAAATTAAAGAGGAAATTAAAAAGTACATGGAAGCCAATGAAAATGAAAACATGACAATCACAACCTCTGGAATGCAGCAAAAGCAGTCATAAGAGGGAAGTAGATAGTGAACCTGGCTTCCTAAAGAAGGAAGAAGTGTTTCAAATACAAAACCTAACCTTACACCTAAAGGTGCTGGAAAGGGGACAGCAACTAAAGCCCAAAACCAGCAGAAGAAGGGAAATAATAAAGATTTATAAATGAAGAGATCAATGATATTGAAATAAAAAAACACAACAGATCAATGAAACCAGGAGCTGGTTCTCTGAAAAAATTAACACAATTGATAAACCTTTAGCCAGATTTATCAAAAAGGAAAAGGAAAGGACCCAAATAAATAAAATAACAAATGAAACAGGATAGATCACAACCAACACCACAGAAATACAAATAATAAGAGAATATTACGAGCAATTATATGCTAACAAATTGGGCAAGCTGGAATAAATGGACAAATTTCTAGAAACACATAAACTACCAAAACTGAAACAAAAGAAATAGAAAATTTGAACAGACCCATAACCATTAAGGAAATTGAATCAGAAATCAAAAATTTCCCAACAAACTAGAGTCTAAGGCTTGATGGCTTTCCAGGGGAATTTTGCCAAATATTTAAAGAAGAGTGACCACCTATTCTTTTGAAGCTATTCCAAAAAAAAGAAAAAAAAAATAGAAATGGAAGGAAAACTTTCAAACTCATTCTACAAGACCAGCATTACCTTGATTCCAAAACCAGACAAAGAGCCCACTAATTTCTCTGATGAACATGGATGCAAAAATTCTCAACAAGATACTAAGCAAACCAGATCCAACAATACATTAAAATAATTATTCACCATGACCAAGTGGGACTTATTCCTGGGATGCAAGGCTGGTTCAATATCCACAAATCAATCAATGTGATACAGCACATTAATAAAGATAAGAACCACATGACCCTCTCAATAGATGCAGAAAAAGCATTTGAAAAAATACAGCATAGTTTTTTGATAAAAATCATCAAGAAAGTGGGGATAGAAGGATCATACCTCAAGATCATAAAGGCCATATTCAAAAGACCCACCACTAATATCACCCTCAATGGGGAAAAACTTAGGGCTTTCCCTCTAAGGTCAGGAAGATGACAGGGATGTCCATTCTCACCACTGTTATTCAAAATAGTTTTGGGAGTCCCAGCCTCAGCAATCAGACAACAAAAAGAAATAAAAGGCATTCAAACTGGCAAGGGAGAAGCCAAACTTTCACTCTTCACAGATGATATGATATTCTACATGGAAAACCCAAAAGATTCCACCAAAAAACTGCTAGAACTGATACATGAATTCAGAAAAATCACAGGATATAAAATCAATGTAGAGAAATCTGTGGCATTTCTGTACACCAATAATGAAGCAGCAGAAAGAGATATCAAGGAATCAATCTCATTTATAATTGCACCAAAACCCATAAAATACCTAGGAATAAACTTAACCAAAGAGGTAAAAAATCTATATGCTGAAAACTATAGAAAGCTTATGAAAGGAACTGAAGAAGACACAAAGAAATGGAAAAACATACCATGCTCATGGATTGGAAGAAAAAATATTGTTAAAATGTCGATACTATCCAAAGCAAACTACATAGTCAATGCAATCCCAATCAAATAATACCAGCATTCTTCACAGAGCTAGGACAAACAATTCTAAAATTTGTATGGAACAGAAATGACTCCAAATAGCCAAAGTAATGTTAAAAAAGAAAACCAAAGCTCAGGCCTTACAGTTCCAGACTTCGAGCTGTATTACAAAGCTATAATCATCAAGACAGTATGTATGAGCACAAAAACAGACACACAGATCAATGGAATAGGATAGACAACCTAGAAATTGACCCACAAATGTATGGCCAACTAATCTTTGAAAAAGCAGGAAAGAATATCCAATGGGAAAGAGGACAGTCTCTTCAGGAAATGGTGTTGGAAAAACTGGACAGCGACATGCAGAAGAATGAACCTGGACCACTTTCTTACATTATACACAAAAATAAACTCAAATAGATGAAAGATCTAAATGTAAGACTGGAAACCATCAAAATCCTAGAGGACAAAACTGGCAACAACCTCTTTGATCTTGGCTACAGCAACTTCTTACTAGACATGTCTCTCAAAGCAAGGGAGACAAAAGCAAAAATGACTATTGGGACCTCATCAAGATACAAAGCTTCTGCACAGTGAAAGAAATGATCAACAAAACTAAAAGGCAACCGACAGAATGGGAGAAGATATTTGCAAATGACATATCAGATAAAGGGTTAGTATCCACAATCTATAAAGAACTTATCAAACTCAATACCCAAACAACAAATAATCCAGTGAAGAAATGGGCAAAAGACATGAACAGACACTTTTCAAAAGCAGACACCCAGACTGCTAACAGACACATGAAAGGGTACTCAACATAACTCATCATCAGGGAAATACAGATCAAAACCACAACTTCACACCTGTCAGAATGGCTAAAATTAACAATTCAGGAAGCAACAGACATTGGTGAGGATGCAGAGAAAGGGGAACTCTTGCACTCCTGGTGCAAAGTGGCACAGCCACTCCAGAAAACTGTAGGCAGGTTCCTCAAAAATTAAAAATAGAACTACCCTATGACCCAGAAATTGCACTACTAGGTATTTATCCAAAGGATACAAAAATGCTGATTTGAAGGGGCACATGCATCCCAACGTGTATAGCAGCACTATCAACAATAGCCAAAGTATGGAAAGAGCCCAGATGTTCACTGACTGGATTAAGAAACTGTGGTATATACAGACAATGGAATATTACTCAGCAACGAAAAAGAATGAAATCTTGCCATTTGGAACAACAAGGATGGAACTAGAGTGTATTACACTAAGTGAAGTAAGTCAGAGAAAAATATCATATGATATCACTCATATGTGGAATTTAAGAAACAAAACAGATGAACACGGGAAAGGAAGGAAAAATAAGACAAAAACAGAGAGGGATACAAACCATATGAGACTCTTAAATACAGAGAACAAACAGAGGGTTACTGGAGGGTTGTTGGGTGGGGAGATGGGCTCAGTGGACAATGGACATTAAGGAAGGCACTTGTTGCGATGAGTACTGGGTGCTATGTGTCAGTGATGAATCACTAAATTCTACTCCTGAAATCATGATTACACTATATGTTAACTAACTTGGATTTAAATTAAATTTAAAAATTAAAAAAAAAAAAACCACCCAATTAAAAACTTGTCCAAAGACCTTAATAGAGACCTCACCAAAGAAGATATATGGATGGCAAATAAGTATACAAAAAGATTTTCCACATCATATGTCATCAGGAGAGTTCGAATGAAAACAATAATGAAATGTCACTACATCCCTATCAGACTAACCAAAATCTGGAACAGAGACAACACCAAATGCTCATGAGCATGTAGAGCAAGAGGAACGGTCACTTGTTGCTGGCGGGAACGCAAAATGGTGCAGCCACTGTGGAAGGCAGTTAGGTATTTCCTTACAAAATTAAATATACTCTTACCATACAATCCAGCAATTGTACTCCTTGATATTTACCTAAAGGAGCACAGAACTCCTATCCACACAAACACCTACACAGAGATGTTTATAGTAGTTCTGTTCATAATTGCCAAAACTTGGCCAAGATGTCCTTCAGTAGGCGAATGGATAAATAAACTATGGTCCATCTAGACAAAGACAATTATCCAGTACTATAAATGAAGAAGCTCTCAAGCCATGGAAAGGCATGAGGAACCTTAAAAGCATATTACTAAGGGAAAGACACTAATCTGAAAAGGATACACAGCTCCAACTATATGACATTCTGGAAAAGGCAAAACTATGGAAACAATATAGATATCAGTGCTTGCCAGATGTTTGCTGGTGGGGGTGGGTGGATGGGGCGGAGTGGGGGTGGATAAATCCCCTAAAAAGGTGATTACAAAGTGGGGCGCCGGGTGGCTCAGTGAGTAAAGTGTCCAAGTTCAGCTCCGGTCACGATCTCACTGCTTATGAGTTTGATCCCTGCATTGGGCTCTGTGTTGACAGCTCAGAGCCTGGGGCCTGCTTCCAATTCTGTCTGTCTGTCTGTCTCTCTTTCTCTCTCTCAAAAATAGATAAACATTTAAAAAAATTTTAAAGGTGATTACAGGGAAAGAACAATCAGGTGGAGTTGGCATCTCAAGCTTCAAATTAAACACAAGTATAAAGCTAAACCCATTTTGGAGCTGCTCTGTTTGCTTGCCTTTTTTTCCATTTTTGGTACCATGATGACCTATGCAAAGAGCAATCTATAAATGCACATGAAACAGAATTGTTCCAGATGTAAAAAGCCTGTTGAGGAAAATAAACCATCGTGTAGGCCAAAGGGCTACGGAATCCATGTTACCGGAGGTGATAATAAAAGCAAGCTGATAGTCTGACAGGTGAGCTGTGAAATTATCATGACTATATTGAGGCTATTATCGCATTTTAAAAAAATAGACATCCTGCTGAAATGAAGCCTGAGAACTCCATCTAATGAGGTGAAAACAGGTAGCTATCTTCAGAAGCACCCAGTGTTGGGTCCTTTGTTCCAAAAGTGCTATTAATATCACAGAATACCACAGTTCTCTTATTTATACAGAAAATCAATACTTCTCTTTCCTTTGCTCCAGAAGAAAATGCTCACAGATGTTTACCAAACGTTCCTACTCGCAGGAGGAAGAAAGTGGACAAGGGAAGTGAGGAGTGAAAGGCCATGGACTGAGGTTCTGAAACATCTGGGTCATTTGTTCTGAAACAGCTCTGCTTCTCACTCACTGTGAAACCTTGAACAAGTCATTTAATCTCCTGGGGCCTCAAATAAGGGGTCAGCGAAGATGATATCTATGATCCCCTCTAGCTTGAACATTTCCTGGTTCTAATCTGAATCAAAAGGCTGAGGTCTGCAAAGGTCGATGAACAATACTTTCCACACATACAGAAACTCACTAATTCTGTGTTTTGCAGACCTGAGGGAAGCCTCAGCCCCTCTTTCCCTCTCAGCATACCTTGGTCTGGGTCCCTACACACCCCTTGCCCAGAGACCCCCACCCAGACCCCAGCCGGAGACATTACAAAGAGTTGGCTCCTAGAAATAATCACGTTCAGATTGGTATCCCCTCCACAGTACCCCAAAATAATGTTTAATCCATAATTCGCTTTTAATAAAGGTTGCCCATATGAATTTGTTGGATGAATGACAATATTTACTTCATAGTTCAGAGTATGCAAAGTGTTTACACATCTCATTCTATTCTTACAGGAGCCCTCTGAAATTGCTTATTAACACACCTATTTAATAGGTGAGGAAGCTGAGACTCAGAGACGTAGAAAGTTGCCGAGTGGGGACTTGAACCCAGATCTCTTAACATCAGATCCTCCTTTACTCCTGCATCTATCCATCATGTTGTATCCTTGTAACTTACTACATGGAGCCTTAAATTGACTCGCCTGATTCAGGTTCACACCTGGATTTCCCTGTTCTGTTTCTAGGGAAATCAGCACAAGGAGAGAGTTTCATGGAAGCCTGGCCCTCACCACCTCCCCCAATGCTTTCCCACATCATACTTCTGCCTAGAACTCAATCTTGCCAATAAAAATGGGAACTTTTCCTTGGAGCCCAGTCAAAGGTATTTTTAAAGACTTTATTTTTTTTTAATTTATTGATTTATTTTGAGAGAGAGAGAGAGAGAGAGAGCAGGAGAAGGGCAGAGAGATAGGGAGAGAGAATCAATCCCAAGCCACCCAGGAGCCCCTTAGTCAAGGGTATTGAAAAAAGGGAGATCATTGTTTCTTTAGGGAAGGTACAGACTGAGAGTTTGGCTGTTCTAATGGAACCTTTACTGCACATGCTGACAAATAAGGAGGCATGAGTACTTCCTGCATAGAAGACGCAGGCCATAGAGACAGCACCTGCCCAGGTTTTTCTCAGAACCTGTTAGCAAGAACACCTGGGGCAGCCACTCTGCTGGGCTTTTCCCACCAACGCTTAAGTGTGAAGGAAGAAGTCAGATGCCAGCAGCCAGAGGAAAGATGCCTTTGCATGTGTCCAAAACATGCAGGCGGACATCTTGGTATTCAGAGCATCTGTCTTGCATAGACTCACCAAGAAGCCCCTGAGAGACACCGTCGGCTTTAACCACCTACCAGGCCCAGAAAATGCCAGAATCCATTCACAACAGTCCAAATCAAGGAAGACTTCTCCTTCCTCCCCTTCCTCTTTATGTCCCCTCTCCCCACCTGGGAAAGGGCAGGAGGGCAGAAACCATGGGTTGTTGAACCAGAAAAGGACAAGACTGATGCATGGGGGGAAGAGAAATCCTAAGGAAGTTGCATGTCTCTTTCCCTCCCTCCCTCCCAGCATGCAGCCCACTGGAACTACAGGAGGGGAGAAGACCCACATTAAATAAACCGTGGATTTTTCCATAGCACTGCACATTTAAATACTGAGATGAGACTTGAGGGAGGGCCAGAAGTGAATGAGTGACACTTTCAACCACCGAAAATAACCAGAAATGCCAGGGGGCCTTCAAGATTTCAAAGGCTGAATAATTAACATCACAGAATGGATTTGAATGGATGGTAGGCAAAAATAATAAATTTTTGTTTTATTTTGTTTTGTTTTGTTTTACCCTAAGAGTTCTGTTTGCTTACACACAAACGTGTACTAGATCCAAGATTATGTTGTTCTTGGAGCCACAGCATTCATGAGAGATTTTGGATATACAGGTCACCTGCCCTTTTGTCACCAATCCTATGACCCTGGCAAATGCTCAATACATTGAATGAATGAGTGAGTGAATGAATGAGTGAATGAATGAATGAGACTGCAGGTGAGCACCTAACTATGACCATCTATCAATGTATGGGGCTAGTTAATGAGGTCTGGTGGTAAGTGCTTTGTAAGAATTTTGGTATTAGATTCTCTCTCTTGGGGAATTCTAGGAAAGGCAGAAACCAGCTTAGCAAGAAAGAAGGCATCAAAACAGAAGCTACCAGGCATCAAAAGGGATGAACAGCAAAACCCAGGAGTAGAAAGCAATTATCGAAGGTGATAAAGAGTATAGTCTATCACCGTAATGGGGAACCACTAGACTAGTGACCAAGAACCAACCAATTCTGGGGCACCTAGAGTTGCTCTCACATCTTGGAGTTACTGAGGGGTCCACAAGGTCGCTGGGGAGTTTTGTAGGCAACCCTCAAGTCAGTCCTGTGCTGGTTCTCTAACTCACTGAGTTTACTCCCAGTCAGGGAACCCTCCTGGCAAATGCAGGAGGACCCTCCAATCAGAAGGCAAGCGAGGAAACCCAAGTCTCCGGATGCATTCGTTCTCTCAGCACTGCCCGTGCAGTCTCCATGAAGGCTAGCAACGAGCGGGGTCCTGACTGCCTTGTTTCTCTATGACTCCTCAGAGGCCTGGAGCCCAAAGAGTCCTGAGAGTGACTCTGATTAATGATTGCAAAATACACCACACAGTTATTAGTATCAAACTGGTTGACTCATTGTTCCCTACGTACCTGATGTGTATTCCTGTCCCAGAACTTTGACTCATTTCCTCCTACCAGCCCAAAAGTTCCTCCCATATCTTGTAAACAACCCCAAAACCAACTTATTCCCCAAGGCCCCACTGAGGCTCCAACCTCCCGCATGAGGCCTCTGCTGACCATGTCAGTGGACACCGGTCAGGGATGTTCTCCCCTTCATTTTGTCTTTTAAAATGACAGTACGTGAGGGGCGCCTGGGTGGCTCAGTCGGTTAAGCGTCCCACTTCGACTCAGGTCATGATCTCACGGTCGGTGAGTTCAAGCCCCGCGTCGGGCTCTGTGCTGACGGCTCAGAGCCTGGAGCCTGCTTCAGATTCTGTGTCTCCCTCTCTCTCTCTCTGCCTCTCCCCCGCTCATGCTCTGCCTCTCTCTCTCTCTCAAAAATAAACATTTAAATAAACAAACAAACAAATAAATAAAAACACAAAATGACAGCACACGAAAGCAGGCCCAAACAAGAGTCCAAAGATATTTGGGGATGGAGTAGGTGGTTTTTGTGTAGCTCTCGACTCACCGTCAGGAAGCCCCTGGAAGGGTGGGAGCACCTCACACCCAGGGGGCTTCCTCTGGGAGATCGAGTGATATCCCACCAGGGAGACAGGAAAGGAACCTGCCTTCTGTAGCGCTTTGCTGCTAACTAGAACGCACTCACTTCATTAATAAAGAGGGTATTGGGTCAGCCTCTAGACGGCAAGTGGGGAGTAAAAGATTTCCATGTGGGAAGAACTCTTGCCAAGTACCAGGCACCGTGCTAGAGGCTTTATGTATTTCACTTATTCTTCGAAATGACCCGATGAGGACAGCAGAATCGCCCCCATTTTATAAGTAAGGACACTGAGATTTGGGAAGGTTAGGTATCTCACTCAGAGCCTTCATTAAAAACAAATTTTTTAAAAGCTTGGTTACGATGCCCGTGTCTCCCACCACTGTAAGGGGACACACGACGGCATCGTGGCCGAGCAAGCAGTTCTGTAGTCAGGCTGCCTAATTCACGTCCCAGCTTTACTACCGCCCGACGTGGGGAACCGTGGACAAGTCACTTAAACACTATGTGCCTCAGTCCCTTCCTTTCTGGAAGGAGGGCAATAACAATGCCGACCCCACAGGGACATGGTGAGAAGTGATGCATGCAAAGCACTTAGAAGATCTCCTGAGGTGTAAGTACCCGCTAATATGTCTGCATTGTTATTACACTGACATATCCTAACAAATGATTCAGAGATCCCTTTGAGAGGAAAAACAATTCTATCTGACCACCAAAGGAGGGGATCAAACTTTAATAGGAATAAGTAAATAAATAAATAAATAAATAAATAAATAAACAAATAAATAACTAAAATATATATATATATATGCGTATGTGTGTGTATATGTATATATATATATATATATATGTAAACTCTACCTTATTGCTCTTACGCAGCTATATAAGCAGCATAAGGTTACAGTTTGCAAAAGTTGAGACAAATAGAACTACAAAAGTAACAACACTGAAATGAACAAATACTAATTTAACGTGCTGATGGCATCGGAAGCCGAACCCAGACCACCGCTCTCAGTACAAATGTGTCCTACCACCGTATAAATTCGTTTGGCTTTGGCCTAGAGGACCATGCACTGTGTGATGACTCAGTCCATCCACTGCTTTGCTCTGTTGAACTATCAAAGAAGAATCAGCCACTTGTCCTCGTATTTGATCTTCCGTTGTCGCAAACGCTAAAGCGCACCTCAGCTCTTTTCTTACAGCACGTGACAAAGTAATTCCATTGGTGCCAACACAGCTGTGATGCACCACCAGCTCTGGGTTCCAACACTATCTGATAGAATTTTCTGCAATGACAGAAAGGTACTAGGTCTGTGCTGCACAAAATGGTAACCAACAGCCACACGTGGCTATTGCTTGTAAGGTGGCTTAGACCAAAACAATGAATTAAATTTTTAAATGTTCAATAATCTAATTTTATTTTATCTAAAAACATTTTAATGTTTCTTTTTGAGAGAAAGGGTGTGTGTGTGTGAGAGAGAGAGAGAGAGACAGAGAGAGAGAGAGAGAGTGAGAGTGTGTGTGTGTGTGTGTGTGTGTGTGTGAGAGAGAGAGAGAGAGAACGGGCGAGGGGCAGAGAGAGGGGGAGACACAGAATCCAAAGCAGACTCCAGGCTCCGAGTCCAACGCAGGGCTTGAGCCCACGAGCTGTGAGATCATGACCTGAGCGAGCCAAAGTCGAACATTTAACCACCTGAGCCACCCAGGCTCTCCAAGTTTAACAACTTAATTTTAAACAGTCATATGCATCTAGTAGCTACCATACTGACAGCACAGATCTGAAACCTCATGAGGGAACCTGGTTATAAGGCAGTCACTTGTATGGTCCATAATGTACGTTAACAAAAAATGTGTGTATACATATATGAAACCAAAATAACATACATACATGTGTGTATATACACAAGTTTCAAACGTGTAGTGAGACCCTTCAGATAACTGATAACGTCCCAATCTGACGAATACTCTACTACAGTATACTGTGTTCTTTCTGTCGGGAAGATTTATTCTGTTCCGACCTTGGATGCCAAGGCCTCTGCTCCCCCAGAACAGACCCGGTAGTGGGTTAAAAGTAGAGAATCCAGAAACAACGGTGCCATATTCTGAAATTATCAGGCCATGTCAAGAGTTTAGGTGACACATTCTAAAAGGGACCTCAAAGAACTACAGCTCATGGAGGGGGTTTATCCAGAAGACAAAGGGAAACCAGATTACGTCACACCAGAACAGTCGAAAGACCTGGAGGTGGTGGGCTTAGAGAAGAGAAGATAGAAGGAAAAGAGAAGCTATGGTCCCATGGACAAATACTTGAAGGCCACGGGTATGTGAAGGAGAGACTACACTTATTTCATTTAGAGAAGACAGAACACTGGCACAAGTGAAAATGAGATCAACTGTAACTATGAGCCTGAATTCCCAGTTATGAAATGTGACACAGTAGCTACACTGTGGTACAGCCCTAGAGGGAAACCAGTTCAGACTACAGCAAGCAACAGAGGTTACAAGAAGGTTCGCCCTGAGGGGAAATCAACTCAATACAGAGAAGAGAATATGGTGGGTGTAAGTGCATGAAAAAGAGACTTCATTTCTCTCAGAGATTTAAAGGTAAATTAGTGATAGATACATAGAAAAACCAAGCTTATTAATACGAAGTAGTTATTAGTTCTGGATAAAATAATTTATAATGACAATACATTAAATAGGTCCACTGTGAATAACAGTCACATGCCAATAATTATGTAAATTCAAAGTTAATCAAACTGAGAGTTATAACCAAAATGGGAGGTTAGTGGAAAAGTGAAGGGCAAGCATGGGAGGAGTAGGTGAAATAAATTCTCATCTTTATTATCAGGACAACAAAAGATAATCTCAACATTTACAAATCACAGAAGGGCAATACACAGATCTACTTGAGACATATTCAGGAGAAACAGCTAAAGAGTGTTTAAATTATGTGCACTCACTACTTTGAACACACACATCTACATAGGTAAAGGGAGAGACAGGTGATGATAGATAGGTGAGTAGGTATTCAGATAGACAGACAGACAGACAGACAGACAGGCAGGCAGGCAGAAAGGCAATAAACATCTGATAGAAGATAGCGGATGGATGGATGGATGATAGACACATAGATAGTTGGACTGATAGATGATAGATAGATAGCTGATGGATGGATGGTTGGATTGATAGATTAGATATAGATACAGATACTGACAGATGATAGACAAATAGATGAGACATACAGACTGACTCCCTGGGAAAGAGAAAGTTCCCTGGAGCTGTGACTAATCAAACATAGAATATATAACCACATTGTCAGAAGCATTTAGAGGGTTTTCAAGCATTAGATTCTGGTTATAATGGAATCAATCAAGTCCCCCTCTAACCTCTATGATTTTGTAAGCAGCCGTCAGAGTTTAGATCGGGAGGGGCACTGACAGCTCCGGAATTGAGTGCCCAGAGTGGGGAGAGGGCTGGGAAGAGTCCTGAAGGGAACAGCAGACAGGTTTCCCGCCCCCCTTGCTGCGGCAGCCCACCACAGCTGGAGAGAAAGGGCAGGGATGACAACAAGAAGGAACCAGGCTTCGCTTTGCTTCCTGTGTCTTTGGGGAAGTCAGAAGCGGCCCACACTGGACTCTCCCAGGAAGCAGTACGTGGGGATTTACACCAGACCGTGTTCTGAGCATTCCTGCGGGTTCTCAGTTCATCAGTGTCCTCTGGCAAGACACAAATACCAAGAAATCTCACCAATCAAAAAATTGTTCATACTCAGGGGCGCCTGGTGGCGCAGTCGCTTGGGCGTCCGACTTCAGCCAGGTCACGATCTCGCGGTCCGGGAGTTGCAGCCCCGCGTCGGGCTCTGGGCTGACGGCTCGGAGCCCGGAGCCTGTTTCCGATTCTGTGTCTCCCTCTCTCTCTGCCCCTCCCCCGTTCATGCTCTGTCTCTCTCTGTCCCAAAAATAAATAAACGTTCAAAAAAAAAATTTAAAAAAAAATTGTTCATACTCAAAGACCGATTCTGCCTCACATATTTTAGATATGATCTTTTCCTTTCTTTTTAACAAATGCAAAAGTCCTCTGAATTCACAGGTGGTACTTTAAAATGCAAATGGCAGCATGGAATTGATTTTACAACAAAGATGTTGTTATTTAGAAAAAGTCAGCTTAAATCTAAAGGGAAAGAGTATTTCTCTGCAACACTTATAGTAATGACCATGTGGTTATTGTTTTTTTCCAGTGCTTCAGGCTTTAAGAAGCTCTGGGTGTCCAACCAAAGATAGAAATCTGAAAAACAAGTGGAAAATCTAAGTCCAACGAAGCCTACTCAAATTTCAGTCAGTATTTCAAAACGCCAACAGATGACATCCACCCAAGAGAAACTAGAAACTACCCATTTTGAACTGTCCCTCTTGGTCACAAAGATTTCTCTCTCTTCAATCCCCTCCCCTTTAACCTCTCCCACAAGACACCCACTCATCGTTGCCATGGAAATTGTGCTTTTAAGGTTTTCCTCTTAGAGGTCTTTGTGATATGGTAAGGCAGAGACCTCTAGTGTCCTAAAATTGTATTTCCTCCAAGAATAAATTACACCATTAGTATTTATGATGAAGAATTTATCGAGAGGAAAGTTGATCCTACTAGCCAAGTTTGGTCCTAAAATGGCTGAATCCCAGAGTGAAATAAAAATAATAGTCTTTTGGGGACACCTGGGTGGATCAGTCAGTTGAGCATCCGACTTTGGCTCAGGTCATGATCTCGCGGTTAACGAGTTCGAGCCCCACGCAGGGCTCGCTGCTGTCAGCCTGTCAGCACAAAAGCCTGTGCTTTTGTATTTTGCGCTCATTACGCCTGCTCAACCATAAGGAGAATCCTAACTGCTTTGTCACTGTGAATATCTGACTCCCTGAGGAGGTACTGGCCCAATCCTTTTTCAGAAGGCAAAAAAACCATTAGAGCCAACTGCCCCACTCTGGAGAACAGTATGGCAGTTCCTCAAAAAAAGTTAAAAACAGAACTACCCTGTGATCCAGCAATTGCACTACTCAGTATTTACCCAAAGAATACAAAAATACTAACTCAAAGGGATACTTGCACCTTCACGTTTATTGAAGCATTATCTACAATAGCCAAATTATGGAAACAGCCCAGGTATCCATCGGCTGATGAATGGATAAAGAAGATGTGGCAGAGATATACACAATGGAATACTACTCAGCCCTAAAAGAATGAAATCTGACCAACTGCAACGACATGGATGGAGAGAATATTATGCTTAGTGAAATAGGTCAGAGAAAGCCAAAATACCGTATGATTTCACTCATGTGGAATTTAAGAAACAAAACAAATGAATGTGGGGGGGGGGGGGCGGGGGGGGGAAAGAGAGAGACACACTATAAAACAGACTCTGAACTATAGAGAACGAACTTCCGGTCACCAGAGTGGAGGTGGGTGGGGAGATGGGTAAATGGGTGATGAATATTAATGATCGCACTTGTGATGAGCACTAGGTGTTTTAAGTGATGAATCACTAATATCTATTCCTGAAACTAACATTACACAATATATTAAGTAACTGGAATTTAAATAAAAACTTGGGGGGGGGGGGAAGATTGCCAACAATGGAGCTCCATCCATACACTGAGCCCGCCAATCCCAGAACCACACGTGGAAATATACGCTCTCTGGATTCTCAACATAAATGGAATTTTGTGGATGGTGGCAACCAAACTTTAACCACTGGGTTTCAGTATGATCGTTACCTCTCCCCAACCATGAGTCTGTCTTCATGCCTTCACCCTCCTGATCTAAACTAGGGAGTTCTTAAGCTGGAGTTTGTCAATGAGCCAAGATTTCCCAATTTTGTGTGTGTACATATTCATGTATGTATGTGTGTGTATTTTTCCCCCTTTGGGTTTAAGTTAATTTTCTCTTTGTTACTGTTTTTAGATTATGATATGCCTGATGTAGTTTTCTTCATGTTTCTTGTGTTTGGGACTCATTGACTTTATTGGATCTGCTGGTTTAAAGTTTTTATCATATTTGGAAAATTAGGGGTCATTATTTCTTTAAATATTTTTCCTTTCTCTTCCTCCCTCTGGGAACTGCAACTGCATATATATTTGACCATCTGAGGTTTTTCCCACAGCTCATCAATGTTCTGTTGTTTTCGTGGGGGGATGAGAGTCACTGTTCTCTCTGGGTTTTATCTTGGATGTTTCCTACTTCTACACCTTCAGGTTTACAAATCTTTTCTTCTGCAGTATCTAATCAGTGCCTCGTTGATCTCAGACACTGCAGTCTTCACCTCTAGAAGGTTGTTTTTTTAAATACCGTCCATGTCAATACTAACATGCTCAAGATTTCTGCTGCTTTTTGAACTTATAAATACAGTTATAATAACACATTCAATGCCCCTGACTATTAACTTTATTATTTGTGCCATTTCTGGGTAAGTTCTGATTAATTGATTTTTCACCTCCTTTATTAGGGGATTTATTTTACAATGTCCTTTCATGCCTGGCAGTCTTTTTAAGACGTTTTTATTTATGAGAATGCAAAGCTGGTGCAGCCACTCTGGAAAACAGTATGGAGGTTTCTCAAAAAACTAAAAATAGAACTACCCTATGACCCAGCAATTGCACTACTAAGCATTTATCCAAGGGATACAAGTGTGCTGTTTCGAAGAGACACATGCACCCCCATGTTTATAGCAGCACTATCAACAATAGCCATAGTATGGAAAGAGCCCAAATGTCCATCGATGGATGAATGGATAAAGAAGATGTATATATGTACAATGGAGTGTTACTCAGCAATCAAAAAGAATGAAGTCCTGCCATTTGCAACTACGTGGATGGAACTGGAGGGTATTATGCTAAGTGAAATTAGTCAGTCAGAGACAAAGACCAAAATCATATGACTTCACTCCTATGAGGACTTTAAGAGACAAAACAGATGAACATAAGGGAAAGGAAACAAAAATAATATAAAAACAGGGAGGGGGACAAAACAGAAGAGACTCATAAATATGGAGAACAAACTGAGGGTTACTGGAGGGGGTGTGGGAGGGGGATGGGCTACATGGGTAAGGGGCACTAAGGAATCTACTCCTAAAATCACTGTTGCACTATATGCTAATTTGGATGTAAATTTTTAAAAATAAAAAATAAAATAAAATAAAGTTTTTATTTGAATTCTAGTTAGTTAACATACAGTGTAAGACTGGTTTCAGGTGTATAATTTAGTGACTGAACACTTCCATACATCAACGGGGGCTCATCGACTGGTACCTTCCTTAATCCCCATCACCCATTTCACCCATTCCCCCACCTACCTCCCCTCTGGTGACCAGCAGTTTATTCTCATAGTTAAGAGTCTTATTTTACTTATCACAATACTTTCTACATCCATCCATGTCATTACAAATGACAAGATTTCATTTTTTATGGCTGAGTAATATTCCATTGTGTGTATATACCAGTCGATGGACACAGGCTGTTTCCATAATTTGTAATTGTAGATAATGCTGTTATAAACATAGGGGTGCATGTATCCCCTTATATTAATATTTTTTGTATTCTTTAGGTAAATGCCTAGTACTGCAATTGCTGGATCATTAGGTAGTTCTATTTTTAATTTTTTTGAGGAACCTCCATACTGTTTTCTGGAGTGGTTACACCAGTTTGCATTCCCACCAACGGTGCAAGAAGGTTCCCCTTTCTCCACATCCTTGCCAACACTTGTTTCTTGTGTTGTTGATTTTAGATATTCTGACAGGTATGAGATGACATCTCATTGTGGTTTTGATTTTTATTTCTCTGATGATCCATGATATTGAGCACCTATTCATGTGTCTGCTGGCCATCTGTATGTCTTTTTTGGAAAAAAAAGTCTATTCGTGACTACTGCACATTTTTTAATTGGATTATTCATTTTGGGGTGTTGAGTTTTATAAGTTCTTAATATATTTTGGATGCTCTTTATCAGGTACATCAGTTCAAATATCTTCTCTCCTTTCATAGGTTTTCTTTTAGTTTTGTTGATTATTTCCTTTGCTGTGCAGAAGTTTTTTACCTTGATGAAGTCCCAATAGTTAATTTTTGCTTTTGTTTCCCTTGCTTCAGAAGACATATCTAGAAACAAGTTGCTGTGGCTGACGTCAAAGAGGTTACTGCCGGGGCGCCTGGGTGGCGCAGTTGGTTAAGCGTCCTACTTCACCCAGGTCACGATCTCGTGGTCCGTGAGTTCGAGCCCCGCGTCAGGTTCTGGGCTGATGGCTCAGAGCCTGGAGCCTGTTTCCGATTCTGTGTCTCCCTCTCTCTCTGCCCCTCCCCCGTTCATGCTCTGTCTCTCACTGTCCCAAAAATAAATAAACGTTGAAAAAAAAAATTAAAAAAAAAAAAAGAGGTTACTGCCTATTCACCTCTAGGATTTTTATGGTTTCAGTCCTCAAATTTAGGTCTTTAATCCATTTGGGGTTTGTTTTTGCGTGTGGTGTAAGAAAGTGGTCCAACTTCATGCTTTTCATGTTGCTGTGCAGTTTTCCCAACACCATTTGTTGAAGAGACTATCTTTTTCCCATTGGATATTCTTTTCTCCTTTGTTGAAAATTAACTGACAAAAAAATTGTGCGTTCATTTCTGTGTTTTCTGTTCTGTTCTATTATTTATGTATCTGTTTTTGTACCAGTATCATACTGTTTTGATCACTACAGCTTTGTAATATAACTTGAGGTCCAGAAATGTAATGCCTCTAGCTCTGCTTTTTTCTTTCAAAGTTACTTTGGCTATTTGGGGTCTTTTGTGATTCCATGCAAATTTGGGGATTGTTTATTCTAGTCCTGTGAAAAATACTGTTGGTATTTTGATAGGGATTGATTTAAATGTGTAGACTGCTTTGAGTAGTATACACATATTAACAATACTGTCTCATCTAGTCCATGGGCTTGGAATGCCTTTCCATTTCTTTGTGTTATCTTCTGCCTGGTAGTCTTTTTTTTTTTTTTTTTAAACATTCGGAGGCTTTATTCTCTGAGCTATTATTTCATTGGGATTTGGAGCATGAAACCTAAAAAAGTATTTCTTTCCCCTTGGAAGCAGGCACTAACTCCCATTAACTCCAGAAGGAGGAATTATACACGAGAATGAAGGCAGACAATAGACAAATAAGTATGCATGTTCAGTCTCCAGATTAACCCAATAGCCTATGATAGATCTTTGAGAGCCTTTATAGTCTATGAGATCAATAATCCATTACAGCTCATACTGGTGACTAAATGACTTCGGGGATTGGTAATGGCATCTGAAATCTTTTATCTTTAAGGCACAGTTTGTAATAAATCTTTTTTAGACTGCCATTTTTTTTTTATTTTTTATTTTTTTATTTTCTGATTTAACTTTATTTTTTATTTTTTAAAATTTACATCCAAATTAGTTAGTATATAGTGAAGCAATGATTTCAGTAGATTCCTTAATGCCCCTTACCCATGTAGCCCATCCCCCCACACACAACACCTCCAGCAACCCTCAGTTTGTTCTCCATATTTATGAGTCTCTTCTGTTTTGTCCCCCTCCCTGTTTTTATATTATTTTTGTTTCCCTTCTCTTATGTTCATCTGTTTTGTCTCTTAAAGTCCTCATAGGAGTGAAGTCATATGATTTTGGTCTTTGTCTCTGACTGACTAATTTCACTTAGCACAATACCCTCCAGTTCCATCCACGTAGTTGCAAATGGCAGGACTTCATTCTTTTTGATTGCCGAGTAACACTCCATTGTATATATATACCACATCTTCTTTATCCATTCATCCATTGATGGACATTTGGGCTCTTTCCATACTATGGCTATTGTTGATAGTGCTGCTATAAACATGGGGGTGCATGTGTCTCTTCGAAACAGCACACCTGTATCCCTTGGATAAATGCCTAGTAGTGCAATTGCTGGGTCATAGGGTAGTTCTATTTTTAGTTTTTTGAGAAACCTCCATACTGTTTTCCAGAGTGGCTGCACCAGCTTGCATTCCCACCAACAATGCAAAAGAGATCCTCTTTCACCGCATCCTCATCTGTTGTTGCCTGAGTTGTTAATGTTAGCCATTCTGACAGGTATAAGGTGGTATCTCATTGTGGTTTTGATTTGTATTTCCCTGATGATGAGTGATGTTGAGCATTTTTTCATGTGTTTGTTGGCCATCTGGATGTCTTCTTTAGAGAAGTGTCTATTCATGTCTTTTGCCCATTTCTTCACTGGATTATTTGTTTTTTGGGTGTTGAGTTTGATAAGTTCTTTGTAGATTTTGGATACTAACCCTTTATCTGATATATCATTTGCAAATATCTTCCCCCATTCTGTTGGATGCCTTTTAGTTTTGCTGATTGTTTCCTTCACTGTGCAGAAGCTTATTATTTTGATAAGGTCCCAGTAGTTCATTTTTGCTTTTGTTTCCCTTGCCTCCGGAGACGTATTGAGTAAGAAATTGCTATGAGCAAGATCAAAGAGGTTTTTGTCTGCTTTCTCCTCAAGGATTTTGATGGCTTTCTCTCTTACATTGAGATCTTTCATCAATTTTGAGTTTGTTTTTGTGTATGGTGTAAGAAAGTGGTCCAGGTTCATTCTGCATGTCACTGTCCAGTTTTCCCAGCACCTGCCTGGTAGTCTTTTGAATGGATATCAGACATGGCAAATTTTCTTTTTGGTTACTGGATATGTTTGTACCTCTAAAACTATTTTTGGGCTTTTTTCTGTGATGTCATAAAGTTACTTCAAAACTGCTTGCTCCCTTCATATCTTGCGTTGAGCTCTGATAGAAAAGACCAGAAAAATGTTCAGTTTTTCTGCACTACTGAGGCAAGATCCTTCTTTGTACTTCAGCCACTGCCTGTGGAAGAAGAGGTTTTATACTCTGGCTGTTGGAAACAGGCACAATCTCTGGCCCTTTGTGAGCTCTGGGCACTCGTCTCTCTAGTCCTTTCTGGTAGTTTCTCCACCAGCCATGGGCAGTTTCCTCCTATGCATGTGTAA
Organism: Lynx canadensis; assembly: GCF_007474595.2. Classification (NCBI taxonomy): domain Eukaryota; kingdom Metazoa; phylum Chordata; class Mammalia; order Carnivora; family Felidae; genus Lynx; species Lynx canadensis. Next base: position 5,686,239 of record NC_044309.1, on the reverse strand, counting down.
ACACTGGAGTGGGGCCCCCTACAGGTCTTGGTTCTCTCTCTGAATTGTCCCCACCTTTCTGTTGCACTGTCCTGTGAACTCTAGTTGCCTTAGATTCTCTGGGCTCCTGGTTCCATCAGCTCAACTCCAGGAAATTGCCAGAGTCTGCCTTGGTTCCCCTTCCAACAACTTGAATCAGCTGGCACCATGCTAATGTTCAGCTCATTTGTTTCCTGTCTCTTAGAGATCACGGTCCTTTCTTAGGTGATGCTCAATGACTTGAGAGCTGTTATTTCATTTATTTTGTTGTTTTTTAGTTATTTCAGGCAAGTAGGTAAATCCAGTCCCTGCTACTCCATCTTGGCCCAAAGTGAAATGCTCAACATTTTTCTTAATCATGTGGTGTGTGTGTGTGTGTGTGTGTGTGTGTGTGTGTGTCACAGAGAGAGAGAGAATCTTTGATCTTCTCATATCCAAATCTACCTAGGATTAAAAATATTTAGCCTGATTATGGAGGGCCTAAGGAATGCAAGAGAGGTCATTTTCTTATTGGTGACACTGACGGGAAGTTTTAATATTTATAGTTCATTTGTATTTATTTTTTTATGCAAGCCTAACCGCTTTAGAGTTGTGAAAACACATAGAAAATTAAAACATTTGTACAGAAAACTAGGGTACATGAGCGACTGCACTCATGAATGGCTGCAGAAGATAGCAAGAAACCTAGGACTCCTAACAGTACCAGTTGGGCCTAGCTTCCCTAACTGTTGAAGGAATCAGTAACTCAAGCCACTTGTTATCCACTAATATTCTACCAGTGTGCAGAGACGTGGTTAGGATGTTCTGATCTAATTAATTAGGATTTTATTTAATATATGGTGTGAGGCAGGGCTGTAATTTTATTGATTTTTTCAAATGGATAACCAACTGACTCAATACTGCTTACTGACTGGATAATGTATCCTTTCCCCACTGACTTAAGATTTTATCTTTGTCGTGTATCATTTTGCCATAGACATCTTTGAGTACTCCCCGTTATTATCTATTGAGCTGTTTAGTCTTCTACCAACAACTGTTTTGATATCTTGCAAGGCAATTGTTCTATTTCAAACACGTTTTCTTGTACATTCTTACATATTTACCATCACAAATTTAATTTAAAATCACCTTAAATTTCACTTTTGAAACTCCCACTTAATATTTTTATTCCATTTATAAACTTATTTTAGTATAATGAATTTCTTTTACATCTTAAACCAAATTCTAAGATAACTAAATTCCCCTTTGCCTAAATACGGCTTCCTACGTTTTTCTTACCATCAATTTATCACATTTAAAAGCTTCTCCTCGGGGCGCCTGGGTGGCGCAGTCGGTTAAGCGTCCGACTTCAGCCAGGTCACGATCTCACGGTCCGTGAGTTCGAGCCCCGCGTCAGGCTCTGGGCTGATGGCTCGGAGCCTGGAGCCTGTTTCCGATTCTGTGTCTCCCTCTCTCTCTGCCCCTCCACCGTTCATGCTCTGTCTCTCTCTGTCCAAAAATAAATAAATGTTGAAAAAAAAAAAATTTTTTTTAAATAAAAAATAAAAAAATAAAAGCTTCTCCTCAACATCCAGCTATTGCCTGTGTTTATAAGCTGGTTTTGCCAATTACTAACTGAATAAACTTGAGGAACATACTAAGATACCAGACACTGTCATAAGTGCTCATTTAAAAGGGTTAATACCTCTAACATACTTAGAACCATGTCTCATCATGGTAGGCAAACACATGCTAGCTATTATAACCAGTATCATAATTAATATAGAAACCCTTTATCTTCGGGGCACCTGGGTGGCTCAGTCAGTTAAGCATCGACTTCGGCTCAGGTCATGATCTCACAGCTCATGAGTTAGAGCTCCACTTCGGGTGCTGTGCTGACAGCTCAGAGCCTGGAGCCTGCTTCAGATTCTGTGTCCCCCTCTCTCTCTGCCCTTCCCCCACTCACACTCTGTCTCTCACTCTCTCTCTCAAAGATAAATAAAACATTTTAAAAAAATTAAAGGAAGCCTTTATCTTTTTGAGCTATGTTAATAAATGTCCACTGGGTTACAGTGATAAGTAGCCACATCATAAGGTAAATTATACGCTAAACCAGAAGTCAACAAACTTTTTCTGTAAAGGACTAGACAGTAAACATTTTAGGCTTCGCAGGCCATACAGTCTCACTGCAGCTGCTCAAACCTCTGTACAAAAACAGCCACAGCCAGTATGGACACAAATGTGTGTACTAATACAACTTTATTTACAAAACAGAATTTTGTCCAAGGACTGGGCATTCTCCCATCCCTAGAAAATGTCAAGAAGTCATTTATATCTGATCATGATGCTCCCATGTCTTCTAATGATCCCTTCTGTCTTTCTGAAGTGACTCGGCATCATAGGAATTTGTCTCACTGTAAATAACGTCAGATTCTTGGGGATTTCCCAAGTCAGAGTGAAGTTTCTGCCGTAACTGTCAGGCAATAGCAAGTTTTCCCAAGAGGAAAATAATCATAGCTAACTTTTGAGTACTTATTACATGGCAGAGAACTTTCTACATGCTTCAAATGCATTCATTTAATCTTTATAAATACATGAAGTAGGTACTAAGCAGTTATGCTCACTTAACTGATGGGAAATTTGAAGAACAGAAAGGCTAAGTAACCAGGCCAAGGTTACATCACTACTAGAGAATTGAGTTGGGCTTTGAACACCAGACTCTGCTCTCATTATAAGCTAGAGGCTAAAATAAAAATTACTTTCTGCCTAAAAACCCTTTGGGTTTTCTATAAAACCCAGAGATCAAAGTCCCTCTAATAAGTCTGCAGTGTTTCTCAAAAGAAATACTGGCATTAGAGGAAGGACTATTATTTGCTGGTTGGAGCTGTAAGACACTTTGCGCCCCTCCCCCCGGTCCCCAAGGACTAAATGCCAATGATTACCAACCACTACCACCACCCGGAGCGGGGGGGGGGGGGGGGGGGGGGGAGGGGGGGTTTCAATTTAAAATCCAAAAATGCCCCTATGCATTTCCAAACACCACTGCTCCTTAAAGTCCTGGATTATGAAGTTGTTTGGGGTCAACCTTGGTAGCTGTTGACCTAGAGATAAAGCTCCACCTTCTGCCCCAGATTTCCTCCCAAGAAGGCAGAGGCCATGGAAGGAAAAGGTATTTTCTCATTAGCCTCACTCAGCCAGGATGATGAAGGCTTCCAAACAGAAAACCAGCTGTGATCCCTGGCACTTGAAATTACAACTTAGCTTTGTTCATTTACTTAAAGATTCACATAACTTTAAAATCACATATCCTGCCAATGTGGCAACACTTTAAACAATCCCATAAGTGTCCCTTAATAAGAACAAATTGCAAATCATCTCAAAATCAACCAGTCAATAAATGAAGACATTTATTGACAAGTGAGTGCCCAAAAAGTCTTAAAGGACTGGCTTGTGCTCTGTCCCCACAACATCTTTCTACACAGTTAATGAGCATACTGCCAGACTTCTTCTGACGGAGGGCACTCCAGAGTTAAAAAAGGTCTCTTACGTTTTGTGCTTGTCATGTCATTAACCAACCTTTTAACACATTTCACCAAAGGCATAATGAACTAACCTTTCTACATTACAAGACTTGCAATTTTGCCATTGGGAGTAAATGCATGAACAAAGATAGTTCCTCTTGGTTTGCTACCTTAATCCTAGCTATTTTTCCCTTTCCATGAAAATGATAGCTTTTCATTATGTTGGCATTCCTGCTATAATATCTCCTCTATGCTACAAAGTGAAAGATACTCTACTGTAGGCTTACTCACTTTAACCGAAGTGAAGGAAATTATACTACTGTTATCCAACTGTGGTGTTTGGAAGTCCGTTCAGGAATAGCTGAAATGGAATTCCAATTAGAAATTCTAGAAAGCATATGTAAAATGAAAAAGATATAAATACTCCAAGTGAGGGGTGGGGGAGGAACACCACTATTAAGTCTTGTAAAATGAGGTTACAAGGAGCAGCAAACATCTGGATTTAGTTCTTTTTTCCATAAATCCTCTGAGGCAACTCAGATTGGATGGTGAAAAACGTCCTTGGTCACGTAAAACCTCTACACTAAACTTCCTTTTAGCCCTCTCTATCACTTTGAAAATGAAAACCACAATGAAATACCATCACACATCTGTCAAATGAACAAAACTTAACTTGGACAAGAAAATGAAGCTGTAAGAGTTCTCACCCACTGCTGGTAGAGATGTCACTTCAGACAATTGTTTTGGAAGACAGTGTGGCATTGACTAGTGTAGTTAAACCTAAATGTACCCTGAACTCGACCATTTCATTTATGGAGAAATTATTGTTAAAGTTATTAACCAGAAGACAGCAGGCAAATGTGTATAGCGACAGTGTGTGTAACAGCAAAGCCCTGGAACCATTCCAAATGCCCATCAACATTTGAATGGAGGAATAGTAACACCTAAAGAATTAATAGATCTGGGCATAAAGCAACCACAGCTTCTAACATCTCCAAAAGAAAGACAACCCCATTTTGCCTCAGCAAAGAACAGAACACTGTTATACTTGCCAAAAAGTAAAAAAATAAATCAAACCTGAGTCTGTCCAAACCTCTATCTCCGAGTATGAATTTATAGGAAACAGAAAAAGAACACAGAATAATATGTCAAAGTACACCTAGGGAATGGAGTCGACAAGATCCAAACTGGGCATTTCCATAAGACAAAGATTTTCTTCAATAAATTTAAGGTAAAAGGGAAATTGGAAGTCATTGGAAATTCAAACACTGAAGAACTGGTGATATTAAGAATTATTGATAATATCCTTGGTATAATAACGGTATTGTGGTTATGTTTTTTAAAAACTTCTTGAGAGAAGTTTAGAAATACAGTATTTTATGTATTTAGAGATACAGTGAAATGAGATGCGATTTGCCTCAAGAATGGCAAGAATGAATTCAATGGGAACATGGATGAAACAAGAATTGGTAGTTACTAAACTTAGGAAATGGGTACCTGGAGATTTATTATACTATTCTGTATCTGTATACGGTTGGAATTCTCCATGTAATAAAGAAAATTCTTTAAAAGAGACAGTTATATATCGTATATTCATTCAATGGCATGTAAATACAACAGTTAACTGTGTATTCACAATGCAGTTTATGCATTAGCACGTTTGAATTGCAAAGACACAAAGTTGACTACAAGAACTAGGTCAAAGGTGAATACATACACTTTGATTCTATATATGTAAAGTTCACAAACAAAAATAAAAAGAAGCAAAAAATTGATTTAAAAAACATAAAGTAAAGAAATTAAAGCAAACTTCCGATGGAGGACAACTCTGAGATTAGGGAGCGACACAGAAAACTCCTGAGATAGGGTTATGCTCTATACATATTGGCCTTTGGGGTGAATATATGGGTATTTGTTACTTTTTTTAAACTGCACATTTACTTTTTCCTATAGTGTTATGTATACTCTATTTTTCAAAAATTTTAAAGAAACCAAAATATGTTACCATCATCAACACTGACCTTAGGGACCTTATAACACCCTGTGTCAACCGGAAATTAGTTGTATAGCTTGCTGAATTTAAATAAAGCCTCCTAAAGATTAGCATGCCTAGATTTTTTTTTTACAATTCATATCTTATTTAAAACCTTCAGGGTATGATTCACTTCAGAAAACAGTCCTACTGATAATTGAGAGTTAATTATTCAAGTACCAAGAGACTTTATAATTGGCTTTGACAGAATATTTATAAGTTGTACTATGCATTTCACTGAATTAGTGTTCAGTTTGTCCTACTGACTTAGGGCAAGCATTAGAGGAAAGATATTTCCAAGGGAATCATAAGTTATGTCTACACTGAGGATCACTGAAGCTGAAAGGCTACGACCTCCAACTGTAGGTTCCCAAACTCATTTAAAAACCAGAAACAGAAAAGAAATTCCTTGTTTATGTGTGAATTTCTTATTACTAATTTACTCAACAAAAGTGTAGTGAGTACCATGCCAGAGACTGCCCTCTGTTCTCCAACATACTTTTCATTCTTAATCCTGAACACACAGCCCGGGTAGGTTTTCACAGCCTCCCCTGCAGTTAGACAATGCCACGGAGCCCAAGTTCTAGCCAATAAAATGTGGGAGAAAATAATGTAAGCTACTTCCAGACCTGGCCCACAAAAACCTCCCATAATGCTGTGCATTCTCTTTTTACTATTCGCCAACAGCACACCTACAGCTAGGGATACAATAGAAGCCGCGTGTTGAATACGGCAGTGGTCCTTGGGGACTGCATGGAACAGAATCCTCCACCCACCCATCTATTCATCACAGACATCTATCTTGAACTTCACATGAGCAAAAAAACAAAGTTCTACTGCGTTGGCACTGATCTAACCAACACACAGTCCTACTGAGTCACTATGCTCAGGACACACCTTAACACAGACATAGGTCTCTATTCTCATGAGCTTAGAGTTTGATAAAGTAAACATACAAGTGTATAGTTAGTGATGATGTTAAGTGCCTTATGAAGAAGGGAGGGGGAGAAGAAGAAAGAGGGATTTGTGAGAAAGAATAACAAACAAACAAACAAACAAACAAAAAAAACAGATATAAAAAAAAAAAGATCAGGAAAACTTGCTCCAAGGAAGTGACATTTAAACTGAGACTTGATATAAATAAACAAACAAACAAACAAACTGAGACTTGATGGGTAAGCAGGCATTTATCAGATTTTTTTTAAAAAGAGGAAAACAGCTTTTCTAACAGAAGAAATCATGAATTTGAAGGTACTGCAGTAGAAGAGGTTGGTACATCCAAGACTTTGGAAGAAGAGTGGTGTGGCTGGAGCCTGAGTTAGAGACATGGGTAGGGAATATCAGGTAGATGCTTGTAGGTAGCATTTAGCTACAAGTATTTACCATTTCTCACCACAATCGCAAACTTCTGGAATTTTAAACATGGGAGTACCGTGATCAGATTTATATATACAGAAGATTGCTCTGTGGGATCATATGAAGAATAGTCTGGAGTGGAGAGACCTAAACAGAGGGTACCAGCCAGGAAGCTGCCGCAAGTAGGGAGGCAATTACAGAGGTGGAGAAAAAAAATTTTTGGATTATATTTTAGGTATAGAATCTACGGAGTTTGGTTACAGATTACCTGAAAAGGCAGCAAAGGAAGGTCTCAAGAACAATTCCCAAGTCTCTGGCATGAGCTGAGGTTTGGGTGGATTTTACTTAAATAGGGAAGAGAAAGATCTGGGGAGAAAAGCGAGACAACAAAGTGGTGATGTTAGGAGACAGTTAGCATATGATCTTGGAGATTAAAGCTATAGGGTGTAAATCTGAAACTCGGTAGTCTTAGCATATGGAAACTGGTTAGGGAAGGATTATGTTACCCATAGAGAACGTGTTGGAGAGAAGAGAACCCAAGGTTGGGTGCAAAGACCTAAAAACTAAAATGTGACAAGTAGAGTTGGCACACCTTGAGATCACAGGAGACTGCCGGAAACAGTCTTCATGGAGTGCTGGAGCTACACACCAGATTGGACAAGGTAGACGATACCTAGGGACACGGGAGAATGAAACTGATACAGACAGCAGCTTCAAGGTGCTTGGCGCTTTTTGTTTTATAAACACAAAATGATTATGCTTTAATGCATGTATTTCTCAACCAAGAGTTCCTCGTGGAAACTTTCCGTGGCATCTGGTAAATTTCTAATTCATTCATTTTAACGGCTGCATCATATTCTTTTTTTTTTTTTTGTATTTTTTTAACGTTTATTTATTTTTGAGACAGAGAGAGACAGAGCATGAATGGGGGAGGGTCAGAGAGTGAGGGAGGCACAGAATCTGAAACAGGCTCCAGGCTCATGAGCTGTCAGCACAGAGCCCGACGCGGGGCTCCAACTCACGGACCACGAGATCGTGACCTGAGCCAAAGTCAGACGCTGAACTGACTGAGCCACCTAGGTGCCCCGGCTACATCATATTCTAGAGCAAATATTCACAATTTTGTCAACCATTTCCCCATTGATGGACATTCAGTTTATTTCCAGGTAGTGAGTGCTACTAACAATATAGTAATAAATAGCCTTGTATATTTGCTTTTATTTCCATGAAACAGATATTCGGGGGAGTAAGTGCCACGCTGAATGTCTATTGCCACTTTGCTTTCCAAAAAGGCACTCTGCAATTCCAACCATGATGAATGCAAACATGTTCCCTTGAGTTCCCACAAGCAACATGGTTCTTTTTAATTTTGCCAGTCTGTTATGTATAAAGTGATACCTCACTGTTGCTGGTACAGTTTACATTTCCCTAACTGCATGCAAACCACAACATCATGTATTTCCTGACCATTTATGTTTGATCTTATATGACACTTTCTGTTCATATCATTTATCCATTTTTCTATTTATTTTCTTGGTAAGTTCTAGGTTCCCAGTTTGGGTTAGAAAAACTACAACATACTTATATTCATTTATAGGTCTATTTAGGATGATATGAGTGTGGGGGAAAATATGAAACTATACATATTAAATTGATGACACAGGGAATGAGGGTCCTGATAGAAGGAGGAAAAGGGTAGTCGAGAGAATAAAGTTCTACAATAATAAAAAATAAGTACATGACCACTTCAATGTATCCATACATATTTTAGTCGTGTGTGTGTGTGTGTGTGTGTGTGTGTGTGTGTGTGTGTGTAGGGAGGGAGGGAGAGAGAGAGACACGGAGGGAAGGAGAGAAATCAAAAGTAATTACAGGACAGAGGAAAGATAGCAGAGTAGGAGGAACCTGAGTTCACCACCTCCCATGGACACACCGAGGCAACAACTAAATGTACTTCAACTTACTCTGAGGACAGACAACCTGAAGACTGGCAGAACAGATATGCCACAGCAAAAGTCATAAAGAGATGGCCACATCAAAAACAGTAGGAGGGGCAGAGATGGGGTCAGGAACCAAACCAGCTGTGTGGCTCCCCACACACAAAAGGTACATTACAAGCATGGGGGAACAAAGGGATCGAGCCCCACACCAGGCACCCCCGGTTCTGGGTAGCTGCACTGGAAGGATGAGACCACATAATATCTGGCTTTGATCATCAGTAGGGCTTAACTCCAGGAGAGCTGCAGAAAACCAGTCTCTGCTCTTAAAGAGTCAGCATGCTACATCGCTCAGTAGGGGACCCAGCACAGAAGTAGCAATTTGAAAAGTGCCTGGGTTATACATGAAAGAGATTTGTTAACTAATTTTCGAACATGTGCCAAAGGAGCACAGATCTACCAGAGTTTTCTGGGGAAACAGAAGTTCTGGTGGCACTATATTTCTTGCCCTCCTCAGCCCAGATAGCTAGAGGCTCGAGACAATTGGTTCCAACACTCTCCGTTGGACACTCTATGTTGCTAACACAGTTTGCCCTGCCCTGGCATTCCCCTGCAGAGCCATTCCACTCAATCTACCACCCCAGCAGACATCCTGTCCAAAATGGCTCCCGTGTTGCCACACCCAGCAGGCATCCTCAGTCAGGACCAGCGTTCCCCCAAAGAAACTACCACACCATAATACTCAGGCAACCCCAGCTGAGACCAGGGCCCCTCCAAAGAGACTTCTGACCCAAAAAGGAGCAAATGCTCTACACAGCAGTGTACTCACAGTATCCAAAACCAGGCCTCTTACCCAGCTGCACTGGGAACAGAGCCTTCCCACCATTACATTTACAGCAGCGTGGCTAATCATTGCAGACAGCAGTCTGAGGGCCAGCCCTGACCACCAGCATGTTCAGAGTGGTTACAGCAGGGCATCTCAGGCAGCCATGTAAGGAACGAGGCCTGCCCACCAGTGCATCTGCAACAGTTACAGTCCAGTCAAAACAGAAGGGCACATACAGCCCACACAGAAGACACCCCTGGAGCACCTGATTCTGGTGACCAGGGGGATTGTGCTACAGGGTACCATCGAATTCCTTCTACACAAGGCCACTACTTTCAACACCTGGAGACATGGCTTACCTACCTAGTACACAGAAACAAACATAGAGTTGAACAAAAAGAGGAAACGGGAATATGTTCCAAACAAAAGAATAAGACAAAATCACAGAAAAAGAAATAAACCAAAGAGAAAGAAGCAATCTACCTGATAAAGTTTGAAATAATGGTCATAAAGATACTCACCAGACTAGAAGACAGAGTGCATGAACTCCATGAACACTTCAACAAATAGAGAGAAAAATATGAAAAAAATCAGAACTAAAGGATACAATAACTGAAATTTTAAAAAACGCTATAGGGAATCAGCAACAAATAGAGGATGAAGAAAAATGGTTCAGCAAGCTGGAAAAGGGCAAGGAAAAGAACCCAGGCTAAAGAGCAATGAATAAAAATAATTTTAAAAAGTGAGGATAGGGGCACCTGGGTGGCTCAGTCAGTTAAGCATCTGACTCTTGATTTCAGCTCAGGTCATGATCTCACCATCATGAGCTCGAGACCTGCATTAGGTTCTGAGCTGGACATGAAGCCTGCTTAAGATGCTCTCTCCCTCTCCCCCTCCCTTGCTTGCATTCTCTCTCTCTCAAAAAAAAAAAAAAGAGTAAGGGGGGGCCTGGGTGGCTCAGTCAGTTAAGCATCCTACTTTAGCTCAGGTCATGATCTTGCAGTCCATGAGTTCAAGCCCCACATCAGGCTATGTGCTGACAGCTCAGAGCCTGAAGCCTGCTTCAGATTCTGTGTCTCCCTCTCTCTTTCTGTCCCTCCTCCATTCACACTCTGCCTCTCTCACACACACAAAAATAAATAAACATTAAAAAAACATTTTAAAAAGTGGGGATAAGTTAAAGGACCTCAGGAACAACATCAAGAGTATAACATTCACAATATAGGGGTCCAAGAAGGAGAAGAATGATAAAAAGGTGCAAAAAACTTATTTTAAGATATAATAGCTGAAAATTTCCCTATTCTGGGAAAGGAAATGGACATCTAGTCCAGGGAACACATAAAGCCCCCAAAAAATTAACTCAAGGAGGTCCACACCAAGACACATAATAATTAAAATGGCAAATACTAAAGATAAAGAGAGAATCTTAAAAGTAGCAGAAGAAAAGAAAGTTACATACAAGGGAAACCCCATAAGGTTATCAGCTGATTTTTCAGCAGAAACTTTGCAGGCCAAAAGGGAGTGACAGGATATATTAAAGTACTAAAAGGAAGAAACCTAAAACCAAGAATACTATATCCAACAAGATTATCATTCATAACTGAAGGGGAAATAAAGAGTTTCCCAGAAAAGCAAAAGTTAAAGGAGTTCATCACCACTAACCAGGCTTATAATAAATGTTAAAAGAATTCTTTAAGTATGAAGAAAAGATCATTACTAGAAGTAAGGATCTTATGAAGGGAAAAAAATTCACCAGAAAAAACAAACTACACATAAAAGTATTAGAATAATCACTTATAAAGTCCAGTATGAAGGTTAAAAATACATAAGTAGTAGAGTCAGTTATATCTACAAAAATTAGTTACGGGGTACCAAAATAAAAAGGTATAAAATATGACATATACATAAAATGTGGAGAGGGGAGTAAAAATGTACTGCTATTAGTGACCATCAATGTAAGTGACCACCAACTTAATTTAAGCTGCTATGTACATAGGATGTTATATATGAACCTCATGGTAACCATAAACCAAAAATAAAGAGAAAGGATTCCAGGCATAACACTGAAGAAAGTCATCAAACCATTAGGAAAGACAGTAAGAGAAGAAAGAAGCAGAACTAGAAAAACAACCAGAAAACAATTAACAAAACTGGCAAGAAATCCATACCTACCAATAATTACTTTAAATGTAAATAGATGATGGGGCACCTGGGGGCATCTGGGTGGCTCAGTCAGTTGAGCGTCTGACTTCGGCTCAGATCACGATCTCACGGTTCGTGGGTTCAAGCCCTGCATCGGGCTCTGTGCTGACAGCTCGGAGCCTGGAGCCTGCTTCAGATTCTGTGTCTCCCTTTCTCTCTCCCCTCCCCTGCTCATACTGTCTCTGTCTCTCAAAAATAAATAAGTGTAAAAACAAAACTTTTAATGTAAACAGATGAATTACTCCAACCAAAAGACATAGGGTGCCTGAACAGATTTAAAAAGCAAATACACAAACAAGACCTATCTATATGCTAGATATGCTACAACAAACTCACTTCAGACCTAAAAACATATACAAACTGAAAATGAAGGGATGGAAAAAGATATTCCATGTAAATAGGAGTGGGGAAAAAAACGTGGGGTAGCAATAATTATACCAGACAAAAGAGACTTTAAACACAGACTGTAACAAGAGATGGCAGAAAAGAGCATTACAAAATGATAAAGGGATCAAGCCAACAAGAGGATACAACAATTGGAAATATATGTGCACCCAACATAAAAGCACTCAAATATATAAAACAAGTATTAAGAGGTGCAAAGGGAGAAATGGACAGCAATACAATAACAGTAGAGAACTTTAATACCCCAATTACATCAATGATTAGATAATATAGACAAAAAATTATAAGAAGACAGTGGTCATGAATGACACATTAGACCAGATAAGCTTAACAGATATATACAGAACATTCCATCCAATAACAGCAGAATACACATACTTTCCAAATATACATGGAACATTCTCCAGGATAAATAACATGTCACGCAATATAACAAGACTCAATAAACTTAAGATTAAAATCAAATCAGGGGTGCCTGGGTGGCTCAGTCAGTTAAGCATCTGACTCTTGATCTCAGCTCAGGTCTTGATTTCAGGGTCATGAGTTCAATTAAGCCCCTCATTGAGCTCTATGCTGGGAATGAAGCCTACTTTAAAAATTTTTCAAACCAAGCATCTTTTCTGATCACAATGGTATGACTCTAGGAATCAATTACAAGGAAAGAACTGGAAGAAACAACAAACATGTGAAGGCAAAACAACATGCTACTAAACAACCAATGAATAGTGAGGAAACAAAGGAAGAAATTAAAAAGTACCTAGAGATAAATAAAAATGGAAACACTACAATTCAATCTCTTTGGAACACAGCAAAATCAGTCCTTACCTGAGGGAAAGGGCAAGTTTACAGTAATAAAAGTCTATCACAAGAAACAAGAAAAATCTCAAAAACATTCTAACCTCACACCTAAAGGAACTAGAAAAGGAACCCAAAAAATCCCAAAGTAAGTAGAAAGAAATGATAATAAAGAGGAGAGGAAATAAATGAAATAGACACTTAAAAAAAAAGAAAAGCTCAATAAAGCTAAGAGCTAGTTCCTTAAAAAGCTAAACAAAATTTATAAGCATATAGTCAGATTCATCAAGTTAAGCAGAGAATTGAAATAAATAAAATCAGAAATGAAAGAGAAGTTGCAACTGAAAACACAGAAAGACAAAGAATTACTAGTCTACAATAGGGGTGTCTGTGTGGCTCAGTCGGTTAAGCATCCAACTTCGGCTCAGGTCATGATCCCGTGGTTCATGAGTTCAAGCCCCTCATTGGAGCCTGTTTGGGATTCTTTCCTTCCATATATCTCTGCCCCTTCCCCACTTGTGCACTCTCTCTCTTTCTCTCTCAAAATCAATAAATAAACTTTAAAAAAGAGAGAGAGAGACTAGTATAATAAATTATGTCAAAAAGTTGGACTGCCTAGAAGAAATAAATTCTTAGCAACATACAACCTTCCAAGACTGAATCACAGAGAAATAGAAAATCTGAACAGACCAATTACTAAGTAATAAAACTGAACCAGTAACCAAAAGATCCTAACAAAAGTCCAGGACCAGATGTCTTCAGGGAGAATTCTACCAAACATTTTTTTAAAAAGTTAATAGCTATCCTTCTTAAATTATTCCCCCCACCAAAAAAAACAGAAGGAAAAATAAAGCTTCCAAATTCATTCTACAAGGCCAGAATTACCCTGATCCCCAAAATCAGAAAAGACACTACAACAAAAAAAAGAAAATTACAAGTCACTATCTCTGCTGAACATAGATGCAAAAATTCTCAACAAAGTATTAGCAAACAATATTCAACAATACATCAAAAGCATCATTTACCACAATCAAGTGGGATTTATTCCAGGGATGCACAAATAGTCCAGTATACGCAAATAGATCAATGTGATATACCACATTAACAAACGAAGGATAAAAATCATTTGATCATCTCAATAAATACAAAAAAGCATTTGACAAAATTCAACATCCATTTATGAAAAATACTCTCAATGAAGTGGGTATAGAAGAAATATACTCATATAATAAAGGCCATAAATCACAAAACCACAGCTAACATTGTACTCAATAGTGAAAAGCTGAAAGCTTTTCCTCTAAGATCAAAACTATAAGACACTGATGAAAGAAACTGAAGGTACAAACAAATGGAAACATATACCATGCTCATGGGTTGAAAGTATTAATAGTGTTAAAATGTCCATACTACAGAAGACACTCTTGTTCAATGCAATCTCTATCAAAATACCAATAGTATTTTTCACAGAACTAGAATAAAACATTCTAAATTTTGTAAAAACAACAAAATATCCTAATATAAAATCTCTCTTGAGAGAGAGGAACAGATCTGGAAGTATAACAATCCAAGATTTCAAAATATACCACAAAGCTATAGTAATCAAAACAGTATGGTACTGGCAAAATACCATAATAGAAATATCAGAATTTTTTTCTTTATGGTGTTGGTCTTCTTTTGCAATTATTTTTATTTATTTTTTCAATATATGAAACTTATTGTCAAATTGGTTTCCATACAACACCCAGTGCTCATCCCAAAAGATGCTCTCTTCAATGCCCATCACCTACCCTACCCTCCCTCCCACCCCCCATCAACCCTCAGTTTGTTCTCAGTTTTTAAGAATCTCTTATGCTTTGGCTCTCTCCCACTCTAACCTCTTTTTTTTTCCTTCCCCTCCCCCCTGGTCTTCTGTTAAGTTTCTCAGGATCCACCTAAGAGTGAAAACATATGGTATCTGTCTTTCTCTGTATGACTTATTTCACTTAGCATCACACTCTCCAGTTCCATTCACGTTGCTACAAAGGGCCATATTTCATTCTTTCTCATTGCCACGTAGCACTCCATTGTGTATATAAACCACAATTTCTTTATCCATTCATCAGTTGATGGACATTTAGGCTTTTTCCACAATTTGGCTATTGTTGAGAGTGCTGCTATAAATACTGGGGTACAAGTGCCCCTATGCAACAGTACTCCTGTATCCCTTGGGTGAATTCCTAGCAGTGCTACTGCTGGGTCATAGGGTAGGTCTATTTTTAATTTTTTGAGGAACCTCCACACTGTTTTCCAGAGCGGCTGCACCAATCTGCATTCCCACCAACAGTGCAAGAGGGTTCCCGTTTCTCCACATCCTCTCCAGCATCTATAGTCTCCTGATTTGTTCATTTTGGCCACTCTGACTGGCGTGAGGTGGTATCTGAGTGTGGTTTTGATTTGTATTTCCCTGATGAGGAGCGGCGTTGAGCATCTTTTCATGTGCCTGTTGGCCATCCAGAGGTCTTCTTTAGAGAAGTGTCTATTCATGTGTTCTGCCCGTTTCTTCACTGAGTTGTTTTTCCGGTGTGGAGTTTGGGGAGCTCTTTATAGATTTTGGATACTAGCCCTTTGTCCTATATGTCATTTGCAAATATCTTTTCCCATTCCCTTGGTTGCCTTTTACTTTTGTTGGTTGTTCCCTTTGCTGTGCAGAAGCTTTTTATCTTCATGAGGTTCCAGTAGTTCATTTTTGCTTTTAATTCCCTTGCCTTTGGAGATGGGTCAAGTAAGAAATTGCTACGACTGAGGTCAGAGAGGTCTTTTCCTGCTTTCTCCTCTAGGGTTTCGATGGTTTCCTGTCTCACATTCAGGTCCTTTATCCATTTTGAGTTTATTTTTGTGAATGGTGTGAGAAAGTGGTCTAGTTTCAACTTTCTGCATGCTGCTGTCCAGTTCTCCCAGCACCATTTGTTAAAGAGACTGTCTTTTTTCCATTGGATGTTCTTTCCTGCTTTGTCAAAGATGAGTTGGCCATATGTTTGTGGGTCTAGTTCTGGGGCTTCTATTCTATTCCATTGGTCTATGTGTCTGTTTTGGGGCCAATACCATGCTGTCTTCATGATTACAGCTTTGTAGTAGAGGCTAAAGTCTGGGATTATGATGCCTCCTGATTTGGTCTTCTTCAAAATTACTTTGGCTATCCGGGGCCTTTTGTGGTTCCATATGAATTTTAGGATTGCTTGTTCTAGCTTCGAGAGGAATGCCGGTGCAATTTTGATTGGGATTGCATTGAACGTGTAGATAGCTTTGGGTAGTATTGACATTTTGACAACATTTATTCTTCCAATCCACGAGCACAGAATATTTTTCCATTTCTTTATATCTTCTTCAATTTCCTTCATAAGCTTTCTATAGTTTTCAGCATACAGATCTTTTACATCTTTGGTTAGATTTATCCCTAGGTATTTTATGCTTCTTGGTGCAATTGTGAATGGGATCAGTTTCTTTATTTGTCTTTCTGTTGCTTCATTATTAGTGTATAAGAATGCAACTGATTTCTGTACATTGATTTTGTATCCTGCAACTTTGCTAAATTCATGTATCAGTTCTAGCAGACTTCTGGTGGAGTCTATCAGATTTTCCTTGTATAATATCATGTCATCTGCAAAAAGTGAAAGCTTAACTTCATCTTTGCCAATTTTCATGCCTTTGATTTCCTTTTGTTGTCTGATTGCTGATGCTAGAACTTCCAACACTATGTTAAACAACAGTGGTGCGAGTGGACATCCCTGTCGTGTTCCTGATCTCAGGGAAAAAGCTCTCAGTTTTTCCCCGTTGAGGATGATGTTAGCTGTGGGCTTTTCATAAATGGCTTTTATGATGTTTAAGTATGTTCCTTCTATCCCGACTTTCTCGAGGGTTTTTATTAAGAAATGTTGCTGAATTTTGTCAAATGCCTTTTCTGCATCGATTGACAGGATCATATGGTTCTTATCTTTTCTTTTATTAATGTGATGTATCACGTTGATTGATTTGCAAATGTTGAACCAGCCCTGCATCCCAGGAATGAATCCCACTTGATCATGGTGAATAATTCTTTTTATATGCTGTTGAATTCGATTTGCTAGTATCTTATTGAGAATTTTTGCATCCATAGTCATCAGGGATACTGGCCTGTAGTTCTCTTTTTTTAATGGGTCTCTCTCTGGTTTAGGAATCAAAGTAATACTGGCTTCATAGAATGAGTCTGGAAGTTTTCCTTCCTTTTCTATTTTTTGGAATAGCTTGAGAAGGATAGGTATTATCTCTGCTTTAAACGTCTGGTAGAACTCCCTTGGGAAGCCATATGGTCCTGGACTCTTATTTGTTGGGAGGTTTTTGATAACTGAATCAATTTCTTCGCTGGTTATGGGTCTGTTCAAGCTTTCGATTTCCTCCTGATTGTTTTGGAAGCGTGTGGGTGTTTAGGAATTTGTCCATTTCTTTCCAGGTTGTCCAGTTTGTTGCCATATAATTTTTCATAGTATTCCCTGATAATTGCTTGTATCTCTGAGAGATTGGTTGTAATAATTCCATTTTCATTCATGATTTTATCTATTTGGGTCATCTCCCTTTTCTTTTTGAGAAGCCTGGCTAGAGGTTTATCAATTTTGTTTAGTTTTTCAAAAAACCAACTCTTGGTTTCATTGATCTGCTCTACAGTTTTTTTAGATTCTATATTGTTTATTTCTGGTCTGATCTTTATTATTTCTCTTCTTCTGCTGGGTTTAGGCTGTCTTTGCTGTTCTGCTTCTATTTCCTTTAGGTGTGCTGTTAGATTTTGTATTTGGGATTTTTCTTGTTTCTTGAGAGAGGCCTGGGTTGCAATGTATTTTCCTCTCAGGACTGCCTTCGCTGCATCCCGAAGCATTTGGATTATTGTATTTTCATTTTCATTTGCTTCCATATATTTTTTAATTTCTTCTCTAATTGCCTGGTTGACCCATTCATTCTTTAGTAGGGTGTCCTTTAACCTCCATGCTTTTGGAGGTTTTCCAGACTTTTTCCTATTGTTGATTTCAAGCTTCATAGCATTGTGGTCTGAAAGTATGCATGGTATGATCTCAATTCTTGTATATTTATGAAGGGCTGTTTTGTGACCCAGTATGTGATCTATGTTGGAGAATGTTCCATGTGCACTCGAGAAGAAAGTATATTCTGTTGCTTTGGGATGCAGAGTTCTAAATATATCTGTCAAGTCCATCTGATCCAATGTATCATTCAGGGCCCTTGTTTCTTTACTGACCGTGTGTCTAGATGATCTATCCACTGTTGTAAGTGGAGTATTAAAGTCCCCTGCAATTACCGCATTCTTATCAATAAGGTTGCTTATGTTTGTGAGTAATCGTTTTATATATTTGGGGGCTCCTGTATTCGGCACATAGACATTTATAATTGTTAGCTCTTCCTGATGGATAGACCCTGTAATTATTATATAATGCCCTTCTTCATCTCTTGTTACAGCCTTTGAAGTCTAGTTTGTCTGATATAAGTATGGCTACGCCAGGTTTCTTTTGACTTCCAGTAGCATGATAAATAGTTCTCCATCACCTCACTTTGAATCTGAAGGTGTCCTCAGGTCTTAAATGAGTCTCTTGTAGACAGCAAATAGATGGGTCTTGTTTTTTTATCCATTCTGATGCCCTATGTCTTTTGGTTGGTGCACTGCAGTTAGTCCATTTACGTTCAGTGTTATTATAGAAAGATATGGGTTTAGAGTCATTGTGATGTCTGTAGGTTTCATGCTTGTAGCGATGTCTCTGGTACTTTGTCTCCCAGGATCCCCCTTAGGATCTCTTGTAGGGCTGGTTTAGTGGTGACAAATTCCTTCAGTTTTTGTTTGTTTGGGAAGACCTTTATCTCTCCTATTCTAAATGACAGACTTGCTGGATAAAGGATTCTCGGCTGCATAATTTTTCTGTTCATCACATTGAAGATTTCCTGCCATTCTTTTCTGGCCTGCCAAGTTTCAGTAGAGAGATCTGTCACGAGTCTTATCGGTCTCACTTTATATGTTAGAGCACGTTTATCCCCAGCTGCTTTCAGAATTTTCCCTCTCTCTTCCTCCTCTGGAATACCAATTACGCGTAGATTATTTCTCTTTAGTGCATCACTTAGTTCTCTAATTTTCCCCTCATACTCCTGGATTTTTTTATCTCTCTTTTTCTCAGCTTCCTCTTTTTCCATAATTTTATCTTCTAGTTCACCTATTCTCTCCTCTGCCTCTTCAATCGGAGCCATGGTTGTTTCCATTTTATTTTGCAGCTCGTTTATAGCATTTTTTAGCTCCTCCTGACTGTTCCTTAGTCCCTTGATCTCTGTAGCAATAGATTCTCTGCTGTCCTCTATACTGTTTTCAAGCCCAGTGATTAATTTTATGAGTATTATTCTAAATTCACTTTCTGTTATATTGTTTAAATCGTTTTTGATCAGTTTGTTAGCTGTTGTTATTTCCTGGAGTTTTTTTTGAGGGGAATTCTTCCGTTTCGTCATTTTGGATAGTCCCTGGAGTGGTGTGGAACTGCAGGGCACTCCCCCGTGCTGTCTTGATTAACTTGTGTTGGTGGGCGGGGCCGCAGTCAGACCTGATGTCTGCCCCCAGCCCACC
Organism: Lynx canadensis; assembly: GCF_007474595.2. NCBI lineage: Eukaryota > Metazoa > Chordata > Mammalia > Carnivora > Felidae > Lynx > Lynx canadensis. The sequence goes on along the minus strand of NC_044309.1, from coordinate 5,666,546 downwards.
TTGGGGCCACAGTCAGACTGGTATGTACTTTATCTTCCCCTCTCCTAGGGGCGGGATTCACCGTGGGGTGGCGTGGCCCGTCTGGGCTACTTGCACACTGCCAGGCTTGTGGTGCTGGGGGTCTGGCATATTAGCTGGGGTGGGTAGGCAAGGTGCACAGGGGCGGGAGGGGCAGGCTCAGCTCACTTATCCTTCGGTGATCGGCTTCCGGAGGGGTCCTGCAGCACCGGGAGTGAGTCAGACCCGCAGCTGGAGGGATGGATCCGCAGAAGCACAGCGTTGGGTGTTTGCGCAGTGCAAGCAAGTTCCTTGGCAGGAACCGGTTCCCTTTGGGATTTTGGCTGGGGGATGGGCGGGGGAGATGGCGCTGGCAAGTGCCTTTGTTCCCCGCCAAGTTGAGCTCTGTCGTCCAGGGCTCAACAACTCTCCCTCCCACTGTCCTCCAGCCTTCCCGCTCTCTGAGCAGAGCTGTTAACTTACAACCTTCCAGATGTTAAGTCCTGCTTGCTGTCCGAACACACTCCGCCCGGCCCCTCAGCTTTTGCCAGCCAGACCCGGGGTCTCTGCTTGGCCGGCGGGCTGCCCCTCCGCCCGGCTCCCTCCCGCCAGTCCGTGTAGCGGGCACCGCCTCTCCACCCTTCCTACCCTCTTCCGTGGGCCTCTTGTCTGCGCTTGGCTCCGGAGACTCCATTCTGCTAGTCTTCTGGTGGTTTTCTGGGTTATTTAGGCAGGTGTAGGTGGAATCTAAGTGATCAGCAGAACACGCGGTGAGCCCAGTGTTCTACTATGCCGCCATCTTCCCTGTTCCTTCTTTTCTATTAGAAATTTTTAATTAGAAATTAAAATTAGAAATATTAGAAATTCTAATTAGAAATTAGAAATAGAAATATTAGAAATAACCCCACGTCTATATGGTCAATTAATCTATAACAAAGAAGGCAAGACTATACACTGGGGAAAAGACAGTCTCTTCAACAAATGGTACTGGAAAAACTGGATGGCTATATGCAAAAGAACGAAACTGGACTTCTTTCTTACACCATACACAAAAATAAATTCAAAATGGAATAAAGACCTAAATGTAAGACATGAAGAAAGCATGGGCAGTAAACTCACAGACATTGGCGTTAGCAATATTTTTATGGATAGATATCCTCAGGCAGGAGAAACAAAAGCAAAATTAAACTATCAGGACTACACAAAATATATACAGAACTTATACAACTCAACACCAAAAAAACTACAAATAATCTGATTCAAAATGGGCAGAGGACATGGATAAACACTTTTCCAAATTAGACATACTGATGGCCAAGAGACACATAGAAAGATGTTCAACATCACTAATCATCAGGGAAAATAAATCAAAACCACCATGAGATAGCAACTCACACCAGTTAGAATGGCTAAAATCAAAAATACAAGAAATAACAATTGTTGTAGAGGATGTGGAGAAAAAGGAACACTCACGCACCAGTGGTGGGAACACAAGTTGGTGCAGCCACTGTGGAAGACAGTGTGACGGTTCCTCAAAAAAATTAAAAACAGATTCATCATATAATCCAATAATTCCACTAGGGGGTATCTACCCAAAGATGAAAAAAAAGATATATGCACCCCTATGATTATTGCACATTATTTACAATAGCCAACACATGGAAGTGGCCCAAGTGTCCATCGCTAGATGAGTGGATAAAGAAGAGGTGAGATATATATATATATATATATATACACACACACACACACACACATATATATATGTGTGTGTGTGTGTGTATGTGTGTGTGACACACACACAATGGAATATTATTCAGCCACATAAAATAATGAAATCTTGTCAATTGCAACAACATGGACGGAGCTAGAAAGTATAACACTAAGTGAAGTAAGTCAAAGAAAGACAAATACTACATGATTTCACTCATGTGGAATGTACAAAACAAAGAAAAAATAAAAGAAAACAAAACAAACAACAACAACAACAACAAAAAAAACCAGACTCTTAAATATATAGAACAAACTGATGCTTACCAGGGTCAGAGAATGGATGAAGTAAGTGAAAGGGATTAGAAGTAAACTTATCATGATGAGTACTGAGTAACGTTCAGAATTATTAAATCACTGTATTGTACACCTGAAAGTAATATAACTCTGTACGTTAATTGTATTTGAATTAAAAACTCAAATAACTCCCTTAAAAGGCCAAATATAAGTTAAAAGACAACATGGAAAGTGGAATAAATAAAAATCAAAAAATAAAAAATATATTGACAAGAAATGTATGTGTATCACAAAGATCCACAGCTTAATAGAGAAAAATGCACAGCGGTTGCATATCCGACAATTAAGAGACTATTAAATAAATAATAATTTACTTTGAAATAAAATGCTTTCCAGCCGCAAAGAACAATGTCCTGGAGATGTATTTACCAACATGGAAACACTTTTAATTAAATACACACACACACACACACACACACACACACACACACACACAGAATTCATATAATTCAATGGCAGAAAAACAAATAATCCAATTAGAAAATGGTCAGAGGACCTGAAGAGATATTTTTCCAAAGACATACTAATCGCCAAGAAACACATGGAAAGATGCTCAACAACATTGATCATCAGAGATATGAAATTCAAAACCACAATAAAGTATCACTCCACCCCAGTCAGAATGGTTAGTATCAAAAAGACAAGAAATAACAAGTGTTGGCAGGAAATGGAGAAAAGGGAACCGTAATACACTGTTTTGGGAATGTATATTGGTGCAGCCACTCTAGAAAACAGTATGAAGTTTCCTCAAAAAACTAAAACTAAAAGAATCATAATGTCCAGAATTCTACTTCTGGGTATTTACCCAGGACAATGAAAACACTAATCTGAAAAGATATGTGCACCCCTATATTTATTGCAGCATTATTTACAATAGACAAAATCTAGAAGCAAGCTAAGTGAGCACTGACAGATAAATAGAGATGCGGTATGTATACCCGATCAAATATTAGCCATAAAAAGTAATGAGATCTTGCCTTTTGCAAGAGGATAAGGAGAAATAAGTCATACAGGAAAGACAAATGCCGTATTATTTCACTTCTATGTAGAATCTAAAAGAAAAAACAGAAAAACAAACAACAACAACAACAGACTCATAAAAATCAAACTGGGAGTTGCCACAGGATGGGGGGGGGGATGGGCAAATAGGCGAAGGGGATTAGGAGGTACAAACTTCCAGTTAATAAAATAAATAAGTGATAGAATGAAAAGCACAGCATAGGAAATATAGTCAATAATACAGTAATCATTTCATGTGATAACAGATGGTAACTACACTTACATTGCATAATTTTTATAATTGTCAAATCACTATGCTATGAAACTAACGTAATATTGTATGTCAATTATGCTCAATTAAAAATTTGAAAAAGTAATTACCAAAATAAACCAAACATACCAAAAAAAACCCCAAAAGTGAAAGTTTAGGCAATGCTTTGTCAGGCAGGCAGTTTCTAGCAAACTAGAGTAGAATTTAACTTTTTAGTACATGATCTATTTTTTACCATTACTGGTGATGTTAACTGTCACCCTTTGGTTAAGCTGGTGATCTACCAAGTTTCTGCGCCATAAGTTTATTTTGCTTTCTCCTTTATTTATTATATTTATCTTTACTTGTTGATGCATTTATTTTTATCTGTATGTACTTCTTGGATTCTTATTTCACTTTATGGATGATAAATCTTTACTGTAATAATTTTTACTGATGTTCAAATTGCCCCAAACTTGATACATGGGGGTTTCTTCAGGCTGGCTTCTGTTTTCTTTCCACCTGCCCACATCATTCTCTAAGCATTTCCCTACTTTCTGGTAAGTAAGATAGTTCAGGTTCATCCTACACTCTCCCTGTTCTAGACCAAGAATCAACCATTTCTCCAAAGAGCACTGTTTTTTCTAGTAAAAAATGGTACCCAGAAACCAAGACCTGGGAACCATATACGTTGTTACTGTGGTGTCATTGAATTTCTCAGAAGACAGACTTAGGAAGCAGGTACTATAAATAAGTGTGTCTGCAAATATATATTTCAATATCTACCTATGTATTTACGTCTACATCTATATATTAAAACCCATGAGTTCAAAATACTTCCCAACTTCAGCCCAACACCATAGCATTCATGCTCTTTCCCCCTTTTCATATTTGTAACTACCTTCTCCAACAGTGAAAACTCTTTTTCCTTTTATCTGCAACATATTTACTTATACCCACAATCCCAGAATATATTCTGGGATTGTATATATATATACAATGGGATTTATATATATATAAAGCGGCTTTATCTTGCCTCCGTGTTAAAAAGACTACTAGCTGTAATCCATTACTTAGAGTTCTCTGTATCTTTAGCCTCAGAACATATATAGTTCATGCAATTGATTTTTAACCTCATTTTCCATCTGTTTGGCACAAGTATATTTAAAACATAATTGATTTCTTATATTGACTTTGTATCCTGCTACTCAATTTACATCCAGTTTCGGGAGTTTTTTTTTTATAGATTTCTTGGGGTTTTCTGTTGAAACATGTTATGTGCGAATGATGACAATTTTACTTCTTTCTCTGCAACTTGATTCTCTCTGCTTGTTTCCTCTTGTTTAATGGCACGCTGGCTATGGCCTCCAGGATGATGTTGAATACAAGTGGTGAGTGCAAGCATCCTCTCCTTGTTCCCAGTTTTAGTGGGACCAAGGTTAATATTTCACCATTAAGGATGATGTTAGCAAAAGAATTTTTGTAGATGCCCTTTTTCAGGGTGATGAACTTTCCTTCTTTTTTTTTTTTTTAATTTTTTTTATTAATTTTTTTTAACGTTTATTTATTTTTGAGACAGAGAGAGAGACAGAGCATGAACGGGGGAGGAGCAGAGAGAGAGGGAGACACAGAATCGGAAGCAGGCTCCAGGCTCTGAGCCGTCAGCCCAGAGCCCGATGCGGGGCTCGAACTCACGGACCGCGAGATCGCGAGATCGTGACCTGAGCCGAAGTCGGACGCTTAACGACTGAGCCACCCCAGGCGCCCCTGAACTTTCCTTCTAATCCCGGTTTTCGAGATTGTTCTTTCGGAAACTGGATTTCAACTTTGTCCAGTGCTTTTTACCACATCTGATGAAATGATGGTGTACTTTTCCTTTCCTTTAGTCTTAATGTGGTGAATAACGTGATCGATTCTCAAACACTTAACCAACTCTGTACTCCTTGAATAAAGCCCACTTGCTCATTACAGATTCTCTGTTTATATACTGCTGAAGATATTTTTATAAACTCTTGCACAAGATGCTCAAGGTTTTTCATGTCCTTCCCCACTCTCTCCCCATGGATCAGTTTTCTGTGACTACAGTAACAAATTGCCACAAACTGGGTGGCTTAAAACAGCAGCTACTTCTTCTCTAGAAATCCTGGAGGCCGAGTGTGAAGTCGGTTTCACGGAGTCAAAGTCAAGGTACCAGGAGAGCGATGCTCCCTCTGCAGACTGCAGGGAAGGATCTGCTCCTTGCCTCTGCCGGCTTCTGCGGTTGGATCACTGTAGTCTCTGCCTCCACGGCCACACCGCTTCCTTCCCTTCTGTTTGTGTGCAGTCTCCCTCCGCCTCCCTCTTACAAGGATACATGTGATTGTCTGGGGACCGGCTGGACAACCCAGGATAAACCTACCATCTCAAGATCCTTACATTCATCACACCTGCAAAGGCTCTTTTTATGCCGTATCAGCTCACATTCACCGTTCCAAGGACGAAACTCTGAGGTCTTTGGGGGGCCGTTTAGCCCACCACATGTACTTTAAAACTTTTTCCCCTTAGCATTAGTGACTCTATTGTCTTCTAGCTCCTCTTACTTCTGATGAGAAGCCAGCTGTTATTATTATTGTTCTTCCCGTACATGATCTGTTTGGAGTTGGTTTTGTGTGTTTGGTTGTTTTGTTTTGTTTGGCTACATTTACGATGTTCTGCTTATCTTTGGATTTCAGCAGTATTACCTGTGCCTTCGCACGGTTTCTTTTGCATTTATCCTGCTTGGGGTTTGTTGAGTTTCTTCAACCTATAATTTGATATTTTTCACCATTTGGGGAAAGCCGTTCAGTATCTCTTTAAGTACCGTTTGCCTCATTTGCGTGTGGTTTCCTCACTATAATGCTATTACCATGAAAGTCTCATTATCTGGGCAGTCACCAGTGGGCAAACACGACTTCCGCAGGTATCTCTGATCAGATTCTTTGTGTTCTTGTTCACTTTCATTCTTGTGCTTGGAAGCAGATGAGCCATTCTACCTTCAGCCTGTTTTCCATCATTGCTTTCCATCTCTCCTCAATTTCTGGTATTAGCATTTTGGTACCTTTTCTTATTCCCCTGCAATTCCCCATCTGAATTCTCCCTCAGATCAATACTTCCGGGATGCAGTACCTATATCAAGTCTGCATGTTACAAACATTATCTGCTCACTGAAAGCTTACCTTTTAAATTTGGTCCCTTTCATTCAGAAAAATCTTTCACTTTAATTTAATCAAATTTATCAGTCTTTTCCTGATCCTTAGGGCTGATGAATAATGATTTGCTCCCATATTTCCTTGTAAGGACTCAAAATGTTTTCCAACTGGAACTTACTTTGTGTGTGATATAAGTAGTGATATAATTTTCTTCTTTTTTTTTTTTTAAATCAGATAACCAATTGGACCAGAATGTGCTGAATAGAAGATCCTTTCCCTACTGCTTCATAATACGATTCTATCATTTATCAAGCCTCCATACCTATATCGGTCTGTCCTAGCTCTCTACTTTGTTGTTCCCTTCTCTCTCTCTCTCTCTCTCTCTCTCTCTGATCTGAACCAATACCATACTTCTATAAACATGTCTCAATGTCTAGTTTTACAAATATCATCCCTTTTCCTATCCTGTTCCTTTTTTAAAAAATGTATATCCTTGGCCTGTATATGTAGAAGCATTTAGGGATTAATTTGTCAAACGTCATTTTTTATAACATCCTACAGTTTTACTATAAGGGAATTTATGGATTATATGGAAAGAAACACCATCTTTATGGGTTTCCCATCCACAATTATCATTTTCTGTTGTTTCATTTGTCATAGTCTTGTTTTTGTCAACCAATAACATTTTATATTTTTCCCACAAGTATCTCCTACATCTTTCACTGAATTTATTATTAGGTACCTTTCAATTATTATAAATAGTGTCTTTTCTTTCTTATACATTATATAAATGATTATTGCTAACCTATAGAAAAGCAATTGATATTTATATATTAAGCTTGGGTCCAGAAATCTTACTAGTGTTTCTTATTAGTTCAAACAGTTTTCTGCAGTTTTTTTTTAAATTTCCTACATAAGTAACACTGGTATCTCAAAATAATGACTTCGTGACTATCTTTTTCTTCTAACTTTTGTACATTTTTCTTCTTTTCCTTATTTTTCAACATAGGTTAGCACTTCTGGAATGATATTTAATAATGGTATGATAAAGGCTTTTTGTTTCTAAATTTAATAGAAATTATTTTAGAATTTCATCATCAAATATGATGTTTTCTGTGTTTATTGGATTAAGGAAATTCCTTTCTACTCTCGTTTACTGAGAATTTGTTTGTTTTATCATGAATGCTGGATTTCATTGAAAACTTTCTTTGCATTCATTATGTTGATCGTATGGCTTTTCTCCTTTAATCTGTCAGTGAGGAAGAGAACACTGATAAATTTTTCTGAAAGGGAACCATCATCACATATCTGGGAAAAATGTGGATTGGTCATAATGTATAATTTAATATAATGCAAACTTGATTTGCTAACTTTTCGTCTCTAAATTCACTAGTAAGATTATTATGTAATATTATCATATTTTGTATGTCTGGTTTTAAATAAATGTTACATTAGCTTCCTAAAATGAGTATCATTTGCTTTTCCTAGATCCTGAAAAAGAATTAAGATAGGGATTTATGTCCCTTGAAGGCTTGGAAACTATCTAGACATTTGTCTAACAGGTCAAATACCCTCATGGGATGAATACATAATTGCTATATCTAGGGAAGTTAATGTTATTAACTTGTACCTTTTAGAAAACGTTTTATCTAACTTGTGTCTTTAACGTCACACTTATGAAATTTTCAAAGCACTCTGAACTCCACTCCTTCAGGATACTGGAGCTAAAGTCACTCCACGTGAGACAGAGGAGTATGGCCTGTGTCCCTGCCTGGACCCCGTGTCTGAAGGAGGTTTCTCAGCTCATGAAAACAAATTAAAACTGTGGAACTCTCTATGGGGAACATTATTTTCCTGGGGCCCAGGACGCCCTACTGGACTACCACGGGATAGACACCCACATGGTAAAGTTCTCCGCCCTTTAAGAAAGTATTTTCCGCCGCTTACCAACCCACCATCACTTCTCTCTGCTTTCACTGCTTCTGCCTGGATCCTCTAATGTCCACTGCATCCTTTCTGCTTTGTCCTCCATTTTCCTTTTTACTTCTTTCATTTGTTTACAATCTTTCTAGGGAAAGAATGGCCTTTCAGAGTCATCAACAAGCACACTTCGTTCCTCAATAGTGAACCGACTAATCCCAGCCTATGGAGTATACTTTTTCAGTTACTATTTTCCCAATCGGTTCATTTTTCCCAGATCCTGAGAGAATTTCCCATAGTGCATTTAAAAAAGGAGATCTTGATTTTTTTTAATGTCTCTTTTTTACCTTTCTTCTTTTTGAGGAAACGGCGGCAGAATGCTCAAAACTGAAAGGAATGTAGAGAAGCAAGGATAATAGGGCTGAGTTAGTTCATTTAAAAATCTGAGATATCCTGGGGCGCCTGGGTGGCGCAGTCGGTTAAGCGTCCGACTTCAGCCAGGTCACGATCTCGCGGTCCGGGAGTTCGAGCCCCGCGTCAGGCTCTGGGCTGATGGCTCAGAGCCTGGAGCCTGTTTCCGATTCTGTGTCTCCCTCTCTCTCTGCCCCTCCCCCGTTCATGCTCTGTCTCTCTCTGTCCCAAAAAAAATAAATAAACGTTGAAAAAAAAAAAAATCTGAGATATCCAGAGGAACTTTAAAAGCCAAGATTTAACCAGAAGTTAACTGGTGTTTGTTTTGCTGAAGATTTGTACATTTTGTTGATCAACTTGGACAAAGTAATCTTATTAAAGAAACACTGGGCCCCTGGGTGGCTCAGTCGGTTAAGCATCCGACATTGGCTCAGGTCACGATCTCACGGTTCGTGAGTTCAAGCCCCGCATCGGGCTCTGTGCCGACAGCTCAGAGCCTGGAGCCTGCTTTGGATTCTGTGTCTCCCCTCTCTCTCTCTGCCCCTCCCTGGCTCTCACCGTCTCTCTCTCTCAAAAATAAATAAACATTAAAAAAAATTTTTTAAAGAAAGACTAATTTGTTTTCAAAGAAATGGATGCTATTTGGTTTTCCAGATTTACAGTCCTTCACAAATCAATCCAGAGACCTGAGTCATCTTCTTTACGATGGTGAGCTACTTGGTAGCTCCAACTTATTTCAAACTGGAATCATGGGAATGCCAGAAGGTATTCTCGGCCATATGTACAGAAAACAATTTCTTTTACCATATTGAAACTAAGTCGTGTATAAAAAAATTTTACGGGCAAGTAAATTGGTCCTGTTTTTATAACTCTTTTTTTTTTTAACATTTATTTTTGAGAGAGACAAAGTGTGAGCAGGGGACAGACAGAGAGGGAAGGAGACACAGAATCCGGAGCGGGCTCCGGGCTCCCAGCCGTCAGCACGGAGCCCGACGCGGGGCTTGAACTCACGAACTGTGAGATTGTGACCTGAGCCGGAGTCAGACGCTTCACCGACTGAGCCCCCAGACACCCCAACCTGTTTCTATCATTCTAATCTATCCGTGCCTCTAAGCTTCCCCAAACTCCTTTCCTGCCCATCTACATCACAAACATGACACACGTACATTTACACACTTGTTTATGCACATACAGAGAGACATAAATTCCTACCCATTAACCTAGCATTTGAATTGTTTCTAGGTCTAGGAAACCTAGATGCATGAGGGCAGGGCTGGGTCTGACCTGGGGGCAGCTGAAAAGGCTTTACTGAATAATCCTCACCAACACAAATCCTGGAGTGCATAAATAATCTGGAAAACTGCCATGACAGCCATCAGGTGAATAAAGAGAAGCGCTCTAGATGCAAAATATAGGGAACAAGGAAGAAATTATGAGGGGTGGCTAGTATTGTAATGAGAAAGAGACCATCCAGAATGCCAAGAATATGCCAAGATACCCAGCAACTCACATTATACCCCACAAGGGCCAACTTGTAGAAACTAATCTTCAGGAGACTGCAGAGCAAAGAATATTATCAGAGACAAAGAGGGTCATTTCATAATGATAAAGATGTCAGTTTATCAGTAGGACTTAATAATTCTAAATATGTATGCGTCTCATTACAAGTCTCAAAATACACTAAGTGAACTATGATAAAACCTCAAGGAGAAAGACAAATCTGCAATTTTCATTAGAGGCTTCAACACATTGCTGACAGGGTATGATGCTGGGGTTTTTAGTGATCATCACCCTAGACTCAATATGCAAATCCAAAGCAGAGTTGAGAAAATCAGGCCTAAAAACATTGCTTGTGCCCCTGGATTGATCTGCACGTGAATGTCCAATCCTGACCTTTCAAGTTAGGAAAAGCAATAAATCTCCCTTTCATTTAAGTTAGTTTGAATTGGGTTTTGGTCCCTTGAAAATGGAAAAGTCATGATTAGTGTAACATGAAGAGTTCATTACCTTTCTATCACCTCTAGGACCTATCCACCTCATCCTCCACAATTTTTCTGTGCTCCCCCCCGACTTCATATCTCACACACACACACACACACACACACACACACACACTCTCACTCACATTCAAAAAAATCTTTTCTTCAGCTTCCCAAACATCCCACATGTTTTCTTATTTCCAGTCCCTGTGATATTGTCTGAGTGTTTGTGTCCTCCAAAAATTCATATGTTGAATCCTAAGCCCCAAAGTGATGGCATTTGGAGGTGGGGCTCTTGGAAGGTTATTGGGCCACAGGTAAAGAGCCCTCAGGAATGGGATCAATGCCTTTATAAAAGCAGCCTGGAAAAGATCCTACATGCCATCTGCCATGCAAGGTTATAGCAAGAAGTCCATGATTTTGGAGGTCCCGGCTGCCGGAATGGTGAGAAATGTATGTCTATTGTTTATGAGTCACTCAATCTGCAGTGTTCTGTTACAGCAGTCCGAAAGGACTACGACACCTTGACACAAGCTTGCCTGGAGAGCTTCACCCATTCACCTGGACTTCTAATCCTCCTTCTGATTTCTGCTAAGGGACACCTCAGCCAGATGCCTTTTATGCCTTTCCTTACCCCCCTCATGCATCTCTTCCTCCCCTGCACTGTGCACTCACCCTCATGATGGCATTCAAAGTTGCTTATTACTTCCTTCGCCGAAAGCTCAGCCAGAAATAGAATTGTCTTAGTTACATCACCAGTCAATAACAGAATGCCTCATCTACAGTAGGCCCACAGTGATGAGTAACTGAATGAATGAATGTATGAATGAATTGATGAGTTACTAAATCCTTTAGAGTGATCTATGAGGCTCTAAAGCTCTTTTTGCAGTTATTCAATGAAGAAAATGGTGTCTGTGTTCCTTAAACTTAGTTCGTTGATCTTTCAAAGGGCCTTTACCCTCCAGACAACAAGAGTTACACCGTGATGGGTTCCTGAGGATATGGGGGGATAGGAATATCCTGAGCTCACTGTGTCCCGTGGGCAACGACATCTAACTAACTCTGAAAAATGACCTGGACACAGGTAGAACAAATCTTCTACAGCTATTCCTAGGAAGAAGGAAGACCACATCCAAAAAGGTAGTGGAGATAAAGACACAGTTGGGAACCAAACCCCCAGGACACCTGACCGTAAGTGGGAGGGACATCACAAGCACAGAGGAGCAAGGGTATGAGACCCCTTACTGGACATGCCTGACCTGGGACCTGCACTGGAAAGACGAGTCCCCATTACTCCTGGATTTGAAAATCAGTGGGGCTTAACTCCAAAGACTTTAAAAAGTTAAACAGGGCTTAAAGACACGAGAGCAGGAGGGCTATAGGAAATGGAGTCCCTGCCCTTAAAGAGCCAGCAAGCTAAATAACTCTACCCTGGACACAGCACAGAAGCAGCAGTTTGGAAAACACCTGGGGCATATGTAAAAGGGATTTACTGACTAATCTTAGAACATGTGAGTATGCCAGAGGGGCAGGGATCTGCAGATTTCTCCAAGAACAAAAGTACTGGGAGGCATCATTTTTCTTGCCCTCTCCCAGCCTAGATAGCCAGACCCGTGCAGAGCCAGTTCTAGAACTCTCCATCTACCTCGCTAGCACTGCAAGCTCCACCCCAGCATTCCCCTGCAGACCCGGCCCACCCAAGCCATCCACCTTAGCAGGCGTCCCTTTGAAGGAGATCCTGCCCTGCTACACCCAGCAGGCAGCCCTGGCCAGAGCTGATGCCACCCCAAAGTGACTCCTGCCCTGGGGAGGGGAGGGACAACCCCATACACCAGCATACCCAAAGTCCCTGTGGCTGCGCCTCTTACTCAGCTGCACAGAGAGCATGCCTGGCCATATGGTGTGCCTGCACCTGGGGAAGAGGCTAACTGCAGACAGCCGGGCTGAGTGCTGGCCCAACCAACCAACAAGCCCCTAGCAGCTGCAGCTGGGCCCCTCAACGGCACAGGAACCACACCTGGCCCGGCGTGCCCACAGCAAGCAAAGTAGGCCATTGCAGCCAGATGAGCTGCAGGCTAGCCCCACCATCAGCATGTCCACAGCAATCATGGCCCAGCCACAAGAGGAGGGCACATGCAGCCCACCGAGGAACACTCTAGGAGGTTCTGGTAATCAGGGAGGGGATTGCACTGTAGAGAAAATCAGGACCTCTTCTAATCAAGGCCACTACGTCCAAGGCCAGAGACAGAGCTGACCTAGCCGATACAAAGAAATGAACACAGAATCGGGCAAAATGAGGAAACGGAGGGATACGTCCCAAGTGAGGGAACAAGACACAATCACAGAAAAAGCTAAATAAAACAGACATCAAGCAATATGCCTGATAAAAAGTTCAAAGTAATGGTATAAAGATACTGGACTTGAGAAAAGAGTTGATGAACTCGGAATTTCAGCAACCACATAGAAAACATAAAGAGAACTGAAGAATACAATAATGGAAATACAAAAATACACTAGAGAGAATCAATAGCAGATTAAAGGATGCAGAAGAATGAATAAGTGATCTGGAAGACAGGGACGTGAATGAAACCACACTGAGCAGCAAAAAGGAAAAAGAATAAAAAATGAAAACAGATTAGGGAACTCTATGACATCATCAAGCATTTGCATTATACGGGACCCAGGGAAGAAAAGAGAGAAGGGGGCAAAAAAAAAAAATTTACTTGAAGAAATAACACCTGAAAACTTCCCTAATCTGGGGAAGGAAATGGACATCTGGTCCAGGGAACGCGTAGAGCCTCCAAAAGGATGAATCCAAGGCGGTCCACACCATGACACATAATAATTAAAATGGCAAAAAGGAATAAGAAGGGAATCTTAAAAGTAGCAGAAGAAAACAGTTATATACAGGGAAACCCCATAAGGCTATCAGCTGATTTTTCATCAGAAACTTTGCAGGCCCCAGGCAGTGACATGATACATTCAAAGACAGAAAGGAAGAAACCTAAAACCAAGAATACTGTATCCAACGAGATTATCATTCAGGACTGAAGGGAAGATAAAGAGTTTCCCAGACAAACAAAAGCTAAAGGAGTTCATCACTACTAAACCACCCTCCCAAGAAACATGAAAGGGACTTAAGTAGAAAATAAAAGGTCGTAACTAGAAATAAGAAAATTGTTGAAGGAAAAAAAATTCATAGGTAAAAGCAAACACACATAAAAGTAGTAGATTAATCATGTATGATACCAGAATGAAAACTAAAAGTACGAAAGTAGTATATCTACAAAAATTAGTGAAGGGATACACAAAATTTTTAAATGTAAAAATATGACATCATATACGTAAACATGGAGAGCGGAGTACAAATGTAGTGTTTTTAGAATGTGTTTGAACTTAAGCGACCATCAACTTAATATAGACTGCTCTACACTTAAAAGGTTATATATGAACCCAATAGGAACCACAAATCTAAAGCCTGTAATAGATATACATAAAATGAGGAAGTAGTCCAAACATAACACTAAAGAAAGCCATCAAACCACAAGGGAAGAGAGTAAGAAAAGAAGAAAGGAACAGAGAGGATCTACCAAAACAACCAGAAAACAATTAACAAAAAGGCAATAAGTACATACTTATAAATAATTACTTTAAATGTAAATGGAATAAGTGCCCCAAAAGACATAGAGTGACTGAATAGATTAAAAACCAAGATTCATCTGGGGGCGCCTGGGTGGCTCAGTCGGTTAAGTGTCCGACGCCAGCTCAGGTCATGATCCCACGGTTCGTGGGTTCGAGCCCCACATCGGGCTCTGTGCTGACAGCTCGGAGCCTGGAGCCTTCTTCAGATTTTCTGTCTCCCTCTCTCTCTGCCCCTCCCCTGTTTGTGCTCTCTCTCTCTCTCTCAAAAATAAACAAACATTAAAAATATTCTTAAAAAAAAAAAAAAAACAAGATTCATCTCTAGGCCACCTACAATAGACTCACTTCACACCTAAAGACAAATACAGACTCAAAGTGATGAAACAGAAAAATATATTCCATGCAAATGGAAGTGAAAAAAGTAGTAGTGGTGATACTTATATCAGACAAAATGGACTTTGAAACAAAGACTGTAGCAAGAGACAAAGAAGGGAATTACATAATGATTAAAGGGACCAATCCAATAAGAGGATACAGCAATTATAAATATCTACGCACCTAATATAAGAGCACATAAATACATAAAGCAGATATTAACAGACATAAAGGGAAAAACTGACAATAATAATTGACAACAATAGTTGAGAACTCTAATACCCCATTTACATCAATGAGGATAAACACCCAAACAGAAAATCAACAAGGAAACAATGGCTTTGAATATCACATTAGACCAGATGGGCTTAACAGATAGAATACAGAACATTCCATCCAAAACCAGCAGAATACACATTATTCTCAAATGCACATTGAACATTCTCCAGGATAGACTGTATGTTAGGACAAAAAACAAGTCTCAATAAACTTAAAAAGACTGAAATCGGGGCGCCTGGGTGGCGCAGTCGGTTAAGCGTCCGACTTCAGCCAGATCACGATCTCGCGGTCCGTGGGTTCGCGCCCCGCGTCAGGCTCTGGGCTGATGGCTCGGAGCCTGGAGCCTGTTTCCGATTCTGTGTCTCCCTCTCTCTCTGCCCCTCCCCCGTTCATGCTCTGTCTCTCTCTGTCCCAAAAATAAATAAACGTTGAAAAAAAAAAATTAAAAAAAAAAAAAGACTGAAATCATATTAAGCATCTTCTTTACCACAATGGCATGAAACTAAAAATCAATTAAAAGAAAAATACTGGAAGAAACACAAATACTTAAAGACTAAACAACATGCTACTAAACAACCAATGGGTCAATGAATAAGTCAAAGAGGAAATAAAAATAAATAAATAAACAAACAAACAAACAAACAAATAGAAACACAGTCCAACATCTTTGAGACACAAATTGGTTCTAAAAGGGAAGCTTAGAGGGAGCAGTACAGGCTTACCTCAATAAACAAGAGAAATTTCAACTAAAAATCCTAACCTCATACTTCAAGAAACTAGGAAAAAAAGAACCAAAAAAGACCAAAGTTAGTATAAGGAAGGGAATAATACAAATTAGGAAGGAAATAAATGAATAAGAGATTAAAGAAATAACAGATTAATGACACCAAAAACTAGTTCTTTGAAAAGCAAAATTGAGAGATCTTTAACCAGGTTTATCAAGAAAAAAAAGAGCAAAAAGTCAAATAAATAACATCAAAAATAAAGGAGGAAAAATAACAAACAATACCTTTGAAATATAAGGAATTATAGGAGAATGGTATGAAAGATTATATGTCAACAAAGTGAACAACCTAGAAGAAATGGATAGTAAATTCCTAGAAACATAAAATCTCCCAAAACTAAATCAGGAAGAAAAGGAAATTTTGAACAGATGGATTACTAGTATCAAAATTGAATCTCTAATCAAAAAAACCTCCCAACACCCAAAGTCCAGGATCAGATGGCTTCACAGGTGAATTCCACCAAACATTTAAAGAAGTTAATACCTAACCTTCTCAAACTGTTCCCAAACAATAAAAGAGAAAGGAAAACCTCCAAATTCATTTTATGAGCCCAGTATCACCCTGATACCAAAACCAACAACAGGCACTTAAAAAAAGAAAACTACAGGCCAATATGCCTGATGAACATAGATTGAAAAATCCTCAAGAAAAATATTACCAAACCGGGTGCGTGGATGGCTAAGTTGGTTGAGGATCTGACTCTTGATTTCAGCTCGTGTCATGATCCCAAGGTCATGGGTATGACCCCCACATCAGGCTCTGTGCTCAGCATGGAGCCTGCTTAAGATTCTCTCTCTCTCCCTCTGCCCCTCTCCCCCACTCATGTGTGATCCCTCTCTCTCTAATATATATACACACACACGCACACACACATGCACACACACAAAATTCAACAATACACTAAGAGCATCACTCACCACAATCAAGTGGGATTTATTTCAGGGATGCAAGGGTGGTTCAATATTCACAAATAAATCAATGTGACACATGGCACTAACAAAGTTAGGGTAAAACCATATGATCATCTAATTAGATGCAGAAAAAAGCGTATGACAAAATACAATACCCATTCATGATAAAAACTCTCCAAAAAAGTAGGTTTAGAAAGAACATACCTCAACATAATAGAGACCATATATGACAAACCCACAGCTGAGATCATACTAAATGGTGAAAAACTAAGAGCTTTTCCTCTTAGGAAACAAGACAAGGACGTCCACCCTCACCACTTTCATTCAACATAGTACTGGGGGTCCTAGATGCGCCAGTAAGACAAGAAAAAGATACAAAAGGCATCCACTGGAAAAAGTGAAACTGCCACTATTTGCACATGACATGATACTATTTACAGAAAGCCCTAAAGAGTCCACCAAAAAACAACTAGAACTAATAAATGAATTCAGTGACCAGGCAGGATACAAAATTAATATACAGAAATCTGTTCCATTTCTCTATACTATTAATGAACTAGCAGAAACGGAAACTAAGAGAACAATCCTATTTACAACTACACCAAAAAGAATAAAATACCTAGGATTAAATTTAGCCAAGGAGATAAAAGAGCCATACCCTAAAAACTATAAGATATTCATCAAAGAAATTGAGGATGACACAAACAAATGGAAATTCTATGCTCATGAGTAGGAAGAACAAATACTGTTAAAATGTCCATACTACCCAAAGCAATCTATAGATTCAATGTAATCCTTATCAAAATATCAAGTTTCACAGAACAAGAACAAATCACCCTAAAATGTGTATGGAACCACAAAAGACCTCAAATAATCAAAGCAATCTTGAGAGAAAACAAAGTTGGATGCACCATAATCCTAGACTTCAAGATGTACTACAAAGCTACAGAAGTCAAGACGGTATGGTACGGGCACTAAAATAGACACATAGACCAATGCAGCAGCATAGAGAGCCCACAAATGGACCCACACCTATATGGCCAATTAACCCACAGCAAAGGAGATGAAAATATACAATGGGGGAAAAGGACACTCCTTTCAGCAAATTGTGCTGGGAAAACTGGACAGCTAGCTACATGCAGAAGAATGAAACTGGACCACTTTCTTACACCATACACGAAAATAAATTCAGAATGATTAAAGACGTAAAATATGAACAATAAAACTGCTAAAAGAAAACAACGGCAGTAACCTCTTGGACATTGGTGTTAGCAACATTTTTGAGGATATTTCTCCTCAGGCAAGGGAAACCAAAGCAAAAGTCAATGATTTGTTGTACACCAAAGTGAAAAGTTTTTGCACAGCAAAGGAACCCATCAAAACAAAAAAGCAATTAACTGAATGGAAGACATTTCAAATGATATATCTGATAAGAGATTATTATCCAAAATACACTTAAAAACTTATATAACACCAAAAACAAACAATCCAATTTAAAAAATGATCACGGAGGGGTGTCTGAGTCAGTTAAACATCTGACTCTTGATTCTGGCTCAGGCCATGATCTCCCAGTTTGTGAGTTTGAGCTTTGTGTCTGGCCCCACGCTAACAATGCAGAGCCTGCTTGGGATTCTCATTCTCCCTCTCTTTCTGCCCCTCCCCTGCTCGCTCTCGTTCTCTCTCTCTCTCTCTCTCTCTCTCTCTCTCAAAATAAGTAAGATAAAACTTCAAAAAAAATGAGCAAGGAACCTGAACAGACATTTTTCCAAGGAGAACATACAGAAGACCGACACAAACATGAAAAGACGTTCAACATCACTGATCATCAGGGAAACGCAAATCAGATCCACAAAGAGGTATCACCTCATACAAGTCAGAACAGCTAGTATCGAAAAGGCAAGAAACAAGAAGAAAAGGATGTGGAGAAAAGGGAACCCTCAGGCACGGCTGGTAGGAGTGCAAACTGGTGCAGCTGCTATGGGAAACTGTATGGAGGTTCCTCAAAAAGTTAAAAATTGAAATACCATCTGATCCAGTATTTCTACTACTTTGAGTACTTCCCCAAAGAAAACAAAAACACTAATACAAAAAGATATATGCACCCCTATGTTTACTACACTATTATTTACAATAGCTGAGATACGGAAGCAACCTAAGCGTCCAGTGATAGAAGAATATAGAAGATGTGAGGTATACATGTATATACACAATAGAATATTACCCGTAAAAAAGAATGACATCTTGTATTTGCAACAACATGAATAGGACTAGAGAGTATTAGTCTAAATGAACTAATTCAGAGAAAGACGAGTACCATGTGGTTTCACTTACATATGAAATCTAAAAAAAAAAAAGAAAAAAAAAAGCAAGCAAACGAATAAAAGAACAGAAAAAAACTCAAATCCAGGGAAACAATCTCCCAGAAGGGAGGTAGGTGGGGGTAGGGATGAAATACGTAAAAGGGATTAATAGGTACAAACTTCCAGTTATAAAATAAACAAGCCACAGAGATGAAAATACAGCAGAGGGAGTTTAATCAATAATATAATGACACATGGTGACTACATTTATGGTGGTGAGCACTGTGCACAGAGTTGCCGGATCCACTATACCGAACCCCTGAAATGAACATATCACCTCATGTCAGCTCTGCTTCAACAGTAATAAAGAGTCACATCATATTTTGCACGTTCCGCATGCATTCGTTCAACTTTATTAGCCACCTCCCCAAAACACTTATCCCAGCGTCTTGTTCTTTCCACTTTTTCATTGCATCTGAGTTGTACATGTTAATTATGTAACTAGCTATCACTGGTAAATAATAAAAGGCACTGGTTGAAAATGTCACAGAGTTGCAGCGGTCCCCTCGGAGCAGCAGCGTGGGGAAATGGCAGGGGTGGAAGGAAGCAGGGAAGCTTGAGAGAGGAAACTGTCTTCCTGTGGAGGAGCTCCTGGGAGCACGTGAGCCGGTGCTCAGCCCTCCAGGCAGCTTTTCCAGCACCTCAGAGAGCGTGTTCCTTTGGCTCGTCACTGACATGTCAGCACTGCAGCAAATGTGTCCGGCAAGCTTCTTCATCAGCACCCAGTACATGTGTCTGGGCGGCCACCTCCTCTGCCACCAGCTCTCAGCCTGTCTGGGGAGCTGCCTTCCAGGCTCTTGGTTCTTGGTTCCCTGTCTGCACCCCCTCTTGCTGTTGAGGTAGTGGATGCTTCCTGCACCTCACATTCCTACGTTGCCGAGAGCCCAGCTTTACCTCTTTCTAACATTCTTTTACTCAGTAATGACTTTTCTGTATTAAATTTTCCTGTTCGCATACAGGAGAAAAAATCAATATCATAAAGATGGGAAATCTCCACAAATCAATCAGAAGATTAAATGCACATTTCATCCAAACTCCCGGAAGAACTGACGTGTGTGTGTGTGTTGGGAGGGGGGGTGGTGTTTTTGCTTGGGGAACTAGAATTATTGACCTTCAAATCTATATGGAAAGAGTAAAGGACAAAAATTACTGAATATAATTTTGAAGAATATGGTGGAGATTTGCCCTATTAGGTAAGGTTATTATGCAGCTGTAATAGTTACATCATGGGGCATTGGTGAAAAGACAGAAAACTAGACAAAGAGAAAGAGAACAGAGAATCCAGACCTAGACCAAGACACAAGTGGCAAGTGGGTATATGGCAGGGACGGCATAAGAAATTAGAAATAAAATAATAGCTAACACGTATTGAGTCTTAACTTTATGATAGGCACTAAGTGTTTTGGATTTAACTCATTTTAGGTCTAACCCATTTAATACCCCCAAAAGTCCTACAACACAACTACTACTACTACTATTATTATTATTATTATTATTATTGTTGTTGTTGTTGTATTACAGATGGAGAAACTGAAGCCCAGAGAAATTGAGTGGCATTTTCAAGATTACAGTCCTAATTGAAAGTGAAGCTAGAGCTTGAACCCAGGCAATTTGATCCCACAGCCCACTGCCTTAGGAGGGTAAAAATTTGTAGTTCAATAGATGGTGACAGGACCATTAATTCATAAATTTGTCATTAGTTCCTTACCTCACACCGTACGTAAAATCAAATACAAAAGAATTAAAGACTTGGATGAAAAAATTGTTTTAACTTTCAAAAGACTATGGCGGCGTATTTCTATGACTTAAAAGTAGCAAAGGACTGCATAAACACAAACACACACAAAATAAAACATGCCACAAAGAAAACAAATTATCAACTTGACTACCTTTTGTAGTATATAAAACATAAAACTTTTGTATGACAAGAGGATTTTATTGTGAAAGCGTGAAGACAAGCCATCCGCTGAAAGAAGTGCACACTGGCTGAGAAGTTCTCATCCATATGTAAAGAGCTATTACAAATAACTAAGTAGGCAAATGAAACAAGGATTGGAACAGGCTAGTCGCAGACAGGAAAATCGAATGGCAAATAAAAATAGGAAGACCTGCCCAACCTCTCTAATCGCAAAAAAGAATTTCCTCAGATTGGCAAAAAAAATCTAGATCCGACAACTCCAAGTGTTGGTGGGTATATGAAGAAGTGGGAGCCATCACACGCTGTTAGAAGGAGTGTAGATGGGTAAAACTACCTGGGGGAGTAATGTGCACTAAAGGTGCATCTAGGGGCGCCTGGGTGGCTCAGTCGGCTGAGCGTCCGACTTCGGCTCAGGTCATGATCTCACGGTCCGTGAGTTCGAGCCCCGCGTTGGGCTCTGTGCTGACAGCTCAGAGCCTGGAGCCTGCTTCAGTTTCTGTCTCCCTCTCTCTGACCCTCCCCCACTCAGGCTCTTTCTCTGTCTCAAAAATAAATAAAAATTTAAAAAAATAAAATAAAATAAAAATAGTAATAATAAAGGTACATCTATATGAAGATCTCACAATTCCACTCCTCCACGGAGATGACATTCTGGATAATTTTTACTCTTGCGTCGCGTTCACTGGGTGAACATGCTACTCCTATGCCACTGATAGACATTCATGCTGTTTCTAATTTTTTGCTATTACGATATTATGATACATAAAATTACAATACACAGTTGTCAAGGTTTCTTTCCCCATTTATGAAAAACTGCCTCTGCAGTAAAGTGAGGACAAGCTGTATGTGGAAATAATTCCCTCCATTTACTGATGGCCTGTGTGCCAATTGTGGTACCTACATTATTTGATTTAAAAGGGTAATGATCAGGGGTGCCTGGGTAGCTCAGTCGGTTAAGCATCCGACTTCGGCTCAGGTCATGATCTCGCGGTTCGAGCCCCACATCGGGCTCTGGGCTGACAGCTCAGAGCCTGGAGCCTGCTTCGGATTCTGTCTCCCTCTCTCTCTCTGCCCCTCCTTGGCTTACATTCTGTCTCTCTCTCTCTCAAAAGTAAATAAACATTAAAAATTGTTTTAATAAAAAATAAATAGAAAAAGAAACCAATCTCAATTTCAAATGACATAGTTATCATTATGCTTTTTTGCCACTTTGATAAAATATGAAAAGTGTTGGGTGCTACAGAGGCCCAAAACAAATGGCCAAATTGCCCTCAAAGATGGGACACTCTGGGTGTGCAAACGAGGAAGCCAACACGCCTGACTTCAAATGCCACCAAGCTGGAGTCACCACTCTACCCAGAGGGTCTCACTGGCAACAGCTGCCTTAGGTTCTGGAGCTGTCACGGTTCCCATGGGCACAACAGGGAACATGGACACTTGCACAAAGCAGCCGGTACTCCCACATCCTCCATTCAAAGCCTGGTGCCTCAGGTATCAGCCTCTAAAATCATGTGATGTGAATGTCCTTCTGGAAAGAAAAGAACCAAGAACTGAGTCACCTCCCGGGGGTAATTTGAAAGACCAGGCAATTCACTTTTCCAAAACATCTGTCTTCCCACCCACCCTTAACACATCGCTATTAAAAATCTGATTCTTTTTTTTAAAATTAAGACATAATTGACATAAAATCTGATTTTTTTTAATTAAGATATAATTGACGGTTGACAGATGTATATATTATGATACATTGTGTGTATGTGTGTATATATCACCTTAATAAGTCTAGTTAATATCCTAGATCAGAAAGATTTTCAGGGCGTGGGAGTTCCCTCATTAAAGCGCCAATTGCACAGGAAATTAACACTTAATTTGAAGACCTGCCTAAAATAAGGCAGGCAAAGCCACAGGTCGTGGGCCGAGGCACAGACAAGGAGAACATGAAAGTCAAGGCGAGTAAAGGCCAGTTTAGAGCTGCCTAATGCATAGACCTGTTAGAAGGAAAACTACTGCCCAGAACAAGCAAATCTGCTGAATATGGAAAACAGAACCCGTTGTCAAAGAGAGTGGCACTGAAGAGAATTTTTTTATCTACACTTTATGTGAGATTTGAGTATGTCCTCTACCTATTGCCTGCCTCAGTCTCCATATAATACCATACTCTCTTTGATGACGGTTGTGGTTTTGCCTTTAATTAACCTGGGCAAGGAAAGGGCTGAATTCTGTGTTTATTATTCTTACTGCTAGATCTGTGGCCATAATGGCTAGAAATTGTCCCTGGGTCATCAGAATCGGTAGGTACTTTTTATTAGCGCTTGCCTTGTTGCTTTGTTGTTTTTTTGTTGTTGTTTTTTTTTTTGGTTTGTTTTTATTTTGTTTTGTTTGCCTTCATACCCTGGAATCTTCTGTCTCATCTTCATATTACCTTTGTGTCTTATCTCCCACTTTGAAGATTATAGAGTCCTGAAGACCCCTCCTACCACACGTCCCTGTTTCCATCCTAGTAGGCAAGATAAATGCTGGATCATAATACATTGTGCTTCGGTACAATGATAAGAAGCACACAGGTTAAAACTGCCTGCAATTCTGGAGGAAACATTCATGTAACACCTTTCCCAAGTTCCCTTCAGGGACGGATTCTGTGGCTATCAAAGGTCCCATAGAAGCGATCCAGGAATTCATGGTCCAGGGACACTGGGCAGCAACAAGGGGCAACAGAGCAGTGATGGGGACCTGGACGCTAAGCTAGACTCCTCAGGTATTGGGTGGGGCAATCAAGCCACTTGAACCTGTAGGGGCCGAGGGTAAGCTTCCAGGAATGTGCCACTTCGGCATATTGATTATTTTAAATAAAAGCCACCTAAGAGACAGCCCGTGGAAGAACAACGCTCAGAACCTCTCCTGTCCCCCTGAAAGCAGGAAATACATCTCCCCAGTGAAAGGCCCCCTCCCTGAGGAGGTAAAGAGACCTCCTTGCCACCAGAGGGAGGATCATTTAGAGCCCACAAGGCTGTAGGAACAACCCTTGTTACTTTTTACTGATTTACTACCACAGCCCAAAGTCTGTTTATAATTCCTCACTAATGGAAGCTCTCAAGGTTAAGTTTCCTTTGTCTTGTCAATTCCTCACAGATTTACCGTCTCTTTGTCTAAAAAGTATAAAAACCGCACGCCTCAGTCATTCCTTAGGTCTCAATTTCATTTCCGGGTCTTTGCGCGCGGGTAATAAAGCTTTGGGGCTTTTTCTCCTGTTAATCTGTCGCACGTAAATTTTATTCCGAGTCCAGCAGGAAGACTCTAAAGGGGAGAGGAAGAATACTTTCTTCCCTTCACGTCCATTGGTACAGAGAACGTGCTAGAACCCCTTCCCTCCTTTCCTGGTTTCCAACTAGAAGGGATCACCTAGACTGTGGTCTTGCCTTGTGTCGACTAGGTGACTAATGGCAAATTCCTGTGTTTGTGTGATCACAGTGTCATTGAAAAGCCAGATTCCTGCCCCGCCCTGCCTCTGCGTGTTTACAGTCTACAAGTTGCTAGAAACTGAATGTTCTAGCATGGAGGGGAGCCATTCCTTTGGGCATGAGAGCTGCCAGCAGGCTTGAGCAGAGCCCCGAGGGTGTCCCTGACTTCCTTGCCTAGAACACTGACTGGCAGAAGACATAAAACACAAAATAAAAAAGCCCTGATGAAGGAATGGAAGAATAGGGAGAGGAAGACAGGAAGGAGTGAAAAAGGACAGAAGTGGTCAGAATACAGCACGCACTGAATTAAAGAGTGAAAGGAAGTCTTAACTTGGTTAACTCTGTAGAAGAAAGAGTGGAAACGGAATAGCTACTTCAACTCATCTTTGAAAAAAAATTTAAGTTATTTTTTTAATATTTATTTATTTTGAAAGAGAGAGAGAGAGAGAGAGAGAGGGAGGGAGGGAGGGAGGGAGGGAGAGGAGGGGCAGAGAGAGAATCCCAAGCAGGTTCTGCGCTCACTAACGCAGGGCTTAAACTCACGAACCGTGAGATCATGACCTGAGTTGAAATCAAGAGTCGGATGCCTAACCAACTGAGCCACCCAGACGCCACTCTTTGAAATTTTAAGTCCCCTTTGTTTCTTTTGGTCCTTAGAGAGATTGCCAAGGTGTATTTTTTTTTTTTTTTGTAGCTTCTGTGTCCTTGCAAATGTGTGTGCTTGTAAAATACATCCATGTAAAATGCACACATATGATACACAGTAGTAATTCTGGGATTCAGTCACTAGAGGGAGGCAGAGGAATGTGAGAAAAGCTGCAGTGGCCACCAGACAGGACCATCCTAGACCGCGATCTGAGAACGCGTTACTGCCTTGACCAGGCGAGATCAGAAATCAGAAGAATTAGAGTCTTCTGCCTTGTCCTTCATTCAAAATGTGTACCTACATTTAATCAGTGTAACAGACACATTCCCTAAGAATAAGAAAAAAGCTGCTTATTGTAGAACAATGCAGAATTAATGAGTCCAAGCCATAAAGGGCTATTGGCTCGTCAGGTCAGTGCTGTTACTCGGCTGGAAAACATGTGGGAACCACAGCCTTCAACCACATGCTCTCTAGCTGTGCAATCCTTACCAAGTGACTGGTCCTCTCGGAACCCCAGTTTTTCATCAGTACGAGAGCCACAGTAATGGTTTCCACCTTGTTGCGTTGCTATATAAACTTAGAAACGAGAAACTTCCCCACAAAACAGCAAAGAACTACATGGACGCAAGTCCGATCCTAAGTATTCACCATGAGTTCAGGATTCAAGGTCGTCTGCTTAATCATGCTCTTAAGTTTTCCAGGCAAAGTCCATAAACCGTAGTTCTCGAAGGGAAGGAGGTAAGACCCCTGCTGTTAGCATCTGACATGGTACCCGGTAAATAGTAGCTAAATTTTTTTAAAGTTTCTTAAATGAATGAGTAAAAACACTTACATGTAGGAAAACCATACAATTTTTCATCTAAAACAAACCTTTCTTTTTTTAACTGAAAGGAAACAGTATTAGCAATTACTCCAGGAAATGGGTCAAAAGCAGGACTGTCCCAGGCCAGCCAGGACATAAGACACTTATGTCTTATATAGCACTTAGTACACCATAGGTGCTGCCCCAAACATATTATAGTACTAACTCACTTAATCTTTACAACAATACAGTAAGGTTGATACTATTATTAATCATATTTGACGAATATTTATTGGCCATCTACTATATGTCTTAAGTCCTCTAGGTTCTTGGGACACATCAGAAACAACTATGGGGCACCCGGGTGGTTCACTCAGTTAAGCTATCTGCTATCTTGCTATCTGCTCAGGTCATGATCTCACAGCTCATGAATTCAAGCCTCATGTTGGGCTCTTCACTGACATGGTGGAGTCTGCTTGGGATTCTCTTTCTCTCCCTCTCTCTCTCTCGCCCCTTGCTCTCTCGCTCTCTCACTCTCTCTCTCCCTCTCTGAAAAATAAATCAACATTAAATAGTTTTTTAAAAAACAAGTACAAAAACAAAGATTTCTGTCATTAAAGGGGAGGGGATGAGAAAGTCAGACAGTAAACTATAAACATAACAAATAAACTACATAGCATACGAAAAGGCCATTGGGCTGCAGACAAAGGCAAGAGAGAAAATGTGGCTGTGGCAATATCACGTAGATTGCCCGCCATGACTGAGCCCCTGTTCCAACTGAGGTGATCTGTCTCCAGTCCCTGCTTTCGACCTCGACACTGTTTTCTATTTCAGTTCTGATGTGCACCTAACCCCACATGCAAATTCATTTCCTCCGTGAGTGGCCGAGGGAAGCTCACAAAATCTGGTGATCCCTTCTTTTTTTTTTTTAACGATTTATTTATTCATTCATTCATTCATTCATTCATTTGAGAAGGACAGAGACCACGTGAGTGGGAGAGGGGCAGAGAGAGAGCGAGAGAGAATCCCGGGCAGGCTCTGAGCTGTCAGCACAAAGCCTGATGTGGGGCTCGAACTCATGAATCCGTAAGATCGCGACCTGAGCCTAAACCGAGCGTCAGACATTCAACCAACTGAGCCACCCGGGCGCCCCCTGGTGATCCTTTCTTAAACTCAACTCCGCATCCTCCACGTTCGCCAGACCTTTGCCACAACCGATGGCTTGATTAGGGCCACAGCCTAGCTCACACCGGATGCTGCGCCCCTGGAACTGCCTGCCTGCTCTGTGTTCATGAGTCTGGGGAGACGGCCAGACAAGCCCACCAGACGGGAATAAACAAATGACTTGGAGGGGAAGGGACAGGCTCTTGGGAAGTCTCAACTGCTTGAACTAATACTAGCACTTAAGCATGGCTGAGCCAGTGAAACCACATGATGTTGAACTTCCTCTGCATCCCACCCCCCAGCCTGCTCTGTCTCCTGTGTGTACCTCTTGCCCTTCCTCATCTTGTGACTCTGGCGGAACTCCAGGGTGGTTATTCAACCTGTCTCTAGACACCCTGGGCCAAAAAAGGAAGAAAGGGCAAGTGCAGGCTCCAGGGCAAAGCGGACTGCCAAAAGCATTGTCAATGGCCTGAGGCTGGCCAGGGAGGACAAAGGGATCTTTAAATGAGAAAGTCAGCCCGCAGAAAGGGATTCAGCATATTCCCACGCGAGGGACACCCACCTGCAAAGGGATGAATACGCATGCACACCACACACAGAAAATAACTGAAAATAAATCTTACACCTAAATGAAAAAATAAAACTACAAAACTCAGGGGAAAAAAATACGGGAGTAAATCTTCATGACCTTGGGTTAGGCAGGGACTTCTTAGACATAACAACAACAACAACACCAAAACAAAAAAAAGATCAGATGACACAGGAAAAAACTGATAAATTGGGTTTACCAGTTTACCAATCTTAATGTTGCTTCGGGCAACAGTAAGTCTAAAGACAACCGACAGACCTGGAAAAAAATATTTCCAAAGCCTATATCCAACAAGGGCATAGCACACAGGATATATGAACAATTCTTACGACTTAACAAGAAAAAAGGCGACCTAATTTTAAGATGAGAAAAGAATTTAACGGACAGTTCTCTAAAGAAGACACATAGTCTATAAGCACACGAAAAAGATGCTCAATCATTAGGGAAATGCAAATAAAACCACAAGGAGATGGTACTTTGTTTTTGTTTTTTTTTTTTTAATTTTTTTTTTAATGTTTATTTTTATTTTTGGGACAGAGAGAGACAGAGCATGAACGGGGGAGGGGCAGAGAGAGAGGGAGACACAGAATCGGAAACAGGCTCCAGGCTCTGAGCTGTCAGCCCAGAGCCCGACGCGGGGCTCGAACTCCCGGACCGCGAGATCGTGACCTGGCTGAAGTCGGACACTTAACCGACTGCGCCACCCAGGCGCCCCAAGGAGATGGTACTTTGTACCCGCCGGGAAGGCTGAAATTACCAAGATGGACAATCACAAGTATTGACAAGGATACGGAGAAATCAGAGCCACCAGACACTGCCGACAGGAACATATGATAACTCACTGACTGTGAAAACCAGTTTGGCGGTTAAATGTTAAACATACAGCCCCCAGAGGACTTAGCGGCTCCTATCATAGGTTATCTACCCAAGAGAAATGAAAACATACGTCCACACAAAGATCTGCGCACAAAGCTTCATTGCAACATTACTTGTAATAGCCTAAACGTATAAACGATCCAAATGTTCACCCAATGATTAAAGGATACACAAATGGGGGGCCTTCATACAACAGAATACTATTCAGCAATAAAAAGGAATGAAGTCCAACACAGGCTCCGATATGGATCAAACTCAAAAACACCATGCTAAGGGCCGTGTTCCCCACAGCCTCCCGCCCTATGACCTTTTCCACGGAGCTGCTGGGGAGGCTCCTGGAGCTGGGGTAGGAGCAGTGGTGAGCAGCTGCAGGCGTCCTCGCTGCGTCCTCCTGGGGAAGAGATAAGGGGCAGGTTCCAACTTCCTGGGGCCCATCTGAGTTCAGTGACGGTCGGGAAGAATGCACGCAAAGGAGGAGCAGGGAAGAAGTAACTCTTCACCTGAGAAGTGTTCGCTTTGCCTCCGTTGTGAATTATTTTGTTGGGGAAGAGAATTAGCATCACGTCACTAGATTCACAAAAGGAGGGGTGGATGACTCGTGATCCAGAACCACGAAACGCAGAGCCTGAAAAAAAATGAATGCTGAAAGGAGGCTGGCAGGCTTCTCCACCGGACCGGCCTTTCTGGGCACCATGTTGCTTAAGGGAACAAGGCTATGACCCATTTAAAGAAGATTCGGACCATCTGGCAGGATACAAAGGACATCATCTCTAGGGGAACAAGAAGATAACCTGATTCACTTAGAGAAGACAAAATAAGGTCCAGTTAGAGAAGGAAATGCATCTACGTTTCAGAACAACTCCACTGTATCTAGAAAGTTCCAGATGATTGCCAGTCTATGTGCCCTCTCTTGATATTCCCATCACCCTTTCAGCCAGTACTTGAGAAACTTTCTCTGGCATTATGTCACGAATTGCATTTCAGGCTCAGAAAATGTGATAAATGGTGACATTTGGTGGTTCTGTTTTCCGTATTTCTTCTCTATGATGCCTGCTGTGCAGCAGCTCAAATGGACATCCTAATTCAGCTCAATATGCCTGTTGCAGAATTTATTGTGTTTGTGGATTTTCCCCTTCCGTTTTATTTATTTATTTTTTTTTTTTTTAAATTTTTTTTTCAACGTTTATTTATTTTTGGGACAGAGAGAGACAGAGCATGAACGGGGGAGGGGCAGAGAGAGAGGGAGACACAGAATCGGAAACAGGCTCCAGGCTCCGAGCCATCAGCCCAGAGCCCGACGCGGGGCTCGAACTCACGGACCGCGAGATCGTGACCTGGCTGAAGTCGGACGCTTAACCGACTGCGCCACACAAGGCGCCCCCTTCCGTTTTATTTAAAACAGAACAGTTTTGGTGCTGTATTGTGACAGTCCTTGCAACGACAGTGAACAGGACAGGTCATTTGGGTATACTTCCCAGGTTTCTGACTGGAAACCTAAGCCAAACCATCTGGAATCTTCCCTAGCGTTAACGTATTCTCTGTGAGACCCAGCCTCCTTGTATGTAACAAGGAGATTAGACGAGGGCAGGGGTTCTCAAAGTGTGGTCTGGGGCGGACCTTGAGTGCCCTTTCAAGGGCACTCAAGGTCACTGCTGTTTTTGTAATGCTAAGACATCATTTGCCTTTCCCACGGCTATTCTTTCATGAGGGCATAGAGAGAGGAGTTTTCTAGAAGCCACATGATGTGTACTATTGTGACAGAAGAAACCAGGCACGCCATGGATAAAACTCTCTTCCATAGGTTTATCTCAAACATACTTGATGAGGGAATTCATTGGGATACCTCTTCAGGCTAGTACTAACCCAAGCAGATGTCTTAGAGCTTCAAAAACTGACCACAAACCTGTAGAGTTTTTCCATGTCTGCTAAATTTTTGGTAGACAGACTCATAAGGAGCTTGTGAGCCTTTTCGTTTGTTTTAAATTCACCCAATTATACATGAAGGTCTATTTCAATGGAAAGAGAAAATCACCTGGGGGCTTATTTATAGGAAAAGGTAAAAAGAAAAGTGCTATTAATATAAATATACTTACCCCAGCACCTAGTATGCTAGTTGGCATCCAGCAATCACTCAGTAAATATTTCTCTAAATGAGTAGATGAATGAAGCAGGATTTACTCTTAAGTAAGCAGTTAATTCTTAGATGGTTTGAGAACTGCCTTTAATAGGAAAAAAAAAAACAAAAAACTAATGATGACCACTAGCAAAATCCTCTTAAAATTAAATGTCAGTTTAGGTTCTGCCAGGACGCTGGGAGTCTAAAGTCGCTCTTCATCTATTGGCCAGATCAAGCCCTGAGGGGTCCTTTGTGCTAAGATAAGCAAGAGCCACATCCTAGCAAAGGTCTTCCGAGTGGAGCTTGATGTGAATTTGGTGTCCCTTAGTTCCACTTAGAAGAGACCGGTTCTTTGATATTGTCACTGTCAGCTTTCCAAATAAGACAAATGCTCTCAGATGAAATATTCTCTTCTTTGGGGCACCAAAGATGATGTTAACTGGAGACGGCGGAGAAGGAAAGTTCAGGGAGTCGTGTGTATGGGAGAAATCCGGCTTCTTGCAACATAAAACCAATCACGTATTGATGCTGTGTCTATGTGGTTTTTTAACGAGGTTATTTCTGTTGTAATGAGAAGTCAGTGTGCGCTCGAGTAGTGTTTAAGTATTTAGGTTTTTGCCTAATAACATGGCTTAATAGCTTTGTTTGCAACAACGTAGCATTCCTCATTTTATTTATGAGAACGATTCGTGGGCACAAGGAACCCAGCAGCCAGCAAGGAAGCTGGGCTGTTCACCGGCTTCAGGTGGACTTTCTACCCCTGTCCTCCATTCTTTCTTTTCTTTTTTATCCTTTTCAGATTCACTTTCCATCTCTCGTTTGAGGATTCCCCAAACAACGTTATCTACAGCTCAGACCTTTGTTCTAAGCTCCAGACCCAATCACACGTGAGTCATTGCCACATGAGATTTTCCACTTCTGCTTTTCCTCTTGTATTCCTCTCAAGGAAATGACTCTGCCATCGGCCGAATGGCCCGAATTGGATTCCCTTTCCCCACAAAAAGCAGCCACTCTTTTTTGTCCGTTCTGTTTCTCTCATGCCTTTGTTTGTTGACTTAATGGTTGAAATGGGAACATGTATGTTACATCTATTTTACAACCTTAAAAGACTAACAATGTTATATGCCAAAAATCATTAACTTGTGCACTTTTCCAGTATAATTAACATGCAGTGTTACGTTAGCTTCAGGTGTACAATATAGGGATTCAACAATTCTATACATTTCTCAGTGATCATGATAAGTGTACTCTTAATCCCCTTCACTAATTTCACCCATCCTCCTACCCACCTCCCCTCTGGTAACCATCAGTTTGTGCTCTATAGTTAAGAGCCTGTTTCTTGGTTTGTCTCTTTATTTCTTTACGAGTTTGTTTCTTAAATTCCACAAGTGAGGAAATCACATGGTATTTATCTTTCTCTGACTTATTTCACTTAGCATCGTACTCTCTAGATCCATCCATATTGTTGCAAATGGCAAGATTTCATTATTTTATGGCTGAGTAATATTCCACTGGGTACACACACACACACACACACACACACACACACACACACACAAAACATCTTTATCCACTCATCATTCAAGGGACATCTGGACTGCTTCCATACCTTGGCTATTATAAATAATGCTGCAATAAACATAGGCGTGCATATATCTTTTTGAATTAGTGTTTCCATTTTCTTGGAGCAAATACCCACCATGGAATTACTGGATCATACACTGATTCTATTTTTAATTTCTTAAAGAAGCTCCACACCGTTTTCTGCAGTGGCTGTGCCACTGGCATTCTTACCACCAGTGCACAAGGATTCCTTTTTCTCCACATTCTTGCCAACACTTGTTGTTTCTTGTGGGTTTTTTTTCTATTAGCCATTCTTTTTTAAGTTTATTTGTTTTGACAGAGATGGAGACAGTGCGAGTGGGGAGGGGCGGAGAGAGAGGGAGAGAGAGAATCCCAAGCAGGCTCTGGGCTCCCAGAACAGAGCCCTACACAGGGCTCAAACTCACAAAACCATGAGATCATGACCTGAGCCAAAACCAAGAGTCAGACACTTAACCAGCTGAGCCACCCAGGGACCCCTATATCAGTCATTCTGACAAGTGTGCAGTGATATCTCGTTGTGGTTTTGATTTGCATTTCCCTGGTGATTAGTGATGCTAGATAATATCCTAGAAACATATAACCTCCAAAAACTAAATCAGAAGGAAACAGAAAATTTGAACAGACTGAATTCCAGCAATTAAATTGAAGTAGAAATCAAACAACCCCCAACAAACAAAAGTCCAAAACCAGATGGCTTCACAAGAGAATTCTACCAAACATTTAAATAAGAATTAATACTTATTCTTCTCAAACTATTACAAAAAAATAGAAGAGGAAAGAAAGCTTCCAAATTCATCCTTTGAGGCCAGCATCACCCTGATACCAAAACCAGATAAAGACAAGACAAAAAAAAGAGAAAATTATAGGCCAATATTTCTGATGAGCATAGATGCATAAATTGCAACAAAATATTAGCAAACCAAATACAACAATACATTTTAAAAAAATCACTTACCGTGATCAAGTGGGATTCATTCCTGGGTTGCAAGGTGGTTCAATATTTGCAAATCAATCAAGGTAATCACACCACATTAATAAAAGAAAAGATAAGATCCATTTTACACCTAAGGACACCTTCAGATTGAAAGTAAGGGGATGGAGAACCATCTATCAGGCTAATGGTCAACAAAAGAAAGCCAGAGTAGCCATACTTGTATCAGACAATCTAGACTTTAAAATAAAGACTGTATCAAGATATGCAGAAGGGCATTATATCATAATCAAGGGGTCTATCCACCAGGAAGACCTAACAATTGTAAACATTTATGCGCCAAATGTGGAGCACCCAAATATATAAATCAATTAATCACAAACATAAAGAAACTCATCGACAGTAATACCATAATAGTAGGAGACTTCAACACCCCACTCACAGCAATAGACAGATCATCTAATCAAAATATCAACAAGGAAACAATGGCTTTGAATGACACACTGGACCAGATGGACTTAACAGATATAGTCAGAACATTTCATCCTAAAGCAGCAGAATATACATTCTTCTCCAGTGCACATGGAACGTTCTCCAGAATAGACCATATACTGGGACACAAATCAGCCCTAGGTAAGTACAAAAAGATCGAGATCATACCGTGCATATTTTCAGGCCACAACGCTATAAAACTCAAAATCAACCACAAGAAAAAATTTGGAAAGGTAACAAATACTTGGGAGACTGAAGAATGAATGGGCTAACCAAGCAGTGAAAGAGGAAATTAAAAAGTATATGGAAGTCAATGAAAATGATAACACCATGACCCCAAACCTCTGGGACGCAGCAAAGGCGGTCATAGGAGGAAAGTATATAGCAATCCAGGCCTTCCTAAAGAAGGAAGAAAGATCTTAGATACACAGCCTAACTTTATGCCTTAAGGAGCTGGAAAAAGAACAGCAAAGAAAACCCAAAACTAGCAGAAGACAAGAAATAATAAAGATTAGAGAAGAAATTAATGCTATCAAAACCAAAAAAACAGTAGAACAGATCAATGAAACCAGAAGCTGGTTCTTTGAAAGAATTAACAAAATTGATAAACCACTAGCCAGTTTGATCAAGAAGAAAAAGGAAAGGACCCAAATAAATAAAATCAATAGTGAAAAAGGAGAGATCACAACCAACACAGCAGAAATAAAAACAATAATAAGAGAATAGTGTGAGCAATTATATGCCAATAAAATGGGCGATCTGGGAGAAATGGACAAATTCCTAGAAACATATACACTACCAAAACGGAAACAGGAAGAAATAGAAAATCTGAACAGACCCATGACCAGTAAGGAAATTGAATTTGTAATAGAAAATCTCACAAAAAACAAGAGTCCAAGGCCAGATGGCTTTCCAGGGGAATTCTACCAAACATTTAAGGAAGAATTAACATCTATTCTCTTAAAGGTGTTCCAAAAAATAGAAATGGAAGGAAAACTTCCAAACTCTTTCTATGAATCCAGCATTACCTTGATTCCAAAACCAGACAGAGACCCCACTAAAAAGGAGAACTATAGACCAATTTCCCTGATGAACACGGATGCAAAAATCCTCAACAAGATATTAGCCAACCAGATCCAACAATACATTAAAAAAATTATTCACCACGACCAAGTGGGATTTATACCTGGGATGCAGGGCTGGTTCAATAACCACAAAACAATTAATGTGATTCATCACATCAATAAAAGAAAGGACAAGAACCATATGATCCTCTCAATAGATGCAGAGAAAGCATTTGACAAAATACAGCATCCTTTCTTGATAAAAACTCTCAAGGAGGTAGGGATAGAAGGAGCATACCTTGAGATCATAAAAGCCATATATGAACAACCCAATGCTAATCTCATCCTCAATGGGGAAAAACTGAGAGCTTTCCCCCTAAGGTCAGGAACAAGACAGGGATGTCCCCTCCCACCACTGTTATTCAACACACTATTGGAAGTCTTAGCCTCTGCAATCAGAAAACACAAAGAAATAAAAGGCATCCAAATCAGCCAGGAGGAGGTCAAACTTTGACTCTTCGCAGATGACATGTTACTCTATATGGAAAACTCAAAAGTTTCCACCAAAAAACTTCTAGAATTGATTCATGAATTCAGCAAAATTGCAGGATATAAAATCAATGCACAGAAATCGGTTGCATTCCTATACACCAACAATGAAGTGACAGAAAGAGAAATCAAGGAATCGATCCCACTCACAGTTGCACAAAAAAAAAAAAACATAAAATACCTAGGAATAAATCTAACCAAAGAGGTGAAAAATCTATACACTGACAACTATAGAAATCTTATGAAAGAAACTGAAGAAGACACACAGAATTGGAAAAAAATTCCATGCTCCTGGATAGGAAGAACAAATATTGTTAAAATGTCGATACTACCCAAAGCAATCTACATATTCAATGCAATCCTTATCAAAATAACACCAGCATTCTTCACAGAGGTAGAACAAATAATCCTAACATTTGTATGGAACCAGAAAAGACCACAAATAGCCAAAGCAATCTTGAAAAAGAAAACCAAAGCAGGAGGCATCACAATCCCAGACTTCAAGCTATACTACAAAGCTGTAACCATCAAGACAGTATGGTACTGGCCCAAGAACAGACACTCAGATCAACGGAACAGAATAGAGAACCCAGAAATGGACCCACAAACATATGGCCAACTAATCTTTGACAAAGCAGAAAAGAATATCCAATGGAATAAAGACAGTCTCTTCAGCAAGTGGTGCTGGGAAAACTGGAGAGTGACGTGCTGAAGAATGAACCTGGGCCACTTTCTTACACTATACACAAAAATACACTCAAAATGGATGAAAGACCTCAATGTAAGACAGGAAGCCATCAAAATCCTCAAGGAGAAAGCAGGCAAAAACCTCTTTGATCTTGGCCGCAGCAACTTCTTATTCAACATGTCTCCGGAGGCAAGGGAAACAAAAGCAAAAATGAACTACTGGGACCTCATCAAAATAAAAAGCTCCTGCACAGTGAAGGAAACAATCAGCAAAACTAAAAGGCAACCAACAGAATGGCAGAACATATTTGCAAATGACATATCAGATAAAGGGTTAGTATCCAAAATCTATAAAGAACTTATCAAACTAGGGGCGCCTGGGTGGCTCTGTTGGTTAAGTGTCTGACTTTGGCTCACATCATGATCTCACGGTTTGTGAGTTCGAGCCCCGCGTTGGGCTCTGTGCTGTCAGCTCAGAGCCTGGAGCCTGCTTTGGATTCTGTGTGTCCTTCTCTCTTTGCCCCTCCCCCACTTGTGCTCTCTCTGTCTCTCAAAAATAAATAAATGTAAAAAAAAAAAAGAACTTCTCAAACTCAACACCCAAAAAACAAATAATCCAGTGAAGAAAAGGGCAAAAGACATGAATAGACACTTCTCCAAAGAAGACATCCAGATGGCCAACCGACACATGAAAAAATGCTAAACAATACTCATCATCAGGGAAATACAAACCAAAACCACAATGAGATACCACCTTATACCTGTCAGAATGGCTAACAGTAACAACTCAGGCAACAACAGATGTTGGTGAGGATGCAGAGAAAGAGGATCTCTTTTGCGTTGTTGGTGGGAATGCAAGCTGGTGCAGCCACTCTGGAAAACAGTATGGAGGTTCTGCAAAAAATTAAAAATAGAACTACCCTACGGCCCAGCAATTACACTACTAGGCAAACATCCACGGCATACAGGTGTGCTGCTTCGGAGGGACTCATGCACCCCCATGTTTATAGCAGCACTATGAACAATAGCCAAAGTATAGAAAGAGCGGAAATGTCCATCCATGGATGAATGGATAAAGAAGACACATATATATATACAATGGAGTATTACTTGGCAATCAAAAAGAATGAAACCCTGACATCTGCAACTACATGGATGGAACTGGAGGGTATTATGCTAAGTGAAATTAGTCAGTCAGGAAAGACAAAAAATCATATGACTTCATTCATATGAGGACTTTAAGAGACAAAACAGATAAACATGAGGGAAGGGAAACAAAAATAATATAAAAACAAGGAGGGGGACAAAACAGAAGAGACTCATAAATATGGAGAACAAACTGAGGGTTACAGGAGGGGTTGTGGGAGGGGGGATGGGCTAAATGGGCAAGGGGCACTAAGGAATCTACTCCTGAAATCACTGTTGCACTATATGCTAACTAATTTGGATGTAAATTTAAAAAAATAAAAAATAAAACAAGTTAAAAATAAAAAAAAGAAACAAAGAAACAAAGAACCATACAATCCTTTCAACAGATGCAGAAAAAGCATTTGATAAAGTAACGTCCATTCATGATAACATCCCTCAACAAAGTAGGCTTAGAGGGAATGTACCTCAACATAATAAAGACCACATATGAAAATCCCACAACTAATATCATCCTCAGTGGCGAAAAACTGAGAGCTTTTCCTCTAGGGTCAAGAACAAGATAGTGACACCCACTCTTAACACTTATTCAACACAGTACTGGAATCCCTAGCCACAACAATCAGACAAGAAAAAGAAATAAAACGCATCCACATCAGTAAGCAACAGGTAAAACTGTCACTATTTGCAGACGATATGATACTGTATAGAAAACCCTAACGACTCCACCAAAAGTCTCTCATGCCTTTGAATCCTTCATCACATTATCCCAGCCGCCTTTCCCTTGGTCCAGGGTTTCATCACTTTTTCCCAAGACTGTGTCTACAGCTTTACCACTCTTCATGATTGCCTAAAGATTTTTTCATACCAAACCTGCAGAACCTGAATTTTCAATGACAGAAAAAAATGAGTCACGTTGGGCAAAGGGGAACAGAATATGCCACCCCAAAATATGCCATGTGGCAGACTGATTGTTTTAAAAATTAAAATCACTTAAGAAACAGCCAGTGCTAGAAGGATGCTCTGACCCTTTCCTGTCCTCCCTGGAAGCAGGAAATAAATCTCCCATGTGAAAGGTACCCTCCCGATACCAGGAGGAAGAGAGACATCCTTTATTAATATAAAATATACATGACATAAAATTTACCATCTTCACTCTCTGACTTTTGATAGTACTCCTAGAGTGACTTTTCTTTTTTTTTTTTTTTTCAATTTTTTTAATGTTTTATTTATTTGTGAGACAGAGAGAGAGCATGAGCAGGGGAGGGGCAGAGAGAGAGGGAGACACAGAATCCAAATCAGGCTCCAGGCTCTGAGCTGTCAGCACAGAGCCCGACGCGGGACTTGAACTCATGGACTGCGACCTGAGCCGAAGTCGGACGCTTAACCGACTGAGGCACCCAGGTGCCCCAATACTGATTATTTTAAAGTGACTTAAGAAACAGCCAGCGCAAGAAGGATACTCTGACCCTCTTCTGTCCCCCATGGAAGCAGGAAATAAATCTCCCAAGTGAAAGGTACCCTCTCTCTACCAGGAGGAAGAGAGATATCCTTATCACCAGAGATAGGGAATTTAGGGCCAAGAAGGCTATATACACAATTGTTGTTACTTCTTCATTAATTTACTAAGCCCTTTGTATTGTAAAGCCATCACAAATTTATTTTTTCTTTTTCTAAGGGGTATAAAAACTGTCTGCTTTAATCACTTCTTGGAGACTCAAATTTTTATGGGCTCCTGTATGTATGAAATTAAATTTGTTCTTCTACTGTTAATCTGATTTCTGTCAACTTAATTATCAGCCAGCCGAAGAACCTAGAAGGGAAGAAGGGAAAAAATTTCCTTCCCTACACGGGTCATTGACTTTACGGAAAATTTTGCGAAAAATAAAGATGCTTTGTTGTGAACCCTTTAAAAAACACGCATACAAACAAACAAAAAACCCACTATGCTAAGTGGAAGAATCCAGTCACAAAAGACCACTTATTATATGATACCATTCTTACGAAATATCCAGCCTAAGCAAATCTAGAGACAGACAGCAGATGAGTGGTTACCTAGGCTGGAGAACGGGGGAATGGGGGGATTTCTTTTGAGGTGATGAAAATGTTCTAGAACTAGATTATGGTGGTAGCCGCACAACTCTGTAACTGTACAAAAACCACTGAATCGTATATTTTACAAGGGTGCGTTTTGTGGTATGTGAATTATATCTCAATAATGCTTATTTTTAAAAATCAACTTTTTAAGGAAAAAAAAGCTTGTGTTGTAGCTAAGGAATTACAATCTAGCAAATGATAATGAGAATTCATTGTTGGGTCCTAGCACAGGTGATGATTCTTAATTTATGATTTATAGAAGTGTGACAATATTAGCATTTACCTTCCCAGAGCAGAAATGATATCACTATCAACAGCTATTTGATATGGGTGGGGTGATTTTAGTATCTAGTAATTTTTTGTGTCTCTTAAGCTGGAAGGTCTTACAACTTGGGGATTCCAGCAAGTCTGCATGTTACTGATAGAGAAAGGTAGGGAAATACTACGGTGGTTCATTCAGACCTGTCATGATAGCTGAGAAAAGCAGGGAGGCAGGCAAAAGGGTGCTTTGACAGACAGCGCCTCAGTGGTGTCGATTGTAAGGACTGCAGCTCTGTCCTAGGGTGTGGAAGTCCTCCGGGAAATATTCATAAGAAGGACTGAAAGATGCATTTCTGGAGAAAAACATTCTCAGGTATTCAGTCACTCTTGTTCTGGCATACTCATCGTTAACTGTTGAGAAAATAAGACTATAAAACTTGTCTCCATTCTTGGAAGCAACCCGAGTTTTCTTCCTCCTCCTGGGTTTTCAACTGTAACTTCCTCTTTTCTCAATCGGCTGTTGAGCTAAATTCATTTACTTCAACAGGTTGCCCAGTGTGTTTTCCAGTCGCAATAAAGAGGCACATATATTGGCTCTGAGTGTCTGAGTAAGCAGGTGCCCCTGGCACATAATACAACCAGTCCCCAAGCTGCGCTCACAACCAGGAAGAGAAATGGTGTTGCTCATTGAAGCTGATACCGGTAAGCTGGCTACTTGTAGGTCTCGCCTGCATTTTCAGATATTTTTAGATAGATATTTACATATTTTAGTTCTTCCCCCTCTGCTCCAGGAAATAAGTGGCAGATTAGAAAAATGTTCAAGCCCTTAAGCCATCAATGGTTTGCCATTTGCCCTGTGAATCAGCAAGCAGACTGTGGAGACACAACACTTCTCTGGAAACCAGGCTTCCCAATGTAAGACAGGGAGGCAGATGGGGAAGGCCTAGGGTGTGTCAAAGTCAAAATCACTCAGGTCTTTGCTAAATCCCACCTACCACCAAAGACAAGGAGTACACTGAAAGGCACTTAATGCAAATAAGCTAAGCAGACTTTAGCAGTCCTACAGAAATGGCATAGCAGCTTCCTTTTCCTGTGTATTCTATGAAGTCACTCCTCCCTGCATGTTAGTATCTGGGGGATACCAGAGCCTACACGGTAGGGATTAAGTGCATATATACAGATGCTGAGACCTTCCCAGCTCTCTCTCTCTCTCTCTGACTCTCAGAACTCAGACTCAGGCCTTTACCCCAGACAAGAGATCCATCGACTTTTCTGTGGAATCTGCTCCAGCCAAGAAGACAGGAGAGCAGGACAGCCAAGGGAGTTCCCGAAAGCAACAACGCAGCTGGATGGCCCTTCTCTAAAGCTCAGCGACCATGCTCCATTCACATGCATAGATCTCTATCAAAGTCGGGGTTGAACTCCGGTCATCAGAAAACAATCACAGACTATCAGATAGCTGAGGAAAACCTCTAATAAGAAAGACAGAGGCCAAATCAAAAAAAAAAAAAAAATAGAAAAAAAGGCAATTTAGAGAAAACAAAGTCTACATATAAAGGGAAAAATAAACTCCCAAAAGAGAAGCTATCACTAACAGCATAAGAGAGTTAAACAAGACACAAGAAAATATGCTATGTAAGAGTAACACTTGAAGGACAACAATAGCGAAGAATTCTTGAAAATGAAAAACGCGAAAAACAATAGGAGAACTGAAACATAAAGTTGAGGAAATATCCTATAAGGGAAGGCAAATAAAATAAAGAGATGGATCAAAGGAAATAAAAGACGAGAACATTAGAAGGTCAGTCCAGTGGGTCCAACCCCTGAATACCAGGAAATACAGAAAGCAATAGAGACAAGAGAGGAGCCAGAATCACCAGGGAAGTAATTCGAGGAATTTTATCCAAATCAAAGGTAATGCATGTGAAGATTAAAAGGTATTACCAAAAATTCAAGAAAACAAAAGAACATCGCCCCAAGAAATACTATCGCACAATTTCAGAACACCAGGAACAAGAGGAGATCCTAGAGCCTTCCACGTGGGATGGAGAACAGGTTTCTTCAAAACCCCGGGAATCAGAATGACATCACATCTCTCAATAACACCACCAGGTGATAAAAGGTCACAGAGCAATGTCTTCAAAATCCGGATGGAAAAAGTATTCGCAACCCAAGCTAGTATATCCAGATAAAACATCACTCAAGTGTTAGGACGGGGTATAGACATTTTTGGACGTGCAAAAGTTACGGGAAGTAAAAACCAATACCTCCCACGCACAAGTTTCAAGAAGGTATCAGAGAATCCTCCAACAAGCTGAGAGAATAAGCTGAGAAAGAGGAAATCAGGAAATATAAGAAACAGATAATCCTACAGCAGAGTAAGGGAATCCCGGAGACATTGGTGAAGAGAAATCCCAAGATGACAGCCATCACCCCCACGACAGAGTTCAGGTCGTCAAGGAACAGAACAGGTTGGAAGGCAATGAGAGGACCTCTTCAGGAACACGAAACAGAACACCTCAGGTCTCTAAATGTCTGAAGGGGAGATGTGGTGGAACAATGTGGAGTTTCATGAGTGAAGTGACAGATGCATTAAAAAAATGAACTATCAAGTCTGGTTTAATTTCAGAGAAAACAAAAGTTGTGTCAACAAAGAAAAATACCTAAGGCTTAACATTAGAGGAAGAGTAAATGTGAACTCTGTACTATTTTTTTACGATTTTGCTATATTTCTAAAATCATTTCAAAAGAAAAAGTAATAATGGTACACGTGGCATGGGGCAGCTGGGTGGCTCAGTCGGGTGAGCGTCCGACTTCGGCTCAGGTCATGATCTCGCGGTCCGTGAGTTCGAGCCCCGCGTCGGGCTCTGTGATGACAGCTCGGAGCATGGAGCCTGCTTCGGATTCCGTGTCTCCCTCTCTCTCTGCTCCTCCCCTGTTCATGCTCTGTCTCTCTCTGTATCTTAATAATAAATAAACGTTTAAATAATTAATAATAATAATAATAGTACATATGGCAGACTGTCTCTAAAATGGTCCCTGTGTTGTTAGTCTGCTCAGGCTACCAGAACAAAATATCACAGACTGCATGGCTTAAACAATAGGTATTTATTTCTCTCTCACACGTCTAGAGGCCAGAAGTCCAAGACCAAGGTGCCATCAGGGTGGGTTTCTGGGGAGGGCTCTCTTCCTGGCTTGTAGACGGCATCTTCTTTCTGTGTCCTCACAGAGTAGAGAGAGGGAACTCTCCGGTGTCTGTTCCTCTTCTTATAAAAGTCCTGGGGCGCCTGGGTGGCTCAGTCGGTTAAGCATCCAACTTCGGCTCAGGTCATGATCTCACGGCTTGTGGGTTCGAGCCCCGCGTCGGGCTCTGTGCTGACGGCTCAGAGCCTGGAGCCTGCTTCCAATTCTGTGTCTCCCTCCCTCTCCCTACCTCTCTCTCCCTCTCCCTCTCCCTCTCCCTCCCTCCCTCCCTCTCTCTCTCTCTCTCTCTGCCTCTGTCCGGCTCGCACTGTCTCTCTCTCGAAAATAAACATTAAAAAGAATTTTTTTAAGTCCTATCACATT
This sequence comes from Lynx canadensis, assembly GCF_007474595.2. Classification (NCBI taxonomy): domain Eukaryota; kingdom Metazoa; phylum Chordata; class Mammalia; order Carnivora; family Felidae; genus Lynx; species Lynx canadensis. Next base: position 5,623,439 of record NC_044309.1, on the reverse strand, counting down.
AGAGCCCCACCCTCACAACCTCATTTAACCTTAATTACCTCCCCAAACACTCCCTCTCCAAATTCAGTCACATGGACGATTAGGGCCTCAACATATGAACGGGTAAGGGGAGAGGACACCGTTTAGTCCATAACAGCCCACAATTACCCAGCCTCTAGATAGTCCCACCCTCGTGTGAGCCTGTGGCAGAGTCAACAGGTGTCCCCATGATCCCCACCTCCTGGTGTTCACATCCTGTGCGATCCCCTCCGCTTGACCGTGGGTGGCACCCATGTCTTGCTTCTGGCCCAGAGAACACAACAAAGATGACCGAACGAGTGTGATTACATCACGTTAGGATGGCAGCGGCCCGCCCGTCTTGCTGGACTCTCTCTCATCACTGGCTTTAACGGAGCGAGCAGCCACGCTGGGGAGCCCCGTATGACAAGGACATGTGGGTGTCCCGGAGGAGCTAAGGGTGGCCTCCAGCAGGGAGCCAGCAAGAGACTGAGGCCTTCAGTCCCGCAACCACAAGGCACTGAGTTCTGCCAACAACCTGGATGAGCTGGGAAATGGATCCCTTCCTGGTCAGGCCTCGGAGGCAGCTCTGGCCGACTCCTTCATTGCGGCTTTGAGACCCTCCACAGAGGGCACAGCGCGGCCACGGCCAGACTCCTGACCCACAAAAACCCGGAGATGATAAATACGTTACAGTTACGCAGCAGAAGACAACACAAACCCTTCCCACTTCTGTCCTGCTCTCTCTTTCTTTCTCTGAGGGGAGGCACCTACCGCGTCGTGAGCCGCCTTCTAGAAAGGCCCAGGCGGCAAGGAGTTGACGCGTCCTGCTTGCAGCCACGCGAGGGAGTCTGTAAACAAATGCCCCTCCCTCCCCGGGGTGAGGTGACCGCAGCCCCAGCCAGCAGCCTTTATGGCGGCGTGGGAGTGAACCAAAGTCCCGGGTGAGCCACACCTGGGCTCCTGACCACAGACACGGCGAGATGATAACTGTCTGTGGGTTTAAGCAGCTAAGCAGTGAGGTCATCGGTCGTGCAGAAATCGACAACTAGTGCGTTCGACTGCACGGCTCAGCACGTACACAGTCCCGGTCCGCTAAACACGGAACTTAACGTGACCCTGACCAAAGCGTAAGACACAGGATGGCAAAGCCAGGACCCAGGTGGAAGGTGTGGGGAGCGAGGAGAGCCCCCGCTTCTGCACAGGGAGGCCAGCACGGTGCCAAAGACGAGAAGACAAAGCAGAAACAGGAAGGAAGAGCAGGGAGAGTGACGGCCTCTGAGGAAGGAGGAGAAGGGCCGGTGGAGAGGCTGAGCGCGGGGTCAAGTTCGACTCTTGAAACTTGGTGAACGCACAACCTGGATAAAAACTAAAGCTTAACGAGATTTCCTCGCCACACGATTCAAATGTGCTTCTTTGTTTCTTTTTGTCTCATCTGAATTCCTTGTTCTGACTTCCACAGAGTGGAAAGATTCAGGCGGCTTTCCTCTGATAAATTTTCCTTTTGTTTTCACCCATGAGGGTTCGTTCAATCGTTTCTAGTTTTTACCACCTCAAACTTTCTCTCTCTGTATCAAAGCTTCTGTTTCCTTAAACCCCGTATCCTTTCATCTTTCTTCCTTTCCTCTGGCTCTGTGTGTGCGCTTGTGCGCGTGTATATGTGCTTGGATCTTCTTTGTGCGTGTGTGCACTTATGTGTGTGTGTGTATGTGCTCATGCGTGCTTTGTGTGCGTGCACGTGTATGTATATGTGCTCTTGCGTGTGCTTGTGAGTGTGCATGAACGTGCACTTGTGTGTGCACACGTGCTTGTGTGTGTTTGTGCACATGTGCACGTGTGTGCACGTGTGCATGCTTGTGCATGTGTATATGTTCTCATGCGTGCTTTGTACATGTGTGCACTTGTGTGTGAACATGTGTGTGCTTTACATGTGTATATGTGCTCGTGCGTGCACTTGTGCGTGTGTGCACTTGTGTGTGCACGTGTGTGTGTGTGTGTGCTTGTGCATGCGCTTGTGCATGTGTGCACTTGCGCATATGCGTGCACGTGTGTTCCACACTGGGTCCTTTCCACTTTTTTCCTTTTTTTCCTAATGAAATAGGAGGTCCCATCGTTGGATTTGTTGAGTCTCCACATCCAGCCAGGGCCTGACACACAGAAGGTACTCAGTACCTGTTAGGTAAATGAATGACGCAAACCAGGTAGCCACGAGCTAATGGCCAGGAGAGCAGACAAGCAGCCAGGATATGTCATGCTCAACACCAGCCAGGCGTCAGCTCTGCAGTGCCAGTCGGTACTCGTCACCAAAGACGGGATCCACTCCCCCAAAACAAACAAAGAGCAAGCCAGGGCAATGGGGGGAGGCCAGTGAAGCGGAGGGAGGAGCCTCCAGAATGGCAGGCCTTGACTGCTGCTTAGGGTGGTACTGCTGACCAAAGCCAAGTCAAGGAAACTCTCCCCAGCAAGCCAGGCAAGCTCCTGTCCATTTGGGGCCTCGGACTGCCAGGAATCGGTGACTCTCTTCTTGATGAGTTCTGAGGTTCATAGCCTGAAGAGAACTATTTAATTTCAGAGAGTGGCAAGGGACCCCAGAAATCCTCTCTCTAGTCCAGAGCCTTTCAAATTATTTATGGTCTGCCTGTCCCTCTAAAAACCAGCTCCAAGGATGCAGAGACCTTGTCTGTTCTTGCTCCTCATTGATTCCCGAGCACCACACGCTGCCAGGAAAAGAACAGGTGCCCAGTAAATACTGAACGAACGAACGAATGAGATCTCTGAGAGCTTGTGATGGGTTAATTTTATATATCAGCTTGACCAGCCACAGGTACCCAAATCAAACATTATTTCGGGGTGTGTCTTTGAGGGTGTTTCCAGAGGAGATGAACAGTTGAATCTGTAGACTCAATAAAGTAAACAGCCCTGCCCCATGTCCAATGGGCATCACCCAATCTGTTGAGAGCCTGAATAAAACAAAAGGGAGGGGAAAGAGAAATCCACCCCTTTCTTCCTGCCTCATTGTTTGAGCTGGAACATCTCATCTTCCCTGGCCCCTGGACTGCACATTATACCATCAGCTCCTCTGGTTGTCAGACCTCCTGGCTTGGACTGATTACAGCACCAGCTTTCCCGGGTCTCCAACTTACAGATGGCAGACTGGGACTTCCCAGCCTCTGTAATTGCATGAGACAATCCTTGTAATAAATCTCTCTCTCTCTCTCTCTCTCTCTCTCTCTCTCTCTCTCTCTCTCTAATATACATATAGATGATAGATACAGGTGGGTGTGTATGTTATGTGTGCATATATGTACTGGTTCTGTTTCTCTGACGAACCTAGAGAAATTAATCTAATACCAACCAATCTGTGTTTGTTGGCAGGAATCCTGGCTGGATATTTTGAGTTTTGGAGAAGGCTGTTATGTTTTTTTTTAATGTGTACTTATTTTGAGAGAGAGAGAGTGTGTGTATGTGTGTGTGTGTGTGTGTGTGTGTGTGTGTGTGTGTGCATGAGTGGGGGAGCAGGGGAGACGGAGAGAAAGAATCCCAAGCAGGTTCTGCATTGTCAGCACAGAGCCCAGTGCAGGGCTCAGACTCATGAACCATGAGATCATGACCAGAGTCAAAGTCAAGAGTCAGATGCTTAACCGAATGAGCCACCCAGGCGCCCTAAGACCGTCACCTTAACAATTTTTGATGAGAAGAGACTAACTCAAGCATTCCACTACTCCATCTGCATGGGATCAGATGTTGGGGGACAGCACAGGCTGCAAGGTGACCACCCCCAACCCTGAACTACCTCCAGCTGAAGCCCCAGGGTCTCCGGGGTGATGGCATGCCTGGTCTTGCCTCCACGGCTACGGAAGAATCTCTCTGTTTGCTCTCTGCTGGCTGAAACTGTACTCCACTTGTTAGGATCCATTATGTGTGCACCAGCTTGAGATGACCTCCCTTATGAAAAATGATCCAACTCCTGTGATGCCAGACCCCAAGAGAGAGAGTTTTCAGGAGAGAAAAAAAAGCTGGCAAACAGCTGAGTGCCCTTTGAGATAGTACAGCGGGTTCACATACAGCACATTTTTATTTTTTAATTTGAGGGACGGAGACAGATGGAGAGCATGTGAGCAGGGGAGGGGCAGAGAGAGAGAGAGAGGGAGAGAGACAGAGAATACCAAGCAGGCTCCACACTGTCAGCACAGAGCCCAATGCGGGGCTCAAACGCACGAGCCGTGAGATCATGACCTGAGCCAAAACCAAGAGTCGGACACTGAACCGACTGAGCCACCCAGGCGCCCCTCCAGCACACTTTTAGGACTGAACAGGAAGTAGATGTGTCCCCTCCTTTCCACATTGTGCCATGAGCCTGTGTATCATCTATTTAGGTGATAAATACACTCGGTACAGCTATCTAACTAGCCTGGGTTTATAAAAATAGGAGATTTTAATGCAATAATCCACTCTCATCGGAGGCTCTAAATAGGATAATAATAGCTACAGTTTATTGAGCACATACTAAGTGCCAGGAACTGTGCTGGGTATGTTTACCCTGTATGGTTACCTCCAAATCTCACTGCAAGAAAGGTAACCCCACGACCGCGATTAATGAAGGATGGAACCGAGATTTCAGTGAAGTTGAGTATTTTTACCCAGATCTCAGTGCCCGCATGTGGCAGAACTGGAAATCAAACCCAGGGCAAGAGATGTGACCTGAGAGACAGACTACGGGGTCTGGCTCCTGGATGGGTCACAAACAGGCGATGTGCCCAAAGGGAGCTCCTGGACCTCCCGACTCCCACCCCACATTCATAAGGAGGAGATAAGAACGAGACCCCCTCAGAGGCCTGTCCCAGGATGCAGGAGGTAAGACAAAAATAGCACTTAGAAGACGTTCTCAGGTACAAAGCAAATTCTCCATAAATGGTAACCACCACAATTAAAATACAGTGCTGCCCTTTAACACACACACACACACACACACACACACACACACACACACAACACCATTCACAGCTTATCTGCAAAATGCAGTCAGGCCTTCATTAACACGTGGGCTGTACTCATCTAATCACTATCTGTGACCCAAGTCTAGAGATGAAACAAATGAATGCTTTATACCTTAAAACAGCTACACAGTAAAGATAGCTGCTCTTAGAAATAACACCGAAAATAACAAAATCTACCATTTATTGGACGCACAAGCTTCTTTCCACACATCCTTCCTTGGCTTCTAGAGGAGACAATATTTCACACCAATGGCTCCCACCTCAGGAGTACGTTTTGTGCTCTAAGTACTTGCTCAGGATACAGAGCTCTCTCCAGACCAGCGTTTTTCAACAGAAATATAACGCAAGCCACATGTGGAATCTTAAATTTTCTAGTAGCCATGTTTAAAGAGGTTAAAAAAAAGAACAAGTGATATCAACTTCAACAAAACATTCTATTTAGTCCACTATGTCCATTATCGGTCCAACATTGAATCAATGTAAAAAATTATTAATGACAGGGGTGCCTGGGTGGCTCAGTCAGTTAAGCGTCTAACTTCAGCTCAGGTCATGATCTCAAGGTTCGTGAATTTGAGTCCTGCATCGGGTTCTTTGCTGACAGCTCGGAGCCTAGGGCCTGCTTCGGATTCTGTGTCTCCCTCTCTCTCTGCCCCTCCCCTGCTCGCACTCTGTCTCTTGTCTCTCAAAAAATAAACATTGAAAAAATGTACTAATGACATATTTTACCTTTGTTAACACTCTTTGAAATCAGTGTTCTACACTTCCAGGACATCTCGACAAGGCCCAACCACGTATCAAGTGCTCGACAGTCAGAAGTGGCTGGTGGCTACCAGGGCACAGCTCAAAGGGCCCACGAGGACAGGCAGGGACTCTGTCATGTTTACTGTTGTGACCACAGGGCCCAACACAAGGTCATTACAGAGCACAGTATACACAAGGAGCTCAATAATTACGTGCTGCGTGACTGGATGGATGAACAAATGAATGGGATTCTAAATGCACAGCAGAATTTAAGAAACACAACAGATGATCACAGGGGAAGGGAAGGAAGAAGAAACTAAGATCAAAAGAGAGAGGGAGGCAAACCATAAGAGACTCTTAACAACAGAGAACAAACTGAGGGTTGGTGGGTTGTTGGGAGGGGTGTTCGGTGGGGGGACGGGCTAAATGGGGGACGGGCATTCAGGAGGGCGCTTGTTGGGATGAGCCCTGGGTGTCGTATGTCAGCGATGAATCCCTGGGTTCTATTTCTGAACCTAATAACTACACTGTATGTTAACTAACTTGAATCTAAATAAATTCAAAAATTAAAAAAACAAAAAATAATAAAACATAATATAAAAATATATTAAAATATTAAGTAAATAATTAAGTGAATAAATAAGATGTAGAGTTCACACGAAATCTTAAAGGTCCGGTCACACTTGTGACACAGGCCCGCCATTCTGCTGTCACCGTGACTTATGTTTCTAAACAGAAAGGTAACACGCTTTGGCCTAAACGGTAAAACTGTTTACCAAAAACGTGCTAGAGAGTGACCTGGCAGTTCTTTTCAACTGATGTCGCGTCTTCCAGTCTCGGAAGGCTGGGGGACGGGCGGGGGGAGGCCAGGGCATGGGAAGGACCAGACCCTGACCCCTCCTTCCTCCAGATGGCGGGGCCACAGGCAAATTACTGTGCCTTTTTGAGTCTCAGCTTCCTCATCTGTGAAACCTCTTTAGGCTGCTCTGATGCTTAAATAAAGGAATCCAAGTAAGGCCCTCGGAGCAGGGAGTGACACAGGGTGACACTATGCGGGGGGGGGCAGCTTGGGTTCTTCTTTATCTTCCCACCTCCAAGACCCCCCACCTGCTCTCCCTCTCCCTCTGCTGCAGATGAGAACTTGGGGCCCGGGCAGTGCCGTGGCCTCCAGACAAGCAGTGTCCTCTCTGCTGCAGATGAGAACTTGGGGCCCGGGCAGCCACCGTGGCCTCCCAGCCGAGCGGTGCCCTCAGCGTTCACCCCCTCTTTTCCTCATCCTCCCTCACTGTGCAACCTGCCAACTCTCCAAGCATGTTTCCCACTGTGTCTTTCCTACTTTGCTTCCCAGCGCCGGGACAAAATATTTGCCCAGGAAGCGTGACAGTAATCGGTCAAACCAACTTGTTTGGGTCTTGATGAGATTCAGTGTAAATAATACGGAAAGAACGGGCTACTCGGGAAGAAGGGGTCTCGGCAAACACCCAGAGAAGCAGACGCTCTGGGACCACAAGAAAACCACAGGCCGGCCGAGCGAGAGGAACTCTCGGTGGGCATGTTCCTTGCTTCCTGGTTACACTCACAATTTTACCGGCTGATGCTTTAGGGAGGGGAGGGTGCAGTCCCCAGGGCAGCCAGAGCGAGGGGAGAAGGGAAGGGAAGGGAGGACAAGGGAGCAGCAAGTACAAGGTGTGTGCTACTCAGCTGTCATCACCTCAGGGGAAAATACAGCCGTCTGCTCAGCCACACGGAACATCTATGGGCGGTCAAATGGCACCACTGTACCCGAAAAGATCATGCGTGGGGGGGGCAGGAGGGAGGGGGGAGGGAGGGGGAGGAATTAAGAGCCGACTGCTTCCCCCTCTCCTGTCTCGATGGCCAGAGCTCCCTGCATGGGGCATGGAGCTTCCCAGCTGCGCCCCACCTCACTCCTTCAGCCTGTTTTCACCCCAAGATGTGTGAACTCATTCACATCTCCAGGCTGAGTCCCTCCAGTTAGCACCATGATCCAACGTTTCCATATCCGAAGACTAAAGATTCCAGCCGGAGGCAAAGCATTTTCAGTCCGGCAACGTGGCCCCTGTGATTAGGCCCCTGCGGTAGGCCTACCGAAGGCGGAGAACTCCTCCCTCCCGGCCTTTACGTTCTTGCTGGGGAATGTTTACAAAAACTTCATGATGCTTTTTTTTTCTTTTATTACTTCAAAGCACCTGGCCTGAGCAGGGATACGTAGAATTCAATATGCCTCACCGCATCAGTTGCACGAAGACAGGGATACAGGGCTGTGCGTGACTTGGTGGGGAAAGCTGATACCAGACTGGAAGCCAGTTGCGCGTGGGATGTACCAGTCCACCTCCCAGAGACCTCAACGTCCTCCTCCAGAAAGGGAGGGAGTTACCACGGTGCTGGCATCCTGTGATTCGATTCTACCACAACTAAGCAAAAGGAAAGCTCTTTACTTTCAAAGGTTCTTACACGAACTTTCAAAAGTCTAGAATTCCTCAGTTTCAAAATGGAGGGGCGTCGTGCCAACCACTTCTCTTCTCTCCGAGGGTGTGTAAAATGTTCCAACCGAGCCACGGACGGGGCCTGGAGCTCAGTTTATCAAGTTCCCTTTGCTTCTTATGGCTCGTAGGGCCACAGGGTTAGAATCTCCAAGTCTGCTTAGCTGGACTGGCTCCTCCCACAGTAACACAGGAAGCCTCCCTTCTGGAGGTCAGGCCGTCGGTCTATGACACAGCCACGCAGTGCCTACTGAAACCCTGCAGGTTGATTCTGGCGCTTGGGGAGGCCACCGCCCCGAAGAGAAGGGTTCACCTGAAAATACCTGGAATTCTGCTAGTTCTGTCCATCAGCTCACCATAAGAGAAAACATAACAATCAAAAAGGAAAAAATCAAAGATCAAACCATACAAGAAAGAGAAGACTAGGTTACACAGACCAGAGGCACAAAAGTAGGCTTGTGAGCCATGCGGGTGGGACACACTATACAAAGAGCGTGGGAATAAAAGTTCAGGATGTCAGGGAGGGTCCATCTTTCTGAAATCCCAGTTGGGAAATGCACACCCCGGGGCGGGGGGGGGGGGGGGCTGGTCACTAAAATGTCACTCGCTTCCATTTAAGGTCGTATCGACTTTACCGAGTATTGAAAGATAGTACCAGCCACGGGTGGCTCACCCGATCTTGAAGAAAAGAGACACTACACCTGGAAAGAACTTAAATTTTCTTACAGGTAAGTAGGAAAAGCTTCATCACTGTTCTCTAGAGCTCTCCAGATCAAAACCACACTCACCAGTCTCTACAGATGACCTAAAACCTACAAACGGTGTTATAAACTACGAGACATGGCAAGGCTCTGGATGTCGTTAAATAATGTTACATCCTCAATGATGCATAGATACGCTCCGTGCATGTGTGCACGTGTGCGTGTGTGCATATGACTCCACAGAAAGTAACGTGCATGTGGTTCTGCTTAACTACAGCACGTGTGTTCTATTAAGAGTCTCTTCAGGGGCGCCTGGGTGGCGCAGTCGGTTAAGCGTCCGACTTCAGCCAGGTCACGATCTCGCGGTCCGTGAGTTCGAGCCCCGCGTCGGGCTCTGTGCTGACTGCTCGGAGCCTGGAGCCTGTTTCCGATTCTGTGTCTCCCTCTCTCTCTGCCCCTCCCCCGTTCATGCTCTGTCTCTCTCTGTCCCAAAAATAAATAAACGTTGAAAAAAAAAAAAAAAAAAAGAGTCTCTTCAGCATGGTGGATAATGGCTTAATTGTGTCCAGGTTTCAGGCACTTCGTTATGCTTTACTTACAATGGGTACAATTCTGGGGCAAGAAATATTTCCTAAATAACTCGTAGTGATTGGTGCAAACAAAGAGAACAATAGTACAGGCCAGAGATGATGAATGCCTTCGGGGCCAGGAATCACGTGTTTCAGGGTACCTGGGTGGCTCAGTCGGCTGAGCGTGCGACCTCAGCTCAGGTCACGATCTCGCAGTTCATGAGTTCGAGCCCCGCATCAGGCTCTGTGCTGACGGCTCGGAGCCTGGAGCCTGCTTCGGATTCTGTGTCTCCCTGTCTCTCTGCCCCTCCCCTAATTGTGCGTGCTCTCTCTCTGTCTCTCTCTCAAAAATGAATAAATGTTTTTTAAAAATGGCATGTGTCTAAGGTGCATCACAGGATGATGACTGACAACTGAAAAGCAGCAGGAGACCGGTCATAGTGGAGACACCACTGGGTTGGAAGTCAGACAGCCTGAACGGAAATGTTTTCTCTGCCACCTATCTGTGTATGACCTTAGTCGCTGATTCACTTGTCCAGACTTGAGTTTCTTTGTATGTAAAATAAGAACATAAGACCCTATGACCTCCATGCTCCCTTCCACCTCTGAAATTCTATTCTGTTGAACTACCCAGCCTTCCCGGAACATGAACTGACGTAGTTTCAGTTAGCCACAGAAACCATTTAGCAAAAATGATTCATAGGACCTAATGTAACCCTGGAAGTAGGGCATTGTGCCTTCTAGAAACAATATGGTCGGATTCAGGTAATCCATCCATCAGTGGGCTCTGTAAATATCATTGTCCAAGCTTTTCTGAAATAGATTTAATGACGTCCTAAGAAAACACTGTGTGTGACTCACTGGGAAGCGACTTACTGTGATGTCAGGTGAAAAAACCTCCCCACCAGATGCTACGACGGAGGCCTCCTGGGCACCTCTGTCTCCTGCTTCCCACAGCAGGAGAAGGACACGGAGAGCCTGGGGTCTGCAGGACCAGGGCACACAGACGTCAACCATGGCAGAGGAGACCCGAAATGAACAGTCACACTTGAGGAGGCAGAAGTTGCCTTAGTAACCGTCTCTAAGGGTAGAAAGGGTCAACACCCCCAGAAGGCTGCTCTCCCGTCTACAGAACCAGAGGATTTGCTGCAGGGTTCAGCATTCCCCACACGTGCCTCAGCCGGATTCAAAATGCGAGCCACACACTGAAACCTCCAGAACCTTCAAATACAGATGCCCGGACCCTCACAACTCTGACATCAGTCTGACGAGGTGACGGCCTAGCAGATGAGGGAATGGCCGTGGTTGGTCAGTCTGGGCGCCTGGTGGTCTGAGTCTCCCCACCATCGCTCACACAGCCCCACCTGAAACATCACGTCTTCTCTAGACTACGTCAGGTGTTCCAGAAGGCGAGGGCCTCTCGGTCACCTGAAGATCTAAGAGGCTCTCGGGGCGGCTTCCAGGGTAATGAAGAAGCCCCGCGCCGTTGCTGGAGGTCAGACACCCACGTTCTCTAAGAAAACTGTGGGCAAGAGGTCTGCTGCACTCTTCCTTTCTGTTTGCCTGCTTTCTCTTCCTGGGATCTCTTGTCTCAGGCAAGCCTGTATTTTAGAGGGTTGGTTTTGTTTTTTTTTTTTTAACTAAGTCCTTCTAGATCGGGCGGTCCCCGTATGGAAGGGCAGCGTCCCCATCCTCCCTCTGCGGTGCACGTCTGGCACGGCACCGGGCCACCGTGAGGGTCTGCTCCCTCCCCGGGGGGCAAGCGCACTGCCCAGGGAGGCAGCGGGCCGTCACCGAGGGCAGCAGAGCCGTGCCCGTGGCTGTCTCCATCCCCCTAGACGACCAGCACTGGGAACGGAACACAGGCCGTTTCCATCCCTCTTGGTGGAAAGTCTCCACCTTGAGGAAAGCACATCTCCCCTCCCCGCATTCTTAACAGGCCAAGCCCCCCTGCGCCCCCGCTCATAACCCCTGGCATTTCAGGAGCACCTCCCACAAGCCTCCCACGGCCTCCACCAGACCCCCCCAGGCCCTTCGCACTCCAGCAGGCCCCCAGCTTGTCTGGCGGTGCAGCAGCAAGAGAATAACCCGGTGTCGCCAAAGGCACCGGTTTTGAGATGGCAGACTGCTTCCTCTCAAAGCCCGGAGCAGCGAGGGGGCTGGGGGAAAGGGGAAGAGCTCGCCCGCCGGCCCCGTCACATAGTTGTCTTGGTGGAGAAGGCAGCTGGCTAGCGACTAATGTGACCGGAGGGAGCCCCAAGGCTCCGCTTGGCCAGAGACCTGCCCTTCCCATCAGGCTCATTATTCCGGATACGAGGGCCAATTCTGTCACCGTGTAAGTAGCTAGGCACCGGTCTGGGCTCAAACATTGCTGCTTTCAAAGGTGCTCTGTTTGGTTAGCTCTGGATGGCGAGGATCCATCAATGACAAAACAGCACAAGTGTAAGCCGGAGGCCACAGGACAGAGGGGAGGCGAGTGTTGACAAGGGAAGCTGGTTGGGGCCGTGGAGGCAGCCTGCCTGGGGGGGGTGTGGGGCCCTAGATACAGGAGCAAGGCGACGGGCATCTAAAAGGGACCAGAAGGCCCTGGAAACGGGCCTTGGGGGTCACAGGAAAAATCCTGGTAAACTCTCACAACTGTGCCCAGGAGGGCTCTGTCACAACATGACGTTCCAACTCCTCCCCCACCAGCGAAGGCGAAACCCTCGAGAATGAATGGGTTTTGTTTGGCTTTTCTGAGATGCATCTTAATTCAAGGGCTTGTGCCTGAATGAGTCAGAGACAGAAAAGTCTCCAGCTTCACACCAGCTGGTACTTTTCCATCCCTTCCCCTGGGTTATATAACGTGGCACATTTTTAGAAACTCGGTTCCAGCCGCAGAGGTTCCTGCGCTACAATTCCAGAGTTCCAGTCCTCATACCCTCGAACTTTCAAGAGAGGAGATGCTGGTGTGTTTGAGCTATGAAGAGTAGGGGCTGGAGAACAATTATATCTGACTACAGGCGAAAGGAATACGAAGTTTCGTGTAGTCATTTCAAAATAGCTCCTTCCTATACCTGTGTTCATACAGAAACAGGGTAAGAGAACCTGCAAAAGGCTGGCTTTTCTCTTGTAGCTCCTAGGGAAGCACCTGGAAAAGCGCCCAGCTTAGAGCTTTTAAACGTAGTGCCACAGATGGAGGTAGAACATTAGCTTAAATTTATACTAACGTGGAGATGACTGTTAGAGCATCTGGAGTAGTTTTCCACAGCAAGGATGTTTCATGGGGACATCTCGAGAGAAGTGGGCTCCTGAAATAAGGAGAGGTTGAAGCCAGAGGAGAGAGATGTGTTGACAGAGGTGGGAGGAGAGGGGGTCAGGGTAAAAAGGAAAACTGAGGCAGACTGCTTCAGTGACTGCCAAGTTCCTACTGCAAGAGGACAGGTCCCCAGGTCCCTCCTTTGTCGGCTCACTTGTTAGAACATCTAGCCTCATCCTCTCCGAGCCTTTTGTCCAAAGCGTGTCCCCTCTGACCAAGCCCCCTGCGGTCTAAACGCCCAGGAAGAAGAAAAGCAAGTCTGATATCAACTTGTCCTCCTCAGTCGGGGCTTCGGGCGAAGGCACTGCACCGCGAGAAGTGTCCTCTTGCTTACCATCTGCTCAGCCACCAACGATCAGGAAACTTTAGTCAGAGCCCACACCGCTGAGCCAACCCCAAGCAGGATGGGAAGAGGCAAAGGAGAGGGCTGAGCTGCGCAGATGTTTTCTGCCATTCTGCATACGGGCCACTCCCCGCAGGCTTTCCCATCCAAAAAACCATCCTTTTCAGCTGCACCGCGGGGTAATAATGTCACACGAACTATGTGGAGAGCTAAAGCTTACTTCTGGCCTAACATTTTTCTGGCAACTCATTTTAGCAGCAAGTGGCCAAATCGCTCCTGCCCCTGTGCTCGGACAACCTCTCACGGCGCCCACGCACCCCCAGCCTCAGCTACACAGTGGATTGATGTTAATGTTAATGTCCTAGAGCTTGATGGGCAACTCGTGGGGAAACAGGTCTTGATACAGGAGTCTTCAGACCCCTGCCCCCCGTTTCCAGAATAAAGACGGTCACATGTATGATACCTGCCCTGCATCTCACCGGCTAAAGTGGCTTTCTTTAGGGCGCCCTCTGTTTGGACTACTACCGGACGGACAGTCACAGCCCCATCCGCAGACTTCATCCCGCTGCCGGTCCATGGAGAGACGTGACCAGCTAGTCAGTCACAGAATAAATACCCAGTAGCAGATATACACTGAGAGCTTGCCAGATGCCAGACACAGGACGAGTCCCCAGTCACCAGAGACAAACGAGACCTGCTCCCCGTCTCCACGTCCTCAATACTCCGGCATTCTACGGGAGAACAGCACGCAGGTCTCCCCAACGCCGCATTTAGAAATGTCACGGTGGCGTGAAATCAACCACGGGAGGCGTATTTCCACTGTAGAAACCGGCCACCGTTACAGATGAGGGTCTTACCACTGTTTTGGTTTCTGTTGCGTGGTTTTTGCTTTTTGGTGGCTTGTTTTGTTTTGGTTCGGTTTGCTTTTGTCTTTGAGATGGTTATCAGCACACCAATGTCTGTCACGAAGGTGTTGCTGAAATGTGACAGCAGAGAGCACGTTTCTCTTTTTTGGGGATGGAGTAAGGCTTTACATAAGAGATGCACATTTAAAGCTGAGTAAAGTAAGATTTAACCAGAGAGCAAAAAAGGAACAAAGCATTTCAGAAAAAAAATAACGTGAGTAGAGGCGCAGACTTTCTAATTTTAAAAGCTCTAGGGACTCAGGAGAGGAAACCAATACAACTTGTTGCCCTGCCCAAGGAAGGCTACTGGTCCTTACGAGATTGCCAGGTCTCTGGCAGACGGGGCTGGGGACAGGGAGGAAGGACATGAGAGGGCAGGACTGACTTTGCCACCAGCAGAAAAGGCACAGAGCTAGCCTGTTCAACTTAGCTGGGGCAGAAAAGATTGAGGTGACAAAAGGTAACATCCTCTCTCTTTTCTTCTCATTGTAGGAGAGCTCGGCTCCATGATGAATTGGAGCCCCCAGGGTAGATTTTACGTGTAAAAAAGAACATTGAATGACGTTGCACGGAAACATCAAGCTTCCCACGTGTCTGCGAACGTCAAGGACGGAGGGGGAATCTGTCTCCACTTGGGATTCTGAGCAGAATTTCCACCTCCCCGAGTTTGGCAAAAGGTATCGGCATTGCCTCTAGGTGAGAAATTCCTTCCCTTGAAAGCACTGCTTATTCCCTTCCTTCTCCGCAGTAACAAAAACGGTGGGTGAAGATCTTCTGTGTTTTTATGGTTTAAAAACCGTAACTAGCACAAAGTCTACTACGCACCTATTAGAATGGCCACGATCCAGAATGAGGACACCGCCAAATCACCAAATGCCGTGGAGGATGAGAAGTAAGAGGAATGCTCATTCACTGCTGGTGGGAACACAGAGCGGGGGCAGCCACTGTGGAAGACAGTTTGGCACTTTCTGACAAAACTAAACATACTCTTACCGTATGATCTGGCGATCGCGCCCCTTATTTACCCCAAAGAGCTAAAAACGTACGTCCACACAAAAAACTGCACGTGGGTGTTCACAGAAGCTTTCTTCATAACTGTCAAACCTGGAAGCGGCCAAGATATCCTTCAGTAGATGAATAAATAAACTATGGTATACCCAGAAAATGAAATATGAACCATTACTAACAAGAAGTGAGCTATCGAGCCATGAAAAGACATAGGGAAAACTTAAGAAGCCAGTCTGAAGAGGCTCCATACCGTAGGACTCCAACTAGGTGACATTCTGGGAAAGGCAAAACTATGGAGACAGTAAAGAGGTTGGTGGTCTTTGAGGAAGAGGTCTTGGAGGTCTTTGAGGTCTTTGGTGGACAGGCAGAGCACAGGGGATATTTCAGGGAGTAAAACTACTCTCTGTGATGCTATGATGTTGGATACTTGTCGTGATACATTTATCCAAACCCATACAATGTACAACACTATGAGTGACCCCCTAATATACACCATGGGCTCTGGGTGATGATGGGGAAGGGTGATGAGTCAGTGGGAAATCTCCGTACTTTCCTCTCAAGTTTCCTTTGAATTGCTGTAAAAAAATAAAGTATATTTTTTAAGACAAAAAAAAAAAACAGCATATGGAAGAAGCATGAGCTTTTAAGGGGTCCCTGCTTCTCCAGGACATGCACTCTGTGCCCCCAGGAAGGTTCATCATCCTCTCGGTGGCTCCCGAATGCCACCAGTGGCACTGCAGTAGCTGTAAGCGCTCTCTTGGCTTGGAGGCCAAGTGGATGATGCTGTGGAGTCAATCAATATTGGAGCTCCAAGTATATGCAAAGCGCCACGCAGGTTATTAAAGGTACATCAAGTTAAGGAAACTCGTGTTGGCCCTCAAAGGGTTCAAACTCTAGCAGGCATATGGAACCTGGCAGAGTAGAAAAAGTAAGTTGAGAGTCAGGAGATCTAGCAGCTAGTCCTGACTTTGCCACTGTTCCAATCAGCCTCTGCTGGTGGCAAGGAGGAGATGCCAAGATCATCTTTAATTTAAGAAAACATAGGGGGAATCGGTCATTCCTGGATACAAATGCTCTACAACTGGAACCAGAAAACCCATGGAAACCATGCAAGGCTGAGGCCTCTGTCTCTCCCTCAGGCTGCACGATCTCTCCTTCAAGGACCTTTTTCCCCCCAAATGTATTCCATTCTCCTCTCTCCTCTGTTCATCACAGTTCGTGTTCCCTCACCGCTCTGACTGGCATGGCTTCCCCATCGCCATCTAAATGCCTTCCATATTATGACATTAGCAGTCTCAGCTCCCACTTCTGGGTTCAAATTTCTAAGGAAGACCATCTGACTGGCCATACTAATGGGTCACAGGCTGTGGGACAGCCAAGACATTGGCCGTGCATGGGTCAGGTGGCAATCCCAGCTCCACTGACTCTCATGGGGAACTGGGGTCACAAGTTTCAGTAGGTGACCACACCTAGGGCTGCAGATGAGGCAGTTCCCTTAGAAGGAGCAGTAGTTAGCATCCCTTCATGGACATTAACCAGCTGCGATGTTTGGAGCAAATCACTTAGCCCCCTGGAGTTCACGCTTCCTCACCTGTCAAGTGAGGCATTGAGTCAGATGATCTCTACAGCCTTTCTTCCTGTACCAATGTTCCACCATGCATAATGCAACGCAGAAATCAATGGAAAAGTAGAAAGGATCCAGACCCACCCCTTGTGGATACAAGGGCAGCTGTGTACCCAAGACTCAAAACCAGCAAAGGTCCGGAGCCAGGGGTATTTTAAGGACCATCTGCACATATCTGGGCACCAGCCGCAGGATTTTGTGTTTCTAGGTATTCATATTCCTTGGACCATATGCCTGTCGGACAAGAGAACTTTAGCTAAACAGGGTTGGTGATTAGCATAGCTGTGAGAATGGTGATAGAGGCTTAGGGTCCCCGGCTTCCTGATTCTGCACCCCTCCCTGCTGTCCTAACTACTGCTTCTCTTATAGGACTCACGGCACGATGACCACATGTATTAAGAACTCGGTGGTCAAAGTGTCACTTTTAACAAGTTACTGTTTTGATCTTTCAGTCCCCTCAGGCCCCATCCTCCTGTTCACGGTCATGGGTCGAAGGCAGAACCTGAAATATACAACGTATGCTTTTGTGTGAATTTAAATCCGCATATTACCTCTCCCAAGGTATTTGTATTCAGCCACATTTATGAAAAGGAAGGTGTTAATTTTAGGGAAGTAGGTGGGTAGTAAACAACTCTTTTTTTTTTTTTTTTTTTTTTTTTTTAATGAAAAGCATCTTTCCTTGTGGCATCACTACAGACACTAGGGAACTCCTCACACCGTGCTGTGCATAGAAGCATAGAATGTGTAAACAGAGACAGTATTCAATCAACAAAGAAATTCTGAAGTCAGTCATGGGTACACCACCTTGCACCCCATGCAGAAGGTCCTCAATGAGAGGTCATCATGTCCCCACGCAATGAATGTGTCACCAGAAGACAGACAGGTATAAAGTCCAAGAAGAGTATCCAAAGTTGTCCAGGGTAGATGAAATCTGGAGAGAAATTATCCCAGCAGTGACCTTTGCTGGGCTCCCACTGTGGCCAGAAGGAACACCTCTCAAGGCCACTCACTGAGCTTCTGGTTCTATGGGCAGCCAAATACAGATGACCAGCTGACCCAGAGTGTTAAATAAATGATAATTGTTAAAAAACCTCGGAGGTTTTGGAGCCATTAGTTATAGAGCATTATCACAGCAAAAAGCCTAACACAATAAAAAACTAAACTTATCCACAAAAACTTCAGTGCCTTAAGGATGTCAGGCATACACACACATCAGACTCCAATGCAAAGTAACGCTTCATTAGGGAAACATTCACTGCAAATGGTATGGGTCTGAGGGCCATGCCCCCTACTGACGGTAGCAAAAGCCTTTCAGCAGAAAGTCTCTCAGCTCTATTTCTACACTTCACTGACTCAAAACGTTAGCAGCATTATCTACAACAGCCAAGAGAAGCAAGCAACCTGTGTCCATCAATAAACAGACAGTGGGAAGAAGAAAATTAAAAAAATAAATAAATAACAGATAAGGAATATGTGGTACGTACACACACACACATACACACACACACACACACACACACACACACAGAGGAATATTACTCAGCCATAAAAAAGGATAAGATCATACCATTTGAGACAACATGGATGGATGCAGAAGGTGTTATGCTAAGTGAAACATGTCAGACTGAGAAAGACAAATACTATATGATTCCACTCGTAAGTGATATCTAAAAAATGAATAAGCAAAACGCACGATCAGACATATAAATACAGACAACAAACTGCTGGTTGCCCGGAGGGAGCAGCATGGGGGAATGGGCAAGGTGGGTAAAGGGGGGTGGGAAATCCAGGCTTCCAGTTATGGAATAAATAAGTCACCAGAAAAAAGGTACAGCATAAAGAATACAGTCAATGATATTGTAATAGCCACGTATGGTGACAGACAGTAGCCATACTTGTGGTGAGCACAGAATAAGGTACAATCTTGTTGAATCACTATATTGCACACCTGAAACTAATGCAACATTGGGGGTCAACTATACACAAATTAAAAAAAAAAAAAGAAATAAAAAAAGGTTAACTACAGCCCTTCATGTCCCTCTGCAAGATAACTCTCTCCTGGTCAGAGCACGTCAAAGTTCCTAGCCAGTAGGCTGGTCTCCAGAGGCAGACGCTAGAGTATCTACTGACCAGAGTCAACCACAGTCATTCCCAAGACTGTTCATGCCACTTTAAGAAAACACTACATCATGTGAGGAAATAGCACAAAAGAGGGCTTTGTTACCAGGAAATTGAATGGCCATTTTCTTACTTTAGAAACAATTTGGCAATATCTTTCTTTTAGTTGTGGTAAAACACACATAACATAAAACCAGCTGTTATGACCTGAATGTTTGTATCCCCTCAAAATTCGTATGTGGAAGCCCTAACCCCAGTGTGGCTCTATTTGGAGATGGGGCCTCAGAGGAAGTAATTCAGGTTAAGTGAGGTCATAAGGGTGGGACCCTATTTGATAGGATTCGTGTCCTTATAAGACATCGGGGCATGTGTGCCCTCTCTGCATGTTCACAGAGGAACGGCCACGCGAGGACACAGTGAGAAGACACCCAATTGCTTACGAGCCAGAAGGAGGGTCTTCACCAGAAGCCAAATTTGCCAGCACCTTGATCATGGACTACCAGTCTACTTGTTGTCTAAGTCACCCAAACTCAGGCTCGCTATGGCAGCCCACGCAGACTAATACACCATCTTAACCGTATTTAAGTGTTACCATCAGTGGCATTAAGTACATTTGCATTGTTGTGCAAAATTGGGGGTGGGGGTTAATGCTCTTTAATTAGGAGACAATGGTAAAAAACTGGAGATGAAATCATTTAAGTATAAAAGAACTCTGCATTCAGACTACTTTTTAAAGACCCAAAGTGGAAAACAAGACTTTCTGACTATGGTTCGTGAAGAAAGTCAATGGAGAATTGTCATCAGTGAAAATGCACTCAAAAAACCTTACACTGGGGGTGTCTGTGTGGCTCAGTCGGTTGGGCATCCGACTTAGGCTCAGGTCATGATCTCGGGGTTTGTGAGCTCAAGCCCCATGTCGGGCTCTGTCCTGACAGCTCAGAGCCTGGGGCCTGCCTCGGATTCTGTGTCTCCTCCTCTCTCTGCCCCTCCCATGCTCATGCTCTGTCTCTCAATACTAAATAAATGTTAAAAACAAAAAACCTTACACCAAAGAGTTAATAAATGAATGTTCTTGATATAAGTGAGAATGTTTACATAGGTTGTTTTTTGTTCTTTTTTAAATTTTCTTCCTTCACTGACTCTTTTGGTTGACCAGCCATTGCCTGTATCAATCATGTCCGATAAGGGAATGTGTACAGATTCCATTCCATTTGGCTGCCACTTAAAGGATGAATGAGCACACACCAGGCAAAGGAGGGAGAGAGTAACAGTCCAGGTGGAGGAAACAGGCGGAACAAAGCCACAGAGGCATGAACGCACGTGGCCTAGTAGGGAATGGGTAAGGTGTCGGGCCCCACTGGGACACTGGGTCACCAGGGCAGCCCAGGAAGACAAGTCAGAAAGATATGCTCGTCCCAGGTTGCTCTAGGCTTGGAAAATCACGCTGAGACCATTTGACTTGATCGGAGGGCAGCCACAGAAAATTTTCCTTGGGGTTGTGCTCAGGTGCAAGCTCCAGTTAAATACGCACATCCAGGGAAGAAGAGATGGGTGCCTCACGCACTTCCTGCAGGAGTCCACACAAGAGTTAAAGGTCTGAAATAAATAGTAGCAGCAAAAACAGAAACGTGGAAACAGACACAGCAGGCATTTTTTTCAAACAAAGTTGACACTTCTAAAGAAAAAGATGGAAGGCATTTTCAAGGCTGGTGTAGCGGTTTCTAGTTTGTTTCAGTAGTGGTCACAATGGAGCCTGGAGGAAACTGACCTGTAACTCTCTCCCAAGCAAGTATCTTTTTAGCACAGGTAACTGGCGCATCGGCCTCTGACACTGTCACACTGAGCGCCAAGTGAGAACAAGGCTTGACATGCGAGAGAGAACCCAACACCCTTCTGGTCACAGCGACCCAGAACATCAGGCAGAGTAACAGCCAAGACTGAATGCCTCTGGAAGCAGCCAGATGAGGGTGGAAGTGTTTTCTCTGCTGCCGTCCCAAGGGTGTTATTTGTTGAGAAGACAGGATATGTGCCAAAGCATCAGGTGCTCAGTGATCCCACGCAGCCGGACAAAAATGCCATCTTCGCTTGTGCATAACAGGATTGGTAACTTGCAACTGAGTGAATTGCACTGGTCATGTACTCCCAGATAAGGCTCATCCACCTCAACTCCTTCCCCATACAGGAGTCCTTTGAGACATGTCCAACAGAGTGTGAGCCTTAAGCCTTTTTTACGACTCAGAGTATTCAGTGGTAGTTCCCCAGCCATGAATATTAACAGGTATACCTGTTGGCCACATCTTTTGCGTATGTTTAATAATTTGCAGCTGACATGGCCACAGAAAGCTGAGCAGACACGAGGATTGTGTTGATCTTGCCCGTGAGATCCGTATAATCTAGTAACAGAAACGGGCTGATGCACAAATAACTGTATTACAATTAAAAGTAAAAAAAAAAAATAGCAAAAAGAGGAAAGAGGTAAAGTGCTCCTGTAATTAAGAAAAGTGGAAATTTTATCATCTTAACCTTGTGAAAATATTAGCCATGCTCCCACGACCTCGAAGTCCCCCTCTATCGTTTCAACCTTCTGATTCTACTCTCTGGCCACCCCAAATGCTATATCCTAAAATGGCCTTTGTGTCTTGTATAAGTTCTTCCATTCCCTCTTACCCTACTGCACAGTTTGAGATAGGCAGGCTGAAGGTCTGATATGTGTATCATATGTGTATGTTAGGAATGGTTTAGCCCAGTAAGGGAGATCAACCCTTATCCAAGTCATGGTCCACATTGAATTTTACTGGACCTGGTCTATATTCTCTTGGGTGCTAACTTCCTGAAGCGGGGGTGGAAAGAATACATGCTACGAGAAAATCCAAGAATGTCTAGATGAGGTAAAAATAGTAGATGTGGTATTCACCTCCGAACTCCAGTTCTAGACCAGGACGCTGATATGTTTATCCTGAAGGCAATTAAGCCTGAGTTCCTCTGGAATATCAACTTCACGTTTCTTAGATCCTTCTTGAAAGCCTCCATTAGAAATATCCTTGGTAGGGGCGCCTGGGTGGCGCAGTCGGCTGAGCGTCCGACTTCAGCCAGGTCACGATCTCGCGGTCCATGAGTTCGAGCCCCGCGTCAGACTCTGGGCTGATGGCTCGGAGCCTGGAGCCTGCTTCCGATTCTGTGTCTCCCTCTCTCTCTGTCCCTCCCCCATTCATGCTCTGTCTCTCTCTGTCCCAAAAATAAATAAACGTTGAAAAAAAAAAATTGTTTTTCTACAAGTGCCCTTCTCCCCCTCCCCTTCGCCTCGTCAGATGGTACATAAACCCAGATTCTAAGTGCCCCTTGAGTCACGTTTCTTTGTAAACTCCCATATGTACCTAATGTGATTAAAATCTGTCCTTTCTCTTGCTAGTCTGTTAGTATGAGTTTAACTTGCAGGCCTCCAATGACAGAACCTAAGAGAGTAGAGGGAAAGTTTTTCCTCTCCAACACTGTTTTGATTTTCCTCCTGTTCTGCGGATCTACATATTTAGTAGATGACTAGACATTGACATCACTGCAGCCACTAGACACATTTCAAATTCAACGGGTCAGATATGAACTCATCCTCTTTCCCTCGCACCTACTCTATTACGGCCTTTGTAGGTACTTGGGTTTCCGGGTTTGGAGTCATGTCGGAGCAAGACTCTGTTAGAAATGTATGGATTCCGGGGCGCCTGGGTGGCTCAGACTCTCAGCCAGCCACAGCCCCTAATTTGCATGAGGCTGTGAGAAAAAAGAAAAAATAGAAAAAAAGTCTTTGAAGAAGTCGGGCTGCCTGAGCAGGCCAGCGTGGAACAGGAAGAGAACAGTCCTTACAGCACGAAGCTGTGTCTGATGTTACTGCGACACCACGCTGGGCAAAGGAGGCCAAGGTACAAGAGCCAGGTCGGCTCTCCAAAGCCCCTCTGGAGAAGCTCGTGTACGAGGGAGAAAACACTGGAAGGTACAGGCAGGGACAGCAGCACCAGACATCAACCTAGAGGCAGGAAAGGTACCAGGCACGGGAGGAGGGACGAAGGCACAGGCGACGCGGCAGAAAGATGGCAACAGCCCCGACTGGAGAGACAAAGCAAAGGGGAGACTGAGGCTGGGGAGACAGGGGTTCCAGGAACGGCCTGGACACTCTGCCAGGCAATCAGACGGGGCCTCAGGGCGCTCGGGCTGGGGTGAACGTGAACTTGTCCCAGTCACGGCGGAGTCCTGGAACGGACCAGGCAAGAAAGAGGCCAAGCCAAACCCCGGCCTCAGCAGCCCCGCTCCCAGACCCCTCACCCCTTCAGGGACCAGCTCCTCCGGTTCTAGCTCTCCGCCCCCCCCCCTCCGCCCCCCCCCCCCCCGGGAACAGAGGGGCTTCTTCAGCTGACAGTCTCCCCTGGACCACTGACTGCCTCCAGCTGCTGTCTGTCCTTCGGTCTCCCTCCCCCGCTACTGCAGGGTACCCCCAGCATACCTTCACATTCCCCCCCCAAACATAAAGTGCAAAACTTTGAGCCCACCCCCAAATATATGCATATTTATGTGCAAACCAAAAACGCCCTACCGAACCACGATTAGGCACATTTTAGAACACGCACGAAAGAGAAACTAAGAGAGAATGAGAAAAGCAAAGAGGTAGATGTGACGTTTTCTTTCGTTTGGCCCCATTAACTGTCCCACAGCTTCACCTGAAAACTCCCTGCAAGGTTACAGAAGGGAGTTTGGGGTTAGATGTGCAGCTACTGTCCTATTTAGACTGGACAGGATCCATGAACCCTGAAAGTGAGTCTTCATGATCTAAAAGGTAGCTGTGCTTAGGGATGAAGGTGGCGGGAAAGGGGTGAATTAAAGAAATCCGTCCAGGGGCACCTGGGTAGCTCAGTCGGTTGAGCGGCCAACTTCGGCTCAGGTCATGATCTCACAGTCCGTGGGTTCGAGCCCCGCATCAGGCTCTGTGCTGACCACTTGCTCAGAGCCTGGAGCCTGCTTCGGATTCTGTGTCTCTGTCTCTCTCTGCCCCTCCCCTGTCATGCTTTGTTTCACTCTGTTTCTCAAAAATAAATAAATGTAAAAAAAGTTAAAAAAAAAAAAAAAAAAAAAAAGAAATCCGTCCAAGATCGCTTCTTTGACAGCAGAGACAGAAGATAAATAAATAAATCCGTTTCCTGGTCTCACCTCCACTAAATTCAGTCTATTCAATATACTCTTTGCCCACAGCCTCAACTAAATCTTTCTGGCTGGGCTCTAAATTTTTTACCTGGTCCTGGAATAAAACACAGAACTGGTCATTACATAATCATCCGGTGTTGCTTAGGTGGGTGTCTGTTCAAATCAAACATGGGTAGGGGCGCCCGGGTGGCTCAGTCAGTTAAGTGTCAGACTCGGGCTCAGGTCATGATCTCATGGCTCCTGAGTTCCAGCCCCGCGTCGGGCTCTGTGCTGACAGCTCGGAGCCTGGAGCCTGCTGCAGATTCTCTCTCTCTGTCTCTCTGTCTCTCTCTCTCTCTGGCCCTCCCCTGCTCATGCTCTGTCTCTGTCTCAAAAAGAAATAAACACAAAAATAAAAATAAAAATAAATACAAAACAAACATGGGTGTTAGTAGTACAAAAGCAAAGGACAGGGGTACTTGTCCTTGTGACAGGGACCCTCCTGCCTGGCAGTGGTCTCACTGGATCACCACTGTTAAAAGGCAAAGATGGTTCTTGCAAGATCAAAACCCAACTGAGATGACCTCAGGTCCAGCTCTAAAATAGATCTGTAGGCATCGTTTAAGACTTAGGTTTGCTTTTCCTATTTTTCCCATCAAAGCAAATTAGTCTAAGAAAAAAAAAAATAGCATTCCAAGTGACCAGAGGTTAGAAAAACTGTCCTGCAACTGTTCTGAATTCTTTGTCACTCCCAATTTCTTTCACAACTGAGTACGGCTCATCAGGGAGGGTAATGGCATGGGGGCTGACAGCTTCAATGTCAAAACAGGATGTGTCCCCACCAAGGCCCCTGCTTTGCTGCAATCTACTGGAATTAATTGGTCTTGGGGTTTTTTTGTTGGTGGTGACGGTGGTTTTCTTCTTTTCTTTCTTTCTTTTTTACTTAAGAGCCTCAGATGGGCAGACGTGGAAACAGCTTCTCATTTGCATAGAGCCTGGCCCCCGGCAAGGGTGAGCTGAGGACAGCGGAGTTGCCTTCTTGGCAAAGGCAGGAAGTCAGCTGCAAGGAGCTACCACTTTTCAACCCTGGGTGGCTTTTCCTTTCCTCTCTGTCATTCACTTTGGAAGAAAACATACATTTAATTTCAAACAGAGCACAAGGACTTGGAAGGGGAGGGGACAGAAGGCAGCCAAATGCTCCAGGCTAGACCGCTAATTCCTGCCCCCACATTTTCCCCTACTTAATTAGAGATGCCGAGCCATCCAATTGAAAGGGGTTAGTGGTCCTCGGCCATGCCAGGGGATGGCTGGTGACGGCCACCGCGAGCGCCCCCTTTCCCTATAGTGGGGAGTTGACATCGAGGGGCGCGGCACCCTCTCCAGCCACGTGGGCAAGTCCAAACCAGAGTTTCTTGGTCATTCTGCCCGAGAAGAGCCTCCGTTTCAAGGACCACATCTGCATGAATGGGGGAGACGCCGTAGTGGAAGGAGCCAACAACGGGCAGAAATGGCTGCATCACTTCAAAGCAAGTTGGTTCCTTCTTACCGATTGCCAGATGCGCTTCAGTTCTCCCCAATTTTTTTCTCTTGATTTGAATCTCCTTCTCAGATGACTGCTGTCTGGTACCTGAGACTCCATACAGGATGTGCCCTGCTCTGGTATGGGCTGCAGAAAAGCAAACAGGCACACAGCAAAGGAAGCTATGTTTCTTTTTTTTTTCTTTTTTTTTCCTATCACATACATAGACGTTGATTAGGCAAGCAGTAGAAACCAGTAGAAACCAGTTCATACCATCCTGTCCTGTGGACCTGAGAAAGTCCTGTAGGACCTTATACCACTGCCTTGCATAGAAGGTACTTTCCAGAGATATGACATTATGCAGAGGAGAATTCTGAGCTACCCGGCATCAGGTGACCAGAAATGCTCCAACCCCGTGGCTGAACGCAGGGCCTTTCGGTCCAGCCTCAGGGCCATCACCAAGGATATGCGTCCTTAACATTTCTGGGCTTTCAACCCCTGCTCATATAGGGAAACGTCCCTAGAATGAAAGGAAACTATATTTCTGTGGGTGGAACTGGTCAAGATTCACGTCATGTCTGCCAGATAAAATAATGATTTCTTCCCCCAACAGAAGCAGCAAAAATGCCCAAGAAAGTGTATCTATATGTTGGTTTGTTACAAGGTAAAAATAGCAGGAAACTGAATGCAGTAATGAGGTACATGGTAATATTTAGACGTGCACATAAATTTCACTTTTACAAGTGTTTCACATTTTTATAACAATCGTCAATTACTCGGTCTCCCCCCCCCCCCCCCGCCCCATCAGAGAGCGACAGACCTTGTACACATGTAAGGATATGTTCCCAGACCTTTAGAGAGCTCCAAAGTATGGGATTAAATGTTTCAACAGCTTCCTGACTTCCTGGAGTCATGTGCCCACCAAGTCACAGTTCTAGAAATCTCCTCCCACAAGCGTCTTTTCAACATGCATTAATGTTTTCTCTCATACAAAATTGCTGTATTTCTAACAAAAAAGGAATATTTCATCACCTGAAAAGCTTCACAGGGCTAGCTAGTCCCCTCACGCCCTCACAAACTGTATAATCCTAGACATGGGTTGGACGGGGCACGTACTGTATCACAAAGCATGTAAAACTACACTGCCACAGAATTAAAATAACTACATATTAGAGACCTTTGGGGTTGATTTGGAGATCAACGCCAAATACTACTTCCTCTGAAGGGCCAAGAGTACACGTTCAGCTAGGAAGTAGATCAAATATATAATTCAGATATCCCGCAAAGGACTGGCATTTAGGACAAGGGTCTGCCTGACTTTCTTCTATGTGGTTATGTCTGAGGAAGGCATGGTATGGAAGGTGGAGAAATCTGAACTGATGGAATGTCTTCATCCAGCAGGGTTCCATTTCTATGGACGATGGAGATCTGCATTTCGTTAGTCTTTGCCGCTAAAATGACTTCCTCTTATGCAACTTATCTGATGGCCTTTAACATCACACCTTTTCACTGGGATTTTTACGGAAATTTTTAGAGAGCAGGGTAAATAAGGACAGGTTGTTCACAAAATCTTATATCAAAAGCCGTCAAATAAATGTTTTTAAGAAAATCTGCCCCAGCAGGGCGCCTGGGTGGCTCAGTCAGGCGTTCGACTTCAGCTCAGGTCATGATCTCACAGTCTGTGAGTTCCAGCCCCACGTCGGGCTCTGTGCTGACAGCTCGGAGCCTGGAGCCTGCTTCGGATTCTGTGTCTCCCTCTCTCTGACCCTCCCCCGTTCATGCTCTGTCTGTCTCAAAAATAAATAAACATTTAAAAAAAATTTTTTTAATAAATAAATAAGATCTGCCCCGGGGTCTATGCCTTGGCTGAGATGAATTCTCTGATTGATAGGTAGACATATAAACCACTCCAAGTTAACCCAGAAAAACAATTCAATGTGTAACGTTTAGAACCAAATAGATACATCCAAATATGCTGCATTTTAGCACTCTGACCTCAAGCAAATTACCGAACTATTTTTAACCTCATTTCCTAATATGTAGCATGGAGATAATACTTACTTCCTGGGTTTCTTATCAGTATTGTGTCTATAAAGTGTCTAGCAGCGTGCCTTGAAACACTGGATAAGTAGGTAGGTAGGTAGATGGATGGATGCATAGATAGACAGACAGACAGATGGACAAACATTCAACTATTTTGGAGGAAAAGCTGAGTTTATTTCTCAGAAACTCTTCCGGGGGGAAGGGGGGCACCTGGGTGGCTCAGTCAGTTGGGTGTCCAACTTCAGCTCAGGTCATGATCTCACAGTTTGTGAGTTCGAGCCCCACATCGGGCTCTGTGCTGACAGCTCAGAACCTGGAGCCTGCTTCAGATTCTGTATCTCCCTCTCTCTCTGACCCTCCCTGGCTCACACTCTGTCTCTTTCTCTATCAAAAATAAATAAACATTTAAAAAGGAAGGAAGGAAGGAAGGAAGGAAGGAAGGAAGGAAGGAAGGAAGGAAGGAAGGGAAAGAAACAAACTAACTCTTCCTGGGGGCAAACCATCCAAACTACCCAAATAAACCAAATGGCTCTCAATGTTCCACATTACGAAGTATCACTACTCAAAATCTCTACTTCTTTTTAGGAACTCCGCTCGTAACTTTTCTTCAGTGTTCTTTCTTGATCATATCCTATCCTGTCCACGGCTGAGCTCTGTTTGGGCAAACAACACTTGGAGGAGTCAGCAGGGGGGCCTCAAGTGTACCTCTTTGCTGGGCGATTTTACAGCAGCACCAGGTATATTTATCCAACCTCACCTAGTCACTGTCTGTGAAAAAGACATTCTTTCTCTAATTCGTTGGGGCCGTGGTGGAGATAACTGGATCATTTTTGCACAGTTATTGGTTCCTTAAAATAAAAGAATATACTCACGTTCTGGCCTGGTTATCAAGGAACCCTCATAGCACTATACTGTTTGCCCCCAGTCTCCTCCCCGCCCCCAACCCTCCCTTACTTTTGTCCTTAAACCAAACACTCCCCATGTTTGCTTTCATTGGCCTCTGGGATAAGCATGGACAGGGAGGGAATAAGCAGGTGACCGTCTCCCACACCGCTCCTTCCCCAAACGCCCTTAGGGAAGCCTAGGTGACCCGTGGTCCCCAGGGCCCCTGCATCCCTGCTCACTGCACCGCTGCCCGGTTCTTTCCTCCTCTCCCTACTTCGGAACATCTGAGCTCCCCGGAGGCAGCTCTCCAGCAAGGTTCCCTTTCCAATCTTGACTTTAGATCTGGCTAAGCTCTGCTTGACCCGACAGAGGTATCATCTCCAGCCTCCCTAAACGCGTCTCCGCGTTCCATGGGGACAGATGCACGGAATGGGAGACAGGGAAACCGAGGCACGGAGAGGGAGAAAGGCAGTCTCTGAGCTTGCTCCCAGGCTGGCATTTCTACTGTTGAACTCTAACCAGAACAGGCTTCTGGTAGCAACTTCCTCTCCTTAGATCGACCTCACAGCACGGCATGCCCTTCCTGCCCGTTTTAGAATGAGCATTAAAGAATAAGAGCACCCTCCTCGGAACACCACCGCCCCGGCGCGGCCACGAGATCACAGGGAGAGAGGAGACACACGGCAGCCCGGTCCAACCGGCACTTCCCCTGCCTCCCCCTCCCCCCGCTGCCCTCGTCCCCGCCAGCGCCCCGTGGAACCCACCTGATGCCGCAGGCAGAGCGAGGACACGCCAGGCCGCCGCGTGGACCGCACGTGTGAACGGTGCCCGTGCCAGTGGACGCGGCAGTCACTTGGCCCCCAGAGTGCCCTCCGCAGAGGCAGCGCCCCGGCGCGAGAAACGCCGAGGGGCACCGACCGACGCCCTCGGCTGGCTCCGGCCTCCGGAAGAACCGCGCGCCGCGCAGAGGCCGGAGCGCCAAACGCCCTGAAAGCGACAAGCACGCGCGCGCAGGCGCACGGGAGCGCACGTGCGCGAGCGCAGGCGCCCGGGCTTCGCGCTCCCGGAAGGTCCCGTGCGTCCTCGCGCTGTTCGGGTCTTCAGCGTAGGGGCCCTGCACCCCGGTCTCGGACCCACAACGCTGCCCAGCAGGAAGCGAAGGGGATGGGGCCGGCGTGGGGACAGCCAGCTTCCGCTCGGCTTCCCGCCCAGGAGGCCGCGCCCCAGTATCTGGGCCCTCCCTCCGCCGCTGACTTCTACCACCCCTGGCATGGCCGCGGAGACCTACCTGATACACAGCCCCACCACTCTTCTGCACCCACGCTGCCGGTCCTCCCCTTCCTCCTCCGGTCCCAGGACTCGGGCCCCAGGGCCTTCTCTGTCCTCCCGCCTGCACCGGCACCAACTTCCAAAGCCTGCTCTAAATCCCTGAGCTTTACAGCCTGTCTGCCCGGTCCCGGCCTCGCAAGACTCGCCCACACCTGCAGCCGAGTTCTTTCTCGATCTCCTGTACCCGCCAACATCACCCCCACCGGCAGACGCTTCCCCCTCCGTTTAGACGCCGGCGTGGATTATTCCTAGACGCTAGCCTAGTCCAAGTTTGGGAGTGGTACGTTCTGCCCAACTGAAATATCAATTTTTGGTGGCATTTGCTCTTAGGAAGTTCTTACATATTCAGAAAAATCAGGAGTGTTTCCAAACTAGGTCCTCACTGGTACCCACTCCTGGGTCAACTGGAACATGTCCAGGAAATGGGAACCAACTGTAAGCTCCAAAATAAGTCTCCTGGAAGGGGGGGCGGGGCTGGGGGGGATGAATTCCCTTAAATATATGTGCATGGTAGAGTAGCTGACATTTTTATAACCATTATAATATGAGATTGGTATGACATCTCACTTAGAGATGACAATGTTTACTGTCTGGGTAGTTCATTTAAAAATATATATTTATTTTGAGAGAGAGAGAGAGAGAGAGTGAGCCAGGGAGGGGCAGAGAGAGAGAGAGTGAGAGAGAACCCCAAGAAGGCTCCACACGGCCAGCATGGAGCCCAATGTGGGGCTCAAACCTGTGAACCTTGAGATCGTGACCTGAGCCGAAACCAAGAGTCAGATGCTCAACCGACTGAGCTACCCAGGAGCCCCTGGGTTAGTTCATTGTGTTGCCCGCTGATATCAAAAGTTGAAGGAAAAGTGAAGAGGAACCATTCAAACACCAATAGATGGGCATGTCTTGAGGTAGATTGTGAATTTAGTTACTCTACACCCTTCTCCTGGCCATGATGGCTGGGCTTTCTCACATGCAGGCAGAAAGGGTCTGCTGAGGTTGGCTTATTAAGACAGGACACTCAGAGACCACGTGGGCTCATGCTCCACCCCTTGTCCAGCCACTCAGGTAGCCCATGGTCTCCATTTTGCATCTGGGAGAATCAGGGTGACCGGCAGGCACTACCGGGCTTCGGAGCCTGCCCTGTGCACTTGGTTTCCATGCATAGTTTCAATATCTAGACACTGGGAATTCTTCTTCAAG
The DNA here is from genome assembly GCF_007474595.2 of Lynx canadensis. Lineage (NCBI taxonomy): Eukaryota > Metazoa > Chordata > Mammalia > Carnivora > Felidae > Lynx > Lynx canadensis. The sequence continues at coordinate 5,592,501 of NC_044309.1, read as the reverse complement.
TGCTCATGTCACTGGTTTAAAGAGAAAAGCAACCTGATTCAGTGAAAGTTATTATTTTTTTATTTTTTTAATGTTCATTTATTTTTGAGAGAGAGAGAGAGCAAGCGTGAGTGGGGGAGGGGCAGAGAAGAGAGGGAGACAGAATACAAAGCAGGCTCCAGGCTCCCAGCTTTCAGCACAGAGCCCAATGCAGGGGCTCAAACTCACAAGCCATCAGAACATGACCTAAACATGACACTTAACCGACTGAGCCACCCAGGCGCCCCGATTCACCGGAATTTAACGTCAACCCGTCAGACCTGGGCTCACTGCATTTCTTGGACTGCATTTTTACCCACTGGTCTACACTCTTTGTTTACACAATCTCACCTGATCCTGTGGTTTGTGATAGTGTCTACCTTCTGTCACCTCTCAGTTCCCACGTGGTACAGTAACTACCCTTCTGAGGTCCTGGCCTGTGTACCTGAACCCTATTTCATGGCTGCACTTGGATCCTTCACAGATATTTCAATGGCAGTGTATCCTCACCTGAACATTAATTGGAACCCAACTCCCACCTACCCTCCACCTCCAATACGTTCCTCCCCCAGTGTTTGCCATTTCAGTATATGGTTTGTTTGTTTGTTTGTTTGTTTGTTTCAAGTAGGCTTCACAGCCAGCACGGAGCCCAACTCGGGGCTTGAACTCACAACCCTGAGATCAAGACCTGAGCTGAGATCAAGAGTCAGACACTTAACCGGCTGAGCCGCCCAGGTACCCCGGTAAATGGTGTTCTTAGTCTCTCATTGCTTGTGCCAGAAACCAGGGTGCCATCTGCCATCTCAGACCCCTCCCTCCCTGACACTTGCTTCCCCATCTCCCTCCCCACCACCCCTGCCTGGTCCATGGCCAAGCCAGTGCAGTCAACCTTGAAAATGAACTGAGAGTCCCTCCACTTCTCCTCCTCTCCACCACTCCATCCTGCTCCCTTACCAGGACTATGCAAGAGCCTGAGGGTTGGTCTCTCCAGCCCCCGTGTTCCTTCCCACTCCCTTCTCCCTGTACAGCAACTGAGCAAACTTTTTTTTATTATGGTAAAATATGCATTACATAAATTTTACCATTTTAACCATTTTTAAGTGTATAATTTAGTAGCGTAAATATAATGTGTGCAACCAACCCCACCGTCCATCCCCAGAGCTTTTTCATCTTTCCCAGCTGAAACTCTGTACCTATTAAATAATTACACGCATTCTCCCCCTCCCGTCCACCACCTTGCCCCTGGTGACCACCATTCTAATTTTCTGCCTACAAATTGGACTACTCTAGGGACTTCATAAAAGTGGAATCATACAGTGTTTATCTTTCTGTATCTGGCTTAGTTTATTTAGCATAATGTTTCTGAGGTCCATCCGTGTCATAGCCTGTGTCAGAATTCCCTTCCTTTTTAAGTCTGGATAATATTATTGCATATATATGCACCACATTTTGTTTATTCTTTCATTTAGTTTTCCACCCTTTGGCTGTTGAGAATAATGTTGCCAAGAACATGAGCGTACAACTATCTGGTTGAGTCCCTGCTTTCAGTTCTTCGGGGGATGTTCCCAGGAGTAGAACGGCCAGATCAAATGGCAATTCTGTGTTTCATTTCTTGAGGAACCATAACAAACTTTTGAAAACATTAGTCAGATGATGTGTTTCCTTAGAGTCCTTTGACGGCTTCCCATTGCACCTGATGAGCAAGTCAGTAGTTTTCCGGTTTTGCCTGATCTGCCCTGGCCTTATCCGGCCTCACCAGGTCCCTCAGCCCCTCCCATGCCCTGTTCCAGCCTCGCTGATCTTCTTCCCGTCACTCAGGGGCACAAAGCCCTTTCCTCCTGCCCACCCTCACGCAGACTTTCCCCATGCCTGGAATCTCCTTTCTTCTGCTCTTCCGTCCTCCTGCAATTTCAACGTCACGTCCTCAGGAAACTCCTCACCGAGCTGGTCCTCTGCAGCCCACCGTCTAAACCTGAGATCAGGTGTCCTGACTCCTGAGTTCCCACTCTTATCCACAGCCTGGATCACGTGACGGAATGAATGAAGATCCCTGTTACATTATCGGCTTTTTGTGATCGTTGTCATTTTCCTTATTATGTCATGCCATCCATCTGTCACAGACTGAATATTGTGGCCCCACCAAAAGCCACTTGTTTCAGCCCTAATCCTCAATGGGATGGTCTTTGGAGGTGGGCCTTTGGGAGGTGATTAGATCATGAGGGCCAGGCCCTGGTCTGATGGGATTCGTGCCCTTATAAAAAAGAGACAGACAACAGAGAGCTTGAGCTCTGTCGCTCCTTCTCCCTACCTCCCTCCCTGCACTAAGGAAAGGTCGTGTGAGGACACAGCCAGAAGACAGCCATCTGTAAGCCCGGAAGAGGGCTCTCACCAGAAACCAACCATGCTGGCCCCTGATCTCAGACTCCCAGCCTCCAGAACTGTGAGAAAATAAACGTCTGTTGTTTAAGCCACCCAGGCTACAGGATTTTTTACGGCAACCAGGGCAGACTGAAATACCATCACCTCAAACCCATGATGGTACACACCCCAGTATAACTTGAGCTCACTACTTCACCTTCCGGGCTGCTGTCTTTCCATCTCCTGAGATCATTACCTGCTCACGTGCCCATTTCTGTCATCAAACATAAACCAGCCGGGGTACGAACCACATGGGATGTTTTTCTGGGTTTTTTTGAGCTCGCCTGTTGCTAACCCAACCCAGAGCCATAGCCTCAGCGGGCATGATTTGTAAGTTTGATGGAAATGATTCGGTGGCTTAGATACACCTCCAGAACTTTTATAGTTTACGAATGTTTCCTCTTTCCAAAAACAGTTTCAAATCCACTTGGTTCTTCAAGTGTTAGATAACCGTTAAACATTTAAATTGCTATCTAGCCATATTGCAATTAGAGTAAACATATGATGCACCAGTTATGCTAAGAAGTGATTTCAGTTAGCACATTTCTCTCTGTATCTGTGGATGTGTTATCAGCATTCAGACTGTGTACATAAGTTGTTTAAATGCCTCTATGTGTACAGACATAATGCTAATAATGACTACACTTTGTTGAGTTCTTATATCCTGTAGACCCATAGTATTGGGCTCTTACTCTATGCTAAGTGCTTTCTATATATGATATAATTTCATCTTCATGTAATCCTGAAATACAGGTTATTTTAATGGCAGGTTCATGGAAAGGAAAATGGACTCTCACAAAGACTGGGTAAGTCCCTAAGAACATCCAACAGGTGAGTGGAGGCACCGGGATTTGAGCGCAAGACTGTCTGATTCCAAATTCTATGCCTTCACGTGTTTTCTGGGAGCAATAAATGAGAGTCAGCTTTATCTTCACTGAAATCCCGGGAAAGCCCATTTCTTTGTCTGAAGCATCCTCAGTGCAATGAAACACAACCATATCCTTTGAGTCAATCGGATTTCTCAAGTGGAGAGGGCTTTCCGAGGACGGATGTTACAGTGTAGGGAAAATATCAGGTCAAATAACAGTCAGGGCAGGCTAGGTCATGCCGCAATGAGAAACGACCTCAAAATCCCAATGGCCTGCAACAACAGACAATTTATTTCCAGCTGACAGCGTGTCCACTGGAGGTCAACTAAGGCTCAGCTCCACGTCTGGAACCAAAGCTGGAGGCAGCCTCTATCTTCTGTCTTCAGACAGAAGGAAAAGGGGGACAGTGAAAACCCACAATGACTTCGTTGGCCAAAGACACATGGCCAAGCCTGATCTCTTGCGCTGGGAATTATGATCCTTGCCCAGAAAGGAGCAGTTACTACTTTAACAATTTTGCAGTCTAACATAAAATTCTGCTTCACTGTGGAAGAAACAGATTATTTCAATCTGGCAAGAACATTTTTGTTCTTTATTCTAGAAATCCACAGCACTCTGCTCTTTTTGCCAGAACACTATGGTGATGACTTTTTCATTTGAGAAGGCAACACTTCGTCTAAGAATTTAGAATCCAGGGTATACCTATTTTAAGGTGTACGAAACAGAGGCCTTTTTAAATAAACCCAAGCACGTGAGTATACTAAAATTAATCTTCCAAAATTCAAACACAGACTTCCATATGTGTGTACATTATATTTTCTGAACAGCAGTCATTGGCTCAAAAATTAGAAATATTTTCACCACTACGTTTTGATCTTGTATCTTCACTACAGTTCTCGAACCGAGCGTTTGGAGTGTTTTGTTTTGTTTTTGATGTCTCACAGCTCTGGAGGGGGGAAATTCAAGATGAAGGTGCCAGTGGACCCCGTGTCTGGTGAGGGCCACTTCCTGGCTCACAGACAGCTGTCTTTTCGATGTAACCTCACATGACACAAGTTGAAAGGGAGCTCTCTGGGGTCTCCTATATAAGGGTGCCAATCTCGTTCACGAGGACTCTGCTTTCATGACTTTATCAGCTCCCAAAGGCCCCACTGATGCCCAGTGTCATGGCATTAGATTTCAACATATGAATGGGGGGGGGCACAAATATTCAGCTATATAGTACTGTATGAGATGAACATTTGAATCGACAGACCGAATGAAACAGATTGCTTGCTCTCCCCACTCGGGGTGGGCCTCCTCCAATCCACTGTGAACCTGACTGCCTTCAAGCTGGGATGTGGATCTTCTCCTCCCTTAGGACTGACTCAGACTAGAATCACACCATCAGCTCTCCTGGGTCTCTGGTTGCTACCTCAGATCTGGAGACTTCTCAGCCTCCATAACTGACATGAGTCAATTCCTTATCATTTATTTTTATATAATATTCCTCATACATATATTACTTCTTATACCTAACATATATACTCCTTATAATTTATATGTATTCACATATGTGTACATATGTATATGCATATATCCTATTGGTTTTGCTTCACCAGGGAACCTTGACTAATACAAACAGGTTAGAAAATCTTCTTTCTATACAGATGGAAAACTGGTGTAAGGAGATGGGACTTTTCTTGAGTCACACCGCAGGCAAGTTTTCTGGACTCCAGGCTCTGAATTCCCAGCTTGGACCAAGCCAGAAGCAGGGCAGAAAGACTGAAAATTGGCCAGCAGCCTCTCCAACCCCCCCAGGCCATGGTGGCACAGACCAGCGTGGGCTTCGTTGCCTGTGATTGCCTCCATAACTGGGCGCCAGGAAATCTCCCAGAGGCCCGCCTCGCCCACACCAAGTGCAGGGGAGAGGCTCTGTCTTCCATTTAGGCTGCGGCAAGCAGGAGGCATTGAGCTTTCAGATGGTTTGGCTCCTAGCTGGGGATTTTCAAGGACAAGGTCAGAGATTAGTCTGGTTGGCGCTCTCTGTGCCAGCCAAAATATTCTTAACTATAATTAAAACCAAAATGAAAAGTGCCAAATAAAACGTGCAGGCTCCAAACTTTCCATTCCTTAAACCTGATAACCTGTTTTAAGACCAAGGAATCAGACAAGGTCAAGAAAATTATTTGGTTCAGCTGAAAGTGACCCCACACAACTTTCTGCTTCACGGAGGGTGTCTAATCTAAGCAGAAGCACAGAGTAAAGCTCCTGGATTGTCCTTACCACGGCAGTTCTGCGTGAAGCTAGCCTGTGGTTAAACAGGCTTAGCATGACATACAAATGGCCAACCGGTACATGAAAAGATACCCAGCATCACTAGCCATCAGGAAAATGCAAATCAAAATCACTACGGTTGGTCGTACTTTTCAAATGTGACCAACGTACGTGTCACATAAACATTTCGGTCCACTTTCGTTTGTTTCTGAAAGCACTGTGTATTAACATATCTGCAAACGTATATGGATTTATTTAGATAAATTTGTCATTAAAAATACATAATAAGATATCACCTCATTTGTGTTAGGATGGCTTTTGTCAAAAACACGAGAGATAACAAACATTGGTGAGGATGTGGAGAAAAGGGAACCTTTCTGCACTGTTTCTGGAAATGTAAACTGGGGCAGCCACCATGGAAAATGGTATGGAGGTTCCTCAAAAATTTTTAAATGGAGCAATCTTATGATTGAGCAACCCCACGTCTGGGTATTTATGCAAAGGAAATGAAATCAGCATCTTGATGAGATATCTGCACGCCCGTGTTCACTAAGCATTTTTCACAATGGTCAAGGCATGGAAGCAACCACAGTGCCCACTGACAGAAGAGAGGATGAAGGAAATGTGACCCACACACACACGCACACGCACGCACACACACACACAGGAAGATTATTCGGCCATAAAAAAGAAGGAAATCCTACCATTTACAACCACATAGATAAACCTGAAGACATGTGCTAATTGAGATAAGCCAGACACAGAAACACAAACACCGCATTATCTCACTTATATGTGGAATCCAAAAGAGTGAAACTCACAGCAGCACAAACAAAGCATGATGGCGGTTGCCAGGGGCTTGGGAAAGGAGGAAAGTGTTGGTCAGAGGATACAAAATTTCAGTTATGCTGAATGAGAAATTCTCAGGATCTAACTTACAGTATAGTGAGGATGGTCAATAGTACCTTATTGTATACTTGAAATTTGCTAAGAGAGTAGATCTTAACTGTCTGACCACACACACACTCAAAAAAGATCAAGATTACTATGTGAGGTGATAGACATGTTAATAAGCTGGATTTGGGTAACAATATATACAGATATCAAAACATCGCGGGGCGCCTGGGTGGCTCAGTCGGTTGAGTGGCCGACTGTGGCTCAGGTCATGATCTCACAGCTCGTGAGTTCAAACCCCGCATCAGGCTCTGTGCTGACAGCTCAGAGCCTGGAGCCTGCTTCGGATTCTGTGTCTCCCTCTCTCTCTGCCCCTAACCCACTTGCATTCTGTCTCTCTGTCTCTCTCAAAAATTAAAAAAAAAAAAAAAAATAGGGGCACCAGGGTTGAGCATCCGACTTCGGCTCAGGTCATGATCTTACAGTTTGTGGGTTCGAGCCCCACATCAGGCTCAGTGCTGACAGCTTGGAGCCTGGAGCTTGCTTCGGATTCTGTGTCTCCCTCTCTTTCTGCCCCTCCCCTGCTCATGCTCTGTCTCTCTCTCTCTCTCTCAAAAATAAATAAATCTTAAAAAAATAAAAATTAAAAATTAAAAAAACATTAGAAAACATAGCATGGTACATGTCGAATATATGCAATGTTTATTTGTCAATTCCACCTCAATAAAGCTGGGTGGGGAAAAACAAACAAACAAGCTTAGCATGAGTTGCCTGGCTTCGTGATTTACAATTTTGAAGGAATAACTCATCACCCCTGGCCCTGGGGGTCCTTATCGGTTAAAGGAATTGTGATAATATCCAACTCATCCAGTCACCACAAAGATTAAATGAGGACCCATGTTTCCAGGTTTCCCCACCTCGGCGTTACAGATATTTAGGTCAGATAATCCTTTGTTGTGGGCGGTCCTGTGCATTTCAGGATATTTAGCAGCAACCCTGGACTTTACCTACTGGAGTAACACTCTCAGCAGCTGGGACGACCAAAAATGTCTCCGGACAATACCAAATGTTCCCTTGTGGGGAAGTGAGGAGGGCGCCCCTGGTTCAGAACCACTTTATCTTTGTAAAAACATAAAGCACTGCCCAATTGTCGATTACTATTGATATGCAATGATTTTAAACTAGCCACTTCCAAATTGTGACGGGTTATATTCCTATACACAGAAAAGCAGTAGCACCAAAAATGTAAAAGCCACTGAGATTCTCCATGGGCACGATCAAGGGTTGCTGTGTGGCAAGCTGAAGTCCTGGCTGTTCAACATTTCTTTCTTTCTTTCTTTCACATATATTTATTTTTTTGAGAGATACAGCACAAGCAGGAGGGGGCAGAGAGAGGGAGACACAGAATCCGAGATAGGCTCCAGGCTCTGTCAGCATAGCGTCTGATGCGGGGCTCGAACCCACGAACCGTGAGATCAAGCCCTGAGCCGAAGTCGGATGCTTAACCCAATGAGCCACCCAGGTGGCCCACGTTTGAAGTTTCTAACAAAGCTTGAGCACACGGCAGCTGGCAGGAGAGGACGCAGGCAGGTGGTCCCCAGGCACACAAGTGTTAGGGGAAAGCCCGCGACCAAGCACATGGGGGCTCCCTTCTGTCTTTGGCTGTGTAGCCCCCAGCCTGTGCCCTCTTCAGTCCTGACACCACCTTCCTCTTCACACACTCAGCATCTGTCTTTATCCATTTGGGGTGCTATAACCAACACCACAGACTGGGTGGTTGAAACAAGAGACACTTACTTCTCTCGGCTACGGAGGCTGGGTGTCCGAGAGCAAGGTGCGGGCGGATCCAGTGTGTGGCGAGAGCCCTCGTCCTGGTCTGCAGATGACCAGCGTGGCACTTTCCCCTCACGTGGCGGAGACCAGAGCCAGCCAACTTTCTTCTGACCGGGGCACTAATCCCACCAGGGGGCTCCACACTCATGACCCCAGCACCTCCCACAGCCCCCACCTCCAAACAGCATCCCACTGGGGTTAGGATTCCAACGTGTAAATCTGGGGGGAGAGGACACAAACCTTCAGCCCGTAACGGGCGTCTGACACGGCACCAGACGCATGCCTGACACAGGGGAGGTGCTTAAGGAACCATAAACTTGCCTAAATTTGCAAGGCGGTAGTTCTCCGCCTCGCTGGCATACCGGAATTACCCGGACAGCTTAAAATATAAACTATATGCCGATACACGGGCCAACCAGCCCGCAAAGACTCTGGCGTTGGGGCGTGGTCTGGATATTTTAAGTGCCGCTGTTGATTCTAATATGTGCTCAGGATGAGAACCACTGGCCCAGGAAGAACAAAATAGATGCCCTTTGCTGCACGGGTGAGCCGAACCCACAGAGGATTCCCGTCTGGGTCCCTGCTCTCCACTTGCCCAGCGTTCAAGTGGTTCATTCCAACCAGCCCTGTCTCCTCTCCCGGGGGGTTGTCTCCTGGCCACCCTTTTCTCCTCTTCTGCTTTATAGTCTCCTGAATACATTTCTGTGTCTTTGTCTCCCTCTCAAGAATCAGAGGCCACTCAGCCTCACAATATATGCACTTCCTGGAGAAGTTCCAGACGCTTCGTGTAAAGATGACCTAAGAGAGGGAAAGGGAAGACCCACATGCCGGCAATGAGGCTGAGAAAGAGGGAGGCTCGACTCGGAGGCTCAGTAAGAGGTAAATTATCAACTAACCCACAAGTGTTTCACTCACTGTTAACAACCGCGTGTGTGACTCTTCCGGAGAACACAGCGTTGGGAATTTCACTCGTATCAGCAGAAGGGAATCTGGGCCTTCGAGGATTTTCTCACCTCCTTCAAAGCAAGCCACTAATCAGCTCTCTCCTCCACCTCTGTGTAGAGCTCTCTCGAACTGTCTGGGAGGTGGTAGATGGTGTATGGACAGAAAATAGAAAATCGTAGAAGGAAAAGCAGAAGAGAAGAAGTGGTTTAATTCCTGGCTTTGGTTCCGCCGTGATACAATGGGAAAGAGCTGGAGGAGCAAACACGCGGGCAAGTTGCCCGTCCTAGACCTTTGCTTAGCCCTGCACTTCCGGCAGCTACCACTTTGAGATCACGTGGGGCCGGCACGCAGGCTGGCTGGTGATCTCGAACGTGCTGGTTTTGTTTCTTTTCCTGTTGGTTTTTCATGCCATCCGGGAGCCCAGATAAAGGCCACTATCCGCCGTGATGCCCTTGAAGGGACAGGTGAAAGCGAAATTGAAATCTTCCTAGTTTCTTACACGCTCCTTTGGAGACAGGGAACAATTCCTACTTGTGCTCGGAATTTTTTTGAAAGCTCTCAGCGCATAGAAGTTTACGTGCTTGTGTGAGATGAACCACATGTTTTCCAACTTCCGATGATTTTATCATTGTTCAACATTGGGCGATAACCTAAACAGGTGCATTTGCTTATACCTTTCACGTACGTAGATGTAGGACCTGTTTTGCACGCGTCTATCTGAACTGGTGCATTCCAGAAAAAGCCAGTGGCAAAACAGACGTGATCTAATAACATTATGTCGAAGTCATTTCTCAGTTTCCGTTGGGGAAGGATTTTTGCATCCCTTGGTTTTAGCCAAGTATAAGAAAAGCAGGCATGTGTGAATGGGTCTGTAGAAGTTTTACCCAGCATGTAGATCTTTGTTTAACCCATTGGCAAGACAGCGATCAGACACCACATTCCTGGTGAAAAGCCTCTTTCACAGAGAGAGTGCATTCAAGAAGAAAATAAAACTTGAATTGCCATTTATAAAGCGGGCTTTGAAAGACAGATGGAGGGAGCAGATTCCACGGGAAAGGAAAGAGGGAAAGAAAGGGAAGGCAGTGATTTGCCAAAGCAAAGTTGGCTGCGGCTTAGAGTTCTTTCCAAAATGCCAGGAACCTTGGGAGGCAAACACTCCTCTCCTGGGCGGAGACCCAGGGCCAAATGACAGTTCAATGACTGGAAATGTACTTCTCCGAGGCATGGCCCTACTTGGAAAGCATTGAAAGAGTTTGCTAAAGGCCTTCTCTCCTTTAGTGAATCAATTGTGGAATCAGTAAGAAGCACATAAAAGTCCCAAGTAAGAGGGGCTCTTCACGTGGGCTCTGAACCTCTGGAAGGTTCACGAACGAGCTCCGGAGGTCTGGGAAAACCCCAAAATGTAGGCTCCAGTTAAGTTCAGGCGGCGATCAGAAGAAGAGTGCTAGGCCATGTTGGTCATATTTAGAAGACATTTTCCTATTATAACCATTGTTCCGTGGGGACATGTTATTCTTCACTGAGGCACACGCAGCTGACCACAAGTACCTGGTGACATATGCACCCTTTCTTGATGTTCTAAACTTCCCGATCACAGCTTGTTCATTGGGCTGGCGGCGGAGGGACAGAAGGAAGTTCGGGGAAGGGCTTGCGATGCTGTGTTTATGTTTCCGTCTTGATGACAACCACCGCTGAGTGTGTGCGTCTCCGGGCAGGTGCTGTATGAGGACCCTGTTCAAGAACTCGATGGCGACATACCTTCTTGCGACTGTTTTAATCGGACGATCCGATCATTTCCTTAGAAGCATTATACGTACTGTGTTCTATTGCTTTATATCTCACTTTAAACTGGTCATTAAGGGAGGCTGCATTTTAATTTAATTCTCTTTTTAATGTTTATTTATTTTGAGAGCGAGAGAGAGATAGAGCTCGAGTAGGGGGGTGGCAGAGAGAGAGGAAGAGAGACAATCCCAAGCAGGCTCTGCACTGCCAGCCCAGAGCCCGATGTGGGGCTCGAACCCACAAACTGTGAGATCACGACCCAGGCAGAAATCAAGAGTCAGATGCTCAACTGACTGAGCCACCCGGGTGCCTCTTAATTTAATTCTGAAAAACTATCTTTATTCAGAGTGCCGCTGCCATTTTTGTCTTTTAAGAAATTTTTGTTGCCGTGGAAAACAAGATTATAATTATTTTCCTGATTGAGTTGGTGTAGTGTATTTTTGGTCATCAACATATTCATGGGGGCATTTGGGTGGCTCAGTCAGTTGAGTGTCTGACTCTTGTTTTCCACTCAGGTCGTGATCTCACAGTTCATGAGATCGAGACCTGCGTCAGGCTTCATGCTGACAGCACAGAGTCTGCTTAGGATTCTCTCTCCCTCTCTCTCTCTCTCTCTCTCTCTCTCTCTCTCTCTCTGCCCTTCCCCTGCTCACACACTCTCTCCCTCTCTCTCAAAATAAATAAATACACATTTAAAAAACCACTCGTGGCTTTTCCTGGGCTCCTACTTCTCTTTCTGGGAGGCCTGCATGCAAGGTACTGCTTCTGTTCACTGTGCTATCCTTACACGGGGCTTTCTTCCCTTCTCCGGCAAATGTCAGCACTCTTCCTGGGTTTTCTGGAAGGATCTATGAGCCCAAAGATCACAAGGTAACTGGCAAAACGTATTTAATGGTTCCAAGAAGAGTGGCCTTTCAGGTGAGTCACCCTGAGGTCCCTGGTGTCATACCCTGAAGTCCTAGAACACTTCCAGGTGTCTCTCTCGCTCTCTCCCCCTCCCTCCCCCTCTCTCTCTCTCTGCCCTCTCTCTGTCTCTCCTCTCTCTCTCCTTCTCTCTCTCTTCTTCTCCCTCTCCTCTGTCTCTGTCTCTCTGTATCTCTGTCTCTCTCTCATACACACACACACTCATGACTTTGGGACTTTGGTAAACATTCATGACATATGAAAAATCATGATACATACTCAGTGATCTTAACTCCAGAACAATAGGAAGAGTAATTTAGAAGGTCAAGATCAAATGTAAAGTGCTTGTGATTATGGATGATTTCTGTGTTCTTTGCTCTTTGTGTTTTACGTTTGCAATAACGCACATATTGGGGCACCTGGGTGGCTCAGACAGTTAAGCGTCCGACTTCGGCTCAGGTCCTGATTTCATGGTTCATGAGTTCGAGCCCCGCGTCAGGCTCTGTGCTGACAACTCGGAGCCTGGAGCCTGCTTCGGATTCTGTGTCCCCCTCTCTCTCTGCCTCTCCCCTGCTCGTGCTCTCTCTCTCTCAAATAAAAATAAACATTAAAATAAATAAATAAATAAATAAATAAATAAATAAATAAATAAATAAATAAAATAATAATTCACACATTCATTTTTGAAAGTTTTAAAACAATCCTTTTTATTTTAAAAACTATACACTAAAGCTTCTATGTATATGTGTATATTTGTAAGAATAGGATTTATGGGGTTTTTAAGTTTACTTATTTATTTTGAGAGAGAGAGCGCACATAGGGGAGAGGCAGAGAGAATCCCAAGAGGCTCCACACTGTCGCACGGTCAGCACAGAGCCCGAGGTGGGGCTGGAACTCATGAACCATGAGATCATGACCTGAGCCAGAATCAAGAGTCAGACGCTCTAACAACTGAGCCACCCAGGCGCCCCTCTTTTCTTTTTTGTGGTAAAATACAACATAAAATTGGCCATATTGACCATTTTTTCTTTTTTTTTTTCAACATATGAAATTTATTGTCAAATTGGTTTCCATACAACACCCAGTGCTCATCCCAATAGGTGCCCTCCTCAAGGCCCATCACCCACCCTCCCCTCCCTCCCACCCCCCATCAACCCTCAGTTTGTTCTCAGTTTTGAAGAGTCTCTTATGCTTTGGCTCTCTTCCACTATAACCTCTTTTTTTTTTCCTTCCCCTCCCCCATGGGTTTCTGTTAAGTTTCTCAAGATCCACATAAGAGTGAAACCATATGGTATCTGTCTTTCTCTGTATGGCTTATCTCACTTAGCATCACACTCTCCAGTTCCATCCACGTTGCTACAAAAGGCCATATTTCATTCTTTCTCAATGCCACGTAGTACTCCATTGTGTATATAAACCACAATTTCTTTATCCATTCATCAGTTGATGGACATTTAGGCTCTTTCCATCATTTGGCTATTGTTGAAAGCGCTGCTATAAATATTGGGGTACAAGTGCCCCTATGCATCAGTACTCCTGTATCCCTTGGGTAAATTCCTAGCAGTGCTATTGCTGGGTCATAGGGTAGGTCTATTTTTAATTTTCTGAGGAACCTCCACACTGCTTTCCAGAGCGGCTGCACCAATTTGCATTCCCACCAACAGTGCAAGAGGGTTCCCGTTTCTCCACATCCTCTCCAGCATCTATAGTCTCCTGATTTGTTCATTTTGGCCATTCAGACTGGCGTGAGGTGATATCTGAGTGCGGTTTTGATTTGTATTTCCCTGATGAGGAGTGACGTTGAACATCTTTTCATGTGCCTGTTGACCATCCGGATGTCTTCTTTAGAAGTGTCTATTCATGTTTTCTGCCCATTTCTTCACTGGGTTATTTGTTTTTCGGGTGTGGAGTTTGGTGAGCTCTTTATAGATTTTGGATACTAGCCCTTTGTCCGATATGTCATTTGCAAATATCTTTTCCCATTCCCTTGGTTGCCTTTTAGTTTTGTTGGTTGTTTCCTTTGCTGTGCAGAAGCTTTTTATCTTCATAAGGTCCCAGTAATTCATTTTTGCTTTTAATTCCCTTGCCTTTGGGGATGTCATATTGACCATTTTTAAGTGTACAGTTTAAAGGCATTAAGCACACACACTGCTGTGCAACGGCCACCACCATCTATCTCCAGGACTTTTTCATCTTCCTCAACCGAAACTCTCTACCAATTAACCACTAACTCCCCACTCCACCCTGCCCCCCGGCCCCTGGCGCCTACCCGTTCTACGTCCTGCCTCTGTCCTTCTGCATCTGGCTTATTTCAGTGAGTGTGAGGTCCTCCCGATTCAGCCCTGCTGTAGCAGGTGTCAGAATCCCTGCCTTTTCTAGTTGGAACAATATTCCGTTGTGTAGACAGACCACATTTTGTGTCTCCTTCCATCCGCTGATGGACATGTCCGTTGTTCCCATCTTTCAGCTTTTGTGAATAATGCTACTGTGAAATGGGTGTTCAAGTGATCTGTTTGAGTCTCTGCATTCAGTTCTTTAGGGTATATACCCAAAAGCAGAATTTTTAAATAATTCTATGTTTCATTTTTTAAAGAACCACCAAACTCTTTCCCACAGCAGCTTCGGCATTTTCCATTCCCGCCAGCAACACACAAGGGTTCCAATTTCTCCACGTCGTCACCCACTGTGTGTTGTTTTCTGTCTACGTATGTTATGGTATATATATCATGACCATCTGATGGGTGCAAAGTGGCACCAATGCTCCTTTAATTGCTGTGCAGAGTCGTGGAGTTAGCGATCCTGGCCTCAGATCCTCACCTGTCCTCCTGTGCAACCCAGAGCAAGTTTCTGTATCTCTAGGGGAAATTGTTTCCTCATTTGTAAAATAGCAAGATTAGATTATTTATATAGCAAATACACATCGTGTGCAAAACACTGGGCTAGGTCTTGACCAATGGGAGAGAAGCAGGGAAAAGGATGTAAGGATGAATGTGATAGAAGACCCCTGTTTTCAAGGGAGTTCACAGTCTGCTGAGGAAACTAGCCTGGAGTCGAGTGGGATGAGGAGGACGAGAGAGATCAAGGATGCACTGAGGTGGGCTTGCTACCCCAATTCCAAACTGGGGCCTTCGTGTCACAGTGGCATTCGGAACATCAGCATGATGGGCGTTAATAAGCTTTGTCCAGATCAGGCCAGAGAACAAATAACCCTGCCCATCGTGTCTCCCACTCAGCACTCTGCATAATCCCTTCCCTCGACCCCATGTGCTATGTACCCAGTACCACAATCTGATTTGAGTTCTAGAAGAGAAAAATATAAAGAAATTTGGCTGTGGATGTTACAACAAGGCGTCAGAAACACATTAGATGACTCCCAAAAGATGGCTTTCTGAAGTCACTACAACAGTTCGAACAGGTTCAATCACCAGAAGGATTAAAGAAGTTCTTTTAACCCTTCGGAAGAGAAAAGATTGATAGGTTTATGGCACCTATCCCATAAAAATATCAGAATAGGAGTGCCTGTGTGGCTCAGTCAGTTAAGCGTGCGACTCTTGATTTTGGCTCAGGTCATGATCTCACAGTTCGTGAGTTTGAGCCCTGCATCAGGCTCTGTGCTGACAGTACAGAGTCTACTTGGGATTCTCTCTCTCTCTCTCTCTCTCTCTCTCTCTCTCTGCCCCTCCCCTGCTCTCTCTCTCTCTCTCCCTCTTTCTCTCTGTCAAAATAAATAAAAACTTAAAAAAGAAGAATATCAGAGTCGATTTGAAGAAGTCATAATATCAGCTGGTTTAATTTACCTTTCTCCTTTCTCCATTATTTCAGAAGATGTCATTAGGAGAAACCTCTGACTGATTCCAAAAAAGGTCATTACAGTCATAGTGCCACCTGCACCTTCTGTCACTCATGGAATTAATTCCTCTCTACAGGCTCTTCCTTCCTTCCTTTCTTCCCTCCTTTCCTTTTTCCTTTCCTTCTCATTAATGACTAGACTTAGATGTATTCATAAACATTACCCTATATATCCCTCACAACAATAAAATATAAGTATTATGGTAACTACTTTTACAATTTGAGAAACCGAGCCTCAGAAACAGTAAATAACTTGCCCAGAGTCAAACCACAGAGCCAAAATTCAAAACCAGGACTGAAAGACTCCAAGGTCCATGATCAGTCCATTTTATTAGTTTGTTTCTGTGTGTTTATTTTTCAGTGCTCATCAAAATAAGTATAGTTTTAATCCTCTTCTGTTTTTTTAATTCACTGTTGAATAATCCTAAAGTTTGTATTAAACCACAAAAGACCTCAAACAGCCAAAGCAATCTTGAGAAAAAGGAGCAAAACTGAAAGTATCACAATTCCCAATTTCAAGATATACTACAAAGCTGTACCAAACAAAACAGTATGGTACTGGCATAAAAATAGAAACATACATCAATGGAATAGAATAGAGAGCCCAGAAATAAACCCATGCTTATATGATTAATTAATTTATAACAAAGGAGGCAAGAATACACAACGCAGAAAAGACAGTCTCTTCAATAAATGGTGTTGGGAAAACTGGACAGCTACATGCTAGAGAATAAAATTGAACTCCTTTCTTACACCATACACAGAAATAAACTTAAAATAGCTTAAAGACCTACGTCCGAGACTTGAAACCATAAAACTCCTAAAAGAGAACATTGGTAGAAATCTCTTGGATATCATCATTAGCAACATAGTCATGTCTCCTCGGGCCAGAGAAACAAAAACAAAAACTATTGAGACGACGTCAAACTAAAATGCTTTTGCACAGCAAAGGAAACCATAAACAAAACAAAAACCTACCAAATAGAAGAAGATATTTGTAAATAATATATCCTATAACGGGTTAATATACAAAATATAGAGAATTCATAAAACTCAACACCCAAAAAACAAATAATCTAATTAAAAATGAGCAGAGGACCTGAATAGACATTTTTTCAAGAAGACATACAGATGGCCAACAGATACATGAAAATATGCTCAACATCACTCATCGGTGAAATGCAAATCAAAACGACGTTGAGATATCACGTCTTACCTGTCAGAATAGCTTAAATCAAAACCACAAGAAACAACCGTGTTAGCAAGGATATAGAGAAAGGGGAACCCTCTTGCACTGTTGGTGGGAATGCAAATTGGTACAACCACTGTGGAAAACATTATAGAAGTTTTTCAAAAAACTAAACACAGAAATACTGTATGATCCAGTAATTCTACTACTGGGCATTTGCCCAAATAAAACAGAGACACCCATTTGAAAAAATTTGTGTGCCCCTATGTTTATTACAGCATTATTTACAATTCCCAAAATATGAGAGCAGCCAAAATATGCATTGATAAGTGAATGGATGAAGAAGTGATATATATGTACACACACACACACACACACACACACACACACACACACACACACAATGAATATTACTCAGCCATGAAAAAGAATGAAATCTTGCCATTTGCAATGACGGATTCTCCTGTAGGGCATTATGCTAAGTGAAATAAGTCAGGCAGGAAAGACAAATATATGATTTAACTTATATGTGGAATCTAAAAAAACAAAACAAATGAACAAACAAAAACCAGAAACAGACCCATAGATACAGAGAGCAAACTGGTGGTTGCCAGAGGGGAGAGGGCTTGGGGCATGAGCCAAACAGGTGAAGGAGAGGAGGAAGTACACACTTCCAGTCACAAAAGAAGTAAGTCACAAAGATGAAGAGTAGAGCATAGAGAAGATAGTCAGTAATATTATAATAATGTTGTATGGTGACCGATGGTAACCATACTTACTGCAACGAACATACAATACGTATGGAACTGTCGAATCACTATGTTGAACACCTGAAACTAACATAACATTGTATGCTAACTATACTTCGATAACAAACAGGTTTGGGTTTTTTTTAAGTCATTGTTAAAAAAAAAACAGTAAAGCCTTCTGGGGATTATTAAAAGTTCATTTTAAAGCCAATGTTAAGGAAGAAAAAACTTGCAAAATGTAAGTTGAGAAGATAGCATATTTGTATAGCCCACAGCAAAAGACAGAACAGAGGAAAACAACTGAACAAGAATTAAATGTTAGTGTCTTTGATACTCTTTTTGATGTGTTACCAAAATTGATGTGTCCTTAAAAACCATAACAGGATTATCTAGGGGGAACCGGCAGGAAAAGAAGGAGGAGTCAGCAAAAGAAAATGCAAAGGAGAAAGGTATAGACATCTCAGCCGGTAGAAAACCTGGTAGGGAAGCAAAACAGAATTTCCATGTGAAGTTGAGCTTTCACCTAAGGCTTGCAATGTATTGTGAAGCCAGTCAGTGCAGGGTATTAGTTTCTCCAACAATATTCAGTTGTTCAGTTCAAGGACAAAGGAAGTAGATCATTAGATTCAACCGGCGTTGGAATTTTGCCAGGTGAGAGCAAAGGAGAGAGAATGAACTCTTAATACGTGTTTATGACCTGAACAAGAGTACTCCCTCTACAGCGTGACTTTTTTTTTTTTTCTTTCAGGGGAAAGAAAGCCAAATAAATTGAGGTAAACACAAAGAGTAGAGGATATACCAGAGAGGAAGAAAATGTGTCGAGGGAGGTAATTTATCAGGGATCATCAGAAGAGGAATTCTTGTCCGATTTGTTGACCACTGAATCCCCAGCATCCGGAACATGTAAGGGACTCAATAAATACTTGTTGAAAGGCTTCCTCTCGTGGATATTGAGCACCTACTGTCAGGCACTGTGCTGGACACCGTGGGATGTGGGGAAATGCGGATCTCAGGTTATGGACTGGAGCTGCATCAGGGTAATGAGAAAGCACATGGATGGAGGCAGCTTTGGAAAATCTCCCTTGGCCTCCAAGCCTTTGCCAGGACCGTTCATGTTTGTACATGACACATTCCCATTTTACCGCAAAGCTGGAGCTCCGTGCAATGGCCTGAGGCCACAGCCCCATGGAGGGATTGCCTGCTGGGAATAATATTTTTCCCCTTTACACAGATTGTCAGTGGCCTCCCACATGACTTCCTTCAGGCCCTTGATCTGTGAGGCTCCTGGGATTTTTCCACAGTGGAGTAAGTGACATCAATCACTACAAAGCCACAGCAGACAAATCATAGTGGTCGGGTGTAAACATGGAATGAGCATCTGTTTCAAGTCAAAACAGCGCAGTGATGGTTGGCAGGAATGTGGCCGGCCACAGTCTGCTGGCAGAAAACTGAAACACAGCTCCGGAGACAGACAGGAGACCTCACGTCCTTCTGAACTTTCTGTCCACGTCTGAGCTTCCAAGAGATAAAGCTGTCAGCCAATCAGACTGTCCTTGAACCTCAAGGCCATCATGACACCCCTACCCAAAAAAGAAAGCAGGTGATGTGCCCTCAGAACTCCCCACTCTGCCAGTATGGCCTCCATCAAGGAGGAGCCATTTGGGGGCACTGCAAGGCACACCTGCCCCCAGGGCCAGTCTTGAGAAGGGGCAGGTGGTCCAATGAGAACACTGTTGGGAGGTCCTCCGGACACCCTCAATGAGTCTTCCCCACTGAAGGAGCCCTATACCCCTCCCTTCCCCCCAGAATGAGAAGCACACAGAAACTCCAGAACACGCTCCTGGCAACAGTAGTTACTTTCGCAGAAATGGACTTAGGATGGAGGGGCCGCAGTGCAGTAAAAAGGGACTTTCATGTTCTTACTCTACAAATGTCTATTATGTGAAGTGTTATCATGAATACACATTGCTGCTGCCACATTGATTTTTTTTAAGCCCTGGTCACCCTGGGAATCGTTGAGATGCTTCTCAAAGATTCTGTACCTATCACGCCAAACATAAAGCCACTATCCCCTGAGAATACACAGTCTTTGCTCAGTTTCCCCTCTCCGCAATACCCCTCCTCCGACCCGCCCCTCCTGCACAGCCAACCCCCAAACTTCTTCATGATTTTTCAGCCATTCCCTCCCTCGGCATCCATCCTCCAAATCATAACACATCTTGCACAAGCTCTCAGAAATGCGTGTTGTCTTGTATCTGCTAGCATCATTCTTTATGGAGGAAGGTGAGACAGAAACAAATGTAAACGAGGTATTGATGAATCTAGTTTGCCAAACCCTAGACCTCAGGATTTTGAAGTGCTTGTTTTCCTGCTTCAAAATCCCCATCCAGCTCCCTTTCACTCCACAGGCTTGTCTGAGAATACAATACCAACTCTCAATAAATGCATACTCTTTATTAATAAATGTGACAATTTTCCAGACTCCCTACCATCTCCCTTGCCCTGGTTGGGTTGGCCAACCCAGGAAGAGCCTGAAAATGGACTTTTTCCTCATCCTTGAGCCTAAAGATGCCAGCTTTCCTGGATTCCGATGTCTGCTACCCTACTTCTCTAGAGCCAAATACAAAAGTCCCTCTGGACACCAAAAGGTTTTGAAAGAATTTGTTACCTCCTCTTTGCAAAGGCTCACTCCTAAAATTCAGGGAGGAGGGTCATGGGGGAGGATGCGTGTCACCCACAGAGTCCTGTCACCCCACTGCCTCTCAAGGCTTTCTCACCCATGTTGCAGCCATTGCCCCCATTAGACCTGAAAGTAACATCCCTGACAGCGTACCCAGTGCAAGTGGGAGTCAAATCTCAAGGATTTTCAGGTGGATCTATGGGCTTTGAGGAATCCATGAATACCCGTAATTCAGAATTTGGGGTTTCCAGGAATAGTTGGATTTTTCTGGGAAAATGAGCCATAACTTTAATTCAATTCTCAGAATTGTCTGTGTTACATTTGAGTTCTCCAAGAAGCAGACACTAAGAGTTCAGAGTGCAAAAAGTTTACTGGAGAATAACACCTTTGAAAGAAAATTAGCCAAGGAGCTGTCATACCATGATATAGACCTGATAAACCATCTCCCCACCAAATGGGAGCTCTAGAGAAGAGGTTTCCTACACCTAGGAAGGAAAAGGCAGGAAAATATCTTGCTACCACCCTAGAATAAGACAAAGCTTGAATAAATTTTAAAATCATAACTCATGGGGGCGCCTGGGTGGCTCAGTTGGTTAAGTGTTCAACTTCACTTCAGGTCATGATCTCACAGTTCATGAGTTTGAGCCCCGCATCAGGCTCTCTACTGTCAGCATGAAGCCTGCTTCAGATCCTCTGTCTCCCTCTCTCTCTCTCTCTGTCCCTCCCCTGCTCACACCCTGTCTCTCTCTCTCTCTCAAAAATAAATAAACATTAAAAAATTTTTAATAAAAATAAATAAATAAAATCATAACTCTTCCTGAACCCACTATGTCTCATGATGGGCAGGCTCTTGTGCCACTGACTTTCTAAGTCATTGCCAGGGCAGCCACCCTGAGGAACATGTGCTCTGGGCTACCACCACCTTACTCAGTCCTTGGCTGAGGTTTCGCCAGGAGGAAGGTGGCCTCAAGAACCACTGAGCTGGATCCTGAGGGAGCTAGCAGAGACTGCCAGGAAACCACAGTTCTCATAGCTGGGGGCGAGTCCTTTCCTAAAGGGAGATCAAAAGATGGACCTCCATGTCTACCACAGTCCACCTCTTGGTCCTCACAGATCTCCTTCTCCATACACATTTCAGGATCAGCCCCTAAGTTTCCAGTGGGTTGCTCTTCCTAAGGACAAATTTACCTCCTAAGAAGAAGGTAAGTGGGAAGAAATCAGTTCCCATGAGTGCGGTTAGTCTCAGCACTACACCTGGTATTCATGGTCTCCTTCCTCCACCACCTACTCAATTCATCTTGCTCTCAGCTACCCCCTCTGCAAGCCTTGGGAGCTTACCTTGCATTATGACACAAATCTTCATTCCTGAGGATTTGAGTCCTTGGTAACCATACCTTTCTCTGGCAGAGTTGCTGCCCTTGTCCAGTCAGCCACAAGGGGTACCCAGGTAGGTCACCTAAGGCTCACACATACTCTTCCCCTCCCACACGGTATGACAACAACCTCACACTCTCCTGGTGGTCAGGGTCAACTATCTCTGCCAAGATGGTGACTCCTCTCCTGCCTGCAAGTCTCCAGACACTAGGAGCCCGGTCAGCAGCCATGGACTGTAATTTAGTGGGACCCTTGCTTATCTCTTGGTGAGAGCACACTCCTTTTGCAGACCTCAGAGTCATGGGGTCAGAAAACACAAAGTTTCTTAGGGGTCACTGGGACTAATGCTAAGTGGAGCCACTCCTGCTTCTATGCTTAGCTCCCAGATCCATGCAGTTTTCCCAGTGGGCATGGAGAACTGTACACAGGCCTCTCGTTCAGTGCAGACATTACATCTTGGAAGATGATGCACCATCCTCACAGGGCACAGCCTCTGCGCTTCAGTGGCATCTAAGCATCCATCCCAACACTCTCCCAGGCTGACAGCCTCTGGGTGGTCTGGTATGTACACAGCCAGTGAGCCCAGGTCATGGAGCCACATCCATACCTCTTCTGATGAAAGTTGGCCACTGACACAGTGTTACGCGGGATCCCTTGGCAGTGACTCAAACACCCAGTAAGGAGGTTCCACTCCCACCTAAGATATAGAAAGCTAGAAAAAAATATTGCTGTTGCCCTGACAAGAGAAAGCTGAATACAATTTAAAAATGTAACTTTTCCTAAACCCATAGAGAGATAAATTGTAGGGCAAAGAAGTAGCTTCAAATCCAAGGAAAGACAGTTGTCTCCAAAGGGGGATGGGTCCAAATATGGCTCACCTGGGGCAGAGCATAGGCAGAAGAGACGCCAGGCATCATACCATCAGGTGGAAAGAATTTCAGATTTTTAATGAAATGCTAAAACAAAATGAGTATGGGCTACCATGGAGATATAGAATACCAGGCATTACAGACCCAAAGAGTTTGCACCTACCCACAGTGTCCTCTATCTATCTCTATGTGGCATTCATAAGAAAGATTGGAGGCAGGAGAGGAGACTGGAGAAATTGTCCCCTTGGATTATAGACTTAGAGGAGAAAAGTAGCCATCTCTGTGAGAAAGGCAGAGTCTCTCTGA
The DNA here is from genome assembly GCF_007474595.2 of Lynx canadensis. Taxonomy (NCBI): domain Eukaryota; kingdom Metazoa; phylum Chordata; class Mammalia; order Carnivora; family Felidae; genus Lynx; species Lynx canadensis. The sequence goes on along the minus strand of NC_044309.1, from coordinate 5,569,567 downwards.
AACCTTCCTTCCTAAATAACAAAAATTCTTAAGCCACCTGGAGAGAGACAGAAGACCCTGGTGCAGGTACATAAGGAAAGCTGAAATCTGTGGGGAGAATAAAGACATTGAGGAAAAACTTTCCAGTACCTCAGGTCTAAGCACGAGAAAATTCCAGAGATATTTGAAACTCGTGATGCATTTAAGGTAATCATTGCCAAAACAAAACCCAAATCCATCTTAACTTCTAACTATATTCTGATTCTGATACCAATTCTAATGGGTGGGGGGGGGGGGGGGGTGGTGGAATTCAGCACCAAACAATTCTCTGACACAAGCTGGGTGTACTACAATTCAATTCAATTCTGACACTGTCTACCTTGTGATAACCTCAGATCCCACGGGTTAAGGGCTAAGTCCTACAAGACTCCCACTGCTGCACGCACCAATTACAAGTCCAGGTTGTTACCTGTGCTTCTGGCTGACCAGCTATAGATTGGAGACTCAAAACGAACTGCCCTCCTCTCCACCCTGGGTTCCATTAATTTGCTAGACTGGCTCAAGGAACTCAGAGAAATAGTTTATTTACTGGATTACTGGTTTATTATAAAATGCAATTTCCTTGTTAATGTAAAGTCAGCTGTGGTTTGAAGGGGGCTTATTTCCCAGAAATAATAAAATATAGCAGGACTATAGATGCAAGAATACTCAGAAACCCCAAGCAAGATCAAAAATAAAATGAAACGAAATGAAATGAAATGAAATAAAATAAAATAAAATAAAATAAAATAAAATAAAATAAAATAAAATAAAATTTAAAAATCTATAGATAATACAAGCCAGAAACAATGGTATGGCATTCTTAAATGCGAAAAGAAAAAAAAACTGTCAACCAAGAATTCTATAGCCAGGGAAAATATATTTCACTTACCATACAACCTGGAAATTGCATTCCTCGTCATTTATTCCAGAGAAATAAAAAATTATGTCTACACATTCCCCTGAAGTATCATGTGTGAGCCTATGACACCCTGACTTTGCTTCTCCTCCTCGATTGTGTGAATAACCCTGACATCTTCTCTTTAACCTTTAGCTGCAGTGGTTGATCCCCCTCCCAACACCCCCTTACTAGTGTGATGAGTTAACAAGTTGGTGACCTTTACAAAGTGAGACATAGCTATTTAATTTCTTGCCAGACACAACCCCTCTTGACACAATGGGGAAAAAAATGTTATGTCTACACAAAAAAGTGTACACAAATGTTCATAGGAATAGCCATATACCTTAGGACCCTCAAATAATGGGATACTTGAAGCCCTGCAGGAACAAAGGGCAAACCCATTCCCGGAAAATGTGTCTGTTTCTATTATAACAAACTCTGGCCTTTCCATAATGGAAAGGGGACCAATGTAGCAAACGGGCCACTCAGTTGGTGTCCTCAAAGTATAATCCTACTCAAGAGCTCAGCATTGGTTTCTGTTGCTGACAGGTTGAATATTAGGGAATTGTAATTGCTACGTCAGCCTTGGTAAAAGGGAGTCCATAATTATGAGCCCATGAATAGCCTTCATCTCTCCCACCATGCACACCCTGTTCAAGTACCACCAGCACTGAGATTGACCAATGTCAAGTGGCCAAAGCACTAATGCCTCTTCTATGGTGGATGTTCCCTGGTGGGTGTTAACATGTGAGAAAACTATCTCCACACTTCATTCTACTTCTCCCCCAAACTTCCTTATCCCTGGTCTTCCAAAATCTCTCCTTCCAGGCTTCCGTGGCTGGCTAGCTAGTCATATCATTTTCCACGTTAAGTCAACAAATATTTTAATCTCAGAATGCTTCTCCTTCAGCACAAGGTAAGCAACCAGCTTCAACACCCAAAGTTCTGCCCACTGGGAGAATTTCCCTTCAATACTGTCTTTCAAGGCCACTTCTAACCAGCTGTATAATAGCTGCAGAGGCCACCTTTGGCTTGCATCACCTACTGAGATGATACGTCCATAAACCAAGCTCAAAGATTTTCCTCCTCTATTTTGCTACTAACTGCATGGACTTCTGTCCAATCCTGTTAATCGACCCATGAGGTTTTCAACTTCTATTCCAGAAGGCCTTGTCTCTGTCAACATCCCGACTTCATCATCAAAACTGTCAAAATCTGTGATAGATCTGAGATTTTTACCCTTGAAATCCATCAAGTCAGCTTGACACAGCACAGATGCAAAAAAAAACTCCTGGGTCAGAAACAAATGAGAGTTTGTCACTGACAGCAACCACAGCTTTTAAAATAGCAGCATTTCCACTCCTTCCCCAAACCCTAGTTCTCACGAGGCTACAAATGACTACCAGGTAATGTATGTGTATGCATGGGGTTGCATTACAGGAAAAAACTCCTGAGCTTAAGGAACCTTTTATAAAAGGCGGTAAGATCACCTGACCCTCAGACCAGAGGGAGACACTAACTTTGTCACACTGGACAGTAAACAACCTGGCCTTTGCTCCAGAAGGAGAGCTATCCATCACCCAAGCCTGCTTACTCTACAAATATCCTTGGAAAGATCATCTTAAATAAGAGCTGTGAGTGCCTCTGTTCACAAGACATGTAGAAACATAAGAGACCTACACAGAATTGTCTCCCAACATAACCTGGCAATTCCAGTTTGGGGATTTATCCTATAGATATAATTGCACATGTGTGAAAAGATATATGTGCAGGGATATTCATTAAAGCACTGCTTGTAACAGCAAAAGATTACAAACAACATAAATGGCAACCAATAGAGAACTTATCAGAATAAGTGTGGTACATCCAAACAAGGGGATGAAATACTACACAATCACTAAAAAGAAAACCAGCTCTATGTGGATGTATGTGGAACAATCCATGATATATTAAGTAAAAATGAAACAAAACAAGATATAGAGAATGATGAACAGTAAACTATGTTTATATACAAAAATGCATTTTGTAGATATTTGCATAAACATCTCTGAAAAGATACATACAAAGCTAATAATTATAGTTATATCTAGGGCAAAAAGTTGAGAGACAGGGGTTGGAGTAAGGCTTATTTTACATGATAAGCTCTTTTGTACATTTAAAATTTTTAAACATATGCCTGTGTTAATTATTCAAAATGATTAAATATTTTGAATCTTTTGATGGCTCTTCATGTTGCTATGGATGGAACATTGGAATTAATGGCTTTTTGTTTAGGGCAACACCTTGATGGGCTATTTGGATTGAAAAAAGTAAAATCCCCTGATGGTGGCCTAGAAAGAAAATATGGCTCTGCATAATAAAGCAATATGAATTTGTTATCTTCCTAGTCAGAATTTTAAAGGTTTGTGGGGAGGTTAATGGGGGAGGGTTGGTAGAGCTCTTAAACCGAGAAAAAAATAGAGTTCATGGTTGTGCAATACAATAATAATGATATCTAAGTAGAAAGATTGCCATTGAGGATATCCCTGTGGCATATAGAAGCTGTTTAGTATTAAGTCTTAAGCCATATCTTTTTCTGTGTTCCGCTAAAATCCATTCTATTATTCCCAAATATTAGCATTATAGTCTATTATATATAATTGTAGAAATAGTCCATTATTTATACACATGTAAATTCTGCCATATATATCAAATTGGTGTTGATGGTCCTTTGTTGAGTGAAAGAGAAAGAAACTTCTCTGGACCCTATTCTTGGGATATCAAATTTAACAAATCTATCATTGCTAAGAGCAGGACAACTTGATATTACAAGTCACCTGCTACAACACACTATGAACACATCATCACCTATTCATGCCAAAGATGTTTTACCTAGATCCAACCAGTATAAAAATTTTTTAACATTTATTTATTATTGAGAGACAGAGAGAGACAGAGCACGAGCAGGGGAGGGGCAGAGAGAGAGAGACACACACAGAATCCAAAGCAGGTTCCAGGCTCCGAGCCGTCAGCACAGAGCCCGACATGGGGCTTGAACTCACGAACTGTAAGATCATGACCTGAGCCAAAGTTGGACGCTTCACCGACTGAGCCACCCAGGCGCCCCCTGAATCTAACCAGTATACAAAAAATACTGGGGATAGAGAAAAAAGTTAAGCAACACCTCAAAGAATAATCAGACAGATCTAGAATTTAGAACATTCTATAAGACAACCGGTCTGGTATTTTCCAAAGGTTACTGCCATGAGGGAAAAAATAGTGGGGAGACTATTCTGGCATAAAAGAGACTAAAGAGACACAAAAAACACAATGTAATACATGACCTTTGATTGATCCTGGTTCAATATATATAAATATATTTGGGGGGGGGGAATGAGTGGAGATTTGAATATGGGCTGAATCTTAGAAGACATTGAAGAATTCTTCATTGTTTTGGATGACATCATGGTTTCACAATTATGTAGGACAATGTCAATAGGAGATGTATGTAAAGTAATCAGGAGCGAAGTGTCATGTATGTAGACATTCTATACATTTGTGGACAAAGCAGGTATGAAATTTGAAAAATTTCACAATAACTAGTTGGGGATAGAGATCAGGTCTGAGCAGAGATCCAGTTGCAAGAAGCTAACCACCACCTCAGGAATCTCAGTTTCCCCAAAACTCTTGGCGAACTCTTCGCCTTTCTTTTGAATATTTGTAAGGGGTGCCCTAAGGAGGAACTTCATTCAGTTCCTACTTTATTAAGCACCCACTGCATGTCAAGAACTCTGTTTACAGTGGTAATAAGAAAGCAGACAGCGGGCACTGAAGAAGTTTCCAGTTGGAACACGTGGGCTTTCGGCACACTCCGCGATGGCATTGCATTCACTCTTGGAGGCCAGCAGCCTGTTCCCCTGCCTCCTTTGCTGGGGAACCTGATTTGATTCGGGCAGCTTCCGCCAAGCCTCTAGAGATTTGTCATACTTGAAGTAAATCAATCGGGGTGATTTACTGGCCTAGAGACAGGCAAGCGAGACAAGTCTGGCTAATGTGATGCAAGAAAAAGTCTGTTGGGAGTCCTAGGTCAGCTTTTCCTCCTTAATAACAGAGGGGACAACGTAAGGGAAAGTCCCTTGTCCTGGACCCTTAGCTTCCTGCTTGGACTCTGTCATCTGAGCGCCCAATGCTTTGAGCTGTGGCCTCTGTCATTACCTGTGACAGGGGACATTGCCAACACACAAAAAACGATGGCGTAGAAAGAAGGGACAGCCTGATCTTTCATGACTTCACTGGGGCAGGAACTGACCTTGGAATCCCCAACCTCCAGGCCACACCTCTTATTATAGGACAGTAACAAACCCATGGAACCCTTTTCATCAGGCAGTCTATTGTCTTCAGTTTATCAACTCTTAACCTTTGATGTAGCAATTCCACTTCCAGGAATTTATCTGAAGGGTCTGAGTAAACCTTTCCTTAAGGATTCGTCTATAATTATAAACAGCACAGGGTTGTTCTTAAGCAGTAAAAATAAGTTTAAAACAAACTTAAATACCCATTAATAGAATGTGGGTTAAATAAATTATGAAATAATTGTACAGAGCAATAGTAGTCAGCTGTTAAATATAATACTGTAAAGAGTATGTAATACCATGGAAAGATGTTGATGATACATCATTATGTAGAAAAAATTAGGTCACAAAACAGAGTGTGTATTATAGATCCCTTGGTGTAAAATATACGTGCATGTCCAGAGCCACAGAGAGGAAGAGACAAATAAAAAATATAAACCAAAGTCAGAATGGCAATTATCTATGGACCGTGGGACAATGGACTTCTTTTCTTACTTTTATTCCTTTGTATTTTCTAATTTTTAGACAGTGAGCATATGCTCTTTTCCTTATATATTTTCAGAGAACCTAGGATAATTTTGGACCTCAGCAAATATCCATTCACATAACACAAAGTTAATGGAGAGGGTTGCCACGGGACAGCATTCAGCCCTCTGCCTTTCAGATTATTCCTAATGCTTTGCTCACAAACTCTTAAACTCATCCTAAGCTTCAGTTCTCAAAAGAGAGTGACCATGCCACAGCCAGAGTTTTAGGTACTCTGTAATTTCCAGAAGTCTGGATCCTACTCCTCTCTACCCTCACCCATACCTGTCCCCTCCCCTGCCCACTCCACCTACCCCTCACCTTAGGGAAGGGGTGTGTGTGTGTGTGTGTGTGTGTGTGTGTGTGTGTGTGGCAGTGGTGAGGATGTTGAGCTGTTGAGCTCCCAGAACAGAAAAGAAGTTACATAAAGAATACAGTCCCCAAAGGGCGCCTGGGTGGCGCAGTCGGTTAAGCGTCCGACTTCAGCCAGGTCACGATCTCGCGGTCCGGGAGTTCGAGCCCCGCGTCAGGCTCTGGGCTGATGGCTCGGAGCCTGGAGCCTGTTTCTGATTCTGTGTCTCCCTCTCTCTCTGCCCCTCCTCCGTTCATGCTTTGTCTCTCTCTGTCCCAAAAATAAATAAACGTTGAAAAAAAAAATTAAAAAAAAAAAAAAAAGAATACAGTCCCCAAGCCAAGCCCAACTTAGTAAGTACCAAGAACCATGTCATTCTCCTTTCCCTTCCTTCTTTCCTTCATTCCAAGAGTGGTTATTTGACACCCATAATATGCCAGGGATTATGCTCACAACTGAGTATACTAAGATTAGTGAACTATCATCCCTGCTCCTAATTAGCCCATCATCTGGTAGCAAAGGAATTTACAAATAAATCATTAAAATTCTGGATATTTAATGCAAGAAGGAACTGGGGTACAAAGAATAATAAAAGCAAAAAAGGAAGCAGTGACTGATCATTTGGGTGCGACCAAATCAGAAACCTTTCACAGAGAAGGTGATGTGTGAACTGGGTCTAGAGTTGCAAAACAAGAAAAATCTTTTATGCAAGGAAGAACAGAGATGTGAGAGAGCCCATGGCACTGGGGAATCATAAGAGGCAGAAGACCATCCATATTCGCTACCTGTAGCAGAACATTTACACCTCCCACCCCCACTCTATAAACTTACTTTTAGGGATAATCATGAAGTTAAATGAATAATAATAAAGGCGAGTAGAAATGCAGAGCATGACATTCTCCTTATATTGAACTTTGTGAATATAATCATCCAGTTATAAAACAATCAGTAAGGGGCGCCTGGGTGGCTCAGTCGGTTAAGCGTCTTACTACGGTTCAGGTCACAATCTCACATCTTGTGGGTTTGAGTCCCGCGTCGGGCTCTGTGCTGTCAGCTCGGAGCCTGGAGCCTGCTTCGGATTCTGTGTCTCCCTCTCTCTGCCCCTCCCCTACTTGCACTCTGTCTCTCTCTGTCATTCAAAAATAAATAAACATTAAAAAAAAAATTTTTAATAATCAGTAAATTGTAGTAAAATCAAAACCTTTGCAAAAGGTATGATGTAGGCAACTACTGGGTCATATCACTAACATTTAATCTCTTGACTCATCCTGTAGTTTTAAAAGAAATAATGAGCACTTAAAACAAAGTTTTCATGTGAAGGATATTACCAAATTCAGGAAAATGTTTCACACCTGAGCTAAAATTTGTTCTTGCAAAGCAAAAAATAATATACTGCTCACTTCACATGGTTTCACCAATTTAAATTTTAAACACTCATGAATAATTCCAGGTAGTCGCAGACAAAAGGGAAATAACGTGAGTTCTGTTTCTCTGCCCTTCCAATCGCTGGCCATCATTGTTTATTTGAATCTGTTTAAATATAGAAATATGTAGTGCCATCGTGTCTGGAGACAGTGACTGTGTCCAAAATGTGCCAGAATGGGGCTGGACTATTCCAAACTCAGTCGTGAAACAAAGGCAGGTGGCCAAGTGCACATGTGCTGGAAGCTGACTGTACAAGTGGGAGTTCTCTGGATTAACTTTCACGTGGAAAACGACATTTACGAACAAACAAGTAATAAAAATCTGCTGACTTGAAAGTTACAGGCTCAAAACCCAGCCATAACCACAGCACTGTTTAGAACTTTTACCAACAAAAGGTTTTTTTTTCCCCTGGGAGGTCTATTTTATCACTGACATTGTTTAGAATGCCAGCCCCTGGTGATAAGTAGCGGACACAATCTGGGTGCCTTTCAGTATTGTTTTAAAAAGTGTCTGCAGACGACACACCTTTATTGCTTGTGCCCAGAGCCAGGGTTGATGTGTTTCCTTACAGCTGAAGGATGGCAGGAGAGGAGCCCAGGCACACGGGCCCCTCCAGCTATCGTGTGGGATTTGATGACAGGTGGACAGATCCAGGCCAAAAATAAAAAAGGAACTCTGAAAGAATTTGTCTTTGATTTGCCAAGAGGATGTGAAACTGAATAGGAAAGCCTGCTCTAAAATGCAGTTGGGAAGCCATGAAAGGAGAGCTCTCACACTGGCAGGTACCATTGTCTCAACATCCACGGCCAGCAGGAAGAAGGAAGAGCTCCGTGTGCCTCAGTGACAACAAACTGCCACCTTTGGCTCCCAGTGACAAGCTGTGATTTCAGACTCTCATTCTCCTGCAATACACTTACACTCGAAAGGACTGACCCCAATTTCCTCCTAGAACATAAAAAAGACACAGCCACCCTTCGTCTCTCCACATTTGCCTGTGGCTCGCCATAGCTGGCTTGTCCTGAATCGCAGTTCCTCTGCTATTCCTGAATAAACTCATCTTTGTCTCATGAAATGACTGTTTGTTTGATTTAAGGTTGACAAGATCAATCATCCTGACAGATAGAAAAGAGGATCCTTCCACCTCACTCTCTGTTCACTACATACAAGTTCAGCTAATGCTTCCCAGCCACACCAAGTCTCCAAAGCCTTTCCAAGCATCACCAGGACCTCTCCGGGTTATGACAACAGACAATGAACACAAGAGATCAACGCATAACAACCCCCAGCTCACTGCACCCAGGATCCATCCCCTCAGCACTTTCCTGTAACCTGGTACTTTGGCTACTTTGTCATTTTCTTTCACCATTTGGGATTGTTTCCCCTGCCCCCTTTTTTTTTTTTTTTTAATTTTTTTTTCCAACGTTTATTTATTTTTAAGACAGAGAGAGACAGAGCATGAACGGGGGAGGGGCAGAGAGAGAGGGAGACACAGAATCGGAAACAGGCTCCAGGCTCTGAGCCATCAGCCCAGAGCCTGACGCGGGGCTCGAACTCCCGGACCGCGAGATCGTGACCTGGCTGAAGTCGGACGCTTAACCGACTGCGCCACCCAGGCGCCCCTCCCCTGCCCCCTTTTATAGGTAGTCTATGCCTCTGCTTGAAGGGACATGTGATTCCAGGAGCTGTTTCCGGGAACTGCTTTACATAGAAGCCCTCACACTTTATAAGGACAGATTTCAGAGAAAGGTAACGTTCCCAGCCCAGGGACTGCCTGACTTCAATGGTTTCTAGAGACTCTGGTGATATTAATACTACACACGTTAGTATGTTTGCCCCAACAAAGTGTTCCCATGACTACGATCTGTAGTGGCTCCCTCCTGGGGCTTCCTCCACTTTCATGAGACAAAGAGGAATCAAAGGAACTAGGAACCATGCCCTGCAACAGGGAAAAGTACAAGGTCACAGGTAACAGGGGTAGAACACTGAAATGTCACCTATGACAAGAGGTAAATGTATGGCTACTTTCCACCATGGCCACGATGAGGAGACTACCGAATATGGACCACTGAAAGAAAAGTCAACTCACGCTTTCTCTGCACTGGTCTCCATATCTGGGAAGAACTGTGTGCTTCCTTTTCTACCAAGGGCAGAATAAAGAGAGGTCATGATATAGTTAGAGAGGTTCCTAAGTCACAGATACACACCCATACTCACACCATTCTTTACCAGCTGTGTAGCGTTAGGCAGAAAACTTGATTTTTTTCATCCAAATTTCAACATCTGTTTTTAAGAAGATGAAATTAAATCACATGGGAAAACCTAATGCCTGGCATTCTGAATCTGTTCAGAATATAATAGCTAACTTCTACTAAAGTGAATTAAGTCATGTAGAATAATTCATTTTATGCATCAATAGATCATGAGAATTGATCAACATTTAAAAAAATCTTTTATTAAGAAAGGTTTTAGGGGGCACCTGGGTAGCTCAGTCAGTTAAGCATCTCTCCGTTTCAGCTCAGGTCATGATCTCACACTTTCGTGAGTTTGGGCTCTGTGCTGACAGTCCTGAGCCTGCTTTGAGATTCTTTCTCTCTCTCCCTTTCTCTCTACTGCTCCCCCACTCATGCGTCTCTGTCTCTCTCAAAACAAATAAATAAACTGAAACAAAATTTTGTTAAAGAAAAGTTTTAGGAGAGGAAGATGGAGGTGGAGAAGGAAGACCCTAAGCTTGTCTTGTACCATGAACACAACTAGATAACCATCAAATCATCCTAAACACCCTACAAATCTATGTGTCGACTGACAGAGCAGATTTCACAACTAAAGAGAGACAAGAGGCCACATTGAAGAAGGTGGAAAGTGCAGACACACAGCTTAGAGGAGAAACAGATCACAGCTGCTGTTGAAGGAAGGGAGATGAGGTCACAGAGAAGGGTAAGAAAGAGGAGCACACAAAGAAACGTTTCCCCAAAGCCATTGGCTTGGAAAATAAGAGGGGCTGAATTTCGTGGGTTCTTGCAATTAGTGGGGCTTAAAGCCTGGAGTTTTAAAGGTCAGTGGGCTTAGCTGGAATAGAGACTGGAGGACATGTGTTGCTCCTGGAGAGAAGGCAGGCAAACAACTTGAGGGAAGACAGTGTGGAAACAGTGATCCGAAGAATGGCTGGAACACACAGAGGAGAGATTATTCACTCATCTCAGTGTGCTTCCCTTAGAGATAGTGTTCACAGAGACACCTCTCAGGAGACAAAGTAGCTGGCTGGTGCCATTTCCCTCCTTCATCCCTCAGCATAATCACAGAGCCACCTGAAGGAAGTGGCTCAGAGTCGACACTGACTGCCTAACTTGCTTACATCAAGCTCTAGCTCTCTGCACTCTGGCATGGCTGTCCTTCTCAGTCAAGTTTGCCTCCGTCCCAATGCAGTGGGTTCCTCCCCAAGAAGACCAGCACAAAGCTCTGCCTACACCACATCCTCTGACCAGAGAGTTCTTCAGGGCCTCAGTTCCAGTGGAGGCAGTGATAGGTCTCACTTCACAAGCAGACCAGAGCACATCTAGTTAAAACTCACCACATTCAGGCAAGGGACAAAACATTGCCCACAGCAGGCAAGGAGAGCCTCTGAAGAGGACTGGGCAGCCAAAACACAACAGCAGAGTACACGCAGCACAACTAGAGACACTCCCTGAAGGATCAGGCCCAGGACACTATCTAACCTCTTCTTCAAAAGGCCATTACTTTCAGGAGCGGGAGACATAACTGGCTTTTCTAACACAGAAGAGAAGGCAGAGACTTAGACAAAATGCAAAGATGGAGGAATTTATCCAAAACGAAAGAAGATAAATCCATGCTCAGCGATCTAAGCAAAACAGATATAAGTAACAGGCCCGATGGAGAATTTAAAGCAATGATCATTAGGATACCCACTGGCTTGAGAAAAGAATGGAAGACATCAGTGAGACTCTTACCACAGAGATAAAATTTAAAAAAGAATCCATCAGAGAAGAAGAATGCAATAAATGATATTGGAAACAGGTTTGAAGCAATGAACAGCAGGGTGGAAGAAGCAGAGAAACAAATCAGCGACCTAGAAGACAAAGTTATGGAAAAAAACGAAGCTGAACTAAAGAGAAAAAGAAGAATTATGCAACACGAGAATAGACCCAGAGAACTCAGTGATTCCATCCGGCATAAAAACATTAGCATGATAGAAGTCCCAGGAGAAGAGAGAGAAAAGAGTGCAGAAAATTTATTTGAAGAAACTATAGCTGAAAACTTCCCTAAATTGGGGAAGGAAGCAGACATCCATATCCAGGAGGCACAGAAAACTCCCATCAAGATCAGCAGAAGCAGGCCAATATCAAGACACATTGTAGTTAAATTTGCAAACGATACAGATGAAGAAAAAAATCCTAAAAGCAGCAAGACAAAAGAAGTCTTTAATTTACAAGGGAAAATCCATAAAGCTAGCTGGAGATGTCTCAACAGAAACTTGGCAAACCAGAAGGGAGTGGTATGATATATTCAAAGTGCTGAGTGGGAAAAATCTGTAGGCAAGAATACTCAATCCAGCAAGGTTTCATTAATAATAAGAGGAGAGATAAAGAGTTTCCCAGACGAACATAAACTAAAGGAGTTTGTGACCACTAAACCAGTCTTGCAAGAAACATTAAAGGGGACTCTTTGAATACAAAGGAGAGAGCAAAGTGATGAAGACAAGAACAGATCAGAGAAAATGGCCAGAAGTAAAGGCAAAACAAGGGGAAAAAATGGTACTAAATACACATCTATCAATAATTACTTTGAATGTAAATGGACTGAACACTCCAATCAAAAAGCATAGGGTGTCAGAATGGATTAAAGAAAAAAACCAAGATTCATCTATATGCTGCCTACAGAAGATTCATTTTAGACCTCAAGATATCTGCCGATTGAAAGTAAGGGGATGGAGAAGCACTTATCATGCTAATGGAGGTCAAGAGAAAGCCAGAGTAGCAACACTTATATCACACAAACCAGACTTTAAAACAAAGAAGAGACAAAGAAGGGCACTATATCATAATAAAGGGGACAATCCAACAAGAAGATATAACAATTTTCAATATTTATGTACCCCACATGCAAGCACTCAAATACATAAAACAGTTAATAACAAACAGAAAGAAACTAATTGGTAATAATACAATAATAGTAGGGAACTTCAACACTCCACTCACGTCAATGGACAGATCATCTAAACAGAAATATTTATTTCCTTATTTATAGGAAACAATGGCTTCGAATGACACACCAGACCAGCTGGACTTAACAGCAATATCGAGACCAGTTCATCCTAAAACAGCAGAATACACATTCTTTTCAAGTGTACATGGGACATTCTCCAGAACAGATCACATATTAGATCACAAATCAGGCTTCAACAAATACAAAAAGGTTAAAGTCATACCATGCACCTTTTCTGACCACAATGCAATGCCACTGTTGGTGGGAATGCAAACTGGTGCAGCCACTGTGGAAAACAGTATGGAGCTTCCTCAAAAAGTTAAAAATAGGATACCCTATGACCTAGTAATTGCGCTGCTAGGTATTTACCCAAAAAATACAAAAATACTAATTCAAAGGGATACATGCACCCCAATGTTTATAGAAGCATTATTTGCAATAGCTAAATTATGGACGCAGCCCAAGTGTCCATTGGCTGATGAATGGATAAAGATGTGGTGTGGTGTGTGTGTGTGTGTGTGTGTGTGCGTGCGTGTGTGTGTGTGTGTGTAATGGAATATTACACAACCTTAAAGAATGAAATCTTGCCATCAGCAATGACATGGATGGAGCTAGAGAGTATGATGCTTAGTGAAATAAGTCAGTCTGAGAAAGATAAATATCATTATTTCACTCATGTGTGGAATTTAAGACACAAAACAAATGAGCAAAAAAGGAAAAAAATCAGAGACAGAGAGAGGAAACAAAACAAGAAACAGACTCTTAACTACAGAGAACACACTGCTGGTTACCAGAGGGGAGGCGGGTGGGGGGATAGAAGAAATAGGGGGTGGGGATTAAGGAGGGCACTTGTGACGAGCACCAGGTGTTGTATGGAAATGTTGAATCATGGTATTGTAAACCTGAAAGTAACATGACACTGTATGTTAACTAATCGGAATTTAAATTACAACTTTAAAAAAGAAGAAAAGTTTTAAACACTCATAAAAACAAAATAGTACAACGGATCTGCCCAGGTCCATTACTCAGTGTCAACAATTATTTCATGACTTACCTTGCTTCATCTACACTCTGTTCTCTTCCCTCTTCCAGGTTACTTTTGAAGCAAATGATCACAGACATCATATTATTCAATCCAGAAATATTTCGGTATATCTCTAAAAATATAATTCTTTATAAAACAATGGTAATGCCCTTATTATATCTTCAAGATTGATAATTCCTTTACATCATCAAAAACCCAACAGTATTAAAATTTTTAATTGTCTCAGAAACACCATGTGTTGGAGTTGTTTTTTTTTTTTTTACAATTTGTTTGAATCAGTGTCCAAATAAGTTTCCCACATTGCGACTGAGGATTTTCTCCTAAGTCTCTCTGTAGATTCTATACACCCATTCTCACCCACATCTTTTATTTTCACTTGCAGTATTTTGTTGGGGAAATTAGATGGTTTGTCCTGTAGAGTTTCCCACAATCTGTATTTTGCAGATACATTCTCGTATGTTTCTAACTTATTCCTCTTTTGTTTGTATATTTTGTAAATTGGTGGTTTAATTTTGGCAGGACTACTTCGTAGGAGTGGCTGACCAGCATTTTTTAAGTGATGTTTATGAAATGATTTTTTAGTGAGTTCCAGAAACAAAAGATTTATACAGATCAGAAAGATATAAACATAGTCCTGGTTGGATGTACAGTGATGACTAAGTAATACAACTTACTCTCATGGGTACATGTTAACAGACGAACTGATAACAAAGTAGACAAGTTTAGAACTACGTCTAACTGTAGACAGCACATTTTTTAAAAGGCAATCATACCTTTAAGAGCAATGTCTATTTCCTAAATAAATTAAAGAAGTATAAGTTTACTTGCTGATCTTAATTGTACTAAGGTATATTCACAAAGTTGTTTCTTAAAAGTTTTAGGGAGATGTGTGTCAAGAAGGGTAAGAAGGCTGTATGTGAAGTCAATCGCATCCAAAACAAATAGTGATGCTATCGCCTCAGTAGCTTTTCCACTGAAAAGCTATTGCAAGAATTTTCATGATCTCTTGGGCTCTGGCACCAGACCACGAACCCTCAGATTCCCAGTCTGGATGATCAAATTTCTTCATGGCCAAGGTGGTGCAAGATGTAACTGTGGCAGAAGGAAGGAAGAAAAGAAAGCAGGGAAGGAGGGAGGGAGAGAGGGAATAATCTGAATGTTGGTATCTCCCCAAAATTCAGGACTGAAACCTCACTCCTGAAGGTGATGATGTGAGAAGATGGGCTTTGGCCTGATGGTACCATGAGGCAAAGCCTTCATGAATGGATTAGCAGCCTTTAAAAGAGGCCTCAGAGAGCTTCCTTGCCCCATCTACCATGTGAAGACACAGCAGGAAGATGGTGGTCTATGAACCGGAATGGAAGTTTCACCAGACATCATATTTGTCTGCATCTTGATTTTGGACTTCCTGATCTCCAGAACTATGAGAAATAAATTTCTCCTGTTTATAAGCCACCCAGGATATGGTATTTTGTTATAGCAGCTTGAACTGTCTAGGACTAGAAGGAAAGAGGGAAGGAAGGAAGGAAGGAAGGAAGGAAGGAAGGAAGGAAGGAAGGAGGGGAGGAGGAGTGGGGGAGGGGAGGGAGAGGGAGAATGGGGGAGAAGGGAGAGGGGGAGAGGGAGGGAAGGAGGAAGGAAGGAAGGAAAGAAGGGAGGAAGAAAGGATAGAAGGAAGGAAGGAAGGAAGGAAGGAAGGAAGGAAGGAGGGGAGGAGGAGTGGGGGAGGGGGAGGGGAGGGAGAGGGAGAATGGGGGAGAAGGGAGAGGGGGAGAGGGAGGGAAGGAGGAAGGAAGGAAGGAAAGAAGGGAGGAAGAAAGGATAGAAGGAAGGAAGGAAGGAAGGAAGGAAGGAAGGAAGGCAGGCAGGCAGGCAGGCAGGCATTTTAAACTGATCTATTCTCAGGGTGTTGAAATTGTCCTTTCCCTAGGGACACCCTTGGTAGCCACCTACATCCGGGATGTATTAATCAGTGTTCTCCGGAGAATAGAACCAATAGGATGCATAAATATAAAGAGATTTATTATAAGGAATTGGCTCACATAATTATGGAGGCTGGCAGGTCCAAATCTGCAGGGTGGGCAGGACCTAGGAGAGCCAATATGCCAGTTTAAGTCCAAAGGCTGTCTGCTGTAGACACAGGAAAAGTTGATCGCACAGAGATAGCCTGCTGGAAAATTCCCTCTTGCTTGGGGAAGGTCAGTCCTTTTGTTCTATTCAAGCTTTCAATTGATTGGATGAGGCCCACCCACATCATAGAGAGAAATCTGCTTTACTCAGAGTCCACCCACTTAAATGTTAATCACTTCCGCAAACACCTCAGAGATACACCCAGCATAACGTTTGACGAAATATCTGGGCACCCGGTAGCCCAGTCAAGTTGTCATAAATTTAGCCAACACTCCAAAGAGCTGAGAAAGTTGCCCTGATTACCACTTTTATAGCCCTATAGCCTCATTATCCCACACCCTATTGGAAGAGCCCCATGGAAGAAACGTGAGCACAGACTCATCTCTGGCCAGTTCTGAGACCGCTCTGCTCTACGGGCCTGGAACAGGGCCTTCCCGGTGCAAAGCCCTGAAAAATAATTATTCCATAAACAGAGGCTCTGTGGCAGGCCTGAAGGCATTTCCTCTTCCCTCTACTCACTCAATCTCAGTTCATCTTCCTGGGAGTTTTGCATGTTACTTCTTTGTTTTTTGGCAAAATATGTACAGAAATTTGTTACATTTTAGAAAAGCAAGCTTGACATCAGCCACCTGTTGATCTGAGCTTATGGGCACCCCCCCCCCCACACACACACACAAACACATCACTGCTCCTGGCCTGGCCCACAAACCCATAGGGAAGCTGCATGAACAGTCCATTCACAGCCCTCTGGAGGACTGAACACCCCCAAAGACGCTCCCAATGAAAATCACCAAAAGGCCAGGCTGAACATTCAACAGGCGTTTCCAAATGCACGTCTGAGAGGTCTGGCAAGATCACACTTGTGTGCCGGGTTTCTGGTGTGACAGGTGCACAGGGCTTGGGGACAGGCTCGGGACATGCTCAGGTAGAGTCTGTCACAAGAACTGGCCCCTCCCCCTCCCCAGCTCAGGGCTCTCCAACCAAGGGCAGATCGTCAGAGTAAGAGGAAGGAGAGAGGAGCACGATACGTATAAAATAAGGCAACCGAACTTGCTTATCTTGACCTTGGCACCGTGTGGAGGGGGGTGGGGGGGAGCAGAATCTGCCTTTGGAAATTGTGACCAGAAACCAGACTTCAGTCACGGTTTGCGTCGGAATCGCAAGTGACCTGTGTGACTTGAAATGGCTCATTGTGATATTTATATTTAAAGTGGTCAAGGTTGACAGCACTCCCAGACAACTGGCAGGAGCAGATAGTCTCTAGAGAAACGCACTTCAACCCAGGCCTCAAAAAACTCCCACAGCTAAAGTAACCCAGGAGAATCAGCCGCTCTCAGTAAAAGGATGATGGAACACACAAAAAAAGCAAAGCGGCACGTAGAAGGAAGCAAAAACGACAAGCAGCAGAATCAGACGTGCCAGTATGTCCGAGATACGACAATTATCTGACACGGAATACTTTTTGCAATTATGTTTGCCATCCTTACATAAACCGACGGAAGCTTGAAGGGAAAATCAAGGAACAAGAGACAGTAGGGAATGGCCACGCATATTTGAGCGGACGCAGATTCCATCAATGTAAGAACGCGTAATACTGAACGCTAACATTTCTGAGCGGTGAGGGAGCACCTTAGATACCATCAGAATCTGACTGTTGCAATGTGTGAAGAGGGTGAGTGTCCCGGAACAGAGGCCTGAAGAAGTGACAGGGACTCAGCACAGAGGCGAGCTAACTACAGTAACACCTTGGCCCCAAATGCGTAATGACCCGGACTTAACACAGGTTTACTTCTGTTTGTGACACTGATCAAAGCAAGTGCTGTTTGTTCACAACTACTCCACGGGGCAATTCAGGGACCCAGGATCCTTTCGTCTCGTGTTTCTACGGGGCTCTGGACCCTCCTTCTCCCTCGAACGCGGCCAGCAGCAGAGTGAGATGCTGTGTGTCTTCCAAGGTTCACCCAGAAGTGAGCATTTCACTGCTGTCGCTGTTCCACTGGCTCGACCTCACTATAATCACTTACTTCTCATTTTCCAGGTTTTTATCTTGGAATCGAGAGTAAATAAATGCTATTTTGGTATATATTGAAGTCATGAGCTTAGTTTGTACTAGACCCACCTATGTGACATTTAAATTTATAAAACCTTTTCTATTAAAACATCAGGGCTTTCTTTTCATCGAACCCTCACTGTATGGCGGGATATTGCTATCTTATACCATTTACCTATATTTTTACTAGACTTTCCACTTCTCTGGAAGGGAAACCAGTCTCTTTTTATTTTCCTTCTTCTTCTTTGTATTA
This sequence comes from Lynx canadensis, assembly GCF_007474595.2. NCBI lineage: Eukaryota > Metazoa > Chordata > Mammalia > Carnivora > Felidae > Lynx > Lynx canadensis. The sequence continues at coordinate 5,551,317 of NC_044309.1, read as the reverse complement.
GGTTTCTTCTAGTTTTGTAAATGATTGTATTGCCTACACAATATATAACATACTTATTACTCTCATAAGATTACAGTGGCACACAAATGCTTAAAGACATTAAGCTGGATTTTTAAATTTTTTTTTCTTTTTTCCAACGTTTTTATTTATTTTTGGGACAGAGAGAGACAGAGCATGAACGGGGGAGGGGCAGAGAGAGAGGGAGACACAGAATCGGAAACAGGCTCCAGGCTCTGAGCCATCAGCCCAGAGCCCGACGCGGGGCTCGAACTCACGGACCGCGAGATCGTGACCTGGTTGAAGTCGGACGCTTAACCGACTGCGCCACCCAGGCGCCCCAAGCTGGATTTTTAAAGGGCGAAGGAGTAAATAAGGTTGAAAAACAAATTATTTGTGCTTTACAAGGCCTTTTGTATGCTCGTTTCATCAGCGAGTGCCAGACCAGCTATTAGAGGACTGATCCTCGCCTCTGCCCTGTTCCACTGTCACCTGGGGCATGTCACAATGCCACATCACCGGGAGCTTCATTTTTAGCTGTACATAGGGTACTGGATAGACGTGATAGCCGAGATTTCTCCCAACAGCCCAAGGGTTTTTTTCTGAATTCCACAGATGACTTCTTCAGAAGCTAAGAAAGATCACTTTAAAACCAATATTTTTTTTCTTTTTTTTGCTTTGGCCTCCTACCTAAAAGGAAGACAGCTGTGGAAAAATCACAAATATGTTATCTTTGTGTAAGTAATGAAATCAGCACATTTCTCCGTCCCTGTCCCATGAGGACGTGGAAAAAGCAAAGTCACATTCCAGTCACTAAAAGTCTCCAGGAGGAACCTGTCAGGAATCAGTCACTAATCATTTACCAGAGCAGCTAGCAGGTGCTACCCTCCACCCAGATTTCTGCATGGAGATATTGTGGGCTCCCCTTTCCTGGAAGTTACATGACAGAAGGAGTGAAATGCAGTGTGGCCTCCCTTATCAGGATAGAGTGATGATGGTGCATTTGAACCCCATTTCCACTGTGGCTTGAGGCCATTAGCACAATTCTGACACAAGACCTTTGAACTGAGCTGCTATTTAAGGCTAACTTGTGCCACTAAGTCGACACTCAGGTTTATATCAACCAGTGCTTTTCAAAAAAGGGGTACGGGGAGCTCTCATTAATCTGTTATCGCATCAAGTATCCGGAAATCCAAATTAGCACAACTCTATTTCAACAAGAAGTCCTGACTTTAAGAAATGACGTGCTTCCCTAGGGTGTTTAGAACAATTCAATTCCAAGAGAAAAACTTTTGATCAGCACTCCATAGTTTTTAAGGATGTATCTCAAACGATCGGAGACTAGACGTTGACCATTACCTACAGTAAGGGCGAAGGAAAGTAATCTTGGTCAAGTCCCTTAAACATCCAGGAACTGCTAGACGTCTTACATATGTGCTAGGAATAAGTCTTAGTCCTGCAATCTAGATATGCGTGAATCATCACGTTACTTTATGTCCTTAAATCAAAGTCAACTCCAAGTCACCGAAAGAGTGCAGAGTCCAACTGCGGATGCTTCTTCCCATTCAACACCTTCTTCAAAGTTAAAAAGAGCAACACAGAGCAAAATATTCATTTCCTGTTCACACCTACATGGCCCACTGGGATCTGGCAGCCTGTGGCTTCCATGCCAAGTGTAGGCAGACGAATCTGCGGCAAGATGGTATATTCGGTCGTAGGGCCCAGCCTCCATGGTGCACCACATGGCCATGCCTTTCAGGGTCTTCTCACCTTTCCTGACGTTGCCAAAGAGAGAAGAACAGGATCCCCTATTCATGGGACCCACAGATCCCTGTCCCCTTCCCAGTCTGGGCACTACCCTTCTCTTAAGGGCAATAGCTTCTCTGTACTACCTATGGCATAATCTCCCTCAAGAAGCCAAGTTTCCAGAACTTAAATCCAGGAGGAAATCACATCCCATTATACACAACTCCTGACTTCCTCTCTGCATCACAAGACTGACCTTGCTGAAGCATGGGCTTCTGGGTAGCAGTTAATGATAAAACAGCAGGAAAGCGTGCTTTGGGGTGTGATACTTAGTTTCCTTTTCATTTCAGAGCTGTTCTGGCCCCAGGAGAGTACAGGTGAGTTGCCTTCGGGAAATGACAGGTCTGACGTTTCAGGTTAGCACATGCTGATAAGCATCTGATAGGTATTGAGAAAGAGTGCTGCCTGGCAAACCTGGGCAGGACTTGGCCGGTAAAGCTGATCTTGAGATGAGCTCACCATGTCTCTAGAATCTACTACTTGGTCCGTAAGTACAAATATTCCTTGCATACCTATTACATGCCGGGCACTATGTCAAATGATACAGGAAGTAAGGTGCATGAGACATGGTCTCACCTTTGAGGAGTTCAGTCTTGTGGACAAAGACGGAAAAATCCACCATGCAGTTTGTGCACACGAAAGGAGGCATCGAGGGATGCAAAAGAAGGATAAGAGATAGATGCTGCCCTAGAGCATCCTGCCTGAAGAGGTGAGAGAGAATGAGAGCCATTATCGCCAAACCATGAGGACTAACCCCAATTGCAACAGGAATTCTGGAAAGGGAGGACATCTTAACGGTGCTCTTACTGCAGCATTGGGAGGACTCGAATTAAATTTTACATCGCTCTCTCTTCCTAGAAAAGCTTGAGAGCCTATTGTGAACAGGCCCTGTGCTAGGCTCTGGGAATACAAGCGCGAAGATGTTAAAATCTATGCCTTAACATGCTCTGCGAAGAGTGAAGGAGGAGGCCAACGAAACGGAGTTACCAGACAATGTGATAATGTAAGCAGCAAGAGTGAGGGGCCCCCAGAAGAAGACAGACAGACATAGCTTTCTTAACATAAGGAAAGTCATTTTTGGCCCCTGGCCACTGTCAGGGCAGGACAGAACCTAATAATCACCTGATTGCACACTCGAGTTATCTTCAGGGGTTCCTGGGGGGCTCAGTTGGTCGGACGTTTGACTCTTGATTTCAGTTCAGGTCACGATCTCATGCCCGAAGATGAAGGATGCACTGAACAAATAAGTGGACTATGACTTCTCTGTTCTCCCTCCTTTCTCCATCCAGCTTCCATGGGGATCACCCAAGGACATTCTGTAATGGTTGCCCTGGAAGGTGCAGTGCAGATCCCATGGAGCCAAACTATAGACACAGAGATCTGGGTTCGGTGAGTCCCCAGGCGGGGTCACAGCATGCGCCCCACCTTTTCTTTTGGCTTTTACTCGGGCTGATTTGCAAGATAAATAGACTGCTAGCCAAGAAGGCTCTTTCTTTTCTTCTTCTTCTTTTTGTTTTGATAAGTTCCTTAACGAAATAGAACATAGGGACTTATGGTACCAGCCCAATTATTAAGAGCCACTTCAGTTTGAAAATGCAATTTATATGTTCGTTCATCCACAGTCTTGACAGATGAATGGACTGAGGCCCCTAGAAATTTGTCAGCAGAGGGAAGAAAGCCTGGTCTTTCAGGACACCTGGGACTCAGGTGCTCAACAAAAATGAAGGTACAGGAATTAGAGTCAGAAATACCCACACACGTGAAAGAGGACCCTACACCATCATCAAGGGAGTCCCCATCCACACAACAAGCCTCCTGCTCAAATGCGAAGGCCCTGAGCAAGTCCCCATGCGCAGAAACAGGTCTGCTCGGACTCCACCCTCCACGCACCCCTCATGGTGGCATCTTGCCAGAGTTCCTACAGCAGAAAATATTTTGCTGCCTCCAATGGTCCCACCACACCCCACCCAAGGGCACCGCATCCACACGTCTTCAAACAACATGGATGACCCCTCGTTGACAACTCTCTTCCTGATTCTGAGTTGTACTTTGCCACCTGGGCCCTAGAGCAGCCCTGCTCCTGTCCTTGATTCACACAAAGGCAGCCTTTATATCTTTTACCTACTCTCTTTAGGGTTCAGACATCATCCCCGTGTCCTATCTTGGGAACAAGTGGTATATACCATTTTCTCCCCAGAAATCTGCACAAAATAATGTTTCCCATGAAAGGTTCTTCCTTCATGCATGTCAACCATTGCAAACGCATAGCAGGCAGGGGGACACTGGGCCGCTATTTTAGCACTCAGCCTAACTTCTACTCTCAGTGTATGCTCTAGTGGAACACAAAAGGATGTCCTCAGACACCCCCCCAAAAATTCCCAGTTATATCCAGGGAAGCCTGGTCAGGGAGAGGAGACCCAGGTTCCAGCTCAAGATTGTCTTGCTGGTTCCCTACACCTTTGCCATGTAGATGTAAGGTCCGGTCTATCATCCCTCTGCCTCAGGTTCCTATAAACTAGGTCTGGGGAGTCCCTTTCATAAACTGAATAGTTGCCAGGGAGTTTCGGACAATACTTGCAGCCGTCAGTCTACAGTGGGTGCAAATCTCAGTCCTCAAACTAAGATGTACTGAAAAAGGCTAACTTCTTGTTTCCGGTCTAACGTGTAAAGAAGTTAGAAATCATCGCTACCATGCTCACAACAAGAAAACAAAAGCTGAGCGAACTAAAGATCAACACGTCTTGTTAGATCCATCAGAAAATTGAGGTCACAAAGCAAACAGCTGTCCCCAGAACCGGAGGGACAGACAGGCAAATACAAAAACTCACAGCTCATGCAGAGCAGAGGCCCAAAAGCAGAAGCCTGGGGCTGCAGCCAATATTTGTAGGAACACTTTAAGCTGTAATTGACTAGTTGCTAGAGGCTCAGTGTAGACAGGCTTGAGAATCAGACACAACTCTAATGGGACCCAGTCTTAGGAGTTTGCTCACACTTTTGTGAGTTTTACCTCCAAGAGTCCTGCCAGGTTCTCACTGTAGAGTTCAGAGCAAAAATCTCCTATTGCTTCCAAAAGGAGGAAGGGAAAACATTCTATTCTCATTAATGAGGCCTGCCCTTCAAGAGCAATTATTTACCAAAGTCTTACCGGTTGAGGCTTTACCAAAGCCCAGAGGGAGAGAAACATCCAACCCAGGCTCGTGGAAAGACTGAGGCCTCAACGAAAGACTACAGGATGCTTGCTATCCCTCATACCTCGCCACCACATCAGTAGGGTTCCTGTATAATAACAGGAGAGTACAGCTTAAAAAAAAAAAAAAAAGCAAACTTCATGTCCTATTTAAATGTCTTTAGGGAAATCCAAGACAGCGGGGGACATTAAAACAGGAATCTTAGAGGAAATTTTAGCCTCTGACACCACAGCTAGAGTAAAGAGTAAACACAGCCAACTAGACCTAAAACTCACATCAAAGGCCTACCTACCTCAGCTCCTCTCACCTGATACATCATATCTGACTTCCAGTAAAAAATTACAAGGCATGATGTAAGGTGAAAAAACACAATCTGAAGCGACCAAGCAAGTATCATAACCAGACTCGGATATGGTAGCAATTTGGGGATTATGAGACTGAGAATTTTTTTTTAATGTTTATTTATTTTTGAGACAGAGGGAGACCGAGCATGAGTTGGGGAGGGGCAGAGAGAGAGGGAGACACAGAATCTGAAACAGGCTCCAGGCTCCAAGCTGTCAGCACAGAGCCCGATGCGGGGCTCGAACTCACAGACCATGAGATCATGACCTGAGCTGAACTCGGATGCTTAACCGACTGAGCCACCCAGGCACCCCTAGAGAGACTGAGAATTTAAAAGAACTATGATTCATATGCTAAGGGCTCTAACCAGAGATCCTCAGAGAAACTCCAAGAACACCAAACAGATATACCTGGATACACTGTTATTTGAAATTGGACTTGAATTTGTTGTAAATGCAGACTGCATACTTTAGGACAACCACTAAAAAAGGTTAAAAAAAAAGGTATAATTGATATGTTAAGAGAAGAGAAAAAAATCGTACAAAATGTTCAATTAAAACCAGAGAAGGCATTCAAAAAGATATATGCCTCCCGGGGCACCTGAGTGACTCAGTTAGTTAAGCATCTAACTTCAGCTCAGGTCATGATCTCACGGTTCATGGGCTCAAGCCCCACACTGGGCTCTGTGTTGACAGCTCAGAGCCTGGAGCCTGCTTCGGATTCTGTGTCTCCCTCTCTGCCCCTCCTCCGCTCATATTCTGTCTCTCTCTCAGAAAATAAATAAATATTCTTAAAAATGTTTTAAAGATATATGCATCCCTATGTTCATTGCACCATTATCTGCGAGAGCCGAGGTATGGCAGCAATCTAAGTATCTACCAATAGATGCGTGTATAAATAAAATGTGATATGCGTGATGGAATACTACTTACCCATAAAAAGGAATGAAATCTTACCATTTGTGACAACACAGATGGATCTGGAGGATATTATGCTAAGTGAAATAAGGCAGACAGAGAAAGACAAATACCATATGATTGCACATATATGCAGAATCTAAAAAACAAAATAAATGAACAAAACAAAACAGAAACAGACCATTAATACAGAAAACAAATTGGCGCTTGCCAAAGGGGACAAGGGTAGAGGGATAGGTGAAACAGGTCAAAGGGATTAAGAGGTAAAAACTTCCAGTTATAAAAAATATGACTGGGGGATACAAAGTGCAGCATACAGAATATAGTCAATAATATTATAATAATGCTGTATGGTGACAGGTGGTAGCTATACTTGTGGTGATCAATTCATAATGTATATAAATGTTGAATCACTATTTTGTACACCTGAAATAATATTGTATCTCAACTATACTTCAATTCAAAAAATAAAAAATAAAACAGACAAAACAGAAAAACGGCAGAAGTGGGGAAAAAAGAAAAAAGAAAGAACCAAGGGTGATGAGGCATTGAATAGAAAACAGTTAGAAACATGGTCAATACTAAAGCAACTGTAATAATAACTTTACGTGTGAATGGTCTAAATATACCAATGAAAAGCCAGAGAGTGACAGAGTGAATAAAAAAAAAATACCCACCCAATTACATGCTGTCTACAAGAAACCCACTTGAAATACAACAATACAGATACATAAAATGTAAATAGATGGAGAAGAAATTGGAACCCTTCTATACTTCTGGTATAAATACAAAATAACGCAGCTGCTATGGAAAACAGTTGCCAGTTCCTAAAAACTTGAGCATAAATTACCAAATGATCCAGCAATCCCACCTCAAGGTTTATACCCAAAAGAATTGAAAGCAGGGACCCAAACAGATACCTGTATATCCATGTTCATAGCAGCATTTTTCCCAAGAGCCAAAAGGTAGAAACAACCCAGATGTTCATTAATGGATATATGGATAAACAAAATGTGGCATATTCATACAATGAAATATTATTCATCCTTAAAAGTGGAATGAAATTCTGATACATTACAACATGGATAAAACTTGAAAACGTTATAAGTAAAAAAAAAAAAAAAAGTCAGACAAAAGGACAAACATTGTACAATTCCATTTACATGTGGTACTCAGAATAGGCAAATTCATATAGACAGAAAGTAGGATAGAGGGCTACCAGCAGGGGGGGAAGTTATCATTAAATGGTCAGAGTTTCTGTTCCCAGGTTCTGGACATGAATAGGAGTGAAAGTTACACAATAATGCGAATGTACTTAATGCCATTGAATTATACATATAAAAACGGTTAAAATGGCAACATTTGTGTTGTATATTTTTTACCACAGTAAAAAAAAAATTAAGAAAAGGAATACAAAAAGACATATCATGCTACCACTTATCAAAAAGAAAACTGGAGCAGCTATTTTATTTTCAGAATTGAGAGCAAGAAAAATTATCAGGGATAAAGAGGAGAATTATGTAATGATAAAAGGGTCAATTCTCCAAGAAGACATAACAGTTCTTAATGTGTATGTGTATGTGCCTAACGCAAAGCATCAAAATACATGAAGCAAAAACTGATAGAACTACAAAGTGACATAGAAAAATCCACTATTATAGATGGAGACTTTGACGCTCCTCTGTCAAGAAATGTTCAGATCCAACAGGCAGAAAATCAGTAAAGATACAGTTGACTGAAAATCACCATCAATCAACTTTATGTAATTGACATTCATAGAGTAACTTCATCCAACAACAGCAGGGTATGCATTCTTCTCAAGCTCACATGGAACATTCACCAAGAGACCATATTCTGGGTGAAGAAAATGTCAAAATATGCTCTCAGACCACAGTGGAATTATGCTAGAGATCAACAAAGATAACTGGAAAAACACAAAATATGTGGAGATTAAACAACACAGTTCAGAATAACACAAGTCAAAGAAGAAGACAAAAGAAAAATTTTTTAATGTTTTGAAGAAAATGAAAATACAACCCACAAAATTTGTATGCACAGTGAGAGCAGTGCCTACAAGGAAATTTTTAGTATGAATGCATACATATATACATATATATACATATATATATGTATGCATTTATATATATATAAGTGATCTAAGCTTCTACTTAAGAAAACTAGAAAAGGTAGAGCAAACCAAATCCAAAAGTAAGCAGAGGAACAGAAATAATAAAAATTAGGGGATAAATCAGTGAAATTGGGAACAGAAAAACAAGAGATAAAATCATTCAGACCAAAAGGTAGTTCTTTGAAAAGATCAATAAAATTGGTAAACTCCTAGTCATGCTAATCAAGAAAAAAAGAGAGAAGACACAAATTACTAATATAGGAAATGAAAGAAAGAGTGGATATCATCACCAAAGATCCCATGGACATTAAAAAGATAATAAAGGAATATTATACACTACCATATACCCACAAATTTGATAACTTAGATGAAATGGACCAATTCCCTAAAAGACACAGTCTACCACAACTCACACAAGAAGAAATAGACAATCTGAATAGGCTTCTATTAAAAAATGATTCAATAATTAATAATCTTCCAAAACAGAAAGCACCAGGCCCAGATAGTTTCACTGGTGAATTTTACTACATTTTCAAGGAGCAAATCATACTCACTATCTACCATCTGTTCTAGAAAATAGGAGAAGAAACACTTCCTAACTATTCTATGAGATTCACCTAACACCAAAACCAGACAAAAACATTACAAGAAAATTACAGACCATTATCTCTCAAGAACATAGATGCAAAAATCTTCAACAAAACATTAGTAAGTCGAATCCAACAGTGTGTGAAAAGAATTATATACCACAACATAACCCAAGTGAAATTTATTCCAGGTATGCAAGGCTGGTTCAACATTCAAAAATCAATTAATATATTCTGTCTCATCAATAGGCTAAAGATATTATAGATAGATAGATAGATAGATAGGTAGATACATATAGATATTATATATATATATATATTATAAATAGCTTTTATGCTTAATTACATAAATATAATAAAGGACTGTCACCACAGAGGAAAAAACCAACTGATCCTGTCCAGTAGAGTCAAGGAATGCATCATAGAGGAAGTGACAGTGTAACCAGGTCTTGAGAAATGAGTAGAATTTCTCCAGGGAAAGGTGGTTTAGGGAAAAGGGGCACTTGAGCAAAGATAGCATAGCAGGAAGGTAGTCAGGTATGGCTAGTGTGTGATGTGGACAGTGTGGAAAATCTCTGGAATCCTTTGTCTCTCATACCTAGCTACTCTGCCCACCCGCAAATCCCAGATTTCTCCAAGAGGCATTTCTTAACAACCTTTCCTACTCTGCATCCTGCCAGGGTCAAGCGCAATGACAAAATAATCTTTATAAACCCGACATTGCCTTGACATGTCAAAGCCAATTGACTCTAGCTCCATTTATGTAATGGTAAATATCACTGGTCTTTATTTGTCAAATAGCTGGAAATTTCAGTCACCTCCTCCTGCCCCTGTAGCTAGTTAATGGTTAGTTTCTAATTGCTGCCTCATGTTGTCTGGCAGGAGGTTCCGTATGACTCAGGGCTTTACTGAGTATGACATTCCAAGAGGTCACTGGAGAGACACTCCCCCTGAACGTGACCCCGGGCACACATGCTGTGAGCACAAGCAGACAAGAGGAGAGATCCTCTCCCTTCTAAGTATTCAGGCAGCAATGAAATTTCTGAAAAAGAAAAGAAGGAACCAAGACACGTGTTGCTTATATGTATGGAAAGGGAAAAATAAAATCTGTTCACCCACTTTTATATGAGAAGATGCCATTTTCGAAGGTGGCTAGAAACCCCTCCACAGCTGCACAGAGAAGAACATTCCCATCTTTACAAATGTCTAAAAATGTGCATAGGCGGTTTGGTATTTGGCCATTAATGTTCCTAAGATAATACTATACATGATACGGTTAAGCAAGAGTTGTCATTTCAAAAAGAAGACACAACAGGGGCAAATGGGTGGCTCAGTCAGTTAAGCATCTGACTGCGGCTCAGGTCATGATCTCACAGCTTGTGAGTTCAAGCCCCGCATCGGGCTCTGTGCTGACAGCTCAGAGACTGGAGCCTGCTTCGGAGTCTGTGTCTCCCTCACTCTCTCTGCCCCTCCCCCACTCATACTCTGTCTCTCTCTTTCTCTCTCTCAAAAAATAAACATTAAAAAATTTAAAAAAAAGAAGATATAAGATATTTTGAATGTTCATGTATATCTACACACAGAATTTAAATTTGTGTAAATATCATGTATATCATGGCACATCTTCAGTTAAATGGAAAAGCTTTACAGAATAAAAGCAATAAAAAGATATGGCTTTTGCATTATTACGATCTTATGTAGGTCCATGACCAGCTTACGAATGATAGCAATAACAACCGAACTTGATTAAGTAATTAGTGAATAACAGACTGTGCTTAGAGCTTCATGCATTTCTTCACAACAGCCCTACGACAGCAGTCGTGCTATTATCCCATTTTACAGATGAGGAACAGAGGTCTGCATTCGATCAACCAGGAGGTGATAAAGTCAGGCCCCAAATTCTGGTCTGGATTTAAATCTTTATTTTAACCACCCCCCTACTGTCTCCTTGAAATGGCTGCTTTACATCTATTCAGTCACTAACCAAGCCTTTATCAAGTATGCATACATGAACACTGTGCTAAACACAGTGGATAAAAATGTGTCTAAAACGCCATCTGCCCTCAGCAAACTGTTGGTCTAGTAGTCAGTATAATTTTTTACCTTGAACATTACCATGCAGAAAGCAGCTTTATTCATAAGAGGAAAAAAAAACAGGAAATAAATGTCCTTCAGTGTACAAATGGATAAAATAAACCATGGTGCACCCCTATCATGGAATACCATCCAGCAATAAAAAGGATACATAACATGCAACATCATGGACGGATCTCAAAGGAATTAGGCCAAGAGAAAAAAGTCAACCAAAAGCTTAAACACTGTGCAATTCCATTTACGTAACAATATTGAAATAACAAAATTACAGAGCTGGAGAACAGGCTAGTAGTTGCCTGGGGTTAGGAATGGGGGGTGGGGGAGGAGGGGCAGCATGAGGTGGCTATGTTGATGGAACTGATGGACATCAGTAAGTTATAAGAATCCACACACGTGATAATATTGCATAGAACGATTCACACACACACGAATGCATATAAAACAGGGGGAGTCTGGATAAGCTCTGCAGACCTATGTCAACACCCTGGTGGTGATACTGTACTGTAGTCATGTAGGATGATACCATTAGGGGAAGCTGGGTGAGGAACACCACCTCACCACCAACCCCCCCCCCCCCCCCCCCGGGTATTTTGTTCTGCAACTCCCTTGAATCTACAATGATTTCAAAATTTTTTTAAAAATTTAACTAACGTGCAAGTATTTCTCCCTTTTTGGAGACTATTTAACTCCAGCAGTAGCTGCAACATCTCTGCCCTTGCCTTGAGGCCATTGCCCTAAGAAAGCAAAGATTTTGTGGGTCCTTGGCAGAATTCAAATTGAGATCATTATAGTCAATGGTTAAATCAGCCATTAACATGCAATGAAACTGCCAGCAGGTACGTGGCAATCCCATAGACAGAGATGTTTTTTTGTTTGTTTGTTTGTTTGTTAAACAGATCCACAACCCCATTTTGGACTTTAATACATTTTCTAAAGTATGATCTAAAACACATTGTGACTCATACATACAAATAAGTAACGGGTCCCTCTATTCCTCTGTCCTTCTTTTTGAAGAATTATCCTCTTTGCTATCTATATACAAAACATGCCCCCCGAATCTGATTCAAAGGACAAAAATCCCACAAAATTAAGGTAGCATTTGGCTGACTATCTACTCTGAGTGACCAAAGGCTTTTCTTGGGTGGGCAGAAGTCTTGGCCCTCTTTTTTATCAAAATCTTCTAGTTCCCTAATAGCCTGTATTTTTATGCACCCCATTTTGTCAAATACAAGATGCCAGGAATTTTAAGAGACACCCTGATTTTGGAAATATTCAAGCATAAACGAGGTGTGTCTTAGCATCAGTGGAACACTGTGAATAGTCTACCCAAAGGCCTCCAAAATTCCATCCGTAGATTTCCACATGTAACCTCTGCGTTTGTTTCAAGAACAGGACCCTTCCTTATGCCATAAAGAAAATGTTTCTATTTGTGGTGATGTAATCCCTCCGTTCAAACTACAAGGTCCAAATAGAGGCTTCCTTTCTGGAAGATAAGAACCTGTAAGGGAAGGGGAGAGTGTGGTTATTTGCACGGATGAGATGAGCTCATGTGAAACTGCCCGGCGACACCAGTGCCTGGGATCAGCCGTGTGTGAGTGAAGACCAGCTGACTGGAGGCCCATGATTCATCCACCACTGACTCCATCACAAGGGCAAGGATGCAGTTCCTGAGATAGATAATCAGCTACTTCCTGCCTGTGTGGGTCCGCAGGAAGGCTCAGCTGAGTCACACAACAATAACTGGGGTAGCTCTGCTGAGTCACAGGCCAGCCATGCAGAGAAGTCTTCTGGAGTAAGCACTGTGGTGCTTACGACTGAGAGGGGACCACTTCCACGAACAACGTGGGCCCTACCACCATGACAACAGAGAGGAGGAGGGTGTGGCACGACCACCAGCCCCTGACACCCAGTCCCCAAGGCCCACCTGGATGGTTGGTGGGACCAGGCAAGAAGCCACAGACTTCAGCCTCTAAGAGGAATTAATCCAGAGTCACCCAATCACAGATCTCCAAAGGTCCCAGACATCGGCCAGTCCGGGAATATGTACACTTGGATGAAAATAAAATCCTTGCTCCGCTAACCAGCAACGGATATCTAGCATCTTAACTATGAGTGTAGGCATCATGCCACATCAGCAGCCCTGTGTCTGCCACCAATAAAAACCATAACCTGGTCACATCCCATTATGGTTGTTGCAAATAGCTTGAAATAGCATTCACCTTTCATCTCTACTTAGAATTTATGATTCTTTTAGACTTGCCGCTCTCTCTTGGTATTGAATCCATTATTAAAGTAGCACCTACGTTCCTCTTCACAAATGTTTGGTATTTTGATAACTGTATTTCAGTAAACATTCTTATAGCTTGATGTATTATTTTTTACATGTAAGCATTATTGTGAGAAGGGATCCAGGGTTAACCTTAGACCACCGAAGAGGTCTGTGGGAGGAAAAAGCATAAAGACATCATAGAAGCTTGCTGGGGTTGCTGTGGGAAAGGACCACAGACTGGTGGCTTACACAACAGAACTTTGTCCCATCACCTGGAGACTGAAAGTCCAAGATCAAGGTTTTGGCTGGGTTGGTTCCTTCTGAGGCCTCTCTTCTTGGCCTATGGACAATGCATTTGTTCACATCACCTTCCTTCTATGTGGGTCCCTATGTCCAAATTTCTCCCCTCTCTCAGGACACCAGGCATGTTGAATTAGAGCCCACCCTAATCACCTCATTTTAACCTCATCACCTCTGCAGAGACCCTGTCTCCAACTAAGGTCATATGCTGGGGTCCTGGGGGTTAGGACTCCAACATATGGTTTTTGGGGGGACACAATTCAACCCTTAAGAGACACATACTGTCATGCAATCTCCATGCTTTCTTCGCGAGGAGCCTCAGGCCCAGATCAGTGGAGAAACTGACAAAATTGCCAGCAGAACACAGACTCCCCAATGCCTCGTTCAGGACTTACAGTGCTCTGTAAACCAGAAAGGACTGCAGTTGTAGGTTCAATGGCGATCTCTCCCTGGCAGGCGCTCTCAGAAGCGTGCAAGGTCCATCCGAATGCAAAACTTTTCATCTACTAGGCAGCCAGCTCTTTGGCCTCAGAGAAGGAACAGGGGCCGCTGGTGATACAATTTCATTACTTTCCTCTGGAAGCTGCTTCCAGTCTCATCTTTAATTTTTGTAGCAGTTGGATCGCCTGTATCAGGCATATACAGTGGTGGGCAACGGGGCCCAGGGGGTCCACTTGCGGTCTCCAAGAAAATGCCTACAGCCTTGACGGCACTTACTTACTGCACAGAAGACATGTGAACACTGTAGGAAAATGGGAAATTTCACCATTTCTCTCTGAGAGACTCTCTGATAAATCTTGCCCTCAGACCTAGTAACCAAATCTGAAATCCCATCCGCCCCGCCATCTGACCCTGTTCTCAAGAGAGCTGAAATGGACTCTTTCCACCTAGCTGTGGATATGCACAAATCCAAGATATGGAACCGGTCCAATGGAAACCAGTCAAAGCAGAGAGCTGCTGGAGTCCACACAGACATATTTCAATACACCAGCTAGAATCCATAAATCTGATCGTCATTCAGGGTTTACTTAAGAAACCACCAGGGGCACCTGGGTGGCTCAGTTGGTTGAGCATCTGACTTTGGCTCAGGTCATGATCTCATGGTTCATGGGTTTGAGTCCTGGGTCAGGCTGTGCGCTGGCAGCTCAGACTCTGGAGACTGCTTCAGATTCTGTGTCTCCCTCTCTCTCTGCCCCTCCCCTGCACATGCACTCACTCACGCTCTCTCTCTCTCTATGTCAAAAATAAATGACATTTTAAAAGAAAGAAAGAAAGAAAGAAAGAAAGAAAGAAAGAAAGAAAGAAAGAAAAGAAGGAAGGAAGAAAGGAAGAAAGAAAGAAAGAAACCAGCACACCCATGTCTCACTGAGGCATTCAGAACGATCATCTCCACTTAGCAGCTTGAAGTCAAGGCAGGGAACAGGGGATCTTATTGCCTGCAGGTCCTAAAGTGACATCTGGGACACTAATCATCTCTGAACAATGCCCCCATCAGCCGTTTACCAAAGCGTACCAGGCTGGTTACAGCCCCCACATTGCATGAACTTGGCACTTGGCATTTCTTCATCACATACTAATTACAAACACAGCAGCAATGAAGCATATAACAGCCAAGTCCCTCCCTGTCCTCCCTGCTAGAGGCTAGGGGCCACTGTGAGTCTTTCCTACCGCCATATTCTTGGTGCTAAGCAAGGATTCCCACACGTGGCCAACACCGATCAATATTTGTTCAGCAGACAAACAAATGCCTCCCCCACTTTCACACCCACCTCTCCGATAGCCTGTGCCCTTCTGTGGCACTCTCTGCCCTTCAGGGTGACCCAAGTTCATTTAAATTCAGCTTTAAAAATATGCCCAGAGTATGGGAGCAAAAAGGCCACTACAACCTGCCTCACAGACCCACCCATTGGACGGGGCCCTGTGGCGGTGTGGGGTGACCGGATCCTGGCTGCTCTACTGAACACTCCCTGTCTGTCAAGGGTCGAATGTAGACTGCCTCATTCATTCTGCACAGTGACTTTATTTGAAGGACTCACAGGCTAAGGGTTGAACATCTTAGGTGAGGTCACACGGCTGGAGGGTATTTGTGGCATAATAGGAAATACATTTGGTCTCTGTCCCCTATTCCCAGGGCAGAACTCCTAAAACCCTTGGAATTTCCTGAGTAATAGGAATGTCCTTTGTTTCTCACAAGGAGCCCCTTTGGACCTCACCTGAGTTTATGCCAATGAGGTCACACATTAGCATAAACCCACACACAGGTGGGGCCCCTAGATGGCCTCAGGATGGGGCTTTCAGGGTGGGGAGATTCCAGCCCTACCCCCTGAGCCCTCCATAGGGCGCTGGGGGCTACAGAACAACAAGACCACCTTCTGGGTTGGTGATGGCAGAGAGGTGCGGGGAGAGGGGCACCGCCAGGGAGCAGGGGAGCTCCACACCCCGTCCCACAGGCCCTGCGCATCTCCTCCCTCTGACTCCTCCTGACCTGGAGTCCTTTATGATGAGCCCGTAACAGCACCTGAGTTCTGTGAGCCACTTCAGCCAATTACCAAACCAGGGGAGGCCGACTCCCCCCACAGTATCGCCAGAGGGTCAGAAGTTCAGGTAACAAGCTGGTATCCTGCGCCTGGTGTCTGAAGGAGGGCGACAGTCATGTGGGAATAAGCCCTTACCCCATGAGGTCTGCGTTAACCCCAGGCATATAGCGTCAGAAGTTAACTGAATCAGCAGACACCTAGGGGGTGTGAGACAAGAGGTTGTTGGCCGGGACAAAAGCCCACATGTGGGGTCAGATGTGTTCCGTTCAGTCGGTATCGAACCAGCACTGGAGCTCAGATACGGCTGATTCAAACAGTGCGTTCATCAGTGAGGTGCGCACCCTACGTGGAGGTGGCTTTGTGATTTGCAAAGACCGATTGGCTTCCCAGCCCCTCTCTAAGCACCGCGACCATGCCCTTCACCCTGCCATCCCACAGCCATGTCCACATTTGACTTCTTGCCCCTTGGCTCCCAAGCTCCTAGCAGGCTGCCTTCAGAGTCCCTCGGTGACCAGAGGACTTCCCCAGACTGTCACACAGGCACCAGGAAATCAACAAAAAGATGACACTTTTTTTTGCAGTCTTCAGCCCTGTCTTATCCAGGTGCCACAGACAGTGCTGACATGTCGAGCCCCAAAACCAGACGCAGCAGCAATCACGACCAGACCCCCTGTTCCCTTGGCTGATCAGCAAGTGGCCAGAGAGTTCTCCCATTTCCTGAAAACCCCCGTGCCCCCTACTGTACCCGGGTAGATCCTCACTATAAAAAGCAGCTAAAGAAGAAGAAGAAGAAAGAAGAAGAAAGAAGAAAGAAGAAAGAAGAAAGAAGAAAGAAGAAAGAAGAAAGAAGAAAGAAGAAAGAAGAAAGAAGAAGAAGAAGAAGAAGAAGAAGAAGAAGAAGAAGAAGAAGAAGAAGAAGAAGAAGAAGAGAACAAATACAGAAAAGAGATTTTTCAACCACACAGCCTCCTTGGCTACCTTAGCAATTGCATCGCACGGGTGTTTCCAGGAGAATTTGTTTAAATTCTAAACACGTGCTCCCTTCGCACTGGAAACCAGGTTCCAGACGGTGGACGTGGCTGAATACTAATTACTTGTAGCCAAGGACACTCAAAGACCAATCCTTCCCTTTTTTCCTAATTTGAATCATCTGTTCCTAATGCTTCTTGCCCAACCCACTTCTCAGAAAACAAGTTAATAAACAGGCAAAACCGACAGTTGGGATGAAATTAATGAAATTAACAAGCTTCCTCTCCTTCCTTCGTTTACGTGACAAATATTTATTGGGTGCTTCCTCTCCCCAGGCAGTGGGCTAAGAGTGATGAGCAAACACAGGCACCGTGCCTGCCCCGGGTGCTGACTTCTAGCAAGAGAGCAGACATGAAGGAAATAATCACACCAATAAATGTAGAACTGCAACTTTGGGAGCCCCATGGGAGAGAGAGGTGCGGTCTAATGAGTGCATGTCACAGGGATTTGAGCTGGTCCTCAGGCTGGGAAGATGGCCCTGAGGACATGACAGCAGATGCATCAGGAGTTGGCCAGCAGGGGGAAGAGGGACACTTACGAGGCAGATGGAAACAGCAAGTGCAAGGGAAGTTCCAAGGGAAAGGATCATGGCCAGGTCAAGGGAGCTTCAGAAAGTCAGTATGACCGGAGGAGTAAGTGGTCTAAGATGAGGCCAAGGAGGCGGCCAAGGGCCAGGCCACCTGATGAACAGTGAGCTGTGCTGAGCAAGGTTGTCACCAAGCCCAAGAGCCACAGGAACCATGGAAGGACTTTGATCACTGGGATGACACAATCAAACTGTCACTTCAAAAATGTTACTTTCGTGGAGGCATCATAAGTAATATCAGCTGTACTGTACTTTTCATATGAAATAGGAAAAAGTAGGAATTGTTATCTCCTCTGGAGATGGCAGTCCTGACACACAGAGAAGGAAAGCAACTTGCCTGGTCATAGCGTATGAAGGGCTAAACCATGGGACCCTTGTCCCATGTTCCCAAATCTCTAAACATCCGTTCTTTTTTAAAAGTAGGTCAGGAGCACTTGGGTGGCTCAGTTGGCTGAGCATCCTACTCTAGATTTCGGCTTAGGTCATGATTCCAGCATCATGGACTTGAGCTCCATGTTGGGCTCTGCGATGAAGGTGCAGCTGGCTTGAGATTCTCTCTCTCCTTCTGCCCCTCCCCTATTCTCTCTCTCTCTTGCTCTCAAATAAAAAATAAAATAAAGTAGATTAAAAATCTGTCAATAGTCACATTCGGTGACCCTCTCAACTTATGCATCTGACATGCTGATTTCTGAAGTTGTGTGGGTGTAAAGGACTCAGCCAGTGGCCAGAAATACAAGCCACCTGATGTCGACTTCTAAGAGTGGTTAAGCTTTACTTCCTCTTCTCTCCACACACTGGATCTATTTCTCCACTCTAAGTCACCCCCAACTTCTTAAATGCAATGCCTCGCTCCTAGCACAGGCCATGTTCACTGCACTGCCAGGATGGCCTTGTCACCACAGATAAAACAGACCCGGAGTCTTGGAAATGAAAAGGAAATGTCATGTGTTATTCCCTAAGACAAGTCTAAATCGTTCTGGACCATTGAGTAATAAACAGTGAGAGAAAGACCCAGGGGCTCCAGTGAACAAGCACGAAGAGTTAAATGCTTCATATGCTCAAGGAGATAAAATACAAGACTGAACAATTCAGCAGAGAAATGGAAATTATTTCTTTTAAAAAGAACCAGCAAACGTGGCAGTTCTTTAGGGTCCACTGGGACCTCTGCCTGTGTAGAGGCCATGTAGCCTCTACCAAATACCCTCCAAGCAGGGGAACTGCTTCTCCCCGTGTGGCCCACGGACCCCTCACACCGCACTGCCTGTTCCTGGGGATTTGCCCTTCCTCCTCACCAGAGCACCACCAGGTACAGGTCTCTGGAATTTCTGACTCTGCAGTCCACTGTTTATAGAATCCTAATGGTATTGAAACCCTCTCCTTTCTCCCCATTAATGGTTTTGGGGAACAGATTTCTTGTTCAGTCCCTTGTATTTCCACTCTTTCTCTTTCTCTCCAGCTACTTTTGGGGGGAGTGCTTTGCTGCACTCTCCCCCCTTTCTCTGTCCTCTCTCCATAAAAACAGCTGCTTACCCTCCATGGCCTCTCTCTCCCCCAGTTCACCTCTTCACGCCACTTACCTGCCAAGTTCTGTGGCCCAAGTTATGCACATTGTTGTGTCAATCCTCAGATCAGTTTCCTAGGTGTGTAAGATGGTTTGGTGCTGATCTAGCTGTATTTCAGGGACGGGAAAAGCCAAGGATTTCCATGCTGCTCCGCCATCTTGGCCCCCAAATTAAAAAGATCCAATGGAAGTTCTAGAACTGAAAATATGGTATCCAAAATTAAGAGTGCTATGGACAAGTTCAAGAGAAAATTAGAAAACTAAAATATACAGGGGGAAGATAAAGCATAATAATAAGGCACCGAGCAGCAAAAACATGGAAAGCACAACAGAGCAGCTAACAGCAATAGAGTACACGCTGAGAATGTCTAGGGTATGTGCTTATGAAAGTCTAGAAGGATAGAAGAGAATGAGGGGAAAGTGATATGAAAGAAATAATGGCTGAGCAATTTCCAAAAATGGTGAAGATCAAATCGCAAAGTCAGAAAACCCTAAGAATTCCAGCAGGATAAACAAACAAACAAAAGAAACCCACCCCCAGGCACATCATAATAAAACTATTGAAAGTCAAAGACAAAAGGGATATCTTGAACACAGCAAGAGGAAAAAAGGCATATTATCTTAAAAAGACCTAAAATAAAATGTCCACAGACTTCTCAACAGAAGACAACAGAATGGTACCTTTAAAGTGCTTAGGGAAAGCACGTATATACAAAGTCAGGAATAAAAAAGCAATAGCACTGCCAATCCTACATGTATTAAAAATATACTACAAATCGCTCCTTGGCCTTTTGGCTAAGATCAAGTGTAAAATACCCTATGAAGGTATTATAAACAACCCTATGAAAGGTTAGATGGATGGTCAGATTACCAGAGAAATAAAACTTACTCAAACTGTCACAATAAAGCAGAAAATATAGTCATGTTACTATGAAAGCAATTGAATCCATAACTTAACCCCCCCCCCCCCCAAAAAAAGTCCTGGTCCGGATGAATTCACTGGGCATTCCAGTAAACACTCAAAACAGAAATAATATAAGTCTTACACAAACTCTTTCCAAGAAGGAAAAAAAGCAATCTAAAATTTGTGGGGTCTTAAATTATTTATTTATTTATTTATTTAGAGACAGAGTGTGAATAGGGGAGGGGCAGAGAGAGAGGGAGAGAGAGAAAGAATCCCAAGCAGGCTCCACACTGTCAGCGCACAGTCCAACACGGGGCTCGAACTCACGAAACTGTGAGATCATGACCTTAGCCGAAACCGAGAGTCGGACGCTTAACCGACTGAGCCACCAGGTGCCCCTCAAACTTGTTTTTTTGATGATGATCCCAAACCTCTTAAGAATATTACAAGAATGGAAACTTTCAGACCATTCTTACTCATGAACACAGACATAAAAGTGTAAACAAAAGAAGGGTAAACCAAATCGAACAATATAGAGAGAAATTAATACATTATAGCCAAGTTAGGCTCATCTCAGGAATGCTGGGTGTATGTAACATTCAAAAACCAGTCAGAATCATGTGACATCTCAATAAACACAGAAAAGGCATGAAACTCAACATACATTCGTCAATTAAAAACCTAAGAACAGAAGCTAACTCTTTGTTTTTATGTTTAAAAAGCGACTACAAAAAAACAGTATTGGTTAAACAACAAAAAAAAGTACACACTTTCCTTCTGACCTGACGAATGATGAAAATTCCCACTGTCATCACTTCTAGTCAATGCTGTACCGGAGGGCCTAACAGCAGTAAATCAAGAAAAATGGAGAAAGGATAGAATTGGAAAGAAAGAAGGAAAACGGTCATCATTCTCTGAGTACGTAATTGGTTTATGTAAAATGTCAAAACAAAACAAAATTGCAGATGAGGTATTAAGAGCTAGTAAGTGGATTTAACAAGGTCTGGAGGTACATAGATAGGTTTTTAAAAAGCAATTATTATTTCTACGTAACCACAGTAAATAATTAGAAAATCAAATTTTGAATATACCTTTAACCTTTTATGTTTGATCTTTCTGAATGTGTCACCCAGTCCAAAAATAATAATAATAATGGTTTTGATTAAACAGTCCTTTGTTGTGGAAAGAGAAAATTTTCACAATAGTATCAAATGCACACACGTCCTAATCTGTACTATAAGAGCAGCCACTTGAGTTTAAAACTCTCCATACGACCTCCCCAAAACAAGATCATCAAGGAGTGAAAATAAACCACACATGCCTTCAGCATTACCAGAATCTGGAGGAACTCCAAGTTATGCAGAGAAATACGCACTTAATGGCAACAAAGATATCACTGGAGCTCTGCTGGGGCTTCAAGACCTTGGGGGTAAAGAGTGGGGAGGGGAGTCTTAAGAAAATCCTTGAAGACTAGGAGTCCTATAAACTGTGCAGTCACCCAGGGCTCTGTGCTCAGAAGGACCTGCCCTTGGTTTAAAGCTCTGTTGTCACCATCTTGAAATTCTCACAATTTTATCTTCCAACCGATGCCATCATGCATGGGAGTTCAGGGAGGTTCAAAGCGAGTGCACAGAAAGTGTGTTATGCCTGCAGCTGGGTAAGTGAGAGAAGAGCCCCGAGGAGACCATGCTTTGTTTGACCTTGAACTACTTTGACTGCACACAGAAGGCTGTGCATCCTAGAAAAGGGCAACGACCAAGGAGCTTGAACATCATCTTTCTTCCCTCCAGTCACCACATATGCTAAAAATAATGACATAGAAGAAAGGGGAAAGACCAACAGCCCAGAGTGTCTTTTCTTCTCAGTCCTTCTTCCCTCATCAGTAACCCAAAGGGAGCAAGTGTTGGTAGAATGTGGGCATATCAAGAAGTGAAATAGGGGTGCCTGGCTGGCTCAGTTGGTTGGGTGTGGGACTCTTGATTTCAGCTCAGGTCATGATTTCACAGAGTCCCACATCCTGCCCCATGCTGATAGCATACAGCCTGCTTGGGATTCTCTCTCTCCCTCTCTCTCTACCCCTCCCCCCCTCAAAAATATATAAACTTTATTTTTTTTAAGTTTATTTATTTTGAGAGAGAGACAGTGCAAGTGGGGGAGGGGAAGAGAGAGAGAGAGACAATGAATCCCAAGTGGGGCTCAAACTGATGAAACCATGAGATCATGACCTGAGCTGCAACCAAGAGTCAGACACTTAATCGACTGAGCCCCCCAGGTGCCCCCCAAAAGAAATAAATTAAAAAAAATTAAGTTGCCATTCTGCAATATAAAGATGGACAACAGAATTTGTGCTGATAACTTACATTTAATTTTTCTTTATTTGGAATGACAGGAAGTAGCAAATAAAAAACACCATGACAAATCAAGAGGCAGCAAAAAGAAGATGCTTCATATTTTAGTACCTTTAATGACATTTTCCCCCTTTTTGAACAAAGGGTTTAGCATCTTCGTTTCACACATGGTTCCCAAATGCTATAGAAAGTCTTGAACAAATGTGTCAATACTGCCCATGAGCATTCTCACTATGGAAAAAGGGAGACAATACAAATATGCAATGATGAAGACAGAGCCTGCTGTGTGTGCGTGAGATGCAGGCAGTCACAGAGGGTTTGGTTCAGTGCTCTTTGCTGCTGAAATTCTGGACAAATTTTGAACCAGAGGTCCCACATTTCATCTTGCACTGGACTCCACAGATTATGGAGACAGTCCTGGGTGATTTTCCTGGTTGGAACTGAAGCTACCAGTGGGAAATTATATGTCTAATAATATAAATACATATAATTTTAATATAAATTGAATATAATATATATTAATATAAATATATTCAGATATATTCTACTTAATGTTAATTCTACTTAGTTTTATTTACACACACACACACACACACACACACGTATATTTATCCTAGCTCTGGCCACTGAAAGAGCACTGGACAGCCCTCCATCCAGATCCAGGAACAAGAGTTCAGGGGAGACATGGCTGGTTCCAGTGCTGAAACAGGGAAGGCAGGGATGAGCATGGGCTCTTGGGCCAGAAAGTAAGGACATGCTCAAAGAGGGTAGGCATGCCAAAGGACATAGGAGTAACCTCGAAGATGTTCTCACTCCCAAAATCTGGGACAATTTGAGAAGAAAAGAGAGAAAGAAAAGAAGGAAGGAAGGAAGGAAAGAAGGAAGGAAGGAAGGAAGGAAGGAAGGAAGGAAGGAAGGAAGGAAGGGAGGGACACTAATGGATTGTAATCCATTGACTATAATAGGAATCCATTCGTCCATACAACAAAAAGCAGAGAAACAAAGAAAGAAATGAGAAAGGAGGGCTCTTGCTGATGTCAAGTCAAATGCTGAATGATAAATGTGGAAGAAGTGGCAAAACTGGAAAATCACCTTTTTGCAATCATCCCAGCAAAGATGGGTTTGGGCAGGAACCATCAGCAGATGCTCACAGCAAGGGAGATGTTTCACAGGGAAAGGATATCTCCTGGGCAGGGCTTCGGTGTTTTCCCCCAGACCTGCATGTTCACCTCGAGGGGAAAGAGGATATGTGTAGAGTGGAGAAACTGAACAATGCTTTGGGTGGGTGATCACAACCGTTACCAACGAGAGGCAGGTGGGCACCTCGTGAGTCCAGATGGAACACCTGAGAGACACGTGTTACTTCCAACATATTGCAGCCAAGGGTGCATAACCTGAATCTGACCGTGAGGCAACATGAGACAATCCAACTTGAGAAACATCCAATGAGATAACTGGCCTGTAGCCTTCCACACGGTCGGCCTCATGGAAGCCCACGAGGGCCCATGGATCTGTACCACATCAAAGTAGACAAACACAGAATGACCACGAAATGCAGTCTGTGCTCCTGAACTAGCTCCTATACTGGAAGGATGCTATGAGGGCGACCGACGAAATTGGAAGGTGAACTGCTTTAGATGGAAGAATTAAATCAAGGCTAAGTTTTCTGTTTGAGAACTTCACTGTAGTTCTATAGGAGACTCTCTTTGTTCTTAGAAAATGCACATGTTAATATTAAAGGGTAAAGGGGACTGATTATGCAATCTACTCTCAAGTGATTTAGAAAATAAAAAATAAAAATACCTATAGACAGAATGAGAAAGAAAGAATAACAAATGAATGTGGCCAAGTTTCCAATGTCGAATCTGGATAGAGGGACTAAGGGATTTATTTCTCTGCACTCTCCTTGCAGGTCTTCTATAAGTTTAATATTATTTCAAATAACAAGTTAAAAGAACAAATACCCAAAACTATATGTGATGAAATATGTATGAGAACAGAAGAGCACCAAGCATCATGATGGGAAAATATTAGAAACCTAAATAAGAGAAGGAATAAGCCATATTCATGGATTGAAAACCCCAATACTGTAAAGATGTCAATTTTCCCAAAGTTATCTATAGAGTCAATGCAGTCTAAATAAAAATCCCAGCAAATGTTTATGGCAATTGAAAAGCTTATTCTAGAATCAAATGGAAATCCAATGGGCCAAGTCTAGCCAAGATAACCTTAAAAACAGAATGAGATGATCTACTTTATCAGATACCAAATTTTATTTTAAAGCTACATTAATTAAGGTGATATTGATGCAGGTTTAGACAAATCGGTAGAATATAATAGAGAATCTAGAAACGGGTCCTCTGGATTTATAACAAGATGGCCCTGGAGAGCAATGAGGAAAAGACAATCTTCCAGGAAGTGGTATTGAGTCAACTAGAGGTGGCAGGTCCAGGGGGGGAATGACGCCAGACTCCTAACTCTTACCATCCACAAAAATCAATTCCAGGAGCATCGCAGGTAAATGTAAAAGGCCAAATAATAAAACTTCTAGAAGATTACTGTGCCAGTTATTAAGTTCTTGTCTCTCAGCTCCAAATCCACTCTTCTGTTCTCTGCTTTGTGATTCGGGCTGGGACTTTCTACATTTCTCCTTTGCCAGTTGGTTTCCTGCTAGATTCTGTGGTTGGGGCTGCAAGAGGGAGACTGAGAGGTGGGAGAAACTGAGAAAATCCTTCCTCCTTCTGGCTCTGTGAGCTGTCCTGTGCGCATCTCTCCAGCTACAGCCCTTCACCCCGGCAGCACCTGGTTCCGGCCTCCGGCTCAGCCCGTCTTATCACTCCCGCCCAGGAGCCCTCAGCATCAGCAGGACAGCACCGGCACCTGCCTCCTCGGCTGTGAAGGATCTCATCTCTGAGTTCAAGGTTCTGATAACACCCACTCTTGTCTCTGTTGCCCTAGTCTTAGAAGCTCCACCCGTTTTCCGAAGTGATTATCTCTGTGTCGCTGTAAGCTCCCTTCTTTTCCTTCAGCTCCCGATCCCCATGTAACCACTTCTTATTAAATTCTCTCTGTTGTACCCGGTGTGACTTCAGTTTCCTAACTCCCGTGATGGCTGATCCAATAAGATTCTTATGCAAGAAGATTCTTATGACCTCAGGGTAAGCAAAGGTTTCTTAAGTAGGACCCCAAAAGTGCTAAGCATAAAGGAAATGCTTGGTGAGTTGAACTGCATGGAAAATATCAAAAGATAGCATTTAAATAATTAAAAGGCAATTATGTATGCCTCAATAAAGCTGGTAAAGGGGGCAAAGACTTCAAAACGTACTTTGCAAATGGTGACAGACAAATGTCCAAAAAAATACACAAAAAGGCTTCTGACCTAACTATACTGTTTGAGTATAGCTTGGTTAGAGGTCATTACCATACGCATGAGGATAGCGGTGACTTCTGGAAGGTAAGGAGTGGGTGATAGTTGAAAAGGGGGCACACAGAGGACTTCTGGGTTCTGGCAATGTTCTACTTTTTACCTTGTTATATATATACGACTTTGCTCTTTGACCAACTATTGAGCCATACCTTATTTGCAGTGTACCTGTCTTTATATACGTTCTATTTCACAATAAAGAGGATTAAAACGTAGACAATACATACTTCTTAGGATCACTGTAAGGATTAAATGAGATAGAGTGTATAGAGAGCTTTGCAAAGTACCTGACAGGCAATAAGCGTTCAGTACATGCTGGTTGTTATTATCTGGTGTAGTAACACTGAGAGACAAAAGTAACTATGAACCCAGGACTAGGAGAAAACAAACCCTAATAAGAAGCAGTCGGAGGGCCTGGAAATGGTTTCTAATATATGCTAAAGGCTGTAGGTAAAAGTTGGAGGTGAATTTCAAGTGTATTTGCTACAGATGAATGACAAAAGACCAGGAATAAATTGTCTGCTTCATGACACTCTCCCAGTAATTACTAGAAACATGGATGGATGGATGGATGGATGGATGGATGGATGGATGGATGGATGGATAGGTAGATGAGTAGGTAGACAAATGGGTGCATGGATGGGTGGGTAGATAGGTGGGTAGGTGAATGAATGGGTAAGTGAGTAGATTGGTGGGTGGGTGGGTGGATGGATGGACGGACAGACTGAAGGATGGGTGGATAAATTGAAACAAGAGTTGGTGTGATGCAAACCTTGCAGCTCCAAAGTGAAAAGACTTTCTCCATGCATTGCTCTTTGCCCAGAGCCTAACACAACCTCATATACAAGACTTTATTTCAGCCTTTGTGATTACAGGGATGTTGGTGACCACTTCTGCAGACCTTCTCATGGTCCTTCTTGGTTGTTTACTGGCCAGAGGAAGGGATTATATCAACCTGGATCTATAATACCTACCATCAAATCTTAATTTGATTTTACCTACAAATTAAGCGTCTGGCAGGGCTACCAATTCAGGCTGAAGGCCGAGTATTAGAGTAGTTTTTCCACCCAGACAGACCCCCCACAGGGAGGAGAGGCTAAACTGATGAACATCCAATGGATAGGGACTCAAGCATGACGAGGAGGCACCGGGCTAAAAGCATGTTTTCCTAAGACAGCCTAAAATGACAAACAGGCATCCGGAATAGAGACCACCAAAGCCACAATTTCTAGTCCGGTATTGTACGTAATTGTAGACTTCAAAGTTTTGTTCACTGCAGGGAAACATCACAATATGCACCAAGCAATCACTATGTCCCTTTCACTCAGGAAGCCTGTCTGGTTCTTAGAGCTGCACACAGAGTTACAGAGGCACGTACCATGGTCACACGGCAGAGGTCTTGGACGCTGCTTTATTTTTTCCTATTATAAAGCATAATAAATACGCTTGCCCGTAAATCTGAACATCTCCCCCTACTCCACCCCCCCCCTCAGGCCCTCACGTAGTAACACAGTTAACTGTTGGATCTGTTTCCTTCCAGGCTTTTTTCTTTACATGCACACAGACACACATTTCTCTTTATAAAAATATGACATCAAAATATATATGGAGTATAAGAAGCGATCTATTTGGGCTTTGCCCCCAGTTCCTGAAACAGAGCTCCTAAAACCCGTGGGATTTCCTGAGTAACTGGAAGGCCTTGTTATGCATAAGGTACACCTTTTGATCACACCCAAGTTTCTGCCAGTGAGGTGACACAGGTAGGGCCCCCAGATAGCTTCAGGATGGGGCTGGACCCAAGTGATTAGAGAACTGGAACTTTCAGCTCCATCCACCAACCTCGGGGAAGGGGAGAGGGGCTGGAGGTCGAGCTCTAGAAAAACTCTTGCATGAGATGTGACGAGCTTCCAGGTTGGTGAGGGCGGTGCACCTCGCCCTGGGCCTCTCTTCCATTTGCCTGCTCCTGAGCTGTATCCTTTATAATAAACCAGTAAATGTACGTACAAGAGTCTTCCTGAGCTCTGTGGGCCACTCTAACAAATTCTCAAATCTGAGGAGGGGATCCTGGGAACCCCAGTCTATAGCCAGTCAGCCAGCAGTACAGGTGACAGCCTGAGACTTGTAGCTGTCATCTGCTTTGGGGGTGGTCTTGTGGGACTGACTCTCCAGGGAGTGGGTGTCAGAATTGAATTGAATCACCGGCTACCCAGCGGGGGTTGGAGAATCGTTTGGTGCTGGGAAACACCCTGGAATATGTTGCTTCTTAACTTGCCTTTTCACTCAGTGTTTATCACAAAGAACTTTCAACGGGAGGACTTCACACTGCATTCTTTTCAATAGTTGAGTAGTTAAGCAGAGTCGAGCCAAACCCTCCAATCCCTCCACCATTTCAGTGTGTGTCCATCCCCTGGCCTATGTGTGCTTCTCTTTAGCTGTGCGCACCTGCTAAGGCCTGCCTTTGACCTTCCGGAGCCATCTTGCCTGTAGACACCGAGAACTGGGAGCACCTGTGGGATTATGAGAGCCAGCTCCTTGCCTCCAGTTGGCACAATTCATTCTCCAGAGATCACCCAAAGGTGCTGGGGGTGGTCTGAAGTCACTCCCTGACTTGATTTCTTCCCCTTCCCTGCTCCCACCTTCTTTCTACATTCCTACCAACACTCCTGTAATAATAAATGATAGCAAGTCACATGCGGACGAGTCCTCACTGCAGGGTGCATTCAGGGATGATTCATTACGTACAATATTCCACGGTATTGGATGTGCCTTCATCTTCCTAATTAATCTCCTGTTACTGGACTTCCATATTATTTCTGAATTTCTCTATCCCAGACCATGCTGCACACACACTTGCACCCTGCTCCTACAATAGAGTCCTCCGTGGCCCCCCACTTGGCAACTCTGACCGGGTGCTTTGGTGGTCAACTCAGCTGTCTGGCCCCCTATGGTCACTGCTTAAAAATAAGAACGTAAACACTGCTGCAAGCAACCCACTACCTTTATTAGCAACCAGGAAGCTAAATGAGTCAGTGTGCTTGTTTATCCCACCCCCCCCACCAAGTTAAGATCAAAGACCTCGGCCCACGCAGCTTCTCAAACCACCCTCCTCTCAGATTCCTAAGTAATCAATGGTTATTATCACACACCCTCCCCAGAGGCTGGTGTAGATGTATTTTCAGATCAATGACTCAGAAAGAGCCCTTTGAGAAATTACGGGGTCTTACATCTCAGTGTCTAACCTTTTCCCAACTCCTTGGATGGTCCCCAGAAAAAGATGAGCCCTGGGGCACCTGGGTGGCTCAGTCGGTTAAGCATCCGACTTCAGCTGAGGTCGTGATCTCACAGTTTGTAGGTTTGAGCCCTGCATCGGGTTCTGTGCTGACAGCTCAGAGCCTGGAACCTGCTTCGGATTCTGTGTCTCCCTCGCTTTCTGCCCCTCCCCCACTCACGCTCTGTCTCCCTCTCTCTCAAAAATAAATAAACATTAAAAAAATTAAAAAAATAAAAAAGATGAGCCCTTGCTGATGGAGAGACTTCACGTAGTGACGCGACTGTGAAATTTTCTGGGAATTTCTGGAAGGAAAAGACTCCAAGTGAGTTGACTATTTCTTTTTGAAACGAACAGCTAAGACATGTGGAAATCTGCTTGGAACTCTTGTTTTAGGAAACCTTTAAAAACAAGCCAAACTGTCTTACTCTCCAGGGAATCACCAGAGTAGAAACTTCCTCCACATCCGTCTCTCTTGGCACAGAACCTAACAGGCAGCAGTAACTTGGTTCCTTCCTTTTTCTCTCCTCGTGGGTGAATGTGATCTATCAACGTCTGAAAGGCCCCACTCATCTCTGACTACGGATTTCTACTCACTGAATCGTTCCAATGGGGTTGAAGGATGACAAATCTCCATCATACTAAATATGCCTGCCCGTAGCCACCCCGCCCCCATTCTTGAAATTCTCCAGGGCGATTGAGGAAGTCAGTCCACTTACAACAACACAGCCATCATGGGGGAAAAGGAGATGTAGCAGGTGCATCTCCCGCTTGCATGACAGCCTGGCCGAGAGATGGAACAGGAAAGAACGCTGCAGACACATTCCCATCACCCAACCCTGGGACCAGCTGGGGAGACACAGCATCTCCCTGGCGTGTTAGCGTTCGCATCCCAGCAAAGACAGGATCTCTCCTTTTTTTTTTTTTTTTTTTCCATCGGGGATGACAGACTTAAGACAGTTTGATTTACCTGCACCTCTTAATCTCCTATGAACACATCCCTTCCTGTGCTGGAAAAAAAAAAAGTCTTCAATCGCAGGCAATCCACTTCCCGGGGTTCTCGGGACGCTGGGCCAAACCATCCGCGAAGGGGAGAGTGATGTCTTCAAAAAGTCATCTCAGTCCTGATGCTAACAGCAAAAGACAAAGCAAGGGCTGAGGTCACAGACCCTAGAAACTTCGAGGTAGAAGGGAAGCCCGCAATCCGACTGTGAAGGAGCGGGATGTGGAATACAAGTTTTCAGAGTTTAAGTGGTTTACCCCAAGCCAGGTCATTAGTGGCAAATCAGAGACTGCAGCCTGTTCTCCTAATTCCTGGCCTGCGGCTCTTTCCACTAAGATTTGTTGCTAATGTTATTGGAAGCAGAAGGAACACGAGAAAGGAGAGTGAATGTCAAGGCCCCTCGGATCACCTGCCAGCACTTTATTATTATTACTATTACTAGTGTTATTGGTATACAATGCTGTTGTCACCTTTTTTTTTCACACTTGGCTAACTTCTTCCCCATGGCTTTAGCATCAGGCCCGCCCAAACTGCCCCCCTGGGTCGAGAGCCGAGAGCATCCCCAGAGTGATGTCATTCAAAACTCGGGACCTTCCCCCTGAAATCTGCACACCCAAACTGTCTCTGGCTCAGGGCAAAGCCTGCCGTCAGAACCACTGACCTGGCCGAGTCCTGCAGACTAAAGGAAACGACAGGAAACATTCCTCTTAAGTGCTCTCCTGTTTACGCCCTCTTAAAAGAAGACACCTGTTGAAAGAATCTTATCCATAAATATCATATGATTTCACACATATGTGGAATTTAAGAAACAAAACAGGTGAGCATAGGGGGAGGGAAGGAAAAATGAGATTAAAAGGAAAGAGGGAAACAAACTGTAAGAGACCCTTAAATACAGAGAACAAACTGAGGGCTGCTGGAGGGGAGGTGGGTGGGGGATGGGCTACATGGGGGATGGGCATTCAGGAGGGCACCTGTTGGGATGAGCACTGGGTGTCCTATGTAAGGGATGAATCACTGGGTTCTACTCAGGAAACCAATACTATGCTGTATGTTAACTAACTTGGATTTATTTTATTTTATTTTATTTTTTCATGTTTATTTTTGAGAGAAAGGGAGACAGAACACTAGCGAGGGGCAGAGAGAGAGAGAGAGAGGGAGACACAGAATCCGAAGCAGCTCCAGGCTCCGAGCTGTCAGCACAGAGCCCGACGTGGGGCTAGAACTCACCAACTGTGAGATCGTGACCTGAGCCGAAGTCGGACGCTTAACCGACTGAGCCCCCCAGGTGCCCCAACTAACTTAGATTTAAATAAAAATTTTAAAATGAAAAAAAAAATCTTACCCAGACAAAATATATCTTGCATTTTTGCATTAAACTTGATTGATTTAAAAAAAAAGAGGTTGATTTAAATTTTATTTCATTCCCATAGGGGTTAGAAAAAATAGATGTAAACCCCTCCCCATGAGGGTGTAAGTGGGGCCCAAGAGAATGAACGGCCAAAAAAAGCCAGGTTAACAGAAAACAGCCATTTTCAATTGGTCCGTACCAGCAAAACACAGAAGTAAAGACCCTAAACCTATTTCACTCAAGTGACACTGATCTGAGAGTGGCAAGTGGCCACAGAACGAGGAAACCCTCTCTCTGGGGCTCATCTTGGTCTCCAGTCAATGTGGTTTCTTCCAGGGCGTCACCAGAAGCTGCTGTCAAGAGAGCCAGAGGAGTGACAAAGCCGCACGACGCCGGTCTGGGCTCCGGGCTGCTGGGGCAAGGGCCAGCTGGGCCTCCTGGTGCCCGGGGCCCCTCTCCCGGTGTCAGCCAGGGGCTGGACTGGGTGAGCCAGGGTCCCTTCCAGAAACTCCATTCTTCCACTCCTGCAGAGGAAGAAGCGCGCTGTGGATTGAGTGGCTTGAGTGGATCATCAGAAGCGGATACAGGGGAAAGTACATGAATTAACAGACCGTCTGTTCCTGGTCCCAGGTGAAACCTGCTACTAAAGGCCGCCTAAAGACAGTGCCCTTTCCCTTGTCCTGGTGGTGCACTGCTCTCCCCTCCCCCAGCACCAGGCCACGGTGGCATCTTTTCCTTCTCTACACCAGTGGCCAAGGTAGAAGGACGTGGGACTGAAGGACGGGGTGCTCTTTCTGAGCTCACGTCTCAGAACACACCCCAGCCTTGGCTGTTGGGTGACGACACACTGTCACCCTCACGTGGAGCACCTCTGTCTGCATTAGGCGACCACATCCTGCCACCCACGGACACCCGCGTCAGCACAGCTTGTCTGCAAACCTCACCAGGTCGCCGGTTCACCTTGAAGCTATTGCCCGACTGGTTGAGTTTTATGAAACCACTTTAGATTTCTAGAAGAGGAGGTAGCTTTTTTTAAAATCTTGCAGTAAGCCGGCAAGCTTCAAGAGAAAGTACAGG
Source organism: Lynx canadensis (assembly GCF_007474595.2). Classification (NCBI taxonomy): domain Eukaryota; kingdom Metazoa; phylum Chordata; class Mammalia; order Carnivora; family Felidae; genus Lynx; species Lynx canadensis. Next base: position 5,518,604 of record NC_044309.1, on the reverse strand, counting down.
GGCAGAAAACGAACACTCGAGACTTTTTACGATTTTACTGTGTTTTTTTTTAATTCAAGTTACTTTTTTTTTTTTTATTTTTTTTTAATTTTTTTTTTCAACGTTTATTTTTATTTTTTTTGGGACAGAGAGAGACAGAGCATGAACGGGGGAGGGCCAGAGAGAGAGGGAGACACAGAATCGGAAACAGGCTCCAGGCTCTGAGCCATCAGCCAGAGCCCGACGCGGGGCTCGAACTCACGGACCGCGAGATCGTGACCTGGCTGAAGTCGGACGCTTAACCGACTGCGCCACCCAGGCGCCCCTTAATTCAAGTTACTTAACACAGAGCGTAATAACGGTGTCAGGAGTAGAATTCGGCGATTCATCACTTGCAAATGACACCCAGTGCTCACCCCAACAAATGCCCTCCTGAATGCCCATCCCCCAGGTAGCCCATCCCCCCACCCACCTCCCCTCATCAACCCTCAGGTTGTTCTCTGGATTTTGAGTCTCTCATGATTTTCCAGATTTTACCATTTTTAATTACATAGGTAATAGATATAATTGTTCTCCTTGTAAAAGATCCAAATGTAGAAGTTTGTAGAGTAAAACGTAAAGGTCCTGCTTTACCATCTCCACCCACTTTACCCCCAAAACCAACTTAGCTCTGTTAACAGTTTGGTACCTATCCTTCTAAACACATAGGATTTTTTTCTATGAATTAGCATATAGTATTTGTAAATAGCATAGGTATAGGACATAAATGACACCATACTACACAATAATATGTGTTAGAGATCTTTTCAAATCTGTACATGTATGTTTATCTCATTACTTTTAATTGTTGCTGCTTCCCATCGTATGACTATATTACAGTGCTTTTTAATTTTTGTATTTGCTTTTGAGAGAGAGAGAGACAGAGTGTGAGTGGGGGAAGGGCAGAGAGAGAAGGACACACAGAATCCGAAGCCGGCTCCAGGCTCCAAGCTGTCAGCACAGAGCCCGACGCGGGGCTTGAACTCACAAACCGTGAGATCATGACCTGCACTGAAGTCAGACGCTTAACCAACTGAGCCACCCAGGCACCCCTAGATTATAGTTTTTTAACAATTCCGTATTGATGTCCATTTCAGTTGTTTCAGATATTTTTATAATCACATATACATGATTTTGCAGATATATATTATATATATCATCCCTTAATGTAAGAAATTTCAATCATTTCTAAATTTATCCTTACTATAAATAACTTTCTACACAAATCTTTGCCTGCATTTATGTCTTCGGACAGATTTCTAGAAGCTGAATCACTAAATTAGAAGAAACGAACTTTTTAAAACAGAAGCCTTCCATGCTTACGTATCCAATTACCAATCAGAAAGTCTACACTACTGTCAATGACAAACAACACCAAAAAAAGTCACAAAGGAGACTTCTATAGGGGATGTTCTAGGTACCTGCTAACAATCTTACCATGAGTTTGGGCATACGTTTTCTTTTTTTATTTTTATGTTTATTTGAATTTTAGTTAACATACAGTGCAATATTGGTTTCAGGAGTAGCATACATAGAACACCCAGTGCTCATCCCAATAAGTTTGGCGTAAGTTTTCTGAACCATCTCATTCATTCTCAGATACAACAAAGTTCAATGTAGGAGTCCCAGGAGCCAAAACCGTCTTCTACAATTACAGCAGGATAACAGCTTAAGCCAAAGAGTATTATTTCCATCTTAGCCATTCAGCAGGGGCAGTAAGCTTCCTCTGGCCAATTACACAAAGGACACGGAAGAGTTCAGGCGTTGGAGTGAGACACAAATTTGAGTCTTTCCCTAGAACTTGAAGCCTATTCTCTCATAATACCCCTCTCATTCATCAACTTCCGTTCCATTCTTACAACATCCTCCCTCCTGCCCATATCCTGACTCTCCTAAATTTAACTCATCCTGCCTTTGCCCCCAGACAAATCTTCCCGCCCAGCAATTTGCATGCCTCTCTTTGCAGAGCTTCCCAGTACCTAAGAGAGATCCACTTCCAACTGGAATACAGAAGAAACGATCACACCCACCACCACAACCCTTGGAGAAGAGGAAAAAGAAAAAGGAAACCGGATAAACTAGCAAGCACATATTTGTTAAAAAAGCTACTGGGAACCATGGATTCAAAGTGGTCTACAAACTAAATTCTAGAGGGAGAGGGTCTCTCCCCCCTGTGAATGCAGGTGGCAGTTCATCCTGGAGGCAGTGATGGGGACGGGTGGGAGGATGGATGGGGCTGCCGTAGACTGAGGGAAGGTGATATATAATCCCCGTGAAGATTAACTGAGATAAAATACTAATCCAGTGGTTTCCTCCCGCCCCAACCCTGCCCTCTGAACATCCTAGGTTTCCTCACATCAGTTTAGACTTATGCAATCTGAGAGCTGGAGAAGATAGTTTGGGTTACTGTAGTTCAACGGTTCTGAACCTTGGCTGCATGTTAGAATCACCTAAGAAATTTTAAAGAACAACCATGGGGGAAGGGGGCAGCGGGGTATCAGACCAATCAAAACAAGACCTCTGTGGGTAAGGTCTAGACCTCAGCACTTCATAGAGTTTACAAGGCGATTCTGGTGTGTTGCCAAAATTAAGACACACAGGCTTAGTTCAACATGCTCGTATGATCCCTTACGGTCTAGGTTAGACTTTTACGTGTCAAACTGTTTTATCTCCTTCGCTCTTCTGAGTGCTCAGGCAACATAGAGAGATCATCTTTGTATCTTTCACAGCATTCCATAGAGTGCTTTACCCAAAGCCAGTAGAAGGAAGGGAATAATAAAAGAGCAGAAATAAATGAAATGGAGAGCAAAAAACCAAAACAAAACAAAAAAACAAAAACAAAAACAAACAAACAGAGAACAGATCAATGAGCCAGGAACTGGTTCTTTGAAAAGGAGCAACACAATTCATGAATCTTCAGCCAGACTCATTTATAAAAAAGAAGAGAGAGGACTCGAATAAATAAAATCAGAAACGAAGGGCAAATAACTACCACAGGAACACAAGGAATTGTAAGAGAATACTATGAAAAATTATATGCCAACAAATTGGACAACTTGGAAGAAATGGATAAATTCCTAGAAACATATAAACTTGCAAAGATGAATCGGAAAGAAATAGAAACATTTGAACAGACCTATTGCTAGCAATGAAATTGGATCAGTAATCAAAAACTCCCAAAAGTCTAGGACCAGGTGGCTTCACAGGCGAATTCTACCAAATATTTAAAGAAGAGTTAATACCTGTTCTTCTCAAACTATTCTCAAAAAAACAGAGAGGAAGGAAAACTTCCAAATTCATCCCGGGAGGTTTGCATTACCCACTTATGAAAAACAGATAAAGACACTACAAAAAATAGAACTGCAGGCCAATATATCTGATGAACACAAATGCAAAATTCCTCAACAGTGTATCTAACAAACCAAATCCAACAAGACATTTAAAAAAATCATTCATCAGGGTGCCTGGGTGGCTCAGTCAGTTAAGCATCCTACTTCAGCTCAGGTCATGATCTCATGGTTCATGGGTTCGAGCCCTGTGTCGGGCTCTATGCTGACAGCTCAGAGCTGGAGCCTGCTTCAGATTCTGTGTCTCATCTCTCTCTTTCTGCCCCTGCCCCACTTGTGCTCTCTCTCTCTTTCTCAAAAATAAATAAACATTAAAAAAAATTTTTTTTAATCATTCACTACGATCAAGTGGATTTATTCCAGGAATGCAAGGGTTGTTTGATATTCACAAATCGATCAACAGATATATCACAAGAGAAAGGATAAAAAAACATATGATCATCTCAACAGATGCAAACAAAAAAAAAAAAGCACTTGAGAAAGTGCAACATCCATTCATGATAAAAACTCTCAACAAAGTAGGTTTAGAAGGAACATATCTCAACATAATAAAGGCCACATATGAAAAACTCACAGGTGGGGCACCTGGGTGGCTCGGTCAGTTAAGCTTCCGACTTTGGCTCGGGTCATGATCTCACGGCTCGTGAGTTCAAGCCCCACATCTGGCTCTGTGCTGACAGCTCAGAGCCTGGAGCCTGGTTTGGATTCCGTGTCTCCCTCTCTTTGCTCTCCCCACTCTCAGAAATAAACAAACATTAAAAAAAAATAAAAAAAATAAAAAACTCACAGGTAACATCATACCCAATCATGAAAAACTGAGTTTTTCCTCTAAAATTAACAACTAGGCAAGGATGCCCACTCTCACCACTGTTGTTCCACACAGTAATAATAAAAGTCCCAGCCACAAAAATCAGATAAGAAAAAGAAAGAAAAAGCATCCAAATTGAAAAAGAAATAAAAGGTATCCAAATTGGTAAGAAGGAAGTAAAACTGTCACTATTTGTAGATGACATGATACTATGTATAGAAAACCCTAAAAACTCAGGGCACCTGGGTGGCTCAGTCAGTTGAGCATCTAACTCTTGATTTTGGCTTAGGTCATGGTCCCAGGTTTATGGGATTGAGCCCCGTGTGGGGCTCCACAGTGAGCGTGGAGCCTGCTTAAGATTCTCTCTCTCCCCCTCTGCCCACTCCCTGCCCACGCTCTTTCTCAAAAAGTAAAATAAATCTTGAAAAAAAGAAAAAAAGAAAAATCCTAAAGAACCCACCAAGAAAACTACTAAAACTGACAAATAAATTCAGGAAAGTCACAGGATACAAAATTTAATATATAAAGAAATCTGTTGCATTTCTATATACTAATAAGGAAGTAGTAGAAAGAAAAATAGAGAAAACAATCCCATTTACAATTGCACCAAAAATAATAAAATACCTAGGAATAAACTCAGCCAAGGAGGTGAAAGACTGTAAAAACTAGAAAACATTGATGAAAGAAACTGGAGGACACAAACAAATGGAAAGACATCCCATGCTCATGGATTCGAAGAAACAATATTGCTAAAATGTCTATACTACCCAAACAATCTACACATTTAATGCAATCCCAATCAAAATACCAACAGCATTTTTCACAGAACTAGAACAAATAATCCTAAAATTTGTATGGCACCACAAAAAAAAAACTCTGAATGGGGCCCCTGGGTGGCTCAGTTGGTTGAGCATCTGACTTCGGCTCGGGTCATGATCTCGCAGTTTGTGAGGGTCATGATCTCACAGTTTGTGAGTTCGAGCCCCACGTCAGGCTCTGTGATGACAGCTCAGAGCCTGGAGCCTGCTTCAGATTCTGTGTCCCCCCCTCTCTCCTCCCCACCCCTGCTTGTGCTCTGTCTCTGTCTTTCAAAAATGAATAAAAATTTTTAAAAAATTAAAAAAAAAAACCTGAATAGCCAAAGCCATCTTGAAAAGGAAAAACAAAACTGGAGGTATCAGAATTCCAGATTTCAAGATATACAACAAAACTAATGTAATCAAAACAGTATGGTACTGGCACAGAAACAAACCCACAGATCAGTGGAACATAATAGAGAGCAAGAAATAAACCTACAGTCATATGGCCAACTGATCTATGACCAAAGAGGCAAGAATTATCAAATGGTAAAAAGACAGTGTCTTCAACAAATGGTGTTGGGAAAACTGGACAGCAACATGCAAAAGAATGAAACTGGACCATCTTCTTAGACCATCCACAAAAAAATAAACCCAAAATGGATTAAAGTCTTAAATGTGAGGGGCGCCTGGGTGGCTCAGTCGGTTAAGCGTCTGACTTCGGCTCAGGTCATGATCTCACGGTTCGTGAGTTCAAGCCCCGCGTCGGGCTCTGTGCTGACAGCTGAGCCTGGAGCCTGTTTCCGATTCTGTGTCTCCCTCTCTCTCTCTGACCCTCCCCCATTCATGTCTCTGTCCCCTCTCTCTGTCTCAAAAATAAATAAAAACGTTTAAAAAAATTAAAAAGAAAAAGACTTAAATGTGATACCTGAAACCATAAAATTCCTAGAAGAAAACATAGGCGGTAATTTCTTTGACATTGGCCATAGAAACATTTTTCTAGATAGTTCTCCTGAGGCAAGGAGAACAGATGCAAAATTAAAATATCAGGATGACACCAAAATGAAAAGCTTCTGCACAGTGAAGGACACCATAAAAAAAAAAATCTTACGGAATGGGAGAATATATTTGCAAGTGATATATCAGATAAGGGGTTAATACTCATTTTATAAAGAGCTCATGTAACTCAACACCAAAAAAAAAAAAAACACCCACAAATAATCCAATACAAAATAGGCAGAGGATCTGAATAGACACTTTTCCAAAGAAGACATACACATGGCCAACAAACACATGAAAAGATGCTCAACATCACTTATTATCAGGGAAATGCAAATTCAAACCACAATGAAGTATCACTTTACACCCGTCAAAATGGCTAAAATCAAAAACACAAGAAAAAACAAGTATTGGCAAGGATGTGGAGAAAAAGGAACCCTTGTGCACCGTTGGTAGGAATGCAAACTGGTGCAGCCACTGCGGTTCCTCAAAAAATTAAAATAGAATTATCGTATGATCCAGTAATCCCACCGCTGGCTATTTACCCAAAGAAAATGAAAACACCAGATTGAAAAGACACATGTACCCCTATATGTATTGCAGCATGATTTTCAATAGCCCAGATATGGAAGCAACCTAGGTGCCCATTGATAGGTGAATGGATAAAGAAGACGTGGTATGTATTATACAGTGATTATTCATCCCTAAAAAAGAATGGAATCTTGCCATTTGCAATGACATGGACGAAGCTAGAAAGTATAATGCTAAGTGAAATAAGTCAGTCAGAGAAAGACACATACCATATGATTCGACTCATATGTGGAATTTCAGCAACAAACAAGCAAAGAAAAGAAGAAACAAACAAGACTGTTAACTAGAACCAACTGGTGGTTGCCAGAAGGAAGGGGGTGTGGGCGGTGGGGTGAAGTAGATACAGGGGACTAATGACGAACACTTGAGGAGCACTGCAGAATGTATAGAATTGTTGAATCGTTATATTGTACACCTGAAACCAATAAAACACCGTGTGCTAATTATACTCAAATTTTAAAAAATCATTAAGTTGTAAATAAATAAATAAAAGCATATTGCTTTACATGCAGTAGGGATTCAACAAATATGTTCACAAGGTGATTGATTAAATACGCTCCCATGACAGTTGGTCTTTAAGAACTCAATATCGGGAATTAAATGCATTTCTTTACACATATAACACCTCAAATAAAGGAGAGAGAATGGCATTTCCAAGCCAGAAAAAATACATACCTTACGCTACGGGCCCAGGGAAATGGAAGTGACGACATTTCCAGGGAAATCACAAAAATGAAAGAAAAGGTCCATTTTTTCCCATCTCAAACGATTTCTCCCACAGGGTTTCTCCTCTTTCTGGAAACTCACTGACTTGTCTCTCATCACGTTGAATCCAGCAGAACAACAAAGACATTGGCTTTATGGCCACCTGGTAACCATGATCACCTGGTTTGTTTCCCGCCCCTCCCCCTCCCCTGCCACCTATGGCAATCTGTGTGATCTAGGGCAAATTATTCGACCTCTCAAATTATTTAACCTTTGAGCCAAATAGTTCTCATATATGTTGTTAAAAGACAAACTGAGGCCTCTGACAATTTCTGAAAGCTCAAGGAAAAATCCATCCAAATAGAACAAACATCCAATCTAGAAGATAGAGAGGAACTGTGAGTTGCTCTACACAAGGAAAGTCTTTTATAGGCAGAGTGGAGCCAGAACTAGGTCATATTAGGCAAGAAAGCATGTTGATGATTGCAAGGTCACTTTCCTTAGGAGATGGCAGGGGTCTATGCGGCAGATGACCCAGCCAGTGCTGCTCAAGAGATACCTGATGGTCTAATTCAGGATTCCATTTCTGGGAGAACCCACACTGTAATTAAGCCTCTGTTTGGTAACGGGGGCCTTAGCATAAGTGACTCCATTTGGAACCTGTTGTCTTGTTTTTTAACAATATAAAATGGAAAAAGGACATAGAATCAGGTCATAAAGCTATGGAGGAGGTTTAGTGCAATGTTCTAAGACTAAACACCTAGCCCATAGTAGGCATTCAAACATTGCTTCTGTTTATTCTTTGGGACCATTTTTCATATATTGTCTAGTAAGAAAACCAAGTTCTTGCTTCTAGTGATTCCCAGAACCATCTGAGCACCCAAACTAACCACTGTAGAGATACAAGATGCCCACGTCAAAACTACGAAGGTTCAAGTAGGAAGGGTCTGGGAGAGAACACGTCACAGCAGTGGAATGGGACTTGCGAGCTGGACTGGCCAGGAGAAGAGAGATGGCTTTTTCTGTTAACGCAGGGAGAGCTGAACTCTTGAACCAACTAGATGTGTTTTCCTTTGTTTTGCCTTCCCCTGGACCAGCCCACAGCAGTGGGCGGATGGATGTCATTGCCCATTTCCTCCGGTTGTTTTTATAGACCTACATTTTGAGAGGGCTAATTGTCGAAGCCCTCTTCCTTCTTCCCCACAAAGAAGAGAGCTTTGTTCGGCAACGAAATCAGGCTGTCTGACATGCAAAGCCCTTCCATTTTAGAGCAAGGTTTGGCCCCCAGAGTAAAAGAAATACTGCCTCTTTCTTATTCAGCTGACAATGTTTTCTCCCTCAGAGACCAAGGACTGGACTCTCCTGCACAAGAGAAACACTGGTCCCACCACGACATGTGCCAGGAGGGGAGACCCCCGTGAGCCCAGCAGAGCATGAAGATAACCAGTCAGACATCTTGTTTCTGCTTCCAACGAACGAATCCAAGCCAAGATTCCCTTTGGTTTGTCTACTAACAGCCTCAGGCCTCTCTCTTCCTTTCTGGGACCCGTCGGATTTCAGACCCCTCACCAGCCACATGGATTACACGCACCAGCTCCTGCCATCTCAAGAGGTCTTCTTGGGCACCCGACTTGGCGAAACTGATGTATTCTTCTCTGATGTCCTAGAGCCCCTGAGAAAGTCTCAAGGTCACTCTAAAGTGATCGCCTGCTCTCCGATTAAAGGGTTGTGTTCTGTGGTTTTAATCTGAGGGCAGACTCCTCCGGCCCTTTCTTTGGGAAACGGTGCCCAAGTTTCGTGGTGCGAGTCACATGGCAAGTTTACCCTTTAAACAGGAGACTCGGGAGCTTGGGTCTGGCGGGGCGGACGGCCAGCGCCACAAAGCGAGCCAGGAGAACACTGGGGCCAAGGGATGCCTGCAGGAGGCTGAGGGATCCCGGGCAGCAGAGTCTTTGAGAAGGGCTGGAAGGGCCGGCTTTCAGTAGCTGTATCTGGCAGCACGGAGCTCTTCTCCTAGAGCCACGCAGAGCTCTGCCACGTCTCTCCCTCTCTTGCGGGAGGTTAACCCTCACGGAAAAGAGAGCCAGATCGGGGGTCAAGCTGGTTGAGTCCCAGCTGCCGTCGTGCCTGAAATTACTGTCCCTCCGTGAGCCTCAGTTTCCTCCTCTGTTAAGTGATGGGGTCAACGAGAGCACCTCGAAGTTCCCAGCCCTAGCAATCTAAGCTTCTAGAACTAAAAAGCTCATGTTACAATGTGTTTGCGTTTCCCTTTGATAGGGACTAATGTTTTCCTCATGCATCTTCTGTAAAAGTTCTTCCCAGCACGTAGCGTTGGACCATAAGAGGAACCCCTTGAATTCTGGGTGAATGAAGGAATGAATGAACGAACCTGATTTAACCCAGGTCTTCGAACTCCCGCCGTGACGAGGGCCCCACACAGTAGCACGATACGCCTTTGTCCTCAACTGCCCTTGGCGGCTTCTCGGTCCACCCTAATCCTTTGTGAGCTGTGGATTTAAAACACCAAGAACTGCTTCTCCACATATAATCTGCTTTGCCATAGCACCTACTCATTCCCGTATAAGCCCAGACTCTTGACCGGGCTAAGGTGCACTTCAGGGTCGAAACAGAGCACCTGCCGAGTGCTTTTCCTGGTACGATGCCCACACTCTCGGGCATGGTCTGAACTGGAATATAGTTCGTGTGTTTCTAAAACAGAGCGAGCAAGCAGATCGCTCCAGGGAGACCGTGGGGTCTCCAGAAATTCCCTTCCAGTTTGACCAAACCCGTTTTCCTGCGGCCTGTGGTCATCTGGCTAGCTTGGAGAGCTGAGTTTGGGGGTCACCAAATGTGCCTCACTCCTTGGATAGGGTGCTTTCTTAATCCTGGTGAGGGATCTGGTACCTTGCTCTTCGTGTGGTGCCTGAGGCCCAGAAAGGCCCAAACATCTGAGTTGAGGTCACACTGCTCCCGCCCCCCCCCCCCCCACCGTGAGCTGAGGAAACAGAGCCAACACTTTAACTCGCAGGCCCTGAAGTCATCAAATGCCGAATGGTGATTTATGTCCCCCTTCTTCCCCACTCCATGTGAGTAGACACAAAACCATTAGAAAAAGAGAAGAGGCCCCAGTAGGAAAATGTCTCAGCTTCTACGGCTCAGATGCAAAGGAGATCAGAATGACAGGGCCCAAAGGCCAGCCTGCTCACAGGGGCCGTGTCTCCGGTCCCTTTCAGAGGGAGGGGCGGGCTTCTCTGACTCGGTCACAGTGGGTGTATTTCTCCCTTCATGTTGCTCTCTCTCTGTTGGCCATTCCTCAGTAAGTGCATCCGCCGAAGCCTTCTGGGGTTGAACCACAAAGTAAAGAAGTCTTGGACCAAGTTTCCCTTGAATCTTGGGGCTGCACAAGAGATGCTAAATTCGTTGTCCTGGGGACCTTCAGTGTCTCCATTTCCAAAAGTGGTTTTTAAAGGAGTCAGTCTCTCTCTCTCTCTCTCTCTCTCTCTCTCTCTCTCACTCCTTTTTTCCTTAACGAGACCTTCTGAAGCTCTTGCTCTCTTCTCTACCCAGCTCCCTTGGCTGTTCTGGAACTTTAAGGACCTGAGCATCCCTAGTGAACCCATCAGACTCCTAGGTCTGAAAGGAGCGGCCAAGGCCGAAAACATTCTCCAGCTCTGATGTGCACAACGAACCCTCAGACTGCGACAGAAGAGGCATGTAACAGCCACCTGCAGCCTGCAGCGGGGTGACCCCCCCCCAAGTCACACTGGAAGGCCTCACTGGAATAAGTAAAACCGAACCCCTCCAGGCTGGACAGTCACAGAAGGTGATATTGGAAAAACTGTTTTCAGCACCTTACAGGGAGGATATTTTCAACCGGCAGGCTTCGCCCAGACGGCCGAGTGAAATCTTCCCTAACAGTTAAGGCCTCGGACGAAAATGTGAGCCGGGACGACGTCGACTTACAGGCCAGGCCACTGCCTCCCACGCAGTCAGGAATATTAGGTGCTTGACATTTCAGGCAGTGGAGGGCATGTCTTCATGGAAATCAAACGATCAACGTTTAAGAAATACAAACTCTGGGGCGCCTGGGTGATTCGGTCGGTTGAGCGTCCGACTTCAGCTCAGGTCATGATCTCGCAGTTCGTGAGTTCGAGCCCCATGTCGGGCTCTGTGCTGACAGCTGGGAGCCTGGAGCCTGCTTCGGATTCTGTGTCTCCCTCTCTCTCTGCCCCTCCCCTGCTCGTGCTCTGTCTCTGTCTGAAAAATAAACTAAACATTAAAAAAAATTAAGAAAAAGAAAGAAACACAGAAGCTCATCTATGAAGGAATATCCACAACTCCACAGTAATATAAATACATGGTTGGATGAGCACTTAAATGGGGAGACGGGGCACATTTTCCTCAGGGAAGAATCACACGTAATAAATGTAAAAGGAATGAGGGGAAATAGACAGTTCCCACTAGAGCATCACAGCAATTGCTGCTAGGAAAATACACTCACGGGTGCTGACGTCAGGGGCTGCGGGGCGCCCGCGTGGCTCAGTCGGTTGAGCATCTGACTCGATTTTGGCTCAGGTCATGATCTCATGGTTCATGAGTTCGAGCCCTGCATCGGGCTCTGCACTGATAGTGTGCAGCCTCCTTGGGATTCTCTCTCTCCCTCTCTCTGCCCCTCCTCGCTCTGCCCGCCCCATTCACATGCTCTCTCTGTCAAAATAAATAAAACGCAAAATAAATAAACAAATAAATAAATAAAATCAGAGGCTGAAACTTTAAGAAACAGATATTTGTATGTCCTCAAAGTATCTCTCCCGATATATGTATTAATTACAGTGGTATTTTAACAAAGGTCTGCAAATTCTTGGACACGCCTCCCTTCAGGAGGGGGATCTAATGGTCTTCCCCTGCATGGGAAGTGGACTCCGTGACTCATCGCCAAATAACTAAAGATGGGAAGGGAAAAATACCAACTCTGCAGTGGCAAAACCCGGCAGGTGCCACCTGCCAAACGATCCGTTAACGTGACCAGTGACGTCATGTCGTTGTCACAAGTCACCTCACCTCTGTGCTCTTCTTCCCCAACACGCGGAGCCTTAGTCCAACCGTGAGAAACCATGAGACAAACCCAAACTGAGGAGCGGTCTCCAAGACACCTGATGAGCACTCTTCACACCGAGGCCATGAAAGAAGAGGAACGACGGATTGTCACAGATCCGAAGAGGTTAAGGGCATACAACCAAATGCGATGTTCCCTCCCGAAATGGGATCCTGGAACCGAAAATGGACGTTGGTGGAAAAACACAGGAAAATTCAAATAAAGTCTGCAGTTTTGTTAAAACAGTGTTGTACTAATGTTACAGAGCCTGGTGTGAACTCACAAACCGTGAGATCATGACCTGAACCGAAACCTAGAGTCAGACGCCCAACCGACTGAGGCACTCAGGCACCCCTAAGCTCTTCATTTTAAATATAAGCAACCTATGGGGCACCTGGGTGGCTCAGTCGGTTGAGCGTCCGACTTCGGCTCAGGTGATGATCTCGTGGCTCATGAATTCAAGCCCCGTGTCGGGCTCTGAGCTGACAGCTCAGAGCCTGGAGCCTGCTTTGGATTCTGTGTCTCCCTCTCTCTCTGCCCCTCCCCTGCTTGCATTACGTCTGTCTCCCTCTCTCAAAAATAAATAAAAACATTTTTTAAAAAATTTTAAATAAAATTAAGTATATATAAGAAATCTAGGGATGCCAGCTTGCAAGTGTTCATCATCCTAGCAGCAAACACGTGGTAAGTGTTTGATGAATGTTTCCTTCATTTCGTGGACTTTATTCTAATGACTAGGGGGTAAGCAACTGTCCCCAGAACCCAGGTGTCCTGGGCAAGTCCAAACAAACACTGACTCTATAAAGGAAGGATAATAATTTTTTAAAGTTTTGTTTTTAAAAATAAAACAGAAATAAAATAAAAACAAGAAGAAGCTTCAATGCTTTCACTGACCATCAAGTTCAGATTTTCTCTACATATAGTTCACGAAACCAAAAGGCAGGCATGCCTATAATCTAATCTGCTGGGCAGTGGGCACAGAATTTAAATTTTTGTTAATAGGAGGTAGACATCACTACACATTTAGAAGATAAACCATGAGGACTGATGGTAACCAGAGTAAGTATTTCATGATATGATTTGATAAAATAGGTTTTAATCTCGCATTAAACGGCACAGACTCTTAAAGAATTCCTGGAATTCTTTAAGAAGCAATTATTTTACACATTTTACAGATCTACACGTTTACGATTTCACCCTTTGGACTTTGTCAGAAACACCAGAGTTTTTGTCTTTTCCAGTCCTTGGTAATCTACTGACTTAAAGCAAAGAAAAAAAAAGCCAACTCCGAATACACCTTCGGAGTTTAGTTTTAGAATAAAAACTGTTTGAATAATTAGGTCTTTGCATTCCTGAAGATAAAACAAACATGCAGCCTTTTTATCCCATTTTGCTCAGTAAAACTGTTCAGAATATCAAAAGTGGTAAAGACGATGTAAACTTGAACATTTTTTCATACTGACATACATTGTTTTACTTAACATTTGGGAGAGTAACTCCCTCTGACTTGAACTTGAGGAAACACTTTTTTGCTTGCAAGACTATTCTAAGAACATTGCAAAGTTGCAGGAGTGAGAAGAGAATAACAACAGACTATACACCTTTTACCTAGACCTACCTGTGGTCAACACTGTGTCCCAGTTGGTTTACTCTTTATTCCCTCTCTCTCTCTCTCTCTCTGTGAATTTTCACTCAACCATTTTAGAGTAAGTTGTAGGTCTGCAGACACCATGGTCTGGGAACTTCAATACTGTAAGAAATAACACAGAAGTTTTATCTGCAGGGATTTTTTTCAGTGTTTTCTGAAAATACTTTAAGTCCTAGAAAACACTCCCATCACGTTTTAACAAATCTGTATGGCTAACCTATATTGCTGCTTCAACCGTTCAAAGGTATTTTTCTTTCCAGCTGGAGAATACCGACAATATTGCTCATGTTTAAATATGGTTTTAATTTTCAGCGCTCGGTATTTCTTACTGATGTTCTCTGCTTTGCTCTCAAGGCAACTCTTCATCAAGAGGGTAATGTCCTTTCATACTAGCAGACAACTGGAAGAGAACAAAACACTGAAACACAATGATTACTATTTCTACCATTTCATTCTACCATATATCATTCAGAATAATGGAACAAAGTGATTCTCCCTATAAAGAAATATACACAAGGCAGGGAAAGGCTGAAAGTCCTAGGGCTTATGCTACCTTGATTAAATAACTGAGGAGGTCTTACTTTTTGTGTTGTACCCTAGAATTTTTTTTACATGCTGGGCAATGCAGCCAGGTGAGATCTGAGATGGGTAAGAGGCACATTCTCAGACAGACTGGCTTTGCAAAAGAATACACGTGGAATTGAAGATCTGAGCTGGCCAGAAACCATTGCTGTTCCCCTTGCGTCTTAGAAAGTCTTCCCGAAAGCCCCAGGGGAAACCGTGTACCGGTTGAAAGACCACTGTGCTAAATGAGTCATGGTGGTCTGAGCAAAGAGAGGGCTCAACTGCGTAAGATCACCTGGACCCAGATTCTTGGAAAAGCAATTAGGGAGATGGCCCGCCCCCATCTGACTCATGGGATCACAGGGCAATGCAGAGTTGCATGAGTTCCATTTCGTCCATTGGTAGCCACCATAGCATCTAACAAATACTATATGATCAGAATGGCAGCCGAGAATATGATATGTGATCAATCAGGTGAAAAACAATTTGGTTGGCAAAGACAGAAAGGTATGAAGGAATCTGAACCACAGGATGAGGGCTCCCAATGGTAGCCCTTCCTTCACTCATTTGCCATCATCTCATTCACTCTGAGGTTGGTTATTGAGTACTCACCATGTATATATAGACGTCTCACTTGTTCTGGTCCTCCGGAGAATAATCCTGACCCTTCAACATTCTGGACTCTCAGAGCACCCCATGCTTAGCTTCATGTTGTCATACGACAATGTAACGGTCTACTTATAAACCTGTACACTTTATGTGTGTACATTTAAAGAGAGAGGGGAGGCTATAAATCCCAAGATCTGCAGGATGAGTCAGCACGCTGGAGACCCAAAAGAGCTGATGACATAATTCCTACATGAAGGCCTGCAGACTTGACGCCCAGGAGAAGCCAGTGTTTCAGTCTGAGTCCAAAGGCAGAAGAGGACCAATATCCCAAAGGCTGTCGGGCAGGAGGAATTCTCTCTTACACAGGGAAGGTCAGCCTTTTGTTTTATTCAGGCCTTCAACGGATTGGGTGAAACCCACCTACATAAGGGAGGGCAGTCTGCTTTGTGAAATCTACCCATTTAGATGTGACTCTCATCCAGAAACACCCACAATAAAATGTTTGACTTAATACCTGAGCATCCTCTGGCCCAGTCAAGTTGATACACAAGTGAAGGGAGACAGACCCAAAGACTGAGCTCTAAAATTAAATCTTTTTTTATTTAAATAATTTTTTAATGTTTATTTTTGAGAGAGAGAGACAGACAGAGCATGAGCAGGGGAGGGGCAGAGAGAGAGGGAGACACAGAATCCAAAGCAGGTTCTAGGCTCCGAGCTGTCAGCACAGAGCCCGGCGCGGGGCTCGAACCGTGAACCGTGAGATCTTGACCTGAGCCAAAGTTGGACACTCAGCTGGCCGAGCCACCCAGGTGCCCCTAAAATTAAATCTTAAAGGACTAGTGGGACTTGGTGGAATTGGAGGGAATGATTTCTGATCCAGACAGATAGAGGAGAAAATGAAAGGGTTCAAGAATGAAGTGCATGGCTCAGGATGGTGGCAGCTGGGATTGTAAGGACTGGAGGTCTTTAGTGAGGGATTACGAGGGAACCTTGTTGCCATGATAACATCCTGTCCTTTTTCTGTGGGAAATGAATGGGTGGTCCCTGAAAGGATTTACGCATGGGAATTATCAGATTTCCACTTTACAAAAAAAAAAAAAGGGGGGGTGGGGGGGTTTAACTTATAAAAACAATACAGTTTCTCAAAAACGCAGTGAGCTATCACTATGGAAAACAACTAACAGTATTTGTTGGAAATTTCAAGTTTTCAAATAAAAATTAAAACCGTAGAAAACTTATAGCTAACATTATCAGACCCATAGTTTTTCAATACTTTAAGAATCTTCTTCGGGGTGGGGACGGGCACCTGGGTGTCTCAGTCAGCTGAGTGTCCGACTTCAGCTCAGGTCACGATCTCGCAGTTCATGGATTCGAGCCCCACATCGGGCTCTGTGCTGACAGCTCAGAGCCTGGAGCCTGCTTCGGATTCTGTGTCTCCCTCTCTCTCTGCTCCTCCCCCACTCACGTGCTGTCTTTTCTAAAAATAAATAAACATTTAAAAAATAATACGAAAATAATAAAAAAGAATTTTCTGGGGTGCCTGGGTGGCTCAGTCAGCTGAGTGTCCAACTCTTGATTTTGGCTCAGGTCATGATCTCACACTTTGCGAGATCAAGCCCCATATCGGGCTCTGTGCTGACAGTGTGGAGCCTGCTTGGGATTCTCTCTTTCTCTCTCTCTCTTTCTCTCTGCCCCTCCCCACTCTCTCTCCCTCTTTCTCTCAAAATAATCATTTAAAAAATAAAGTAAAATAAATTATTACGTACGTGTACTTTTTAAAAAGTTTGTAGTTTTCATCTCAAGTACACTAAACATGAGTAGAAGTAACCCACGTAAACAAGGGCTCTTTGGAGCCTTTAATAATTTTTAAGAGCGAAAGGGAGTCTTGAGACCAGAAAGTTGGGAGCTGCTACAGGAAGTTAGAGCGCTTCACCTGTTCTCAATCCGAAACCTTCCAAAAGCTGTGGAGTTGCCCCTTTCACAGAGCCCGGGTAGGAAGGAAACCCCTGGTCGTGTGCCCTTTCAGGGGTTAACCGTTAAAGGAGGCTTCCCTCTGTTGGGGGCCCTGGAGGTGTCCCCACCCTGGGGCAATGCACTGTAGTCACTGCCTCTGAGGTAGGTGAGGGGTTCCCCTTTTGTTTGCAAAGCAAAGAAACACCATTGCAATTGCCGAGTAAACAAACTTCTCCGGCTGTTTTAGGAAGAGTGAATATGGAGGTTGAGGATCTGGAAACCTACTCCCCTAAAACTATGCGTGTGTACCCCTGGGAAATTCTGTGTACCCCAGGAATAGGGTACCCCAAAAGATGCTGGCTTGGAAGACGGGGGGGGGGCAGTGGAGGGGAAAACACAGAACCTTAGACACTGGACATCTGGTCTTCAGGGCCCTGCAATCATCCTGAATCACAGCCCTTTGAAGAAAATCTATTCATTTAAATGCCCACAGACCTCTCCATAGCCCCAGGATACAAAAGCCTGCTTGCTAAAATTAACACGCAACTCAGTCCCCATCTTGCGGTTGGTGATTCATCCAGCCGGGCCTGGCTCAGCTGTGTGGTTCTTAGGCTGCGTGATTTGGCAGTCTGACCAACGTAGGCTTACCCCCAGCGGTGGCTGGGCAAAATCAAGCAGGATCGTTAAATTCTCCTGGCCTCAGTTCCACATCTGCGAAGTGGGTATAACAATATCTACGTTGCATTTAAAGCACCCGGTGCTATTAGACGAATAGCTACCATTTCGGTACTTACTCTGTGCCAGAAACTGTCAAGGTCTCTTCACTTCTAAGATTGAATCCTCACAAAAAGCCTGAAAAGTAATTGTGGTATTTCTTCACTTCTAAAGAGAATTTTTGTCTTCATTTAACACATCCAGAAGTTGAACTGTGTCTCGCATCGGATGTACGTACGGTTTGTTCTATTTTGCATGAAAACTTAACAAATCAGTGGTGAATCTTAAAAAAAAGTGGTATGAACATCCCTGCTTTATGAACAGGAAGCAAGTTAAAAAACATGACAACTTGTCCAAGGCCACGCATCTAGAACGTGGTGGGACAGTCGGACGGACCTGGGACGATCCGTCTCCAAAGCCTGGGGGTGCCCCATCAATTCGTGGCTGGCTGCCTCCCCTGGCCCCAGCCCCTGGATTCTACCACACAGCCGGGACTTGGAAATGAGCTGAGTCCCCCACCAGGCCTTAAGAGCCGCCTCTGCCCCTTTCCTCACCAGATATAGTTGCCAGAACAAACAGGTGAGATGTCTTTAGATCAGTTCCACCGACATGTCCAAAGTAGTATGTCTCTGATGCCTGCGGCTTAGTTAAGGCCTCAGGGAACCGAAAACGGACAGCTTACCTGTACCCCCCACCCACCCACCCACCCCCAGCATCGAGGATTCGTCGACGATGCCACGTTATGAAGTCTGTTTTTTTTTAACATTCGTTTTGAGAGAGAGAGAGCAGGCGTGTGCAGGGGAGGGGCAGAGAGAGGGAGACAGAGAATCCCAAGCAGGCTCCACACTGTCAACGTGGAGTTGGGGCTCAGTCTCACAAACCGTGAGATCATGACCTGGACCGAAATTAAGAGTCAACTCTCAGCCAGCTGAGCCACCTAGGCACCTCCTTTTTTGGGGAGCACGTTATACATGGGGGACACTTCCCCGCTGAGCCCATCCCGTAGTACCATCCCGTATCTTCCCCAACCCAGCCCGCCCCAATCTGCACTTCACCCCGTGCATTGAATCTTACGCGGCCAACGATCCCTGCGCGTGAAAGAGATGAGGCTTCTGCGATTGGCAGCCAGGCAATTGAGTATCTCCAAAGACGTCTCCCCGGGAATGTGCAAACGATCCTCTTTAGTCCTAAGTGGCAAAAGTACCATGTTCTGAGGTGCCTCTGTGGTCTCTATGGGGGTTCTCTTTTAGCACGGTCTTAGGAGTATGTCCGAACCTGCAGGCTGAGAAACCAGTGCCTTTATAAAGATTACCTGGGCCATCGATGCATTGACTGTAAAGCCTCCTCACCTGCCGAGAAAATCTTGATTTAAACCCACTCATGCTGTGTTGAAAAAATGTGAGCTCAAAATGAAGTGTTTAAAACAACCTTCATAGCGTTAACCCCACCAGACTTCAGTTGCCCTGTCTTTAGTCTAAAAGATCGCAGGGGCGCCTGGACGGCTCAGTCGGTTAAACATCTCTGACTCTTGGTATCGGCCCAGGTCACGATCTCACAGTACGTGAGTTCAAGACCTGCATTTGGGCTCTGTGCTGACCGTGCAGAGCCTGCTTGGGATTCTCTCTGTCTCTGACCCTCCCCTGCACTCTCTCTTAAAATAAATAAACATAAAAAGAAAATAAGATTGCAAAGGTGTGGGGTAAAGATTAAATAAAAGCCTTTGGGAATCTAGGAGAGTCTGCACATTTTTCTGATCACTCTGGATGGGTCTCCAATTTGTATTTTAGGATAATTAGGATAACAGATTTGTTGCAAAATTTCTTAGCGCGTTGCTTCCCTTCTGCTTACAACGGTTGTTAATGACTTTGAAGTTAAAATAGTTACATTGTGGAATCTCAGTATTTCTTTTGTGGTTTATTTTACTGCTTTTAAGCCGGACTTTTGTCCACCCAATATTTTCTTCTCCTTTTCAACAGTTTGATCCTTTTTTAACACCGAGGTCAAAATGGATAGTGCAATGCTATGATCTAATTAGCTTCTTCTCAAATAGCAGACTAGTTTTCCCAGTTCTGTTTATTAAAATATCCCATTCATAAAAAATATCCCCAACGATGCTGGCGAGAAAAATGTTAAATGAGCCAAGGGCGGAGGGAGAGGAGAGTCGGGCTGGCTGGAGGCTCCCACCCGCGGGTCTGGACTGCGGGTGGGAGCCTCCAGCATTCTTTATAGAATGCAGGTGCCAGGGCACTTGGGAGGCTCAGTCGGTTAAGATCCGACTTCGGCTCAGGTCATGATCTCACAGTTTTTGAGTTCGAGGCCCACATCAGGCTCTGTGCTGACGGCTCAGGGCCCGGAGCCTGGTTTGGATTCTGTGTCTCCCTCTCTCTCTGGCCTTCTCGGGCTTGCACTCTCTCAAATAAAACGTTAAAAAGAATTTTTTTTAAAGAACGCAGGTACCGCCCTGCCTTGCTGAGAGCAAAGCCACCAGCTGCTTTCTCGCCGTGAGCCCCTCCAAACGCCCTCATGCTCGCTCCCCACCCCTCGCTGGCCGCCCACCTTTCTGGCCCAGTGCTATCTATCTGCTGCCTCTTGGAAGTGCCAGTAAAATTCTTGGAGAAACTTGTGCCAAGACAGATTTGGGGCATGACCTGGGGATTTCGGAAATCTGGGCCTGACGTGCTGCTGCTGCTGCTGCTGCTGACTCCTCTGGAGACCCTGACCACCTGAGCAGCAGCTGAGCACCGCAGGGAGCACGTAGGGAGGGCCAGCCCATCCTCCCGGCCCCACGGGCAAGCAGCTTTTAAAGCCCACCGGACGCCTCACCTGTTGCACTGCTAACTCCCGTTACCGTGGAAAGACCCAGGCCACGTGGAGGCGACATTTTACAGCGGTTGAAGCCACAAGCTTGAGAGTCCCAGAGACCTGGATCGGAACCACTAAAACCGGCCTGCCACGCTCAGGGCTAAGTTGCTTTCCTTCAGGGAGTCTCATATTCTTTATCTGCAAAACGGGCCTGGCAACAGCAGGTTAACTCCCAGGGCGCCCCGAAGGATCACTGAAGATCATTAACTCAGTATTTATTTAGTCTTGTAGCTGTTAGTACTTAGCACAATGACTTTATCTGCTACAGGGGAACTCCTGCTCTGGCTTTCAAGGTACAAAGAGCCACAGGGTGTCTGGCTCACGTTGGGGACCCAGTGAACGAATCCATTTCCTTCTGGCATCCACCGTCCTGCGGCTTCCTGCCCCTCTCCTCCCCCCCGACTCACCCACCTGGTCACCCTTTCGTCAATATTTATCCAGTAATTATAGCTCTGGCCCAAGGTCACACGCAGATGGATCTCAGAGTTTGCCCAAAAGGTCACGACACCTGCGGACTCCCATCACCCAGCAGGCCCGGGTTTTGAAAGTGTGCACACATCCTCCTTCAGGACGGCCTTCTAATTTCCTGGGGCCATAACCTGAGAGACTGGCCCGACCTAGGGGTGAAGACCCACATCTGCGAAGGCCACGTCTCCAAGCCCAAGCCCGCACAGCGAGCGCTGAAACGTGGGCTCAGAACTTGAGAGGCTGGCCTGAAGGGTGGGTCGAGCCCAGCCCGCACAGGGGTGTTCGCACCCCAGTCACTGGACAAGGCCCTTTACCCAAATGCTCTGCCCACCATGCCGGTTACAGAGAACCTCGGAAGCCGTTTCAAATGGAGGTGCCCAACTGCCGACTCCGGACACCTGGGGCGGAGAATGCATCAGGGACGCCCAAAGACGAATTTGGGAGAAGGACTATTTCTGGAGTCTTTAACAGTGGGGCCCGTGGAGGAAAACTCGGACCCGGTGAGGGCACTGCTGGTCGCCAATCCTCTGCCTGAAGGAAATGCTCCGGGCTCTCGTTCAGCCCTCAGCCCGGTCTGCGAGCGTCCTCATCGGTAGGGATGAAGGTGCGGAAGGAGAGTAACTTGCTCAGGGTGTGGCAGACTGGTCCTAGACGTGGACCGAGTGTTTTCCCCCAGCAGAAACCAGAAAGGGGCTGGGGGGGGGGGGATGGTGGAAGGAACCCGGAACCTGAAACACAATGGCTTCCTGTGATCCGCCCAGGGCCTGTCACACTGGGCGATGCTTGTGTAAGAGACACTGCTGCCATTCAAAGGGCTGAGGGGAAAGGACACGGGGTGAAGGGGATGCGAATTGCTGGGCGCTCTGTCTGCGGTAATGGGACATGCACACGGGTATGCATTGGCCAAAACCCGTGGAACCAGAGGGAGCCCTAGTGTTCACCACGGACTCTAGTCAACCGTAACGCATCAATGCTGGCAATCAGTACTGGCACGTCCTGTTTAAAGATGACGGCTCGGGGCGCCTGGGTGGCGCAGTCGGTTAAGCGTCCGACTTCAGCCAGGTCACGATCTCGCGGTCCGTGAGTTCGAGCCCTGCGTCGGGCTCTGGGCTGATGGCTCGGAGCCTGGAGCCTGTTTCCGATTCTGTGTCTCCCTCTCTCTCTGCCCCTCCCCCGTTCATGCTCTGTCTCTCTCTGTCCCAAAAATAAATAAACGTTGAAAAAAAAAAATTAAAAAAAAAAAATAAAAAAAATAAAAATAAAGATGACGGCTGGCGGGTCGGTCAGGAGCCCGGCGATAGCCACCCGGTGCGTGGACCGCAAGCGTCAACTGAAGACTTCTCTTCCCGCCTCCCCCCCCCTACCCCCCAGAAAGGACCAGGGGCGCACTTCATCAGCGTATTTCAATCAGGTATTTTATTGTTCTGGCAACTGCAAAATATACAAATTTCTGAAAAGCATCCCCTGTTTGAAAGCTGGCACAGCGTCATCCCAGGTCATTAATTCAGACAACTATACAGAACACAGAGAAGTCATGAGTCACACGTAAAAGGCCCCCCAAAACCAACCACCGAACTACACCCAATCTATACAGCTTTCTATTTTCAGGCTCCCTTATACATATTAAATAAATAAATAGCACATCTGCTATCAAAATAATAAAAAAATAAATTTCAAGTATTACAAACGAAAAACATCATTGGTGCGGCCGTTCCTCTGCTGCCCGCAAATGACGAGCTTCGCCCACGGTCTCCGGACAGAATGAGAAGGGGAAACCCACCCACAAACAACTATGCCAAGTGAACAAAATTGGTCCCAGGTGGTTTTCAGGGGGCCGGGGGAGGGGGGCGGGGAGAGGCCATAGTCAGAGTGGCAGGAGCCCCGTGAGTGCAGGTCAAACACGTCCCCCAGCTGGCGCCTCGAGTCCGATCACGGCTTTCAGTTGGGCAGCCTTCTGCAACCTCTGAGGTCTCGCTCCTCGTCCGCTGGCACGTTCTGTCGCCTCATCTAGGCCCCGACAAACGCGTGTGCAGGATGTTCGCCTCAGTGGGTAATGACCTCGGCAGCTGGAGGCGGGCAGGGCACCCACACCCACACCCAACCCCACGAGCATCATCGGCAGGAAGGGTCAAAGCTCAGCGTGGACTCCGACAACCGGTGTGAAAAGGAGGCCAGAGAGAGGGACACGTGGAAGCCGTTTCGCGAGAGCTGGGCTGCCAGGGAGAAGACCGACCCGCAAGCACACGCTTGTGCCCGTGCACACTCGCCACCCGACGAGACTCAGTTGGCAGGAAAGGGAAATAGCCCTTCTTCCGTCACACAGGAACAGAGATGTTACGTATCCTCGGGCACGGTGCCCGGCTGGGGAGGAGGTGGGGGGAGGGGGCGGGTTTTGGTGTGAAACCCACGAACTTGACCGCAGGGCATCTACAGCACATCCCAGTTTCCCACTGAACCCCAACCAGAGAAACACGCGTTGTCCGGTGCCCTCTCCAGATGTCCAAGCCCCCACAGCCGCGCTCCCAGAGCCTGTCCCGTAAGACAAGAGGGGGCGAGACCGTCAGGCTCGAAAGCAGAGGGCAAGCAAGGGAAGCGACCTTTGGCTCCAGCTTTGAGAGGTCCTCAAAGGGTCACTTGGACAAATCCTACGCCGGAGTCTCCAAATCGTTCTGTCTGGGCCTCAAGACGCCTCCTTTTCCCCAGGACGTGGAGGCAACGAGGAGAAACCAGGAGGCAGAAACTACAGGTATTTCGAACCACACGTCTCCCTGCTGTGAGCCACCCCAAAAAGAGGCCACAGGCGCCACGAACACCAGCGAAGACACCGTCTTCTTCGGACTTCGCAGCCACCGGGCACCCGCTGGGCGTAGGGCAGGTGCTCCACAAAAACAAGCAGGCTGAGCTCA
This sequence comes from Lynx canadensis, assembly GCF_007474595.2. Classification (NCBI taxonomy): domain Eukaryota; kingdom Metazoa; phylum Chordata; class Mammalia; order Carnivora; family Felidae; genus Lynx; species Lynx canadensis. The sequence goes on along the minus strand of NC_044309.1, from coordinate 5,494,520 downwards.
GTCCTCAGTCCTGCCGGGAGACCACAGGCAGCCTCCTGGAGAAAGTGGCCGCAAGTGAGGTCTCGGCTGGGCCGCCGTCCCCACCTGGGAAGCACAGGGAGGTGACGAACATCCTGGAGGAAGGAGGTGACCCTCGATCATCTCTGTGCCAGCCTGGCAATGACCCACATGACTTGCTCTCCGGCTGGTTTCCTGGGTCCCTCCGAGCTCCCCACGGCACGGGCGCACCCGACTCCCCACGTTCTTTCCGAGCTCCAGCCCCCACGGGCACAAACCCCAAACATGTAAGTTCGTGGAGAGAAGGTACCACCTTCAGGTCCCGCCTTCTGCCGTTGAAAAAGTGCAAAAGCAAGCAGCTCCGGGGGGGCCTGGGGCCCAGGCGGGAGGGCGGAGACGGCAGAGCTCCCTGGGGGGGGTGAGGCCCCGGGACTGTTCCGGCAGAACCTTTCCTTTTGCCTGCACGGCCACACTGTGCGTGAGTCACCCTCTTCCGAGGCAGGACGCAGACCCGGCAAGCCGTGGACGCATTGCACGGTGGCTCAGAGCCTCCACCCTCCTCCTCCGGGACTGGCCCCAACCCGGCACGCGCCCGAGTCCTGCCCTCACGAGGCAACGTCCGGGGCCACGACGCACAGAAGAGCCTTGTGACAGTTTTCAACATCCCTTCTTCTTCAGCAACTAGACCCCCTTCGATTTTAGGATTCTGGGGCCCGTGTCCTCTCCCCAGGCTGGGACATAGGTCAGGGTCACAGAAACGAAACAAAACAGAAGAGCCTGGAGGCCACCGTCCCCTCCTCAGGGCCCTCTCTCACCTCTTCCACCGCTCATGGTCCTTTCCGAGCCTCGTGGGGGGTCAGCGAGGCTGGGGGCGGGGGGAGGGGCCGCTAGCGCGGGGTGCGCACACGGGAGGGGCCGCCGTCGGGGGCACGGTTCTGTCTGAGCGGCGGGCCCCTCTTCTACACCACCCACCCTGTTCGGAAGACGTCCTGGGGATGGCTGGCCTCGGGCGGGTGGAAAAGCACTAAGGAGAAGCTGCAGGAACAGAACTGGCACGGAGCCGACGGGCCTGCCTCAGTGCATCCTGGTGTCGATGCCACTCTGGGTGTTCTTCATGTTCTGTTTCCAGGAGAAGAGAGGGGCGAGGAAGGGGAATTAGCATTTCCTGCCGACTAGGCTTCTCAAGACCAAAGCCATGATGTGAGACCGCCCACCTCCCCCAGACAGAAAAACACAACCCTGGACGGGCGTCCTCACCAACTGGGCAGAAGAAAGCCCGGGGAGGCTCCGGGAATGTGGTGGGGGTTAAGCCCAGAGCTGCCCGGGAGAAGGGCCTGGCAAGGCCGGGGGAGGCCAGGCATCTGCCTCTAAATGGGGAAGGAGGGTGGGGTGGCCCTGGCGGGTCAGAGCTCTGGGGAGCACTGAGCGCCAGCACCTAAGGGAGCCTCCTCAGGGCCTGGCCCTTTTGCGCCTCGAGATCGCCTCCGCCCGCACCCAGGGCCCTCCTGCTGCCCGCGGCCGGGCAGGGGACGAGCCGGGACTCTCCTCCCAACAGGGTTCAGGTAGACCGTATGCTCCAGCCCCCAGAACCCACATTCTAGGAACATGGGCTCAGCAGCTAGAACACAGGTGCCCTGGGCTGAGTGGACGTCACAGGGGAGGACCCAGGCAGAGAAGGCAGGTGTCACTCACTAAAGCTCTCTTCCTGTTCCAACAAAAGCAATCTTGGCCACAAGTCCCACCCCTGAGAAGCTGCCAGAATCAAAAACCCCTTAAAAATGTTCTTCGGGGTGGTGGCTGACTCTTGATTTTGGCTTAGGTCACGATCTCATGGTTCCTGAGTTTGAGCCCCACGTCGGGCTCTGTGCCTGGGATTCTCTCTCTCCCTCTCTCCCTGCCCCTCCCCTGCTCACACTCTCTCTCTCTCTCAACGTTAAAAAAAATAGTTTTTCAATCGGCTGGGAACAGATGACAGCTGCCACTGCAGAGCAGCAGGCTCTCTGCCTGACTTGAATCCGCCGCAAAGAAAGGAAACACCACTTTTATAAGTGTTCTTTCCCTCCCTGTGTCCACCGAGACTGTCTTAAAGGGACAGGGTGAGGGGAGCGTGGATGCTGGGCACGCACATATGCAGGATCATGGCAGCCCATTCCCCTCCAGGCAGAACCAAGGGCCCACCGTGGAGAAATCTCTAGGGACTCGCAGAACCCGCACTCAGACCTGAGCCCGCTCTCAGCCCGACTCCGCCCAGGCCACCCGACCCTCCAGTCACGAGCACATCAGACAGTGTCTGTGAGTGGGGGGGTCTCCCAGGAGGACCCTGTGGCCTTGCACCCAGTCTCCCCCGATGGGGTCAGAGCCCGGGATGCTGCCAGGTCCCACTGCACCTGCCAGCTTCAACCCACCCTCAGACATCTCGCGCCCAAGGCTCCGAGCGCCCACGGATGATAGATGCAACAATGACACTGGGGACCACGTCACGTCACTCACTCATGGTGCCCTGGCTCAGGCCACACGGAGGGGAAGGAGGGAACGAGAGAGAGAGAGAGAGAGAGAGAGAGAGAGGACCTCGAGACAATGGTGCTGCTCTTGAAAGACACAAGTCGTCCGGCACGGGTGTATGAGTCACATACTGCACGATGGCCCGTCGTCACACAGACCAAGATGCCCTGACAGGCTGAGATGCCATGACTCGGGGAGATGCAGAGGGGACAGAGAGGGGCATGCACCGAGCCATTTACCTTTCCAAGGTTAGTAGGGAGAAAACTTTGAGAAAATGTGACAAACAGTTCGTCTTTCAAGCATAGTGGGGGGAAGGGAAGAAAACATGTTGGAAAAGAAAAACAAAACAAAACATCTTTAGTACTATCTTCTTTTCAGTGCGCATTTGAAACTTAAAAATCAAGGATGGCCGGATGGTCTGGTGGCCGGGAGCACTAGTGTGGCCCCCCAGGGCGCTGCATCCATCCGGGCTGTCGTCACCGACCGTGACAGTTTCACCATGAAGCCACGATCGCTGGTGTCCTCAGGCCACGACCCGTAAGCCCCCAGGGGTGCCCCACACTCCCCAGGCTCCCGGTGCTCCTGCTACTCAGAAGAAATCCTACTGGCCTGTGTGGAAGGGACGGCGGGGAGGGGGGGGGGGGCATCAAAATACAGAGCAAGTGCAAGCCCAGGGGCCTCGGGCATCCCCCCAAATTGCAGGGCACTACCTTCCCCACGATAACGACTGTGCTCCGCTGGACCCTGAGTACGCACCGGGCACTCTGCTAAGCGCTACGTGTATACTCTCCTGATCAAAAACACCTCAACGTGTCACCGCCTCCACCTTACGGACAAGGAAGTAGATGTGCCAGAATTGTGTCACCTCGCCCAGAATTCTAAAGAGGGAGGGTAGTAAAACCGAGATCCCAGCCCGGCTCAGTTCGATTTTAGCGGTCAGTTGTGGGGTCTGCAATCCCAGACACGGGCCCACGCTCCCAGGCTGGGCTGGATACTGGGACCCCAGAGTGGCGTGGCGGGTCCAGAGGAGACACTTCTGCTGAACTGGAGGCATTCTAGCTGGAAGCACTATTAGCCACCGAGACGGGCAAGGTCAACCTCGGAAGGTGGGGGGATGTGCCTGAGAGGACCCTCCCAGCAGGAAGAGCTCTTTCCTGGCAACATTAGGCCACGGCCCAAAAAGAACAGAATATGCACAGAGGCAAAAGCCGAAGGCTCCAAATCCAAAGGCCCGTTTTCACCAAGGGGAACTCTTGATCTAGACACACTCCGTGTTCTACGCCTGGCTTCGAGGAGGTACCAGACATGGGGCGGTTCGTCTTTAAGACTGAATTTAACGGACAGTTACACACCCAGCCGTGGAGGGCGGCTGCATGGGGACCCTGCAAGGGCTAGGAAGGAAACCCAACAGCTCGGCCCGGTGCCTCACGGCTGCCCGGGACAGGGGTAGGTGAGCAGTCCCTTGACCGTTCCCAGAAACCAGCAGAGAGAAAGCAGTCAGCCTTCAGGACCAGGAGACCCGTTCAAGTCCTGGTTCTGCTACTGACCGGCTGGCCGGCCGTAGGCAGGTGCCTCCCCCTCGGTCATCTGGTAAAAGGGACAGAACTGCCCTGCAGACCTCCTGGGCTTATTTTAAGGCCCAAAGGCACGGAACACACGTGAGCAAGCACTTTCGCCGTGAGCTGTCCAGTATCCCAAAATAGATTTCCCCGCAGGCGGTGCCACGGAATCGAAGCACCATGCTCCGCTACTATTTTCCAAGAACAAGCCCCGCTTTGAAGCTGACAGGCTGGACTCCTCAAGCCAGCTCAGTTTTTGCATCAAGTGGCGAAAAGAACTTAATCAGCAAAAGGGAGGACGGGCAGGTGTGACCTGAGGGGCTGGGGAGAGGCGCACTGGAACAGTGGAGACACTGAATTATCCAGCAGGCGCTCCGGCGGACCCTTAACCAGAAACTTCCTGCAGGGAGAGCTCCGGCTGAAGGAGAGGGGAAACCAAGGGTCTGACCGGAACGCTGCACCTGGCCCTGAATGTGACCGTTAAGGCTAAGCACGTGCTGGTAAAGGACAACCGGACCCAGAACTACGGTTTCCCAGGGTGTCAGGGTCCAGGAGCCTCTGCGAGGACAGAAGGGTGGGGGGGGGGCTCCAGGGCTGCAGCACCCCCCACACTCCCACCAAGAGTCTGTCCTCCGTTTGTTTTGCAGATTTTGCCTTCTAACGCGCAAGGCCTCTCCAAGGGGAGGCACAGAACTTAAAAGACAATGCAAGGGGCAGAAGACCCAGCCTGGCACGGAAATCTGACTCTGAAGGAAAAGGCAGACTTCTGTCAAGCCACGGGCCACCGCGAGCACCGGTAACCGGGACCCCGAGGGGCGTGCGAGAAGCCAGCCGTGTGAGGCAAGTGCCGGCAGCCAGACGCGCTGAAGGCAGCTGGGCCGTGTGGCTTCTTGTCTCCTTTTCTAGAAGTTCATGAATCCTCCCTCCCTCCGCCCCCATGCCCATCCTTCTCTATCAGATATGACAAAACCCGTCATCACCCGCAGCATTTTCACAGGCAAAAGGCCAAACCCGCAAGCAAGGAGAAAGAGGGGCGAGTGGCAAAACGATTCAGAGAAAAATACTTACAAACAGGCTTTCCCTAGCAAAGGCTGCAGAGAGAAAAAGCGGAGAGAGAGAAGTCAGTAGAGGACAGGGTACAGGCCCCGAGTCATTCGAAACCAAGGCATCCTCTGTGGGGACACGAAGCCCTGTCCGGCCTCCCGGCCCGGCCCACCCAACGGCTTCCAGACGTCCCGGGGACTTGGCCTGGCCACCTCAAAGGACGGTCCCGTCCAAGTCGGGGGAGCCCCAGCCACGCGTCTTCCGTGACCCTCCTCCGGGTCGGCCCCACATACCATCCAACCCCGGCCCAGGCCAGTGCCGCCCCCACGTGTCTGCGACAGCAGCCGCTGAACTTCCAACTATGACCCCACGGTCTCCACCACAACTGGGCGTCACAGGCAGACCGCTTCAGTTCTCAGCCTTCACAGAAAAACGCAGCAAAATCCTACAGCTACTGCCAGTGGGGGACACCAGCGTGTCGGCCGCTCAGCACGAACTACCTCGCTGGCCCTGCCTCTTGCAGTAGGTGCCACGCCCCCATTCCACAGATGGGAAAACTGAGGCCTGAAGAGGTTCGGTGGCCTCCCCGAGGCTGCACGGCCCTCTCCCCCCCATCCCAATTCCAGACACCACACAATTCAAATGAGCTTGAGGAGAAATGCAGGGTAAGTCTGTGGGCCTCAGCACGGAGCTCGTAAGTCTGACTCAAAATTCAGCCCGTGAGTTATCTGTTAAGAGCCCAGACGTGGTGGGTGGGAGTGGAGGTGGGGGGGGAGGCCTCAAGGTGGCCCCCAAATATGTGCCCAGGAGTTTCTATGTCTCACGTGCTGGCAAAGATTCTTGGCTGTCACCGAGGAAAAGACTGCTCTTGTGAAAAACATAAATCTTAATGTCCAACAGCCAAGAACCTTCAGCTTTTAATCTCTGTAGCACATGACACAAGTAAAACCTAGCTAGATTTTTGCTTACTGGTGTTTTTACTACCTGCTAAAGTAACTACGTGATGAAAGAAAGCGGCTGTTCCCAGGCCATCCTGCGAGTCTGGCTGTCCAGGTTCTAACCCGGCTCTGGAGGGGGACACGCTTTTCTCTAACTGGGGACCGGATGCAAGGGAGCACGTAAGGAAGGTCCTCAGCCACTGGCCTGGGACAGAAAAGACGTCCTCAGGCCACACATGGCCAAGGGCCCAGAACTGAATGGAAACTTCTAGGGTTTTGTCTTCAATCTTGAGAAAACAAAGGGTTCGGGAATGTGAGCGGGACGCAGACTCAGCCATTTCTTCTGCTCTGCCCAGTTTTCTGCTCCTCAGGAAAGAGGTGTGCGCGCTCAGGTCGGCGAGGAAGGACCCCAGGGTGTCACGGACCTCGTGGGAGGGCGTGCCCACGTTCTCCCCGTCCACCGCCCACGCGCGCTGCCCACGGCTGCTCTCCTCCCGACCCAGACTGACTGTGAGGAAGGAGAGGGGAGAACGCACTTGTCCAGGCAGCTGCGTGGGCACCTCCGGGGGCAGGCAGTTGGGCAGGGCAGCGGAGGGAGAAGCCACATGCTCCTCAAAGCTGTTGATGCGAGGCTTTTTGGTGGGCTCGGGGCTGGCTAGTGGGGTGACACTATTGCGTCTCATGAGCGGGTTAGGTCCCTTCTTTGCATCCTAAGCGAGACAAAGACAAAAGAGAGAAGGCGACAGTTACAAGGAGTGGGGAAGTATATAAGCCAAAAAAACCCCAAACCAAACCAAAAACGTTTCTCTGCTTCTGGATTTCCCAGATACGAGACTGACCGCGGCGACTGGCCCCAGGGACCAGCAGGGGTGCCATGCTGTCCTGCGTCCCCAGTCTGCAAGAACAAGGGATGACCTCCTGAGCCCCTGTGCCGGAACATTCCAAGACACCCACTCAGACAAGCGCAACACATTCAAGGCAGGCGAAGGGAGAACACAAGACCAGCTCTGCAGACAGTCATTCAAAGGCGGCAGATGATGAGGTCGGAGAAAAGAACCCGGCCACCAGCCTCCAAGAGAGCCAAGGAAGGGGGAGGGAGGCCTGAGTGGGAGGCTCAGGTCAACCACTGAGGGCAGGGAGGAGAAGGTGTCGGTGCCAGACTCCCTGCGCTGACCGTGAGCCGGGATCTGCACAGCAGACAAGGAACAGCGCCCGCTGCCCATCACTGCCCCCCCGGCTTGGGACGAGGAGTGCCGGCTTCAACCCCTGCCAGGGGACTAGAGGTGCAGAAACCCCAAGGTGGGCAGCAAGGCAAGCCAGGCCCAAACACGAGCCTTCCCTCCAAGTGACGACACAGTGGAGCGAGGACCTGTGTCCCCAGGCCTGTGGCTCTGCAGCCTCTAGCCCAGGGGCCTGCGCAGAGCTCTGTCTCCCTCAACACTGCCCCAGTTAGGCATAGGCAACCGTGTGCAGGGGCCACCGGAGCCCCGTTCCGGCCCAGCCCCGCCGGCGGAGTCAGGCCGGGAAGAAAGGTGGGACCCCACCACCCACGTTCAGAAGTGGGGGCCGTTACAGGGCCAAGGCTGGCCCACCCGCTTCCCCTGTGGCCACCCGGCCGGACAAGCTGGCGGAAGCTGGGATTTTAAGGCCAAGACCTTCGGACCGAGCTCCTTGGGAAACAGAGAGGTGTCCTGCTCGGACGGGAACACCACGCTCTGTGTGAGGGAAACGGTCAGCTGGCCAAACGCTGTTGTTTGACACTCAGTACAAAGTCAACCCAACATTCCTTCCCGACCGCGTCTGGGGCAGCAATCTGCTCTACCGCCGGGGCCTCCTGCAGAAAGCCTCCACCCGCCATGCCCCGAGTCCCTCCTGCCCAAACCACCTGGTCTCTGCCCTCCCACCTCCTTTCCACGATTTCCATCTTCTTGGTAATTCTGCACCGAAGCGTACACAGACGACTGAGTGGATTTGCTAATCCCGTGTGAACCTGGAAGGCATCTCAGCTGCCCCAAAGGAAAAGACGACGGTAACTGAGCTACGCCTACTCTTGAAAGCGCAGGATGCGTCTCCCTCTTTAATACTCACGTCGTGGGTTAAGTCGAAACGGGGGGAGAAAGCATGCAAAGTGAGAAAGAGAAAATGCCAAGCAGCCACATATAAACACGAGATAGGAACACACGGTAGCTGAGGAAGAGCAGGGGAGGAGGTCACAAAGGCCGGCCAATCTCAAACCAACTACTACTCCAGAGAGAACCCGCTAAAAGACACAGGTTCAGTTGCAGGCAACTCAACACGGGGACCTCTCGAGTGCTCACACTCCCTGGCCCTGTCACTCGACAGGGACCCTCTAGGGACGGAGGCCAGGACGGGGACGCTGGGGACCAGGAGGCAGGGGGCGTTTAGACTCACCTCTGACCTCTCCCGGTGTGTGCTCACAGACTCTACATTCAGGTAGATGGACTCTACGCGGCAACCTGGGTGGGGGGGGGACAGGGGTTGGCTTCCGGTTAGAGGGCACAGGCCGCGGACAGCCCCAGAGCCACCAGGAGCCAGCGTCCCAGGGGACATCTTGGCCGGGGCTGTGTCCCCATGCTCACCGTAAGCGACAGGTGTCAGTTTCAGGACGGTGTGAAGGGGGCATTTCAGGTAAGGCATCTCCTCTGAAAAGAAAAGGCCTCGCGATCAGCTAGGAGCCTTGAGGACGGATACGCACAAGTCCCCAGTGAGAGCTTCTGCCTGTCGTCTGTGCCCCTGGAGTCCAGGCCGAGCAGGAGACAGGGGTGTCTCCCCGCTACACACAGGCCCCCTGCTCCAGGCAGGCAGCCTAGAAAAACCAGTAGCCAAAAGACGAGCATCAAAACAAACCCCAAGCCCACCCTTGCACGGTACACTAGAGTTAAAAGAAAAAAATCGGGGGTGCCTGGCTGGCTCAGTCGACTAAGCGTCCAACTATTGGTTTCGGCTCAGGTCATGATCTCTGTGCTGGCAGCTCGGGGCCAGCTTAGCATTCTCTATCTCCCGCTCTCTCTCTGAAAATAAATACATAAACTTAAAAAAAAAAAATCATTCCCTGAACAATTTAGGTGTGTCAGGATTCCAGTGAGCCTTGGGTAGACATAGGCTTAAATTTTAAGAGTCTCATTAGAGTTTTCTGGGCTCTTTGTTCTTTAGAGGTGGGCTGCCCCACCCCGCCCCTCCCCCCCCCCAGAGGTGAGCGGCTGGGGGCCTGCGGGAGGCTGTGCTCTGAAGGCTCCAGCAGGAGGCGCGGCCGAGGCCTTTCCTAACGCTCAGCAGCAGTGAACCACGCGGGGAGAGAGACCCCGCGTGGTCCCGTGGGGAAGGTGCTGGTCCGCGGCGTCCCCCGACTCAAAGGCTGGCTTCCCTCCACCCTTTCTCGGAGCTCCACGGGCTTCCCCGTCGCCCCCACCACCCAGAGCAGGCTTGGGGGGGGGGGGGGGGCGGCGGCACCTGCGCTCTTATCCAGGAAGTAGGCGAGGAGGCAACGCAGGACGGCCTGATGGCAGATGACCAGCACGTTCTCCTGCCGCTCCAGCTCCATGATCACCGGCTCCAGGCGCTGCACCAGGTCCTGGTAGGACTGCAAGACAGAGGGACGGGTCGGTGCTGCTGCAGAGGCGCACGCGGGCGGGGGCGGGGCTCTGCCGCCTCAGCCACGCCCCTTCCCCCGTTAGAAACCAGAGAACACGCCATCGATCGATAATCGATCCACAGCCGGCGGTGTTTCGGGGCTGCACCCCTCAGGGCCCCTGGGGACCCACATCGACTGGCTTCTTAGAAAAGGGAGACCGTCCCCTTGTTGGTGAGGATGTGACGCATCCCCTGCCAGAACATGAACCCGCCGTCCTCCCTCTAAGGGCTGCCTCCTAATTCTCCACGCGGGGGGATGAGGGACTGACGACCGGACACACGCTGACAACGTGGGGGACCCTGAAAACGTCCCCTGAGTGAGAGAAGTCATACACAGTGTGACCACATGTTGTATGACCCCTTTCTGTCAAACGTACACAGTAAGCAATGCCACAGAGACGGGAAGTAGACCCCTGGTTTCCAGGGCTTGGGGGAGGGGGGAACAGGCTAGGGTTTCCTTTGGGAATGATGGAATGTTCTAGAATTTGTAGTAATGGTTGCCCAGTACTATGAATACACCTAAAAACCACTGAATCGTATGCTTTAGTGAGTTTTATATTGTGTGAATTTTCGCTCAATTAAAAAAAAAAAATTTGAAAAAAATGGGTGGGCATGTGACTTTTAAGGCTACCAAGGTTCCTGCTCACGCCCATCCCTCTGTGGTCTCCCTTGTTCTCTCACTAATCAGGTTCCGGGAACAAGGGCCATGGAGGAGGTGAGCGCCCTGAGCAGGAGGAAACTGAAACGTGACAGACAACCAAGACGGCCCTCAGACAGCAAGGACCCACCAGGTGTCACCAGGCTGCCTGCAGCCGACACCAGAGCATCGCCCGGAGGCTGCGTCCAGGGCTCCCTCAGCGAATCAGTGATGCGCGGGACCTGAGATGACACAGTTGCCATCGTGTCTGCAGTCAAAGGGGAACCCGCGCACATGGTGAGCCATCACCCCTGACTGCTGTTGCCTCCCACGTTACCATGGGCTCATCTGAGAGACACATCTCTCGCTGGTGCTCACAGGGAAATACACCTGTCCCTCTCCTGGAGCCGTTTATAAGGTTCAGTTTAGGAAAACTGGATTCAGAAGGGAGAGTGCCGGGAACAGGCATCAGAAGGCACAAGGGGCAGGCGTTTGCAAGAGCCCTTCCTGCCCCTTCCTCCCGGAGCACGTGGCTGCTGAGCACAGTTACCCGAATGGGGCCACCTGGGCCCCCCGAGGCCCTCTCTCAGCCCGGCCTGTCACCGGCTCCCGTGCGCACAGCACACACCGGCTGCACCGAGGGACGCGGGCGAGAGCGGGCACACGTACCTCCCCGGTGGGGTAGCGGTAGTAGTACTTGTCCTGCTCGCGCAGAGTGTACTCCTCAGGGTAGGTGTCCCTGATCTCCTCGTAGGTCATCTCCTCACAGACACCCTGGCGGGAACACCCAGACGTCACCTCAAGTTGCTCAGCATGGCACGTGCGGGTCTGCGAGGGCTCTCGTTTCCCAGGGGAGAGACCTCCGTGCCCTCCCGCTCCCACGGCCAAGGCCAGGCCCCGGCACTCACGGCGTCGATCTCGTTGAGTGCCTTCCACTGTTCGTAGGGGAGACGCAGGGCTTCCGCCGTCTGGATGGTGCTTTTCAGCTGGCTGGTCCACACCTTGAGGTCCTTCAGGTTCTGCTCCTCCACAAACTTGCTCAGGGCATTGGCAAACTGCAAGGGCGTGGGACAGAGGGACATGGCCTGACTCAGGCTCCTGCCCCTCCTGGAGAAGCAGAGCAAGACCTGTCTCATTCCGCATCGGGGGCGTGACTACACTATCACACACACACATACACGCACACGCATGCATGCACGCACGCACGCACGCTGCACACACGGGATGCACCCAGCCCCTCGGCAGCCCGCCTTGCCCCCGGCTCCCCCTACCTTCCTGCCCCGGCTGGACAGACCCGAGTCCCCTCCGATCTTGCCCTGGAGGTTGTGCTCGCTCTCGCCGTGCCGACACAGGTAGATGGTGCGGGGCTGCACGTGAATGTTCATCAGGTAGTACACGATGCGGCTCTGAATGTGGTCCTGAACTCTGTTCACCAAGAACCTCCGGCCCACGTCGATCACCTTGATCAAGGACAGGTCCCTGCAGGGGAAGGCGACCAGCCGATCAGAACTCCGCTGATAGCACAGCCCAGCCCAGCCAGCCCGGGTGTAAACCCCCATGGCCCCGGCCGATGGCAGAGACTCAGCCCCCACAGACCCACGAGGGGAGGGCGCAGACTGAATCTGTGTTCTCGGAGACAGAACACGTGGGCACTGTCCGCAGCAGCGTGTGGTCAGAAGAGGGGAGAGGGAGGCGGGAGACCAGAGCAGAGAGAAAGGACACGCACGTCAAGGGGACAGGAGCAAGACGGGGCTCACGTACACTTCCCATGCTTCTACAGTTAGTGCCGGAAACAGTCACGTGGAATACGCAATCAAGGATTTTTTTAAAGATGTTTTAAAAGACAGCTTATAAAAGGATGCAGGAGCAAGTGCTTTGTACGGACGGCACGAAAACGCTAAAAAACAAACAAACTCTACCAAAGCAGAAGAGTCAGAGACAGTCACCTCTTCGTTATTACCTGTCACATTTATCAGGGTCGAGGGGCTGATAGCTGGCTTCGTAGCAACTAATTCTCTTCATGAAGTCGTCCATAGCTTCTGCTGAGTTGCAATCTTTGTAATCCGGGCTAGAGATTTTAACTTCCTGTAACACCACAAAGAGGCAGCTGATGAATCACGCTGGAAGGCTTTCTGCTTAGACGAAGCGAGATTTGGGGCTCGCAAACAGGGAAAGTACAGACCAGCTCAGAGTAACGATGATCCCACCCAGCGTTGAAAAGAAAAAAAGAAATACACCGGGGCTTGAGTTCTCACCCAGTGATGACACAGGCAGAGCACCCACAGTGGACAGGGGATCGCTCCCTGGAAGGACGTACACAGGAAAGCCACAGGCTTCTACTGAACACATCCGAATGGGGCCACGATTCGGGGTCAACCTGGTAGGTCATCCCCAGACCGCCAAGCCTCAATTCGAACTCTGGATCCACACCTGCAGCACTCCCCACACCAAGGGCCAGGCTGTCGGTCAGCGAAGGCGCGCTCCCGAGTTGCTGGCGATGCCCTGCCCTGTGCGCCAGGCAGGATTCTTCCCGCCACCACCCATGGATGGGGCACCACATGCTTGTAACTGCTCCCCAACTAGTGCTTCTCCACCGGGCCCAGTCCTTTCTAAGGTTTGCTCTTATGGGAAGAGAAAGCAGAAGAAACAGCCCTCGGACTCACCCATCCCCTGTAAGTGAACGGTAGGTCTGAGAAACCTGGCAGGGTTTTTAGCAAAATTCAGCGAAATTTTAGCGAAATTTGTTCCTGCACGTGCTCTTTTCCTCTACAACCACCACCACTGCCAGGAGACAGGCGGACACTCTTTACACACCCGAGTTCAGGGGCGCCTGGGTGGTCAGTCGGTTAAGGGTCTGACTTTGTTCAGGTCACGATCTCACAGTTTGTGAGTTTGAGCCCTGTGTCGGGCTCTGTGCTGACAGCTCGGCGACATTCTGTCTCCCTCACTCTCTGACCCTCTCCTGCTCACATACACTCTCTCTTTCTCACAAAAATAAAGACATCAAAAATATATATATTCTTAAAAACAAAAAACCAGGTTCAGGGGCACCTAGGTGGCTGAGTCGATCAAGTGTCCGACTCTTGATTTCGGCTCAGGTCATGATCTCACGGTTCGTGAGACCGAGCCCTGCATCAGGCTCTGCACTGACTGCAGTGCCTGCTTGAGATTCTCTCTCTGCCCCTTCCCAGCTCACGTGCTCGCTCTCTCACAATAAATACATAAACATTACAAAACAAAACCTGAGTTCAGTGGGGAGTCAGCGCTTCACGGGTGCAGAGTCTCGGTCTGGGAAGATAAAAAGGTTCTGCGCATCCGTGGTGGTGACCACGGTGCAGAGACCTGTGCGTGCTGAGTGCCACGGGGTTGAACACTTGCGCGGTGAAGACGCTAAATTGTATATTTTACCACGATGAAAAACAATCTAAGTTCCCAAATCCCTTTCTCCCTAGCACGCCCGCCGCCAGAGAGCATGCTGGGAAGGCCTACCCTGCAAAGCTGCTCTGGGGCTTAATCGGAGACACAAGATTCCTGAACCCGGAGGGTCGGGGCAAATGACTGGATGTGTTAACAGAGGACAAGATCGGTGGTGAGCTCCTAGCCACGCACGTGCTGACTGCTCACTGCGGAAGATGCACTCTGCGTCCGCGCTGTGCTTCGCTACCAAGACGAAGCTAGTAGAATGAAACTAAAGGAACGTAGCAAAACCCTTTGTCCAGATCACAGCAACTTCTGTTCTACCTCCCCGTCCTTTGGGCCTCTTCCTCTGGACCCGATGAAACGCATCTGGGTTTTCCACAATGTGAACAGCCCTTTCTGAGCTATGAACTCCGTTCTTAGAAATGCTTGTACACATTCCCACTGCCTTGGAGAAAAGTTCCAACATTGGAAGCCAGTGAATCCTCAGCAACCCTTTAAAGATGCGTGCTTGTAACGCAGCAAACCCCAGCATTCCCTGTAGAAGCATCAGACCTGCTTTTCATTAGAGACACGGCTTATTCTCATGTATTTAAGCTGCACAGAAAATTACCTACATGAGAAGGTGACCTATGGTAGAGTCTTCATGGTAATGGCTTCCATTTATGGTATATTGCTTTCAAGCGGCAAAACTTAAGAATTATTCAAATTAAGCTGCCAATTACCCTCAGTTTATCTGGGCAACCTCCCCTCGGCACAGGGCGAGGAGAAGGGTATGTTAGGGACATGTCAGCAGGAAGATAGTTTTACTGCCCCCGTTTTTCCCACACTTGGGGATTCTGCCTTTCAGTCTGTTGTGTCCTATGAAGTTTTATCAACACACAGTCATTCTTTTCTACTGGGGACCTTCACAGCTAAAGAGAGTCCAGCCTGCTGCCTTCCTTCCCTTCTGGAAGGGTGAGCTGCCCTTTGTCCCAAGCAGCCCTGTCCCCACCCAGCTGCCAAGCTACTGCCACTCACAGAAACTGTTCCCAGGCCCCTGCTTTTTATCTCTTAGGTCCCGCAAAGGCTGCTTTCTGCCAACCGCCTGCAAGGACCCCAGATAAAGCCAGGGCAGGTCACAGAACATGCTTCTAAATTAAACACCACTCCACACCTCCCACTTTCCCGGTCCCACAACTCAGACAAAACCAACAGGCTGGGACAGCCGGCTCGTCCTCAGCGTCTAGTTACTGCTCTGGGCCCGAGCTGGTTCCCCACTTTTCTCAGACTGTCGCCCTACAGTGGGGTCCTACGTTGTCTTACCATGATGTTGGAGGCCACAACCATAGGGTCGTCGCACACAGACTCAATGAAAAACACCTGGAAGAAAGCAAAGAGGAAAGTTAGAAAACCACAAATGTGACACACGCGAAGCGTGGACGCTGGTGTCACTGTGATGTCACCAACCTCATTCGAGGAGGAAGGACCCCATTTACGAACACCCAAACACACACAAAGAACTACCTGCTCAACCCTGAGTCCTTTGCCCATCCCACACCCTAGTCTGGGTAACCGTCCCCCCCCCCCCCCAGAGCCCCCACAGGAAAGGCCCAATGTGTCCGCAGCAAAACAAGAGCAGCGGGAGGTAGAGAACCAGGCCCGGAGCAGAGACACAGGACTCAGCCCGTCCCCGAGCTGCCTTCCCTGCTCCCGCATGCTCCGGAGCAAGTGTCGCTCACCTTGAAGTCATTTTCTTTGGCAAAATGAAGGATCATGTGTCTCCTCTCTCTGGTGGTATTGGTGGCGTCGAACACCTGATGGGGAGACAGTAGGGCCGTGAAGAGAGGCCACGTTCGAGATGAACAGTAGGATACTTAGAGCCAACACACATCAGCTACACGCAGGGGAGGGGGCACGTGGAAGGGACCCCTGGCTACCGCAGCGGCAGCCCCCATCCCGGGTCCACCCCTTCCCCCCACCCCCAGCACACAGGGGAGGGGTGGGCACAGAGCACAGCACCAGCCGTGCCCCAGGTCCACCCCCCGCTAACCACTCTCCTGGCCCCCCCAGCGCTGCTCTAGGCCGTCGCTCCCCTCAACTCTCAGGCCACAGGCACTCGTCCCTTTTCGAGGTGTCCCTGCGGCGGCTCTCGGCACTGCCCGGGGCAGTGCCTACACTTCTGTCTCCCCGGGGCACCGTGTGCTATGGCCTCGGACACAGAGGCTGGCACCCCGCCCCCGGACTTACTGCAATTTGGCCCCCTTCCTTCGTCAGGTAACTTTTGACGTCTCTCAGGGCAGCCAGAGCGCACTGCCTGCAACAGGCAGGAAGAGAAAGCACGCGTCACGCCAGCCCGTCCGGCGGGGGAAGGCCCAGCAACCCGCCGCTCATCCCAGCGGGCAGAGTGAGGAAACCGCCAGGCCGGCCGGGGCTGCGGGGCCCCGTCCACTCGGGCCCACAGGCTCCCAGCCCAGCCCCGCAGACAGGCGGCTGCGGCTGCCCGTGGGAAATGGGGCTCATGCCCGGGCTGCGCCCCGAGATCTCACTGGGAGCTTTCACAGAGCTGACGCCCAGGTCCGGCCCACGGATCCTCACGCTCTGTCCAGGGCACGGCCCACATCCGGATCTCCCCAGGCTCCCAGGTGACCCTACGACACCTGTCAGGGTTGAGCGCCATGGCACTTGGGTTTCACGACCACCCTGGGCTTACAAGAAAAATCCTCTCCAAATGGAAGCGGAAGGTTTCCCGCAAAAATGGCCTTGTTCACTCCCAACGAGACACTGCTGTTGATTTGTATCAACCAGCGGCCGAGTTAGACCCTCCGGGAGCAGAGGAGGCAGTGAGTTTCACGGAGGCGGCGCCTCATCCTAACACACCCGGAGGTGGGGTCACGTGTCATGGCCACAGCGGAGCCACGCCGCAGACCAGCTTCTTTCTCCGACAGAACCCGGCTTCGGGAAGCCGAGCAAACCCAAGCCCAGGCCCCCACGGCGGCTCGGGCCTTACTTGCGGACTTTCATGGCCTCTTCGTTGTCGGGGCGAAAGAAGCTGTAGGAGCTGTACTGTTTGACGGCCTCCCGGCGGTACTCCCCGACGTTGAACACTGTGGGGACAAAGGTGGGAACCCTTAGCTGACCCCCCAGGAAGAAGGAGCCACCAACATCTGGGAGCTCTCTCTAAAAAAGGAAACCGAGCCTACACAGCTACACCAACCTGAATGAGGTTCTGCTGAGACACCGAGGCGGGAGAGCGGACCTCCACGCCCAGGGCTGCGAGCCCAGAAGGCAGCCCAGCTTCCCCCAGACCCGACGCTGCTTGGGGCCGCTCTACCTTCCCAGGGACTGGCTTCCACTGCCCCGTCTGCAGGTGCAGCGTCCTAAGGCTGTGCGGAGGGGCGGCTGCCACGGGTCCCGCGGAAACAGGGGCAGTGATTCCTGCGCACGATCCCCCAGGACAGCGCAGGGTCTCACGCGTGCCGTGGGGCCCAGATC
This sequence comes from Lynx canadensis, assembly GCF_007474595.2. Classification (NCBI taxonomy): domain Eukaryota; kingdom Metazoa; phylum Chordata; class Mammalia; order Carnivora; family Felidae; genus Lynx; species Lynx canadensis. The sequence continues at coordinate 5,477,301 of NC_044309.1, read as the reverse complement.
TACCATTCACCTACTGAGCCAGCAGCCTGCGCCCCAGGGAAGCGTGGAGCATTTACGGGGCATTCACCATACGACACAAAGCGCCGGGCACCGTGGGGGACAGTGGATGCAAAACCTAGTCCCCCACCTCACCACCTTTCCGGTGTAGTCGGGAAGACCAGGCCAAGAGTCATACAAAGGTAGCCGATGGTGTGGAACTTTTGACGACAGTCAGTAGAAGAATGTCACAACTGAGTGCTAGAGTACTTAAAAGGGCACAGGGGCACCCGGGTGGCTCAGTCGGTTGAGCATCCGACTTCAGCTCAGGTCATGACCTTGCGGTTCATGAGTTCAAGCCCCACGTCAGGCTCACTGCCGTCGGCACAGAGCCTGCATCAGATCCTCGGGTCTCCCTCCGTCTCTCTGTACCTCCCCCGCAAACACTCTCTATCAAAAATAAATTTTATAAAAAAGGGGAGGGCCCAGATCTCCACAGACCATACGGCCAGAGAAGGCTTTTTGAAGGTGGTGAGGGCTGAGCAGGTTGTGGGGCAGCAGGAACGACAGAGCAGGAAAAGAAAAGATCCCAACGCCAAGCGAGGATACGTATATAGTGTACCGAGTGACAAGGCCCAAAAGGGTGCCCCACGCTTGTGGGCACAGGCCAGCCCAAGACTGGCCCTGCACGGCAGGTCCCAGCAGCTGGAGGCAGAAGGGACGTGGTTTTGGTCGCAGGGGTTGGTGAGCAAGAGTGAAAGGCTCCAGGTAACGACCTTGGCCTTGGCACACGCCTCACCTTTCGTGGGGACGCCGATCCAGTTGAGGTATCGAGTCAGCTTCTTTGAGATGTACGTCTTACCCCGGGCTGGGAGCCCCACCATGACAATCACGGTGGGGGAGTTGGTCAGCTTCGGCCCACAGGCTGGGGAGAGGACAGAGCGAGGTGTCAGCCACGAAGCAGTGTGTGCCCCGCGGCGAACCTTCAAGAATTCCGCAGAAATGCCTTTTTCGCTCCCACCTCAAAGCCCTGGGCGTTTTACAGTCCAGCAACGCCTCGACCCTCTACTGGCCAGAGCCCCGCCCAGCCCAGTCACAAATCTCCATCTTGCTTTCAGGTCACGCGTGGCAGGGGGACTGCCCCAACCCCAGATTCCCAACCTGATTCCTGAGGGCCCTAAACCCAGCCAGGAATCCCGCTACTAACCCCAAAGCAGAAAGCGTTATAAGGAAGGGATTCCCCAACACCAGTGGGGGTGAGGTTAACGGTAGGAGAAACGTTCCGATAATAAGACAAAACACCAGGGAGAGAGGTTTTCGCTGGATTTTAAGAAAGCAGCCCGAAGAACCCTGTTCTGGAGACTTAAGGTGCAGTGTTTCCTTGGCTGGTGTCTTATGCTTGAGACTCTAAGGAGACTCCAGCATCTGGTGACAAGAGTGGCAGGGGCTGCCCATTGAGAGCACGAGACTGGCCGCCTGCTCCCTCCCGGGTCAGCAACACTGCCCGGTGCTCGCTGGGCGCCACAGGCAACCTCGCTCTCCTGGCCAGCTACGTGCCATCGCTTCCGGGCACTGGTCATCCCGATGAGGCAAAGCTCCTGGGACCACGCCACAGATCTAGGCGGATGTCAGACATAGACAGGGGCTCTGTCTCTAAGCCAGCGGGTGCCAGATGGGGATAGGAGAGCCACCAGGCCACTGCCAGGCACAGGCTTCAAAGAGGACACCTTCCCTAAGCTGGACGCCCCAACACGGTCCCGTACTCAGCCCATGACCAAACTGAGATCGCATGCCCAAACACCCACCACGTTATTCCGGGATCTGCCCCCTGTGCCTGTGGGCTGGGGGCAGAGAGGAAGCAAACGGAACACAGAGGGGGCTGTTTCTTCATGTTCTAGACCATGCAGAGCGAGGAGGAAGAAGAAAGGCCATCAGGAGGCAAGGAGACACGTAGGAGCCACAAAAGCACTTGGCTGGGATTCTCCAGCTCCCAGTAGCTGGGAACAAACACGTTCCTAGAAGACAGGCATTTCCCTGCCCGGTGTGAGCACACAAGTGGAGCACAAAAGCGCCAGCGGACTTTCTTGAGTCCCAAGAAAAGTGATGGGCTTCTCGAAAACCGGCGTGGACAGAAGACAACGCCCTCCCGTGTGCATCGGGGCAGCCGCAGGTGACACATGAGAAGTCGTCTCACTCAGTCGCCTGGAAGCACCGACTCTACTAATCCTTCCCTCAAGCCACCGCTGGCTCCTGGTCTTATCTGATGTCCCCACCATGCCCCTGCTCCCAAGAGCGTCCAAACATGCAGGGACGGACGGACGCGCGCTCCCTCTCCCTCCCTCCCCTCAGCTGGGCACGTGCATGGAATACTTTTGATGGACTCACGCCAAGTGAGCGGAGACAGAGGATGACTGATTTATCAAATCGGGGATTAGTTCTACTATCAAGGAACCACATGCGCAAATCTCTGGCAGGAGACGCTTTGAGAGGAAAATCCCATAAAGACATGGCAGAGTAAATATCGTAAGCCAAAAATTCAGGTTGAATCTCAAACCCAAATAAGTCATCACTCTTTTATTTGGCAAAGCAGAGGCCATTCTCCCTATTCCTTTGGCTCCTTGCACAAGATTTGGAGGAGCTGCACGCGGGCTGTGGCTGTCATTCCAACCAGGCGCTCCTGGGTCTCAGACAGAGCAGGGAAACCTCCTGACTAAGCCTCCTGAACCCTAACATGTTCTTCTTTCAAACTCACAGGCCATCTCAGGTGTCTTCATCTTATAACCACCTGCCCCTGCTTCAGTTCCCCCCAGACCCTCAGTCTCTTCTTCTCTGCGGATCCTGTTAACCCACAGAAGAGCACCTCCTTCCACCTCCCACACCGTCTTCCCCGGAGCTCTGCTGTTTCCTCTTCGCCCCCCAACAAGCACAGGGATTAGGGAAGATAAGCGTGGAGTTTAACACAAAATCTTCCAAAAAGTTCTTGTGTGCTTCATCTCATCGTATACAAACATTTAGTATTTTAACCTATTTTGGACCTCCCCCCCCACCCCGGCAAAGAGTTTTTATCCTCAGATGTGTTTAGACGTTTAACTTGGATGTCAACGTAAGCATGTTTAAGGGGATACACGTATGCTCACTATGTTGAAGGGCTAAAGAAGCAATTGTTTAAAGACCGCGGGGTTAACAGACTATAAACATCTTGGCTGCAGCTTGGGGTGGGGCACGGGAGGGACGGAGCTCAAGCTAAAAGTGTCATCCAGAGTTAAGGCTGCCACTTGAGTAAAAGATCGCGGAAAACCACCACATTCTGGGACGCCACCCTCAACTCTGTCATTCCATTTACTCATTCACTCAACAGACACAGGTGCTAGGTGCCCCGTGAGCACAGAGCATTATGTGGACACCGCCCCTGTGCTGGGAAGCATCTGGCCTGCAGTGGGGAAGAGACAATGTACGAGCTAACAGATGCACAAAGTCATTTCGGAGCGGGACAAATGCTGTGATGAAAGCAGAGGGCTGACGCTGGGGCTAGGGGTCCACGGGGGGTCTGTTTGAATCGGGGAGCCAGAGTCTGTGTCCCTGAGCCGCACCTGAGCTAAGGCCTGATCGTCCACGGCCAGCCCCACCGGCTTACCAGTACATAACGCACACTGGCGACGTGTGTGTTCCCCGTGTGTATGTGGACACAGGAAAGCAGATGATAACCAGGAGGCCGGCTGGTAAGGGGAGTGAGCCACAGCCTCCGGCGACAGGCCAGGGTCTGTCGTCCTGGACAGAGCAGGCTGCATTCTAGGGTTCCTATGCCAGCCCCACTCCCCAGACGAAATGACTCACCTCCCTGATAACGTGTAACGCGCGGACACAGGCAGGAACGCCACAGCTCGCCCACCACACTGACACCCACAACCCATGCTCAGGACATAAACTGTTAGAAGACGCTGCTGGCTCTCTCACACCTCCTGCAAGCTTTCTTCTATCCAAAGGCACTCGAAAATGACAACTTCAAAAGATGCCACGTCACTAGCATTCTTTTTCGGCAAGCAGGTGATCACGCTTCAATGCTAAGTTCCAGGGAAACAAATGAAAGGGCTGTTTAGGACAGATGGATGGCCAGCTGCAGGTGCAGACAGGGTCAGTTCCCCGATGCAAGGCAAACCCAATGCTGCACAGAAAGACCTGTTGTGACCCCGCCATCACGCCGGGCCACCTCCGAAGGGCCCTCTGGGAAACAGACTTCACGGACTTGGCCCCGGGATAACAGAATGCAGGCCCAGAAAGTTCTGTCCCATACCATGCTCGTTCACTACCTCCCATGCACACTTCAACTCCTGCCTAACTGACCTGTGTCCAACGAACAGCCCTCCTAACCTGACGCGGTCTCTGCCGGCAACAGGGAGGGGCTGGGCATTTTAGAGAAACATTTGACAGCCTTGAGAGGCAAGAGATAGCACAGATAGCCTAGCGGCTGAGAGAGCGGAGCCGGGAGTCAAATAAATAGTGTTGGAAGTGCCAGGGCCCCACCCCTTCCTCGGACCTTGGCGAAGTTACTTGATCTCTCAGCGTCTTAGTTTCCTGGCCTGTAAAACAGAGGGATGCTTCATAAAGGTTCTTGGGAGGATTCACGACCGGGCGACGCGCGTGAACTGCTTCCTAGAGCAGCCGTGACGGTTTCCATCATACCAGATGTGAGGAAGCTAAGAGCTACAAGCGAAGACAGGTCCCGCTGCACAAGTCGTGAGGCCCGGAACTGGGGCTCACCTGGGTCTCTCTCACCTGAAATTCTTCACGTGCCCTTTCCTAAACTAAACTGATGGTTCTCAACCAGCGGCGGAACCGAAAAAGCTTTTAAACGATGCAGGATCCCCGGACCCCGCCTACAGGACTTCTAACCTGGCTTGGGCTACCAGTAGGGATTTTCCTTTTCTTATTTTCCCCCCAAATCCCGCCCCCCCCCCAAATGATTGTCAAGTGCAGCCAGGGCTGGGAATCACTGCTGTAAGCTGTAGTGGCCAGCCGAGGATAAGGTAGGGGTTTCTGGGGAACGTCCCCCTTACCTTAAGTTGGAATACCATCAGAGGCTTTAAGCCCCTATTGAGATAAAGTCTATCCGTAGACAGTATGTAACATATCAGACTGTAACAACAGGTTCCCGGTGGATAAGTAACTGGCCCAAATAAGTAAGGACTTCCACCCAGGGGCCCCTTTTACCGCTTTTAGTGATGGTAAACAAATAGCATAGCTAGCCAGTCAATAATCTACCTCCTTGTCGATGACTTCCCTGTCAGTAAATCCTGTTACCGGTTTGCATTTGAAGGAAACGGCAGGTTTTGTAAGAAGCATTTACCACCCTGTGCACGTTGCAACAGGGCACCCAACTGATGTGCTTTAGCGCCAGAAAGACAGTCAAACTAACCAACCCAGAGCCTTCCATTGTCGCTCTCCTGTCCTCTGTACGTGAATGGTAATGTTCACCACGCCATCTTTTCATGAACAAACCTCAGAGGAACCTGCTGTCGACTCTCATCTAAGACACCACTTAGAAAGATGGTAACAGGTTCAGAAGGAAGAAAATCCACCCAAGTTTCCAAATACCATTACAGAAGGGGAGGAGGCTGATGGGGGAGGGGGAGGGTATCAGGAAAGACGCAACAAGAAGAGATACCCTCTCTTCCCCATTCTGATGAGACACAAATGTGACTATATAACCCGAGAAAGACAGCACAACTGGAAATAAGGTCATGTAATAAATACCCAGGGTGCAGGCACTCTTGTAAGGAAGAATGTGTCTGAGACTACACCCCAGAACCACACACGGGGATTCCAGCAGTGGGCGGGGACAAGGGACTAAGAGACTTAATCCATCAGCTTTAGCACCCACCCCCCCCTTGCACACACCAGGGATATTAGGCAAATCTCTTATGTGCGTGTGAGACGTGCAGACTGATGGAGGCTAATGGATGGGTCTCGGGAGCCTGGAAGAAGGAGGCATCATCGCACACTCTCATCTCTGCAACTGACACGACAGATCGAACGCCAGCCAATCTCAGTGCCGTCCACACCCAACCTCAAGCCCCCACCCTGAACCTCGGGGGACAGACAAATGTGTGCACATGTGAACACCCATAACTACAAACACCCGTACTTAGGTATAGAGAACCAAACTAGATTTGTATGACCAACTACAGTTTACAAAGTGCTTCATAAATACTGGTTGTATTCAAAGTCAAAAAGGGCGGGGTCATCTCTGTGTCTTGCCGTGGCCACATCTCCCTCATGATTTACGGCACTGCATTCCCCAGCACCAACAGGGGGTCGCCGTGGTCAGCCCATGTGCAGCAAGCTGTTTAAGAGTGTATCAGAGAGGGCTGGGAGCAAGAAACAGATTGCAAAGCCCCCGCCCGGGGCCACCTTGCAAAGAAACCAGGTCTCCTTCAGGCTACTGTGGCCCCCAGAACCCTCAGGTCCGGCAGAGAGGGGGCAAGGTGGTGGAGGAGCGAGCGGCCCCCAGTGTCGGGAGCACCTTGCTTGGTCTCTGACACAGGATGACCTACGAGCACCCCAGAGCCCACTCTCCCCGGGTCCTGCCTGGGGGTGGAGGGAGGGTTGGTGATTCAGACCTGGGCAAAGCCTGAGGTGGCAAGCTGTCACCATGGCCTTGGTGACCATCCCCCGGAAAACGCGGCAGCAGTGAGGGCCAACAAGCTGCCTGGCACTCAGGAGCCACCGCTGCCTGGAAGCCACCTCGAGGACTTGTTCACGGGATCCCATGTTTACCAATCAGGCAACCTGACCCTGCCTGAAGCAAAATGCCCGCCACTCCACTGCCCCTGTCCACCTGGCAGGCGCCTGGCGGGGAGGGGGGGGGGGTTACGTGGAGAGTGGGTGTCACCTTCTAACCGCAGGGACCACCCTTTCACTAGGTGGCTCTCTCCGTGGCTAGGGACGGGGCCCAAGGTAGAAGGCAAACCTTTCCAAAGCATTTACGGCCGATGACAGAGCAGGAAGGTGGACTGCCAGCAAATTCCAAGCACGGTGGATTGTGTGAGCGCGAGTGTGCGCGCGGGTAGGAAACGCTGCCAAGTGTGCGGTCACTGATCCCCGGACCCTCCCCAAACCCAGGAGCGCAGGCTTGGTGCCAGGCAGCTCTCTTGTCGCCCCTGGAGCGGGAGCTGGTGGGGGGGGGGGGGGAGGAGAGAGAAAATATACTGAAGGAAAAGGAGAGAGCGAGGAGACAGAGGGGAAAGAGGGAGCAGAGAGAAATATAAAGAGAGTGGGTATTAAAAACAGGCCGAAGACAGAAGCAGGAGATTTAAGTACAGAGAAGAAAAAGAAATACAGAAAGCGGGAGAGAGGGGCGACGGAGATCGAGGTGGAGAGGAGGGAGGAAGGCAGAGAGCAGGGGAGGGAGCGACCGGCAGAGGGGGTGGGGAGCGACCGCCGCGTCTCTCGGCCGGACTCGGCCCGGCAGACGCCCGGGAGAGCGGTTCCGGCCGCGGGACGCGCGGCCGTCCGTCGCCAAGCGTCACCGAAGCCGAGGCTTCCCGCCGTGTCCCGCGCGTCCCGCCCCCGGCGGAGGGAGCGGAGGCCGGGGCGCGCTCGGGGTTGCCGAGTTGCCTCTGCGCTCCGGGCGCCGGCCGAGCGGGGCACCGCGGGGCGGGCGGTCCGGGCCACAGCGCCCCCGACGCCGGCCGGGGGAGGCGCAGCGCCCGCGCCCCGGCCCGCGCCGTCCCCGCCCCGCGGCGAAGGCAAGGGGACCCGCCCGCCCGCGGGGAGGAGCGGGGAGCGCCCGGCCCCGGCCCGCGGGGCCCGCCGTGGAGGGCGGCGCCCGGCCCGGCACCAGCGCGCGGGAGCAGCGGAGCCGGCACCACGGCGGGCCCCGCCGGCGCCCGCCACACAATGGCCCGGCTCTCCGCGCGGCGCGCCGCTCCCCTGCAGCCCGGCCCCCGCGCGAATCTGCACTCACATCTGGGCAGCGAGGGGCGGTGGTCGACGGGGATCCAGATCTTCTGCACTCGGCTCTGAGTCAGCTCCAAGGGCATCTTCACAGCCTAGACTCGGCGGCCGTCCGCCCCCCGCCCCCGCGAAGAATTCAGACTCGGGGAGGAGAGCAGCCGGTCGACCCCCGAAACAAAGGGGAAGAGGGGGTGCGTGCGCGGGAGCGCGGCGCGGGAGCTCTCCCGTGCGCTGCTTTTTGGAAACGTGCTTTGTGCTAAATCACGAACGATCGCTCGGGGCGTGAGGCTCCACGAGCGCGGCGAGGGAGGCAGGCGGCTAGGGCTGCACCCGCAGCCGCCGCAGGGCCGGGTTCGTCTACTCGGGAAGCCCTCGGGATGCTCGGAGCGCAGTGACAGCCGCGGTCCCCCTGCGCCAGCTCGAGTCGGACGCCCTCCCCACCCGCTCGCCTCGTCTCCAGCTCTGCTAGGATGCCTCGCGCAGCGCCGGGGCTTTTAAGTCGAGCCCACAGTGAGCCACACGTCAGCCTCGGGGCGGAGACGCCTTCTCCGGGTTCCAGCCCTCTTTCACGTCGGGGGGGGGGGGGGGGGGGGGGCGACGCGGGGCGGGGTGGGCAAGCCCTGAGGCGGCCTGCTGCCGCCCCCTGCAGGTAGGCACCAGCAGCGCGCCCTGCTCCTACAATCCCTCTGATGACGCCCTGAACTCGGCGGCGGCTAAAAAGTCGCACTCCCTAAGCCTCCTCCTACGTCCCCTAAAAACCACGAGCACAGCTTCCCAGAATAACCACCTCAGCTGTGATGGGAGGAAAGGAGCGGCGCCGTCCAGTGTGGTCCGTGGACCCCCGTAGCCGAATCCCTTTGGATGCTGGTAAAAATGCGTTCTACTGGCCCGGCCTCTCTGGGAGTGGGACCCCAATACACTACATTCTTAACACGCACTGCAGGTTAGGCGTAGTCAAGATGATGACCCAGGCTTAGGGCCACAGGCCGGAGAGAGGTTAGGGGCGTCGGGGGTGGGGGAATCTCTGCTACCTCGGGGGGGGGGGGGGAGGATGCCCTATGGGGCACAGGTCTCTGAGTCACGCCTTGCCAAAACTGCTCCCGGGTACCTGTGAGTCTCACCCACCTACGACCCCTGCCACCTGCGGGGAGGGGACTCCCCCTGGTCCTTCGTCCTCACCCCATCCACTTTCTTAAATCCCTTAGAAACCCTGGCTTGTGCTGAACATTGCTCCCCCAACACCCAGCCCTGGGACCTGGAACCCCGGGTCCCCCCCGCCCCCCGCCCTCCGCCCTCGCTGCTGAGAGGCCCGAGGGGGCTGGGCATCAGGAAGGGACACGAAAGCCCCAGAGGACCAGACGGAGCAGGACAGAGGCACCTTGGTTTCCACCGTCACCATTTATAACATTTTCAATATACTCTAATCTCTGAGCAGAAAAGTCAAGCTAGAGCCTATTCCGACCTGAATTCATTACCTGACCATAAGCCCCGGAATAACTATCGGGAGGTGGCACTTTGTGCAAACCCCTAAAATTCACAACATTTCTCTGGTCCAGCTTGCAACTCTTCCTCGCCATTTTTTTTTTTTTTTTTTTTTTTTTTGTCTATGTGTGTTTTCTGCTTCCACGGTCTTCGGAGTTTTGCATCAGCTCGTGGCGTGGGACAGTCGTGTAGTCAGGCCAGTGGCCACCCTGTGAAGATCCGGGGTGCTTTAGGGGGGACTTACGCCACCCACATGGTGGCATCACATGCATGTGAGTTTAGTGCACGACACAGCAGCACAGAAGCGCTGCCTGCCTTGCAGAGTGCATACCTCACTGTGAGATCGTGCTGTGATTGGAAGGAGGAAGGCGGCGCTCCCTGAAATCCACACTGCAACAGAACAGTCTGCGCAGAGGCTGCCACACGTCGCTCACGTCCCGCATGGCTCGGCTGGACCGCGCCCGCTCCCTGGCGGCAGGCACATCTGCTCCCGCCCCGCCCGCCAGCCCGCCCCGCCCCGCCCCTCCCGGGCCTCCACCCCTCCCTTCCCAGCACCCCAGCCCGCGCAGGGGCCGGGAGCGCCGAGCGTCGCCCACCGCGCGGGTGTCCCAGACCCCCACTCCGGGCACCCCGCCAAGCCAGGGCCTCCCACCTTCTCCGCACCCCAGCCGGTCCAGGGGCCGCGAGTGCCAGACGCAGCCCGCCGCGCGTGCACACCCCCTTCCCCCGCGTCCCGACTGTGTTGAGGGCAACACCCCCCCCCACACCCCCTCCCCCCCCCCCCCCCGCCGCTGCCCCAACCCTCTCCGGAGTCCCTGCTCTCCCTCCCTCCGACAGCTTTGCTGACTGTCTGGTTTCGGCGCTTGGGCAGCTGTTCAGAAACCCGAGTGCATTGCATTGGACTTGTTTTTCTGCAGTGGGAGCAAATGCCAGAGATGACACCCTATAACGCCCCAGGGAGAGTCCCACTCCACTCCTGAAACAAGAGTGGGCTGATCCAAAGAGAAAAACAGCTGCAGGCTAGCGCCCGGGCCCTCAGGAAAGTTGCTGGCCGGGGCTCGCTGGGGTCAGGGAGGGGAGCCTGCCTTGTGTGCATGTGAGAGTGGCTTGCACACTTGCACGCCTGCCTCTCCGGGAAGAATGAGTGTCCTTGCGTGCCTGCTACTTTCCCATCGGATGTTTTGCACACACAGGCAGGGCAGGGGACAAAGTGGCATTCTGTCAACCTGTAAGCTGGCGAACAGCTGTGGGTTTCAGCTCAGGGAGAGTGGGGTCCTCGAGAGCGGAGGCACATCTCTAATGACCTGACCTAGAAAATGTGTCTGGCAGAGTCCGGTTCTGAGGGCACCAGGCAGACGAAGTTCCCTGGGGATCACTGGCCACCAGACTGCTCACTCTCCCTGCCTGTGTGTCCAGAATGCCTCAGGCTTGTGTGTCCCGTGGTGCAGACCAAAGACTTAAATTCTTCCTCATCACCTGCTGCACCTGATGAGGGGGCAGGCAAAGGGAAGTTCACTTAACCCGGCTAGGCTTCTGACATCTAAGTGCACACAAAGTGGGAAAACCTGGGGTTCAAGGAGGAATTCACACTTGAACATAAAGCAAGGGCTAGGGTTCAGCTAGAACTGGTAAGGGCATTTGCAGCCTTGCTCAAGTGCATTAGGGTGGCATCCTTATGTGTTACCCTAATGTACTTGAGGACAAAATTGCTTCACTGCAAAACCGTTTATAAACAACCCCACTGCACCTGAATTCCAAGAAGGTACTAGTTCAGAGTTGAGACATCCTCCTAACTTTTCCCCTAGTTCTGCTAATGACTCCAGCCTCAACCAACTTCCCCTGTCACTAGTCTGGTGATCATGCACACACTCCTTCAGAAAAGGCTGTTGAGGATATAAAAATTTCTCTATGTGTTACAAACAGGACAGCTCCAGGTACGAGGGGAGATACCATGGTCCTAGACACAATTAAGGCAAGACGGCACCTTCCAGACTAGTCAGCCCCTTGTTTTGAGTAAAGGGAAGTTTAGAGATTAGAGGGCTTAAGGAACTCGCTCAAAGGTCCGAACCACCAGTTGGGAACTCTTCTCCCCCTCACTTGACGCAGGCATGGGATAGTTCCCTGGAGGGCTTGTGATGGGCACTTGTGATGATTTTCTCCATGACATTCTCTTCCCTCTGTTGGCCAATGTCATCTACCCCTGACCCCCGCTCCCTGATGCTGCTAAACAGCCAGAAGCAACCCCACACTTCTGGCCAGCTAGCCAGATTGAAACCTTTAAACCGTGCTATACGTATCCACCCCCTCCCCAGTGAGAGAATGAGAGAACAAGCTGTGGCAGGCTGGGAGCCATCAGAAGTTGTTAATTAGACACGAAGTGTCGTCATTTGCTCCTTTAACAATCCCATGTCTGAGAGAGTGAAGTGAGACACCAAATAAAACATTGGAATAAACCCTTACCTCACCATCCATCCAATAACAAGAGAGAGGGTGATTTTTTTTTTCATGTTTGTCACTCATACGTGAACATACATGAACGGGAACGGAGACACCAATGCCCACACGATGCTGCATCGGTGGGTTGAAAACCCAATTCAGGGGCGCCTGGGTGGCTCAGTCGGTTGAACGTCCGACTTCAGCTCAGGTCATGATGCCACAGTTTGTGGGTTCAAGCCCCATGTCGGGCTCTGTGCTGACAGCTCAGAGCCTAGAGCCTGCCTCAGATTCTGTGTCTCCCTCTCTCTCTGCCCCTCCCCCACTCATGCTCGCGTGCTCTCTCTCTCTCTCTCTCTCACTCAAAAATAAAAATAAACACTGAAAAAAATTTTTAAGTCTTACTTTATGACTTCAAAATAGTTGTGCTTTTTAAAAGCCAGATATTCTGCAATCTAGTTAACAGTATTGTACCAACGTTAATTTCCTGGTTTGGGTATTTCACTAGGTCACAGAAGATGTCACCAATAAAGGAAGCTGGGTGAAAGGTTTGTGGGACTCTGTGAACTATTTTGTAATTCCTTATATTTCAAAATAAAAAGTTAAAAAAAATGTAAAATCAGTGACAGTTCAGTTCCCTCAAATTCTGAAAAAAGCAAAAAATGCCCAGATTGTGTAGCTCCAGGCATCGAGGGAGAAGAGAACTGGCAGAAAGGGAGTCAAGAACTCTGTGGCAGTTTGCACGCGGTCCTAACATCTTTGCTTCTTGCAAATGACACACATGTACACACAGAAATTTGCATGAATCCTGTACCCGTGGAAAAAATGGAATCAGGCTCAAGCTGTGTTTTAATTTAGGGGGAAATGATTCTATTTCTGGGCTTTGGAGAGATCCTTAGGAGAACATCCACGGGTCTGTAGTCTCTGTCTTTCTTAAAACAAAAGAAGGGAAGGACAGTCACACAGAGGGCCGTTGAGGGCTCCAAGAGGTCCACCCTGACCCTGGCTTTCCCTGGGGGAAAAGCAGCACAAAAATAGGCGAGTACTTGAGAAGGTCGCTGCCCGTCTTGGGGTGCCCAGCATTTATTAGACACTCACAGCGGTGACAGTGTGCCAGACGCTCCAAGAGCAGGCTGCACTGGGATCTCAATGATCTTGGGTCCAGCCAGGCAAGAGGAGCGGGTGGGCACATAGCTGTCATCATGCTGTTCTGTGCCCGGCGTCACAATGAGTATTGCAGAGAAAAAGCTCCCACGCCCAAGAGCTTGTAACCTAAGACCAGAGCGGGGAATATACATGTAGTAGAATAAAAGCAGGGAGCTAAGAGAGAGGTGGTAGGTGAGAGCCGGCCATGGGTAGGTCCGTCTGCGACAGTGGAAAAGTCTGCACCTAATGGGGACACGTTAACTGGCAATTTCATGTTCATCTCGGGGTTCTTCAGTTTTTCTCCGAGTTCAAGAGGACACACGAAACAAAATCGACAGCTCTCATTCCTTCCTACACGCCACAAGTATTCACGGACAGCCGCTGCCCCACGGAGTCTGAGGACAAGTAAGGTGCGGTCCTTGTCAGAACTATGATTTCACTTCTGAACGTGGCAGGGCCCCCACAGCGTGCGCACACGCACACACACGCTCACTCATTCCTACCTTTTTTTCCTTACAGCTACTGAACCTGAGGTTCAGAAGTATTAAATTACTCGCCTGTGATCACACGGCTAATGAGCCGAGGAATAAAAAAACATGATCATCGACTAGCCTGGTATTCTTTCAACTTTCTCCCAACTCAGTCACCTTCCAAGTGAGATTTCCTTCCCAGTAACGATGCCCATGGTGAAATCTTGAATCTGAGTGGCTTTGACGACGCTCTCAAAATTACTTCGTATTTGGCTATGATGTGGAAATAAGACGAAGAATCATCAAACAATGCCAGCCCCCCCCAACCCTGGCCAAGAGTCACACACCTTTGTATTTCCGCAGGCACCCCACCTTTCCATGTAGGATAGGCTCGTGGCCGCCAGCACAGGAGAGTACATTCAGAAAGAAATGACAGTTTTGTGAAATAAAACTGGATCGGCCTTAAAAAAAATAAAAAAGAGGCAGAGGAGACCTTGGGGTGCTTGTGTACTTCTCCAAGGTTTTAAGAGGTCCTAATTTAGTAAAGGGAAAGAAGAAATACTCTTACATCTACATTATTCAAATTATTAGAGAAATCCCAAATTTCTATTGTTAATAATACATTTTTTTAATGTTTATTTATTTTTGAGAGAGGGAGAGAGACAGAGGGTGAGTGGGGGAGGGACAGAGAGAGAGGGAGACACAGAATCTGAAGCAGGTTCCAGGCTCCGAGCTGTCAGCACAGAGCCCAACATGGGGCTCGAACCCACAGACCATGAGATCATGACCTGAACCGAAGTTGGATGCTTAACCGACAGAGCCACGCAGGCGCCCCAATAATACATTTTTTAAATGTTTATTTATTTTTGAGAGAGAGAGAGAGAGAGAGAGAGAGAGAGAGAGAGAGACAGCACAAGCAGAGGAGGGGCAGAGAGAGAGGGAGAGAGAGAATCCCAAGCAGGCTCCGCATTGTCAGTGCAGAGCCGGATGCGGGGCTCGAACTCACGAACCGTGAGATCATGACCTGAGCCGAAGTCAGACACTCAGCCAACTGAGCCCCCCCAGGCACCCCATTAATAGCATATTTTTACAGAATGGCTGCTTCATCCAGGTTGTCAATAGCATGACATCTCTATGAGGGCAGCACTCCCCTAGGGCCTACAAACGTAGCTTACGACTTTCTAGCGGTAAAAAGCAACAGGTGAAACTACTATCAGTTATATGTTTTAGTTAACTAAAATCATGGATCCCAAACATTGTCATTTCATCATGTTGTAACAAATTGAGGTGTTTTACATTCCGTGTTTTAGCCTACATCTGCGACCACCCTTCCAGATACCTAGAGTAAGAACCATCCCAGGAAAGAGGAAAGAGGAACAAAGGCTCTAGGAATAGGGAGCTTGATCTGGGGTAGGGCCGGGGCGAGTGGGGTGGAGGTGGGGGGTGGGCCCAGAACCAGGCGGCAGGATACGACCCGCTAGGGCAGGGAGGCCATATCCATGAACACATTCGTGTTCACGGATGTAGCCATCCTGGGTGTCTGCACCAGAGACACGTCCACGGCGAGCTCTCAACAAACACGGGTTGACCGAATGGAAATGCGTTTGAAGAGTGGCCTCTGGATGCTGTGCTAAGAACAGGTTATAGCAGGCAGGCAATGATCTTGGGATCATTGGAATAATCATAAGTTTCAAAATCCCTGGTCTGGATTTATAAGGAAGAGGGGGTGAATGAGAGCTTAAGAGACAGGCCCCTGCATGGAGATACGTTTCAAACAACTTGGCTCACAATTCCTCTTCCCTCCCTCCCCCAGATAGTGTTTATCCTTGCAAAACTGAAAGAGGAGGGCAGACCAGAAAGCTTTATTCTGGAAAATTCCTCTCAAAGGCTTGAAAACAAGAGGCGGGGGGCAGAAAAAGAGCTGGATGTTGGAACCCGTAACCGAGCTATATGAAGCGGGAAGGGGCCCTCATATCACAAAGAAAGCTATCGTCTGCAGTGAGAATAACTTCATGGATAATTCACTGAGGAACTGATGTCCCAGGATGTTGAGGCTCTATAAGTGGCCATACCAGTCACCCCCACTTTCTCCTTCCTCTGTTCCACCGTGCACACTAGCCTTCTAATTATCACTCGCCTTCTCTCGCAGAGAGAACCACCACTTACCTTCTCTCACAGAGCATTTCCTGGCGAGCTGCCTTGAACGTTCTACCCCAAGCAGCAGTTGTCATCTAATCCTCTTGGAAACGTACCAAGCGGGCAATCTATATTTATATACCACTGTCTTGCCAGCTCGGTTTGTGACTCGGTCTCCCAAAGCTGGACTCTCTCTGGATGCGCTGCTAAAACCCAATTCTACAGAGAAGCATCTGAGGACCCGACCCTCGGCCACACAGGCCCATGCGGGCAGAGCCAGCCACCCGAGAGGGCACGGCTGAGGGGCCGGCCCGTTCTCGCCCTCACACCTCCATCTGGCTTCTTTTCATTATAAGCATGGACATATGCCCTAGGACACTCGTGGCTTTGTTCCTTGCCAGAATAGTTTCCCAATGACAGCATTTTATAGACACAAAACAAAGAGAGGTTGAAGAAAACATCCAGGAGGGTAGTGAGACCCGGATAAACTGATGCGACATCTCTGGGTAGACCCATTGTGGGGCAGGGAGAAGCCATGGCTGCTATGAACCCCTGATGTCTCCTGTCTAAGGGTCTTCTACGACCCTCATGACACTTTCTCCCACGTCGCAGGTGAAAACTCCCCTCTGCTAAGAAAAAGACCAGGTGACTTCCCGAAGGTGAGAGATGTTGACAGTGTATCGCTGGATAAACGAACACAGGTCTGTTGGAGGAGGACACGTTACACATCTCCTGGCGCTGAGGTTGTTTTTGACAGTTCAGGCTGTTTCTTCATCGGTGAGAAAACCATTACTCAGCCATCAGTCACGGTGGGTAAAGAGGGCAGGGATGCCAAGAATAGCGTGCAACCAGCTGGACGGTGACAAAGCCTGCGAAGGAGGCCCTCGGCCTGGCAGCTTTCACCGGCCCGTGGCAAGCTCACGACAACACGGCTGTTCGCCAGATGCCCGTGCGCTTTACAGCTTCCAGGGGCACAGCGGTGCCAGCAACCCCCTGATACAGAAGGCTGGACGTGCACCCAGCCGCCCGTCACCCGTGTCTGGGACAGTATACACGGCCTACCTGGCCCCCGTCTCCCGTCCATCCCCCAATGCCAGTCACCTCTTTACGTAAAAAGACAGCGGGCGTACCGGCAGTATTCGCAATAGCCAGAAGTCCAAGTGTCTGTCTGCAGACGACTGGATAAACAAAGCGCGGTCTATCCACAGGGTGGAGTATTACTCGGCCATGAAAAGGAGCAGAGTGCTGAAGCACGCTGCGACACGGATGGGCCCCGAAACATCACCGTCACGGATCGGAACTGTGTTCTCCCAAAAGTCGTATGCTGAGCCCCAAGCCCCCAGTACCTCACCACGTGACTGGATTTGGACACAGGATCTTCAAAGAAGTTAAATGAGGTTAGGGTGGGCCCCAAGCCGACCTGACTAAGTCCTCTGTGAGAGGAGGCAGTTTGGACACGCACAGGGACTCCAGAGAAAAGACCATACGGGGACACAGCAAGGCAGCGGCCATCGACAAGCCAAGGAGAGAGGCCTCAGGAAAAACCAAACCTCAGCCTGGACTTCCAGCTTCCAGAACCGTGGGAAAATTAATTTCTGCCGGTTAGGAGTACTTTGTTACGGCCACCAGGGCAAACTAACACAATCACGCTAAAGGGAAGGAAACCAGACACAAAAAGTCATGTACCGCATGACTCCACTGACATACAATCTCCAGCATTGGCAAATCCATAGGCACAGAAGGCAGATTTGTGACTGTCGGGGCAGGGTGGAGGGGAGAAGGGGGAGGGGCTGCTTAATGGGGACGGGGCTTCCTTGAGGAAACATCCTGGAGCCAGACACAGGCGATGGTTGCGCCAAATGCCACTCAACCATGAGCCGTAAAACGGTTGGTTCTGTATTATGTGACTTTAACTGCTGCCAACCCCACCTATACCGGGCTGCAGGACCTCCCTCTCTGGACCTCAGTGCCTTCATCCGGTGGGCCATCTACATGGTCGCTCAGTCTCTCATTCTCCAATGATCCCAACTGTTCTCGATGAAATAGAAACTTGATAGTAATTACTGGAATAGAAACAGCTCAAAGCAGGGACAGTGGTTCATCCCTGTATCAGCGGAACCTACCAAAGCATCGGGCACGTACGAGGTGTTCGACGTCTGTGTGTTTGTTGAAGAGTGGTCTGACTACAACGACCCAGTGTGGCTCACATCGTGGACTGGAAGGGGTCCACTCCAGGAACCACAGGGCCCGGACGTGGGCGACGGCCACACGATGTGGCAATCCGTTGCTTCATCTGTAAAATGAGGGTAACACCTGCCTGTCTACCTTGAGAGGTGCTAATGAGGATCGAATCAGATATGAATAAAAACGCTCTCGGA
This sequence comes from Lynx canadensis, assembly GCF_007474595.2. NCBI lineage: Eukaryota > Metazoa > Chordata > Mammalia > Carnivora > Felidae > Lynx > Lynx canadensis. Next base: position 5,459,327 of record NC_044309.1, on the reverse strand, counting down.
AAGACTGCAGTCCTCCACAGCCATCCAAAGACCAGAATTTCTGAGTTGTCCTGGCCCACCCCAAGGTGGATGATTAAGATGTCTGAATAGACTTCCTCTAATCTTGACTGCTCTGGAATCTGGTCTCCATCCCTCAGTTTCCCCAGCAGATAGACTACATCTCTCCCGCCCCCAACGCAGCACCCACACAAAATGGGGGCAAGGGCCCTAGTTGGAACAACTGAGGCTCCTGACCCAGGACTCTGGTGAGAACGGAAACGGACATGCAGACCATCTTCTGCTCAGTATGGAAGCTCGTCATGGTGACGCATGGAGGGAGCCTGGGAGGAGAAAGTCGGGGAATGGGTCCTGTGTTGCAAGGCGAGCTCACGTGGCACGGCACGTGCAACTCTGGGATTGCCACATCAGGGCTGGCATCCTGGCCTTTCTCTGTTCCCCTTACACTTCTTCCTTCTCCCAGTGGAAAACATTCTAAAAATAGAGCTAAATCAAGGCCAACAATTTTTAATGCAGCTTTTGGAAAATAATGTCGGCTAAGCGTTGGAAACCCCCCACAGCTGGGCTATACTCGGGCACCGTGTTCAAATGAGAGCACAGGACGGTCTGTCGTCGCCGGTGGTAAGAACACACCGTGGCTCCACGTCCAGTTCTCGGTGATGCTTTCTCAAAGCATCCGAGCACGTACAGCGGGCGCAGCGGTTAGGGTACAAGATGAGTGGACTCCCGACATTCAGCCGGCTTCTCATAGATGGAACATCTCTGGCCACTGGGATGGGTTTGGTCATCACACAGCTTTAAATGGATTTAACTTCAATTATTTAGTATTTAACTTATACCCATAACTGATCACCGGGAGCACAGGAAACGCTAATGTTGAAATAACGAGTTAATGAGAACACGATAAGCCTCCGTGCAAAAAGACGTAAGAACCTACTTTAAGGGGTGTTCTACTGGCCAAACGTGGAACAATCTGAGCAGCGAAATGAGTGATAACAGTAATAGATTATAATCCCGAGAAAAATGAGAACCCCCGAATCCATTCAACTATTTATGGAAGGAAGGAAGGAAGGAAGGAAGGAAGGAAGGAAGGAAGGAAGGAAGGAAGGAAGGAAGGAATTCAGGAGATGAGATCCCTTTTCCTTTTGGCAGAATGCCAACTAACCAAGAGAGAAGGGAAGACAGAATTTGTGACTCATCGCTTGGGAATCACCACAGTAATTATCATTCCAGACAAGAATCACCAAGTGACTGAAAATCTGAGAAGAAACAGGATATATGCAGAGTCTCAAAATCTCTCTCCACGAAACACGCATCTGTTACAAAGAAGGAATAGTAACGTGCAACAGACAAGCCTGGCAGACGTCATCCTATGCAAGGATATCAAGGTTAGTATCACCAGAAACGGGACAGGGCAGTATCGTGTGTCTCTCGATTCGATAAGCCGAAGACACCACAACTTCTCAGGTAAAATACAGAACCTGGATCTAATCATAAAGAAGCAACAAGCCCACCCTGAGCGATCTTCTGAAAAACATAAAGGGCCTGGATCCTGAGGAGATACAGCAGGCCCGTGTTCATAATGGTGTTAACCACAGCAGCCAAGAGGTGGAGACAACGCAAATGTCCATCCACAGATGAATGGGTAAACAAGACGGGGTCTACGCGTGCAAGGGAGTATTAATATTATTCAGCCTTAATAAGGAAGGAAATCCTGCCATGTGCTGAAGCATGGACGAACCTGGAGGGCGTGACGCTGAGTGAAATGTGCCAGTCACAGTAGGACAAATACGGTCCGATTCTACTTCTCTGAGGTACTTAGGGCAGGTGGGTGGGTGGGTTGGACTGATAGAGAGATGGACAGATGGACAGATGGGTGGGTGGATGGGTTAGATCGATAGAGAGATGGACAGACGGACAGGTGGGTGGGCGGATGGATGGATGGATGGGCAGAGAAGAAACGAGGGAAAGAGGGAAGGAAGAAGAGAGAGAGAAAGGATCAAGCAAATAGGGTAAAATGTTAAGAATTGCAAAATCTGGGTGAAGCCTATCCCGGAATGCTTTGCACTATTTTTGCAGATTTCCTGCAAGTCTGAAATTATTTCAAAACGAAAACTTACAACCCAAAAGATGTTTAAGTTCACGAGGTGCACAAAACGGTAACGATTCTTCCGGACGTTCACTTCCCAAGGATCTTCCCCAGGTTCAGAAGCTGTATACGTGGGATCCACGTTCTTCTACAACAAACCAAGACATCGCTGATATTTCAAAACCTCATGTTGAAAGGTAACGTAGGGAAGGGCAGTCTTTTAGCGGGACTGACTGCCCAGGGCGCTGCCACTCAGGAAGAGGAGGGGACGGGCGCTAGGGAAACGCTAGCAGTCTCTACCACAGTATCCTGTTCTGAGGACACCATTTTCCAACACACATCTGTCAAGAGACATACAGTCATGTGTTATACGTTATTATATATTAACCAAGTGAGAAAGATATTACACTTTGCACTGGGTCAAGATCAGTGATGTTTCTGTACATTCACTCCCCAACCCTAACACGGACAAGGCCATTCTGGAATCTATCTGTTGAAAATTCACGTTGCCCTTGACCTACTGAAGCAAATCGAATAGCGTGCGTTAACTGTAAAATATAGGAAGCTAAAGCTTTAGTTCAATTTGCATAGAGACACCGCTCATTATGTGCCTACAGCCACCCCCCCTCCCCCCCCACTTCTTCCCGGCTGACTGACCCTTGATTTGGCAGATTGGGGGGGGGGGAGATAGAGATCCCTGATTTCACAGAAAGCCGCTTTCCATGCTGACTTCTCCACGGGGATAAGCCATGATGGGGCTCATCCGCTCCCCCTCGCAGATGACAGTGTGGATGGGACCGTATGACCAGCTCTTTATAACAGACAATACCTGACATCCCTCTGGCGAAGCCGCTCTCGGTCAGGCTTTCTGTTAGCTGCAGCCGAAAGCATTCCGAACCGGCGAACACATTGCGGGTGTCATCAAAATTTTACTAATGCGAACTTTGTAGTGAAAATGTTAATCATATGATCGAGAGTAGTGTTACCTAAAATCACTTCTGTACTGCACATCACCAAAAGCTTTGGATGTCGGCCTCACGGCATCCCTGAACGCAAAGTAGGCCGGCAACAGCCTTACTGGGGCCACCCCAGAACATGCAGCCGGAGGTCCTGCTCTTGAAGGATAGTCCGCAAGACGACGTCACCGTGAAAGGGGTTCCGGAGGGAGAAGCTGTCGCTGCAGGGCATCCAGGCGAGGTCTGGCCCCACGGAGTGGCTTGGCTGGGCCCTCAGACTGCGTACGAGTCCAGCCACACCAGAGGGAAGACACATGAGCCCAGAAGGGACAGCGTGGAGGCTCCAGTCTTCCTCCGAGGCCCTCCTCACCCCTTCAGTGGCCGGTTTGTACGGGCTGCCCTCTCCACCCTTAACAAACTTGCTTTCAGAAGAGAATCTGCACCCCCTCCCCGTCCAATTGTCTCTGACTGCTAAATGGCTCAGAGCATACCCTCTGCTGTGGTGCCCCACCTTTAGTTTTTATCCAGGCCTTACGCACAAGGAGGAGGTAGAAGGAAGAAAGAGCATGCCAGGCACCACTGTACGAGGCGGTGGGCACTTGCCTCTGGGTGGACTTGGGAATGGCCTCTCATGGCTTAGGTCTGTTTCAAGGGACTGGTCTCTTCCGGAGGGATCCGGGAGCCCCTCCACCTCCTGCCTTCTGGAGGGTTTCCCCCTTCCCTGCGGACTTGAGGGAAGTGGGCGGTGTCGCTCAGCGTCCTGGCCCAGGGATGCCCCAGATCACTGCCTGAGGAGATGGAAAGACACCCCAAAGACGGCAGAGGGCACAAGGCCGGGCTGGCAATGGCAAAGACGTGTGGGGAAAGCCGCGCTCACGCCAAGCAAGAGGGAACTCTCCAGGCATGGAGAGGCAGAGCCCTTCGCAAGGGCGTCCTTCGCTCTGCAGAAACCAAGCCCCCTCACAGAGAGAGAGAGAGGACCCTTTCGGTGACACGCTGCCACAGCGAGTCGTCAGAAACTCGTCACCAGGGAGGAAGAAACAGAAAGATAAAAGCCAGAGCACGTGGATGTCAGAGGACACGGGCGGTGTCACTGTCAATGTAAGTGAGTTCTTTGAGAACCGCAACGCACCTTATGTAAGATGCGCTCCTAACAGCCAAATGTGGTGACAAGGAAATTATACACAAAAGTAGTGCTAACGGGATCTTAATTTTCTAAAACTTATTAGGTATTTCTACACATCAGAAATGATACATCTTGGTGGTTGGATAATAGGTAATTTTCCTTTTTTCAATGTTTGTTTATTTTGAGACACAGAAAGTGAGAGAGAGAGAGAGAATGCACACAAACAGAGGAGGGGCAGAGAGAGAGAGAGGGAGAAGGAGGGGCAGAGAGAGAGAGAGGGAGAGAGAGAGAGAATCCCAAGCAGGCTCCATGCTGTCAGCACAGAGCCCGACTCGGGGCTTGATCTCACACCCGTGATGAGATCATGACCGGAGCCGGTATCAAGAGTCGGATGCTAGGCGCACCTGGGTGGCTCAGTGGGTTAAACCTCCAACTCTAGATTTCAGCTCAGGTCATGATCTCATGGTTCATGAGTTCGAGCTCCACATCAGGCTCTGCACTGTCAGTGCGGAGTCTGCTTGGGATTCTCTCTTTCCCTCTCTCTCAAAATAAATACATAAACTTAAAAAAAAAAAAAGAAGGGAAGAAAAGAGCTGGACACCTAACCAACTGAGCCCCTCAGGCACCCCGAATTTTAATTTTCATTTTCGCTTTGTGTGTGTGCCTTCCTGTATTTCAAAATATTTTATAGTAACTATAATATAATAGTCTAGTAACTACTTTATAATCATAATAGCAATCAATCATCATTAAAACAGCTACCATTTATTGAGCACTTATTCTGGGCCAGACCCTGTGCCCAAGTTTTGCAAATGTTTTCCCAACAACTCACTGGAAAGTAATAGTGTCACTACTTTCAGAGAAGGAAATCCAGGATTAGAGAGGTAACACTCTTATATCAGGGTCACACAACAGGGATTCCAATACAGATTAGATCTGTGCCCTGCTGGCCTCCAGAAACGAAGTCTTTTTTTTTTTTTTTTTTTAAAGAATATACATATAAATCTGGCAAAGGAGACAAGAAAGGAAGAAGGGCACAGGTCTGCGATGGAGAAGGTCTGCCGGAAACCTCAGGCAGGAAGGGCCACCGGGAGCCCCATGTCACTCCAGAGGAGGCGCTGCCTGGGAGCACCCCCCCCCCCAACTAACCGAATAGCAGCTGACATGTATAAATGAGGGTTCCTTCCACCAGGTCCCACAACTGAGAGATCTCTGCGTGTCTCTCTGAGACGCTGCGTGCACTCGTTTGAAGAGCCTGTGGGCCAGCTCAGCCCTTTCCATATGAAACAGAAGAGTGGACCGCTTGGTCCCAGGTCACGTTGTGACCTCTGGGACGCTGGAGACATTGTACAACTTGGATGGCTCTGCCTGAAACGATGAGCCTCTCAAGTGATTCATAGTTCAAACTGGGTATCACCCAGGTCTTATGCAGGAAAGAGGGGCCAGAGGCTCCCGACAGTGACTGCACCCCCGGAAACGGAGCCAAGGTCAGAGACATCAGCTCTGGACGCTGTGGCATCCGTGTAAAGTGGATGAGTTGAGCCCATCCTGGGATGCTTCGTAAATGGATTAAGGACGACACCAGCGGGCTGTTTCTGCAATCCTCCCCAAAGCAATGAGAACATCAAATGAGGAAGTACGGAAGGAGCTGGAAGTCCTCACAGGCAGACAGGAAATGTGACGCTTCACAGGGAAGCCCTCTGGGGCCCTCTGGTCACCGAAGTATTCCTTCCACTAGAGTCCACAGGAAAGCCAGACTTGGCCTCCTGGCTCTTTACATCAGCTTGTCTATCTCGGGTTTCAGGAAACTGAGATGCCAGGCTGCTATGCCGGGTAACCTGGGGGGGGCTGGGGGAGTGAACAACGCAAAGCCGATCGTTTAGTCTGAACCACAATATCGATTGCTGGCTTTCCACATCTGTGCTGTGTAAGAATCCTCCACGGAGATTTTTAAAAATACCGAGTCTGTGAGGCACCTGGGTGGCTCAGTCGGTTAAGCGACCGACTCTTGGCTTCGGCTCAGGTCGCGATCTCACGGTTCGTGGGGTGGAGTCCCACCTCGGGTTCTGAGCTGCCGACTGGAAGCCTGCTTGGGATCCTCCCTTTCTCTGCCCCTCCCCCCCCTCAAAAAAATACTAATAAATAAATACCTAGTCTGTAAACCCACGCTAGACCTATTAGATCAGAACTGGTGGGTGGGTTTCGGGCTTTGCAATTTGATAAAAGCTTCTCGAGTGAGTCCTGAGGCTAGCCAACGATTCCCATTCCCCTTGTCACCACACCTAGCCACGGCCCCAGCCACGCGCTGAGCTTCAGGCTGGCAGTACAGGAATAGGGAAGCCACACAGGACACCTGACCGCAAATACCTGCTACCTTGTTGAGGGACAGATGCACGGGAAGAACTTCCCGAACAAAAGCATAGCGGGGTCTGGAGGTATCCCGGAGAGATTTCGGAGCAAAAACTCGAGGGTCTAGAACAAGTGAACCCTTTGGAGTTGATGCTCCTGCTCCGTCTGCCGCTGATTTTTCCGTGGCCTAGGACAAGCCATTTAGCTACCTTGAAACCTTTTTGTTTGTTTTGTTTCTGAGCATGGAGAACGGGGTTGGCCTTCTCAAAGAAGGCTGGATAAACTCTTAGGATTCTAAAGTACTAGGTAGTTTCCAGAGAAAATTCCTTCCCGCCTGCTATCACGGGGATAAAAAAGTCCCCTGAGAGGTCACTTATCCCACCCAGGACTTCACCCAACAGACAGAGAGAACACTGGAAGTCCCCGGTGGGCGCGGCAGGTGTGGCCGGAAAGGGCTGAGTCCACTGGGATGGGAAGGGGTGTGTGTGCCCGTGTGGGCACACATCCGCACTCAGCTGGCTCCACCTCCTGGGCCTCAGGTGAACGGGACGGGTTCATGGGGACAGACAACCACTCTGGCTGACCCCGCCGTGCAGCAAGCAGGGCCCCAGGGGCACCGGTGAGGTATTGCACTGTCTGGCAGAGACCCAGCCCTCTGCCCTCCTGGCCCTGGACCCAGACCGGAGGTCGAACCTCACCCACATCTGGGCACAGTCCAGGGGTCTCCCCTCCCTCTCCCTCCTCCGCTGGCTGCACGGTCAAGGCTCCCTATTCCCAGCCTGCTACGGCGGGGGCCAAGCAGAGGACCAAGGCCTGGGGGTGCCGAGCAGGGGGCTTCTGCCCTGCCATTCCCAGCTTACCGGACAGAAGCCTCCTGCCCTGCCAATTCCGCTGCACCCTCGAGGGAGGTACAGGGTGCCGGTGTGGAGAGCTGGCCCGGGGGGAAGGTGGGGAAGGGGCCGCACCTGTGATTCAGGAGCCCCTGCTTGTCTCGGAAGTGGCATCGGGATTCAAAGCTGCCCCCTCGCACGCCGCACTCCTGCACAGTTACTTCTCCTTCCTCCTCCCTTCCTCTTGTTCCTGACACATGCATGCACTACCCAGTCTCCCTCTCACCAATCACACTCTGTTCCTGCATCAGAAACTTCCATGAATTCCAACTTATTGAACTCTATTATGCGTAGGAGGGGAAAAAACATCTGATCAGGGAAATTCATACTAAGATGTGAATGGCTGCATTTCAGTCGCCAAGTAGCTTCTGAATTTCTCCATCCTCTGGGAGGAAAACCAAACGAGTCCATCAACCCTGTCAGAGTTTACTGAAGAGCTAGGAAATCGGTCACAAGGGGAGCCATCACAGAACAACGGAGGGTTGAAGTACCTCCGTGTAGGCTGACTACCAGAGCCCCCGAGTCGCCTCCCAAGTGCAGGAAACACAGCCCCTCGAGAGCATGCGGTCCGGGCGCTCCCGCCCGCCTCCTGGAGCCCTAGCCAGACGGGAGCCACAGCTCCTGGGCTGCCTTCATTCCCGACCTCATCCCAACCCGTGCGATCTGCTTCCTATGTTTAGATTCCAGGTTCTGCAGCTCTGATAGATTTGCAAACCACGATCTGCTTCAAGCCATCGATTTTAAGGAAAGTGTATCCAGACTGAGGTTATTTGCTGGACATACTCACAGGTAGTAGGAACTAGGACCAGAACCCAGGCTTCCTGTCACCCAAGTCATCTGTTAAACAGAAGTGTTACATGTAAAAATGCACAGTTTGGGGGGCGCCTGGGTGGCTCAGTCGGTTAAGCATCCGACTTCGGCTCAGGTCATGATCTCGCGGTTTGTGGGTTCGAGCCCCGCGTCGGGCTCTGTGCTGACAGCTCGGAGCCTGGAGCCTGCTTCGGATTCTGAGCCTCCCTCTCTGTCTGCCCCTCCCCTGCTCATGCTCTGTCTCTCTCTGTCTCTCAAAAATAAACAAATGTAAAAAAAAAAATACAGAGGATGGATGATATATTTTTTAAAAAATACAGTCACGGGCCGCCTGGGTGGCTCAGTTGGTTCAGCGTCCAACTTCGGCTCAGATCATGATCTCATGGCTCATGGGTTTGAGCCCTGAGTCGGGCTCTGTGTTGACAGCTCAGAGCCTGGAGCCTGCTTCAGATTCTGTGTCTCCCTCTCTCTCTGCCCCTCCCCCTGTGCTTGCTCTCTCTCAAAAATAAACATTAAAAAAATGTAATAAAAAAAGGCAGTTTGATAAATGCTCCAAAAAACACACCTCAGCAACCATTGCTCAGCTCGAGAACTAGGTCTTTTACCAGAACCTCAGAAGCCTCCCATGCCCCTTGCCAGTGCACACCCCCAGGGTAACCAGAATCTTAACTTCTAACAACACGGATTAATTTGTATGGTTTGGACTTTGTATCGGTGGAACAGCACATTATGCGTTCTGTTGGGTCTGGGTTTATTCACTCAATATTTTGCCCAGAAGGATCTTCCATGTTGTCTCGCGCAGCTCAGATTCCTTCATTACCGTCGATCTACACTACTGCATTGCAGAAATACACTACAGCTTATTTATGCACGTTGACGGTACCTTGACTTGTTTCTATTCGGGTTGCTCTGTTAAGTAATGCTGCTGGGAACTTTCTCGTACATGTCTTAGCGCACACGTGAAGGTACTTTTGTAGGGTTTCTACCAATAAGTGGAGTTGCTAGACCACAGTACGTGCATCCATTCCGTAAATACTGCCAAATGCTTTTCCAAAGTGATTATATCAATTTTCACTCCACATGAGAGTTCTTTTTCCTCTGTTCTGGTATGGAGTAGTGTAAAACAGGTTTAGAGTAAGATCTGACTATCGCTTTGATTCGTATTCCTAGATGATTAAGGAGGTCGAGTGGCTTTTCATTGCTTCCTGGCTACTGGAGTATCTTCTTTTATGAACATCATAAAATATGTTAACTGTGGGGCGCCTGGGTGGCTCAGTTGGTTGGGCGGCCGACTTCGGCTCGGGTCATGATCTCGCGGTCCGTGAGTTCGAGCCCCGCGTCGGGCTCTGTGCTGACAGCTCAGAGCCTGGAGCCTGTTTCAGATTCTGTGTCTCCCTCTCTCTGACCCTCCCCTGTTCATGCTCTGTCTCTCCCTGTCTCAAAAATAAATAAAACATCAAAAAACATTTTTAAAACAATGTTAACTGTTTCCATGATAGGCTGTTTTTGGTCTGCTTGGTTTGTTTTTCCTTTCTCCCCAGTGACTTTTGTGGATCTATACATGTGGGAACAAAACCCTTTCCTGAGTAAGGGCTCTGTAGCCAGACTACCTGGGTTACTTTCCAGCTCTAGCGGTAACTGGCTGTCATTCTGGGCTGGCTGAGTCCTCTCCGGACCCCCACGGTGCCGTCTGTAAGGTCGGATGAGGGGAACAGGACCTCAGAATGCGTCAGTGAATGAATGCATGCCAGCACCCAGGACAATCTGGGCACATCAGAAGTGCTCAACACGTTGGGATTTTTACCGCTACACCTAGCATTCTGTCCCCAAAAGTGCCCAAAACCGCCAAGAAAGAGGAGGGCACGTCCCAAGACTGAGACGAAATTTCACAATTTGTCAGTCACGTATCACCACCTGAATAGCGGCTTCATACTTCTCCCTGCTAAAAAGAGACCTTTGCCTCGTGTGTGGAAACCAAAGAAGAGGTGGCTCTGGTGTTGGGTAGGGAGGCTGGGGCCAATTCATCCCCACTGAAAAGAAACAAAACGGAAGCGGTCCGCGAGGACACAAGGACCACGCGCCCGCGCACCACCCGCAAAGGCTGCGGAAGAGGAATGCCGTGTCCACGCAGCCGAGGACACCCCCTGGCTCCCCCAGGCCCGCCCCCACCCCCGCCAGCCCTCTGGCCTCAGGGGACACTCACAGCCCGGGGGCCCTGAAACAAAGGGAAAGTGCTCGGTGGCTCACCCAGGCCTGCCCGGGCCTCAGTCCTTGCACTGTGGTCCGGTGTCAGCAAAGCCTGGCTCCAGGGACCAAACCGACCTGACGACTGGGCCTAAGACCTCAGGCCAGATGGCCGCCCCAGGCACTGCGGCCGTCCCCAGGGCCCCTTCGCTGTACTGACACAGTAGGCTGTGTGGCCAGACAGGAAGAGGTCAGGGAAGTCTCAGCTTTTCTGGGAAACAGGCCTGGGTCAGCGACATGTGCTCTGAGACCAGGTCTACCGCGAGACCGGAATGAGTCACAGGGACCGAATCCTCTTATCTTGCACACAGGGAGACTGAGGCTCCGGGAGGTCTGCAGGCAAAGGACGGGCTTTGGGGTAAAGGCCCACCTGGTACCACCGATTCCTCCTTTCGTTCGACCTACGGGTTCAAGCACTGCCAGTCACCACGGCCAAGGAGCCCCCGATCCCATCTTCCGCGTGGTGCTCCCACTGGTCATCAGCGTTTGTGCCGCTGCCTTCTCCACCGGGATGAAACCACAGGGCCTCGCCCAGACCACAGGCCGCGCCCTTCCCACCCCTAGCCAGCGCCCACACCTGGGACACCCTGGGTTCCTGCAACAATGCTTCGTCTGTGCTTCCCCCGCTCAGAAACCAACACCGGCTCCTGGCTTCCTCCAGGGCTCCCCCCCCCCCCCGGGAGGGGGGAGGAGTTCCTGAGCAACCTCTCTCCCCTCACCCCTACCTCCACTCTGCTCTGTTCACCTGACCTGCTTCTTCCCGCAAACTCCCTCCTCCAGTACGTTTCTGCCGTTCTCGAGCATTCCTCCAGAAACCCCTTCCCCTCCTAATTCCTACCCGTCCCACGCGTCCCTTAGCATCCCTCCCGGCCGCGGCCACCAGCTGCCATCTCCACGCCGCGGCAAACGCTGGCGTCTTGTTGGCTCCTGGGGCGCGCACGCATCTGCCGCGTGTGTTCTCACCCGCAAGCTCGAACACCCTTCCCCGTGTCCAGCCGTCTGCAGTTCGGGTGGAAAAACGCACACAGCCAGCAACGCCGGCGGCCTTCTCAGCGAGCTCTCCGTCCACCCGGCCCGGCCCCCGAGGACGGCAAGACCGCCACCGCTGCCTCTCCAGGGCCGCCGGCCCGCGGGGACGCGGACCCAAGCGAGGACAGCGATGGCACGGCTTCTGTTCTCAGGTGCGGCAGGGCCGGGTGGACGGGCCCAGACAAGGCTCGATCCTGCCACAAGACGGGGGAGGGGTTCGTGAGCTCTGAAGCGGGCGAGGGGAGGGCTGCGGGGGATCGGGGGCGAGAGAGAAGGGGGCGTCCGGGGGCGGGGGGGAACCCGGGAGCGTCCAGGCCGTGAGCGAGGGGCTCTGGGAAGACCCGAATGGCGGTGGCACGTGACGGCCGACGGATAGCAGCCCGAACGAGGCTTACCAGGTGAAGACACAGAACCGTGGGAGAGGCCCTGTGTCGGGAGGGACAGGGCACAGGGGCCCCCGCATGCCAGGCAGAGGTGCAGGCCCTACTTCTGCTCCTCCTCCTCTGTCGAGTTGTCTGGCCTCGGGCCAACCTGCACATGGCTCTAGTCCTCAGGGCCTCGATGGACATGTCTATCCTTTTCCCCACGTCCACCGGGGTGACCCTGAAGACTCGGACCGTGCCCTTGGAAAACCACCCCTAGCGAGGGGACCCATCACCCTCCCAGTGTCCCTGGTCCACAGACCCCCGGTCGTGAGCTCCAACTAACGGTGCTGGAAATCACACCTCTTGTGGCTCCCTCCTAACCCGGAAGAAGCCTGTGCCCACTGACCACTGGGTCTCTTTAGAGACCTGAGAACTTAGTGTCTGGACTGCAAGATGACTGAGCCCTGACAGGGTGCATCCACGGGGCGCCTGGATGTTTACCTGGAGGATGACCTTTCCTTTGCATGGTGTAGACACGGAGGCGGAGGTCCTTTCCCACACCCAGGGCCAATCCCTTTTGCTCCAGGACGTGTCACATCGCCCTGGCTGTCACATTGTAGGCTTGAGGTTAAGGAGTCAGAAAACCTGTTTTCAAAGGGACTCTCCCCGGGCCGTGTCTGGGCTGCGCGCCACAGCCCAGAGCACCGTCAGATTTACCCGGAGTTCGTGTGCCCTACGTAAGTAACCCCCTTTTGCAAACCGATCAGCTCTTCGCCATTGTAAGATGTCGTCATGAGGCCACTGAGCTTTTTCAGGCCAGAAGGGGATTCGAGGGGAAAAGCTGGATGCCTTCCAAGGCAGGATGTGGGCATGAGGGCAGGGAGCGTGGTTTCTAAACTGGCTGCATCTACCGGCCCCTCCTTTCTCAAACTAGCGCCCCCAAACCTGAGCTCTCACACCCAGAAGGCCGCTGACTCTGGGGTCTCCCACTGGAGAAACCTTCAGAGCAAGCAGGCCAAACCCACATCCAGCCTCTGGCTCAGAACAGGCTGGGAGAACCACCCTTCTCACCTCCCATCTGCTTCCTTTTGGCTCTTGGCTCAGAGGGTAAATGGTCTAAACGCTAATGCAAAGCCACAATCACATTGGGTGAAAAGAAAAGGCAAGCCCAACTCTAAGAAATCCACTTGAAACATAAAGATGTAGCCAGTTAACAGTAAAACCCACCACACAAACACTGATCAACCGGAAAGGGAGTAAGCAAAGTCAATTTCAAAAGAAACAATTTTTGTGGGGTTCAAGAGGGACACTTGACCGTGATGACACCAGCTGGTCTGGCAAGAAGACATGGCAACTAATGAGCACGTCTCGAGGATTATCTTTATTGAGTCTCAAACGTATTAATTACCATCATCTCTATTTGGGTCGGATCTAGGAAAACTTCCTGCTGTCGGCTTACTGATTTCCCTGCTGGCAGCTTCCTCCCCGTCTTTCTCTTGCTACTCTTGGTCACCCCTCAGAGACCCTTCGGCCAGTCAACCTTCCCTGCCGCCCCTTCCGTGGGCCAGCGGACCCTCCCACGGCGCAGTGACCTGACCCCGGTATGGCACTCAGCAGTCTGGTAAATGCATCTTTGCTTCTCCATCCCCCTCCTTCAGGCCACCGACTGTTTTGTTCATCTCCGAATCCTGAACGCTGAGTACCAGACACATGGCCTTGCGCGATGAATGCGCGAATGAGAACTTAGGTCCTCAAACACCCAGGCCTCTGGACTCTCACTGGCTCCCAGGACATGGGCAGATTTGGTTCAAGCAGAGAGAACACTGGGCACGCAGTCGGAGGAGTGTGCCCTGTCCTACTACTTACAAGCCCTGTGATCTCAGATACGTGACTCGGCCACTCAGGGCCTCCGTTTCCTCACCTGCAAGCTGGTGACAGAAGAGTGGCCCCGCAAAACAGCCACATTAAAGCAGCAGTGTTGAAATGCACTGGGCAGATGTTGGCTAACATCAGAAGCAGCAGGTGCCGTATTACCCGTGTCACCAGTGCCACGAATGAGGGCAAGGAAAGCCAAGGAAGGCACTGACGTCCGCCAGGTACGGAACAGCGAGAGGCAACAGCCGCCTGTGTGGTGAGCACACCTGTTCTCCACACTTCACAGACATCAGCTTTTCTCTGCTGCACCCAGCACCTTCCCTTTCTGTGAAGTGGGGTCCAGGTGGTGTCTGGAAGAAGCCAACTGACACCACGTGACAGGTGACAATGACACATCCCTTATGGGAACGGATGTGGGCAAGTTGCTCCGCGGTGCACGGGACTTCCTCGCAGCGTCAAGAGCAAGGCCCTGGCGTTCCAGGAAAGGAAAAGCCAGAGCATCTGCCCCTGACCCCCTGGGGGCCTCCGGGTTTCCCTGCGCGTCTAAGACGCCAAGTGCGAAACTGCGGCAAAAAGAGGAAAGAAAAGCATGGATCTCATGCCTCCTGGGTCAGTTCCAACCGCAGAATGCAGGGCTCCAGCCCAGAACCAGGGAATCCAAGTGTGCATGTTAGCAACATCATCAACCATCCTGCGCGTCCTCGTTTGAGAAGCACAGGCTGTTTCCCCGCCCGGTTTTCTCTGACCACAAACTATTAGCTCTCAAAAAGGCAGTTTTTAGTTGTAAATTATATACACATGCTGCTGTGCTGTTATACTGTATAGATCATAAAACTGAAGCCAGAATTATATGTGTAAAAGGATGCGCTAAAATAAACACAAAAAGGAGCTGTAAAAGTACTCTTTTGGGGGCCACAGAAGGACATGGGGTATGCCCCGTCTGTCCCGACTCCTGGATTAATGGAACTGGTACCAGTAACCTCTTTTCAGAAAGTTCTTACTCCTCTGTCCCCACACCCACCCAGCTTCAAGGCCACCACCTCCTTACGCTCCTTCTATCTCGCGATGCCCCCCACACCCCACTTTTGTTCTAATCTTCCCATGTGGCATCATCAACAGTCCCAGGAGTCTTTGTGGCTGTGAGTTTCTAGTCCCATTTAAATGGAGATCTCCTGCACTTCACTTGCGGAAAGACTAAGAAAGAAAACATAAAGGAGGGGCCAAGGGGAGCAGGGCAGAATCTGGGAGATTCTGGGGTTTCTTTTTTTATGTTAAAATACTTAGTGTTCTTTCTCATTTCTAGATCACCAAACGACCAAGAAGTCGCTCAAGATAAAGTGATAGTCAAGAGCTACAGTGGTTTTTAAATTGCTTCTAGGCATGCCACCACCACTGTCCTGGGATAAGCATCTATTTCTGGAGCTCTGGTAAATGTGACTCTTCTGCTTGAAACCAAAACCATGGCCTCCTCATTAGAGAACCAGAGGATGGGCCCCCAGGGCACACAAACCCCAACCCCACCCTTCAAAACCACCACAAGTCCAGGAAAATCGACGCAAAAAAAAAATTCCCCAGATGTGACTAATTTAAGGTTCCTACAAATAGAGAATAGGAGAAGTCTTTCCAGAGAGCAAGCCACACATACTACCGATCGATAGTTCAACGTCCTTTCCCCAAGACGCTGGGAGAGGCTTGAGGAAATGCACATCCATTAAATAACTATAACCAACCCTCCCCTGAACCTCCCTGAGCCTTGTGGCCAATTTCGTACGCAAGAGCTCAGCAGCTGAGATATCACCCCGCAGCGTAACACGCAGAGGGTACCAAATTGTTCCCGAGTATTTTCAAAGGCTCTGCACACTAGCAAGCTTTTGTCTGGACTACAGCAAACTATCCCGTTTCTCCCGGCCCCTCGGGCGTCCCCACGCCAGCAGACAGCAGGGGCAAGTTCACCTCCAAGGCAGCCTAAGGCACAGATACGAAGGCCCAAGAGCGACAACATCAAAAGCCGCAGGGGAAGACGGAAGACGGTACTGCTCAGGGTCTGCTGACGCCCCGCCTCCTACCCCTTCTAACCAACCGCACTGACTCCGCCCACCTTGGAGCCGCCTTCTTCCTCCGTTCTCTAAAATTGAGACCCAGCTCTGCTCGTCGCCACCAGAGACCCCATCACAATCCCCCGGGTAGAAGAATGAGAAAGAATGGAAAAAGTTCTGCTCCCCAGGCACGTGGCCACCCAACCAGCTACCTCGTGGCAAAAGTATGAGAGGGCGACCAGCCTGGTAGAGAAGTGTGGGGGCAGGAAGGAGAGGTGTTCCACTAAGGACCACTTTGGGAGGGGCTGTCCTGGGTGGGAGTCAAGGCCATGCAGACTGCCTGGTTTGAGGACCAGTTAGCACATGGGGCAGGGGCACCTGCTGTGCCGACCACCCATCCTGGAGTCCTCCAGCCCTTTTAAGCTCAACGGAAGCGGTGCTGACAGCAACCACAGAGCGGTCACTGCGAGACTGAGGGCTCCTTCCGGTCGGGAACAAACAGCCGCGGAGCCTGGAGCACCAAGCATATGCCAGCATTAGGCATGGTTGGGGCCTAATCCTCACAACCACCCCGCGCCGTTGACAAGTGAGGACACTGAGGCACAGAGAGGTGAAGGAACTTCTCCAAGGTCACACAGCTCCTACCTGGCTGGCGTCTGAGCCCAGGCAGTCTGACTTGCAGAGCCCAGAGACAACTTTTCATTCTTGCTATCCCTCCCTGCTGCAGCAAGAGCCTGAGGGGTTCCATGTCTGCCCCTTATTCATTAATACAAAGATGGCGGGGTCAGGGTGGTGGTGACCAGGGAGCTGTGCTGGGGGGGGGGGGGATGTTGGGGTGGGGACAGCGAAAGGCCAGGGAAAGAACAATGCATCTGAACTTTTGCTCCTACCCTCTCCCTAAGTTTAAGCCTTAAAGCCCACCATTAGGATGCCATCCCTTGAGTTAAAGATCTTTGAGATCAGTTAAAACGAAAACTGAGCTACGATCCCTTAAAGAATCATCGTTAAGGAAGGATCTGAGAGAGGAGAGAGAACGCAGGAGAGTACTTGCAGGCAGACAGAAATATTTCACCTTCTCTGCATCACTGCTTAGATCTTAATCTTATATGTAGGCACTGCTTAGCTGGGCTGGACTGGCTACCTGGGAGATCTCCGCGCCCTTAATACCCCGGAAGCAGAGGACACACGTTAAGACCCAGGGGATTAGGAAGGAATAACCAGAGCCTTACTGAAAGGAAGGTACACACCTTCTAGATCTCTGAAAATTATGTCCAGGGCAGAGAGGAGACCACTCTGCTTCCAGCAAATTCCTCCAGGAGAAGAAGGCTCAGTTTGGTATTTTCTGGCTGGGTTTTGATAAGAAACTGTAACCTGGTCTGCTGGAGAGCCAAGAAAAACCAGATATTGCCTCTTTATACCCATTCCATACTCCTACCTTCCTTCCAGGGATGCTATTATGGGTTTTGTTTTGGACAATTCAATACATGCACGTGAGACAAAAGGAGATTCCTAAAGACCTCTTGTGAAGCTATTAATTCACAAAATGACTCCCGAACTTCAGAGAAAGTTCCCTCCTGGATGCATCTGCCCTACAGGCTCGAGGTCAGCAGTATCAGACCCCGAGGGCCACAGCTCAAATCCGAGCAGCCCAGGTCCTTCCCTCCTGACCTTTCCAGACACCACACCTGGCACTGCCTAGAGGGCCGAAATGAACCCAGGTTACTCGCGCATCTACTCATCTACTCCTCCTCATCTACTCCTCCGCGCTTACTGCACTGGTCCCACTTTTAGTCTGGCCTAGGCAGAAGGGCTGGATAAGGAAAAGGGGTATCAGATTTGAAAAAAGGAAGGGCTAGGAGGCAGTAAGGACGTTGGATGACAGCTGGATACTGTGATCACATTTGTTAAACTCAAAGTCAAGATTATTGCTTTAACCAGGCGGAGAGCACTCACAGGCACAATGGGTAAGAGATGTACCCTGCTGGAAATTTTCACTTGCAGGGAGATAGGTGGCCTCCTCCCTCTGGCATCCTCGTCTGGCCCGGGGCAACCTCCCTCTTCAACCCAAGTAGAGAATCAGTGACACGGCTAAACACAGCTGAACGAATCCTCCAGTCCAATGGGTTCCAGCGATGCAGAAACTCTTTGGCACTACGCCCAAAGTAACCCATTCCATTAAAACAAATGCATCACGAAAGGCAGAGAGCAGCTTTGCAGTCCTAGCAGATCGAAATTCCAATCGTGGCTCTGCTATTTTCTTACTGATACATGCAAACACCTAGCTGTACCTGGTTCCCGGGGAGAACCCAACATTTGTTCCTGCCCCGTCTCTGTAATTGACCTGAAATTCACCTCCTGTAAACAGCTCTGTTCTGTCCCCTAGGGCAGCACGAGACCAGTCAAATCTGATCACATGAGTCTTTCAAATACTTGCAGACAGGCTCACAGGCCCTCGGGGCCCGTCTGGTCTGAGCTAAACATCCCCAGTTCTTCAAGCACCTCTCCTAGGACTTGGTTTCCTGACCCTTCACCAGCTGAGTCACTCTGCAAGTTAACTCCAAGCCCTCCTAAGGAAGAGTCCGTTACAGCCAAGGTCCCAATTCATTCTAGGCCATGGGGCCGGGACCAGTGGGGAGGGGAGCGTGCCCCCAGCTTGTGGTCAGAGCCTGGGCCCCAAACCAGGGGCTGAGACAGCTTGCACCCAGGAGGTGGCTGCTGTGTCCCGGGACCACCGTGGCCCTCAGTAAGGCGTCATCGCGCAGCACCTGTGCCGGCTGTTTACTGAGGTTGCACAGAACATCACGTCCACGATGCTGAGAGCGGGGAAAAGCAGCGTCGGGCACTTAGAACTATGTACTCCCCAAAGATAAAAACACTGCGTGCTCTTTAGCAACCTCCCGCGTTCTGACTTTCTTTTAACGTGTCCCCGTGTGCCCTTCCCCCTCCGCTGCGTGCACCAGCGTCCCAGCCCCGCCCAACCGGATCGGTCAGCCACCTGCCGACCTATTTCCTCCGGCGCGCTGGCAGCGCGCCGCCGCTCCCAGACCTAATGGGGGGGGGGGGAAATCCCGGCCAGCAGAACGAAAACAGGCCACCGGCCGGTGAGGGGGGGGAAGGGGACAGAGCGTCCACGAGGCGCGCAGCTGCGCCGGGTGCACGCCGCGCCCACGTGCCGGAGCGAGCGGCGCGGGGCAGGCTGGGGCGGCGCCACGTGAACGCGGCGTGCGGCGCGGGGGAGCGGGGGCGGGGCGCGCGCTGACCAGCCCGTGCGCCGCGCCTGCAGCCAATCGGCGCGCGCGCGCGCGCCCGCTGGCCCCGCCCCGCCCCGCGCAGGGTGTCCCGGGCTGACCTCGCCCCCGCCAGCCGGGCTCCGCTGACCTCAGCGCCGGGCACCGGCGGTGGCAAGGGATCGGGCGTGTCGCCCGGCTCTGTGGCGCCCCCGGTCTGCCAGGCGGCTCCTGCCCCACAGAGCCGTCCCGACCGGAGACCCGAGAAAAGGCACGGGTGGGGGCATCGCCCTAGAAACCGAGCTGCCAGGGGCGGGAGAGTGCAGAGCCCGGGGCTCCTCCTCGACCTTCCTGCTGGAGAAGAGGCCCCCGGAGCGCTGCCCTCTGCCTGCCATCCTCTCATCACTCGGTACTTGACCATCTCTGTGCCCACGGTGTCTGGCTCTATGGCAGGGGACCAGAACATGCCACCCCAAGTATGCCTCTGGCATAAGGATTTTTGTGCTGATTGTTTTTGAGAAACTGCAGACACAGGAGGAGCCTGCAAACAGCATAAGTGACCCTTTTATCGGGGGAATTTACATAGAAAGGGGGGTTATGCCAGGAATGCAGCTATGCCCACACATCACTTCACCTGACTCCTGTGCATGGCAGGGCAGCCTTGTTTACCATGAATTTCTCTTCTGACCTTCCTGTGAGTATTCTTCCTTGCCTTTGGAACCCCTGACCCTAATCCCTTTCCTTAGCTCAGAATGGTCCATGAGCCTCAACTGCCTGGCGGTCTTTTGAGTCTCTTATCTTTGTGGGGCTCGTGAATGGATGCACATACATAATTAAAAATTGGTGGCGGGGGGGTTCCTCCTGTTTATTTTTTATGGGGGCGGGGAGAGTCTCAGCCAAGAATCTAAACGGGTAAAGGGAAAATGATCTTTCCTTTCCTACAATATGTAGGACCAAAGTATTGACATCCAGCCTATCTAGGTTTCTTTTGCCTTAAAATACTCCTATTTTGTTATTTTAAGAGTAGCATACATTCATTGTGAAATGACTAGAAAATATGGAAAAAACATAACACATTCGTGCTTGTGTTTCCCTCCAGACTCTCCTATCTGTGCAGATATTTTTTAGAGCCCCAGGAGATGGGGCACGAGCCTTCACCTCTGCCCTGAATTTATGATCTACTGAATGTCCTCACTTACGGGGAAACAGACATCAATCACGAGGAATTTTATTTTCATAATAAGACCAGGAGTAAAGGAGATTCAAGCCTTTTTTTAAATTCCTAGGGAAAATATAAAAAGTGAATGAAAGAAGCAAAACCCAGAATGGGGAGAAGAGAGGGAGAACTTTCTGGTATTGGACTGGGATAAGAGCAATATGAATTTGTGATCTTGAAAAACCTGTTTCCTAGCTCTGTCCATGGGAAAGGCCCTAGAAACGATGACACCCTGTAACAAGGAACACAGCAGAGCCCAGACCTTGGTTACCAACTCTCATTCTCCCCTAAACGTAACCAGGGCTCCTTGGCTGAGCTTGGGACCTCTGGTTGTGCCAGAATATAAGGAAGAACTCAGATGGTGTCGAAAGGACACAGCAACCAGCTTGAGTGGGCTCTCATCCCAATTTGGGATAATCCGAGCATCAAAATGAGTAAGTCAGGGATGGATTGCTTATAATACATGTGATGGTAATTTTTAAAATGCCTGAATCTATACCGATACCATTACTATTATTAATAATAATGAAATGAAAACTATTTTAAAGGGAAGGGTAGGCAGGAAAGCTCTTCTTTATAATAGAATGCCAACCAATAAATGTTGAAAGGATGGCAGAAATGTACGTTGCCATTTTTTAGCCACCATAAGTGTTCCAGTCAAGAATCATCAATCCATGCTAAAACCACTGCATTAAAGATTACTGGGGACAAGAGTACTTTTATTCACATTTTGTGAATGATCCCAAAGGATCCGCACAGATACATTTTTTAAATGTTTAATTTTTTTGAGGGAGGGAGGGGCAGAGAGGGGGAGAGAGAGAATCTCAAGCAGGCTCCACCCTATGAACAAGGAGCTCGACTCGGGGCTTGATCCCACGCACCGTGAGACTGTGACCTAAGCCAAAATCAAAAGCTAGACACTTAACCAACTGGGCCACCCAAGGGGCCCCCACACAGATACATTTTTAATTGGAAAGGGGAAAAGTTATCTTTGTAAGTGAACCAAATGACCGAAGTTATTTAACATCACTGCTAAAGGGACAAGCGGATATCTTAGTCTGTTGATGTAACACCAGTAAGAAGGATGTATATCACGCATGCTGTGTTCTTGCCAAAAATGTTAAACTTCAATCTAAGAAGGAAACAATCAGGCAATTCCAGATCGAGGGGCTCCTGCAAAAGATGTGGCCAGGGTCTTCACAAATATCAGTATCACTAAAATAACTATAAATAAGATGCAGAACTCTTCTAGATAAAAAGAGACTTCTAGATAAATGTGTGACACGTGATGGGATCCTAGATACAAAAAGAAAAAATGAATCTATAAGAGACACTACCGAGATGATCCAAATACGGACCAGCTGCTAGTAACAGTCTGGTGTCCGTGTTCAGTTTCCAACTAGGCTGATAAGTATATCGTGATAATTTAAGAGAATGTTCTCGTTCTTGGGAAGAACATGCTGACGCATTTGGGGATGGTGTCATGATGTCTGCAGCTGGTTATTTGACATCAACAAAATCAACTGAGGAACTAACAGGGTAAAATGCAACAGCGGGTGAATCTCGGTGATACAGGTCGTTCTCTATGCCATTCTTGAAACTTTTCGGAAGGCTGGACATTTTTTAGAGCAGAAAGAGACAGAAATGAAAATTTCCCCAGGCCAGCAGTCCCTTGCCTTCACACGCCTTGACTTTCCTAACACGCAATCAAGGCTCGGCGGGCCAGGAAACTGTATTTCTAGTCATCAAACACCTACAAGTCGAAGTTGGTATGTTTGTGTAGAAACACAAATACAATACGTATGAAGTTAACGGCACAAGTCTCTGGCAAGTGAGTCACTAAGTCCCAGGTGTTTTATCCAGTGTTTGACACAGAGGGATCCTTCCCGTCTGCTTATGAGCCATCTCTCCCGAGCAGGGCGGCCCTTCCCTCTTCCGGAGGCCAGTGTACAAACACACACCGAGTGTCGGGGAGAGTCAAGTGACTCAGGAAGGGGGGCGGATTCTGCAATTTCTGTTTCAAAACAAAGAACACCACGGACATGGGTTATTAGGAGGCCAAGTGGGTCAGAGAGGTCTCCTGACATCTCGGCCTCCTTTTGGGCAGTTCTGCCCTGATGCCTCTCTGGCTGTCGCTTAAGCAGCCAGCGTCTCCTCTGTTACGGGAGGCCGGCAAAGCCTGTGTGGTCCGTTCGTTCAACAGACATCTGCAGCGGTCCTCACGCCTTCTAGGGGGAGACCCGCTACCGCTCATCTTTGTCGCCTTGCGTAGCGCAGGGCCACCCTCTCCCGAGGCTCCATTCCCTTTTTAATGTCCACCTGACGCTCTAGGTCATTGGGACGGAGGAGGGTATTCCCAGCTAGGATAACAGGACACGATCGAAGCAACGTACAGCAAGCAGCGTGGAACCCAACGTGGTCTCCCTCTGAAAAATAAGTATGTGGCTTGTTGGGGGCGGGCCCGGGGGGTGGGGGGATGAGGGAAAGGTGCGACGGAGAAGACGATGAAGTGAAACACCCCAAAATAAGTCACCTGAACGATTTTACAGGTTCAACTACACATAAAGACGTAAAGGCTGGGAGTTCCATGAACCAGTCAGCCGCAAAGGACTTCGGGAAAGCTGCAGGCCTTCCAGGCTTCTATTCCTTCTATTCCTCCCTCACTCAGCACATCAGCCTCCCCTGACCACCCCCTTCACGCGATCCTTGTAAGGAAGCACAACAAGATTCTGATGCACTTTGAAATTTTAATCATGAATGGAGAATTAAAGAATCTCGAGTCAGAGAATGCCATTCTTTGAGGAATCTTACGGGCACCGGAGTATTAACGTTCCCATAAATGAATTCCCCCAACACACAGTTTTTGATCATCTGCCAGGCCCTCGGCTGGACAGGAGGAGCACTGCCCAGGGAGTTTACAGTCAAGTTGGGGAGACGGAATGAGCACAAGTTATAGCACAAGAACCATGATTACCTCCAGCTGTGAGACTGTGAGACTGTAAGGCAGACGGTGGCTTGAAGAGTGAGGCCTTGCAAATGGGGAGCAAACACACCAAAAGAGGGAGCTATTGAGAGAAGGCAGAGCTGGGAGAGAGAGGGGTGTGCCCAAGGAAAGGCAGGCCATGAGGCTGTTAATGCAAAGAACTGGAGGAGCGCCTGGATGGCCCAGTCGGTTAAGCATCCGAGTCTTGGTTTTGGCTGAGGTCATGATCTCACGGTCTGTGGGTTCGAGCTCACAGCACAGACCCTGCTTGGGATTCTCTCTCTCTCTCTCTCTCTCTCTCTCTCTCTCCCTCTGCCCCTCCCTCCTGCTCATTCACTCCCTCTCTTTCTCTCTCTCTGTCTTAAAATAAATAAATAAACATTAAAGAAAGAATGGGAAAACAATGTTTTCAGGGGCAAAGACACAGTAAGGAAGATGTAAGGGGAATAAAATCTTGAGAAGGTAAACTTTTCCTGAGGAAGATAGTACCTTTCCTCCAGATCATATAGATAACCCAGTCTCGAATTTACAGAGGAGAAAATCATCCAGACCAAGGGATTTAGGAGCTAAACTTACACCTCCACTCTGACCCAGCAAGACCACCAAGTGGATGCTTTTATCAACCAAAAGACAGGTACAACAGAGTGTTCACGGTGGCTCCGAACATAACGACCCCAAACCAGAAACAACCCAAAGGTCCGACAACAACAACAGAAGGGACACGATGAGTCATGTATGAATTTGTTGAATCACTATCTCATACAGCTGAAAATAATATAATGCCATATGTTAACTATACTGGAATTAAAATTTTTTTAATAAAAAAAAAACGGGGGGTGCTGGGTGGCTCAGTCGGTTAAGCATCTGACTTTGGCTCGAGTCATGATCTGAAGTTTGTGGGTTCGAGCCCCACGGTGGGCTCTGTGCTGACAGCTGGAGCCTGGAGCCTGCTTCAGGTTCTGTGTCCCCCTTTCTCTCTGCTTCTTCCCCACTCACACTCTGTTCCTGTCTCTCTCAAAAATAAACATTAAGAGAATTTTTTTAATTAAATACAAATGAATGAATGAATACAATGGAAGGGGCAAACCGTAGTCTATAAAATACTATATAGCAATGAAGATGAACTAAGGATTTCTACACACAACAACACAGAAAAATCCAGTTAGGATGTTGGGGGAAAAAAACCACATTCAAAAGATATGTAAGGTAGAATTCCTTCTATGTGAATTTCAAGAACAAGCAAACATACATAATGAGAGAAGTCAAAAGAACAGTGAGTGGTTTCTGCTGAGAAGCTTTCTCAATGGCAAGGGTGGGAAGGAGCCTTCTGGGGGTTACTGGAAATGTTCTACAGCTTGATCAGGTGTTGGTTGCACGGATGCACACGTATGCACATTTGCACACTTACCGTATATATGTTATACCTCAGCTGTAAAGAGAGGTAAAATGTAAGCCAATAGCAACAACAAAAAAGTGACGTAGGGCATGCTGCGAACCATTTTTCTGGACTTGCTAAGGACAAAAGATTTACTGACCCCAGAGTATGACAGGGATATGCCATTTTATGCCAGGGGACTGGCTCGTCCTGATGTGTTCAAGGTGGCTATGTATGTTCTTCCAGAGTCCAGTCTGACACACGTTTTGTGCAGGGGATGAAGAAGGGCTACTAATTAAACTTCATTTTTTAAGACTTCCCTGATACACATTGAGATTATTAAAATATGACATGCGTCACAAGTTAAATACCATTACTATACCCATCTTGGGGCTAAAAACCAAATGTAGGTTGTAAAAACCAATAATTACACTATGACAGATGAAAGAGAATCTCCAGAATCGTAGCATATAAGAGCCGGAAGAGATAATCCGGGTAACCCTTTGACTTTATAGACGCGAGAAGGAAGGTCCAGAGGGGTGAGGTGGCCAATCAGAAGCCACATGACAAATAGAGCCATCACAGGACAAGAAAACAGGTCTCTGCTCAGTACCTCTCTATGTTCTCTGAGGTCTCCGTGCTGCTATAGGGCAGAGCTCAGGTCAGGAACCACTGTCCTCACTGCCCCAAGGCTAGGCCCCCCGGGAAGAACAAGGACATGATGGTCCAGGCAGAAGATGAGGGAGCCTGGAACCCAGGACCCAGCCTCAGCCACTCCTCCTGGTCCTCCATTCACCTTGACAAAGTTTGTAAAATCTTGGTACCTTTCTGCTTATCCAGAAATGGGGATAAGAGTTGCTTCTCGAAGGGTGAGAAACCAGCTTCCGTGGAGGATGATGAAATCTGTTTGTTGGTTTGTTTTTTGGAACAGCTTTCCTGAGATAGAAGTTGCCCATTTAAAACTGTGCAATCCATGGGCACTTGGGTGGCTCAGTTGGTTGAGCGTCCGACTTCAGCTCAGGTCACGATCTCACAGTTTGTGAGTTTGAGCCCCACGTCAGGCTCTGTGCTGACAGCTCAGAGCCTGGAGCCTGGTTTGGATCTTCGGATTCTGTGTCTCCCTGTCTCTCTCTGCCCCCTCCCCAACTCACACTCTCAATCTCTCTCAAAAATAAATATTAAAAATAAATTAAAAATAAATAAATAAAGCTACACAATCCAGTGCATTTTCTATATTCACAAACTTGTGTGAACATCGCAATTTTGGGACCGTTCTATTACCCCGAAAGAACCCGTGAGCTGTCACACCCCCATTTTCTCCTCCTTTAACCTGCAGGCAGCCATGAGCCACTTTTTATGTCTGCAGATGGGCCTTTTTGGACATTAAATATGAATGAAATCACACTATCTTCTGTGAATAGCTTTTTCACTTAGCATGTTTTTCAAGACCCCTCTGCTCTGTAGATACGCAATTCCTTTTTAGTGCTGGGTTGCAGTGTATGGGTAGGTATACCTCATGTGTTCATCAATCAGTTGGTGGATACTGGGTTGCTGGTACTTCGGGGGTATCATGACTGCCTCTGCTCTGACAGTTCACATATACCTTTCTGTGGGCAACTGTTTTCATTTCTCTTGGGTTTACACCTAGGAACGGGATTGCTGGGTCATACAGTCGGTGAATCTGTATAAAAAGTGCCCTTGCCTGTACCCTCAGAAATGGGGGGATGAGAAAAGCCAAGAAATGAGTGATGGGAAGGGCGGGGGGCTCTTAGAGGGGTGGTCAGGGAAGGCCTCCATGAGGAGGCGAGAATCAGTTGATGCTTTGCAGGGTTCACGCCAAGCTCTGAGGGAGGAATATTCCAGGCAGGGTGAACATGGCCCCAGGCCACACCGAAGGACGGAAGGATGGGGCAAAAGGAACGGGATTAGGCAATGTGGCTGGAGAAGTGACCGAGCATTTCTCATTCCTGTTTTAACTTCTCCTTTTGACATAATTTCAGCCTTACAGAAAAATGTCAAGTAGCACAGAGAATTTCCACGCATCCTTCACCCAGACTCACCAATTGTTAATACTTTGCCACATCTGCTTTATCTCCCTCTATGTAATTACATTTTTTAAATATGTATTTTATATAGGCAAAATAGCACATACGCAATATTTTTTAAATTAAAAAAATTCATGCATATTTCTTTCTGAACCATGAAGACAAAACGTGCCCCATTTCTTCTTAATACTTCAGAGTGTATTACCTAAAGGCAGAGATGCTTTCCTACACGCATAACTACAATATAACCATTAAAAGCAGGAGATTAACTCGAATACAATAAGGACTCCAAACGCATCTGGCCAAATGCCATGGCGATGCCCAGTCCCTAGTCCAGGCTCATGTACTGTATTTATTGTATCATTCTCTTTCTCTCCCTCTCCCTCTCCCTCTCTCTCTCTCACACACACACACACATACACATACCTGGGTCCGTATCTTTAAGGACCTAATGCTTACAAGTACCTACTACTCGAAATGGACTCTAAATAATTCCGTTTCCCTGTTAAAACTTAAACATAGGGGCACCTGGATGCCTCAGTGGGTAAAGCGTCTGACTCTTGGTTTTGGCTCAGGTCATCTCATGGCTTCATGGGTTTGAGCCCCATGTCAGGCTCTGCATTGACAGTGCAGAGCCTGCTTGGAATTCTCTCTCTCTCTCTCTCTCTCTCTCTCTCTCTCTCTGCCCCTCCTCCACTTTCTCTATCTCTGTCTCTCCCAAAATAAACAAATAGACTAAAAAAAACTTAAATATAATTGGTAGTAATAAAAACGAGCAATTAAAATTTAAAAATACAATTTTATGTCCTATTTTGATGGAGTACCACACTCAGTGTTTAGATTTACCACACTCTTCTTTTTTAATTTTTTTTTAATGTTTATTTATTTTTGAGAGAGACAGAGAGTGTGAGCAGGGGAAGGGCTGAGAGAGGGGAGACACAGAATCCGAAGCAGGCTGCAGGCCCTGAGCTGTCAGCACAGAGCCCGACGCGGGGCTTGAACTCACGGACCAAGAGATCATGACCCGAGCCGAAGTCGGACGCTCAACCGACTGAGCCACCCAGGCGCCCCATCGATTTACCACACTCTTCTTACACACTCTTCTTTCTTGTCCATTTGCCTAGAAAACAATCATGACTGTAGACACAAAGGGCACTCAACTTGCCTGACAATTATTTCATGAACCATGAAAACACAGCTTTGGAAACTGCTGATCTCCTTAACAAGTAGGAGGAAAAATTCTTCATTCTTTCTTGATTTGGGGGCCCCAAACACAGAGGTTTGGGTTCATAATCCTTGGTTCATCTCATGCACTCCTCATTGATCTTTGAACGGCCCCCTTTTATACTGTTGAAGTGACATAACAGACCAGCAGAAACCCATCAGCCAATTGATAGCTGAGCTTTTCACTCTTTATACATGTTCCCCCATCCCTGCTCCTGCCTCCCTCCAGACGGAAGTAGCCATTATACTGAATTTTACAAAAGAAATATTGTTTTGGGGGCACCTGGGTGGCTCAGTTGGTTAAGCGTCTGACTTCAGCTCAGGTCACGATCTCGCGGTTCATGAGTTCGAGCCCCGCATCGGGCTCTGTGCTGACAGCTCGGAGCCTGGAGCCTGCTTCGGATTCTGTCTCCCTCTCTCTCTCTGCCCCTCCCCTGCTTGCGCACTCTCTGTCTCAATAAATAAACATTAAAAAAAATAACAATAATAAAAAGAAATATTGTTTTGTTATGTAAGTATTGCTTAAAAGCAATATTGTTTAGTTTCAGGTGTTTTATAAAAAAATATTTTACGGGGCCCCTGGGTGGCTCAGTTGGTTAAGACTCTTGACTTCAGCTCAGGTCCCGATCTCACGGTTCGTGGGATAGAGCCCTGCGTTGGGTTCTCTCTCCCTCTCTCTCTGCCCCTTCTTCCCAGCTTGCTCTAGCTCTCTCTCAAAAATTAAACGTTAAAAAAAAATTTTTTTAAGTATTTCACTGCACCTAACGTTTTGCAATTTTTTAAACAGTCATGACAATATCGAATACAGCCGTCTATCAGAGCGCATGGCTCACCCAGACCACAGTGTAACACTGCATGGCGCGACTACCCCGAAAGGTCATTTATTCGTCTCCTGTACGTGTGCATCTAGCCGCTGAAAGCTGTTCCTTTTGGACTGAACATCACCGGTGCAGAAGCTTCTCTCCGTGACATGCCCACGAACGACACACCTGTTGACGGACAGGTGTTACGAACCGTTGGGTTCTTTCTCACCGAAGCCAGGGGAAGGAACGTAGCCACAGAGGAAAAAGGCCCGTCTCACTGCTCGGTAGCACGGATCGTGATTCTACCGTCATGCCGTTTGTCACTTACTGGCATGCATTACAAAATGAATCTTTTGAAGTCTTATACGCTTAAGAAATAATAAATTTCCTTAAAGCAGCAGCAGTGACAACAGGACCTTTTGCTTCATTCAAATGACTTCAAATGAAAAGCTGTTACATAATCCAGGATTTGCCCAAAACATGATTTGGCTTGAGGTGGGCTCCACTTTTTGTTCTCCACGTCTATCTGGGAAATGATGTCTCTGCAGCAGACATGATTCACGGTGAAGTGGATGCCAACCGACTCACTTTATCATAAAAGCGTGACATTCCAGTTGCAGACTTTTCACACAGACACCAGCCAATCTGCAGATTCGGATTCCTTTACTGTGAGCAGGAGACAGCGAGTGGCTGACAATTCTTGCTTTGATTTCCTTCCACGCCCCTTGGCAGAACCGCAAGGAAACACATCTTCCTGAGTCTTCAAGTCTGCGGGACCGTGACGTTAGCTTGGATTCTTTCCTTTTGTTATTCAAACATTAATGAGGTTTTAAAACCTATTCCTCTAAATGAGGCCATCAAGCCCGGGGGCCAGGGCTGGCTGGAGGCAAGTGGGGTGACCCAGCGTCCTGGTGTGCCCGGCACTCAGGAGGTGGCCTTGTCTCCTGGTTTCCCCGCACTAAGGAGGGGGACATCCCGGGCAATCCTGGTCGAGCCGGTCACCCTGTTTGGAGGCCAACATGGCCAGCTGGTGGCCGGGCTGAGTTTGTTTGGGACAGCTCTCTGGCCCGGAGTTCTCCCCTCTCCGACAATGGAGGCCTTCGTGGTCTAAGGAAACTGAAGGATGGACAGAAATTGTCTGGCAATCGGGTAGTACGGACACAGAAACACTGGCAACGTGAAAACCCCAGCGCACGCTTCTCTCCCGGCTGGGAAACTACCCATGCTCGGCCATGTGTCCGTTATGTAAAACACACCCGACTTTAAGAATCCCTCATGTGTGGCAATAATAATCAATCCTGGTTTTGAAAGCCAGGTTTTTCTTAAAGGAGGTGTCTGTCTGACACGCGGCTCAGAGCATAATCGGTCTTTCTGGAAGGCTCCTTGCTGAGTCCCAACCCTCCCGAACCACGGATACAAGCCGAACCGCTGCTTGGGGAGGTCCGCTCCTCTTGGAGGTCAACAGCACAGTTACAGAGCGCCAATGAACTCCCCGGGATTGG
Organism: Lynx canadensis; assembly: GCF_007474595.2. NCBI lineage: Eukaryota > Metazoa > Chordata > Mammalia > Carnivora > Felidae > Lynx > Lynx canadensis. Next base: position 5,429,186 of record NC_044309.1, on the reverse strand, counting down.
TGGCGCCTCGGCTGGTGGCGCGGCCGCGACCATAACCACCAGGGCCCTCGGCATCCCTCCCACAAGGCAGCTAGGGAGTCACCTGTGGCTCACCCTTCCTCGTCCCCTACATCCAATCCCTCACAAACCCTGCAGTCTGCGAATCCTAAATATATTCAGAATCCAACCACTTTGGACCACCTGCCCCTCCCCCAGCCTGACCTAAGCCAATGTCACCGCTCACCAACAGGCTCCCACCTGGTCTCCCTGATTCACCCTCGTCACCCTACAGCCTGTTCTCAGGAAGGCAGCCACATCCTGCATTCATGGCTTATAATAGCCAAGTTCATTTCTGCCACGCCTCGGCTGAAACCCTCCAAGGATCCCACTCGGAGTCAAGGGGCCCAGGCCCTAGAGTAGCCTTGATCTATAGCATCTGCCCTGCTACCTTTCTAAAGGTGGCCTCACTGGCTTGCATATTTCCTCCCAAACTCAGCCCACTGTGGCCACAGGACCTTTGCGCCTGCACTTCCCCCTGTGAGAACACTCTCCTAACTTACTGCACCGTCCACCCCTCACTCCCTTCAGTCTCTACCCAAATGTCACCCTGGGGTGACCATCCTACTTAAAACAGAGGCCTGCCCCCCATCCCCACTCTCCTTCCTCCTCTCCATAGCCATTAGGCCCATTGGGCACACTCTATATTCACCTATCTGTTTACTGCCTGTCTACCCCCATTAGAAAGTCAGTCCCATGAAGGCAGGCAGTTTTGCCTACACTGGTCCCTGCTGTACCCTCAGCTCTTTACCCCGCAGGTAAAGCAGGTGCTGTGGGGTTTGTTTGGAGCCGAACAGATAGATCTTTGCCAGATGATTGAAGAGCGTATGGAAATGACTGAAGTAACAGCACAGGGAGGTACTGTGGGCAGAGGCAGCCAGCTGGCATCCAGTTGTGTTTCTTGCTTTTTTTTTTTTTTTTAGGTTTATTTATTTATTTTAAGGGGGAGAGAGAGAGAGAGAGAGAGAGAGAGTGCAAGTGGGAGCAGGAGCGGGGGGAGGGGCAGAGAGAAAGAGAGAGAGAATCTTAGGCAGGCTCCACACTCAGTGCAGAGGCTGACACGGGGCTCGATCCCACAAACCGTGAGATCATGACTTGAGCCGACACCAAGAGTCGAACCCTTAACCGACTGAGCCACCCAGGCGCCCCTCTTGCCCGTTCTATGTCAATGTCCTCAACTATTGAGTGAGTCTACAACCCTCCCTTTCTCAGTGTTCCCCAACTGGTTATTTTGTGCATGTCCCCAGAGAAATGGGGCCTTTGCGGATGGCTGACTGAACGGGGGGGACTCTAACCTTTTATCCACGTTCCCTGCCTCTTGCCGAGGCCGCCTGGTTCAGAAAGCCCCCCGCTGAGAGGCTGGACGCCTCCACAGCTGTACCTGCCGGAATCCTGAAGCAGGACCACTCGGACCTTGATGAAAACCCTTGATGAAAACACGCTCGGCACCCCAGCTGCAGGGGAGAGCCGGGAAATGCGGTTTTCAGGCCCCAGCCTCTGCAGCACGAGCTATCACGCTAGAACAGTGTTTTCAAGATTGTGGGCTCCTCCCCACTAGTGGCCTTGAAATCGATTTGCTGGAAGCACACCAGAATCCTTTTCAACGAGACAGAAGAGACTACAAAATATCACAGCGTGCCATACACTCTGGGATCAGTACCGGCTCACGAAACTTTCTGCCCGAGCATCGGCCCAAAACTATCCCATCAGAATTTCTGGTGCATCAGACTTTTTTAAAAGCTCCCCGGTTAATCCAAATGTGTGGCCAGGAATAAGGCCCACAGGGTCTGGACAGTTCCCTACAGAAGGGGACTTTCTGCACCCACTCTTCCCCGGCAGCATCTGGCCACACGAGCAGTCATGCGGCCATGGTGCTGGGGGCCAGGCTTTCCAGGGTCTGTCTGCATCAAAACGCATCTCTCTCCTGACAGGTTCGTTCTCTTTCTTTCTTCCTGCCCCGAAGCCCACGCTTCTCTGGGGTACCTCTCTGAGCTCCTGTTTGCCCCCACTGACCGATGAAACTTTGCTCTGCCTGTGACTGGACCGAGCCAGGTCCCCAAGCCTCGTGATGACTTCCACAGCCTCGAGGGGAGGGCTTGCTGAATCCAATCCATTGCTGGAGTTCAATACGTCAAGGAGAAGGTAAAAACACCAAAGCAGTTTGGCCCTAAGGAAGAACACAGTAGTTTCCTCAAAAAGCATCAGCACAGCTCAGCTCCCTGCACATCAAGAGAGGAAAGCCAGGTGAAGGGCCCACACTTCTGGAACACCCGCTTGTTTTCATCGGGCCAAGGACACGGGGAAGAGGGAGGCTCTCCTTCTTTTTTTTTTTTTTTTTTTTAAATTTTTTTTTTTTTTCAACGTTTTTATTTATTTTTGGGACAGAGAGAGACAGAGCATGAACGGGGGAGGGGCAGAGAGAGAGGGAGACACAGAATCGGAAACAGGCTCCAGGCTCTGAGCCATCAGCCCAGAGCCCGACGCGGGGCTCGAACCCACGGACCGCGAGATCGTGACCTGGCTGAAGTCGGATGCTTAACCGACTGCGCCACCCAGGCGCCCCGGGAGGCTCTCCTTCTGACAAATTGACTGTCAGCATGGTGTGGGCACAGTCACTCTTACCTATAAAGTTCCACCGGGGGGGGGCCTGCTACTTATGATTACTTTAGACTCTGGGAAGATGAGCAAAACGTTCTCAGCCCTGGAGCTACCTGATGGAACTGCCAGACCCATGAATGTGATGGCCCGACATCAGACACACAGACTTCCAGACTCCATAGGACAGGAAGGTATAACGCACATTCAGGAGACTGCACTCTGAGGGGCGTGTGGGTGGCTCAGCTGGTGACGCGTCCAGCTTCGGCTCAGGTCACGACCTCACGGTTCGTGGGTTCGAGCCCCGCGTCGGGCTCTGTGCTGACAGCTCGGAGCCTGGAGCCTGGAGCCTGCTTCGGATTCGGTGTCTCCCTCCCTCTCTCTGCCCCTCCCCCGCTTGTGCTCGCTCTCCTCAAAAATAAATAAATAAACATTAAAAAGAAGGAAAGAAAGAAATTGGACTCCGATACCAACTTCCTTGGGCATAAATTTCAGTCCTGAAGTCAAAGCTGAAGGATCACGGAGACCAGAGAACGCAGGGCCATGACTTTGTCATGTGCCACTTGCCTGAAACTTAGTTTCTCTCCTGAAGACACCGGGAGACAGCAGGCTAGCATGCCCAGGACAGTCTTTGGGGACAAAGGCACAGAGACGATCCCTTCTACCTCCTGCAGACAGCTTGCCCAAGACGCGTGGGAGACTCCGTGTGTGTGAGACAAATGATTAGAGGGCACGGAGTCAGATCTGGAGGGAATCTTAGCTCACGCTCCTTTCCCAGGCTGGTAAACTGAGGCCAAGTGCTCTTAAGTGACTTGAGATAATCCAGCCAGTAACTGACCCCAGTCGCCCTGTCACTACCTGGTCTCTGAGCTCCCCGGCCAGACTCTTCCCCCCGATACCAGGACCTGTCCGTACACAACACCGCTGGGTCTCCTTCCTTGGGGAGCACGCCGCAAGCACATCTGGGATACGGCTCTGAAACGGCCAGGGAGCCCCGGCCTCATCCCGGAAGCTGCTAGGCCCTGGGGGAGGAGAGCGCACCCCAGAACATAGCCCACCATCACAGACACCCAGAGTGCAAGGAGGCGCCCGGGACAGGAAGGAAGGAGAGCCCAGCCCCTCCTGGAGAAGGTCTTTTCAGGATCTGATCTTCGCACTTCCCCTGGGGAGAGAAAGGAAGGACAGGTCCTGGGTTTACGGTCCCAAAATGCTGACCCCAGTCAGCAAAATCGAAACAAATGTAACTGATTTCCTGTTGCAAGTGGCTGAGTTGCAGGAATTCCAAATGCGTCGCATCCCTTGTGATGGTATTTGTTTTTCCCTTAGTTCCCTCAGCATCCCCGGAAACCCTGTGCCCAGCAGGCACGGGTCAGCTCCCCAAGCAGCTGCGGCCTGTCATCAGCTCCGCGACACGGGATCGGCACTTATGACGGCAGTGTCCTGGGGCCACCTGAAGAGAGGCAGAAGGCCGGTATTGTCCTGTGCGGGCCCACCCGCATCCGCCTGCATCCGTCTCTCAAAGACCCAGACGCGTCAGGCAACCCCGTCTGTCCCTCTGCTCCTTTCTGATGTGGAAGAAATTGCTGGTTCACACGGCAGACTTCTCATACTGTACGGTTTCTCTGCCTGATGGCGATCATATCCTACGTCACCTCCTAACCTGTGCCATCGCCGGCCGTGCCGGAAAGGCAGAATGCAGAGGCCTAAGTCCCAGCCCTACGGAGCACACAACTTGGCGAGGGAATTTAGACAAACTGCATTGTCCCTGTAAGCCGCGTGTCCTTTACCTTTACAGGGAAATGACGCCACTCACATCAGCAGGTGGGGAGAACCGGTGAGCACACAGAAGGCACTTGGAGAAGGCCTGTGGAGGATGCTCTGTGATGCTAGTTGGGTTTCTTACTGTCATTCACTGTTCCCCTTGTCCCCCCGAAGGTGGGGCTGTGCCAGAATCCTTGCAACCCCGTTCCCTAAGACAGTTTTACTTCTCAACCAGAAGGGGACCTCAAGAAGGTAGTGGAGACCCCAGGCTCGGACAGAGCCGCACCTAAATCTCAGGAACAGTCACCCCGTCTCCTATCTGTAAAGCCCTCTGAGAAGAGCCACCCCCTCCCTTCACAGCGGGGCTCCAGCCTTCACCCCCCACCACGGCCTCCCCCGCCCACCACCGCCTTCTCCTGGTGTTGGCCCAAGCTCTTCCTGCCCGCTTCGGAGAGTGCTGCCTCCTCCTGACCCAGACCAATCTCGAAGCCTACTCCTTCCAGCCACATGGCAGAGGACCCAGCTCTGTTCCCCACTGTGGCCACCGTCATCCCCACCTGCCCGTGGGGAAGGTCGCTGGCAGCTGCTGCCCGGGCCGATCTCGGCCAGCTTCGTTCATCCATCCGCGCTCGGTGGTTTCTGCCTGGCCGTACGGGAGCGCCGTGGACCGGACTGGAGGTGTCAGTCCAGGGAGGGAGCTGCCAAACCTCACTGGGCCAGCACGGTGCGTGACCCTGGTACATAGCACGCACTCGATCCAGAGAATGAATGAATGAATGAATGAATGAACGAATGAACAAAACAAAGAATGACGTAGCGTGCAGTCACTGAACTCTGCCTTCGGGAGACATCAGCTTGTTCATCCCACACTCAAGGCACAGGACCTAAGATCCTGGGCAGGTCACCTGTTTGTCTCACCAGATCCGCCCTCCACCAAAGGTGAGCCCACCCAGCTCTGCGTCCCAGCGGGCCAGCCTGCGTGGAATCGAGGGGCTCCGGCCGGCAGGCTGCCCAGGCCTTGAGGTCAGAGGGAGGGAGGAGCGTGACCTTGCTGCTGACTCTCCCAGTCTGCTCTCCGCTCTCCTTGGGACTACGAGCTGCCCGGATCATAAGCTGGCTCAGCTCGGATCAGGCTCCTCAGCCCTTTGGGCCTCGGGCGGTAATGCCCGAGGTTCTGCACTCTCTTTTGCGCTTTTCGTACACCCCACCCAAATGTTCTAACAGTCCCCTTATTAAACTTTGCTCAGCTTGCCCCCTATGAGCGAGCACACCTTGTGTTCTCACTGGGCCTCTGACCGAGCTGATCCCAAAGTCCTACCTGTCAAGCCCCAAAAACACAGCATGGGAAGGGAATTAGTAGTCAAGTAACTTTCAAGAGGTTAGCTAGGAGGAAGTCCTTCTCCATCGGGCTTCTTTTCATCGTGGGGGCAAGGGGGGTGGAGAGAGCAGGAAAGGCTTTTCATTTCCTAATTTTTTAATTATTTTTTTGAATTGTTCAAAATTCAAATGGCTCAAAATCCAAAAAAAAAAAAAAAAAAAAAAAAAGAAAACATATGCACTTAAGTGTCCACCATCTGGACAGTTCCAGGGACACGGTGCTGAGCCCCACCCCACAGCCGACCTTTCCAACTTGCGCAGCCCCAAATGACATCCTATCACGATACTGAACAAACCAGGTCTCCCTGCAATTTCCACTTGGGCTTACTTCTAGGTAGGAGATCACGACTCAATCAAGTGGGGGAGTTCTGGCTCGGGCTCCAAGCCCTCCAGAGTCCCAGCCCTGGTTGGCTTACCACCAAAGCTTCGAAAACCCAGCAACTACTGTTCCTCCCATCCTAGGACCTTCACAAATTAGCATCCACACAACAGGGAACGGTATCGTCCCCTTCGTGCAGCAACGACAAAGCCTTAACCTTTAGCAGTTTGCAAATGTTTTGTCCTGTGTGAGCTATTAATACTGTCATCAAGGGAAATCGTCACACGTGCAAGATCATTTAGCTGCGCAGGTATTTAATCCTTGATGTGGATGCTCGCCACCCCCTCCCCGGTCCCCACCAACAAGTGCTGGGACAGGCCTTCTGGGAGCTCCCCGCAGAGACCACAAGGAAATGAGCGAGCGGAGAAGTGGTAAAGTCAGCAGACATGCGACTGTTCACGCTGCAGTTAAATGAGGTCAGGTGAGAGCCTGAGGGACCGTCTAGGCAAGGCCGCCATGTTATGAGTGGAGTAATGATGGAGACACTAAGGACAGTGACCGAGGGGCGGGACGTCGTGAGCTGACAGAGGACCGAAGACAGCTTTCTCCCTGCTCCTAGAAGCAGAGGCCTTCCTTCTCACCACCCCCCACCCACCCCGCCTGCTCTTAGAAGCAGCCGCCTTCCTTCTCACCAGTCCCGTTCACAACCAGGAGCTCTATCCGGCAACCTTTGTAAAAAGGACAAAGGCCAACAGGGCTTCAAGTGCAACCAGAGCATTGGCCTAGAATCTGAGTTATGAGGAAAGGAAGAGCCGGCAAGAAGACAGGCAGAGGGCCACCCAGCTCAGTCCCAGCCGCCCCCCCCCGGGGGGGCGGGGTGGAGGCTTCCTCTTAGTTACTCCTCACCCGGCCAGGGTACCCAGGTAGGGGTGGGTCACCAGAGCCCGAACCCCTCCCCACACGAAGAGAAAAGGGGAAGGAGTCAGACAGCTCGGACTGGGAAGTAAAACTGAATCTCCCTCTCTACCCTGGGCTCCGAGCTGACCGGCAGCCGCCAGGATCCGAGAGGAGCTCTGCAGTGACACGGCCTTCATCACCCGGCTAGCCAACTGAGGCCAAATACAGTGGGTCCCCCTTCCGGGACAGGGGGCCACAGGAGAATCTGAGGCTCGCGGACAGGGCTTGTGCACCCTCCCACACACACCCGCTGCAGAGGGGGAGGGCCCAGTGAACAGGCTTAAACGCCAGGCCTGCAGGTGGGCCAGGTGGGTGTCTCCGTGCCAGGCGCAGGGCGGGGGGAGGTCTTGCCCGAGGGCACCTTCCTAGGCCAGGCCGACCTCACCTCCGGTCGTTACCCGCCTTTCGGTGCATTGTCCCACCGGTCCCACACAGCCGTCCCCAGTCCCCCATTTTGCCGAAGAACTGAGGTTCCGGGTGGTTTACATGACGTCCCAGGAGTCGGAGGGTAGAGAAGGGCGGCGGCAGGACTCGCACACAGACCTGCCTCTCCCACCCGCGTGTCCCGGCGGTCCCTCCCCCCGGACTCAGCCTGCCACCGAGTGCGCAGCGGGGAATCCCACGCGGCCAAGCCCCCGCCACCGAGGGCCCCCAGCCCGCCGGTCGCGCGCGACCTCCAACTTAATGAGGCGCGACCGGGGGTTCGTTCAAAGTCGCGCGAGTGGCGCAGGCCCTGGGCAGCCCGCGCGGCGCACCGGCCGGGACACGTGCGGCGGTGGCGGGGGCGGACGGGGCAGCGCGCGGTCCGAGGGCGGTGCGGGACCGGGGGCGGGCAGGGCCGAGGGCAGAGCCGGCGCGGGGGGCGGTGCGGAGGGCCGGGCAGTGCCCGGCAGCGCGGGGGGTGGCGGGCGGCGCGGGGCCCGGGGTGGGTGGGGGTGGCGGGCACGGCAGGGCCGGGCGGGGGTTCGCGCGGGGAGCGGCGCGCGCCCGGGGGGGGGGGGAGGGGGGAGGGGGAGACCACGCGGGCTGGGCTCTCGGGGCTGCGTCGCCGGCGGCCGTGCGCGGGGTTGGGCGCCTACCTTTCCTGAAGGGCATCGCGGAGGGGTGCGCCCCGCGGGGCCGGCCCGGGGTACCGAAGCCGGGCGACGTCCGAGTGCCAGCCTCGCGGCTCGGGGGCGCCTGCGGGCGCCGGGCGAGGGAGGGGGGAAAGGGACATATTTGGACAGAGCGGGGCGCGTCACCGCCGGAGGGTGGGACCGCGGCGAGGCGGGCGGCGCGGCCTCCGGGGCGGGCCCGGCGGAAAGCGCTTAACCCCTGCGCGCCCGGCGCCGCTGCGCGCCCCTCCCCACGCCGCGGGTACACCTTCCGGGCGGGGCCTCGGGGGACCGCCTCCCGCGCTGATTCTGCCCTCGGGCGCTCGGCACCGGCACGGGGGGTGGGGGGGAGGGGGGGCGGCGCCGACGGCTGGCCGGCGTGGACGGAAATTAAACGAAGGCCGGAGGGAGTAATCCCCGCAAAGCGCATCTCTGGCCGCCCTCGTGGAAAATCCGTCCAGCTCCTGGGCTCCCGCCCCGCGCTCTTCCACCGCCCACCCCGACCCCACCCCGGCAGTGATCGCCTCCGGCAAACTGTGCGTCTCTCCCTTGCGCATCGCTGTTTCCCCGGGGACCTAGAACAGCACCTCACATCCCGATCAATACATATGTCAAAAATAATTTTAAAATGATAATAATAATGGGACTTCCAGGAACCGTAACCTCGAGAAATGGAGAAGGGAGACCATGCCTCACATCACTGAACATTTTGTGTGAAGGCCAGCACCCGAAAAATGCTTAACTACTTGGTGGGATCAAATTTCTCAAAGGCAGAGGTCATCTGTCCGTCCAGGTGAGAGTTAGTTCCTGTGAAAAAGTGCCGTTTTATGTTACAGTTTGAAGAAATGGTGTTGGGAACAGTTTCCAGATCTAATATTTAAGGTACCTATGCAATTCCCCACTTTCTACGTAGTGGAAAAAAAAAAAAAATCCAGGTGAACAGAAAAGTCAGAGCCCGTGGGGTGTTCGTGGGTTTTTAATCATTTCGTGATGGGGGGGGGGGGGGGGGGCAGTTCCTTGGGCTGCTACCCTTTATGGGTGGTGGTCCAGACTCCACCCCCACATTCGAAGGGAGCCCACGTCTGGGAGAAGGAAGCCAGCGTTGGTTCAGACAAGGTATTGTCATTTGGGTTCCTGAGCTCTCCGACTTCAGCTCCTGAGTGTGGGTGTCAGTCTGTGTAAGAGGAACAGGAAGTGGGGGGGGGGCAGATCTGACACTGAGAGAGATCGCCAACGCCCTCTGCCCTTTCCCCTGCCACAACCTTAACACCCAGCGGACCTGCACTTTACTCCATGGACTCACTTGCAGGAAGGCAAATTTTATCTAAGGCCAGATAAATGCAAGCCTGCACATCTCGGATTTGTGCGGCTGCGAGTCACAGTGAAGCCAGAGGACATGCACGCTGGGGGGGGGGGGGGGAAGGGCGGGGACCTCTTCCTTGTAGCTGGTGCCTTTACTGCCTTGTGGACTCAGGCGGCTGATTGTGATACAGTAAGACATGCGTATTTGGTCTTTGTTCCCAGTTCCTGGCACCTGGCGCTTAAAAACCTCGGAATCTCCAGAGTGAAAAGAGGGTTTTTGCATGTTCATGAAATGACTGGTGGCTGGGACACTTAGGTAGCTTCAGGATAAGGGCTGGTGGCCAGAAAGACCACATCATGCTTAGAGGGTTGGAACTCTCAGCTCTATCCCCCCAACCCCCACCCAGGGAGGGGAGAGGGGCTGGCAATTGGGTCGGATCACCAGTGGTCAGTCATGCGCATGTAATGAAGCCTGGATAAAAACCCCTAAATGACGGGTTCGGAGAGTTTCCAGGCTGAAGGTGGCAGGTTCCGATAGGACGGGGAGGCTCCACGCACCTCTACCCGCTCACCTCGTCCTACGCTCCTCTCCCATTTGGCTGTTCCTGAGTTGTATAAACTGATACATGCAATAAACTGATAAGAACAAGTAAAGCACTTCTCTGGGTTCCGTGAGCAGCGCTAGCAAATTATCAAACCTGAAAGCGAAAGTCGCGGAGACCCCAGACTTTGTGGCCACGTCAGACAGAAGAGCGGGTACCTGGGCACCCAGTAGTTGCACTGGCATCTGAAGTGGGGGCAGTGTTGTGGGGCTGAGCCCCTTGTTGCCCTGTGGGGTCCATGCCAAGCGCAGGGAGTTAGTGTGGGAACTGGATGCAATTGCAGGACACTTGGGAGAAGCGCTCATAGGTGTGGAAAGTCCCCCCCATGCGGAATCAGAAGTGATGCAGGAAAACCGGTTCCCCACAGAGGAACCGGAGCCCCATCTCTCCACTCCTGAGCATAATCCCCTATAGGAACAACAGGGGACTCGTGGCTGTCTTATTCCCATCATTTCCGAGAGCAGCCCTCTCTGATGTCGGGTCTTGTTGTTCATAATCCCCGGGGACGTCTGTTCTTTCACGTCCAATCAGAACCTGCCAACAAGGGTTGCCGTGGACATTTCATAACCGCAAGAGTGTCTCTGCTTGTCCTTTGCACAAGGGAGGCAACAGCCTAGGCAAGTTCACACAGGAGAGAAACGAGGGGCCTGAAACATTGGATCTGCTCAAGAACTACTAACTCACTGTGGCCAGTAGCCAGTATGGGCTGGGGTAGTGGTTCACAGCCCTCTGGTTTTCGGCGCGGAGGCAGGATTTGAAGAGATCTTAAGTGGAGAGTATATTCCGAGGCACTTTCCACAATATAGTGTGAGTCGCAGAGTGAAGGAATCGCATCATTATTCCCCAAACTCCCCGTTGTGTCCGCTGACATTTCTGTTCGGGGTCTGATGACCTATGGACGGGACAGTACTCTTCTGAGGAGCTCTGAGCACAGCACACTGCCGTCTAGAGTCCAGCCTAGTGGCTGGAACCTTGCGGAAACTGCAAGAGTTGTCAGGCGGGTTCCGGTCTTCCTCCAGGGCCCCAGCTGTCATCGTGCTAGAATGGCCACCATCACTAGCACCAGCCGGTCATCGGGGGCCTGAGGACAGAGCCGCTCCAGCCCAAGGGCAGGGAGCAAGCTGCAGGACTGGATTTGTGACAGCTGGCTGGGCCCCAGGGGCGGTTTCTGATTTAGTAAGCCTGGGGCGGGGCCTGAAGCTTCCCAGGTGATAAGGGTGCAGCCGGCCCTCCTTGTGTAGGGCTGCGCTCAGACACCCAGGCGGGGGAGTGGGACCGGGCTGGGAGGGGTCCTGCAGGATCTGGAGCAGAATCAGGGCTCCTCCCACCCAGGGCACCAGCCTCCCTTCTCCTCTGGTCCTGGTGCTCCGCGGGGCGCCTCCCGGCCCAGGCTCTTGGGGCAGAAAGTGCCAGAGCCGTGGCCTCTGGTTTTCTTACTGCAGGAAGAAAAGGGCCCTCCTTCCCAGATTTCTTTTCCAGTTTGTAGGCCAAACTGAAGGCTTTCATGCTGTCTCCAAAGTGAGGGTAACACTCAGAGATCTAACACGTTCCACCCCGGAAATTCATCCCTACCCACAAGCCTTTCCTCTCTAGCTGTAGGATGTGAGGTTTGGTCTCCAGTGAAGGAACTGAGGTCATAGGAAGAGGGAACATTTGATCAGGGTCAGGGAACACTGGTAAAGAAGAGTGTGTTAGGAAGGACGGAAGGAAGGAAGGAAGGAAGGAAGGGAGGGAGGGAGGGAGGGAGGAAGGAAGGAAGGAAGGAAGGAAGGAAAGAAGGGGCATGCCTGGGGACAGGGACCAGCAGGGCCCATAAAGTACTTGAGGGCCCCACCCCCACCTCCACCAGACTCCCCAGAGTGGAGAGTCCAGCGGCTGTCCCCACTGCGGGCCACCCCCCATTGATACGGTCCGGGTGGTTTAAAGCTGCTGCCGCCTCAAGCTTCTGGGCCCCTGGGTCCTGCCAAAAGGCAGACCTCCGGCCAGCCAGCCCTGGCATGGGTGCGTGCAAGACGCAAGCAAGGGGTGAGGAGAAGACACTGGCTGAGAATCTCTGCCATGGCTTCCCAAGGCTGTATGATAGACCCTCTTCGAGCTTCAGTATTTTGCCTATAAAATGGGCATAATGCATTCTCTACAGGTTGCTGTAAGGATCGCGTGAAATCGTATTTGCCTGGAGCACACATGCTCAGTGAAAGGCAGCTGCCATGAGTAACAGCAGTAGTAGAGCTGGAAGCAGGGGCCCTGGGGTAGTGAGAGGGAAGGGTCCTCACATGGGGGAGGGGAGGGCGTGGGGCAGGAGCACGTGGGCTGGCCCAGGAATGTCGGGGCTGAGCTTCCTTGGGGTCGAGGGGGCCGAGGGAAATCCAGCTGCTGGGGGATGAACAACTATCCATTACCAAAATGTGTGTGTGTGTGCATGTGCGTGTGCATGGGCGTGCACGCATGCACGTGTTCACCTGCGCACACCTAATTATGGAACTATGAAAGAATCAATGATTCACAGTATCGGAGAAAACTATAAATACTAAGGGTAGCTATAAGGACACATCTAACTCACGGCTGTTGGTTCCTAAACACCAGTCTCCGACTGAAGGAGCCAAGAGCCCCCGGAGGGTTTGAGCGGCTAAGCACAGGATGAGCCTGAAACATCTTGTTGTGCCAGAAAATAAGTAATCATTTTGCAGACCTGCCGACAAACGACGGGGACGCGTCCAAAACACACAGGGTCCAACGTGAAAGGGCTCCTCCAAAACGGTCATGGCAGCAATGGATTGTGACCCAGAGAACAAAGTGAGAAGCCATGAGTCCACACTGGCATAAATAAATAGGAAAGTGAATAGATACATAGGGGAGGAGGGAGAGCTCTTGCTCACAAATCCTCGACCTCACAGAAATGACTAGAATCCTAGCTCATAGATGGAGAAGGAATCATGGCGCTAGAAAAGTCACCATTTGGCAAATAGCACAGAAATAATTGTTTCACAGAAGAACCCTCCGGGGAGGCTAAAATTAGCAAGCAGCAATAATGCAGTGAGACACAGGATATTAACAGTCTCAAAGTACCTCCTACAAGGTAAGCATTAGTTGCAAAGGGGAAGGTGGTGGCTTTGCGGTAGAAAAAACTGGAAGCCACCTCCACCACCTAATCAAAGTCAACGTCACCAGTAATGGACCAAATCAGCATCAGGTGCCTCTTGATACAATGCACTGAGAAGGACACATCACATGGGCAGTATTCTTGCGCAAAAATGCATAACCTGAATTTGATCATGAGGAGACATGAGACACCTAAAATAAAGGACATTACAAAAATAACTAGCAAACAGTTCTTCAAAAATGTCAAAATCGTGAAAGACAAAGATAGACTGAGGAAGTGTTCTTGCTTTACAGGCAGCTGACGAGCCATGAAGACCAAATGGAACATGGGATCCTGGATGGCTTCCTGAACCACAGAAGGGACATTAGTAGGACAGCTGGTGAAACAGGAATAGTACCGTACCAATATTAATTTCCGGATTTGGGTAACCGTACTGTGTTTATGCAACATCTGGAGAATTGGGGGAGGGGTGTTTGAGACTTCTTTAGACTGTTTGCAGAATGTTTGTAAGTTTAAAAATTCAGAATAAAAAGTTAAAAAAAAAAATTAAAGAGTAATCATAGAGACTGCAGAACTCGCTAAATGAGACAACTCCCAAACTGATCTGGCTGTGTAATCAGCTACTAATTACCATTAATGATGGGAACTGCCTAATTTCCAGGCAGCACAGTGAGGAGGAGCTTTTACCACAAACTTAGTGGCTTAATACCACCCACGTATTCTCTCCCGATTCTGTAGGTCAGAAGTCACACTGGCAAGACTGGGGTCTGTGCTCAGGGTCTCAGGAGGCCGAAATCACTGTGAGCGGGGGAGTTCCCAACCGGAGACTGGAGAAAAACCGCCTCGCAAGCTCATTCCCAGGGCAGAATTCAGTTCCTGTAGTTCAGGAGTAAAGTCCTCACTTCCTGCCGGCGCCAGCCGCCAGCCGCCAGCACTCTGTTCCCAGGGGCTGCCCGCATCCTTGCCGCGTGGCCGCCTCCTGTCTTCAGGTCAGCGGAGGCAGGTGGATGGCTTCTGGGGCTTTGAACTCTGACCCCTTCCTCTGGGACCAGCGGAGGAAACTCCCTGCCTTAAGGAAGGACACAGGCCCTTGCAGATAGTTTCCGTATCGTAAGCCCAGCTGATTTGGGATCCTACTTTTGTCTGCAAATTCACGGCAATACTGGGTTAGCGTTTGAGTAACTGGGAAAGGTTTGTGTACACGAGGGCCAGGAATCCTGGGGCCACGTGGGAGTCCTGCCTGCCGCAGGGTAGTTTCTTAAACCAAATAAATGGATATAAACGGGCAACAGGTTTGTGGACGGTGGGGGGCACGGCCTACCTGCTCTGAGGACCTGGGCTCCCCGGTGCCCACCAGATCAGTCTGACCTGGCTCAGAGAGAGTCTCCTTCTTTCCTACTAATCCTCCCGTTTAAACCGGTTCCTAAGTACAGCCCTGACCCTGTTGGAATGAAATTATCACCTCTTCTCTTTCCGGTCGCGGAGTTTCAGAAATCAGGATTCAGTCTCTAGGGGACAGACGCTATCCACATCCTCGCTGTCCCGGATGGAAGGAGAGGAGCATTGTGTTTCAGAAATCACGACTCAGTCTCTAGGGAACAGACGCTATCCACATCCTCGCTGTCCCGGATGGAAGGAGAGGAGCATTGTGTTTCAGAAATCAGGATTCAGTCTCTAGGGGACAGACGCTATCCACATCCTCGCTGTCCCGGATGGAAGGAGAGGAGCATTGTGTTTCAGAAATCAGGATTCAGGGGCGCCTGGGTGGCGCAGTCGGTTAAGCGTCCGACTTCAGCCAGGTCACAATCTCGCGGTCCGTGAGTTCGAGCCCCGCGTCAGGCTCTGGGCTCATGGCTCAGAGCCTGGAGCCTGTTTCCGATTCTGTGTCTCCCTCTCTCTCTGCCCCTCCCCTTTTCATGCTCTGTCTCTCTCTGTCCCAAAAAGAAATAAAAACGTTGAAAAAAAAAAATTAAAAAAAAAAAAAAAAGAAATCAGGATTCAGTCTCTAGGGGACAGATGCTATCCACATCCTCGCTGTTCCGGATGGAAGGAGAGGAGCATTGTGTTTCAGAAATCACGACTCAGTCTCTAGGGGACAGATGCTATCCACATCCTCGCTGTTCCGGATGGAAGGAGAGGAGGATTGTGTTTCAGAAATCAGGATTCAGTCTCTAGCGGACAGACGCTATCCACATCCTCGCTGTCCCGGATGGAAGGAGAGGAGCATTGTGTTTCAGAAATCAGGATTCAGTCTCTAGGGGACAGACGCTATCCACATCCTCGCTGTCCCGGATGGAAGGAGAGGAGCATTGTGTTTCAGAAATCACGACTCAGTCTCTAGGGGACAGACGCTATCCACATCCTCGCTGTCCCGGATGGAAGGAGAGGAGCATTGTGTTACAGAAATCAGGATTCAGTCTCTAGGGGACAGACGCTATCCACATCCTCGCTGTCCCGGATGGAAGGAGAGGAGCATTGTGTTTCAGAAATCACGACTCAGTCTCTAGGGGACAGATGCTATCCACATCCTCGCTGTCCCGGATGGAAGGAGAGGAGCATTGTGTTTCAGAAATCAGGATGCAGTCTCTAGGGGACAGACGCTATCCACATCATCGCTGTCCCGGATGGAAGGAGAGGAGCATTGTGTTTCAGAAATCACGACTCAGTCTCTAGGGGACAGACGCTATCCACATCCTCGCTGTCCCGGATGGAAGGAGAGGAGCATTGTGTTTCAGAAATCAGGATTCAGTCTCTAGGGGACAGACGCTATCCACATCCTCGCTGTCCCGGATGGAAGGAGAGGAGCATTGTGTTTCAGAAATCAGGATTCAGTCTCTAGGGGACAGACGCTATCCACATCCTCGCTGTCCCGGATGGAAGGAGAGGAGCATTGTGTTTCAGAAATCAGATTCAGTCTCTAGGGGACAGACGCTATCCACATCCTCGCTGTCCCGGATGGAAGGAGAGGAGCATTGTGTTTCAGAAATCAGGACGCAGTCTCTAGGGGACAGATGCTATCCACATCCTCGCTGTCCCAGATGGAAGGAGAGGAGCATTGTGTTTCAGAAATCACGACTCAGTCTCTAGGGGACAGACGCTATCCACATCCTCGCTGTCCGGATGGAAGGAGAGGAGCATTGTGTTTCAGAAATCACGACTCAGTCTCTAGGGGACAGACGCTATCCACATCCTCGCTGTCCCGGATGGAAGGAGAGGAGCATTGTGTTTCAGAAATCAGGATTCAGTCTCTAGGGGACAGACGCTATCCACATCCTCGCTGTCCCGGATGGAAGGAGAGGAGCATTGTGTTTCAGAAATCAGGATTCAGTCTCTAGGGGACAGACGCTATCCACATCCTCGCTGTCCCGGATGGAAGGAGAGGAGCATTGTGTTTCAGAAATCACGACTCAGTCTCTAGGGGACAGACGCTATCCACATCCTCGCTGTCCCGGATGGAAGGAGAGGAGCATTGTGTTTCAGAAATCAGGATTCAGTCTCTAGGGGACAGACGCTATCCACATCCTCGCTGTCCCGGATGGAAGGAGAGGAGCATTGTGTTTCAGAAATCAGGATTCAGTCTCTAGGGGACAGACGCTATCCACATCCTCGCTGTCCCGGATGGAAGGAGAGGAGCATTGTGTTTCAGAAATCAGATTCAGTCTCTAGGGGACAGACGCTATCCACATCCTCGCTGTCCCGGATGGAAGGAGAGGAGCATTGTGTTTCAGAAATCACGACTCAGTCTCTGGGGGACAGACGCTATCCACATCCTCGCTGTCCCGGATGGAAGGAGAGGAGCATTGTGTTTCAGAAATCACGACTCAGTCTCTAGGGGACAGACGCTATCCACATCCTCGCTGTCCCGGATGGAAGGAGAGGAGCATTGTGTTTCAGAAATCACGACTCAGTCTCTAGGGGACAGACGCTATCCACATCCTCGCTGTCCCGGATGGAAGGAGAGGAGCATTGTGTTTCAGAAATCAGGATGCAGTCTCTAGGGGACAGACGCTATCCACATCCTCGCTGTCCCGGATGGAAGGAGAGGAGCATTGTGTTTCAGAAATCACGACTCAGTCTCTGGGGGACAGACGCTATCCACATCCTCGCTGTCCCGGATGGAAGGAGAGGAGCATTGTGTTTCAGAAATCAGGACTCAGTCTCTAGGGGACAGACGCTATCCACATCCTCGCTGTCCCGGATGGAAGGAGAGGAGCATTGTGTTTCAGAAATCAGGGTGCAGTCTCTAGGGGACAGACGCTATCCACATCCTCGCTGTCCCGGATGGAAGGAGAGGAGCATTGTGTTTCAGAAATCACGACTCAGTCTCTAGGGGACAGACGCTATCCACATCCTCGCTGTCCCGGATGGAAGGAGAGGAGCATTGTGTTTCAGAAATCACGACTCAGTCTCTAGGGGACAGACGCTATCCACATCCTCGCTGTCCCGGATGGAAGGAGAGGAGCATTGTGTTTCAGAAATCAGGATGCAGTCTCTAGGGGACAGACGCTATCCACATCCTCGCTGTCCCGGATGGAAGGAGAGGAGCATTGTGTTTCAGAAATCAGGATTCAGTCTCTAGGGGACAGACGCTATCCACATCCTCGCTGTCCCGGATGGAAGGAGAGGAGCATTGTGTTTCAGAAATCAGGATGCAGTCTCTAGGGGACAGACGCTATCCACATCCTCGCTGTCCCGGATGGAAGGAGAGGAGCATTGTGTTTCAGAAATCAGGACTCAGTCTCTAGGGGACAGACGCTATCCACATCCTCGCTGTCCCGGATGGAAGGAGAGGAGCATTGTGTTTCAGAAATCAGGATTCAGTCTCTAGGGGACAGACGCTATCCACATCCTCGCTGTCCCGGATGGAAGGAGAGGAGCATTGTGTTTCAGAAATCACGACTCAGTCTCTAGGGGACAGACGCTATCCACATCCTCGCTGTCCCGGATGGAAGGAGAGGAGCATTGTGTTTCAGAAATCACGACTCAGTCTCTAGGGGACAGACGCTATCCACATCCTCGCTGTCCCGGATGGAAGGAGAGGAGCATTGTGTTTCAGAAATCAGGATTCAGTCTCTAGGGGACAGACGCTATCCACATCCTCGCTGTCCCGGATGGAAGGAGAGGAGCATTGTGTTTCAGAAATCAGGATTCAGTCTCTAGGGGACAGACGCTATCCACATCCTCGCTGTCCCGGATGGAAGGAGAGGAGCATTGTGTTTCAGAAATCAGGATTCAGTCTCTAGGGGACAGACGCTATCCACATCCTCGCTGTCCCGGATGGAAGGAGAGGAGCATTGTGTTTCAGAAATCAGGATTCAGTCTCTAGGGGACAGACGCTATCCACATCCTCGCTGTCCCGGATGGAAGTAGAGGAGCATTGTGTTTCAGAAATCAGGATTCAGTCTCTAGGGGACAGACGCTATCCACATCCTCGCTGTCCCGGATGGAAGGAGAGGAGCATTGTGTTTCAGAAATCAGGATGCAGTCTCTAGGGGACAGACGCTATCCACATCCTCGCTGTCCCGGATGGAAGGAGAGGAGCATTGTGTTTCAGAAATCAGGATTCAGTCTCTAGGGGACAGACGCTATCCACATCCTCGCTGTCCCGGATGGAAGGAGAGGAGCATTGTGTTTCAGAAATCAGGATGCAGTCTCTAGGGGACAGACGCTATCCACATCCTCGCTGTCCCGGATGGAAGGAGAGGAGCATTGTGTTTCAGAAATCACGACTCAGTCTCTAGGGGACAGACGCTATCCACATCCTCGCTGTCCCGGATGGAAGGAGAGGAGCATTGTGTTTCAGAAATCAGGATTCAGTCTCTAGGGGACAGACGCTATCCACATCCTCGCTGTCCCGGATGGAAGGAGAGGAGCATTGTGTTTCAGAAATCACGACTCAGTCTCTAGGGGACAGACGCTATCCACATCCTCGCTGTCCCGGATGGAAGGAGAGGAGCATTGTGTTTCAGAAATCACGACTCAGTCTCTAGGGGACAGACGCTATCCACATCCTCGCTGTCCCGGATGGAAGGAGAGGAGCATTGTGTTTCAGAAATCACGACTCAGTCTCTAGGGGACAGACGCTATCCACATCCTCGCTGTCCCGGATGGAAGGAGAGGAGCATTGTGTTTCAGAAATCACGACTCAGTCTCTAGGGGACAGACGCTATCCACATCCTCGCTGTCCCGGATGGAAGGAGAGGAGCATTGTGTTTCAGAAATCAGGATGCAGTCTCTAGGGGACAGACGCTATCCACATCCTCGCTGTCCCGGATGGAAGGAGAGGAGCATTGTGTTTCAGAAATCAGGATGCAGTCTCTAGGGGACAGACGCTATCCACATCCTCGCTGTCCCGGATGGAAGGAGAGGAGCATTGTGTTTCAGAAATCAGGATGCAGTCTCTAGGGGACAGACGCTATCCACATCCTCCCTGTCCCGGATGGAAGGAGAGGAGCATTGTGTTTCAGAAATCAGGATGCAGTCTCTAGGGGACAGACGCTATCCACATCCTCGCTGTCCCGGATGGAAGGAGAGGAGCATTGTGTTTCAGAAATCACGACTCAGTCTCTAGGGGACAGACGCTATCCACATCCTCGCTGTCCCGGATGGAAGGAGAGGAGCATTGTGTTTCAGAAATCACGACTCAGTCTCTAGGGGACAGACGCTATCCACATCCTCGCTGTCCCGGATGGAAGGAGAGGAGCATTGTGTTTAGTCCTCAGCAGCAGCTCCGGAGGCACCAGCAGCTGGGAGTGCACGCCCTGGGGCTGCCCGGTTCCCTGCCAGTCGGGGACAGTTGTCCCTTTCTCACAAGGGAAGAGTGGCTGCAGCGAACGGGGTTTAAGTTGGGCCTTTGAAGCCCACCGAGCCCAGGGCCGGGCTTGCATTGAGGATGGAATCACTGGAAACATCAGAGCCCTAAAGGACTCCAGAATGTCACCAAGCTGCTCTTGTGAAGCTCGCTCCTGTGCCAGCAGATGACCAGGCTTTTTGTCGTTGTCGCAACGAGCGTGTCCTTTTTTCTCAGCACTCTGACAAACTCCTGCTTCAAGCAGGGGCGAGCATTCACCCCCACTCGCTACTGACAAAGCTGCGGCTAAGGGAAGTGGCCTGCCCTGGGCGCCTGGCCACAAAGACGGAGCAGAGACCTCCAGCTGGGCCTCTCGACAGATGCCACTGTCCTCACCGTGCCACACCCTCTCTCCAGGGAGCTGTGTTCTCTCCGGTCAGTCTCAGTCTCAGTCGTTGTCCTCTGGGCGGGGCATCACAGTCCTCAGAGGGCTTGGCTGAGCTGGGAACCCAGGCCCATCCGACCTCAGTGTTTTTAGTCTTAATAACCTATTTACGGCTGAGAAGCTAGACTGCCTCTTTCCCAGAAGTCAGGCACGACTGCTCTGGCCAAGCGGCGGCTTTCCACTCCCATTATGGTCCTAGAAGATGACGCTGCCCTTCTGAAGAGGAAAATGAAGAGTCTTTGTGATTCAAATGAGTCACATTGTCACTTCCGGAGAAAAAGCAAGTCTTCGAAGTGGGCTCTCACTTAACCCGTGATCAGAACAACTTGGAGGCAAACTGGACGGCATCGTGGAGGCTACGTGGTGGAAGACGTGTGACCAGCTCCAGAACTGGCCCTCCCTTCCACGCCCCGGGCCATTTCTTCCCTCCTCTGCCTCTGTGTCCCCATCTGTAAAATGCAGAGAATGTTAGTTGTTGGCCCGATGTGAGGACCGAATGACTGCTTAAAAGAGAAGCAGGATTTCTTTTTTTTTTTTTTTAATGTTTATTTTTGAGAGAGAGAGAGAGAGACAGAGAGAGAGACAGAGAGAGAGAGAGAGACACTGCAAGCAGGGGAGGGGCAGAGACAGAGGGAGACAGAGGATCCAAAGTGGGCTCTACGCTGACAGCAAAGAAGTGGGTGCAGGGCTCGAACCCACAAACTGCGAGATCGTGACCAGGGCCTAAGTCAGAAGATTAACTGACTGAGCCATCCAGGCGCCCCGAAAACGCAGAATTTCTAATGTTGGAGGAACATATATTTTTACTGCACTTTAGGTTTTCCTTAAGTTCTTAGACTTAACTCAAAGCTGCATTATTCTACTTATAACCTTATCATATAAAATATAGTACAACTTAACAGTCATTGTTCAGGGGAATTTGATGACCGGTCCCATGTAGAAACCCAGCTATTTAAACTGCCTTATCAATTAAAAACTGCATTTATGAAATACTTTATACTTCAGAACAGTTTGGTTTGCTCACAAGCCTTGCCAAATAACCAACTAAATATGGTGAATCTTTAGTTCTTTTATTAAATGTTCCCATACTGCTGACAATCTTAATAAAATTGCATCGCACCTTTTAGCTTAAAGCTCAGGTCATAACCTCAGAGTCGTGAGATTGAGCCCCGAGTTGGGCTCTGTGCTGAGTGTGGAACCTGCTTAAGATTGTCTCTCTGTCCCTCCTTGGCTCACACGTGTGCTCGCTCGTGCTCTCTCTCTCTCAAAAAAAAAAAAAAAAATCTTTTTTTAAACTGGGATCACAAGGCCTGTCCATTGGATACTCCAATTTGCCACATCCTCTTAAAATTACAAGTTCTCAAGATGCCCAAGAGATACTGGTCACCTAAACTTAACCCCAAAATATCAAAAGTTTGGGTTTAATTTGCTTCATATTCCTCTGCTTAAATAGAAACTTTCCCCCAGTTAAAAGAAAAGGACCCTGAAGAAACAGTTATGTCATATCAGCAAGTCAGGGCTCCTGTCCCAAGGCACTAAGGTTACTTATCGACCAGAAAGACCCTGATTGGGACAGCAAAAAATATCCAACATAATAAAGATTTTCCAGACCTTCTGAACTGTGGGTTATTTTTGCAATAACATGTTTACAACTAAAAAGAAAGCTAAATTGTACATCTGCTGCTGGGGAGTTTCTAGATGGGACCTGAGAAGAGCTTTTCGGCTCTCAGAAGGCCTTTGCTGCTTCCAGAATTAGGGAATGAGTTTCTAATGGTGTCCTGGTCTGGGGTGCAGAGCGTCCTCAGGCCCAGGGCACTTAGCGACTACAGAGGAGGACAGCATATGGACGGTCGCAGGCAGGAGTGGAAAGCACAGTCCCGTGGAGTGAGGGAGCTTCACCAGTAGCTGTGGGGGTCACCAGAACGCTTGGTTCGAAAGCACAGACGTCACACTCAATGGAGCTTAGGCCAAAGCGTGTCATCTGGAAGCGTGCTGACATCACTCAGAACGAAAGGCGGGACCCCCAAGCCCTAGGGGCGGGTGGCCTCCTGAGGGGGAGCCGCAGGACCCCGCCTGGCTCTCATCTCTTCCTTCCACTGGTCATCTGGCCGCGTCATGGCCGAATGGCCTCCACCACGGGGGTTCCGGTGATGGGGGTGGGGTGCCAGGGGCCCCCCACCCCGTCTCGCCTCCCCCACCCCCGCTGGAACCGAGGGCTCCCAAGGGAGGGAGTGTTACTCGGGAAGCGAGTGGATCAGGGTCACAGGAGCAGCTCAGGCCACGGGGCTTCCCCAAGGCAGAGCTCAGGGGGGTTTACCAGAAGCGGCAGGGGGTCTCTGGACATCAGGACCACGTGATTCAAGGTTGACCGGTGTGGTGGGGTGCGGGAAAGGAGCACCATTACATCCTTCCCTTTTACCAGTGAAGCAAAAGCTTGCCCTCAAAGACCCAGATATTTCTGCGGCCATCTCATTAGGCAGAATTAGAACTTGGGTGCTGGGAAGCAGCAAGGGTACGAAAGGAAGGGGTAGGGGGTGCCGGTTCCCACGGAGCTCCTGTGTGGACAGGGGGGGATATGAAGGCCTTTCGGTCTTGCTCAGCATGACCCAGTGATGGTTGGGTGACGGGTTCTCCATGGGAGATGCGTTCTCTCTGTTTACACCCCAGTCCTTAAAACTGACAGCAAATGTTCTAGACAAGCACCAGTCTTGGACTAAGGACTTTTAAAACGTTTTACTAAAATGAACGGTTTCAGATTTCCAAGATTAATCCGAAATTCACGACATGCTGTCTAGTAGGGGTGTCAGGCGTCTCAACTCGGTCATCTGTCGGAGGGTGCTTAGGGCCCCTCTCTGGCTGGCTGGACTGACAACTGGAAACTGATGGGGGCTTGGAACCACAGGTCTCACCCACCCCTGGCCGAGAAGAGGAGTCGAGGAAGACTGCATGAGCCAGGTGAACGTCTGAGGGTTTGGGTGGTTGGGGGTGCTCAGTGGCTTCCGGAAGGGGTTCACGCTTTGGAAGTTTTTGTTTTAATACGGCTCTAAAAGCCAGCAAACGGGGGAAATAATCTTTCCTCTAAAGCTCACAATGTGTTTTTCCGGCGAATTATACCTTCATCTGTTTGCTAGCACTATTGTTTACATATCTTAGAACCATATTTATACCCGTATTTTCAACATGATTTTAAGGCATCTGGTACACTATTAATCATATGACCTAACACAATTTTAATAAGTACTTTTAATTTAATAAATACCTCATCAACAGGTAACTGGTATAAAAATATATAATTTCCCTGAATATTTTTTCCAACCTGCTCTAGTAGGCAAATTACAGTTGGGCTTAAACGGTTATTCTGTGCAGATAAACAGAGGGCATTTTCTAACACCGAAAAAAGCAAGCTGTACCCCATTCCCTCCTCACCTACTATTTCCAAAACGACTTATTCACAAAGAAGTTCAACGTCTTACTTCAGCTGCTTCTTCCCCTTTACATCCCGGGAAGAGGAAATATTTCAACCCAGGAAAGCTCACTCAGGGCCATCAAACAGCACAGGGGGTCTGATGGCACCACCCAGGTGGCAATGTCTTCAGTCTTTGGAAACAACTTCTGGGTTTGCCCCAAAGTAGGTGGGGACTTGGTATTCAGAATGTGGGCTTGTGTGGGTGACCTGCTGGGAAACCTAAGAGCACATGTAGGAGAAAAGTTTATTTATGTCAGAAAATATGCATCTATCTGATCGCTTGGAGGGAAAGCATGGCCTTTATTCCTGTGTGGTTATTGTTACAAAAATACTACGGTTGGTGGGGGGTGCCTGGGTGGTTCAGTCAGTTAAGCATCTGACTCTTGATTTAGGCTCAGGTTGTGATCTCATGGTTTCGGATAAGCCCCTCGTCAGGCTCTGCCCTGACAGCGTGGAGCCTGCTTGGGATTCTCTCTCCCTCTCTCTCTGCCCCTCCCCTGCTCTCGCTCAAAACAAGTGAACACTAAAAAAAAATACTAACAGTTGGTGAGACGTCACCAAGTGTGGAAATCATACACCGCCCTTACTGCCGAGGCGGATGCCTGATGAGTTTTGTCAGCGACTGTCCATCATGAAGTCTGCAGAGGATGTGAGAAAATGATTCGCTTTCATTTCCTCAAGAAAAAGGGTGGCTTTGGTTTGAAGCTCTCAAGCAAAGCCCGTGCCTTGCCATTCAGAATGTGCTCGGTCCAAGACAAGGAATATATGAAACAGAGAGATGAACACAAGTAAGCTCGGGCAGAGGGAGGGGACACTGGCGGGCACCCTACTCCCCTCTTGCTGCGTCTCCAGGCACCTGTCTGCCCCCAAGTCCCGGACTTGAGCTGAGAAACCCTGCCCTTCCTTCCCGGAAGTCCCCCTGACAAGGTGCGCATGAATCTTTAATGGGGTGGGGGGCGCTGACAACTGCTCGCACTACTGAGGCCCAGGGGAAGACGGGAGCATGGCGAGAACCTGGAGAAGAACGCGGTCTCGGTCGATGGCGGGGGGGGGGGGGTGCTCACCTCAGCCGGATCACATCCAACAAGCGGGCAAATATGCCAAGCGGTTTGGAGACCAGGAGTCGAGGGAAGAGGATGCGTGGTGGGTGGGAGGTGAGAAAATCCTCCCGGCCTCTTGAAGACCTCCTAGGGGCCAGAGGTTTTATTGTTAGCAAATGCCGTGTCTTCCCCAGAAAAGGTCTCCCCTTTTGTTTTCTCCGATAACGTCCAGACTTGGGTCGTTGCAGAAACCCTGCTTCCGTACCTTTGGAGGCTTCGCGAACCTGCACAGGAAGGGCAGGAAAGGGACTGCATTTGGATGACACGCTTGGAAGACACAAGAAGACTCTGTGGCCTGGGTGCAGGAAGGTAAGGGGGGCTGACCGCTGCGGACTGGGGGGGATCTTGGGCAGGATATGGGGGGCCGGGACTGTTTTCGCCTCGCAAAAGGGTAGACACGAAGCATCAAAATTTCCCTTGAACTTCTAAAGTAATGCAGCAGCTCTGCATTCCATTAAAAAAAAAAAAAGTCGGGTAAGGAGTTCTTCACCCGTCTCTGAGTCCCACATACATAGGTCACTTTTTAAGGGAACATACTATCAAGACATTGTGAGAGCCACTGAACAAGCACGGTAACTTCTGGAGATTCCTTTAAGAGGCCATTCCCTGTACACGTTGAGGGGAAGCCAAGCCGGCCTGGCTGCCCGCCTCCCCTCCATTCACCCTCTTGTCCTTGGAGAGAGAACGTGCCAGTGTCAGCGGGACGCGGGGCAGTCGGAAGAGAGGGCTACGGCCCAGCCTCGTCTGCAGCTGCTGGGCCTTTGTCAGAGTTCCGTCCGCCGCCGTGGAAGTCAAAGTACTGCACCGCGGTGTGCAGGGCCGCGGGCACGTGCCTCGTGGACCCCTCTTGTCCCCCACCCCCTTCTCGCAGGTGGAAGGCAGACACGATGGATGGAACTTAAGTGGCCTTCGCAGACCACGAAGAGGAGGGCACAAGCTGAGGATGACAGAGCCATCAGCCTCGGGGGTCCCTGGATGCAAAGCATGCTGTTATTTAAGCTACTGTACCGTGTTGAACAGTGCCCACCCCACCCCCCCACCCCCAAAATTTATGTCCTGGCACCTCAGAACGTGACCCTATTTGGAAAGTGTCTTTGCAGATGCCATTAGTCAAGATGAGGTCATACGAGAGTAAGGTGAGTCTTAAGTCCCATATGACTGGAGACGGCATGCTATGTGATGACATTTGGAATTAAGTCTCTAAGTCAGAAAATGCCAGGGGTGGCCAGCAACCACCAGAAGCTCGGAAGAGGCAAGGAAGGATCCTCCCTTAGGGCCTCCGGAGAGAGCACCACCCTACTGACACCTTGATTTCAGAATTGTAGCTTCCAGGACTGAGAAAGAAAGAAGTTGTTTGAAGCCACCCGGTTGCGGTATTTGCTATGGCAGCCCCAGGAATCGGACACAGCTACTGTTCGATTTTGTTGTCTTTGCCAGCGAGGCCTAACCATGCAGAACACACTGCTTTTCCATTTGGCTCTAATGTCACTGGCCACTGAGGAACTGCGAATTTTGCTGGCAAATGGTTGAGGATTCCCACTGATTTATAGGAAATGAAGGCAGTTTTATGACCAGCTCCACTCTCTGTCCAGAACCTTCCTTTCCACACCTCCCACTGAGCCTCAGCAGTGCTCTCTGTGACCGCTTTTCCCCACAACTTGATACAAAAATGCCAGATGAGGCAGAGTAGGAAAGCTGACTGGTCAACCAGGTTGCTCTGAGCTTACTTTCTAATACAGAAGTTCTCCTTCCGCCTTTTTCTATATTCCCCCTGCACCCTTCTCCCCTGTCTGTCCACCCCCTGACCCAACCGTTCTGTGCAAGGAACCTTTGGGCCATCCCAGAAACAGTCTCAGAATGCTCCCGGGGGTGGGAGGGAGGTTGGGGGTGTATTTTCAACGTGCCTAAATAGCTACGGGAAGGAGAACATCTACTCCCAGATTTCAGCTCTGTAACCGCATTAACTCGGAAAAGAAGACAATAGCCAGAGTTGTAGTCGGATAATTGCCGTGTCAAGCTAACTAGGCAGGATCCTTGCCCTCTGCTTCTCCTCGTGATGTAAAGGCCGGTGCCAACCTCAAGGGTACACGCAGCCTCTGCTGACAGCCTGATCTATCACTGCCTCCCTGTCGCAGCAACAATGAGCTGATGAGAACGTACGGGTCAACTTTCTCCCTTTCCGATACTGTCTGTGGCTCCACTCATCTCTCAATTTTCAATTACATTAATGCCTGGCAGGGATGTATTCTGTTAAAGCAAGAATGTAGAAGATAGAAGACTCTAAAAATTAGGGCCCGACATGAGACACAGCCAAGGGAAGTCTCGAGATGGCAATGTCCAGCAGGCCTAGGAAGGGACCAGTCCAAATTGGGGCAAAGGCCAGAGAACTCTGGGGGAGAAGCCTCCAGGAAAAATACGAATCTGACAGACTGATACGCCTGACCCGGGGGGAAAAGTATTAAATGGCAGATAAACACCAATGGAGAAATGAGAAAAATCTTAAAATAGGTACATCCACTAAACAATTTTTTAAAACTAGGCAGTTATTATTAACTCCAGAAAACACAAAGGTCATATTAAAAAATAACCATAATATACCACCTGGATAGTGCTTGAATCATATTTATGCACTAATTAGTTTGCAGTGACTGTTGCTTTAACACAGAATTTTAACGTAAGTATTTAACAAGAGCTGGAGGGAGAAATGAGCTTTAAGACAGCTCTTAAAGCCAATGAGTTGGGTTAAAAAAGCTAAATCCTCCTCTCTCATAATAGGAAATCACTAGAAAAATGTCTACAAATGATAAATCAAGAAATAGCTTATGAGCAAATGAGTTTGAGATAGATAAATGCCATAAAATGTCAGTTATAAGAGTTGAATGCATTTTCCTTTGGGTAACAAGACTGATGTGGCATAGGGCTGTTCTAATTGGTTGAGCCTCTGAGCACTTAGTGCATTTTATAATTACGTGTATACATTATTTTGAAAAATTAAAATAAAAACTGAGACTAGGAACTTGCTTCTCAACCCAAATTTTGGGAAGAATTATGCAAAATTCAGGTCAGAATGACTCAGTACAGCTGGCCCCTCACGAAGTGCCCATATCCATACTCGCCTGTTTGCTTCCAAATGATAGTGTCCACGTGATTTTCTTAGTTCTCGACCTCAGCCCTAAGAACAGTGTTCCAAGTAACTGCAAAGTGTCTTTGCTAGTCGAAGACTGTTTGCCAAATTATCAGACTTTGGTTCTGTTTGTTCCTTCTGTTCTTCGAAGACAAATCCGTAATAAAATTCTCTTAGCAACCCCATTCCCGTTGACCTATTTCCTTCCCTCACGTAGGCTCTGGCTTCAGCAAGCCACAGATCCGCCCACAGGCTCTGTCATAAACCCATCCACGGGGACAGTGGCTTCACTTACCAGAAACTTGAAAACCTCGTATGTTCACTGCGTAGATGGGACACTTGAGCAATGGGAGAAAAGCACCACAGGAGGAAGATAATACAAGGGCTTTAATAAGAGGTATTTTTAATATCGCCTGATAGTGCAGAGGAGGGAAAAAGGGTGGTTGCTAAAGAAAAAGACCCAGCTGTTTCCAAATTTAAAAGCCACTGGTACATTTAAAAATAATCTGCAAACCATAGAACTTTTAAAGGGACAATCATGTAATGACACTTTCTCTGTTATCACAGTTGTATGAACCCATGACATTTTACATGCAAAATATTTCCCTAATCTTTCCCTTTCTCACACTTTTTAAAAAACAGTTTTAGGTTATCTTTAAAAACTGAAATCTATTTTGTGAATGTCTAGCAGGTAAGTGAAAAAGGAAACTTACTAAATCACATTTCGCAGAATAAGGTCTATGTGTTTCTCTTGATTTAGCAAATAAAATCTCTATTTAAAAATTTTTTTTAATGTTTTTATTTATTTTTGAGACAGAGACAGAGCATGAGCAGGGAGGGGCAGAGGGAGAGAGGGAGACACAGAATCCAAAGCAGGCTCCAGGCTCTAAGCTGTCAGCACAGAGCCCAATGCGGGGCTGGAACTCACACAGTGTGAGATCATGACCTGAGCTGAAGTCGGACGCTTCACTGACTGAGCCACCCAGGCGCCCCAAATAAAATCTGTATCGTAACAACCGAGTACTAAGAGGAATATACTTCTAGAAGAAAACTGCTAACTGTCCCACATTGTCGGTATATGTGCACTTATATAAAATGCCATTATTAAATTCATTCCTCTTCAAAAGTTGTAAATAGCTTTGTGATGTACGGCTTTAAAAAATAAACAACACATGCAGCTCCATAATTCAGATACACCCAAACTCTTAAGGTTCTGGCCCAGGCCTCAACCACTTCTGTATCTTACTGCCTTAGAGGAGAGGTCAGCAAATAAGTGAGAAAAGACAGAAAGACAAATTGTGGAACAAGCTGACTAATAAAAGCTGCAGAAGAGATACAATGAAGGAAGATGTCATGATGGAAGGGGAGGAAGTTATCAAATATTAGGTGAAAAATTTCCAGAATAGGAATTCAAAGGACATGAATTTCCAGATTGAACAAGTCCATCCCAAACGCCCAGCGTAATGAATGAAGACACATTCACAAAACCCTCCAGAGAGAAGAGACCCAGCTCATAAAGGATGACATTCATTTTCTCAATTGCACTGAAGAAAGAGGACAATGTAGTGAGTGATACCTGCACATTTTTGAGGGAAAATGGGTTTTATGCAGGAATTCTGTATTTAGTCAAATTATCAAGTACAATGACAGAATCAAGATATTTTCAGATTCTGGGGCGCCTGGGTGGCTCAGTCGATTGGGCGGCCGACTTCGGCTCAGGTCATGATCTCATGGTCCGTGAGTTCGAGCCCCGCGTCGGGCTCTGTGCTGACAGCTCAGAGCCTGGAGCCTGTTTCAGATTCTGTGTCTCCCTCTCTCTGACCCTCCCCTGTTCATGCTCTGTCTCTCTCTGTCTCAAAAATAAATAAACGTTAAAAAAAAAAAAAATAAAAAATAAAAAAGATATTTTCAGATTCAAGGCCTCAAAAAAACGTTATCTCCTAGGTCTGTCTTCTCAGGGAACCACAGAGGATAAGCTCTACCAGAGAAAGAGAGAAAATCCAGAAAACGAAGACAAAGAATCCAACATAGGAGAGACAAGAGATTTTAACAAGCCCTTTGACTTCCTAGAAAACAGAAGAGTTAGCTTTTGAACACCCCTTCCCACCCGTTCCCCATTTGTCCTTTCAAGTGAGTCAGAAAGCAACATTAATAAACTAATCAGAAACGAGTATTTGTGTTGTTACAATATCTTGTACATCGCTCTCGGCTGAGCCAGCGGTACACCATGATTAGCGTTATTATACAACTTTTCCTGGAATTGGTGGAGCCCAGTTTCCCCTGGAACTGAGTCAACACAGTCCACTTCCCCCTGGAGACGTCCTTCTGAGCGCCCTCATCTTCCCACCTCCCACATCCCGGAGTCTCCGGGCCTTCTGCGCGCCTCCTGGACCAAGACTCCCTCTCTCCTGTGCCATGTCTCCTGTTTCCCTGAGTCAGTGTCATCTTTTTCTGGATTTACTCCTTAAGGTGCAGTGGGTGGAAAAGTGAAATTAAGAAGGTGGAGACTGAGTTCTATTCTTAGACACGTGCTTAGGACGAGAAAGGCCGACAATGGCAGCAGCGGAGGGCGGCTGGTGGAAGTAGCCTCACGAGGACGTATTTAGGAATAAGGAGGCAGAGACCAGAAGCGACCCAGCTAAAACAGATAGAAGCAGTTACTGCAGGGGAGATGTGGAGCAGAGGCTGTTGTTTTCTGCTGTAAGGCTCGTGCTGACAGTAAGCCCTGCGTGAGCAGCAGTTCCCTAGGTGCCAGCTAATTGTTGGAGGAATACAGGCAAAGGGTCAATTCTCCAGGCACAGGCAAGAACGTGAGCCAAAAAAATCTTGCCAACCTTTCTACCTGCGGGACTACCCGCTGAAGGTGTGCTGGGGTGACAACGAGCACGAGGGTTGGGGAGAACTCCCCAGTTTACCAGTTTACAGAGCCGAAGCTTGGCTAGACCAAAATACTCTTGGATACGGGAAGTAAACCTGAACGGCAAAGGCATTACTCTGGCAGATTAGAAGAGTCAAGGTCAGATCAAGGAGACCACCATCTACTCCAGGCAAGAGATATGAGGCTCTGAAATCAAGGCCCTCCCCCCGGGTTAACACGAAAGATGGAAAAGAAACAGACTCCCCAGGTCTCAATTACAGACGGGTTCGGGCTCTAAGGGAGAAGGAGCAATCAAGATTCCTAGGTTTCTGACTTAGGTGATGTTCTCCCCCCACCAAATTAGAGAGCTCGGCAGGCGGTTTGGAAGGGGGAAAGTGAGTGACGCTCGAACATGTCTGAGGCGGGAGGGGGATGTCTAATAGGCAGCTGGATGCAGGTCTGAAGTTTTGTAATGACTGGCTGAGATAAAGACGTGTGTTAGTCACAGCAGAAACCAAAGGCCAGGAGAGCAGATAAAATCTCCCAGGGACAGGGGTGAAGGGTGAGCGATAAGCAAACACCCACAGGAAGAGCGGTCACAGCCCTCAAGAAGGGAGTGGTTAACAGTGTCAAATGCCATAAAAGGTCAAGAAAGAGAACCGAATAGACTCCCATTAGAGGCGGCTCACAGGGATCTTTAACGGAGGGCTGGTGGCAGCAGAGGTGTGATCTGTAGTCCATTACAATCCCTGCTCCTTAAGTGTCAGAAGTCAGCAGGTGGCCACAGAGGGCTGGCGATTCTTTGGGAAGCCGGAACGTGAAAGAGGCAGGGCACTGGGGAGGAGAGTGCGTTAAAATTCAAGGGTTTAACTCTTTTCCCCTAAAGAAGGGAGAAATTTGAGAATGTTGCTCTGCATCAGAAGAGTAGCCAGTCCAGGGAGAGTTTGAAAATACGGAAGAGTCTTAGGCATACGGTCTTACCACACGATCCAGCAATCACACTCCTAGATAGTTACCCAACTAACATCCACACTTATGTCCACAAAGAACCTGCACACAAACGTCTACAGCACCGGATTCACAAATGCCAAAACCTGGAAGTGACCAAGATGTCCTGCAGTAGGGGAATGGATAAACATCCAGACCTTAAGTCACCGACGAAAACCGAGTTATTAAGCCACAAAAAGAGAGGAATCAATGCTTGAATCTCAAACGCACAACGTGAAGGGAAGGACGCCAGTCCGAAAAGGCTACATATACACTGTACGACTCGAATTCTGTGACATTCTGGAAAGGCAATAAAAGACAGTAAAGACTGTAGTTGCCAGGCATGGGAAAGGAGAGAGATTTGAGCAGGTGCAGGGGTGCCTGGGTGGCTCAGACTCTTGATTTCGGCTCAGGTCATCATCTCAGTTTGTCAGTTTAAGCCCTGAGTCGGGCTCTGTGCTGACAGTGCCCACTGTGCTTGGGATTCTCTCTCTGCTGCTCTGTCCCCCCATCCCCCCACTCGTGCCCTCTTTCAAAATAAATAAGCATTAAAAAAAAAAATAGGTGCAGCACAGGGATGTTTTTTAGGACAATGAAATCATTTTGTATGACACAGTAATGGTGAACTTAAGACTGTAAAGCAGTTGTCAAAACCTGTTAAAACTTTAGAGCCCAAGTATATCTTAATGTATATAAAATTTTTAAAAACTCGCTTGGAAGACTGGGAGATCCCAGGGCGAAATGCGTATTGTGACAGATAAATCTAAACATGTTACAAACCTAAAAACCACCATACTGAAGGTTAGGGTGGGGGGATAAAGTGTTGACCCAAGTAACCGGAAACGAGTGAAGTCTTTAAGACTGAAAGTGAGATAAACTGTACATAAGCATGGTACTCTAGTTGATAAAAGTCGTTTCCCAACGAGGCTTTGCATTAAAAATTCTGTAAGTTCTATAAATGTATACTGGAATTGAAACAATTAAGTTTAAGTGGATGGCAGAAGGCAGCAGTCATGCTTCTCACTGTTGGGAGGAGGAGATTACCCATAAGCAAGGGGAGGAGGCTAGAATGATCCATGGGGCAAGGGATCAGAGTTGGGAGGCATCAGTATAAATTCATGTGTACCTTAATGTACACACAGATGGCTACATGTACACGGGTAATTCCATAACATATATTTCCTTGCTCTGTTAGCTGAGGGGGCCTAGAAGCAATGACACCCCAACAGCCATGAGCACACCTATGCCCAGATCTTGGTTCCTAATACCATCCTCCAGTAAAAGGAACCAGAGCTCCCTGGAGAAGGGGCCAGTTCTAGGACTCAGGCAGAAAATGGGCGAGCTGAAGCTGGGGCACCTTGCCGTCCCAGAAAGTAAAGGAAGTGTTATAAACACACAATAAAACACCCCGCAGTGATGGGGATATCAAAGGCCAAAGGGATACAGGTGACCACTGAGAAAGCTTCCAACAGCCAAAGCTGGAAGAATTTGAGTCAAAAAATGAATACTGGCTTAAAACCCCAAGTACAAAATAAATATCTGTAAGTTCATATTGACATAAATGGTAAAATAAGTGTACAGATGGTGGAAAAGCAGCCAAACTTCCACGCAGAATTCCAAATATTTATGTAGCTACTCCACCCTAAGGAAGTGGAACACGCCTCCCATTCCTTAAGAGCGGGTCGTGGGGTGGCTTCCTGACTTCCAGAGTAGGGTGCGGGCGAGGGAGCAAAGAGTAGTTTCGGGTGGGAAACCTGACAGTAACCCGGTCAAGGTGACTGAGATACACATCAGTAGTGGTAAGTCGTGTTCATAGTATGTACCTTGATACGCAATGCAAAAGGCATTAACGCTCTGTGGTCTTCCTCACCACCCCCAATGACCCCAGTCTCACCAGAGAAAAACATCAGACAAACCTCAACCGATGACAGTTTTACAAAATACTTGACCGGTGGTCAATTGTCACAGTCATCAAAAACAAGGAAAGTCTGAGTAACTACCACAGCCAAGGGAAGCCTAAGAGGATAAGAGTAGGATCCTGAATGGGACCCTAACACAGAAAAAGGATTGTAGGCGGAAACTAAAGAAATCTATTTTTTTTTCAAATGTTTATTTATTTTTGAGAGAGAGAGAGAGAGAGACAGAGCGTGAGCAGGGGAGGGGCAGAGAGAGAGGGAGACACAGAATCCGAAGCAGGTTCCAGGCTCCGAGCTGTCAGCACGGAGCCGACGCGGGGCTCGAACTCACAGACCATGAGATCATGACCTGAGCAGAAGTCAGATGCTCAACCGACTGAGCCACCCAGACGCCCTGGAAACTAAAGAAATCTGAATAAACTATGTAATATATTAGTAACATATAATAACGTATATCCTATGAAGAATATAATAACGACCTGTCAATATGGGTTCGTTAATTGTGACAATGTCCCATACTAATGTTAAGATAGGTAATAGGAGAGATTAGGAGTGTAAAGGGAACTCTGTACTACAGTCACAATAATTCTGTAAATCTAAAGTAAGAAGTCTGTTGAAAAACAAACAAAAAAGGGAGAGGACTAGCTAATAGAGCTGGGGATCAAATCATTACCAGCCCAAGGGGCAGAAGGCTGCAAGGCAGCCATGACAGGCAGGCGGGGGCGGTGCCACGACCTCCTTGTCCCTCCCTTGCAGCTCCATCTGGGAAGCCCTCCTCTGAACTTCGTTTCCAGCTGGCAAATCCCTACTCTTCCTTCAAGACCAACAGCACAAATCAGACGTTACCACTCCTAACACACCTGCTCAGTCATCTGTGATCTGTGACTTCAGAGTCAGCAAATTTACTGCCAATTTATTGTTTACCAGATACGTGCTAGATGCTGGGACTAGAGAGAACAACGTCACGAGCCCCGAAGAATTCAGTCGAGTGACAGATCTGATCTCGGCACGGTTCACCTTGCCCTGTGTTCGCTTTTGTGTGTGTGCGTCTCTCCCTGAAATAAACTACGAGCTCTGTGAAAGCAAGGACCGCTGCCTTACTCAGTTCTTCATTCCCAGGGCTAAGTACGATAGCTGCACACGGCGATGGACAGAATGCTTGCTGAAAGAAAACGAAGAACTAAATTCTCCTTCGGTTTAGGTGGGGCTTGCTTCTAGGAAAAGCAAACTGAGAAGTCTGCAAGGCTTTACACTGGTAGGTGATTTTAATGACCTGCCAAAAAATCCACACCGCCCCCTCCCCCCGCCCCAGCTTTTAAACAAATCACACTCATTGTGGGAACAGAATGTACCGGCAAGAGATGACTTCACCTTCAAGCAGAAGAGAAAACCATACGGCAGCTCCGTTCTTCCCGTGCAGAAAAGCTGGAAAGCTGCCTATCACTGATGTGACCGGGCCTTTCCTCGCTCCCTGGCCTGGCGTGTGGGCTCATCACCTGGACTAAATGGCTAGCAGAAGGCATTTCCGAAACTACCTAAATGTGCACGACATCCCCATTTGCAGCTCACTGGCCAGAAAGGTCCCATGGCCGTCCCTAGCTCCACATAAGAATTTAATTCATTCTTCCAGCCTCTGAAGAGACACAGAAGAAAGCAAGGAGTTCGGGAATCGATGTTGGCACATGCCGTGTCTGCCGGCTGACCTCCCCGGCTCCCCCCAGAACATCCATTGTTCTTCCCCTAGGTTCACCCTTGACCTAGAGACGAGTCCAGGTATCTTCCAGTTATTGATTCCAGCCCAGAATCTTGGGGGTGAAAGGTGTCCCTACTTGGCACACGTCTACAGCTGAAAGGCCGGGTCCCCTGCCCTGAGCATGGGACTGGGCGTACAGAGGCAGGACAGGACCAGGACGGCTGAGCGTGCCAAGGCCGAGTGAACACGACGGCCTCACCTAAAGGGTCTTTCAGCTGAGCACTGTCTCGTGGCAGCTGGTGTCCAGGGTTCCGGCCAGTCGCCTCCCCCGTACTGAAGAAGTAAGGCTGTGGTCTCGGGCAGTTCAAAACCATCCTTTCCAGTGGGAAAGCCGCCCGGTAACTCCACTGGTGGAGTCTACAATCTCCGATCTGAATTCCGGCTAAGGCTGTGGGGGCCCTTGGCTGAGCTTCAGCGATGGCGGGTCCCTCACACCAGCGGGCTCGGACTCAGACTCCCCATCAACCGAGACGCAGGCCGCAGCACAGGCGGCTTCCCTTAGCGGGGCCGGGTCCTCTCCTGAGCTCGCCTTTCAAAGCGGAGCCCCTCGGTCAGGCTTTCTCGTTCTTCTGCAGGACTTTGCAGCCTGCATGTACTCAACACTCCCGGGATCTGTTTTTCCCACGTATGATTTACTTCATCTTCCTAACAATCTGAAGTAGGTACGGTGATCATTTCCATTTTCAGCCAAGGCACCTGGTCACACAGCAGTTAAGCAGTACCAGGGTTTGAACCCACGCAGTCTGGCACCAAAGCCACAGCTGTCTAAAAAATGACCAGGACATGGGAACACTCTGTGGTTTCCCTCTCACTTCCCTTAAGACCAGTCTGGCCTCTAGGCCAAAGCACAGTAACAGTCGGGCAAAATGTTTTGCCACCAAATAACTAGGTTCACCAATTTTTCACCAACTAACTGAGCATAGTGAGCCCTCCTCAATCCTGTCCCATCTTGTCCATCTTTTAAGATCTGTCATTTGCAATTCCAGATACCGACTTATCGGTCAGGTGTTCTTAGTTGCGAACGGCTTAAGAAAAGGAATTCACACAAAAACACAACCGGGCAGCAAACGAGAATCTCCAGACTGGCCCTAGTCACACTTGGGAGGTTCAAACAGAGCAGAGCACTGACAGACCACACCTCAACACTGCTCCGAAGCTTGCCTGCCACACAACTGGCCCCACAACACACGCCACTACAACATGACGTCTCTGCCCCCGCTGACCCACAGGCTGGCCAGCACCGTGCCTGCCCTCGCCAGTGCGAGCATGGCCTCCGAGTTGGCACCGGTCATGGGAAGACCAGGGCTGGGCCCCTGCCTTAGCTGCAAGACAGGCCAGGAAAGCAAGCGTCTTCACCTTAGGGAGGGAGGTGGGTGGGCCAGGAGTGACAAGCGTCTATTACACTGAACCCTCCTAGTTACACTGTGGCTTCACGGATATAATTTATGTCAACATTTTTACGCTGAAGTTAATATTGGACATTAATTTAAATTTCTCAAGCCCTATCTTGCAGAATTAGATCAGAAATTCATTTCCAATAACGTACTAAACGATTAATGCAGTCATGGATAATTTAACAAGTAATAATCGGAGAGAAGTACTTACTAAGATGTGCCCGTGCTAATAAAAATCAAAGTAGTGTGGGGCGCCTGGGTGGCGCAGTCGGTTAAGCGTCCAACTTCAGCCAGGTCACGATCTCACGGTCCGGGAGTTCGAGCCCCGCGTCAGGCTCTGAGCCTGGAGCCTGTTTCCGATTCTGTGTCTCCCTCTCTCTCTGCCCCTCCCCCGTTCATGCTCTGTCTCTCTCTGTCCCAAAAATAAATAAACATTGAAAAAAAAAAAAATTAAAAAAAAATCAAAGTAGTGTAAGGCACCTGCATTTCTCGCATCGTTGATCATGAGAACATTGGAAAAAGCCACCTCGATGCAAACAAACCATTCTGTTATAAAGCAGAACAATAGTGCAGGTATTAGAGGCATTCTGGAACTTCTACTTTAAGAACATCAGAGATTATACAAATTTAGCTGTCATAATAAATACCGACAGTCTCAACTTAAAATTTTTTTGACTTTATAATAGTGCAAAAGTGATACACATTCAGCTGAAATTGTACTTGGAATTTTGAATGTGAACGTGGGTCTTGTCCCAGGTTAGTGACGTGCGGTCAGACGCCCTCTGGGATGCTGGGCAGTGAGCCACCGCCCCCAGGCAGCCAGTGTTCACGAGGGCAGACAGATCCACCGACAACCATTGTGCCCATCAATTTCAGGTCAGTCCTCAGTGCATGGCAGGAGACAGTCAACACCTTGTTATCAGATAGGCTTTGTGCGAGATCATTTTGCCCGCCTGGAGGCTGACGGGAGTGTCGTGGGCACGTTTAGTAGGCCTGGCTAGGCTATGTAAATTCGGTGTATTAAACGGATCTTCAACTTATGGCGGGTTTATTGGCATATAACCCATTACAAGCACATTTAGGTACCTATAGGCCCATAGTTAGTATCCGGTCCAGGTGTTCAGGTCCACAGGTTCAAGTCTCAGGGCTGCTGTTGATTTTTATTTCTACAAAATATTCAATTATATAATTCCTTTATATTCTTTGACCCAACTTTATAGAATACGTATGCTTTTATCACAGAAACCAAGTCTCAATTCAGTTTTACTCAGTAAAATGATACCACAAAAGAGAAGATGTTATTTTTTTATTTATGTTAAATAAAAACATGAGAAAATCCTTTTTTAAAAAGGGTTAGAATATTCCTTATGTCTCCAAACCATGGATGCAAGGAACTGTTGAGTGCTTTCTTCCCCCAAGAAGGGTCACAACACACTTCCACGTGGTAATCACCTGGAGACAGCACAGGTACACGCCCCCGCCAACTGCCGCTGCAGAAAGGTCACATGCAGTATTTGGGCAAGCAAGGAACAGAACACAGGCACAGTATATTCTGGAAACACTTCCTGCTCTGGCAATGAACCTCAGTGCCAAGTATCATTAGCTGCTTTCTTTTTTGTGGTCCCGCTACATCTTTAACCCACTTAATACCACCACACTCCGATGGCACAACTTTTCACAATTCTAGAACTCCATCCATTGGCAGTACAGTTTAAGTGGCCTATGAGGCTGCATTTTATAAATATAAAAATTACGTGAGAACTAATACTATTGCGAATTTTGCCAGTAGAAACGTGGCCCCTAAGGAGCCACCGTTTCCAAAATATAACTGGACACACATTTACAGTGCACCTGTGAATTCTGGAATCAACATGTCGAGTCTGACCTGCACGGAGACTAGACAAGAGTCTCTGAAGACCACTGCTGGATCCACGGTTTCTGCGCCCACCTACCCCCACACTCGCCGCAGATCCCACAGTATGACTTCACCGGAAACGGTTTGTCCAACGGTCACGGCAGCCTGGCAATGCTTCCACCTTGGCTCCCGTCACAGAGTTCTCCATGACTGGAGTCAGTAAGAACTTCTCTGTTAGAGAAAGCAAACGTTTCCACCTTTGGCAGACTGCCAAGATGACACTTTATTATAGAATTTATGAAGCTACAGTTTAGGAACTTGCAGGTTTTATTAAAATGAATCAAAAAAGAAAGAAAAGGGTAACAATACAACCCCATATCCCAAAACGTTCTAGATATTTTTAGTGCAAGAAATGCTGTCTCACTGAAGCACTTGAGAATTATCATGAAATCCTAGCAAAAAAATGTAATCACCTTAGAAGTGGTAAAAAGAGAAACAACCAGAGAGGCACACAGATTGTGTTTTTTTTTTAAAGGATTTTTATACTATATTTAAAAAACCACAAAATAAAAAAGGGATCAATCAACATATATCTCAGAAGTCCTTCCAAGAGTCTCTGTACCCAGCAGCCACACAGGCTGGCTGTCTGTCGCCCGTTTCTTCTCCGCTCAGCCGGCAGCTCATGTAAGGGCCATCGAAGATAACTCGTGCTGTAGTTCTTAAAATCAAACTTGTTCCGCCAAATCCAAGACCCTGAACTTATCCAAATTGTAGAAACATGCTTTTACCACCCGTCCACCAAAATACCTCCCATTCAGATCAACAACAGCTAAAAGACAAACAGAAAGACAGTCCGTTAATACAGGTATCCTGAGACACCACAAGAACATGTTTTCATTTGAAGGATTAAGATCACAAATTCGTTTTTCTTCTTTACAGCGGGCTATACAACTTACCTTTAATTGCTGATTCAACCCTCTCAAATTCTAAAAATATTCGTACTGCTTCATCATCAGGGGCACCAGGAATCTGGAAAAGAAATGAAAGTATGATAAGTAAAGTTATCAAGAGATACAGTTGTATATAAGTTTTCTTCCTTAACTGATCTTTGTCAGAGTAAGTGTTGCAATTACCATCTTAAATGGAGAAGTCAAGTACCAAGGAAATAAGTATGATTTGTTCATCACCAAAATCCATCCAATGTCTCCTTATGAGAGGCACCTTGGCAAGTGCAGAAAACACACAGCTAACTAAGCCGGGCAGTTGTTGACCCTGAAGAGGTCCTATGCCGGCTGACGCCTACACAAATCATCAAGCAGTCAACAAACACAACGCGACCCAGAAGACCCAACGCGACCCAGCAGTGAGAGCAGAAACAGACGAACAGATCCCTACTCTAAGTGCCTTTCACGTCGGCTAAATTCCTGTCGGACTCTCCGAGCCCCGCATAACATGGCCCCGCTCCACCCGGGGAAGCAGCACCCCCCCCCCCCCCCCCCCCGTTAATTCCCAGCACCGCCAACCAGCCGGTCCACGCTGGAACCTTCTCAAGCTCAGCCCACACTGATGTCGTTCATAAAGCTTGCTCTTATGTTTTGTGATCGAATCCCTTTCTTGACTCCTGTGTTCACAGTGACTACTCCAGAGTCCAGCAACTGAATGTTCTCGATTTTTACACGGGCTTGTTTTGTTGTTTCTTCAACTGAACATATCACTGAGTGGGGAACAGGTTTCCTGTCTCCCAAATGTATGTGGGAGGCACTAAATACACACTTGCCAAATGAATGAAACCAAAGGCATGTCCAACTAACTGAACTATGGAGCATACAGCAATCTATAATCACCAAACTAAACCTCAATCATAAAATGAAACATTTTATTTCTTCACCAAATAAAATTTGAAGCCCTTCTTATCTTTATGGTTAAAATGGTTATAACCAAGTAAAAGAAGTGCACCTAACCAACATCTGTCACCTTCGGGAGTAACAACACGGTATGTTTCTCACTGCACATCTGATCTCTATTTAGAGGCAGAAAATATTTGATGATCTATCAGTTATAACCTGCGTTATAAACATCAAAAAACCCTCTTACTTCAAATATCACACATTTCCCAACTTTGCC
This sequence comes from Lynx canadensis, assembly GCF_007474595.2. Classification (NCBI taxonomy): domain Eukaryota; kingdom Metazoa; phylum Chordata; class Mammalia; order Carnivora; family Felidae; genus Lynx; species Lynx canadensis. Next base: position 5,388,232 of record NC_044309.1, on the reverse strand, counting down.
ATATTTTTCACACTCTTCCTTGGTTTCAGCTTCCAAGTCTTCATCTACCTCTCCCGCACCAACCATGTTCTATAAACAAAAACAAATAAATTCAGGCATCAAGTATAATTTACAAATATATAAATGAGATGAACAAGTAAGTTTCTTTCATGATGGCAAATGTTCTCAACCCCAAATGACACAATGAAAATGTTCACCCTTGTAGTACCCAAAGTTGGTACTTCTTACAAAAATAAAAACATGTATTTATGGTTTTTTTAAACACATTGAATGAAAGCAAATTACGAGCTCATGGCACTTAACAGAGTACAGATGTACACTCTTACTCTGTTTACTCATTTAACTGAAAAATAGTTCTTGGAGCTTATGTCCTACTTTGACTGTTAAGTTGAAAAAGAGTGCTCTACTTGGACAGATGCCCAAGTTAAACATGGCTTACCCACCAATGAGGCAAAAAGAAGTTTTTCAGGTGTGAATAATGAGCATAAGTACATGAATACATTCATGTTGTAAGAATAACAGGAGAAATAAATACAGCTTTTGAGAAATACGAAATGGAAACACATACTCCCACACACATTAAGCTTCAGTCACAAGAGCACCTATACAAGCAGAATACATACATTAAGCTGAACTTCTAACAATTTCAAATATTTTAGAGCAATTGCTCACTGCAGTCTTAAACACTGTATCTAGCAATAAATAAATAAATAATCATGAAAAAGGAATTTAAAACCTCAGTTTTAGATGGAGTCTATCCAGAAGGATCATTTGCAAAAAAATTATTTTTTGCACTCTATCAGTAGGGTTGAAGGTGTGCAAAGATAGATCAGGGTGGATGACACACAAAAATCAAGGTAGGAAAACAGGTTTCTTCAATGCTGCTTCTTACCCGTAGGAGGACCACTTTGGTAGGACACTTAAGTATTTCAGTTAATGGATTGGAATCCGACTTCTTGGATGCGTCTGTAGCAAAACATTTAAGATGTAAGCGTGTTAAAGCACTGAGTCCGAGTTACGATGACTAATTTCAAGAGTACTTCTCGCTATTCATGTCCTCGGAGTCATCTAGGAGCATTTATGCAATCAGTGTCTGAGCAAAAATGCAGCCTTATCTGTGATGAGAATCTCTGTTTCGCTTTGGTCTAAGCTTTTACTGCAATTCCTCCAAGTTTTTGGCTTCCTTATTTACCTGCAACTTTTGTTAGCTCACCTCCTCAGTTCAGGCAGCTGCACAGAGCACTCGGACCACAGCCCTCACAGGTGAGAGGACTGGCCAGGGCAGTGTGGCCAAAGGTCAGCGGCCCGATGGAACAAGCAGTCTGTCAGCCGGCTGACGAGTGCCACACACCCCACCGGTCAGGGCGACTGCGGGGTTGGGCACGGGCCCGTTAGGCCGACTGGCTGCCGGAAAAGGCATCCTCTTTCTTTAGGAAAGGGAGCTAAACTAAGATACTCAAAATGAACTCGATTCTGCTTAAAATGCAAAGATGTTTGCCTCATTCCAATGTGCCCTCAGCACAGAACAGACTGTAATAATCAAATGAAGATAAGACACCGACTAGACATCATCTACCAACAGACTGAAATGACATTAGATCTCACAGAGCAATCAATCTGTAAGAAAATTAGAAATCGCACTTACAATGAAAGAGCAGGAAAAAGAAAAAAAGAGAGAACTCTTTCAGGATGGAAATCACCGATATGATCATTGACATACTGTGTATGACTCAGTCTTTCATGCTCTAAAAACCTAACTATGATTTTAACCAATTTAACAAGGTCTTCGCCTGCTAGAAATAGGCATGAAACCATTTCTTCGAGTATAGTTTATTTTCTGCCAGAATCTCTCTCACCTTTTCTCCCACGGACCTTCCTACCGCTAGTTTTGTTCTGAACAAATAAAGATGAGCCCCCAGGGTCTCCGTCTACACAACACCAAACTGGGATGCAGCACAATCAGAAAGTCTCCTTTCCGGCGAGGACCAGCCCTGTCACACAGGACCACACGCCCGCCGCTCCCACCCTGGAGGCCCCTCTCGTGGAGGAGACCCACCTTTCTCTGTGGCGTCGCCCACAATGATCTTGCCTCCTCGCTTGCTGGTCTTCTCCACCGACAGTGCGGTGCTCAGCCCTTGCTCGTGCTTGCCGAGACCCTGGCCTTCCCGGAAGCCGTACTTCTGCATGATTTTATGTGCTACCGTGCCACTGGGAGGAAGGAAAAGACAAGGATCTCTTGGACTGAGTCACCTGCTATAGCACAAACCGATTTTATATCACAGCTGTCGCCTCCTAAAAAGAGAAAAGTGTACATTCCACATGGCTTCGACGTGGCCACCTGTAACTACCGACAGGCCATTCAGTGGAAGCTGTGAGATGTTCAGGCTGAAAGACACGGAAAAACTAGTGCTGAAATCCTGGACATCCTGAGATTATCTATGAGGTAAGGGAAACACCCGTTTCCTGCGATATTCTCCCAGCATCCCTATTAGAAAACACTACATGTCTCATGTGCTTCAGACTCTGCATTGCTACACAGTTTACGGCCATGGTTTAGTTAAAAGTGTGCCTGTCAAAAAACAAGGATAAATTTCCCACGACGACGATGACCACATTTTTCTAAATAGTACAACGGAGTTTCCAATGAGAGTCCATAAACGAAAGACCTCTTAGAGATCATCCACTCAGCAGATGAGAACATAAAGACTCTGAGGCTCATACTGGCCGACCAGCTTAAGGCTGATGAGGAGCAAAGCAAGACACTGAGTCCAGAAATTCTCCCGTCGGTGTTAATGGTGAAGTCAAACTGGAACCTACAGTTCTCGAGTCCCGGGCCGGAGCTCGCTCTCTCTAGTACTCTGCTTTCACACTGCACTTGGAGGTACCTCGGGGGGTCTCGAGGAGGTCCCCCCAGCGCCCTCTGCTATTCGGGGCTTGCATCACGACACCGTGTGCCAAGTAAGGGCGCACCTACATCGCCCCCCACAAATCCCATCTGAGTGAGCTGCTCGGAGCCGGAGGGAGGAAGGCTGCCGAGCCGTGCCACGCTCTCCCTCCCCCGGGCACAAGGTGAACACCTCATCCGCGCTCAAGGGGGAATTCAGCGAAAAGTCCACTTCTCTCACTAGCAGAATAAATCCCAGTTTCACGCGTGTCCCCCTCCAGCACACGCTCTGGGGCAGCCCGACAGAGCCTCCCACACGAGTGGAGACATGAACCATCTACACTGCCCTGTGCTGAGCCCCGGAGAGGAGACCCCCGTGACCAAAGAGCTGCACTGTAAACTGTATCTGTCTCCAATTTCATAGCCATCGATTAGACCACAGAACATAGCACCAGTCAAGGAGATGGATCCCTCAGTCAGAAACTGAAAAGTCTCACACGGGGCATGAACCGCGGCCTCTCCGCCACCTGCCAGTCACCTCTCCACAGGCTCAGAATCAAAGCGCACGCGCGCAGGTGAGGTCATACGGGGGTGATGACCACCGTCACAGCTGCCGTCCCTTCCAAAACACACGACAAGGCCTTAGTGGAGGGCTGCCTCACGTGACCGTTCCTCACAGGAGACACCGGGCGAACAACATGCCTGCCAAGCCCAGGGTGGGTTAAAAAACAAATCCAGGGGCACCTGGGTGGCTTAGTCAGTTAAGCCTCCGACTTCGACTCAGGTCATGATCTCACAGTTCGTGGGTTTGACTCCTACGTCGGGCTCTGTGCTGACAGCTGGGACCCTGGAGCCTGCTACGGATTCTGTGTCTCCCTCTCTCTCTGCCCCTCCCCCGCTCAGTCTCTCTCTCAGAAATAAACATTAAAAAAAAAAAAAAATCCACGCCCTCCTGAAAGTCAACCTTAAAACTGAATTTTATATGTCAGTAGACAAATTTCTAATTATAGTTAGAATAAATGCTTTAAGCCAAAAGTATAGAACCACAACCTTCAAGCAAATGGTCGTTTTATCAAGAAAAAATTGCAATTCACCCTGTGGACACAGCAGAAGTCAACTCTAACGCACAGGAGCTATTCCGTTTGCAAATGTTCTGAAAACCAATGCAAATAACTATCAGAAGTGTCCCCACCTAGAGAACATGGCGTCCAGTATGGCAATCATCCAAAACCCACATGAAAGGGATTCGTGTGTGGTGTGAGACCCAACGGTGTCGTGCTGGGACGCCCTCCGCAGGACTCCAGCACGGACTCTGAAGAAGGACGCTATGTGACGTCTTCCCCAAACACCCGAGAGCCCTCGTCTTCCACCAAGAGCTGCACCTACTGAAAGCGTGGACGCACTTCACCCTGAGTCTTGTCCTTCCCACACCTGCTGGGACAAGAGCACTTGGAACCGTTACCCCATGTTGGCAAGGAAGGAATTGCCAGGTCCAGTCGGAGATCTGGGTCTGTCTTGTTCCTCGTATACCGGGGGAGGGATAGCAGCTTTGGAAGACTGGGAGCGAGGTCTTGAGTCCTCTTCGTAAGGGAAATCTCGGGGTACTATTGAATAAAAATAAAGCAGGTTTACCAAAATGACACCAAAAAATTCTGAAGTGCACTTACATAGATCAGTTACCTATAAGAAGTAAGAAAAGCCAAATCACTCTCTAGTCGCTACATGACTCTTCAAAATCAGAGGCAGGAAACTATTTTCTAGATTCCAGCTTTGCTCCTTTTGTTTCTACCTCCTCAAATGTCTTTTTTACATCCTACTGAAACATTATTCAGCCTTTAACGTGCTCTTAAATGACAATTTGTGTCTGAAACTTTAAGATTTTCTGTGTGTTCCAGGTAGACCCACTTGAGCTTTCTCTAATTCCCATAGCATTTTGTGTACCTGTCTTAAGGCTCTAATCAGTATTACTACCTCGTTAACCTAGCAAATAATAAATGTCTTTGCGACTTGAGCCTATACATCAGACCAGTGATTTCTTGATCCTAGTTACACGTAAGAACCAACAAGGAAGCTTTGAAAAGATCTAGATGCTTGGGCCCCACTCCCGGAGACTAGTTTCAAGTAGGGCTTATGGTCTGTCAGGTATTTTCACATAAAAGATGTTCAACAATATTTTCTGAATTCTCTTCTTTAAAAAAATAACATAGTGTATTAAAAAGCACTAGGATGACTATATTTTTCTTGGGATGGTTTAGGTCCGGTCCAACCCAGTGGGGAGGAACGTGATCTAGATGCCGTATCAAAGTCCAATTCCAACCCAAATATTCTAGAACAGAGCACCAGGAGCAAAAATAGTGAGTGGGCATGTTTTGGCAATCTAAGTAAATATGCATAACATGTGTAAGGAAACAGAAAATAATTGCAGAAAAATCTAATTAAGGAAGGCACTGCCATCTTGTGGAAGGTCACGAATTTACTGGCCTCTAGACCACAGAGTATGGAAACTATAGACTGAGCTACATGTATTTTAACCTAACCCCAACTATGAAACGTGAAGAGAAAACATAACAAATTACTTAAAAGGAGAGCAAAGCATCTCGCTGCACAGAACGCAAGCCTTGGCCCGGCATGAAAGCCCGAGGCAGGAGCAGAAGGGCGGGCGGAGGAGCCAGAGGACGGGTTTTCAGGCCACTTCCCCTGACACTCCGAATACCCGGCCGACTCAAGCTAAGACTCCCCCGATGGGGCCCGAGGCCAGGATCGGAATAAGAGGGCAAGAAACGGATACGTACACTCTTTGTCCTTCTCTACAAGAGAAGTGGGTGGTGCAATGGCCGCTCCGCCCATACCTGCAAGACACGAACCCACTGGTTAAACGAGGGGAGCACCGCAGACGCCCGGCTTGCGACATGCCACGCGCTGTCCTGCGCTCCTTCTACAGGGGAGGGAAGAAGGACATCTAGGACCAAAAAAATCACCTGGGCGAAACCCAGACAGACAAAATCATCTTTTTCACAGCAGGCAATCGAGAACCCTAAAATGCAGTTAACAAATGAATTTTAAGGTGAAGGACACGGCCCAGAGAACTAGCAGTTACTTACAAAACAGAAACACAGCTCTACCGAGAGTCTGGTGCCACGAGGCATTTTCACACGTTACCTCATTTAGGTTCAACCAACCGCGGAAGGAGGAATCACTGCTTCCACTTGGCAGATGAGAAAAGGGTCAGAGGAGTTAATGGGCAGAGACAGAACACCCAGCTCCCGTGGCGCCGACACTCCCCCACAACGCGGCCCCGTGCCCTCCAGGGTGCCAACCACTGGGGCCAGACACCTACTTGGAAATGTGGGCACTTGGCCATTCCCGCTCCTGTGTCCCGGACAATGACGGACACGACGAACCAAAAACAGACTCCATATGCTCTCCAGCAACCAGAGAGAGAACACGAACGGAAGACATAAGGAATTTTCATTCGCTATAAGCCCTAATAGATGTGTTATAATTTAATTGCCAATGAAATGATCAAAACAGTAAAACGAGAATTAAAAACTGATTACAAAACACGTTGCACCAGCATGTAATGTTTCACAAAAGAAATTCCTCTATGGCTACTGTACATGCATCACAATTAACATGTCTGGGCTACACAAAATACTCCTGGAGAAACACGAACCTGAATAAAACTTTGTCGTTTCTTCTGAAACACCCATTATCTTTTTTTTTTTTTTTTTTTAATCTCATCACCAAGACCTAAGTGATTACTGAGGGATTCTGAAAAAACCAGCTGTGAGTTCAGTATGAAAAATTCAGGGTGATTACTGGAAATCTGTTACTAATCTGGTTAAAACATGAACGTCAATCTGTTAACAGCAGTGTGAAGAGTGGATATGACGCCAGCATTTTCCTAATACTAGATTGTATAGCTCTTGTTAATGTTCAAAAAATAGTGTCCTTAACACAGAAGTACAGCTCCTTATCTGACGGGCAGCCAACGTGTAAGCTGGAAAGATGAGACCGATAAATATTCAACCTATACGCTGATTCTAAACAAGTTTAACGAAAACCAAATATTCGTTACTGAGTCAGGTCATGGATACGGAATGTTTACCACAACTCCTGACGTATAGGGCATACACAGATGTTAACTCTACCCCCACTAGAAAAACAACGCAGTGCCTGACAGTGTTGGGCACGCAGTTACTTGTTTTAAACTGAGGTGTAACTGACACGGGACATCATGGGACTGCCTCGGCACCTGGGCGCTCTGTGAAGTGACCACCACAGTGAGTCTACTTCACATCCATCACACAGTTACACGTGCTTTCTCGTAAGGAGGACTTCAGATCTACTCTCTCAGCAACTCTAAAATATGCAATATAACTTTACTAACTGCAGCTATGTGGCGCATGGCAGCCCCAGGACTTCTTTATAACTGGAAGTCCGTATCTTTTGACCCTTTCATCCATTTCGCTCCCCCCCCAACCACCCATCTGCTCTCTATGAACTTGGATTTTCGTTGTTGCCTAGTAAGCATCCTATAAATACATTTAATTCATATCTGCATTGAAAGATTAAGAATTCTAAATTATTACAGACTTGTTCCTTTCCAACTCCATTAGTGTTTTAAAGTTTGAATTAAACCCTAAAGTAACCTCAGCTGTACACTGGGGAAGACCACGCTTGCCAAACTTCTGGTCATAAAACTGAGTTCATGCACCGGGAAAAATACTGCGGCTTTGTGATAACAGTATTCTCAGGTCTCATGTTAAAGATGACCATATCATAATGGAGGTTTCGGGCAAATGAAGATCTTGGATATGGTGAACAGTGGACCTGTTATATAAGGACTCATTCCCTCCGTGCCTCAGATTCCTCACCTTTAAAATGGGGATAATCGAGCTGCGTGATGTAAAGCAGATAACCTATGAAAAGTGCTTACAAGAGTACCTAGTGTCTGGCAGACAAGTAGAAGATTTAAATTTCTCGCTTAAAAAAAAAAAATCTCAACTTGTCAACCAAACTAATCAACCAAACCAAGGAAATGCCAGCAATCACAACATGACAAAGCACCCTATTCTCTCAAGAATGAACACTACTCATCGAGCGATCACTCAGAATGCAGCGGTAACACAAGTGCAAATCTGCTTGTGAAACCTCAGCCACGGAAGGGGCCTCACAAAGTACCTGGTTCGAATTCTCGTCTCCCTGCTCTCCATATGACACTGAAAGAAACCCATGTCCAGGGAAGCTACGGGACTTCCTCAAATTCATGCATGTTAGTTGCAAACGTTCTGGAAACCAGCGCCTGGACTCTGTCTGGTGCTTCGCAGACGTGCTACAGGTGAGGACGCCGTGTGTATACTGGAGGTGTGGCCCAAGCACCCCATCAACAAATGTCGGGAGGCAACCGAGAAGCTCACAGGAGAACATATGTGAAAACAGGATGCAGGTTAAAACTGTTATGCAAACACGGGTGCTCGGATTCCAGAGAGAAACTTACCCAAATCAACGTCAATTCAACTATCAAACTGAACACGAAAAGCAAACAGAATTTCACCAAGTTTGAAACGGAACATTTCATGACTCACTTCTTTTCCTCCTCTCTCGCTCATAATCTTCGTCTTCATCAGAATCTGGATCTGGTCGCCTCGAAAACCCACTAGCTTCATGTCTGTCCTTACGCCTCCTGTGACAACAAAGGAACCAAATATTCATCACAGATAAACCAATGTATTTTTCAGTTTTTAAAAATATACTTGTCTATTTTGAGAGGGCGCATGTGCATGCACAAGCGGGGTAGGGGCAGGAAGAGAGGGAGAGAGAATCCCAAGCAGCCTCCACGCTGTCAGCACAAAGCCCAGTGTGGGGCCCCATCTCATGAACTGTGAGAACACGACCTGAGCTGAAGTCAAGAAAGGATCTGAGCCACCCAGGCGCCCCCAGACAAACCAGTTTAGAGATATGGAGCCCAAGGATGTCACCTTGACTTGCTGTTGTCTAGAAAATATTCAAATCCTCTCTTCCCCACTGAACTATTAGTTTGGGGGAGGGGAGCACATGTACAAATAACTGCTTCAAGACTAAAGTAGCAAAAGTGAAGTGAGAAAAATCAAAAGATAAATTGAACAAATTTAACAGGCACACGAATACAATAAGCAGGAAGGAAAAAGTTTCCTTGATGTTTACCTCTTTCACTTTTAAAGCATTATCAACATAGATAATACTTTAAGAATTTGGATTCTCTAGAACATACTTTCACTTCATGAAATGATTCAATAAATACTGAGAAAAAGTATATTAATCATATATGACTATTGAACAATCAACATTGAGTATTTTCAAAACAAGAAATACAAAGAGGGGTGCCTGGGTGGCTCAGTCGGTGAAGCATCCAACTTCAGCTCAGGTCACGATCTCACAGTTCATGAGTTCGAGCCCCACGTTGTCGTCTGTGCTGACAGCTCAGAGCCTGGAGCCTGCTTTGGATTCTGTGTCTCCCTCTCTCTGCCTCTCCCCTACTTGCGTGCACACACGTGCGTGCGCGCTCTCTCTCTCTCAAATATAAACATTTAAAAAAAAAAAGAAACACAAATAAATCTTTTACCCATACCTTTACAAAATATAAATAAAAGATGTCATAATTCCATCTGGCTCAAAATTAGTTAAAATTAAGAGTAACATTTTAAGTATTTTATTTTTTAAAGCAAGCTCTACTACCAAAGGTGGGGCTTGAACTCATGACCCCGAGATCAAGAGTCGCAGAATCTACTTACCAAGCCCAGTCACATGCCCCAAACATTTCAAGTATTTTAAATGGTTAAGATCCTAGAACCGTCTTAGCACAGGAAAAAAACTCTATTATTCAACATCAGGCTTTTAAGTTACTTTTCTAACTCACACAAAATGTAGACTTCAAGTTTTCTGCATCTAGACAGGAAATTTTTTCTAGCGTTTGTTCACAACAACTACAGGCATACCTCGCAGATACTGTGGGTTTGGTTCCAGACCACCGCAATAAAGCAAATATTGCAACAAAGGGAACCAAAAGATGTTTTTGGTTTCCCAGTGCATAGAAAAAGTTACGTTCACGCTACATTGTGGCTAGTAAGCATACAACAGCATTATGCCTAAAAAGAAAATGTACATATCTTAATTAAAAATACCTTATTGCTAAAAAATGCTAACCATCCTCTGAGCTTCCAGTGAGTCATAGTCACTGATCACAGATATAATAATGAAGAAGCCTGAAAGCCTGGGAGAATTACCAAGAACACAGAGACATGAGAGCAGATGCTGCGAGAAAAATGGTGTGATGGACTCGCTCGACACAGAGCTGCCACAAAAACCTCTAATCTGTAAAAAAAAAAAAAAAAAAAAAAAAAAAAACAAAAAACACTGCATCTGCCACCGTATGCCTGGACAAATTCTGACAAACAAATGGATTCCTTCTGATGACTGCTCAGACCAACCATGAAAACTAGCACTAGGGTTCATTCATTCGAATCCCAATGAATGTTTCAAATGTAAAATATCCTCGAATCCAAACAAAGCCTTACTTTTCTCTCTCTTCTATTTCTTTTTGTCTTTCCAGCTCCCGCTGTCTCTGCCGTTCTTCTCTTTGGCGCTTTACCACTTTCTCGTAATCATTAGGAAACATAGGATCATATTCATCAGCTAAAGGAATCAAAACTTCTCCTGCAGAAAATCCACTGGGAACAGGATCCTGAGGAAGGTAAAAATGCCAAACTATGCATCATCCTCTTGTCTTAGAATTTCACACGTAGAGTTAAGGTCAAAAAACATGAGCACCAGAGGGGCTTTGCCGACCACCCATCTGCCTCGTTGGTTTTAGTGACGAGGAAACAGGTGCCCAAGGAGGGTTAGTGAGTTGGTGCAGCCGCAGGCCTAGCTGTGTAGCAGCAGAGAAGAGGCTCACCTCTCAGTTTACTACCAACTCCAGAACGACCTATGGTGTTTTCCTGGAATTCCTAGACAAGCTGCGCCGCCTACAATTTCAAGCAATAGATTTGACTGTAATACACAATGAATACTCCTGTTTTAAAACGTCTCTACGAAAACCTGAAAAAAACGATCCGTGGATAACAATCATTCTTGTGGTCAATTAATAAACTTTAGATTCTGTACCATGGAAACATGCTATACTGAGACTTCACAAAAAAGGCAGAAAGCATCCTCTTGGACTTTCTGAAACCCCCTGGAATATGCAACCCTTCCCAGGTAGGCAGCGCGCCAGGAACCGGGTCTGGCACAGGTGGATGGCACGACCCACCACATCATTAGTTCTTTTAAGGTCCGCTAAGACCAGGGTCTGATGGTTAACACTTTGCATTTCTCTTCTGTACGTTTAGAAACTGGGGCTACCCTTTGAGAGAAAAGAGGCAGCCTTAAAGAAATCCGAGAAACAAAAGGCGGCCAGCACACAGCTGACCTGGAGACACGTGAGGACAAACAGGGCTTCACCAGAGGCTGGCGGTCCTGATGTTCTGAGTGCTCTAGCCTCCCTAAGCACCGCACTGTCCTGTTAGCTGTCTGAGCTTAACTCTTCCTTAGTATCTGTAACAATCAGGTGCCTTCACTGGTCTCCAGAGACCCCGAGCAAGCACAGGTGTCTCTGAGGCCCACTCCGCACCTCCTTCAGGAAGTACACTGCCCCACACTAGCAAAGGCAGGACGCTTGTTTGTGAAACATATTTTGTATCCGAACACAAAATTGATGTGATACAGAGACTGTGTGTTCACTATCAATGGATCTGAATCTGACAATCCTGTATTACACCATTCAGTCTGATGTTCTGCATCATAAAACAAACATTTCAGTGCTTCCCTACAACTAAGAATCAGGAAACATTATGATCCATTGGATATAAGAAGTCAGAAAAAACAGGTATAATCAGCTCCCAGGCCTGATCACTGGAAAGTTTACACAAATCTATTTAAGGCAAGGTTCACAAAGGGTAGTTATGACTTGTATTCATATAAAAGACAGTTTAAAAACACAAAGGCATGTGCACAAGACTTCGTCTCAGTTATTATTGAGACCTGAGAGAAACCAACAATCAGCTACTCAACTTATAGAACATTATAACCACAAAGTTTTGGACAGAACAAATTGTCAACAACAAGGTTAATTCTTCGTCGTTTCAAAATCTGAAAGCAAACTTTTCCTGTATAAATCCTGCTAAGTTGAACAAGGAGCCATCATTCTCTAAACGCTGTAAGAATAAAGCAGTCTGTTCCATTTTTAAAAATTAAAATGTTAATACCTTAATGCTGGTGAGGGTGGGAAAAACTAAAACACTCACATACTGTAGGTGACGCTGCAGACTCAATACACAGTAACAGAAGATAATGAACGACTTTATTAGATGTAGCGAGGAAAAATTAGGTGGATAATTTGTGAGCAAAAAATGTTAAATGACTAAGAATCTCCAGAAACACCTCCATGGGGGATACTTTTCCTCCTTGACAGACTATCAGCCCGCAGGACCAACATCAGTTCTTCTGGCCAAGAAATCTCAGAACAAAAGCAAATTAGGGGAGATACCAACCCAAGACAGTTTTGACTGAAACTAAGAGAGGGGATGGGCAGTTGGGACTGTGTCAGCTTGATTTGGGTTCTAACAGGTGTGGGTGTGGGAGGTGGGCAGGAGCCTTGCTACGAAATAGCAATAATCACGTATTCTGTTTATTAACCTCTTTTGGTCATTCTTCCTCAAACAATTTGTGTGCATGGTGCTGTTTAAACTACTGCAGTCATACTACTGGACTGCCATCTGTAGGATAAATGTTAAAGAGCAATTGTAATTTCTTTTTAAGTTTATTTATTGAGAGCGAGCGAGCGAGAGACAGCAAGCAAGAGAGAGAGCAAGCAAACAGGGGAGGAGCAGAAAGAGAGGGAGACAGAGTCCTGAGCAGGCTCCACGCTTAGCATGGAGCCCAACATGGGGCTCAATCCTGTGACCATGAGATCATGACCTGAGCTGAAATCAAGAGACAGATACTCAACTGACTGAGCCACCCAGGCTCCCCAAGAGTGGGTGGAATTTTGACTATAGTTTACGCTGAATTCGTTTACCTTTCGTTTTGTACAATTTGAACTATGACTCTGAATGATCCTTTTTCAGATCTTCCTCATCCTCACTAACCCATTTACAGAGGTGACCATATCTGGTTTTTTTTTTGTTTCTAAGATTATATGAAATCACTGTGATAATCAAAGGGTGGTACATTTAGTCCTTTTCTCTATTTTAATCCACAGTAAGACAATAAGCACTAACATTCCTCATGACAGCAGAAGTTAGAAACAACGCACGCATCCAGCATTACATAAGCTAAATAAACTACAGGACGCCCATCTGAGGAAACACGGGGAAGCCACAGAAATGATCATGTACTCCTACGCTTTCTAACACAGATAGACAGTCACAATATATAACATGAGAAAAGCACGTCAGGAGGCAGAGAATGGAAAGCTATTCTAAAACATAAAGTTTTTAACTTCTGGAGGCTAGGACTGAAGTCACTTGGTTTTTTTCCTGCCTACCTCCGGTTTCTGGTTCTTCTATAATGTACTATCTTTATTTCAGATCATGTTCACAGTTCAGTTGAAAACGACGCGGGCGAGCCTGTAAGGACCCCCAGAGGAGCCTGGGCTCTGAGGATGCGGACAGCAGGGGTCAGGGGGGCGGCTCACCTTCAGGCCAGCCGCCACGTGCGGGGGGGTGTCCACGATCTGCCGGTCGTCTGAAGAGCCACCACGCTTTAGGTCGATCACCGGGGCGAGGACAGTACTCTGTTTTGTTCTCTGGCTCTAAAATCATCGAAAAACAAAAGAAGCGCACGGAAGCTTCAAATGAAAATTCATACTATTTATAACAAAGCTTTTCGGTCTCTGGAACAAACCTTTCAGATAGGAGAAAAACGATCTTAAAACAACAGCCTTTTAATTCAATTATCACTATTACCATATACTTTCTGCAGTCTTTTTTTCAAAAAACACAAATTCCATTTTCATAAAAGGTTTACGGTAAACTTGGTCTCTTATCTAAATCTGCACGTGAATTAATAGATGCAAAAAGCTCCACTGACCACAGGAGGGCAAATGTGTAACAGCATATCACACTCATGCCTCGTGTGACTCTCTCACAAGGAAAAGGTATGCTTTTATAGCCTGAGCAAAAGGAACTGTGGATTAGGGGCTTTTCCCTCCCAGTAGAACCTAAATCCTGCCTCTTTTATTATAAACCCATAGAAAAAAATTAAAAATTTTTTTAATGTTTATTTATTTTCAGTAGACAGAACACAAGCAGGAGAGGAGAAGAGAGAGAGGGAGACACAGAATCCGAGGCAGGCACCAGGCTCTGAGCTGTCAGCACAGAGCCCAATGCGGAGCTTGATCCCACAGGCCATGAGATCATGAGCTGAGCCGAAGTCGGACGCTCAACCAACTGAGTCTTGCTCAACCGAGTCACGCAGGCGCCCGGACAGAAAAAAAATTTTTAAAAGAGAACAATACTCACTCATGTATCATCAACCACTGTTACTATGTTACCTTATTTTCTTTACTGTACACCTGTCTTTTGTGCTCAACCATCTGAAAGGAAGTTGGAGCTCCGCGACATTTCCCCTTAATCTCCTAAAATTATGGACATTCTCTTACACGAGCACAGTACTAACACCACACCGAAAAAAATCAACAATCCCCCGTATCATTGCCTATCCAATTCACATCCAGATTTTCCAAGCTGTCCCCTAAAATAACTTTTAAATAGGTGATTTTAGGAGTGCGTGGGTGGCTTAGTCAATTGAGCATCGAACTCATTTTTTTTAACGTTTATTTATTTTTGAGAGAGAGAGGGAGCGGGAGAGGGGCACAGAGGATCTGAAGCAGGCTCCATGCCGACAGGAGAGAGCCTGAAGTGGGGCTCAAACTAACAAACAGGGAGATCATGACCTGAGCCAAAGTCGGACAACTTAACCAACTGAACCACCCAGGCGCCCCAAGCATCCAAGCATCCGAGTCTTGATTTCAATTCAGGTCATGATCCCAAGGTTGTGGTATCGAGCCCCGAGTAGGGCTCTCAGCTGAGCATGGAGCCTGCTTGAGATTCTCTCTCCCCCACTCACATGCTCTCTCGCCCTCCTCCTCTGTCCCTCTCCCCTGCTCGCTCGCTCGCTCTCTAATAAATAAAGAGCTGATTTTATCCTGAATCAGGATCAGACCTGGTTCAGAATAAATTTTTAATCTCTCAATTTAGAACAGACTCCGTTCCCTGCTGTCGTCATCATCACAAGCAGCAGTGTCTTCGTCTCCTCCTCTTTTTCCCGACACTCTGGTCAAATGCTGCACATTCTGGACGCGTCTGAGAGCTTCCTGGTGCTCCACACTTCTCTCTGCCCTGTAGCTCCTGACAGCGGAACACTTCACAGGTGAGGGGATGTGCCTCCCTGGCACCCGCCCTGCAGGCTGTCAGTGGTGATAACATCACATGGCCATGGCGGTGACCATCTGGTCCTGTGGTCACAAAGGTTTAATGCCCCCTTGGCAACTGAAAAGTGTTCTATGTTTTCAGTGTTATTACCACAAAAGGCTCAAAAGAAACCACCATCTCTCTTGAATTTAACGGTGCTTATCATCTTAAGCAAACAAATCTGATCGAATCATTAAATACACAATGCACTACGTGAATACCAAAGTTCAAAGGGCAACGGGGGAGATGACCAGAATCCTCTCTTTCCATTATTGTTTCCATTCAATGTGTGGTTTTCAAGTGGATTTATTTCATCTGTGGAGACACAGATGAAACCCCAGCCCCATCTTTCAGTTGTAGGTAACACCCTTAAAGATTTGGTTAGGCCAACCTAGTGCTGAGGAATTAATTAGTGAATTAAACCTAAGAGAAGTGAGTGAAGTGGTATCTTCACTTTCCTTCAAGAGCAACATACTACTAACTGTACACAGCAATCTCAAAAGATACTAGAAAGTTAGCAGAAACGATTCCACAGGCTACCGTTTATTTTGACCTCTCTTTTGAAAATCTTCCTGAAATCTCAGATTTCCTAGTACCTGAAATTACTGTATTGGAGAAGTAAAAACCTGATAAGCAGAAATTAAACAGACTGAGGCAGACAAGAGGATTTCCAAGAGTCTAGACTTCATCTCACTCTTTACTTTTAATGTGAGTAAAGTAAGGGTACAGAAAAATCAGTATGTGATGAATAAATTTCCTAATATATTTATTTTTTAATTTTTTAAATGTTTTTTATTTATTTTTGAGAGAGAGACAGAATGTGAGTGGGGGAAGGGCAGAGAGAGGGAGACACAGACTCTGAAGCAGGCTCCAGGCTCCGAGCTGTCAGCACAGAGCCCGATGTGGGGCTTGAACTCACAAACCATGAGATCACGACCTGAGCTGAAATCGGACACCCAACCGACTGAGCCACCCAAGCGCCCCCCCACCCCCCTTTTTAATGTTTGTTTTTTTTTTAATTTATTTTTGAGACAGAGAGAGACAGAGCATGAGCAGGGGAGGGGCCGAGAGACAGGGAGACACAGAATCCAGGCTTCGAGCTGATGGCACAGAGCCCGATGTGGGGCTCAAACTCATGAACTGTGAGATCATGACCTGAGCTGAAGTCGGTCGCTGAACTGACTGAGCCACCCGGGCGCCCCTATATATTTATTTTTTTAAAGGATCTATTTTCTCAATAGTATTTTATATAAGCCAATTTTTAACCTGTAGTGTATAAATATGCACTGACTGGAAACAGAAAGTGACCCTGAAGTTACCCAGGGCAGGAAGAAACAAATTAGCTAGGATTTTTAAAATTTGGCTAAAAGTAATCCACAAAGCTGACACTATTACACTGGTAATTAAAGAATTAGCCCAGTTTTTAATCTGTATATTTTGACTTCTGCTCTTCTATTTTGTTACCTCTCACTGCCTAAGATTGTCCGCTAATTATGTCCATTTGAAGTCTAATTGAATTTATGTTTTGAAGTATGAGACCGCTCCTTAGAGCCAGAGCCATTGTACAAAAGGGACTATGAGGCCCTCAAGAATAATGCGTGAAACAGTTGTAGCACTGGAAAATAAAATCTTATTTCTAGATCTTATGTGCAAAGCAAAAGTCGTATGAAACTCAGAGAGATTTAAAAACTTAACCAATTTAAAAAAATTTAAAGGAAAAACAAGACTTGTTTTGCTAATCTTCCTTTCTTGTGGGATGAAAGCTTGTTTTAAAAAACAAAATTCTGTCTCTCTAAAAACACTGGTATAAAGGGGCACCTGGGTGGCTCACTCAGTTAAGCGTGCGACTTCGGCTCAGGTCATGATCTCATGGTTCATGAGTTCAAGCCCCACGTTGGGCTCTGTGCTGACTGCTCAGAGCCTGGAGCCTGCTTCGGATTCTCTGTCTCCCTCTTTCTGCCCCTCATCCACTCTTGCTCTGTCTCTCTCTCAAAACTAAATAAACATTAAAGAAAATATATTGGCATAAAAATTTTAATCTGGTTATGATGAATCTGAAAAAGACAAAAACCCTGATCGATAGAACTGACAAAACAAATTAAGATTTTCAGACCATATTGCTTTACCTGTGGGTATCCTAATCCTAAACACCTTTTTACAATGCTGAGCAATCAAATGTAAGCACTTCCAATATAACTACCTATTGAATAGGCAGTAAAAGAAAAATAATTCCAACTTTAAAATAACATTTATTATGTAAAATTTCAAACACAAAATGAAAGAAAACAAACAGGAACGAGTCCCTAAATGTCTAGGACAAGTTTCAACGGCTATGAGCTCGTGGGCAATTGTTTCGTGTGTGTCCATACCTCCCCTTCCCCATAATGGATTATTTTAAAGCAAATTCCTTAAACTCAAACATTTTATTGGTAAGTATTTCAATAGATCTCTAAGGCAGGTTTTCTTAACTTCTTCTGTCATTACTGCTTCCCCCTCAAGGCACCTTTTAATACATTTTTTCCTGCCCATACAATTTTCACCCCACAGGTATACTGGGTTTCTGTACTTTATGTGCATCTGTGCTCTGCACATAAAAAGAGCAAACTTTTTGTGCATTACGGCCATATTCGCCCATTTGGGGGACAGAACTTTCACTGGGTGATACACTCTACAATGCAAGGCCCCTTAGAACAATAAGCAAACCATTATACCATTCTAATTGCTAAACAACATTTTAGATCAAATATTCATTCAGTGGACAAGTATGGTCTTAATGTCTTATGTGGTGTTCAATTTCAAAGATGTCGCCAGTGCCCAACATGCACACGATGTGAACAAAACCAAGTGCCCCAAGACCACACATGCCTGACACATTCAGAACCAATGTGAGCCCTCAGGGGCGCCTGGGTGGCTCAGTCAGTTGAGCGTCTGACTTCGGCTCAGGTCTTGATCTCACGGTTCGTGGGTTCGAGCCCCGAGTCGGGCTCAGTGCCGACAGCTCAAAGCCTGGAGCCTGCTTCGGATTCTGTGTCTCCCTCTCTCTCTGCCCCTCCCCCACTTGTGCTCTGTCTCTCTGTCTCTCAAAAATGAATAAACATTAAAAAAATTTTAACTAAATCAACGTGAGCCCTCACTAACGCACACAAATTATTAGTTCCTGCAGAGCCTCGTCCTCTAAGTGCTGCTTCCAAACCACCTACCACAAACAGCAGGAGAGCCACCTAAAAATGCAGACTCCCGGGCCCCTGCTCAGGAAGTCTGAAAAACCAGTGTCGTTGCTGGAAAGGGAGGCTCCTGCTTTTCTTCACTCCAATTTCCCGCGAGTCCGGGGAAGCACAATGACTCTGAACTCCTCTCTCTCTGCACCCAGGGCCTCTCCCCCTACAAACCTGATAAGAAGGTAGAAGAACAAACTAAAACCAAATTGTGTCAATCCTAAGGAGCCCCTGCTTTGCACACTTCTGCGCTCACACGGGGCTTATCTCACCTTGGCTTGTGTGAGGGCCGCCTTCTTCACCTGAAGCTGGGACTGCAGAAGTTTGAAGTTTTTGGACCAGCCTTCTGTTTTTGAATCACTGGTCTCTACTCCCAGGTCATCATACAGGGACATCTTTCCAGTTTAATGCTGAAAGGCAAGGGGTATGGGGTTGAAAGAATGCAAACTCCAGTAAAGATCTCACATCTTTTCATGTTAAAATAACTCAGTATCACAGAAGTTTAGAAGTAAAAGGTACTCGAGGAGATGGTCTAGTCCAGGAACCCTGAGCAAAAGAAGCCACGATGACCGATACCACCAATCAGCGTCCTGATACGCAAAAGGATAGCCACGTATTATTTTACAAATAAATTTGCAGAATTAATTTTCCCACTTACAAGATCATGTGGTCAAGTAATTCTTGAGTGAAATCATTCTGTTCTATTGTACTTAGTGATTATTAGTAATTACATATTGTCAACTATATGTATCCGATTTTTTTTTTTTAATTTTTTTTTTTCAACGTTTATTTATTTTTGGGACAGAGAGAGACAGAGCATGAACGGGGGAGGGGCAGAGAGAGAGGGAGACACAGAATCGGAAACAGGCTCCAGGCTCTGAGCCATCAGCCCAGAGCCCGACGCGGGGCTCGAACTCCCGGACCGCGAGATCGTGACCTGGCTGAAGTCGGACGCTCAACCGACTGCGCCACCCAGGCGCCCC
Organism: Lynx canadensis; assembly: GCF_007474595.2. Taxonomy (NCBI): domain Eukaryota; kingdom Metazoa; phylum Chordata; class Mammalia; order Carnivora; family Felidae; genus Lynx; species Lynx canadensis. The sequence continues at coordinate 5,368,659 of NC_044309.1, read as the reverse complement.
TTTTTTTAATTTTTTTTTTCAACGTTTATTTATATATGTATCCGATTTTTAAAAATTCTTTGTCTCAACAACAAAAAGTACAAACTTTACAACAGTGCATTACCAGGTTGATTTAGCACTATTAGCTACCTTTGATGGAGAAGAAATCTAAACATATGCCTAGAAATAAGGAAAAAAAAAGAACAGAAATGATCTCGCAGAAGCTGTATTTTCACAAACTATGACTGAATGTTGAAGAGTCGAGTTAGTTTAAATTTGTAATCTCTAATAACACTGATCGCAAAGAGAAAATCAATAATCCACATGTAAATGGTCAATACATAATATCCTTGCAGAATGGAGGAATACAAAATAACAACAAAAACAAGCAGCATTTCACACATATTAAGTCTTACCAAGCCAGGGTGGTATTAAATGCAGTTATCTGCTGTTCAAGCCTAACCTGGTACAGACCTGGGACTTTGGGAGATAAATCCGCCCAAGGTCAAGGTGAGAAGACCCACTCCAAACCTAGTCACGTGAACACAGCCCTTGCCACTAAATCCCTACGGCCACCTTTAAATTTAAATACAACCTCAACGTTCTGGGTGAAACCACAACACAGCCCACTTCTCAAAATAAGAAATCAATCTCTTTCTCACAAAGGGAAAGAGAAAAAAAAATTGACTGAAATCCCCAAACTGCAAATAAATAGCACAGGTATTTTCTGATTTATGGGCACGTTCCAAAAATCTGTCAGTTCCCAGGTCCAGACAGCATTTTGCCATAGAAACCGTGTTAAACAAATCCCTGTTTCGCCTGTGTCTGTCTCTCAGGAAGGGAAGGCAATACAGACGAGAAGGAAAATATTTAGTTTTCCCCCCGGTTATGTCTGACTCAGGGCAAAACCTCTCTGGTCTACGCTTACGTCTCCTCGCTTCTACGGCTGGGACTCTAAGACCCTGCCACCGCAAGCTGCTGGCTGTCCTCGGTTCCACTCTGCATGCGGTGGGGACCGACAGGATCCCCCCAGAGGAGCTGCTCTGGGGCTGGGCGGAGCTGCTCTCAGCCTGGAAGTCAGTGCCCACTCAACTGATGCTGCTGTTCAGTCTCTTCTAGTCCTTAATATTCGAGCCCTCAGCTCCCATAAAAGCTCTCAGGTTTGATTTCTGAATGAAAGGCCCCCAAGGTAGTACAGAAGCAGGGAGAATAAAAGCAGAGCCCAGGGTACCGGTGCCTGACTTGCTCTAATGAATCACCCAAAAATGGAGGAATGCTAGCACGTTCTCCTGGGTAAGGCTTCTGTGACAACTCACCAGCTCGGCTGATAGTGCGAACAAAGAGTTTCCTAGACAGCATATCCGACAGGGAAACGAATGCGCACTGCCTGCAGTGCCAGACAAAGTGAACGTTTAATTCAGGAACTTGGCAACCCCTTGTCGCGTTGAGCTTGAGTCACTGAGGCGATAAAGGAGAAGTAAGGAACCCACCCCGCCGCCCCCGGCGTCCACTTCAATCCACACTGTCGGGAAACGCCGTGAAAACCCAGACCCAGCCTGCCCCGCTCACCGCACTAGCCGCAGACTGAGCTCCCGCCTGACCCACAGCTGAACAGAAGTCAGGCCGACAGCACAGTGAGTACCGTTTGCAAACCGCACCCAAGCCACCCTTTCTGAAATCTCTGGCCAACGACGACGGCCCCAGAAGGAACACTGAGGCACCCAGATCAGAGGCTTTTGTGCACTTCCCTCACAGCCTAGTGGTATTCAAAACAATCGTTCTTATCTAAATACATAAACTTTACAGCTAATCCGAAAAACTCAGAGCAACAGCAAAGAGAAACAACGCCGCATGTCCAGCTTAGTCCCGTGGTTCTCAAACTACTTCCAAACGACCAGGCATCTTTCATGGCGCCTGGCTGACCTGTCTGGGCTCTCTTCCTTCAACCAGACACCAGACGGAAGCCTCGTTAAACCAGGGTTCGTTTGTTTTACCTTTCTTTATTCTCATAAAGGCAAGGGAAGACTAACACATTCTGGGAAACAAACAGACACAATGAAGCTTTCTAGGAAATTGTAAACAAAGATCAACAAAATTTGCTTGCAACCCAAACTCCACTTCTCCCAGTAACTCCTCCTAAGAAACTTAACAACCTCATCAAAAATAGTATTTACGTGAGGGACCTGGGTGGCTCAGTTGATTAAGCATCCGACTTCGGCTCAGGCCATGATCTCGCGGTTTGTGAGTTCGAGCCCCACGTCGGGCTCTGTGCTGACAGCTCAGAGCCTGGAGCTGCTTCGGATGCTGTGTCTCCCTCTCTCTGCCCCTCCCCGCTTGCACTCTGTCTCTCTCTCTCTCTCAAAAATAAATAAAGATTAGAAAAAAGATAGTATTTACGAATATATTTGTGCCAATGGAAACAGGTTAACCAGATGCCCACTGAACTACAAGGGAAAAGATCAGCTTATCCATTTTTGCATCTCCAATTTCTGGCACAGGGTAGGAATTTAACAAATAAACACTTGCTGAGATATTCCTAATTAAAGAAAGTCTGCTTAGCCACATGCATCAACACTGAAACTGCACAATGCCACAGGTTCCACCAGGAAGCGAAAGGCAGGCAAAAGGTTCTGGAGACAGACACTCGTGACGGTTGTACGCGTGTGTACCTACCGACACGGTACTGCGCCCTTAAAAACGGTCACAACCCTAAGCTCTGTGTTACGTACACTCACCACAATTAAAAGCAAACAGAAGTCTAGGTAACAGGGCGGGAGGGAGCAGCCCTGGGAAAGTGAGGATGAGGTACCAGGCTGCCGTCTAATTAACTCTAGGACATCTCCCTACCAGGAAGAGTAAACTCTAACAGAAGTATTTCCCCAAATTTGGGGGTTAAAAAAAGTCAAACAGTATAGAAGATCTCTTCTTCCAACCGAGTGCTTCCATCCAAGAATCCAGTATTTAACAACGATTTCGGGGCTGAATTAATGAGGTCCTGTGGGACCATGCTTCCTCTGATCCCTTTCCAAACTGAAGATGGCCTGCGGACCACTCCATCTGATGTGCCTCACTCTGTAAGCTTCAAAAATGACATTTAAACTTCCTCGTATCTGTTCTCAAAACCTTCGCAAACACACTTTAAAGACGAGAAGCTGACGTCATCTTGGCAGCACCTGCTAGTTTTCTGTAACACACAGCGTACGGATCGCACCCAGAAGAGCTCCTTTGCTTTTCTCACTGGGACGGAACTTCAACTTCACAGAACTGGATTCATCGCAGCAACGACACACTCATTACCCATCCACACACCACACACGTATGGCCCGCTTGTCGTTACTGTAACACTACAAGCACCAGCGAATTTACCCCGTAGAACGAGAGTCAGAATCTGGACGAGAAACCACATTCGACCCGGAAGGTCCCCCCATCCCATCCAAGTGATGTCCCCAGCCCAGGGGCGGGCAGGACCCTGAACCCCATTCCCATCAATCCCTCACCACCTCCTTTTATGCAACACGATTTGCGTAAGTTTACGGCACTTACTCCTTAAAAGGTGTGCACATCATTTCAGCCGTTGTAAGCACTCCTACCGTAACATACCACAGCTGATTCCTTCACCCTCCCACTGCCATCACTGAAGAGGTAACCGGCATTGACTGGACTCCGCCAGGACCTGAACTTAACCTAACACGGCTGAGATGTTCCTCGGACGACAGAACACATTTACCGTATGAAGCCTCCTGCCACGTAGTAAAAACTAGTGCTTTCTAACATCTGGGTACGCTTTAAGCCAGGGTCAAATACAGGCACAAACACATCACTTTTAGAACTTCTTTAAAATACCTGCTATCTCTTTTTTACCGCAACACCACACTCTGATCGCCACGCTTTCCTACACGCTCCGTTTTTCTTCCTTGAGAACAAACACGGTAAACGTGGTTCTGCCATAAGAACGGTGACTTTTTAAAATCCTACCCAAGCTGGCAAAGTATTTTTTACATGTACCACTAGTACAGAAAGAACGTGGAAGGAGGCTGCTCAGTAGCAGCCCACCTAACTCCTCTCTCCAGTGCATCTCTGAAGCCTTTAGTGACAGCTACCCCCACACAAAACCACCCACCCCCAATTTGTTTCCCCGAACACACTCACGTCGGAGCAACTTGTACATGTTACGCTGCCTCCTGGCTGACACTCCTGTCTCTTCCTCTTTTACACGCCCCTTAAAGGCGGAAGGTCTGTTTTCGTCTTCATCTTTGTATCTCCAGCTGAGCACCACGCTTTGAACGCTGTAAGCACTTCACAAATACCCTCTAAATGTCTTAAGCATGAAGCGAACGGGTGGAAAACGGCAGTGCCCCTACTTGAATCACATGGTGAGACAAGATCTGCAGACCTGCCTTTTAAGGCCACGTCTTACAGTAAGTGGTGCTGGACAGAACTAAGGTGAATTTTAAATCGTCGCCATCGCAACGGGAGGAACACTACCACCACCACACAACTAACCACGAGGCAAGGTCTGAGTTCTGAGCCCCTAAAGCAGCAGCATGGCAAGAGGCTTTCTTCTTTTCAATCATTAGATAGATACTCAGCTATCACACAGCAAAGCTGAAGCCTGAACAAGACAGGAAGTACATACAGGCAGAAGGAAAAAGAGGGGAACAGAGGAGGGGCCGGGCACGTTGACGTCCACCAAAATGACCGGAAATAAGTACTAAGAGGCATCTGCCTCGTATAAAATTAACAGAGCCTTTTTGAAGAATTAAAACACTTTTTTCAGCCCCCCCCCCCCCCCCGTCACATCCAGTCTTAGGCTGGGGTGGACTGCAACAGAGTCCCCGAGCGTCATCTACAATTTGCGTGTCTGGCCCAACAGCCTTCACTGTTTACTATTACAAAAGACTTGAGGGATCACTAGCCCCTGGATCATCTGTTCCCTGAGGGTAGTTTTAAACCAGGTAAAAAGAAACCCGCTTTATACGGTTACATTTGGGAACACAGCGACAGTTCTCCCCAAACTCTTATTTCCCATGGAGGTGGCCCTTAGTCATCACAGAACTCCACAACCAGCATGGCTTTTCGCCGATGACACTTCTATTACGCCTCGTTCTTTCTCGTCCACCTCACAACCCACTTGCTCTAAGCCGCGCTGTATGCAGCACGTTTCTTAGCAAAATTCTAAAACACACCCTCTGCTTAAGTTACTAATTCACTACTCCCTATGCCCTAAATATCCCCAATACAGTCAAAACAGCTGTGGTCTTTATGACCTAGAAATGGGGAAACTGAGCTGCACTCTACAAACTCCACCTGTTGCCAGGAGACACAGTCCTCATCCGAGTACACGCAGAGCTTTGCCCTTATCCAGAACACTCTATTTTCGATCCATATGCTTGCCTCTACAAGAAGTACCTTCCACGCCTCTCCGTTACCGACTTCTCAGAGAACGTTCTCCATCTCGCCTGACTACCCACTCCTCCAAACTCTACCTTACCTGCAATTTCCAGAACGCACTATGCGGCTTCACCTGTGCTACCTGGTACACTTACTTCCTCTGCAGGAACCTTTCCCCGACCTTGCGCATCGAACACAACACCCCCAAGGCTCCGTTATAAGCCTCGTTCCCTCTCGTCCCCACTCCAGTCCCCTGGATCAACCCAGGCTTGGGTTTTGAGGCTCGTTCCCCTGGAGACCAAACTCCCTGCGAGGAGGGGCCGACTCTCATCTATCTTGCACCTGCTGTTCAGGACGCATGGTCTGGGCACGGAGAAACGCTCAAAGACAACGCTTGGTGACCGCACATTGGAGCTGAAATCCCGCTTCTCAAGCACGAGGACCGAGGGGATGCCGAAGCCAGGTCTTCCATCGGTGGCTAGGTGCACCGCGGCCTTTGAGAAGCGTCAGCATCCGGAGCTGCCCGTTCTGCGGCCGGGGAAGGAAGCGGCTTCCCTCCTCTCCGCTGCCCGAGGCCCTGGAGGGGCCAAGGGTGCTGGGCCACAGGTGACACAAGCCTGGCCACTAGGGTCTAGGGACCGAGCAACTTTTTCAAAACGCGGAAAAAACCCACAACGTCCGCGGGTCCCAGGGACGGAAGGGCACGGACGGGAAAGGGGAGAACAGGAAGACAGGAGGAGCTCGAGGGCCCGGTGCCCCGAGGCAAATAAAGGAAAGCGGCGGCGGGCGCGAGGGCAAACTCGGCGGGTCGCCCGCCGCCGGGGCCGGGGGCCCGCCGGGACGCCGGCCGCTCGGAGGGCCGCTCTGGGACCTCTCGTCCCCTCGCGGCGCGGCCTACAGCCGCGGCCTCGCGTGCGGCGCCGCCCGGGGAGGCGCTCCGGCCCCGGCTCCCCGCCAGGCCGCGCGCCCCGACGCCGCCTCGGGCGCCACTTACCCGGCCTGCCCGGCCGACTCTCCCCATGGGCCGCGGCGGCGCACGGGGGCCGGGGCGCCGCGGAGAGGGCGGGCAGGGCGCACTCGGCGTAAGCCCGCGACGGCCGGACCCGAACCGGCGCCAACCCCTACGCCGAGTCCGCAGGGCGCGCGGCGGCGCGGGGTCAAGGAGCGCGTGCGGCCGGGAGAGGGGCACGCCGGCGCCTGCGCCTAGGGCCGCCTCGCCGCGGCGCCCTCTTCCGGCGGGAGGACCGCACTGCACCTCCCCTCCGCCGGCGTCCTTCTCCAGCGCCGAGAGGAGTCGCAGCAGCCCGACTTTGAGACATTTCAGACTCTCGGGAGAGACTGGCAGTGCCCCCAGATGGTGAGGAGCAGAAATGGTCCGAGGCTGCAAAGATCTGTCCTTGGGAGTCAATTGCGTTCCAATAGGACAGAGGCGCAGAATTCCCCCAAGCCCTTCGTTGTCATTCATTCAAAACCATCCATGTCCAAGCACAAAGCTGAAAATAGGTCACCACAGGCGAGGTGAATGCGAAGGCTGTTCCAAAACGAATACATTGAATTAAGTGTCCGACTAAGGAGACAATAAATAAAGGAGTTTAGGGTTACGCAAGAGAACGTAAATGCTGCAAAGCCTCACAATTTTAAAAGGATATAACAAAAGGGAGGAAAGGGAAAGTGGGATTTGGTGTAAAAATGATTTCCACCTCCATAATGATGGGGAAAAATATTTCGAGCTGGTAAATTATAGAGATTGAAAATATGCATCTTCGTACAAAGGAACATAGTAACAAAAAAATATGATCAACTAAAATCTGGTGATTAGGAAAAGGGAAAAAAGAAAGAAATACCGTAGGGAGTCAACAGACAATCTAAAGAGATAGATGATTAAAGACATCAAGTAACATTGTAATTATAATCACAGTAACAAACATGCAAACCTTTCAACTGATTAAAACATATGCACACAACTAGAAACAAAATCACAGAGTGAATTGTCTGGAAAGTTACAAAACAGAAAGCACAACAAAATAATATACTAGAACTGAGACGGAACATCTTATGTGAATAAAAGTTAAATGTACTCAACGTGCTTATCTAAGAAACACAACTTCATATTCAAGCCCTAACCATAACACAGCTTTATGTTACATATAAGAAAATGCATAAAATAGTCATTCAGAAAGCTTGAAAACACAAGAATGGAAAAGATATAACAGGAATACGCGAACATAAGGGTATTGGGGATCACAAACTTACTGATTTCAGGGCAAAAAGCATTAAATGAGATTAAGAAGAACATTCTAAAATGATAAGAGTTACAAGTCACAATGAAAAAATAGGAGTATCTGCACACTGAATAACATAATCTCATTGTGAATAGCAAACACTATAGGAGATATAAAAAGAATGAATAGTTAGAAATAATTGATGCAGTTCTTGCCAGACTAAGGGCACAAGAGGTAAGAGAGGACAGAGAAGATCTAAAAATAGAAATGATATGGTAGATCTAATATATCAAAGTCTGTGTCCTGATCCTGAAACAGAGATTACATCTTTTCAAGTGTCCTTAGAACACTCACAATTGGCCATTTGTCAGGCCACAGGCAAAATCTTAAAATACCCCAGTAAGTAGAACCACATGGATGACATTATATGATCACAATTCTATAAAACCAGAAATTAATGACAAAACAGAAAATAAAACATTCCTATTACTTGAAAATGTTAAATGCTTAGATAACATTCGGCTCAAAAAGGAAAACAAAAATGAAATAGAAAATGCCTGAAAAAGTATGAAAGTGAAAATGACATATCAGAACCATGGGATTTAGCTAAATATTACGCAGAGGAACACTCATGATTTTAAATGATCATATTAATTAAAGAGTTAGGATACACTAAATGAATTAAGCACCCATGAAAGTAATTAGAACTAGAACAAAATATACCTTTGAGAAGAAGGATGTAATGGATAAAGATAAGAGCCTAAAATCGCGGGATATAAAACAGAAAAATATAGAATTAAAAACTAAATCCAGGAGCTGATTGTTTGAAAGTAAATAGGTAAGCCATTAGCTAAACAAGAAAAAAAGAAGAAAGTACAAATGTACAAAATATGGAATAAAAGCAATTAGCTCCAGACAGAGGAAAGTAAAGTTATATTAAGAGAAGACTTTGTTTGGTTTTATCAAATAAGTCAGAAAATCTGGATCAAGGAGTTAATTTGTAGGACAATATGGTTTCTTAAAATGGGCCTTAGACAAGTTATAAAATTTAAATTTTTTTTTCAACGTTTATTTATTTTTGGGACAGAGAGAGACAGAGCATGAACGGGGGAGGGGCAGAGAGAGAGGGAGACACAGAATCGGAAACAGGCTCCAGGCTCCGAGCCATCAGCCCAGAGCCTGACGCGGGGCTCGAACTCATGGACCGCGAGATCGTGACCTGGCTGAAGTCGGACGCTTAACCGACTGCGCCACCCAGGCGCCCCGACAAGTTATAAAATTTAAATAGACCACGATGAGCCAGCACAGTAGCAATACCTAACAAACACAGCCCAAAGAAAGCTACGGTCATTTTTGCTAGGACTGTTAAAGTAAAAATCCTAAATAAAATATGATATGGTATTAGGACAGAAATCCTCAGTCCTAGGGCGAGGCCCTGCCCAGTGCTGTGGGATCAGCCCTTGGCGAGAAGAGGAACATTCTGGCAGGAAGATAAACACGCTCAGGGCTGGAGTGCTCACTGAATTAGAGTCCAAGCTTTGGAGGGTTTGTTTCCAGGGTTGGCTTGGGCACCTAGGTCTGTGGGGGTCAGCTCCATTTCAGAGGTGAGGATTTCCAAAGCTAGAGAGTCATTCCTACTCCAGATTGCTGGCTCAAATGGAATCAGGCTTAGATTCAAGGTCATACGTATGCACACAGCTGTGGAATCCCAAGGCTTCTCAAAGGGCCCTGTCGCTTCTAGGAGCCTGTGGCCAACCGGGTAGTATTTCAGCCTAGCAGAAGGAAAAGGGGCAGGAAAAAAGGACTAGACATATTGAAGAATTTGCTACAGGCAGGTAACATAACTAGGAAGAAGCAATGGTCACGGCATGAACCGAGGATGCGCACAACTCTAAGGAACATGCCCTTCACATGGGCAGGAGGGTGTGCAGTGATTGGGAAGCGGCGAGACGGAATTCTCAGTGGAAGGAACTTTCTTCCAGACATGCAGGCAATGGCTCAACCCAGCAGGAGATTAAGATCTCATTGGAGAGAGACAAGGTGGACCCGGGGCTTTCTCTCCATCCAGTCTGTGGCAGGAAGTGAGTAGACCAGACCGCAGGAGATAGCACTCATCCCTGAGGTTCACAGACGTGGTGAACAGACGAAATAGACGTGAACAAATGTATTGATCCAGGGCCTGGGTGAATTTTTGAGAAGAAACCCCAAGCAGGGCCCATGATGGTCTGTGCACCTATTAATGCAGCCCACCAGCCAGCTAGCCATTCTCCCTGCATTTCTTGTCTTCTTCTTCTTTTCTTACTTGCCAGTCTGTTATTTACTTGAATGCAACTACAGGACCATGCAGGTTCCAGCTGACCGCACTGCCTCACGTATTAATCTTTCACCATGTCAGAAGAGGCAAGAGCGTTCTCCGGGGTCTCTTGTAAGACCACCAATCCCATTCACGGGGGCTCCAACTTTCAAGGCCTAGCCACATCCCAAAGACTCCACCTCCTAATACCATCACTGGGGATTAGGATTCAATGTATGAACTTGGGGAGGACACAAACATGCGGTCTGTAGCACCTGGTATTTTGCAGACTATGTTAGAAGCAACAAGGCCTGTAGAAATCATTTGGTATCATTGAAATAACTTTGAGGGCTCAAAGTGAAAACCAAGCCAGACCATTAGCAGAGAATGGGAGTGACCAGCAGCTCAGAGCCTGGAAAGAAGAAGGCAAATCTTCCCATTCTGCATCTTACAAAACTGGCTCCAAGCAAGGATCCACATAACCCAAGAGAGGTCCCAAGAGAGGTAGATTTCTACAAGGAAACAGATCGTTCTCTTGGCTGCTATGGTTAGCCAACTCTTTCGATTTTTTGGCAAGTACTAAATATGTACGTGATCCAGAATCCTCCTTGTGTAGGACTTATTATTTACTTAAACAACTGGCATTCTACTTACATTACTGCACCTTAATCCTCAGGTGACATGGTGCAGAATTACATTCATCAGATATTCCCCATAAAGATTGTTTGAGAAAAAAGCAATGAGAGTGTCTTAGTCAGCTCAGGTTGCTATCACAAAATATCACAGACGTAGTGGCTTAAACAACAGACATTGATTTTTTTTTGGTCATGATTCTGGAGGCTGGAAGTCTAAAATCAAAATGCTGGCAGATTCGGTTCTTGGTGAGAAGGCCCACTTCCTGGCTTGTAGGTGGCCGCCATCTTGCTGTATGATGGAGAGAGCGAGCCTTGGTTTCTTTCTCTTCATATAAGGATAATAATTCCTAAAACCAAAGCAAGAGATGTCACAATTCCAGATTTTAAGCTGCATTACAAAGCTGTAATCATCAAGACAGTATGGTCCTGGCACAAAAACAGACACATAGATCAATGGAACAGAAGAGAGAACCCAGAAATGGATGCATAAATGTGTGGCCAACTAATCTTTGACAAAGCAGGAAAGACAATCCAATATAAAAAAGACAGTCCCTTCAGCAAATGGTATTGGGACAACTGGACAACGACATGCAGAAGAATGAACCTGGACCACTTTCTTACACCATACACAAAAATAAATTCAAAATGGATGAAAGACCTAAATGTAAGACAAGAAACTATAAAAATCCTAGAGGAGAAAACAGGCAGCAACCTCTTTGACCTTGGCCACAGCAATGTCTTACTAGACATATCTCTGGAGGCAAGGAAAACAAAAGCAAATATAAACTGTTGGGACTTCATCAGGATAAAAAACTTCTCCACAGCAAAGGAAACAATCAACAAAAATGAAAGGCAACCAGCAGAATGGGAGAAGATATTTGCAAATAACATATCGGATAAAAGGTTAGTATCCAAAATCTATAAAGAACTTACCAAACTCAGCACCCAAAAAACAAATAATCCAGTGAAGACATGGGCAGAAGACATGAATAGACACTTTTCCAAAGAATACATTCAGATGGCTAACAGACACATGAAAAAATGCTCAACATCACTCATCATCAGGGAAATACAAATCAAAACCACAATGAGATACCACCTTATTCCAGTCAGAATGGCTAAGATTAACAACTCATGTTGGCGAGGATGCAGAAAAAGGGGAACGCTTTGGCACTGTTGGTGGGAATGCAAACTGGTGTAGCTACTCTGGAAAACAGTATGGAGGTTCCTCAAAAAGTTAAAAATACAGGGGCGCCTGGGTGGCTTGATCGGTTAAGCATCCGACTTCGGCTCAGGTCATGATCTCACGGTCTGTGAGTTCGAGCCCCGTGTCAGGCTTTGTGCTGACAGCTCAGAGCCTGGAGCCTGTTTCAGATTCCGTGTCTCCCTCTCTCTCTGCCCTCCCCTGTTCATGCTCTGTCTCTCTGTCTCAAAAATAAATAAACGTTAAAAAAAAATTTTTAAAAAGTTAAAAATAGAACTACCTTAAGACCCAGAAATTGCACTACTAAGTATTTATGCAAAGGATACAAAAATGCTGATTCGAAGGGGTACATTGACCCCAATGTTTATAGCAGTGCCATCAACAATAGCCAAATTATGGAAAGACTCCAAATGTCCATCGACTGATGAATGGATTAAGAAGATGTGGTATATAGGGGCGCCTCAGTGGCTCAGTAGGTTGAGCATCTGACTTCAGCTCAGGTCGTGATCTCATGGCTCATGAGTTTGAGCCCCACGTCAGGCTCTGTGCTGACAGTTCAGAGCCTGGCACCTACTTCAGAATCTGTGTCCCCATCTCTCTCTGCCCCTCCTCTGCTAATGCTCTGTTTCTTTCTCTCAAAAATAAGTAAACATTAAAAATTTTTTAAAGAAGGTGATATATATATATATATATATATATATATATATATATATATATATCTCAAACCTAATTGCCTCCCAAAGACCCCACCTCCTGATACCATCCCATTGGGGGTTCGGGCTTCAACATGTGACTTTGGAGATACACACACATGTAGTCATTAACAGGGTGTAAAAGAAGAACCACACTTCTCGGGGGCTCTGAAAACTTCTGGATGCTGCCTTGTGAGGGGGTGAGGGAGAAGTAGGAAGCATGGGCTAGCTGGGCTGCTGTCTCTGTCCTGGAGTCTAGCGTGGGCTGGGTGTGGGGGTTGAGGTCCCGTGGAGTTTTCCTGTAGGGAACAGGGCCACGAGCGGCATGATATTGAGAGAAGATCGGAGCCCGTTGTCTCTCAGGAAACACTGAGTGGGAAGGAGTGACATCCATAGTGGAGCATGAGGAACTTTCCACCTGTAAAATGCTGTCTGATGCCCTTAAAAGGAAGATGTGCTAGTGATCTACTTTTTGTTGTTGCTGTTCAAAGTGTCTAGAATAGGGTCCACTGGCTTTTCGTTACCTCACGCATACACTGGGTAGGGGAGGGGAAGGACTGGCTTTTTTGGAGGTGACACTTTTGACAATTCTGTGTGTTTGTAGCGCAGTGGACCCTGAACAATTTGAGGGGTAGGCGAGCCAACCGCACCCTCACCCTGCACACTTGGGAATCTGCATACAACTTTGGACTCCCAGAAAACCTAACTACCAAGAGCCTCCAGTTGACTGGAAGCCTGACTGGTAACATAAACAATCGAGGAACACGTACTTTGTGCATTCTGTGTATTATATACTGTATTCTTACAGTAAAGTAAACTAGAGAAAGCAAAATGTTATGCAGAAAATCATAAAGGGGGTGCCTGGCTGGCTCAGTCGGTAGAGCACGCGGCTCTTGGTCTCGGGGTCGTGAGTTCGAGTCCCACACAGGGCATAGAGATTACTTTTTAAAAAATTAAAGAAATAAACGAGGAAGAGAAAAGACATTCTCAGTGCCGTACTTATCTTTTAAAAATCCACGCAAGTGGACCCACGTAGTTCAAACCTATGTTGCAAGACCAGGTGTGTTATTCCTTTTCCACCTGACCCTCCACGAGGTGAACTTACTCTCCTGAGGGCGTGGGTAGCAAGCGCAGTGAGGAGATGCACACACACACACACACCTGATCGCATAGCCAGTGCTCTGTCTCAGCAGTGCCAAGGGAAAAAGGGGGCTCTGGCCAAGCTCTCAGGCCAAATTAAAATGTGGTTCATGAAAAAGGAGACAGGAAGTCATCGATGAACTAGGATAGGTTCACTGAACATTTAAGAAAGAAAGCAGCCTCACTGAGTGCCTCTGATAGTTTCTGGCTCTCTACCAAGCTCTAAGGGAAAGGGGCCCTGAGAACAAAGGCAGAGTCTAGACTGTGTCTCCCCACCCCCTGATCAAAGCACAGGTAGGTGTGCAAAAGCCCTGAGTCTGAAGTGCACAGCCCTCAGGACCCACCGAGTGGAATTGGCTGTGTACCAAGCCTCCCTGCTTGGCAGGAAGGGTCTGCTCAGCTGGTTATTTGCGACCACCCCCTCCTTTCTCCTGATTGGACTTCTGTGCATTTCCAAATCATAACATCCCATGTTTATGGACAACTTTTTGGCTTACAGACTGCAGATGTAATCACCTTCATTGTTTGCGAATCTTCTAGTTTAATTCTCAGGAGGACATCTTTTTTTCCCCCTCATTGCTATGCATATTAGAAATGTCATTCTAAGGGTGCCTGTGTGGCTCAGTCTTAAGCATGCGACTTCGGCTCAGGTCATGATCTCATGGTTTGTGACTTCGAGCCCTGTGTCGGGCTCTGTGCTGTGTTGACAGCTCAGAGCCTGAATCGTGCTTCAAATTCTGTGTCTCCCTCTCTCTCTGCCTCTCCCCTGCTTGTGCTTTGTCTCTCTCTCTCCCTCTCTCTCTCTCTCTGTCTCTCTCAAAACTGCATAAACATTTAAAAAAATTTTTAAAAAAGAAACATCATTCTAGGGGTGCACGGGTGGCTTAGCCGGTTGAGCGTTCAACTTCAGCTCTGGTCATAATCTCACAATGGGTTCGAGCCCCACGGTGGGCTCTGTGCTGACAGCTCAGAGCCTAGAGCCTGTTTCGAATTCTGTGTCTCCTTTTCTCTCTCTCTGCCCTTCCCTGCTTGTACGTGCTCTCTCTCTCTCAAAAATAATTAATAAACATTAAAAAAAAAGAAACATCATTTTGTCTTCCACTTCCTGTCAAAGGTAACTAATACTACCTTTATTTTACAAACTGAGAATCGGAGGCTTAACACGATGGAGGAGTATAGCCCAGGCCATGCAATTAGCAGGCAAGATAAACAAATTGTGGAGATTCTGAAGAGGGATGAGACAAGAGGCTTGTCTTGGGGTTGGGGTGGAAAGGGGGGGGGGAGGACAGTCCAGGCTGAAGGCAAACATACCTAGTGACACCTAGCAAAACAAGCTGGGTGGTTTTTCTCCAGCAGTGCTCAGCAGCCTGGAGCAAGGAGGGCAGAAAGTGGATGGCAGGATTAATGGAACACTGGAAAAGAGCAGGTCAGGTGTCCTAGAGACACAGGACGTGAGGGAGACGCTTGGGCCGGCAGGAAATGAAGCAGCATGTAGGACAACAGAGCTGGGGGGGGGGTGTCCAGAGGTGAGGAAGCAGAGGCTGGGTGCACTGAAAGGAAACAAGCTGATAAAATGACAGTTTGATCAAAATTCTAATTTGATCAAGAAGAGTCATTGCCAGGGACTGTGCACGTGTGTGTAGTAATACTTTTGGTCTATCACGGACGAGGATTTCTTTTTACGTTTATAGATCTCTAAGTAGTTTTCTCCATTTCATAGAAACATGTTTTGGTTTTCTCCTCACATTTTTTTCTCAAGTCGATCTCTACAGTTGTTTCTGCTCTGTGATGTTCATAATAGCAGAAGTCTAGAAACAAATGGCATAGTCAATAATAAAGACTCAGTAAAATTTGGGGCACCTGGGTGGCTCAGTCACCCAGTTAAGCATCTGACTTAAGTCAGTTGAGTGGCTTAAGTCACTTAAGCATCTGACTTCAGCCCAGGTCATGATCTCACAGTCTGTGAGTTCGAGCCCCACAGCGGGCTCTGTGCTGACAGCGCGGAGCCTGGAGCCTGCTTCAGATTCTGTGTCTCCCTCTCTCTCTGCCTCTCCCCAACTCATGCCCTCTTTCTCTCAAAAATAAATAAAACTTGAAAAAAAAAAAAAGACTCCGTAAAATTCAATTACGTATAAATGACAATTTATATGGAAGGATCCCATTTTTGTTTCAAAATAAGTAAATATATACAGGGAAAGTATCTAAGTATTATTTGCCAATATAGGTTTCTCCAGACAGGTGGGATTACAGCAGCACTTTATTTATGTTTTTTGCTTATTCGTATATTCTCCCAGTAAAGTATTTTTCAAGTTTGCAGAATTTTCTGAATTAGAAAACAATTTTTGATTCATCTTCTACCAACTGATGTCTTGTTTGACCAGATTTTCCATGAGTTTTTAATTATTTTGATATATTGGAAACTACTCTTCTCAATAAGAAATTTACTTTTTTAAAAAAATGTTTACTTTTGAGAATGAGACAGAGCGCAAGCAGGGGAGGGGCAGAGAGAGAGGGAGACACAGAATCTGAAACAGGCTCCAGGCTCTGAGCTGTCAGCACAGAGCCCGATGCGGGATCAAACCCACGAACCACGAGATCATGAACTGAGCCAAAGTCGAACACTTAACCAACTGAACCACCCAGGCACCCCAGAAATTTACCTTTTAAGGGGTGCCTGGGTGGCTCAGTCAATTAAGTGTCCAATTCTGGGTTTCGGCCCAGGTCTTGATCTTGCGGTTTTATGGGTTTAAGCCCACTGGTTGGGCTCTGAACTGGCAGCGAGGAGCCTGCTTTGGATTCTCTCTCTCCCTCTGTCTGCTCCTCCCCTATTCACGCTGCCTCTATCTCTCTCAAAATAAATAAATAAACTTTTAAAAATTAAAAAAAGAAATTTATTTTTTAAAAACCATAATTTCTGTGCACATTTTATGACTTTCATGTGGATATTTTTTTAGATGCTGAATTTACATATGCATTCACCTAAAGTGGTCAATAAAACTATGAACTGTCTTTATCAATTTCCATCACTGACTTTCCCGCTCTTCAAGCAACCAGACCCAGAGCTTGATCTGTGAGCAAATGACTCCATGGAGGTCTGTTATCTTTTCCATCATGTCGTTTGGTGCCATCCCCAGAGTGCTTGGGCAGAAGCAAGCCTTGCTCCACAGCTTTGATCATGAGTACAGCTTTGAGTGACAACATTAATGTGGTCTTCAATGTGTGATCAGGTCTTCAAAACCAGATCAGTGGCTTACGTGGCAGGATCGGGAAATGAGTTTATCTGTGATCAGAGGGTTTCGAGGGATTAGTAACCCTTTCAAGTTATACTCTTCCTCCGTGGAGAGAAGCATTGCAGAGAGTAGTGGTGACAACCCAGCATGGAGGTAAGACATCCACAGAACCATAGACAGCCAGTGCTGACCTATGCTAGGGATTTTAACATAAATCACCTCTCTTTTATCTTGAAATACTCATTGAGACGGATGTTGTTACAAACAGGAAACTGAGGCTCAAGTAATGTGCTGAAGTTACACAGTTAGAAAGTAGCTGAACTGTGATGAAGGCCCAGGTCTGGTTTACTGTCTTTAAAGTCTGTATGCTTTTTTTTTTTGTAAGTTTATCTATTCATTTTTTGGGGGGAGATGGCAGAGAAAGAGAGGGAGAGAGAGACTCCCAAGCAGACTCTACAGTGTCAGTGCAGAGCCTGATGTGGGGCTTGAACCCACAAACTGTGAAATCATGACCTGAGCTGAAACCAAGAGTCTGGTGCTTAACCGACTGAGCCACCCAGGCACCCCAACATGCTTTTTATTATAATAAGCTGCCTCCTGACCAGAAGGTAATTTACCTAAGGGCAATGCTACACCAGATAAGCCTCTGGTGCTCTGTTACTCTGCAGTTTAGTCTCCACACTCCATTGGAGGCCTCCTGTTCTTCCCACTCTGACAGATGATGCCATTTTTCAAGTACTTTCTATATAGCAGGCTCTGAGCTGAGTGATTTGCATATATTATCTAATTTATCCTTCATAAGAGCCCTAGAAGGTAGCTATCATCAGCCCCACTTATGATGAAGAAATGGCAGCTGAGAGAATTTGCCCAAGGTTTTAAATATATGAACCCAGAGCTCCTTGATTCCAAAACCTGTTCTCTTAAACTGTATGCTTTACTCTACTAATCAAAGATGCACAGAGACCAGGCTCACTGTGACATCCATGTCTGTGTGGTGAAAAATACTTTTAAGTCTGACATACCACTTTATTTCTAACATTGCGGTAGGACTTAAAATTCTTGGATGGCTCCTTTGACTTTACTGAGTTCTATCTTGGAATTTCTGAGCCCAGTTTCTTAGAAACTTATCCAAGATCAGTATGATGGTTCAGATATATACATATATATATATATATATATATATATATATATATATATATATATATATATATACAATATATAATTTGTTGTCAAATTGGTTTCCATACAACACCCAGTGCTCATCCCAACCAGTGCCCTCCTCAATGCCCATCACCCACTTTCCCCTCTCCCCCACCCCCCATCAACCCTCAGTTTATTCTCGGTATTCCTCCTTCCCTTTCTGTCATTTTTTTTCTCCCTTCCCCTCCCCGCTGGTCTTCTGTTAAGTTTCTCAGGATCCACACAAGAGTGAAAACATATGGTATCTGTTTTTCTCTGCCTGACTTATTTCACTTAGCATAACACTCTCCAGTTCCATCCATGTTGCTACAAATGGCCATATTTCATTCTTACTCATTGCCAAGTAGTATTCCATTGTATATATAAACCACATATTCTTTATCCATTTGTCAGTTGATGGACATTTAGGCTCTTTCCATAATTTGGCTATTGTTGAAAGTGCTGCTATATGGGGCGCCTGGGTGGCTTGGTCGGTTAAGCGTCCGACTTCAGCTCGGGTCATGATCTCATGGCCCATGAGTTTGAGCCCTGCTTCGGGCTCTGTGCTGACAGCTCAGAGCCTGGAGCCTGTTTCGGATTCTGTGTCTCCCTTTCTTTCTGCTCCTCCCCTGTTCATGCTCTGTCTCTCTCTGTTTCAAAAATAAATAAACATTAAAAAAAATTAAAAAAGAAAGTGCTGCTATAAACATTGGGGTACAAGTGCCCCTGTGCATCAGCATTCCTGTATCCCTTGGGTAAATTCCTAGCAGTGCTATTGCTGGGTCATAGGGTAGATCTATTTTTAATTTTTTGAGGAACCTCCACAATGTTTCCCAGAGCAGCTGCACCAGTTTGCATTCCCACCAACAGTGCAAGAGGGTTTCCACCAGAAACTAAGAATTTTATTTAACTTTGAGTATCAAAGCCTAGGCTGAACGAGCCCTCCAGTTTTAAAAGGGCAAAGTAGAGTTGGCACTGATATTTATCTTCCCAGATGTTTACCTGAAGCTGCAGACAGGATCAGAAATGGAAGTGCAAACTCCATCTCTAAGTGGAATGCACCCTCCAGCTCTGGACACTGGGGAAGTGTTGTCAGAAGGCTGCAGGGAAAGAAAAACAGCACAGGATAAACCTCCCGGCACTCAACATCTCAGATGCCCCAAGAACACAGCTCTGTAGAGTAAGAGGCTGACCTTGATGAGCAACACCAACATTCCTTTCTTTGAACCAGTAGAAATGAAACTTAGCAGAAGCAGAGGAGGTGGGGTGGCTGAGGAAAAGCACTTTTGCAGGAAGCTGTGAGGCAGAAACTCTGAGGCAGAGTAGAGGGAAGAAACACCTTGCAGCTTCCAATAGAGAGAAATAAAGTTTAAAGAAAAGAACACAAGGAAGAAGTTAAACTTTCACTCTTCGCAGACAACATGAGACTCTATGTGGATAACCTGAAAGACTCCACCGAAAAACTGCAAGAACTGATACACAAATTCAGCAAAGCTGCAGGATATAAAATCAAAGTACAGAAATCTGTGGCATTTCTGTACACCAATAATGAAGCAGCAGAAGGAGAAACCAAGGAATGAATCTCATATACAATTGCACCAAAACCCATAAAATACCTAGGAATAAACCTAACCAAAGAAGTAAAAGATCTGTACTCTGAAAAGTATAGAAAGTTTATGAAAGATATTGAAGAAGAAACAAAGAAATGGAAAAACATTTCATGTTCATGGATTGGAAAAACAAATATTGTCAAAATGTTGATACTACCCAAAGCAATCTACACATTCAGGGCAATCGCTATCAAAATAACACCAGCATTCTTCACAAAGCTAGAGCAAACAATCCTGAAATTTGTATGGAACCAGAAAAGGCCCCGAATAGCCAAAGTAATGTTGAAAAAGAAAACCAAATCTGGAGGCATCACAATTCCAGACTTCTGCACAGTGAAGGAAACAATCAACAAAACTAAAAGGCAGCCAACAGAATGGGAGAAGATATTTGCAAATGACATATCAGATAAAGGGTTAGTATCCAAAATAAATAACTTATCAAACTCAGCACCCAAAAAACAAATAATCCAGTGAAGAAATGTGCAGAAGACAAAAATAGACACTTTTCCAAAGAAGACATCCAGATGGCCAACAGAGACATGAAAAGATGTTCAACATCACTCATCATCAGGGAAATACAAATCAAAACCACAATGAGATAGCACCTCACAACTGTCAGAATGGCTAAAATGAACAATTCAGGAATCAACAGATGCTGGTGGGGATGTGGAGAAAGGGGAACACTTCTGCATTGTTGGTGGAAATGCAAACTGGTGCAGCTGCTCTGGAAAACAGTATAGAGGTTCCTCAAAAAATTAAAAATAGAGCTACCCTATGACCCAGCAATGCACTACTAGGTATTTATCCAAAGGATACAAAAATGCTGATTCGAAGGTACATATGCACCCCAATGTTTTTAGCAGTGTATCAACAATAGCCAAATTATGGAAAGAGCCCTGAATGTCCATCAACTGACGAATGGATAAAGAAGATGTGATACACACGCATGTGCACACACACACACACACATACACACAATGGAATATTACTAGGTGATCAAAAAGAACAAAATCTTGGGGCACATGGGTAGCTCAGTCAGTTAAATATCCAACTTCAGCTCAGGTCATGATCTCTCGGTTCATAAGTTCGAGCCCCACATCGGGCTCTGTGTTGACAGCTCAGAGCCTGGAGCTGCTTCAGATTCTGTGTCTCCCTCTCTCTCTGCCCCTCCCCCGCTCAGGTTCTGTCTCTCGAAAATAAATAAACATTAAAAAAACAAATTAAAAAAAGAATGAAATCTTACCATTTGCAACAATGGAACTAGAGGGTATTGTGCTAAGTGAAATAAGTCAGTCATAGAAGGACAAATTTATGATTTCACTCATACGTGGAATTTAAGAAACACAACAGATGAACATAGGGGAAGGGAAGGAAAAATAAGATAAAAACAGAGGGGGAGGCGAACCGTAAGAGACCCTTAACTACAGAGAACAAACTGAGGGTTGCCAAAGGTGTGTTGGGTCTGGGGACAGGCTAAATGGGGGATGAGCATTAGGAAGGGCCCATGTTGGGGTGAGCTCTGGGTGTTATATGTAAGTGATGAATCACTAAATTCTACTCCTGACACCATTATTACACTATATGTTAACTGATTTAGATTTAAATAAAATTAAAAAAGAATTAAAAAAAAGAAAAGAACAGACTCCAACCCATGCCTAAGAATTTCTGCTCTTCTGGCCCCTGGCCCCAGGATATTCCTGACCCAAGCCCCCTGTGAGTGTCTTGCTTAAAAAAGACTTGACTCATTGAAGTTGTTACAAAAACAGAAAATGTTCCTAACACAGAACAATACAAAGTTATAGCAAAAAAAAGGAAGAAAGTAAAATTAACTGAGAAATATATTGTGCTATATAACTGATGAGTCTGGACCTAATGTATTGCCATGAATTGTTAAAATGTGATAAAATATTGGCCTCTGTAAATAAGAACCCAAAGCATAGATTTAAAGGAAGATATGATAGGGGGAAAAGACATGAAACCTAGGCAGCTTTTGCTCAGGAAATTAGCACAAAGGTTTCAGTGGAAATGGCATGTCTGATAACAGACAAGCTGAAAACACAAAGACTGAGAAAAGTTAGCAAAACTAAATGGATGGGAACGGTTATAATTTTGGAGCACTGTCTCGGTGGGTTGCAATGGTATGCCAGGGGAAGGGAATGTACCAGCTGCCATGAGGTGGAAGGTATTTGAGAAGTTCAAGGAAGGGCGCCTTGGGTGGGTCATCAGTTGAGAGTCCGACTGTTGATTTCGGCTCAGGTCATGATCTCCCAGTTCATGGGTTCAGGCCCCACATCCAGCTCTGTGCTTGTAACATGGAACCTGCTTGGGATTCTCTCTCTCTTTCTCTCTCTGCCCCTCCCCAGCTCTCTTTCTCTCTCACTCTCTTTCTCCCTCCCTCAAAAATAAATAAACGTTGGGGCGCCTGGGTGGCGCAGTCGGTTAAGCGTCCGACTTCAGCCAGGTCAGGATCTCGCGGTCCGGGAGTTCGAGCCCCGCGTCGGGCTCTGGGCTGATGGCTCAGAGCCTGGAGCCTGTTTCCGATTCTGTGTCTCCCTCTCTCTCTGCCCCTCCCCCGTTCATGCTCTGTCTCTCTCTGTCCCAAAAATAAAAAAAAATAAAAACGTTGAAAAAATAAATAAATAAATAAATAAACGTTTAAAAAATTTGGGGGAAATAGGTTCTATAAGGACAATGAGATTAGATGTGTCTAAGTCCATTTGAGCTAGTATAACAAAATACCATAGACTGTGGCCACCTTATAAAGAACAGAAATTTGTTTCTCATAGTTCTGGAGGTTTGTGAGTCCAAGATCAAGGTGCTGGTGATTCTGTGTCTGGTGAGGGCCAACTCCTCGGTTCATAGATGGCCATCTTCTTGCTGAGTCCTCAGATGGCAGAAGGTGTTAGGAGACTCTCTGGAGTCTTCTTTATAAGGACACTAATCCCATTCATGAGGGCTCTACCCTCATGACCCAATCACCTCCCTCTGCTAATATCATCACCTTTGGGGTTATGGAGCATACAAACATTCAGACCATAGCAAATGGCTATTGCTAGATTTCATCAGTATTTTTACAAGGAACAAATAACAGCATGTGGGCATTTAACAAGCAACTGAAAGACATGTTTGAAAGCCAGAGAAATTTCCCAGTAGCTTACAAAGGGGCTCTCATCTCCTAAGTGGAAGGGTGGAGAACACCAGAAACTATGCCCAGCCAGCATGCCCCCTTGTTTTAAGACAATGCAAAGACCTTTTCTCCACACAACAGAATCATCTCCCTATGTCCCCCTAGCCCTTAGACTCTATCTAGGGTTGAGGAGCAGCATAAACCAGTCGGAGATTTTGCCCCCCACCCCGGAATGCCATGTTCCAACAGCCATCTCCATAACTCTGCAGCTCAGGCTTGCATGGCTGCCTGTCCCCACCCCACCTACTCATTGTGATAACTGCACCTCCTCATCCCAGACTCCCCTGGCCCCTTGTCTTCTGGTGCTTAAGAGCTGGCACCTGACTTCTATTACAGGGGTCCCCATGGCTGTAAGGGAGCCTAGCTGGGCAGCCAGCACAGGTACTACTCAGTTTGTACCATCAGAAGAAACAAAGGATGGTTGACCAGCTGTCTGAGGGAAGACATCCTCATAAAAATTCATCATGCTTTGCCCAACCTCCAGATCTGAGCCAGGTATCAGACCCCAGAACCCATTAACAGGGGAGGCTCATTCCCCAGGAAGAAGAGCACACCATCACCAGCACACAGAGTAATAATGCCCCAGCCCTCCACCCAAGGAAACTGTGGCCCCTTACTTAGGCAGCTGTGCTAGGGAAAGAGAACAAAAAATGTTGAGGATTATTGTTGACATTGACACCTGGAGACCTGAAGGGTTATCATGGGTCCCTTGTGTAAGTTGGGGTATAAGAGAACATCACATGGAGTCCTGACCAAGGTCCACCTACATGGACCCACTCAGTGGTCCATTTTCCCAGTTTCTGAATGTGTGATTTACACTAATGTACATGAGGGCTGGCAAGCTCCCCACTTTGGTTCCTTGGCCTGAGTTGAGGGCTAGTATAGTGGGAAAGGTTGAAAGATGATTCTGAAGCTCCCTCTTCCCAGGCCAAGATAGAAAGCAATACTGTACCCCAGGGAATAGGAAGGGTGGTAAAGGTCAGTGCCATGCATAAGGATCTAAAGCAGGAGTTGGGAAACATTTTAGGATTTACAGGTCATACAGTTTCTGGTACAAGCATTTGTCTTTGCTATAATGGCAAAAAGCAGCTATGGAAAATATGTGAATGAAATAATGTTCCTGAGTTTGAATAAAATCGTACTTACGAGCACTGAAATTTGAGCTTCGTGTAACTTCTGTGTGTCACAAAATATTATTTTATTTTTTTATTAAAAACAAATTTTTAATGTGTATTTATTTTTGAGAGAGTGAGACAGAGCATGATTGGGGGAGGGCCAGAGAGAGGGAGACAAAATCGGAAGCAGGTTCCAGGCTCTGAGCTGTCAGCACAGAGCCTGATGCAGGGCTCGAACCACAAACTGTGAGAACATGACCTGAGCTGAAGCCGGACGCCCAACAGACTGAGCCACCCAGGGGCCCCAAAATATTATTCTTCTTTTGATTTTTTTTCTCAGCCGTTTAAAATAGTAAAAACCATTCTTAGCTTGCAGGTTGTACAAAACAGGCAGTAGGTCAGATTTGGCCCACGGGCCATAGTTTGTGAACCCCTGATCTAAATGATGCAAGGTGGTAGCCTCATATTTCTATTAAATTCGCCAGTCTGACCTCAGAAAACATCATACAGATCCTGAATAACAATGGTAGACTACCGTAAAGTCAGCCACGTAGAAGCCCCAGTTTCAGCTACCATAATAAATATGTAATAAATACAATATTTTTTCCAGAGCAGATTAAGGCAGCCTCAGGTACACAGTATGTGGCATTATGATTTGGCCAACGAGTTCTTTTCCCTTCAATCAGAACTAGTTACGATCTAGATTTCAGTTTTGCCCCACAGTCATGTTAAATCTCCTGCCCTCTGTCATAATTTATGAAGAGATCTGGACAGTTGAGAGATCTACAGAATATCTCATAGATATTTTGCTTATCAGGCCAGATGAGCAAGAAACGGCTAGCCTGTTAGGAGCCGTTGTAAGACTCATGAACTGCCGAGAATGGGAGATAAACCCCGAAAATATTCTGGAGAATTCTGTGGATTCGCACAAATGTGTAAGGACATGGGTCTACAACTATAGTGTCATACAGAGTAGTTTCGCTGCTCTAGAAGTCCTCCTTGCTCTGCCTGTTGGTTCCCCAACCCCAACCCCTGGCAACCACTGATGTTTCTATTGTCTCAGTTCTGCCTTTTCCAGAATGTCATACAGCTGGAATCATACAGTATGGAGCCTTTTCAGATTGGCTTCTTACACTTAGCAATACGCATTGAAAGGTTCTTCTATGTCTTTTCATGGCTCGATAGCTCATGTCTTCTCAGTGCTGAATAACATTCCATTGTCTGGATGGACCACAGTTTGTTTATCCCTCTACTTAATGGAGAACGTCATGGTTGCTTCTAAGTTTTGGTAATCATGAATAAAGCTGCTATAAATATATGTGTGCAGGTTTTTGTGTGGGCATAGCTTTTCTACCCTTGTGGGTAAATATCGAAGAGTGTGATTGCTGTTTTTTTATGGCAAGAGTGTATTTACTTTTGGAAGTGTGAGTTTTGGCAGGATATGTCTTTCAAGGATGTGGTCCATTTTATCTAGTCTATAAAATTTGTGCGCATAGAGTTGTTCAGAGGATTCCTTCATTATCCTTTTAATGTTCCTGTTGGTTATGATGTCCCCTTTCATTTCTAATATTAATATTAAAAAATTTAACATTAATTCATTTTTGAGAGACATTGAGAGAGAGACAGAGACAGAGACAGAGTGCGATTGGGGGAAGGACAGAGAGAGAGGGAGACACAGAATCTGAAGCAGGCTCCAGGCTCTGAGCTGTCAGCACAGAGCCCAACGTGGGGCCCGAACTCACTGACCTCGAGACCATGATGTGAGCTGAAGTGGGATGTTCAACCAACTGAGCCACCCAGGTGCCCCTCTGATATTAATACTTTTTGTCTTCCCTCTTTTTTTCTTAGCCTGGTTAGAGGCTCATTGATTTTATTGATCTTTTCAAAGAACCAGCTTTTGGTTTCATTGATTTCCTGTTTTCAACTTCATTGATATCTACTCTAATTCTTATCATTTTTTTCCCTTCTGTTTCCATTAGCCTTAAGTTGCTCTCCGTTCTCTAGGTTTCTAAGGCAGAAACTTACACAATTGATTTTAGACCTTTCTTCTTTTCTAATATATGCACTCAATGCTATCAATTTCCCTCAAAGCACTCCTTTCTTTGCATCCCACAAATTTGGTAAGTTGTGTTTTAATTTTAACTTGGTTCAAAATATTTTAAAATTTCTCTTGAGATTTCTTCTTGCAACTACGTGCTACTTAGGTATGTGTGTGGTTTAATCTCCACATATTTGGGGGGGGGGAGGATTTCCAGTTATCTTTCTGTTACTGATTTCTAACTTAATTCCATTGTATGGTTTCTACTTTTTAAAAAATTTGTTAACATGTGTTGTATGGCCCAGAACGTGTATTTGATGTGACCTTGAGAAAAAGGTGTATTTCGCTGTTGTTGAATGAAGTGGTCTTCAAATCCTTACATCCAGTTGATGGAAGGTATTGTTAAGTTCAGCTAGGTCCTTACTGA
Organism: Lynx canadensis; assembly: GCF_007474595.2. Taxonomy (NCBI): domain Eukaryota; kingdom Metazoa; phylum Chordata; class Mammalia; order Carnivora; family Felidae; genus Lynx; species Lynx canadensis. The sequence continues at coordinate 5,342,317 of NC_044309.1, read as the reverse complement.
TTTTCTGCTTGCTGAATCCATTTCTGAGAGAGGAAATCTCTCTATCCATAACTGTGATAGGGGTTTCATCTATAAGCCTTGTGATTCTATCAGCTTTTGACTCACATAGTTTCATGCTGCTGTTAGGTGCAAACACGTTAAGAACTGTTACATCTTCTTGGAGAATTGACCCCTTTATCATTATGTAATGCCCTCCTTTATTCTGACAACTTTCCTTGCTTTGGAGTCTACTCTGTCTGTAATTAATACAGCTACTCCTGATTTCTTGGATTAGTGTTAGCAGGGCGTATTTTTCTCCATCCATTTACTTCTAATCTATATGTATCTTTATATTTAAAGTGGGTTTCTTACAGACAATATAAAGTTGGAAGACTTTTGATCTAGTTTCGAAAACTTCGAAGACAGAGGTGTTGAAAATATTTAGCTGTTGGAAATATTTAGGAAGTAACAGAGTTGAGGACTCTCATTTTGAGTGCTCCTGGTGAACAGGCAGGGAGTCTTTGAACTGCATCTGGTGTTATTAAAATGGCCCGTGCTATGGCTCTTTCATGATAATGTGCACAAATTTCCACTACCCAGGATTTCATCATCACTGTGTGCCACTGTATATGTGATTCACCTCTGGTTTGAATACAGAGAGGGAACTTGCAAGTGGGTCTGATGGACACAACGGGGACGATGGGACGGAGACAGCCTGGGTGCATCCCATGGGTCACTGAAGTGGCTATGTACCAACACACATGCAATACGCCAAAATATCCCCCAGACAGATTCCCGGAATGGGTACCAGCCCAAATTCCATTTACTTTTCTTTCAAAAGGATAGCTGTACAGAGGTTAGTCAAAGTGAAGTTCTAAGGATGACTGTAATCTCGTTTGCGAAACTGGTGAATGCTAGGATCTTTGTAACAGATTACTTGCCACATTCCTTCACTTGGGGAGATGCCCATCAGTGTGTCAGGACACCACCAGTTCAGATCACCAACTAGGTAACCTTAATACCTCTTCTACTTCTGAGGATCTACTTCTCATTTCCTTTTAAGGGGCAGGAAATGAGAGAAGGGTCTAGGAGAGAGACATGTGGAACCTAAGAGGATAAAGGCAAGGCTGACCAGTGGCCAAATTGCCTCCAGATGACTCCTACAGTAGCGTCTGCATCCATCCTCAAAGGAAGCACAGGTGTTGGGTGCCTAAAACACCCTCCCTTTGGAAAACAAAGTCTTGTCCCAGGGGGCTCCCTTTAGGGAGCTCTGGAGACAGTCTTCCTTTTGTTAGCACATTCTTTCAACAGGCAACAAAAAAAATTATCACATTTAAGTTTTGTTTTTTTTTTAAATTACATTCATGTTCCAGCTCTGATTACTTCTTACACACACATTATCTTCATTGGATGTGTGTTCCCGGATTTTCCCAGAGATTCATGGCAATAATTGCTGATTTTATTTCTAGGGGGGGCCTGCATTCCTTTCTTAATTTCCATTTCAAAAGGGATTTGTGTACTGGTCACAGGCATACTATTCAGTATCTTATATAAAAATGTCTTTTGCTGAGGTGCCTGGGTGTCTCATTTTGTTAAGTGTCCAGCTTTGGCTCAGGTCATGATATCTCAGTTCGTTGAGTTTGAGCCCCATGTGGGGCTCTGTGCTGACAGCTCAGAGCCTGGAGCCTGCTTCGGATTCTGTCTCTCTCTGTCTCTCTCTCTCCCCTGTTTGTGCTCTGTCTCTCTCTCTCAAAAATAAATAAACATCAAAAAAAATTATTTAAAAAGTCTTTTGCCATAAAGATTTCAAGAAATTATCTCCTAGCATTTCTTACATATTTAACTACAAACTCAATGATAGGTTATTGATTTTTTTCCCCAGTGGTTCATCTATGATCCTATTTGAATACAGGATGCATTTCAAGTTCTTTTTCTAGTCTGATAACTCCTAATAGTGATTCCCCACTGTACATTCTCATATTCTAAAACACACATTCTTAAACCAGAGGATTGTTTCCTACATACACATACATGTGTGGTTACAAAAATGATGAAGATTGGCCTTCGGAGAAAATGAAAAACCTCTTCTGTTTCCCCAGCCTCCTACCTTCTACTCCAATTCAAGGTAAGGTGTTGGCTCTGACTAATCAGTGCCAACTGTATCTCCCCATCGTGTGAAAAGACCAGAAGCATTAAAAAGGATGTCTTTATCAAAATATCTGCAGTTGTGACCTTCAGAGAAACAGAACAAGAAGTGCTAGTGAATTTCTTGGTTTTTTTTTTCATCGGTATCCCTCCTCCCTTCCTTTCATTTCCTTTATAGCTAAGACTTCTTCCTGAAGTAAAAACATAGTTTCTATTACAAAAAAAAAAAAGTTGAAAAACAGCATTTAATTCATGTCCATCCTCTGGTTTCCCTCTTCTGTGATAGTTGGTTTTCCCTGCTCTAAGAAGAGCCATTTTGCTTACTGGACCTGAATACCATCCTAGGGGGAAAAAAAAAAAAAAGCAAATCCGAAACATGTTTTCAAACCCGATTTGGGCCATCCTCCTGCCGAAGGCCCTAAAGCGACTCTCCTGCACACCTCCATGCTTCCTTGTGCGAGAGAAGGGGATAGAATTGAGCAGTCACTAAGAGTCATACAATCTTAGGGTTGAAATGAAAGATAAGCCCCATCACTGTATTCAATGCTTAATCTTTTCTATTGTGCCCCCAATGTTGAGATTTCAGGCTGTTAATTAATTTAATCTCTTTGCCCTCTGAGCTCTGAACCTGTAGAGAAATAAAAGGAGTGTGATTTTGTGACTTAGCATAAGAAATACATATTTAGTTTTCATCCTTGTTTCTGGCTTTAGAACTCTTAAAACCCTTGGAATTTCCTCTGTGATGAGAGTGATCTGTGTATTTTGTTATGTTAATGAGGTGACTTTTGGCAAGCCCCGAAGGATGGAGACTGGTAACCTGGGGAACCAGCCAAGTAACTTGAGGTTTGGAACCTTCGGTCCCACCTTTCCCCCTGACCTCTGGAGAGAGGAGAGGGGCTGAAGCTGGAACTCAATCACCAAAGGCCACTGATTTAATCAACCATGCCTATGTTGTGAAACCTTCATAAAACCCCAGAAGGATGGGGTTAAGAGAGCTGCCAGGTTGTGAACAGGTGAAAGAGTCAGGGGTGATGAGGGAGCATGAGGCTCTTTTACTGAGGTAAAGCTAGGTTGCAGAGGGTGGTAGGCCCAGACCTAGGCCTTGTGGTGTACATGGGTAGGGGTTGGTGTGTCAGACAGACACTTGCCCAGCCCTCTGTGGAAGAGGTTGAAGACAATCCTTGATATGCTACCTACACCGAAACATAGACCATAAACAACATCTACTAACTTTAGACATTTCGCCAGTCAGGTAACCATGCTTCTCTCTTGGGCAAAAGGCAGTGACATCGGGGAGGGAAGATAGCAATTTCCACTTATTACTTCCAGTAGCCAAAAACTGTCCATATCTGGACAGGAGTGACTTCTAGAAAAATCTTATGTGGAACTAAAATCCATATTGCTGCAGCTTCTGCCCTACAGCACCTATTTGATTTGGGGGTCTTTTTAGAATAAGACTAATTCCTCTTCCACATAATGGCCCTCAAGAACCTTGGAGACATACTTTTAGACAGTAATGTAGCTCATCACCTCTTCAGTTGAGTAGGTGTTCAAATGAACAACTTTTGGTCAACTCATCATCTGGTCTGCGCATTAGATAACTTTATGGTAGCTATGTTTAAAAATCACGTTCATTTATGACAGACAAAAAATATACCAAATGGGAAAAAAACAACTATGTAAAGAAAACTAAAAAATGTAGTTATTGGGGCGCCTGGGTGGCGCAGTCGGTTAAGCGTCCGACTTCAGCCAGGTCACGATCTCGCGGTCCGGGAGTTCGAGCCCCGCGTCGGGCTCTGGGCTGATGGCTCAGAGCCTGGAGCCTGTTTCCGATTCTGTGTCTCCTTCTCTCTCTGCCCCTCCCCCATTCATGCTCTGTCTCTCTCTGTCCCAAAAATAAATAAACGTTGAAAAAAAAAATGTAGTTATTGACATTAAATGATGAAATACACTCTCTCGCCGAAATTTAGGAATTGGAAAGGCATGCCCACTCTTATCACTGTTGTGAAGTATTGTTTTGGAAAACACTAAGCCGTAAGGTGAGAAAATAGAATAAATGGCCTAAATTTATAGACCCATTTATAAATGGGACACAATCCCTTTGATCTACAGATGACATCATTCTATTGCTAGAGAAACGGCGAAGACTTATTAAAGATTTGTGATACTGTTTTGAAATTTTATTTATTAGTTCTTGCTGGAATCCAGGAAATTTTACCCCGTTAAGAGATGTTAGGTGCTATCTAATGATCTCTTCCTCTTAAAAATACAAAAACCTATTTTCGTGGACGAAAACAACAACAATAAAATGAAAGCAAGAAGGGAATTAGGCTCATTGTAGTCTCTGTACTATTAACTGTTAATTGCAAAGCTGTTTTGGCTACATTTTTCTTTCAGACTTCAGCTCCATTTGGGTTTTAGCTTTACTACACTATTGTAAGGATCTATGGCTCGTCTTAGAACCACCCTTGGTTTACTTTTTCTATCATGCGCTTTGGAAAGCCTAGTTTTTCAGAATTCCATTTAGTCATTCAATTTCCTCTCTTCTTGGCCTCATAATTTGCAACTACACTATCAGAAATGAAATGATCTGGCTTTCCAACTTTCTCAGGCCATCTTTCCTCTCCAAGTTTCATGCCACCCAATCTTGCCTGCCTTTTTATGAACTCCTGCAACATTCCTTTCTAAAGGAATGTGTCTGATGGCCTCCAGGCTTTTCCTTGATGGTTAGTTATCACAAATTCTAGGAGCATAGATAGAAATATGGCTATGTCCCCCCACTATTACTACTGTTACCATTATTCATTTTTTCCCTTCTCTATAAGAATAATATAAAGATTCTCTTAGGGTAGGTCCGAGGCCAATGCAAATTCTCCAATCCAAAAAATGCCACACTTAGAGAACTAGGGTCTCTGGGGATGGGGCCATCAGTCTGTGCTATAACAAGCCTTCCAGGTGATTCTGATGCATTCTAAAGTTTGCGAACTGCTGGTCTAGACAAACTTGATCTCATTGAACATTTTTTTGAGTTTGAAAGCTTGAAAAGATATTCCTTTATCAGAATGTATCAAACCTCTATGTTCTGCAATTTATGTTAGGAATGTGGTTTCCTCAAGTCTTCTTTTGAATATTTCCTGGCTGCTTCTGTTTTCAGGGTGATAAATGTTCATGCAGATATCTATCTTCCTGACATGCTGTAACAGTCCTTCTTGTCTCCTAAGAAGCCGGCTTTTTGATTTGGGCATGTTCTTTTGATATGATATTCTCATCTGAAGCACGTATCAGTTGATCTTCAACAGCTGCTTCTTCAGGCTTCATCAAGCTTCATCATGCTTCACCAACCACGCTAGATTTTCAAACAGTCCTACTGGGCCCAGGGTTCTGTTGTGGAATCTTGGGCCCAATGTGGGGCAGCTAAGGAAAAGCCCAGCGGGAGCCCTTGGGTTTCTCTACCCCTACTTCAACTGGACTGACTCTGCTTCTGTCAGTTTTAACATTGGATTTACACATTTAATAAATCTGTTTTAAAAAGAGAAGAAAGTTGGGCTCCTGGATGTCTCAGTGGGTGAAACGACCGACTTCGGCTTAGGTCATGATCTCACCATTGTGGGTTCAAGCCCTGTGTCAGGCTCCATGCTGACAGCTCAGAGCCTGGACGCTTGCTTGGGATGCTGTGTCTCCCTCTCTCTTAGCCCCTCCCCTGCTCATGCTCTCTCTCCCTCTCTCCCTCTCTCTCTCTCAAAATAATAAAAAAAACATTAAAAAGAGAAGAAAGTTTTCACGCTTTAAAAAATGGTTGACTGTCACTGGGTTGAGTAACTTTTGTCTGTCTAAAAAGGTGTAGGCAGGGCCCAAAGATGGGACAGATACCAAATGTCTGAAGCAACACCTGTCTAGTCATTACATCGTTATCAATCAGAAGGCACTCTCATTGCTATTCTTGACCTATGGCCACACATAGATAACTACAGAGCAAATGTTAGCCTCATTCTTGGCTCTCTACTCCCTCCTCATCAGTCCAAGGAGTTAATTATCCAATAAACATTTATTCCAATAAGCATTTACTGAACAGTGACCCCCTTCCCCCAAGTTAATCCAGTCCCTGCAACTGGAGAAAGTGGCTGCAGACTTGACTTTGCCTTCCATAACATGGATACAGTAGTGTCCATTCTCTTTTGAATTTCCCTGTGTGACAGTGTCAGAGCTCTGAGGCAGGTTGCATGTATGCTTGCCTCTTTTATTCAGCACAAGTATAAGGTCTTATATTTCATACTGATGGGCTGGAGTGAGGAAGAAGTGTGCATAAACGAACAGAGGAACAAGTACTACAAAACAGGAAACAACCAAATCATCACAGTGGGTTTTTGATGTACGTATAAATACATTATTTTGCAGCAGTTTGAATTCTCATCTATGTTTTTATCATGCTTATTCAGTTAAAGTTTTCTCAGCTCAATACAATCGCCTGCAGGGGAGACAGTCTTAGAGAAGTATGCCTTCAGACAGAAGGAAAACCAAGGTGAGATTGTAAAAACGCGATAAAAATTCATCAAATGGAGACTCAAGACTTGTTGATACTACCAGTTAGAAATATTCTAACTATTTCATTCTTTCCATCCAAATTCTTCCTTTTATATATCTGGGTTGTCCTTTATTCTCTTTTGCATGCCTACTCAGTCCAGACTCATTGTCTTTGAGAACTGTGCCCCCAATGGATAGACACACACACACACACACACACACACACACACACACACACAGAACGGGTTCCTGTAGCCATAACCGTAAAATGTGATCATGGCCCTTTGGCACAGTTGCTTGGACTAGGAATGGACCTCTACCTTCAGGAGCCAATTCATTGGCTGTGTGTGGCTAGTCAGATGCTCTCTTGAGGATATGAATTGCTGGACAAGAAGACTGAGTGGACAGTTATCTAGCGCTGGTCCATTAGACTGACAGCCCATACTTTCCTACGAAGCCACCAAAGCTACCTTGGCCAATGAGTTCCTGGGGCTTAGTTCAGCTTTCCTTGGATTCTGTGATATACCCCATATCCTTCCATAAATAGCCACTCTCCTTTGTTCTCTCTCTCTCCTCTTTCTGTTTACTTTGAGTGGATTTCTGTTTAATGCAACTAAATATTCCTTAAGACACTCTATCTTTGGAAAGGTTTATTTATTAGCCCCTACTGTTACTCTAAAACATCAAATCAGATGCCTCTCCTACTCCCAAACTCTTAATCTCAAATCTTAGTAACCATTTAAACCATGCTTCTCAATGCAGGAGGCTACAATGGAAAATTACTTGGAAATTTTATAAAACCTGCCAGTGCCCTAGCCACATCCCACACTGATTGAGTCTGAAACTCCAGGTGCAAGGTCTTGATGTTAAAAATGATTATAAGGTTCCCCAGATAATTCTAAGAACCAGCCAAAACTGCAAACCACTGGAATATGACAATAACCACCCATCCTGCCAATGTATCTAGCCTGTGGCCAAGTTCATACTCACCATAAACTTTGTCTGGCCATGATGTCTACTTTAAGAAAATCAGACATAAAAACATCATTAAAAAAAAAAAACAGATGAATTCTTCTCTTTAAAAAGATACTTATTTATCTTTCCAAAATGATATTTTTTTGCTGTTTTCTTAATAACCATTCCCTGCTGATTAAAAATATGTTTCAATTTATTCAGCAACCATTAAGAAAGTGAAAAGTCAAGGCTCAGACTGGGAAAAATATTTGCAATATATGTATCTGACAAAGGATTCATTAATATATAAAGGGTGCAGAAAATATGAAGAATTCCTAATAATGTTTTTTTTCAAAAAAGACAAAACACCCAACTTTAAAAAATGGGTGAAAGATGACTTTAACAGGCACCTGACAAAAGATGATATCCAAATAGCCAATAAATATATGAAAATATCCTCAATACTATTATTTCATTAGGAAAATGCACATGAAAGTCCCAATGACATATGAAGTATAAAATGATATAGGAAAGAATGAAATAATTAGAATATGTGTTATTATCAAAAATTATTAAATGCGAATTAAATCCAGCAGAATATCTACAAAGAAAAAGACAGACAGTAGTGGGTGTTGGTGAGGCTGTGGTACAGGTGCAACTAGAATCTACACATTCAGTGCTGGTAGGAGTACAACATAGGACCCTGCTTTGGAAAAGTGTTCGGCAGCATCGTGTAAAGGAACACACACCTACCACGTGACTCACTTATTCTACTCGAACACACATACCCAAGAGAGTTTGTGTGTGTGTCCACAAAAAGCCATGGACCAAGAATTTCTTAGGAGTTTTATTCATCCTTCCTCGCAATGATGAATTCTTCGGCAGTTTCATACCGTCAACATATATCAAACAATGACCCAGGAATTCCCTCCTACGTATGCCTCGGAGAATTGAGTGTCTGTGTCTACAGAAGAAACAAACAAACTGTACGAAAGTGTTCATAGGAAATTTACACATAATAATCAAGAACTGGAAGTAACCTAAATGTCCATCAATAGAAGAGTGCGTGAACATTTTGGCATATTTATATGATGGAGTGCTACGCAGTAATAGAAGAGAAGAACGAGTTGATATCTAGGATGACATGAATGAATTTCAAAACCATTATGCTGAGTGAAAGAAGCCAGATCTCCTCCCTGATAAAATAAATACACACCGTATGGTTCTACTTACATGAAGGGAAATAACAAGTGAATCTGGTCTATGGTGAAAGAAACCAGAAAAGTGGTTATCTCTGGAAGAAAGGAGATACTGATTGGGAAGAATCATAGGACACTTTCTAGAGGGACAGAAATGTTCTAGAACTTGTTTGGGACAGTGGTTACAAGCGGGTGGTGTGTGCTGAAATTCATCAGGCTGCACATTTAAGATTTGTGTCTTTTCGCGTTACATACACTAAAATGACACTCCAGTAAAAATGCATTTAGTAAATATTTGTCAAGTTTCTGTTGTGTGCCTGGACCTGTGTGAGGTATTGAGAATTCAAAGATGAATGATATATGAAGGAAACGTCTGCCCAGAAGGGATTTTGGAGTTTTAGGCAACCTATAGATTCCTGGGTTCACAATTAATTGAAAGAAAGAAAGAAAGAAAGAAAGAAAGAAAGAAAGAAAGAAAGAAAAGCACAGGGACCTCCAGGTATCAAGATGTCAGCATCATTATTGACATAAAGATTGGAGAAAATGGCTTTATCACCAGGTAAAATGGATTTATCACCCAGATCTAGACAAGATTTGACAGTCCTTGAACTCCCAAGTATCCACCCAAGGAGAGCTGCAGGTTTGCAGATCAGATTTACTTCCCAAGATGACCGGCTTCACATCCTGATATTCATGACAACATGGATGGACCTTGAGGGCATTATGCTAAGGGAAGTAAGTCAGACAGAGAAAGACAAATACTGTATGATCTCGCTTATGTGTGGAATCTAAGAAAACTGAACTCATAGAAACAGAGAGCAGAGAAGTGGTTACCAGGGGCTTGGGAACAGGGGAAAGGGGGAGTTTGTGGTCAAGGGTACAAACTTCCAGTCATAAGATGAGTACATTCTGGGGATCCAATGAACAGCATGGTGATTATAGTTAATAACACTGCTTATATACTTGAAAGTTGCTAAGTGAGTACATCTTAAATGTTCTCACCACACAAAAGAGAGAGAGAGAGAGAGAGAGAGAGAGAGAGAGTAATTGTGTGACATGATGAAGGTGTTAGCTAACCCTGTAGTGATAATCATTTTGCAATAGATAAGGGTATCAAATTAACACTTTGCACACCTTAAACTTACACAGCGTATATGTCAATTACATCTCAATAAAGCTGGGGGTAAAAAAAAAAGATTCTTGGCTTTTCAAGATTGCTGCAGAGTAGACCCACTTCCCAAGATTTCTGGCTCTGAGAATGGTAATAGAACAGGAGCAACTCTTGAGTGTTTTTGAACTTTCAGTAGATGAGCTCCACCCAGTTGAGAACGAGAGGCCAGTGGATGCCACCCACCAGCCTGTAGGTCAGTCCTCCTCCACGGAGAGGAGTAAGTCAGAAGTAGGAAGAGTGGCTGACTGTGGAGAGGAGTAAGTCAGAAGTAGGAAGAGTGGCTGACTGCATGCTCCAGCAGAAGACCCCCCAAGTGAAAACATGAGGCCAGAAAAGGATGGGACCATCCAACAACCCCCAAACAGGGAGGCAGATGTATAAACAAACAAGTGCAAAACATTTTGTAGATGATAACAACAAATTTACAACAGGCGCAGAAGAGAATTGTCTACTCTATCGGGAGTGAAAGTCCTAAAAACTTCAAAAAGGAGAAGGGTGAGCTGACTTTGAAAGATGAGGAGTGGAGGGACTTCCCAGGCAGAGTTTTCCCAGAGCATAAGAAAAGCCATGAGGATATGAAGTGGCCTCGCACACTTAAAGAACTTTGGGAACAAGGTAGTTGGCAAGACAAGAGGCTACATTACAAATGTCCTTGTAGGCTGTGCTAAGGATTTGGGGATTTATTCCCATGTAACATAGATTATCGTATAATCAGATTCCTATTTTAGGAAGGTAAGTCTGAAGCTCAGGGTAATAGTCAAGGAGAGAGATACCAAAGATCTGCTATCTTTGAAGGAGATGGAGAATCCAGAAGAACGACTGAGGGAAAAGATAGTGAGTTCAGTCTGGGAAATGTTGAGTTTGAGAGATTTAGGGGACCTGGGCAAATCTCTCAGAGGCAGCCTGATGTATCACTCTGTAGCTAAGGGTGAACATTGGGGCCGAATGTATAGATTTATAAGTGATCCAAATAATTAAATCTCTGGTAGACAGAGTGAAAATAGAAAAGCACTCCACTTTCTTGGTGGAGGATTCTGTATTTCTACCTGCCCTCTTTCTTATGAATGGCAATGCCTTCTGTGGGGAGGGTTTGCCTTTCCATCCCTCTGGTGTCATGGTGGGCCATGGGACTGGCTTTAGCCAATGGAATGGGGAGGATCCTGCACTGAAAGAGCTCTAAGAACTATTTTATGTTTCTGTAAGCTCTCTGGTTTGATTCCTTGCGTCACAAGACTGGCACATGCCAAACGGGCTGATTTTCTAATTGAGATCTACAAATGAAGAAGACCAAGACTGAGAAGAGTTTTAGTCTACTCGCTGTCTGGAGCAGAGCCACAGCCCATGGTAGAGCTTTAGGTGACTCTCGGCTGACATGCAGCATGGGTGAGAATTAAACTTTTTTTTTGTTGTAAGTCACTGACACTTTGGGTCATTCATTTCTGCAGTGAAACTAATACCCATTCTCACTTTTCACACCTTCTCAAATCTACTGGAATGTAAATTCCATGAAAACACAGACATGATTTTGTTCACTGTTGTTTCCTTGGGCCCCAATATGGTGACTGGCACATAGAAATTGCTCAATAAAACTTGTTGAGTGAGCCATCTCCTCTAACACATCTTGGCTTCTCCATTTTCTTAGGTGACAACCTTGCTTCTCTCATTTCACTGAGGAAATAAAGCGATCAGAATACTTATCTTGCCTCTCACCACCCCATTCATCAGCAGACCTACCTCTGACCCATTATTTACTATCTTCCACCTGTTATAATCGAAGGACTGTCTATGCTGGTATCTCAGGCTGATTCTTTTGTTTACACATCAAATTCTCTGACCTTTCTCTTACTCAGAAATTTTGTGCCTGCAATTCTCTCTCTTTCCCTTCCAAGCATTTTCATCAGCATACCACTATCCTATAATAATTCCCTTCTTAGAAAACACACAAAATAATTTTTTAAAACTCACTAATTGCCAGGGACTAGGTGGGGAGGAAGGAAGGAGTAGGTAGAGCACAGAGGATTTTTAGGGCAGTGACACTATTCTGCATGATATTCTAATGGTAAATACATATCATTATATTTTTGTCCAAATCCACAGAATTCACAACGCTAACAGTGAACCCTAATGTCAACTACGGACTCTGGGTGATGATGATATGTCGATGTAAGTTCATCAGTTGTAACAAATGTACCACTCTGGTGGGGGATACTGATAGTGGAGCAGGCTATGGGAGGCCCAGAGGGCAAGGGGCAAATGAGAAATCTCTGTACCTACCACTCAAGTTTTCTGTGAACCTAAAACCACTGTAAGAAATAAAGTCCATAAAAAACCAACTCACTAGCCCCCGAAATGCCTTCCAGCTACTGCTTTATATTCTTTGTTTTCCTCTAGAACATAATTTTTCAAATGAGTTATCACTTAATCTTTGACAAAGGAGGCCAGAATGTACAATGGGGAAAAGATAGTCTTTTCAATAGATAACTGTTGGGAAAACTGGACAGTTACATGCAAAAGAATGAAACTGGACCACTTTCTTACGCCATACACAAAAATAAACTTAAAATGAATTAAAGACCTAAAAGTAAGACATGAAACCTTAAATCTCCTGAAAGAAAACATTTGGTCATCAGCCTTTGCAATATTTTTTCTGGATCTGTCTCCTCAGACAAGGAAACAAAAGCAAAACTAAAACAAGTGGGACTTCATTAACTAAAAGTTTTTGCATCACAAAGAAGACCATCCATAAAACAAAAAGGCAACCTACTGAGAACATGTTTGGAAATGATCTATTCAATACGGGGTTGATGTCCAAAATATATAAAGGACTCATACATCTCAACACCAAAACAAAACAAAGAACAAATAATCTGATTTAAAAATGGAAAAAAGACCTCAAGGGACAGTTTTCAAGGAAGACATCCAGATGGCCAACAGACACATGAAAAGATGCTCAACATCACTGATCATCAGGGAAATGTAAATCAAAACCACAATGAGATATTACCTCACACCAGTCAGAATGGCTAGTATCAAAAGGACAAGCAATAACAAGTGTTGGTGAGGATGTGAAGAAAGGGAAATCCTTGTGCATTGTTGGCGGGAATGTAAATTGGTGCAGCCACTTTGGAAAACAGGACTGAGATCCCTGAGAAAATTAAAAATAGAAATACCATACAATCCAGTAATTCTACTTCTGGAGAGTTACTCAAAGAAAACCAAAACACGAATTCAAAAAGATACAGGAACCTTTATGTTTATTGCAGTATTATTTGCAAAAGGAAGATATGGAAACAACCTAAGTGTCCATCAACAGATGAATGGGTAAAGAAAATGTATATATAAAAACAGAGCTACTCTATGACCTAGCAATTGCACTATGGTATTTATCCAAGGGATACAGGTATGCTGTTTCGAAGGGACACAAGCACCCCCATGTTTATAGCAGCACTATCCACAATAGCCAAAGTATGGAAAGAGCCCAAATGTCCATTGATGGATGAATTGATAAAGAAGATGTGGTATATATATACAATGGAGTATTGCTCGGCAATCAAAAAGAATGAAATCTTGCCATTTGTAACTACATGGTTGGAACTGGAGGGTATTATGCTAAATGAAATTAGTCAGTCAGAGAAAGACAAATATCACATGACTTCACTCATATGAAGACTTTAACATACAAAACAGATGAACATAAGGGAAGGGAAGCAAAAAATAATATAAAAACAGGGAGGGGGACAAAACAGAAGAGACTCTTAAATATAGAGAACAAACAGAGGGTTGCTGGAGGGTTTGGGGGGAAGGGGCTAAATGGGTAAGGGGCATTAAGGAATCTACTCCTGAAATCATTGTTGCACTATGTGTTAACTAACTTGGATGTAAATTATAAAAAATAAATAAGTTATAGAAAAATTTAAAAAATTAAAAAATAAAAAGAAAGAAAGAAAATGTGATATATATATACATATCTATGTGTCTCTCTATATACGTATATCTGTATATGTATGTACATGCAATGGAATACTACTCAGCCATTAAAAAGAATGATGTCTTGCCATTCACAATAATATAGATGGACCTAGAAGGTATTAAGTGAAATAAGTCATACTGGAAAGACAAGAACCATATGATATCACTTATATGTAGAATATAAAAAACAAAACAAGCAAACAAACAAACAATTAGGGAACAAAACCCAGAAACAGACTCACAAATATAGAGAACAAACTGGTGGTTGACCAAGGTGGGGCGGTGGCTAGGTGAAATCAGTGATGGGGATTAAGAGGTACAAACTTCCAGTTACCAAATAAATAAGTCACGGGGATGAAAACTACACCACAGGGAATACAGTCAGTAATATTGTACTAACATTGTATGGTGACTACACTTAGAGTAGTGAGCATTTTGTAATGTATAAAATTGTCAGATCACTATGTTGTACACCTCAAACTAATATAGTATTGTACGTCAACTACAGTTAAAATTTTCTTTTAAAAGTTGTTTATCGCCCGCCTCCACAGTATTCACTTAGATGCCAATGACCATGGCCAGAAGAGAACTCTTGGTTCCACCTGTCCCTTATAACCCAGAGCCACCTTCCACCCATCTTCTGTTTCAGGACATGGTAACACCTTTCCTGAGTACTGAAGCCAAAGATCTGAGCCATACTTGATTCTTCTATTTTCCTTACGCCCCTCATCCAATCTATCAAGCAAATTCTTGGGCTCTACTTTGCAAATAGATCCCCCAAATGGACACTTCTCACCAGCTTCACTGCTAGCATGGCAGACCAAGCCACCATTGTCTATTGTCTATCTCACTTGGACAACTGCAATAACCTGATGACTTTACTCCTCTCAGCTTCCATCAACTTGGAATACTATCCCAAACTCCTGACCTGGTCTACAAACCTTTCCATGATTCAGCCCCTCCCCACTTTTCCAACCTGCATCTCTTACCTCTGTCCTCTGGCTTGCTCACTTGCATCAGCCTGATTGCTGACCCCAGGACATCGAGCTCATTGCTCTTCCAAATAGCTACATGGCTGTTCCCTCACTTTATCCAGGACCTCCTCGAACAGTTTTTCTTGACTTCTCCACCTAAAATAGCATCCTCTCCACAGCACCCACCACCCCCCCCCCCGCCATCCTGGCACTTTTTACTTGCATGCATTATTTTTGTTTGTAACACTTATCACCACGGAACATTACACTATCTACTTACGTTTGTTTGCTTATTGTCTGTGTGCCTCACCAGAACTCAAGCACCACAATAATGGCAAGGATTGTGTCTGTTTTGTTCTCGCTATAATGCCAGTGCAATGTGGCTGGCACATAGTAGGTACTCAACAAATAGTAGTGGTAACAGAGCACCAAAAATGAGCTCAGCAGAAGATAAAGAATTCCCTTCTTTGTATAAAACAGGCAGACAAGTCAACAATGTGGGGAAGTATGGGTAATAACAGGACAGACATGCAGTTGTTTTGTTTAGTTTTGTTTTGTTTTCAGAAAAAGACAGAGAAGTGAGAAAATTAGAACTAAGTCCTTGTCTCCAGCATAGATGAAATCAACCTAGTCTCAACAGATCTTGATCTCTTCCTTTATCAAACGAGAAACAGAATATTTCATAATAGATTGGGGAGGGAAAAAAGGAGGAAACCCAAACAAAAAGTTCTGAGCTTTTCAGAAAGAATAAATTTCATCAATTCGAGGTATTGTTAATATCCCACCCTGTCTTGACTGATGGAACCGATATTTGGATTTCATACATTTAACAACTTGCTAATATCACTTTGATGTTCTCCTTTTGTTCTGTTTTAATCCTCCAGGCTCATGTAAAAAACAAAATTTGCCTAGTATGAAACAATCCTCTTGCTCCATGACCCAAAAGGTTCCTGTTTTGTTTCTGCCTATTATTTTTATTTATTTTTGTTTTGTTTCATTTCCTTTTCCCAAGCTCTGAAACTAGAAGTTGCTGGAAAGAATTGCGAGGAAAGCTGTGAGCTTTCACGAAAGGCAAAGTTTCTCAGAACCTAAGTAAGCAAAATATTACACTCCTCCATTCTTACCCTCCCTCAGGCCCAGCTCAGTTCCTGGAGACCCATCGGCTCTTAAGGAGAGGCAAGTCTAAAGCCAAAAAAAAAACCACACTCTTCTCTTAAATAAGGAAACTTACATCAACTGGCTAATTGCCTCCAATTCTCTGAATTCATGATTGAGAACGTTGACCATCCTTCTTATTAAAACTGAAGATGTGGGGCGCCTGGGTGGCGCAGTCGGTTAAGCATCCAACTTCAGCCAGGTCACGATCTCGCGGTCCGTGAGTTCGAGCCCCGCGTCAGGCTCTGGGCTGATGGCTCAGAGCCTGGAGCCTGTTTCCGATTCTGTGTCTCCCTCTCTCTCTGCCCCTCCCCCGTTCATGCTCTGTCTCTCTCTGTCCCAAAAATAAATAAACGTTGAAAAAAAAAAAAAAAAAAACAAACTGAAGATGTGAGTACAATCAAACCCTTTGTAACCTATTACATAATTGTGGACTCAGAGATAACACAATTGAATGATTTCTCCTCAAATCCAAATCCATAAAGTAAAACCCCTAATGAAAACTGGTTTAGGCTAATACCGTATTGATCTTGTCTCCCAAAAGCAGAGCTTTAAAAGGGCTCTCCAAGCCCAAATCTCCATCGACTGATGAATGGATAAAAAAGATGTGGTATAGTGGCACCTGGGTGGCTCAATCAGTTGAATATCCAACTCTTGATTTTGGCTCAGGTCATGATCCCAGGGTTGTGGGATTGAGCCCTGCACTGGGCTTTGCACTGAGTGTGGAGCCTGCTTAAGATTCTCTCTCTCTCCCTCTGCATCTCCCCCTAGCTAGCGCACTCTCTCTCTCAAATTAAAAAAAAAATTTAAATATGTGGTGTATATACATACAATGGAGTATTACTCAGCCATCAAAAAGAATGAAATCCTGCCATTTGCAATGGCATGGATGGAGCTAGAATGTATTATGTTAAGCAAAATAAGTCAATCAGAGAAAGATAATTATTATATGATTTCACTCATGTGGAATTCAAGAAACAAAGCAGGTAACATATGGGAAGGGAGAAAAAAAGAGGAGAAAGAGAAACTAACCACAAGGGACTCTTAATGATAGAGAACAAACTGAGGGTTGATGGAGGGAGGTGGGGGGAAGAGGGACTAGATGGGTGATAGGTATTAAGGAGGGCACTTATTGTGATGAGCACTGGGTGTTATATGTAAGTGATGAATCACTGAATTCTACTGAACCAATATTGCACTGTATGTTAGCTAACTAAAATTTAAATAAAAATTAAAATAAAAAAAAAAGTCTCTCCATCTAACCATGCATTCAACGGATACTTACACTGAGTATCTATTGTGTGCAAGGTATTGCACTAGGCACTAGAAATAAAAGGTGACTTAGAGGCATTTCGTGCCCTTAAAAATACATAATCTGGTTGGAATGATCAGTTATATCTCCAGATACCTGTAACACAATTATAAATTTGAGAATGCCCCGAGAGTAATGGAATAGTGTCCTTGTTTAAGCAGTGGATAGACCGAGGTATCTAGACACGACATCAACCCTAATAAATTGTTGTGAGTGTGGGAGTTTCACAACCACAATGAGACTCAATGTCTTCATGTATAAAATGGAAATCGTGATGGTGCACTGGCCTCATCCAGTTGCTGTGAGAAGGCAATGAGGTCAAACATATGAAATGCTTAGCACAGTGTTTGCCATGTAGTGTGTGCTTAATTAATGCTGGTGTTTGTTGTTGTCACTGAGATGCAGAGGAGAGACAGCACCTCCAGACAGAGGGACAAAGTGAGATTTCCATTAGGCGGTAGCATTTGAGCTGGACCTTAAAGAGTCCATTAGATCTGGACTTAGTCATTTAGCAGAGAGAACCAGGAAAAGAGGAGGTCATGTTGGGGGATTAGTGAGCAGTTGATTTTTGTTTTGCTTTATTGTTTGTCTGTAGGAAAACCAGCATGAAGGAGAAGAGTGGAGAATTCCTGTTGAAGAGCTAGGCTGGACAGATTATGAAGGATCTCGAATGCCAGGCTGATGAATCTGACATTATGGACATTCCTAAGACTCTAGGTTTGGGATAGGGAAGGAAAATCTTCAAGAAGATTAAACTGGAAACAATGGAGAAGAAAGATGGAGAGGCCGACATGACCCCTCCAAATAAATTCCTACAGCCCCCTGAGTCTGATGGAGCCCCAGGACCTGCTCCAAGCAGCCATTAGTAATTAGTGTTGGTGTGAAAGACGAGATGTATTATTCTGCATCCCTGAACTAGACCCACGATGGAAGCAGCGAGGGGGTTTTTGCTGATACCCATCTAGCGAACACATCTTGCTCTCAAATGGAAAGGGAGAAAAGAAATCTAACTTTCTGACCATCTCTGTGAGATCCAACACAAATGGTCATCATAAGCTGCAAAATGATGGCAGGGTCAATTTTCAAGTGTCAGAGATGGAGGGCTTAGATTTTGATTCATACGAACCAAATATTCTCTCCCCGCATCCTACAGGCAGGGCGATTCACAATCGGCCAAATCGCTCCTTGGGAAAGAGCCATGTGAAGAGGGGATTTGCTTGATTCACAGTGGATTAGGTATTCCACAGTAGCCCCGTGCCCCATCTAGAAAAATCTGGTGGAAATTACAAACTGTAGACGTTCGGCTCTGTGTCACAATAACAGGATGCACCTGTAGATTTCATAGAATTAGTAGCAGTATTCTCTCAACGCCAGCTTGAGAGAAATAAGTCTGTTTGTACAGCACCAACTGGGGCAAAACCTGAGATGGTATGACATACCTCTCAACAATGAGAGGTGTCACTCACAGCAGACGCCAACGACCCCTCCACCACCCACTTAACAAGCATGTGCTGAAGACCTCCACACCCCAGCTTCTCTTGTATTGGTGTATTTGTTATTTGGGGGCCTGCCAATCTAACAGATGTATCTGCAGTTAGTTGGGGGGCTTTTCTGCTCCCAATCCCCATAATTACACTGTGGGCTCTTTGAGAGCAGGAACCCTATTTTTCTTTGTTTTTGAGTCTTCCAGACCTCGGACTGAATGCCTTGTGCCTGGGTTCCCAATCTGTATTCCTTGAATTGAATTATACTAAAGGGTGCACCCCAAGAGCACATGGGCTGTAGGACAAACAGTAAATGGTGGGACCTTCAGTGGAGATTTCGGACCCATATCTAGGAGATAAAGGTCAGAAAGGCCTGGAACACCAAACAACCTCTTACTGAACTGAACAAGAACATCAACTATGCAAACAAGAGGCTCCCAGCAGCATTCTGGTCATTCTATGCCAGGAGTCCTCTCCTGTTTGGATTCTGACTCTGAACCACAGTTCAGCACAGCACTCTGCTAGCAAATGGAGTGTGAGATGAGAGGGCAAGGCTGCTTTCATGTGGTGCAGCTGGGAAAGGCAGGGCACGTCTGCGCGTGTAAAGGATCCCTGCAGAACTCACCAGTCATTTCCCTTGTCAACAGGCCATTTCTTTTTCTCTTTGAGTGGGCTGTGAGCATCCTCACAGTGGGTCTGAATTTCTTAGATCTGTCCCAGACCCTAGCACAGTGCTTTAATTGTAGGGATGCAGTCAACATTTGTTGAGGGATGACTTCACGAAGTGAAATTCTTTTATCCAGGTTTCACCTTCTCCCTTCTTGGGACTCCCCCGTTGAAGACATTAGTACACATGACATGACAAAGAAGATAGCAGGAAAGAAGAGGGAGACCTTGTGGGCTTCCTGAGTTCTCTAGCCTTCCTTCTTGCCTCTATGTCACAGAGAAAGCTGTGTTCAGCATTTTAACACACCCTCAAAGTGAATTCAACTCCAAAAGGCATGAGTGAGAAATGGATTTTTTTTTTTAAGTTTACTTATTATTTTGTGAGGGCGGGGGCAGGGAGGGAATAGCGTGAGTGGAAAAGGAGCAGAGAGAGAGAGGGTGAGAGAGAATCCCAAGCGGGCTCCTCAGTGTCAGGACAGAGCCTGATGTGGGGCTCCAACACATGGACCATGAGATCATGACCTGAGCCAAAATCAAGAGTCTGACTCTTAACCCACCAGCCATCTGGGCACCAAAATGGGATTTATTCTCAATCCCATTTGTGGAAACGTTGAGGAAAGGGGCTAGCATTGCAAAGCAAATTGCAAACTATTATTTGCCAATGACTTTTATAATCTCTTTAAACAGCAGATGCCAACTACCCCTATTATTTCCCCAAAGTTTATTTTTTACTTTCTCCTAACCCCTTCTCTGCTACCTTCTGTCATCTCTACTTCTTTGTTGGTCCACCATTTCTTTTTTTTCCTGTAAGGCAATTTTTCTCACCCTTGGCATCTCTGATGTGCATATCATGCCTACCCTATCAACTATGCCTTGGAGAACTGATGACCCCATCCTCAATGATTAGGAGCCGACAAGCTATCACGCTTCACCACCAATGGGACTCACCATCCCTCACTGCAATCACTTCTTTCTCATCTCTTTCTTTCTCATCCCATCCTTTCTCCTTACTTTTAATTTCTGCTTTCAGTCATTCATGACCCATCTCTCTTATCTTCCTTTCCAAGGAGAATCTGTATCACTTAGGACTGGGCGCATTGTTGAAACGCCCATCAAAATGACAATCCATAACGATAAATGAGGGGGAAGTGAAAGAGGGTGGTAGATTTCTGACCACATCTTCTCCTTTCTCCTGCTCCTCCCTTACCCCCCTTCTCCCCTCTCTAGACTCTTAGAAATAGTTTCCGCTGCAGGCCAACGATTCATTAGTGGGGTGAGGGAAGACATTGGGAAACCAAGGTATAGGATAATCTGGATAATAAGTGCCCCAAACAGAGCTCCTGTCTTCAAGGACCTTCCAGTATAGAGAGAATGAGAGCACAACCAAAAGAGAACAATGAACTCTTGTCCATTAATGGTGCCACCTTCCTGCCCCCACCTAACCTCAGCCTCCAGCACCTGATTTAACCTTCTGTTGTCTCTGTCCATCTCCTCTTGCTGACCTATTTGTTTACAAGCATCTTCGAGGAAAGGAAAAGATGAGACTCACATCAGTGAATTTCTCTTCTGCCAAAGTTCATAACTTCCATTCTCTACCCCTCACCTTCAGATATGGGGTAATAAGATTGTATTTTTCCTTTGCAAGATATGCTGACATCACTCCTCCTTGCCATGTCAATTCATATCACTTCATTCAGGTCTTCATTATGTCATGCCTGGGGAATATGTCTCTGTGACGTGGGACCCAAACCCACAAACGGTGAGATCATGACCTGAGCTGAAACCAAGTGCCGGAAGCCCAACCGACTGAGCCACCCAGGCGCCCCTAGGAGGCCTTTTCTAATTCTATCTTCCCACTGTCATAGCACTTACCATGCTATACCATCATCCACTATTTAAACGCTATTATACCGCTATTTGTGAGGACACATATACACAAAAATATAACTAGCACATGATAAAGCAATTACAGACAAAGGCTTTGTGAGCACACGTCACAAAGTATCTCTTTGAGTATCTCTGTGAGTCCAATCTCCCTTGCATCTTTACTCTCTCCTGTCCACCTTCAGCCCCTCTGCCAGCTCAGCCATCACTTGGATTCTGTCCCACCCCTGCTTAGGCATTTTCAGTGGCTAAAGTCCAAACATCCTATTCTGTCCATCACGGTCCACCTCAGTCTGAATCCAACTGACACTTCTACCCATAGCTTCCACTGCCCGTCCGCACGGCTCTATTTCTGGTCAACTGCAGACCACGCCCTGTTAGAACTCAGTGTTTACTTACCAAGCCAGCACTTACCTCTCAAGTACAATTCTTAGGCCTTTCTCGACCCTATCAACCCACTAAATTTTTCCTTCCTGACTTTCTGATGTTCTTGTAATCATGATCATTTGTATTTGTCCCTTTTTACTATTAGAAAATTGTCTCTCAAACCTAAAATAAGGCAGTCTGGGTCAGAAATTTGCTGTCTGATGTGAGGAACAGTTTCTTCTGGGAAGTACCAAGATTTTCTGGTAACAGGGCTGAGCAATTTCCTGATAAACTGAGATTCAACTTGCACAGTTGACCGTCTGTCCTGTGAGGAACTCGGTTACTTTTAACCAAATGTTCCTCTCTTGAGCCTAATCTATCAATGTTATCTAGCTACTCTTTCAAAAAAAAAAAAAAAAAAAAAAAAAAAAAAAGTCTACTAGAAAAGAGGTCTTTGAACTGGACTAATTGGAAATCACCTCCTTGCAACAGGCTTGAAAAAAACTTTGACATGTGCTCACAAAGCCTTTGTCTGTAATTGCTTTATCATGTGCTAGTTATATTTTTGTGTATATGTGTCCTCACAAATAGCGGTATAATAGCGTTTAAATAGTGGATGATGGTATAGCATGGTAAGTGCTATGACAGTGGGAAGATAGAATTAGAAAAGGCCTCCTAGGGGCGCCTGGGTGGCTCAGTCGGTTGGGCTTCCGGCACTTGGTTTCAGCTCAGGTCATGATCTCACCGTTTGTGGGTTTGGGTCCCACGTCAGGCTCTGTGCTGTGTCCATGTGGAACCTGCTTGGAATTCTCTCTCCCTGTCTCTCTGCTCCTACCCCACTTGTGCTCTCTTTCTCTCAAAATAAATGAAGAAAAACCTTAAAAAATTAAAAAAAAAAAAGACCTCCTGGAGGAAGTGATACTCATGAGTCTTTCCACGAGTCTTTCCGCCTCGATTGTAAATTCATTGAGCACAGCAGCTATGGTATATAGAGCCTCAGCGTAAGATTGTATATAATTCATGACAACATGGTTCCACCATCTTCTCCTCTCCCTAGGTCTTCTGTCTCTGCACAGCACAGTGTGCCATCAACGAGAAAGCGAGAGAGAGAGAGAGAGGGAGACACAGAATCTGAAGCAGGCTCCAGGCTCCAAGCTGTCAGCACAGAGCCCGACGCAGGGCTTGAACTCACGAACCATGAGATCATGACCTGAGCCAACGTCAGATCCTCAACTGACTGAGCCACCCCGGTGCCCCTATAATTGTCACTTTCTATCAAAAAAATTAATTCCCAAGACCTTCTAGAGTTTAAGAAAAACGTGAAACACACTAAACATCTTGGAGGTAATCATGGTTTTATTTGCTTCTTCATTACATCTGTGGTCGTTCTCTGAGCTTGTCTGGTTTCCACATTTTGGCCTTATTTTCTTTCTTACTTTACTCTTGATGGTAGCCACTAGTCTTCCTTTTCAATCCTTCCTTCTTTGAACAATTCATTCCTAAACCTTTCAGGCAGGGCAAAGCAAGGGAGACAATGTGGTTTCTAGTGGAAGATGACACAGTGACCCAGCAGAATGGTGGGGTCCTGGCCCAAAGGTAGTGAGGAAGGTGTCTCTATGCGGAGACTGTCTGGTATGAGGAGTCAGGGTCCACGCAGAGTGCAGCAGGGGTCCCCAACAGGGAGCAGCCCAGTGGGGGAAGTCAGGACCTGATCAGAGTGAGAGGAGTCCACAAAGACAGGCAGACTGACAAGGGCTATCTGAGCCCAATAGGAATGGAAAGGAGGTTCACACATGGGGCTGGTATCAAAACTCAAGCAAGGGGAGGAGGTCATCCCCAAAAGGAATGGCCCAGCATAGGACTGTAGCACCCAAACAGGGTTAGAAGGACATCCATGGGGACTTGGGGGGCTAGCTTGGTAAGGGGCATCAGAGCTTGATCAGGGGGAGGTCATTCCTTCAGTGTTTGGGGGTTGTATCAGAAGAGGCATTCAGAGCCTGAGCAGGGAAAGGAGGAGATCCATGTGGGGCAGGGGATGGTGGGAGAGATGAGAGATGGATAACATACAGGGGGACTGATCGAAAAGTAAAGAGACTAGAGATAATGGAAACCAAATTTCCGCCATCAGGGAAGGGAGTTACAAATATAGGAAAGGAAAAAAATCAGACTTCAGCCCTATGGTAGTAGATTGGAATTGTGATGTTGGGATGTATCGGTGTGAACTCATGATTTTCAGTATGTGTAGATGGATATAGAAATACATATAGATGTAAAGATGAGTGAGCCAATGTGTGTGTGTGTGTGTGTGTGTGTGTGTGTATGTATGTGTGTACATGCAGATATTTTACATGCATATATCCCCTAGCTTAGTCCTTTGGGAGAGCCTGGGAGTAGCTGTACCCCAATAGCAATGAGCACATCTTGGCTTCTCAAGACTATTGTCCTCTAAAGGACCCAGAGCTTTCTGGATAAATGGCAGATTCCAGGGCTGGGACAGAGAAAGTCAAAGACCAGCCCAGAAGATCTTTTTATGCCCCCAAAGCAAGGAGGTACTTGAGGAATGATGGGACACGTCAAAAGGTCACAGAAGCCAGCTTGAATGGGCTCCCAATTGACAAACAGGAGACAATTTGAGCATTGAAATGACAATAATAGATTATACCCCACTGAATAAAATGAAAAACCATGAGTCCACATAGGTACAACTAAGTAAGTGAATAAATAATGGATATTTATATCATATCACACAATATTTATTACAAAGAGGAAAACAGTGACTTTGAAACGGGGGGGCACCCAGATAACACCACTTTATTCAATCAAAGGACCAAAGTAAACAGCATCAGTAATGGGATCGAAGGGTGTGATGGTAAGAACACAGCACCACTTCTGTGTTATTCTTGCCAAAGATGCAAAACCTGATCTAATAGTGAGGAAATGGTAAATAAATCCAAACTGAGGGATAATCTACAAAATAACTCATTTGTAATCCTCAAATACGTCAGGTCATGAAAGCCAAGACAAAGGACCTGCTAAAGACACATGGCAACTAGATGCAACAGATGATTCTGAACTGGATCCTTTGATGTGAGGGACATTACTGAGACAACTAGAGAAACTTGGGTCTAAGGATTGCCTGGTAGTAATGCATCAATATGGTTCTGATTGATGGTTGTAGTGTGTTGGAGAATTTCCTTGTTCGTAGGAAATACACACTCAACTACTCGGGGGCAATAGAACATCGCACTGACAACTACTCTTAGTTATTGGAGGGAGTGTTCATATTATATTTTTTCTGTAAGTTTGTTAAAAACTATACAATGATAACTATGGCTAGCAAAAACCTCCAGTTCAGTCACTGGGACAGACTCCAGGGATAACAGAATTGCTGCATTCATCCACACAGTTGAAATGTTTCTAGCCATGAGGTGAAGCCTGCTCTGGAATCTTAAAAAAATAATCTTGTCATGCTTTGATAAGTATCCCACTCCCAGAAAGAGATCAGTTGACGAGTTTTCTCTGCAAACTCTGGTACTTAGTTAGGAAACTACTCTTAGTTCATTTGCAGAATTCCAAGGTTCTTTCAGAGGTAGTGCTTTTCTGAGAGAATGTCAGGGGTGTAGAGATAATACATATTGGAACCATGAACTGCTTTGGTTGAAAAGATGGTCTTCCTTTTGTCAATATATTTACTTGCTTTCAAATATTTTAAAAATTGTATTTTAGTGTGCCTGGGTGGCTCAGTGGGTTGAGTGTCCACTCCTTGATTTTGGCTCAAGTCATGATCTCACAGTTCGTGAGTTCGAGTCCTGTGTTGCACTCTGCACTCACAGCATGGAGCCTACTTGGGATTCTCTCTTCCTCTCTCTCTGCCCCTCCTCCATTCACGCTCTCTTTCTCTCAAAATAAATAAGTAAACTTCTTAAAAAGATCATATTATACTGTGATCATTAGATGATTGCTAATGGATGTGAATTTCCAGATAGGAAACACAGTCAACCATTTCATGAAAATCAGAAGATAACTCTGATAATTAAACAATGAAGAATGATTTAATTTTGCAAAAAAAAAGTCTAAAGTTTAAAACCAAAGCCCACTTTTAGTATGATCCTTTAAGAGAAAGACAAATCTGGAGGCAAAATATCTTGTAAAATCACAATTCACATTCAGGAACCTGGACATCATGGTGAAACAATTGTGGCCACTACACTACTGATTATAGATCTTGGCCAGACAATTCATGAATTTTGAATATGGGTCAGTCTTCTGCTTCCTTTTTAATTACCGAATACTGAAGACCCACTAGGCTCCCTCTTCCTATGTGGCACCTGCTGAATCCTCAGGGAGCCACAAGTCTGGGGGAAGACCTCAATTTCAAGGTGATGTCAATTTATGAAACACTAAATGAGACCACTGCCACAAAGTGCGTGCTCACTCTCTTTCAGCAGCAGGGAATCTCCCTTTCCTTTTCTGGGTGAAGCTAAAGAAGGATTCATAAACGAAGTCCAATCCTTCTCACCCCCACCCCCCCAACCCACACCTCCAGCAATTGAACTTGAAAAAAAACCTGGTTAACAACCACTTCCTATATTTGAAACTAGAGAGGGCTAGGCACAATTCCTGGCTCACCAAAGCAGCCTAATACTTATAGAGAGCAACTTCGGACTGTCATAGAGACCAGAGGGACCACAGCATGATGACACCCTGAGTGGATTGATCTTTTCATCCCTCGTCCTCCCAGCATGATACAAATAAGAGGCTGACTGAAACTTGGCCTTCTGCAGAGAAAACACCTTCTCTTCACTGCCCTCAAGATGGAGCCAAGCCTGCTGCTGTGGGGAATCCTCACATTCGTCGTGGTACATGGCCACGTGACAGGTAAGGGTCACAGGTGCCCTCTGAATCTTGGGAAGGCTCATGGATGTTAGCTCTTCTCAGCCCAGAATCAGGAGGTTCCTAAGTAGAAAGTGCAGACACAGGGGTTGAATCTTGGGGTCTATTCTTTGTCCGTGACCCCCTAGGGTCCCATGTCATGCTTCAATCGTCCCTGATCTATACACAGAGCCTGGGATGGTGGATCTCCTGTCGCTCAGAGTCTTGTTAATTCTGGGGTGAATAGAGTGGCGGGATATTTGAATATTACAGAATACGGAATGAGCAGATTCCTCAAGACATGTTCTCTTATTTTCCAATGGATACAGTTTTTTCGCCATACCTAACAATCTAAAAATCTACTAGGAATCTAAGACCAGGTTAATGTCCTGAGATGTCAGTAACTAATATAGGAAACATCAGGATAATTTAAGATCTCAAAAAATCTTGGCTTCAAAAATGTATATGCTGTTTTTCTACATACTGCCTCAGGAAATAATACCTAGGACGCTCTTTACACGTGCAATGTTATAGAAATTTTAGAAAAAATAAGCATACTTGCTTTCAGAACTCTACTTTTTCTTATAGTCTTATATGGATATATGCATGTATACATATGTGTTTGTATGTATACACACACACACGTGCAAATTTTGGATTTCATTCATCCTTTTTAAATGGGTTTTGTCAAAGAAATTTTTTTTAACAAATAAGAAACCACCAACTTCTACCTCAAACCACCTTTCCTAATTGAGTGTGAATTTTCTAATAACTTCTTCCCTTGCTTACCCAGGAAGACAGATAAGGTATCAAAGTCTACAATTTCATTGCCTTAACTTCTAGATGTATAATAATGCCAACTGGCCACAGAAAGATGTGTAAGAAGTGAAACCTGATGATGCATCTAAGGAGTCTTTTTGCTTATTTGGTGAAGTAGCCAGATTATGTTGGGCTGTGAACTGACCCAGGGATAGGAATTTCTTCACTGTGGAGTTGAAGAGGGCATGATTTTTTGAAAGGCTTATAACATGACTTCTGTTTCAGCATGGTCTTTGCCAAAGTGGGAGGACAGTTCAAGTTAGAACAGAAAAGTCTTTACAATAAGTCATGACCTATCTCTGGGAAACACATTTAAGTAAACTTGTGCTATTGTCAGTCGCTGGTGATCTGAAGATATGAATGGTCTTGGTGGGAGGTGAGGCAAGTGGAAGTAATACGAGGACTCTTTCCTTCACTCGGGTCTCCAAAATCTATTCAAAAACCTCTTAATCCCCTTCTCAACACTGTAGAAAATATGAAATGAACAAGACATAGTCTCGGTCCTTAACAGACTTATAACCTAGCAGGGGAGATAAAGGCACAGGTATCACAACAGCACTTCAGATTAGAATGTGATGAGATCCATGTGGGCCAGATTGTAAATGATGGCAGCATGCAAAAAGAGCCCTGGGATATGAATAACTTTCCTTAGGTAAATAAATTTTCCTAAGGCTTTAACTTTCCTCAGAGAGAAAGGTCCCTGTGACAAAGACACAGCAGAGCACAAGGGAACAGCAAGTGGTCCACTGTGCCCCCCTGACACTGGATGGTGTATATGGGGACATGGGAGATCAAGGCTCAAAAGTAGGATGGGGTCAAATGAATGATCCAAGGCCTTGGATAGCAAGTTATAAATTTTAACTTCATTTGGTAGTCAATGGAAACTACCCAAAAATAAAAATGACCATTTATAGAGTACTTTCTATGTGCCAGACGTGTAAGTTGTATCTAATCTTTATACCCACTTTGCAATGTGGATGTCACAAACTCACTGGATGAAGAACCCAAAACTCAGAAGTCGCAAGACAGTGACAGAGTTGGGGTTCAAACCCAAGGTTCCCTGATTTACACTCTTTCTGTTCACTGCAGACACTTCTGTGGAGGTGACTCTGGCACAGAGTGGAGAGAGATCAGGTGCACAGAGACATGTTGGGAGGCCCCTTCCATAGTCCAGTCAAGAGGCACATGAGAACCTGGTGACCAATGAGGATGAAATAAGTTGAGTTTATGGGATTAATATCTAGTTTAGGAACCACCCCAGGGTAAGAAATAATCTCATCTCAGACTTTCTTCTCCAAGAGGAGGAGCCCAGTCTTAAAATAAACAAGACTTTTTACTCCTCAGAGGGGAGAGGTCTCTAACAAAATCAACAGACCATCAACAGATGCAATTTCTAGCTGATTCATAAGGCAGATTTTCATTCTGAAAATTTCCAAAGCCACCAATTAAAATGGTGATGAGTCGCAGAGGATGTATTAGTCAACCTGGGTGTTTTTTAATCTCTGTATTACTGGGTCCTGGGATGTGGTTAAAAAGAGAATTCTCCTGATGTTACCAACATGGCACGTTAGTGAAGGCACCTTTCTCAGAATTGTGGGAAATTCTGAGAGTTTATCTATGCTTGATCGTCTTTCATTCTAGGAATTCTGTGATCAAATCTTCATCCCCAAGACTCAAAAAAAAAAAAAAAAAAAAACCACCAAAGTGTGGAAACCCATAAAGATGATATTTTTGTCTAATTATCCCTTCTTCTAAAGACAACTGCCCACACTGGAATTTCCCATCTGCACATCTGTCATTAAAACACAAAGTGTTTAATCCTCCATGTTTATCATTCAATTTCTCTAGACCCCAAGTGTTATTACCATGGTTAATTAACATTGATCATCTTCAGGATATACCTTGGGGAGATAGGACTTTGGTAAGCTTAGAGACTACCTCATAGAAGAGCTGCTACTTTCTCTAAAATGGCATCTTAAATAGGCAGTGCTCTGGGTCACCTGTACATACGTTCCATTTAATTTTACTTTATTTTATTTGCAATTTTTTTATAAATTTTTTTTCAAACGTTTATTTATTTTGGGACAGAGAGAGACAGAGCATGAGCAGGCGAGGGGCAGAGAGAGAGGGAGACACAGAATTGGAAACAGGCTCCAGGCTCTGAGCCATCAGCCCAGAGCCTGACGCGGGGCTTGAACTCACGGACTGCGAGATCGTGACCTGGCTGAAGTTGGACGCTTAACCGACTGCGCCACCCAGGCGCCCCTATTTTGCAATTTAAAACATTTTATTGAACTCAAAGAAATCCAAGGATTATAGCCACACACCAAAAGCAATGAGTAAGAGTGTTATAACTTGTCTTCATTCAGAGCTTTGAAATCCAGTATTCAATTACAGCATATTTGATTCTGAAGTTCAATCTGATTGGATACACTTGACCTGGATCTCCATTTTAGATTTGAGAAAACTGAGGCACACACACAAAAAGTGACTTTGCTCATGGTGGGTTAGAGGTGCTAGCAAAGAACTCTTCTTGACCACTACAACTCCACCCCTTGACCCCACTCATCTCAAAGAGAAGTATCTTAGATTTCTTTGGCTAAGTCTTGAGTTTTCTGGAAGCGATGTCTTTTGTGCAATGTCTTGTTGAAGTCATTTCTGGAAGAGCTAGAGTCACCCTTGAGTAAGGCCATCCCTCAACATGGTGGACATTCAAGTGAATTTCCCCGTCCCCTTCACTGCCCAGGGGCCAGTTAGAAACTTCAAAAATTAGGGAGTTCTCTTAGAAAGTGGGGTGTGTCTTCTGAGGTCAGTGGAGAGAAGATTAAGGGAAATTAAACTTTGCAGGGAGCTGAAGTGAGCCAAGATGCCTCCTAACATTGTTGGAGGAGCATGGCTTAGATGAATTGCTCTACCTCCCTGGGCCTCAGTTTCTCTCTGTAAGATGAGAAGGTTGACAGAGGTGACTTGGAGACTCCTGTGGCTCTGTCAAAAATTCTGAAAAGGAAATAAATGAAGCTCTGCTTAAAAGGCCATGTTCAAGTTGGGGTAATTTTTGGATGAAAAAGTTTCCAGACTGAAGACATACACACACGGTCTGGGTGAAAGAGGCACTTGGGTGGCAAGGTACCAACGCCTGACATCTCATTGCAGGTTATTCCAACTCTTGAAAGTTGCTGCACTGCGCTCAGGCGCGACCCACTACTTCGCGAAGGCTGCAATTGTGAGCACGAAGGCAAAAACACCGCAGAGGGCCGCGGAGGGCCTTCTGCTGCTTGCTCACTTCTTCAGGGACTCTTCCCCCTCAACGATTTCCTTGTCTTTCACGGGAGACGTCTCACACGGGTGGGGACCTGTCTCTCTTCTCTTTATCGCAGGCCATTCCCTGTGAGAAAAGGAAAGGTCTTCATTCAACTAATGGCTTCAAAAGTTAGAAGCCCTCTGTCCTTGAAGATGCTCAGGGAGAGGGGCTGGCTGGCCACTTCTGGGGGATGCCATCGAGGGGTGCACAGGCTGGCTGGGTAGATGGACAGGGCAACATTATGGCCTCCCTCCAGCAACCTTCCAGGCTGGTTCTCCTCTGCCACCTTCCAACCTCTGTGTTTTACTTCCCCTCCTAGAAAATGAAATTAAGGATATGTGATTTTCACATTTTTCCAACCCAAGAGCTGACAGCCCACACGAGCGCAGATTCTTGGCTTTAGGAGAGAAGGCACAATCCAGTCCACTGTCTGCTCCCTGCCCCGAACTCTGCGCAGCCATGAGAGGCAGAAGAGGGAGAACTTGAGCCATAGGTTATTTGTGTACAGTGAGCTTCGAGTAGCCGAGCATTCAGAGTAAAAAGTTCCTCCACCCCTTTCCTCTCCACAAAGTTCAGGGCCCCCTTTCTCTGGAAGACATTAGGCAGAGTCTAAACGAGCAGGTGTCAAATATGGTGCAGAGATTTCCCAAACCAGGCAGGAGGCTGAAGTGAGAGCCTCTGATCCCCTTGGATGTAGAGTCTGTGACTGCTTCTCTCCAGGCTGACAATGTGCACCATGATGGCATCGCTCTATGCCCACCCGGGGGCCCCCAGGAGCTCCTGGGTGTCTCTAAACTTCCTGAGATCCTGAGATTACTCTCATCTCTTGTTCAGCTCTTTGTTTAGGTAGGTGTCAGGTGAGAAAAGCTCAGAGATCCTTAGAGACCTTACTCCTCTCCTGTCTTCCTAATATCTTCTTCAGGAAACTTCTGCTTAGGTGGAGTCAGCCAGTGGCCCAGGTAGCACCAAGGGGGACACACACACACACACACACACACACACACACAGGCCCAGAGAACCTCACTGCATCTTTATCAACTCATTTGTCACTCCTATACACAGAGCCTGAACTTCTCAGCTGGGAGAACAATGTGATAGCAAGAATCCACCTACCTTTTTTTTTTTTAATTTTTAAAAAAATTTTAAAATTACGTTTCCTTATTTTTGAGAGACAGAGAGAGACAGAGTGTGAGCGGGGGAGAGGCAGAGAGAGAGAGGGAGACACAGAATCTGAAGCAGGCTCCAGGCTCTGAGCTGTCAGCACAGAGCCTGACGCGGGGCTCGAACTCACGAACCATGAGATCATGACCTGAGCCGAAGTCAGACACTTAACTGACTGAGCCACCCAGGCACCCCTACCCATCTACCTTTTTGATTCTTAATCTTTTTTGAGTGGTGAGACCTTGAGAAAATTTGACGAGATCTATTAACTATCTCCTTAGAAAAATGTACAGACATATAAAATTTGGAGTGTAATTCTCTAGTTTGGAGTATAATAGTCTGTGAGTCAGGGTCACCAGGTAAGTAAGACCTCTGAATGTGTTCTTTACTATCTTAACACTCATAGTCATGAACAGAGAGGATGAGACACAGAAAGTTACCCTCCCTGGTTTAAGGGAGCGGTGGTTGGCTTGGCAAAGGCAACTTAAGAGGCATGGGTAGTACCTAGGGAAGACAGCAAGAAAAGAGTGCCAAGGGCAAAGCAAAACACTAGGCAAGCAAGAAAAGTGGAGAGCCAGGACTAGAATCCATCCTCTTAAAATTCCAGTCCAATATTCACCCACATCCTTACACTGACACTCAGCGACATGCATCCATCCATCCGCTCACGCGTTGGGATTGCAAAGATGACAGAGGGTGCAGTCCTTGCCCTCAAGCTGTTCATGGCTTAACAATGGAGATGAAACATGTGCTGAGCAGTTCCTTCTAGAAGACTGCTAAAGGAGAGCCAACAGTGAATCCCCACACTGAATCCCCACCAGGCTTTCAGATAAGTCACCCATTTGGGGGCAAACAATAATATCATCTCTTGGTATTTTAGGTATTTTCCACTCAGATTACTCAGATGGTTTTTGACTATTTGACTTATTCTCTGGTTACTCTTGGATTTGCATCCATCAGTGAGAGAATGCAAGGCTCACTGGGAAATGGATTTACAGGGTGGTTCCCAGTGTGTATTTTGGGGTGCATTAACGAATGATATCCAAGCCCCACCCAAGAACAACTCAGACCGATTAGGGTAGACTCTCTGGGGCTGAGAACTGGACAGAACGATAACTTGTTTTGTTTTGTTTTGTAAGTTCCTCAAATGATTTAAGATGCAGTTAGGATTGAAATCCACAGAATGACGGTTCCCATGGTCGGGCTGATTCCGTCATTTCGTTTCTGTTCACTAAGAACAGGTGCCTTCATGCGGTACTTCTCAAATTTTAACGTACTTACAAATCACCCAGGAATACAGTTAGGGAGCAGATTCTGACTCAGGATGTCTAGGGTGGGGTTTGAGATTCTGGTTCAATCACGCTAACAGGGGAAAACCAAGTTGCGAGAGACCTAAGATCAACTATTGCAAAGTTGTGCGTGGCGAAGTAGGCATGTGCCTCAGCGGTCAGAACAGAGAGGGTAACATGCTTCCTGCAGAGTCTGGAAAGGCTTCTCAGAGAAGGCGGCCCTAGGACATAACGACTGAATTTGTGCTTGTGAATATCAGGACATGGGTTAGAGGCTGGTATTGACTAATGGTTTTGCTGAAGTTGTGTTACATGGACCACGCTCCACTAGGAGCAGACTGAAAACTCAGGGGTTTCCTGGGGCAGTGAAATAAATGACCCATACCGCATGCAGACATAAAGCATTTGTGTGTGCGCTGACCAAATGAGGCTCAAATGGCTGGCGGTTCTCTGATAGAAATGAGTACTTCTGCTCAGACGAGAAGCACCTGAGCCCTAGTCTCACTAGAATCCTGCGGTGTCTACACATGTCAACGGTGTCTGGTAGACTGCTTTCACGCGGTGAATCGTTGGATCGGGGTCACCAGTACCATACGATGTCCCCGGGTAACAGGCAGGAAGGCCGGGATCTAATTTCCCTACATGCAAATTTCACCCCTGACCGAGCTGCACTAACAGCGGACCATGAGGCTAGAGTCTCGGTGCTTGCAGCCTGACAACCCATCCCGATGTCCCCATCCTGCAAACAGGAGAATGTCAGATAGTAGAAGACTCTAAGGTACCAAAGTGTGGGTGGCATGGGTGGGGCGTGACCAGAAGGTCGCCTCACTGGGAAGATGGAAGGAGCCAGGTGCCGATCAGAACTCTGGGCCTCTACGCAGGCCTGCCCGGGGTGCAAGGCGTGAGGCAGGTTGGTGAGATGTGCCTTCTGGGTTGCTCTCCCCCCGAGCTCCCCACCTGCTTCTGGCCACAGGCAGTGAGAAGGTGGGCAGAGCCGGGAATGCTTTTTCCCAAAGGAGGAGGAGGAGCGGCCTGTTTGTGAAGAATAAACAGGGAGTTCTAAAGAGGCAGCCGGTTCCTCTCCCCCTGAAGAACGTGGAGAATCGCCCGGTCTCCAGCCAGGCCACCCGCATGGGGAGAGAACAGGAGTGGAGGGGTGAAGCTGAAGGCTGGAAAGGGCCGGTGAAGGCAGGCCGGGGCCGTGACCCCGGATGCCAACGCCCTCCTGCCTCCTTTCGGGCGTTTGCTTTCAGGCTTGTTTCCAAGAAACATTTTAAATGCGAATCATAATAACAAGGTCCGTGTTCACGGCCTGTGTGCCCTCTTGCAGGTATCATGTGAAGGCACAGGGTCACTTCAGTTAATCCTCAAACTAAGGTAGGCCTTATTATCATCCCCATTTTACTCCTGGTAAACTGAGGCTCACTGAGGTTCACTGAGTTGCCTAGTGTAATACGACTAGGAGAGAGCTCGGATTTGAGCCAGGCCGTCTTGTTCCAGAGCCTGCATTCTTTACTATTCTTCTAAGCGCCGCTAAGGTCATAAATTCATGTGCCATAAAGAAGTTCACCCTCCTTTTAAAAAATTGAACAGGGGCGCCTGGGTGGCGCAGTCGGTTAAGTGTCCGACTTCAGCTCAGGTCACGATCTCGCGGTCCGTGAGTTCGAGCCCCGCGTCGGGCTCTGGGCTGATGGCTCGGAGCCCTGGAGCCTGTTTCCGATTCTGTGTCTCCCTCTCTCTCTCTGCCCCTCCCCTGCTTGCACTCTCTCTCTGTCTCCCTCTCAAAAATAATAAACATTAAAAAATTTAGAAACAGGTTAAGCTCTTAAAGATAAAACTTACATACAGAAAATGCATGTTTGGGATGATCAAAACATAGGGGCTACGTTTGTTAAAGATGTGAGATAAAGGAACTCCCTTTCTCTTGGGGCGCCTGGGTGGCTTGGTCGGTTTAAGCATCCGACTTCGGCTCAGGTCACGATCTCACGGTCCGTAAGTTCGAGCCCCGCGTCGGGCTCTGGGCTGATGGCTCGGAGCCTGGAGCCTGTTTCCGATTCTGTGTCTCCCTCTCTCTCTGCCCCTCCCCCGTTCATGCTCTGTCTCTCTCTGTCCCAAAAATAAGTAAACGTTGAAAAAAAAAAATAAAAATTGACAAAGAACCAATGAGAAGGTCACAGCTCCTGAGGCTGTACATGAATTACCGTGTCTGTGCTCACAAAATCCAAACCTGGCTGCCCTGTAGCTGCCCCTTCCTCTTCTCAAGCGACTGACTTGACCTCTTGAGTCCCACTGAGTCCTTGGAATCTCAAATTCTCCGAATCCTGCTGTTCCCCTCCAGGGCTCTTTCCACCCCGCGGCCCCCGCCCCCAAGAGCAGCCTGGACTGCCTTTCTCGCTTTTGACTGCTCTTCAAAGAAAGCACTTTAGTCGAACCACGTCTGCCCCAGCCGCCCACAAAACAGAGGAATTCTGAGCACCTCCAGGCATGAGTCAAACCCACCCGTGTTCAGGAATCTCTGCCCACAGAATCACCCACTCTTTTCTGTTTGGGACAGAAATAGATACCTTCTGTAGAGCCTCGCTGCTTTTCGTATTCTCAGCAATAAAAAAAAAAAAAAAAAAAAAAGGCAAGGATAGGTGTATGCCCCTGGGGCAGGATCGTGGGAGTTTTCTCTGCTGTGGAGTTTTTCGGAGTTTAGAAACATTGCCGCCACGGCACAGTGGATGGCCACGGTGGCGGAGGGAAGCAGTAAGGCGGCTGGGGGACCATCTCGGCTGTGGCGGGACTTTCAGTTACGTGTTCATTCCTTCGTTTATTAATCATTCAGCAAATGCCAACTACTGTGTGGCAGATACAGAGGGAGAGACGAGAGTAGGCCCCGTCCTTGGCCTCCGGGAAGTCCTCGTCCAGCAGGAGAGGAAATTGGTTTGCACAGATAATTACAACACACGGGGACATCCAAGATCTACGCGCAGAGAAAGGGATGGAACACACCGATGCTTGTGCTTAGTCGCAGACCCGGTGCGTCTGAGGTCCGTAACTGCCTCGTGTTGACGCGGACAGCCGGGACAGACAGGAAGGCTAGGAGCACTGTTTGGTCATTAATTACTAAAATTACCAAAATCAAACACCACCAATTTCGAATTACAATTATATTCCAGTAATATAGACAGAGGATTCGCAGAAGCTTTCTTTGGCTCAAGAAATTCCTTTCTGGGGGCACCTGGGTGGCTCAGTCGGCTGAGCGTCTGACTTCGGCTCAGGTCATGATCACACGTCTGGTGAGTTCAAGCCCCGTGTCAGGCTCTGTGCTGACAGCTCGGAGCCTGGAGCCTGCTTCGGATTCTGTGTCTCCTTCTCTCTCTGCCCCTCCTCCGCTTGCACTCTGTCTCTCTCTCTCTCTCTCTCTCTCTCTCTCTCTCTCTCTCAAAAATTAACATTAAAAAACATTTTAAAAATTCCTTTCTGGAGAAAATGGGAACATCGCAGGTGGAGAACTGATTGCTCCCACAGCCCCCGAGTATCTGAGAAGCATGTTTATAGACAGTGCTGGCCAACCGCGACATCCCCAACTGTGTGTGAACAGTTCTCCGGTCCTAGACGTCCAGAAGGCACGCTCCTCTCTAAGGAAGAGGTGGAAGGCACCTAAGCACTCCTTAAAAACACATCAAAGGGGGTTTTTCGTTCCAAAATGGAATGAGCCCCATGGAGAAAACTTGGGCCGTCTCCCCTGAGAAAGATCAGTTTATCACGATACCAAGTAAAGGGCACAGGAATCATTGCTGAGAGTTCTGCTCAAACCCCTGAAACTCAGGTTGACGTCAGCCTCTTCCTGTCTCGGAGCTCTGTGAGTTTCCCGGGAGTTTTGGGGGCGCTGACTTTGCAGGAGGCGACAACCGCTGACAGCTGTCCCGGCCGCGGTGGCTTCCCCTCCGCGAAGAAGAAGAAGAAGGGCAGAGAGCCTTGAACCAGCTGAGCGGCCGTGCGGTATCTGCTTCCGGTGCCTGTGGTAGTGACACCTCTGTTCAGAGACTGATTTAGAAAAAAAAGCACCTTTGTAAAGAGAAACTCCTTATTTTAAGTGGAAAGCAAAACAAACTACAAAAAAAAAAAAAAAAAAAAACAAAAAAAAAACCCTTTGTGAAATGAAAGGGCAGTTTCCTCAGACATCCTGCTAACACCCGGGGGAGCACAGAGACCGCAAAGGGTAAGCAGCTCAGCTCGCCTCGATCATGTTGCCATTTATTTCACTTTTCGGCTTTCACTGCCTGTCGCCACCTTTCACTCGGCAGGCTGTCGGTTCGTTTCCCTCTGCCAGGGTCCCGGGCCCGGGCTTGCGACGGGCTGGTGCGACCCAGCCACACCCAGCTGTGCACTCCGTGCCCACCAGCCCGAGGAACTCTCGCCACAGCTCTGCGACACGGGGGTCGTGATGACTCCCATCGGACAGGTGAGGAAAGCCAAGTGGTGAGGCGGTAAGCGATGCACCCCAGACGGGCTATCAGCTCCGTCCCTCCGCAAAGGCAGCAAGCTGTCCACAGGTGTCCTTGGGGCCACGGGCTTCTAGGCGAGCCTTGAGTCTCGCATTTGAAGCACTCTTTCGTCCATCCCCAGACTGACTCCCTTGAAAGCCACTTTCATGCTGCCTTTTCCTGACCAAAGAGCTCAAATCCTCCCCTGCCGCGTCGGGGACACGATTCATTTCCTCTGCCTGGCGGCCAACAGTCTGATGGGACCGTCCGCATGTCCTCAGCTCACAGGACACTCCGGTCAGCAGTTCCCCTGCCACTTCCTCACCTGGGGTCTCGAAGCCCGGCTCCTGGGGGCGCCCTCTCCTCTTACTGGAGGTAAACTTCTGCGTCTCATCTGCTTGCTTGGCATTCTTCCCACCTGGACGGCATCGTGGGAGCGTGGAAAGGGCTCATGACTTACGGAGTCTACAGGCCTGAATTCAAACCCTAGCTCGGACATGTGTGACTCAACTTCCCTTCAAGACAAGCGGCGAGTGCCATTCCCTGCAGGCACTAGCGAGGGGGGGCGCACAGGGGACTGGCACAGTGTGGGAAGCACTGGGAAAAGTAACTGCAGGTGGTCTGGGAGTGTAGAGGGATAAGCCACAAAGCAGACAGTAGGGTCCAGAAGTTTCCCCCAGAGAACAGCGATGAGGCAGGCCTGCGGGAGAAGCAGGAGTGAAGAAGGTGGGAAGTGAGCACAGTGTGAGCAGGATGAGGACAAAAGACATGGTTGGTGCTGAGAGCCGCACAGAGCTCTACTGGGCTGGAGGGACGGGGCATGCAGCGGGCGTGGACATTTCTAAGGCGGGGGCGTGAGCTAGGATGCGGAAGCCTCGCCAGGCACAGGGGTTTGGATTCTAAACTGCAAGGGACAGGAGAACACGGAGTGGCCTTGGGCAAGGGAAAACACGATGTGTGCTTTAGACACTCTAGGTAAGAGCTGACGGCAGGCGGCTCGTTTAAAGCTCCTTGGGCCTCAGTTGCTGTGGGTACAAAATGGGAGTAACAGGGGTGCCTGGCTGACTCGGTCGGTGGCGCATGTGACTCTTGATCTCTGGGTTATGAGTTCTAGCCCCACGCTGGGTGTAGAGATTACTTTTAAAAAATAAGATCTTGGGGCACCTGGGTGGCTCAGTCGGTTAAGCGTCCGACTTCAGCTCAGGCATGATCTCACGGTCCGTGAGTTCAAGCCCCGCGTCGGGCTCTGTGCTGGCAGCTCGGAGGCCTGGAGCCTGCTTCGGATTCTGTGTCTCCCTCCTCTCTCTCTGCCCCTCTCCCGCTAGCACTCTGTCTCCCTCTCTCAAAAATAAATAAGCACTAAAAATTAAAAAATATATAAAAATAAAATCTTTAATAAAATGAAATGAAATGGGAATAACACACGCCCCACAATGGGGGGGCTGTAAGGCTTACCAGATGGCCTGCCTAAAGCAACCAGGATACAGTAGGTGCTCAATAAGTGTGACTTGCTGGCACTTCTAATCTGCACGGTCGAAGGCCTAGCAGACCCTCCACATGAAGGTCTCACAGGCTTCTCAAACTCGATACACATAGAATCGTTCCCGCCCTCTCTCCTCTTATTTCCTGTTCCACCGAAGGCACCACCATCCACCTGACTGCCCAGGAAACCTGGGCAAAATCCTACACCCCTAATCGAGCCCCCCTCTTGACTCTGGCCCTCGACACGTCTCAACATGAGCAAACCGCTCTGTACTCTCTCTCATCACCCCCCACCAAGACCCCCTACCGTAGCCTTCCCGCTATGCGGATCAGAGGCAGTCGAGGGCGGCGGGAGGCCACAGACTATGGTGGCCAACGGAACGGGGTGCAGCCAGGACACAGAGGGAGGAGATACAGAATCAGCCATGGGTACCCATTCCTCTTGGGCTGCAGGATCCAGACCCTGGCTTCACCACAGACTGTGTGACTCTGGAAAGGTCGCGGACCTCCGGGTGCCTTGCTCCCATGGTCGACAAAGGGGAGACCATGAGAACTACTTATCTAATACCTAGCTAGTTATTAAATGACTTTTATTTATACTCATATTAATATACTATAGTGTAATCAATACTATACTAATACTAATAGTATAATACTAATACTAATCGTTTAATATATTATACTATATATCTTAATTAGTATATATTTATATATTTGATCATATTTTCATTATAATAATATAATAATTGTATTAATTATCACTAATATTCCCTAATAGCCTACTTCATAGGAGATTAGGGAAGTCCATACGTATAGAGTAGCTAGAACAGCATCTGGCATGCAGTAACTCTTTTTTTTTTTTAAACATTTTTATTGATTTTTAAAAGAGAGAGAGTGTGTGTGAGCGGTGGAGGGGCAGAGAGAGAGGGAGACACAGATTCGAAGCGGGGCTCCAGGTTCTGAGCTGTCAGCACAGAGCCTGACGTGGGGCTCAAACCCACAAACATGAGATCATGACCTGAGCCGGAGTCGGATGCTTAACCGACTGAGCCACCCAGGCGCCCCTAGCATGCAGTAACTCTTGAGATGAAGTACGAACTGTCTATGCATGCGAGCACATTGATAGAGAGGCTCTGAAAGCCCCCTTTCAGCCCTGACATCTAGAGCTTACTAATATTTAAATACTTGCCCTACAGCAGAGTGAAAGTCCATTCTTCAACGCTGTGCTAAGCCATGTCACCTTCCCTCGAGACGGCAGGCTCACAGCCTGCATCCAGTCCTTTCCTACGCAGGACTGAAGGCATTGGTTCAAGCCAGGAAGAAAGACTACCTAGTGCACGCTAGGCGCCACACACCGTTGAGGAGTCCCATCTGTCACTTTTTAGCACAAGCAATTGTGCCAAGGCCCGGGGATCTTGGTAACAAATTTTAAGTTCCCCAGTCCTTGGAAAGCTGCAGCCACCTCGGATTTAAGCTCTGTAAGACACCCAGGATTAATGCCCAGGCAGGATCATGCCTGTGGTCACGCCCGCTTACTCTGAGGTCTCTGTTGAAAAGAATGCATCTATCTGCTAACTGAAATGATCAGAGGACCGTTGGTTTTGTGCGTTAACTGAGAATTTATATGAGGTGGGAATGATGTAGAGCGGAGACCTGAACGGAGCCCAGGGGACAGGGAAGGCTGTGTTTCCTCCAGCGCTGGCTGAGGGAGAGGGGCCCCCTCTGAGTCCATAGACTGAACTCAACAGAAGCCCTTAAGTGGAGTTTGCTTTTCTGAGGCCAGTTCCTGAAGTACAGGCGAGGGCTGTTGGTATAGTTTAATCGGCATCCTTAGCCTCTCCCTGTGCTGTGTGGTCCACGCCGTCACTCCATCCCCACTGAAATGTCCTATTCTTCTGTCTATGGGGTAGCACCTGTCAGCATGTGGATCTGGGGAATACTCTCGGGCTGCTGTTTGCTCCTACTAAACCCGACGTAAGGAAGTCACTGCAGACGAGAGCAGGGCTGTTGGCCAAGCACCAAGAACCCCAGACTCTAAGGCAGCTCTTCCCCCTCCGGTTAGTTTGTGATCTACATTTCCATGTTTGGGTAGTCCTTCTCCGTGAAAGGGTTTTGAACCCTGTCACCAACGCATAGCACCGTCTTAGTCCCTTCAGGCCGCTATGACGAATACCGTAGACTGGGGGCTTGTTCACAACAGAACCTCACTTCTTGCGGTTGTGGAGGCTGGAAATCCGAGATCAGGGGGCCCGCAGGGCGGGAGTCAGATGAGGACCCGCCACGGGGCTGCAGATGATGACTTAAAGGGCCCCCACCTCGTGACACCGTCACACTGGGCAGTGGGGGGCTCCACATGTGAATCTGGGGAGGGGCGCAAACATCCAGTCCAAACGGTATACGCTGTGTCTTGTTTAAACTTGGAGTGATTCTTGAGAGCAGGGAGGCAGAGTGCCCTCCGGGTGAGGAGGGGACTCCTGGGGAGAGCCGGGGGGCTGCTGGCAACCTTCGATCAGGGCCACCCTGGCATCTGAGCATGTGGATTCGGTGTGTTTGACAGTCAGGCTGGGCTGTGTTCTGAGAAGGAGCACATTGTTCCTGAAGGTCCTTCGTTTCCGGTGACCTTGTTCTGATTCCTTCTCGTCTATGTTTCCCTTCTGATCCTAAGCTTCTACCCAGCATCATACTGACTTACCTACCTGGTATTTTTTGAAATCTCAGTGGAAAATCTGCTGCTCTCCAGTTGAAAATCTCCTCAACTCCATGGTCTGTTTCACAGAAGAGTCCCTGTAGAAGGTGCTCGGGTGGGATTCACCGGGGTACCATATTTCTACTAAAAATATTCCGTCCCAAGAAAAAGGTTTCAAACGTTTGAAGAAAAACTGTTTTTAGGTTTCAAAGAACAAGAGTATATTTCTACCCCCTTGTTTTTCTTATCTGATAAGGCTTTAATTTTCATCAGGTTGACATTCTGTGGTAAGTGTGTGGTTAACTCTTTCATGTACAGAAGCTTGTTGTCAACGGAGAAGGCTCCTGGGGCAGAAAATCACCACCTCTGCCCATTTCATTTGCACAGGCATTTGAGATCCCCAAACATGACCGTTTTGATGTAGAGACAGCAGCTGGGAAGACTATTTTGGTTCCCTGCCTCCTTTCTCCCTTCCAAGGTAAACAGAAATAACCAGCTCCCACCCAACCCCGATTTTTTTTTTTTTCTTGGTAGCAATGTTCGATGAAACACAAATTGTCCTGCAAAGGGTCTTACCCTGTGAGTCACTCATTGTTGGGTTATGGGAACTGACTATTTGGCCCGCCAGGTCCAGCCAGACTTCAGAAATCGTGGGTCTGATAACAACACACATAAGTCAGAGATGCTCGGGGCTAATTCCTGCAGAGTGTGACCATCCACACTGAGATTTCTCCCTCAAAACACACAGCCTCCCTCTTGTTTCCCCCTGGGACCACATACATTTTCTTTGATGGCACTAACTTCCTTTAACCCTGTCTCCCCCTCCCCCGAGTTCCCAGCCCTGTGACACCGAACATTTGCCCCAGCCACATTCTCCTCAAGCATTTCCGCTTGCTGAACGAAAACGGATGTTTTCTGAATGAATGAATGAATGAATGAATGTACAATGTAGCCAGTGCCAACGTACCCAAGCACTTCTTCAGCGCCTATAGCTGCCCACATTGATGCAATCGTTTAAATAAATAATGGATGATGTGGACAGCCAACCACAACCAGAAATGACTGGAAGTGTTTAAGCTAAACTGTGGTGATCCAGTTGGCAGGGAACCGGAAACTGACCATGTTTTAATATTTTCAAATCCATTATAACCTATTCATGTGAACATAGGTGAGAAGCAGGAAAGTAACAGAACGATCACAAACAGTTCTTAGAAGATGAATTCAAAGAAACTCCATTTCCTTGTTCTGACACAATCGAGGCTTAAAATAATTAACATTTTCAATATTTTTTTCCAGTTCACAAAGTAACCTTACATATTTTATCATTTGGTCCCAAGAACAACCCTGCTGGAGGCTTAATAAGAGAAACAATTAGGATTCGTGGGGCATTTTACAGATTATAAGGTCCTTCACTCGCATTATTTCCACCGACACATCTCTGTTATTCATACCTTCGCAATTCACACGCCAGCACAACATGCTTCTCCTGGTCCCCTGAACACAATACTCCCTCTGCCCGGGTGACGTAGTCTGCTGAACCTGCCTGGTGAACCCGACTCACCCTTCCAACATGGTACAGCAAAGAGCAGCCTCCCTCCTTACCTGGCTCACAGGGAACAACCCCCCCATCTCGGGGCACCGGGCCCCGAAGATCAATCAGCACCGCGAAAGGCAAAGACTTGGAGTAACTCAGAAGCTTCTACGGTCACGTTTAGTTAATGACTCTGAGGAATCTGCCACCTGCTGATGGATCAGCGGACCCCATCTCCAAACTAAAGCAACGAAATAGTCAGTACCACCCCACAACAAAAACTTAGTCCGTGTTTAACAAACCCACTTCCCGGATCAAACGAAAAGAAGGGAGGTTTGTTGTTGCAACCAGAGGTCAATCACAGGGGTGGAGAATGTATCAGACCCCTCCTCCAGGCCACTGACTATGCTCCTAGGGCAATTGGTTCTGTGATGTAGGAAGCTTGCCTGGGCTACATTTTAAGGACATAATGGAGGGCTGGGAGCTGGGAGGCAGGGAGGAATCATAAGATGTTATCGCTATGGCAGGTGAGCAGTTGGGGGCTTAGGAGAGGGTGAAGGTAGTGGACGTGAGGAGGAGGCATGGGCAGGAGGGTTGCAGAGGCAGCAGTAATGACTCCTGGGAAGTGATTCCATATGAGGGCAAAGAGGCAGCGGAATGTAAAAAGGATGCTTTAGTGTCCAGCTGAGGTGACACAGACGATGGGAATGTAAGGGTCATGAAGAGAAACAAGAACAAGAAGGGGAACAGCCTTTAACTTTTAATTCTGAGATAACTGTAGATTCACAGGCAGTCGTGAATAATAACGCTGACAGATCCAATACAGTCTTCGTTCACTTTCCCCTTAACCACAGCACAGTAGCACAACCAGGAAATTGACATGGGTGCCATCCATCAATCTTATTCAGATTTTGCCAATTTGATATGAATGGCGTATGTGTGTATTTAGTTATGACATTAGTGTAGTACGTGTATTTTTGGTTCTACGCAACTTGAATGCACGTGTAGATTCATATGACCACCACCACAGTTAAGATACACAACACTTCTAGGGCACCTGGGTGGCTCAGTCAGTTGGGCGACCGACTTCAGCTCAGGTCATGATCTTGTGGTTCGTGAGTTTGAGCCCCTGCATTGGGCTCTGTGCTGACAGCTCAGAGCCTGGAGCCCGTTTCAGATTCTGTGTCTCCCTCTCTCTCGGCCCCTTCCCCGCTCATGCTCTATCTCTCTCTCCCTCAAAAATAAATAAACATTAAAAAAAAAAAAGATAAACAACACTTCCGGAGTGCTTGAAGTGTCAGACTCTTAATTTTGGCTCAGGTCATGATCTCAGGGTCGTGAGTTCGAGTCCCACGTCTGCCTCTGTGCTGACAGTGCGGGGCATACTTGGGATTCTCTCCCTTCCTCTCTCTCTCTGCCCCTCCCCCTGCTTGCATGCATGCACTCTCTCTCTTTCTCAAAAATACA
Organism: Lynx canadensis; assembly: GCF_007474595.2. Taxonomy (NCBI): domain Eukaryota; kingdom Metazoa; phylum Chordata; class Mammalia; order Carnivora; family Felidae; genus Lynx; species Lynx canadensis. Next base: position 5,297,458 of record NC_044309.1, on the reverse strand, counting down.
TAAACATTAAAAAAATTCTTTAATAAAAAAAAGATAACACAACAGTTCCTGTCACAAGGATCTCTCCACCTTTCATAGCCACAACTACCTGCCTTCTTGCTTCCTAATCCCTGGAAACCAGACTGTTTCCATCTCTATATTTTTGTCATTTTAAGAATGCTATGGAATGGAATTTTACAAAATGTAACTTTTGAATTTAGATTTTTTTCACTCAACATAATTCCCTTGAGATCCACCTTTTTGCATTTCCTAGCTGGTATTGTCCTGTAAAAGAGAGCTTTCTCCCTCCCAACCCCACCCTATACTCTTTTGGTATCACTATGGGTTACTATCTTTTAAAATAATTTCATGATTTTATTATTTTCACCGTTGACTCTCTTGGGTTTACTGGATGTACTATCACATAATCTACAAGTAGAGATAGTTTTCTTTTCCTTTATTTCCAGTTTTTATGCTTCTACATTCTTTTAACTGATTGTCTTGGTTAAAACCTCAATGGCAATGTTAGGCAGAAGAAGAAACAAAGCTTTGAACAGAGTTGAAGCATGGAAAGGCTAAAATGCACAGCGCTATGTCTCCACTCAAGTTCAGGGCTGGAGATATGAATCTGGAAGAGGCAGCATGGTATTTTGTTAAGAACACAGGCTCTGAAGCTTGGGTGAGACTCCCAGCACTTGGGCTGTCCAGCTGTGTGACCTAACTGGGTGCCTCAGGCAATTTATCAAAACTTGCTGTATCTCACTTGGAAAATGGTAGTAATAATTGTAATATTTATTTCATGGTATTATTGTAGAACTGAATTAGTTAATGTGTGTAAAGACCTTAGAACAGCTTTTTGAACTTGGTAGGAATTCAGTGTTAGATTTCTTTTATGAAGCCCTCAGCATAGAGGTAAGGACTGAAGTAATGAGGCTCCTAGGAATAGAATGACAAGAGCCAAGGTCAAGTCATTGGGAAAGTCCTGCCCTGAACTCTTCCGAACACTTTTTGGGTCATGGATTCCTTGAAGAATCCTATGAAAGCTGTCATCCTCCTAACCCCAGTCTGATCACGCAAAAAACATCAGACAAATTCCAATAGTGGGCATCCTCCCAAATGCCCCACCAGTATTCCTCAAAACAGTCAAGGTCATGAAAAACAAGGGAAGTGAGACACGATCGTGTCATTTGGAACCCTGGGTAGGACTCTGGAACAGGAAGAGAACATTAAGGGAAAATGAGTAAATCTGAATAAGGGATAAACTTTAGTGAATAATAAAGTATCCATACTGGTTCATTAGTGGTGACGAATGTACCGTACCGTACTAAGATATCCATAACAGGAAACGGTCGGGTCGGAGGACTTATAAAGCCAGAGTAAAGTGAGCATTCAGAGAAAGAAGGCCAAGGAGATGAGGAACCAGGAGGTCATGGTGTCTTACGATACCATGAGTGAAGTTTCAAGAAGGAAGAGCTAAAAGAACCAGATGCTACAACACACTTTGAGGAGACCAAGAGTTGCCATTGGACTTGGTGACTCATAGCTCCTTGGTGTGTTCTGAAAAAAAAGTCATTCCAGTGAAAGCAGAAGGCACACTGAACGATAATGGGCAGAGCGGGTAGGGAGGGTAGAGGATGATGAGGTGCGGACTCTTGCGAGATACTGAATTACGAGGGAGAGAAATAGAGATTGATTGCTGGGGCAAGTACTGGGATGCTTCCAGGCTAAGGAGGCTCTGGAGAGCCCGGGGTGGGGTGGGGTGGGTGGTGCCAGAGAGGGACACCAGCAGGGCACAGCTCCAGAGGCAGCAGAGAGGAAGCCATCTGAGGCACACCATGTCAGCCTTAGCGAGACCAGGAACATGTCTTACGTGGAAAGGCAGAAGAAAAAGCATATGATGAGTAAAAATGTGGAAATTGTGAGATATGGAAAGTTGAGGAAGTTCAGAAACAAGGGAGCAAGTAGAGGGTGAGTGGGAAAGGGCAACCAAACGCTTCATGTGGACGAACTCTCAGCATCACTAAGGTTGGGGGACGGGGTACTAGGAATGCGGAAGTCACACCTAATCTTCAGATTTCTGGGTCACTTTGCACATGCCATCCACTCTTCACCTACGTTTCCTCTCCTAGGAGTGAGGTGCAATTTCTTCCAAAGGGATGTTGTGAAAAATCTTGGGTAAACTTAAAAAAATCTGTGTATAATTTTCTATGTTGCATTAAAGTCATATAACTGTCCTGGGGCTCCTGGGTGGCTCAGTTGGTTAAGCATCCAACTTTTGATTTCAGCTCGGGTCACGGTGTCTTGGTTCATGGGTTCAAGACCCGAATCGGGCTCTGCGCTGACAGAGATTGCTTGGGATTCTCTCTCTCCCTCTCCTTCTCTCTCTCTCTCAACATAAGTAAACTTAAAAAAAATTTTTTAAATCATATACCTGTCCTATCTTCTTTGTTAAATTATAAAAACCTCAGAGGCAGGGACCCCAGCTTATTATTTTTAGTTATCCTCCAGGGTCATAAATAGAAAATTTTCATTGAACAAATAGTCCATAAGCGACCAAAGGTAATTCATGTTATTAATCGTAAACAGAATGTCATTATCAAATAAAACAAAGGGAAAAGGGTCAAATATAAATGCTCTAATAGTAACTTATACTATATCTTTGTCATATTTTATATCTTTAAAACTACTTATTTGTGGGGCGCCTGGGTGGCTCAGTCAGTTAAGCGGCTGACCTCGGCTCAGGTCGTGATCTCGCGGTCAGTGAGTTCAAGCCCCGCGTCAGGCTCTGTGCTGTCAGCACAGAGCCTGGAGCCTGTTTCATATTCTGTGTCTCCCTCTCTCTGACTCTCCCCCATTCATGCTCTGTCTCTCTCTGTCTCAAAAATAAATAAACGTTAAAATAAAATTAAAAAAAAAAACTACTTATTTGTAATATTTATTTAATATCTGTTTTAATATAATATATGCCTAAAATATAAGTTCTGGGGCGCCTGGGTGGCGCAGTCAGTTAAGCGTCCGACTTCAGCCAGGTCACGATCTCGCGGTCCGTGAGTTCTAGCCCCGCGTCAGGCTCTGGGCTGATGGCTCAGAGCCTGGAGCCTGTTTCTGATGCTGTGTCTCCCTCTCTCTCTGCCCGCCCCTCCCCCGTTCATGCTCTGTCTCTCTCTGTCCCAAAAATAAATAAATATTGAAAAAAAATTTAAATATAAGTTCCGTGAGAGCAGGGACCTGTCTTCACTGTCACTCTAATCCTCAGGCCTTAGCAAGGGCTCAACACATAGTAGGTGTTGTATGTGGTCTGCTATACCACATTACCCATTACCAGTTGTAGAGCAGACAAGTCATATCAGTAATGTCCTTTGAAGTTAAAAATAGAACTATCCTATGATCCAGCAATTGCACTACTAGGTATTTACCCAAAGAATACAAAAGTACCAACTCAAAGGGATACATGCACCCTGATGTTCACAGCAGCATTATTTATAATAGCCAACCTATGGAAGTAGCCCAAGTGTCCATCGTTAGATGAATGTATAAAAAGAGGTGGTATATATACACAATAGAATCTTACTTGAGAATAAAATAATGAAATCTTGCCATTTGCAACGACATGGATGGACCTAGAGAGGATAATGCTAAGCGAAATAAGTCAGAGAAAGACAAATATCATATGATATCACTCATATGTGGAATTTAAGAAACAAATGAGCAAAGGGAAAAAAAGAGAGAGGGGGGCAAACCAAGAAACAAACTCTTAACTCTTAGAGAAAACTGATGGCAAACCAAGAACAAACTCAAACTCTTACAGAAAATCTGATGATTACCAGAGGGGATGGGGGAAATAGGTGATGGGGATTAAGGAGGGCACTTATCGTGATGAACACTGGGTGATGTATGGAAGTGCTGAATCACTATATTGTACATCTACAATCAATATTAAATTGTATGTTCACTGACTGGAATTTATGTAAAAACTTTAAAAAATAATGTCTGGGGCACCTGGGTGGCTCAGTCAGTTAAGCATCTGACTCTTGATTTCCGCTCAGGTCATGATCTCACAGTTTGTGGGATCCAGCCCGGAGATGGGCTTCATTCTGGAATGGAGCCTGCTTGGGATTCTCTCTCTCCTTCTCTCTCTGCTCTTCCCTGAGTCTCTCTCAAATAATAATGATAATAATAATAATAATAATAATAATACACTTTGAAGAGTGATACTGTCATGAATCTATCAGAAATTTAATGCTGTTATTAATCACCTCTTTCCTGGGTTTCAAAGAAACTTGTGTTTCTTTTTAAAAAAACCAGAAGCAATTCATTGCCAGGAGGAAATTTTTTTCCTTCTTTTCCCATTTTTCTATCACAATATCTTGGTATGTCTTTCTTCCAAAAAAAGATCCCTTAAACAGGTCTCTGTTACACAGAGCTGGGGCAAATTATTAGAGACAACCATCTTTTGATGCTAGAATAGAAAAATCTCTTCTTGTTTTTCAAGCTATTCTTAGCATGCTCTGGAGACCAGCTGATATATATACCTTTGTTTTGGTTTTCATTTTATTTATTTACTTATTCATTCATTTTTCATTTGGATAAAGAGTTCAGTTAATCATTAAAATCTATGGTGCACTGTCCTCATGGGTCTATGCAACATATCTCTCTTATTGTTATCTTCCTTCTCTTTATTCTTTATCTAGACTTCCATTTTCCCCATAAACACCATCTCTTATGTCCCTTTGTTGCCTTCAACTCCTCTACTACCACAAATGTACAATGTGTGCTTGAAAAAAAGGTGGATTCTGCTGTTGTTGGAGTTTTTTCTATAGTTGTCCATTACATTAACTTTGCTAATGATGTTTGTAAATTTCTGCATATTCTTACTGGGTTTTTTTGTCTGCATGATCTATCCATCACAAAGGAAGACTTTGATAAATCTCTCATTATGATGGTAGATTGGTAAATTCATCCTTCTATCAGTATTTGCCTTATACACTTTAAAGCTATGCTATTTAGTTACCTGTAAGTAAAGAATTTTTTGTTTTGTTTTGTATATTTTGAAGCTGTGTTATTGGGTGCATACAAGTATGAATTGTGGAATTGAACTTATCCCAAGATTCTGGATTCCTACCAGTGCTTTTGCCTCAAAGTCTGATATTAATTAATACAACATTATTTTGTATTGTAATTGTCCATTCTTTTAGTTTCAGAGCCCTTATGCTTGAAGCAGGTCTCTTAGGAACAAACATCAAATAAGTTTATTTTTTAAAAATTCTTTTTTGTTTAACTGCAGAGTTAGTCCATTTATGTCGGTTCTCATTGCTGATATATTTGGATCGGTTCCCACTGTCTTATTTTTTTTATTTTGCGTTTATTTATCTTTCTATGCATTTCCCTCCCTTCTTTCGACTTAAATTAATTTTTATTCAATTCCATTCTTTTTTCTTTACTAGTTTGTAATGTATTCACTTGACTCTGTCACTTTAGATGTCATTTTCAAAATTTTGACATGAACTGAGATATTACAAAGTCCAAATTCAATCAGTATCATAACCCTCCTCCCAAATAATAAATAACCTTTGAATGCTTTAACTCTCTCAGCTTCCTGACTTCCAAGATTTCAATTCTGTCTTGATATCTTTTCACATGTTTATTTCATGCAGTCAATACTGATTTAGATTCACTCACAAGTTTACCTTCACCTTTATTCAGCATCTCTTCTTACAACTCATACTTTCCTTCTGGGCTCATTATCTTTCTTTTGAAATACATCATGAGAGCAAAATGAACTGGTGGCGATTAATCCAAATGCATTAGCCGTTGTCATCGATGTAAATGGGCCAAACTCTGCAGTTAAAACATGTGCTAGAAATCCAAAGGTTGGTTAGTAGTGATAAAAGTCCAACACACCAGGAAGATGTACACTTAGATGGACCCAATAACATGGCTTCAAAATATACATAACAAAATTGACAAAATTGTCAACTTTTTGAAAATTTCTCAGTCTGGGTCTGCCAAATATGTAATTCATGTTTCTGCCGTATTCATATTCAATGCATCTGGTGGGTCCTTTATTTCAGTTATTTTAATTAATCTCTAGATGTTCTTATTACTGCCTCATGGTCTCCAATTCTCCTTCATCCCTTTTAGGACATTAAAAGCTTATAAAAAAAATTTTTTTTTTTTTTTGGTCTATTGATTCTGTTCTGGCAGGTGTAAGCTTCTCAGTTTGTTCTTTCTTTCTTAATGGTGGCATTCCTCACGTGTTTTGTTATTCCCCCCTTCGAGATCATTCCTCCTGAGGATATCAACCCAAATGTCCTAGGAGAAGGGGCAGAGGCTGGGCCCCCCAGATGTGACCAGCTGGTGAGTTTGGGACTGGAAGGGGGCCAACCTTCCTCAGGCCAGAGAGGTCCATTGCCTCCCTCTCCCCTGTTGGCCACACCACTACCCTCACCTTCCCACAACCTCTCTGGAGACAAGGGCATTGCTCTTCTCCAAGAGCTTTCTTTCTCCATGGTAGTCACCTAGCCTTGGAGGCAAAGAGGAGAATAGCAGGAAGAGAGAGTGCCCAGGGACCAGCCAGTCCCTGTGACACCTGTAGGTGTCACTACCCCCTCTTTCCACTCAGCCATGCTTAAAGTTGCCCTGGGTTAAGCCCACTCCCCTGCTAGTGGTGGGCTGGCTGCTGATTTTCTTTACAGAGGTGATAGAGAAGGAAGCACATGGGAGAGAAAAGGACAATTAAAACCTCTGCCCCCCAAAGGTGGCTTCCTAGCCCCTCAATCTTGGCTGCCTCATACCTCCTAATGCACAGCAAGAAACACCCAGCCATCCTCCATCACGTTTGTGCTAGTTTCTCAGATCTCTAAACAGCCCTTTTGCCTTCGTGACCCTCCAGGTTGGGTGTGCAAGAGTGAACTAGAATTCCATGCTACTTTGCAACCATGTCCGGGATCATAGATGTCTTTAAGAGGGCAGAGTTGTATTTATATAATCCACATATATTATAGACAAGTAGATTTAACCAAACACATAATAAATCATAAGAGGTTTTTTTTTTTTTTTTTTTTTGAGAGAGAGAGGGAGACAGAGAGGCAGAGGGAGAGGGAGAGAGAATCTTAAGCAGACTCCACACCCAGGGTGGAGCCCGATATGGGTTTTGATCTCACAACTGTGAGATCAGGACCTGAGCTGAAATCAAGCAGACGCTTAACCTACTGAGCCACCCAGGTGTCCCAAGAGATTTAAAACAATAACTAAGTAAATAAATAAATAATCTGCCATACCTGAATCTTGGAACAAGTTCTAATCCTATGCCATTTCAAATGCAGAGGATGTGATGTTCTAGAAGCTGAGAAACGTAACTAATATTCAGTACATAATAACCTAGCACAGAGGTTCTCAAAGTACAGTCTGCAGGCATTTCTTGAAATTGAACAGTAAGTCTGTCACTTCAAGGAAAACAACTCATGGTACTTATTGTGATAAATTTTGAGATTTGATAGTGACATGATAAATTTTGATAAAACAATCAAATTTGAGCAAAATTCGAATTTTATAAAACTTATATCACCACTGTGACCTTGACCACTTTCCAAAACTCAAAGATTTTTCTAATGAGATCAGAGGTGAGATTAACAAATCTAATTTGTTACTGCATAATGAATGTTTCGATATTTACAAGATCTGTATAACTTTGAACCATTTTTTCCCAAATGACATGCATGGTCTTACAAAATCGGGTATGGACACAAAATCCATTCAAAGTTTAAGACAGACCCGTGGATTTTAATCTAACAGATCACTGATCTGCAATTAACAAAGAAGAAACTACGCCCCTATTGAGTTAATAACAAAGAATCCACAATTATCTGAAAAGGCTATTAAAATGCTTTTCTGTTTTCTAACAGTAAGAGGCTGGGCTTTTCTTCATATACTTCAATTAAACAACATATTGCAGTAGCTTGAATGCAGAAACAAGTGTGAGAATCCACCTTGCATTAAGCCAGACATTTAAAAAGTTTGCAAAAGTGGGGCGCCTGGGTGGCTCAGTCTATTAAGCGTCTAACTTCAGCTCAGGTCATGATCTTGCAGTTCATGGGTTCAAGCCCCGCTTTGGCTCTGTGCTGACAGCTCAGAGCCTGGAGCCTGCTTCAGATTCTGTGTCTCCCTCTCTCTCTCTGCCCCTCCCCCCGTTTGTGCTCTTTCTCTCTCAAAAATAAACTTAAAAAAAAAATTTGCAAAAATGTAAAACAATACCACTGTTCTCACTGCTTTTTGATGTTGTTTTGGAAAATGTAGTCATTTTTCATAAAAAATTATTTGTTGGTGTAATGTTGTTATTTTAAAATGAATTAATAGATATGCGTTTTTAAACTAGTGCAGTTTTAATTTCTAACATGGTAAATAACGATTGATACAATCCACAAAAACAAAAGGTTCTGGGGGTTTTCCATAATTAAAAAAATTGTTTAATATTTATTTATTTTTGAGCGAGAGAGACAGAACGTGAGGGGGGGTGGTGCAGAGAGAGAGGGAGACACAGAATCCGAAACAGGCTCCAGGCTCTGAGCTGTCAGCACACAGCCCGACGTGGGGCTCGAACTCACGAACTGTGAGATCGTGACTTGAGCCACCCAGGCACCCCCCGTCAATAAATTTTAAGAGTGAAAGGGGTCCCAATACAAAACGGTGTGAGGATCTCTGCCCTGGTCAAACTGGTTGCTTGAACATTAAAATACTCCCGAGCTCTTCTGCGGACTCAAACCTTTCAAACGACCTCTCCAAATTCATTACCCCAGCCCCTCCTGTACATCAGCAACTAGAGCACTCCTCGCTTCATCATGCTTCACTTTATTCTGCTTCCCAGATACTCTTTTTACAAACTGAAGGTCTGCAGTGACCCTGAGCTGATAGAGTCTGTGGGCGCCATTTTCCAACAGCATTTGCTCACTTTGTCTATAGGTCATCGTTTGGTAATTTTCACAAAATTTCAAAGTTTTTCGTTATGGGCGTTATGGTGATCTGTGGTGGTTACAAGTCGCTGAAAGCTCAGATGATGGTTAACGTTTTTTAGCAATAAAGTATTTTTTAAGGTATGTATGTTTTAATTTATTTCTTTAAGTTTTTATTGAAATTCCAGTTAGTTAACACAGTGTTGCATTAGTTTCGTGATATAGTGATTCAACACTTCGATACATCACCCGGTGCTCATCACGACAGAGCGTCCTTAATGCCCATCATCTATCTTACCCATCCCCCATCCCCTCCCCTCTGGCAACCACCAGTCTGCTCTTTGTAGTTAAGAGTTTGTTTCTTGTTCGTTCTCTCTCTCTTTTTCTCCCTTTGATCATTTGTTTTCTTAAATTCCACATGTGAGTGAGATCATGTGGTATTTGTCTTTCTCTGACTGACTTATTTTACTTAATATTATACTCTGTAGCTCCATCCATGTCATTGCAAATGGCAAGATTTCACTCTTCTTTATAGCTGAGTAATATTCCGCACGCGCGCGTGTGTGTGTGGTGTGTGTGTGTGCGCATCACATCTTTGTCCATTCATTAATTGATGGACAGTCGGCTGTGTCCATATCATGGCTATTGTAGATAATGCTGCTATAAACACAGGGGTTGTAGATTATTTTATTTATTTTTATTTATTTATTATTTATTATGTTTATTATTTTTGAAAGAGAGAGAGACAGAGAGCAGGGAAGGGGCAGAGAGAGACACACACACACACAGAATTGGAAGCAGGCTCCAGGCTCTGAGCTGTCAGCACAGAGCCCGATGCGGGGCTCGAACTCACAGACTGCAAGATCATGACCTGAGCTGTAGCCGGCCGCCCAACCAACTGAACCACCCAGGCACCCCTATTTTTTTAGACATAATGCTATCTCACACTTAATAGACTAAGGAATAGTGTAAACAACTTTTTTGGAGATCAAAAGTTTCATTGGACTTGCTTTATTGCCAAATTTATTGCACCGCTTTATTGCAGTGGCCTGGAACCGAACCTGTAGTATCTTCTGCTTATGCCTGTAAAGGGTTAGTACCTGGCAGGCAGGGACTCCAGACCCCTCCGGGATCCTACAATGCCATCTCTTCACATTGGTCCCTGACCTGCTATCCTGCTTCTTCAGTATTTGGGTCTCACTCCTGCACAGAAACCAACTGCATTGCCCTCTGAGCTTTCATGGCGATCTCATGACCCCGAAGACCTTCTCTCTACACATTCCTGTCCTCTTCGTCCTTGCTTCTTCCTGACACCTTTAAGCGTGCTATTTGATAGCATTTTCTGAAAGTAAAAGTGAGTTTTTTTTTTTTTTTTTGAAGACAGAAATGAGGGCAGCAATACTAGGCTTTCTTGTGATTCCTGTCCCACCACCTTGAGCTGGGTGGTTTGGACAATTTACTGACCCTCAGTCTCCTGCTGTGTAACGTGGGGATGACAGTATCTATCGTTCAGGGTTGTAGTAAGCTTTAAAGGTAGTCTATACAAAGAAGCAGCACACAGGCAGGGCTCAGATATCCTAGTTACTAGTATATAAATAGCCCAAAATGGAGGACCTGAGCTCTCTGACTTCTTCAAAGATAATGATCTGAATTAAACCACAACATTTCGCAAACACTTCCCAGTGACCCAGATAGTTTAGATGTAGGTCTACCACTCAGCAAGAGAGAACCTTCCACCACTGGGTAGAAAGCACACGCGCTCCTTGAAGATTATGATTTTGTGTTTGGGAAAGCACTGGCCTAGGAATTGGGGGTCCCGCTCTATTCCCAGGCTTGCCAAAACTTGAGGAATGACACACGGCCTCCGTTTCCTTATCTACAAAATGTGCGGATGGACCTAAATAATCTTTAGGGTCTCTCTCAGCTCTCAGACCCTAGGATCTTATTAAGAGGAATATTCAACATGCCCTATGGTATTTTATTTTGCACCAAATACACTTGCTTTTTTTTTTTTAAGTTATTTACTTATTTATTTTGAGAGAGAGAGAGTTGGGGGAGGGGCAGGGGTGGGGTATAGGCTGCACCGACAGCAGAAAGCCTGACACGGGGCTTGAACTCGCAAACAGTGAGATCATGGCCTGAGCTGAAGTCGGATGCTCAACCAACGGAGCCACCCAGGCGCCCCAACACTTGCTTTCTGGAAGGGCCAAACTGCTGGTTGGGTCTGCCAAGGAAGTGGAGACTATCTTGACATTAGACATAACTTTGGGGTTTTCTTAGATATGACGTAGAAGATGAACAGCTTTAGGTCAAGAACCGGATTATTTCTTCATCAGGTGCCCCAAGCTCTTGATGCCCTCCTGTGTCCTTTATGTGAGCTTAATAAATCACCTAGAAGTTTCTGTACTTAATCAATTGTTCTGCCGTTCATCTCCAATGTCTAGTATATAGAGGGAGAAAAGGAAGGCACAGAGATGAAGCCATCTACTCAGTGCTGGCTGGGTTGTGGGTAAACGTAACTTGACCTTGATTCGCCCACTGAGCAAAGAACCTTATTTCAGCCTCTGTCCACATCCTTTTGAGTCCTCTTTATTTTCCTTTGTCTTTCATGTTGTTCACATGGGCCGCAAAGGCCAGAAGGGTTCTCTTTCATTTTGAACAACATCAGAGAAGAAAAACAAATCACCTAGCCCACAACCGTTTTTCACTCACCCACCTTCCCTCCCGCTGAGTAAGTTTTACTGCACCGTCTTAGATACTGAGTAAGGCGCCTGGAAACAAAGTGCTTTGTAAACAGGTTCACGTTCACTGGCCTCCGAGCCTGCTCCCTGTCCACCGGGGCGGGGGTGGGGCGGATGGAGAGGGAGATGTAGCAGCCCCTGCCTCTCCCAGTGTGGTTGTGACACCAGCAGCATCCGGCAGCTTGTCAGAAACCAGAAATTGTCTTAGCCTCCACATTTGTCCTATTGAATCCAAGGGTACATTAAAAATTTTTTTTTAATGTTTTATTTATTTTTGAGACAGAGAGAGACAGAGCATGAGCAGGGGAGGGGCAGAGAGAGAGAGAGAGAGAAACCAAAGCAGGCTCCAGGCTCTGAGCTGTCAGCACAAAGCCTGTCAAACTCACAAACTTTGAGATCATGACCTGAGCTGAAGTCTGACGCTTAACCAACTGAGCCACCCAGGCTCCCCCAAATGTACATTTTAATAAGACCCCCCAGGTGACTTTTATGCTCATTCATTTTGGGGAACCACACCCATGGAGAACACAAGCAGAGTCCCACTCTTTGTAGAGAATCCACCTTAGACATCACTCTGTCGGATCCAATGACCGACTGCCCTCCAACTATTAGTATTTCTGGTTCACTCACGGACACAAAAATATCAGTGGGGAACTCAGTTTAGTTCTATTCTCCTTTCAAAACAAAAGGGTAAAAGGTAAAAGAGCAGCTTCATATTGGGGGAGTGGAGTTGAGGGCATGTGGAGAAACAAGAAAAAGGGGCCTGAGCCACCCAGGCCCCTTTCCCATCTTTTATTTGGAACCCAAGCAAGTGAGGTTGCACATAGGTCCTCCTAGGAACAGTGGTGGGTAGTTCATGGTACAGGCATAGTATTTGAGAGAACAGATGCCTGGGACACAGAAAAGCTGGTCTGAACTCCCAAATCGTCACTGGGTGTCTTTGGTTGTCATTCTTGCTCTCCATGACTCGAGAACGACCAATGCCTAATCTTTCCCTACCTAGCAGGGACATGGTTGCAACGGGGAAGCTGAGCCTCCAGCATTCATTGGAAAGAAAACAAGAACCAGACAAAACCACAGTGAAAAGAGAAGAGGGTCCTAGGGCTCCTCATCCTTACCCACCCTTCTCCCAGAACTGTCTGGTGATATGGTCCAGAGGGAGGTGGCTCTCAGTCACTGTCACTCAAGAAGAAGAAGCCAAAAGCACCCAACGGGTGTTGTACTTCAGCTGAGTAGGGAATTCCTGGAGGCAACAAATTGTACAAACATCCCAAGGGAAGACGCCCCTGATACCATTTCAGGGACAGTGATGGAGGCAAAGTGTGAGAAGTGAGCCGATCACGTGGGATCCCTTCTGTGTCTTTCAAATTAGCATTCCTAGCGAAACTCCAAAACCAGACTTGAAACCCTGGCAATGTCACAAGAGCTCAGTTTAACTCCCTCTTAGTGCACGCCAAAGCCCTTGGGATTTTCTGGATTAATAATAGGCGCTGTCTGTCTCCTTTCCCCTCTCTTACATCAAAAGCACAAGAGCTACAAGGCAAGGCAACACAAATGCCCCTCTGAGCCTACTACAGTGGGTCACCCATCCTGGGAGCCCCATCTTCCAAGCTCGGAGCATTTACCCCCATCCCCCAACACCAAGTTCCTCCCCTTCACAGAAAGCGGACACTTTACTCTCTGAAGAGAAAATGACATCTAAATCCAGAATTGTACCCATACTGAAAAAATTACAGAGAGGAAAGTATTTCCCTCCCTGCCTTCTAAAGAAAATTCTCTTTGCCTCCTGAGCTTCCAGACCCATGGGTAGAACTGAGAGCATAGAACAATTTCTGTTAGAAAGCCACAGCCCTTGGCAGAAGCAAGAAATGGATCTGAAAAGAAGTACAAGACTTGAAATAAAAGAAAAGCCCCTGTTGGCCAAATTCCAAGAAAGAATATTCAGAATTTTTAAGGTGTAAAACTAGGGAATGAATGGGGCTGTTAGGCTACGTGGGAAGAAATTTTGTAAGTGATAATATAGGGGAAAAGTATTGAAAGACATTTTGCTGAGCCACATAAAGTGGAATTCTCCTTGGGAATGCAAACTGGTACAGCCACTCTAGAGAACAGTATGGAGGTTCCTCAAAAAAATAAAAATAGAACTACCTTACGACCCAGCAATTGCACTACTAGGCATTAATCCAAGGGATACAGGTGTGCTGTTTCAAAGGGGCACATGCACCCCAATGTTTATAGCAGCACTATCAATAGTAGCCAAAGCATGGAAAGAGCCCAAATGTCTATCGATGGATGAATGGATAAACAAGATGTGGTATATATATACAACGGAGTATTACTCGGCAATCACAAAGAATGATTCTTGCCGTTTGCAACTACGTGGATGGAACTAGAGGGTATTATGCTAAGTGAAATTAGTCAGAGAAAGACATATATATGACTTCACTCATATGAGGACTTTAAGACACAAAACAGATGAACACAAGGGAAGGGAAGCAAAAATAATATAAAAACAGGGAGGGGGACAAAACAGAAGAGACTCTTAAATATGGAGAACAAACAGAGGGTTACTGGAGGGGTTATGGGAGGGGGGATGGGCTAAATGGGGAGGGGGCATTAAGGAATCTGCTCCTGAAATAATCGTTGCACTATATGCTAACTAACTTGGGTGTAAATTTGAAAAATAAGTTAAACAAAGGTTAAAAAAAAATAAAGTGGAATTCTCCTTCCTTACTCCGGTGCAAAACTTGAGAATAGACAAAGTGTTTTTGATTCTTCTTTTTGTTAGATGTTATACTGCTGGGTTTTTAAAATTTTTATATATATGTATATTTTTTATGATACCTAGGGAGGCTAAAAATATCACAGATTTACTCTTGTTACCTTAAAAGGAAGGGATCTTTGAGGGTTACATCCCCCACACTCTCCTACCTCGCACTTTCTTCAGATGATATTTGGAACAGCCTTGGCAAGACATTCCAGGGAAAAGGATCCTAGCCAGGCTCTTTACTGGTTCTTGGCTACAGTTCAGAGAAGTTTCAGTGTTTCTAAATTCCAGGAAAGATGCTTTTATGAAAATGAAGTCTGTGGGAGAAAGAAGTTGTGGAACTCCCCTTGTCCCCACATGATAGATGTCCTCAGATGTTCAGGTTAAGTTGTGATGACTCTGGGAATTTCCATGGTCTTATCTAGAAAAGCATATTGTCATGCGATTAAACAGTTTTCAAGGACACAAAGTTGCTTCAAAGGTAATTTGTCTGCCTTAAAAAAAATTTAAGTGTTTAGAGATGTTCTTGGTTCATGATTGAGTCATTAGATTCCAAATGCATCTGAGGTCAGTCCTTGATTATTTGTGCTTATGAATAATTATGAGAGTTGCTAAGTTTATTTCTTTCTCTTCTTCTTTCTTTCTTTCTTTCTTTCTTTCTTTCTTTCTTTCTTTCTTTTTTCTGATAAAACATTGAAAGCTAAGTTTATTTCTCAACTGATCTTCTTGAGGCAAAATTATAGTGAAATGCACAGTTCTTAAGTGTACCATTTGATGAGTTTTCAAATATGTACCCCCCATGTAATCAACACTTCCATCACCTGCCTCTTTGAGCCAACCCCAGGCACCACAGGCAGCCATTCCTCTGATCTCTTTCCACACGCTAGTTCTGTTCTCGAACTTTGTACAAATGGAATCCAACAGTAGGTACTATTTTGTGTCTGTCTTCTTTTGTTCAACACGATATGTTTGAGATTATTGAAAGCCTCTATAAATATTTTGTAGAAGTCTTGTAAACATACATTTTCACTCCTCTCAGATAAATAACGTAGGAGTGGAATAGGCTGGGTCATAGGGTAGGTAACTTCACTAAAAACAACAACAATAACAACAACAACAAAAACCCATCAGCTTCCCAAGGAATGGTATCGTTTTACACTCCCTTCAGTAATGTAAGAGGGTTCCAGTAGCTCTACCTCCTCTCCAACTTCTGCTGTCATCAGTCTTATCTATATCGCCCGTTCTAATGGAATACTTCGAGGTGGTTTTCAATTTGCATTTTCCTGATGCCTAATGATGTTGAGTATGCTGATGGACAGTCACCCGTCTTATTTGGAGAATGACTGTTCCAGTCTTTGCCCATATTTTATTGCGTTGTTTGCCTTTTAGTATTGATTCATCGTTCTTTATATAATGTGGACACAAGTGTTTTGTCCGATGTATGTGTTGCAAACATTTGCTCCCAGTCTAACACTTATTTTTAAATTTTCTTAATGTCTTGGGGATGAGAAGAAATTTTTAATTTATTTTTCTTTAATGGCTGGTGCGGGGTCCTCTCTAGGAAATCTTGGCCTATCCCTAACTTGCAAAGCTATTTGCCTTAATTTTCTCTTAGAAGCTTAAGAGTTTTGGGGGCACCTGCATGGCTCAGTCAGTTAAGCGACCGACTTTGGCTAGGTCATGATCTCGCAGCTCTTGGGTTTGAGCTCTGCGTCAGGCTCTGTGCTGATGGCTTGGAGCCTAGATCCTGTTTCCGATTCTGTGTCTCCCTCTCTGCCCTTCCCCTGCTCGTGCTCTGTCTCTCTCTGTTTCAAAAATAAACAAACACTAAAAATTTTTTTCTTAAAAAAGCTTACAAGTTTTGACTTTTATATGTACACCTATTATGGACAAATTGAGGGTATGGATCTCCTATGTTTAGATGCATAATAAAATTAATTTTTATATGTGGAGTAAGGTTCTTTTTCCCCCCATAAATTTATCCATTTGTTCCAGGACATTTGTTGAGAAAATTTTCATGCCCTCATTGAACTACCATGGTATATCCATAAAACAATCGACTGAATGTTCATGTGTGAGTCTATTGCTGGACTTTCTTTCTGTTCTATTACTCTACTTGTCTATCCTTTGTGTAAAAAATTTTTAATGTTTATTTAGTTGAGAGAGAGAGAGAGAGAGAGAGAGAGAGAGAGAACAAGCAGGGAGGGGCAGAGAGAGGGAGACACAGAATCCCAAGCAGGCTCCAGCCTCCGAGCTGTCAGCGCAGAGCCTGACTCCGGGCTCCAACTCACGAGCTGTGAGATCATAACCTGAGCTGAAGTCGGACGCTTAGCCCACTGAGCCACCCAGGCTCCCCAACTACTTGTCTATCCTTTTACCAATATGCACTGTCTTGGTTCCTGGAGCCCTATAGAAAATCTTGGTATCAGATGATGTGAATTCTCCAAGTTTGTACATTCTTTTAAAGATTGTCTTAGAAATTCTAGGTCTGTTGTGTTTCCAAAGAGGTTTTAGAATCAACTTGCCCAATTTCTACCAAAAAGCATGTTGGATTTTTTTTCAATCGTAACTGCATTGAATGGGTTGCAAAATTTAAGGTAAAATGACGTCGTTCTTTAAAAAATAAATCTTCCAATCAACAAACATTGTACATTTCTCCATTTACATAGTTCTTTAATTTATATTGGTGATGTTTCAGAGTTTCCAGGCCAAAAGCCTTGCAAGTTGTTGGTAAATTTATTCATGAGTATTTTACGAGTTTTGATACTATCATAAATGAAATTGTTTTTAAATTTTTTAATTTTGTAATTGGTTGCTTCCGGCATACAGAACTAACCACAAGTGATTTTTGTATATTGAGACTGCTAAATTTACTAAGTTCTAGTAGTTATTTTGCAGATTTCCTAGTACTTTTATGTAAGCAATCAAGTAATCTGTGAATGCCGTTCTTATTTTGAAATCTACCTTCTGATGTTAATGTAGCCACCCCAGCTTTCTTATGCATACTCTGCATAATATCTTTTTATATTTTGTAATTTCAGCCTATCATTGTCTTTTTATTTAAAGTATGTTCTCTTGTAGACGGCACAGAGTTGGGGTCCTGCTGTTTTATCCAGTCTCAAAGTTTCCATCTTTTAATTTTATGTGTTTGGTGTATGGTTCATATAATTACTCATGTGGTTGACTTTAAGTCTGCCCTCTTGTCTGTTTCCCAGGTGTTTCATTTGGTTTTGTATTCCTCTGTTCTCCCTTTTCTCTCTTAATTTTGGCTAACAAAATAAGTATTTTAATACTCTATGTCTTTTATTGCCATTTTTAGCTATGCTCTTTGTATTATTATTTGGCAGTTTCTCTAAGCTTTCTAGCATGCATCCTTAACTTATCACGATCCCCTTAGACTTAATATTGTATCATTCCATGTTATAAGAACTTTATGATAGAAACATTCCACTTTTCTATCCCAACCTTTATACTGTAGTTGTTATATATTTTACATTTATATCTATAATAAAACTCACCATACATGATTTTTTATTTTAAACAGTTTTCTTTCAAAGAAATTAAAAGCTGATCCTTCCACTTATGTAAATATTTACCAGCACTCTTCATTATTTCCTGTAGATCTGTATTTCTGTTATAGCCTGAAGAACTTCCTTCAGCATTATCTTTCATAACGCAGGTGTGCTGGTAACAAATTCTCTAGGCTTTCTTTTATCTGAAAATATATTAATTTCATCCTCATTTTTGAAAGATATGTTTTCTAGATAGAATTCCAGACTTACAGGCTTTTTTTCTTTTTACAACCTTAAACCTATTCTACCCTTATTTTCTGACTTGCATTGTTTCTGCTGAAAAGTCCATCGTTACTCACTATTGTTCCCTGTATGTCACATGTCCTTTTCTCTATTTTTCAGATTTTCTCATTATTTTTGGTTTTTAGCAGTGTCACTATGATGTACCTAGGTGTGGTTTTCTTTATATTTATGCTGCTTGGAGTTAACTGCTTACATTTCTAACTGCATCTTAGAAATGTAAGTCAATGTTTGTCATCAAATTTCAGACCTTTTTTGGCCATTATTTCCTCAAATGCTTTTTCAGCTCCATTCTTGTTCTCCTATTGCTTTTGGGACTTCAGTTAAATATGATAGACTGGGGTGCCTGGGTGGCTCAGTCAGTTAAGTGTCCCACTCTTAATTTCAGGTCAGGTCATGATCTCACGGTTTGTGAGCTCAAGCCATGCATCAGACCCTGTGCTGACAGTGCAGAGTCTGCTTGGGATTCTCTGTCTTTCCCTCTCTCTCTCTGCCCCTCTCCTGCTTCTCTCTTTTTCTCAAGATAAAAAAATAAGCATTAAAAATATGATAAGCTATCTGATATTATCCCATAGATCACTGAAGGTCTATTCAAATTTTTGTTTGAAATTTTTCTCTGTGCTCATCAGTTTGGATAATTTCTATTTGATTTGTCTTCAAGTGTGGCTGAGCTCATTTCAGATATTGTAATTTTTAGTTGTAGAATTTTTATTTGGTTCTTTTTTTTTATAGTTTTGTTTTACCTTCTGAGATATCCTATTGATTCACTCATTATTATCATGTTTCCTTAGAATTAGTAGCTGACAATTTTTTTCTTAAAGGGCCAGAGAGTGAATATTTTCAGCTAGTAGGCCATGTAGTCTCTGTTGCAACGACTCAACTCTGCCATTATAGCACAAAAGCAGCCACAGACAAAATGTAAATGAATGAGTGTGGCTTTGTTCCTCTAAAACTTTCCTTATAAAATAAATGACAGTCAATTGTCTGCTAATTCCCAAATCTGGGTCATTTTAGACTCTGTTTCAATTAACTCCTTTAAAAAAAATTTTTTTTAAGTTTATTTATTTGGGAGAGAGCGGGGAAGAGAGTGGGGGAGGGGTAGAGAGAGAGGGAGAAAGAGGATCCCAAGCAGGCTCCACACTGTAGAGTCTGACGTGGGGCTTGATCTCATGAACCGTGAGATTATGACCTAAGCCGAAATCAAGAGTTGGATGCTTAACAGACTGAGCCACCCAGATGCTCCATCAATTGACTCCTTTTTTTTTCAAATGGGTCACTTGTTCCTATTTCTTCACCTGTGCAGATACATTTTGAGTTAATTTCTGGGAAGGACATAAAGTCTGTGTCTAGTTCCATTTCTTTGCTTATGGATGTCCTGTTGTCCCACCACCATTTATTGACAAGACTGTTCTGGTTCCATGGTATTGCTTTGGCTCTTCTGTCAAAGATCGGGTGACTATATTCATGTGGGTCTATTTCTGGACTCTCTATTCTGTTACATCGGTCTATTTATCTATTCTTTCACCAACACCACCTTGTTCTGATTACTGTAGCTTGACAGTAAATCTTGAAGTCAGGTAGTTTCAGTCGTCCATTTTTGTTCTTCTCCTTCAATATTGTGGCGGCCAGTCTGGGTTGTTTTGTCACTCCATATAAACCTTAGAATCAGCATTGACGTCCACAAAATAAGTTGCTGGGGGGCGTGGTTTGGGGATTGCCTTAGATAAATAAAAGCAATGAAGCTATCTAGCTAGTAAGCTGGTGGAGCTGGGATCTAGAAGCCCACTTTTCCCCCTGTTCCACCATGCTACCCTTCTTGCCCTATTATCGATTATGATTACCAGTATGTATCGAGTGCATATGTTATGTGTTCCTTGTCAGTTGCTCGCCCTCCGAGCCATTCAAATTGCTTCAATTTAGTCCCTTTTTGGTCAGAAGTGGGGCACGCTGTCCGCACTCTCCCACTTTCTGTTATTCAGGAGATCAGGATCATCCTGGGTTTTGGATGATGAGGGTGGCCTTCAACAAGGTAAGATGCTGGGCAAAGAGTAAGAGCACAGAGAAGCTTCACTCCAACTGAGCGATTACTAAGCAGTCAGTAGAGTGTCCTTGCCAGTGCGGCAACCAGACTGGATTTGGTGCCTGTACTGGTGGACGGAGAGGCTGTCCTTTCTCACCTTCTGTTTGCTGTAAGTCTTCCTATCCACTTTCTTTATCCAGCCTGTGGCTTTTTTCCTAAAATCGAACCTCTTGAAGCAGAACTTGTTGTAAGATATGCAATAGAATCCTTTACCTGATTTGAGCAGCGCTTTTTTTTTCCTCCCTTAATACTTGGGCATTTGGCCACTATTTCAAGTGTCCTTGGTGGGAAGCCAGTGCCGATTATTGAGGGAGCTGAGAAAGGGTCAGGTCTTTGTGGTGTGAGAAGGAATCTGGTAAACTCATAGATGGGCAGATGGATAAAAAAATATATATCTCCTACTTGCCAGACTTTGAGTAAAGCACTTTACACATATCTATTAAAAGAAAGAAAAAAGAAAAGAAAAGAAAAGAAAGAAAAGAAAAGAAAAGAAAAGGAAAGGAAAAGAAAAGAAACGGAAAAGAAAAAATGGCAAGGAGTCATTATTTATAGAAAGTCCGACAATCCTTATTTCCTGAAAAGTATTTCTCACAGATACATGTTGTGCCTCAATTAAATTTACATGGCTTCCCTTCCTTCCTTTCCTCTTACAATCTGTACTCTCCTCTCTTTCTATATTTGCCCAGCACGAGGCATATTCAGAATAAAAGCTCATTCATTTCTATTCATTTAGTTCGAAACATATTGTAATTTGGAGAGGAAGTTGGTTGAAGTTACATTTTGAGCCGTTTCGGATACAAAAGTTTCTACCGGACGATGGCAACGGTCTCAGTTTGTTTCTAGGAAAATGTGGGGTACCCATAAATCCTTTATTAAATAAAGTGCAGGGATGTGTGATGAAATCATGGCAAGGCTAAGTGTGTGAGCACGTGACCGGAAGGTCCTGACCTCCCAACATGCTTCCTTTTCTTTGCAGAACTGTGTGATGAAAACCCGCCAGATATCCAACACGCCACATTCAAAGCCCTCACATACAAGACGGGCACCATGTTAAATTGTGAATGTAAGAAGGGCTTCCGCAGAATAAGCAACGGGTCAGCCTTCATGCTGTGTGCAGGAAACTCGAGCCACTCCTCCTGGGAAAACAAATGCCGGTGCATAAGTACCTGTAAGTGTGCCCTTTTGTGACACCACAGGAAACAGAAGGACTACAGCTCAGAGGGGGCCAG
Source organism: Lynx canadensis (assembly GCF_007474595.2). Lineage (NCBI taxonomy): Eukaryota > Metazoa > Chordata > Mammalia > Carnivora > Felidae > Lynx > Lynx canadensis. The sequence goes on along the minus strand of NC_044309.1, from coordinate 5,275,902 downwards.
AGCTCCAGCTTTTTGTTCACTCAGCCCTACAGATGAAAAGTGGGCAGCCCAGGCTATCCAGCAACTCATTTCAGTGGTTCCTGGAAATAGTTCACTGAACAAATATTTAAGGAGTGCCTCCCAGTTCCAAGGACTGATCTAGGCACTCGGGATCCCCAACACTCAGAGAACTTACATTTTGCGGGGAGAGACGGAACAGATGTTATACTAATAATTACTGAACAATTTGAAAATAAATCTAGTTTGCAACACTGTAAATGCACTTAATGCCACTGAGCTGTACGTTAAAAATGATGAATATGGTAAGTTTTACGTTATGTATAACTTATCACAATTTTTTAAAAAGTTTTTTAAAGCTTATTTATTTATGTTGAGAAACCAAGCGTGAAAGTGGGGGAGGGGCAGAGAGAAAGAGAGAGAGAGAACTCCGGGCAGGCTCCACACTGTCAGCCCAGAGCCTGATGTGGGGCTCGAACTCATGGACCGTGAGATCATGACCTGAGCTGAAGTCAGATACTTAACTGACTGAGCCCAGGCGCTCCTTGTCACAATTTTTTTAAAGCTAAAAATGAAAAAAGAAGAGTCAGAATGAGCCTATGCAAAGAATAAGAAAATAATAACAATTTCAGTGGGCTGAATCTACCCGCCAGGCTGCATTTACTGTTTTGCATTTTGCCCCCGAAGCTCATGCCTGGTGCCGCTCACACCCTGCTGTTGACACACGCCTATCCCGGCTCTACCTGCAGCGACATGGCCACGTGAGCACCTAACTAGTCCCCGAGATGCCTCTGCCCCTCTCCTTCAGTGCCCTTCCCCGCAGCCCTAAGGAAGAGGCTCTGGGTAGAAAAGCAGAGGCAGTGGGCGAGGCCTTTCCTCCCCCGACGAGAGTAAAAAGGGAAGAGAAGCCCATGTCACTGAATTTGAGCCTTATCTATTACCCACATATTCACTGTGGCCACCACGGGGTCTTCCGGGCATGTCTTCCGAGGTCAAATATACGGTCAGGCAGAAAGCATCACCGGTCCCGGGCCTTCCCAGCCCAGCGTCAGGGCATTCCAAAACATGAAGAGTATTCCCCCAAAGACCCTACTACCCCCAAAGGTTGCTGCCTCTTCTTCAGTCTCACAAGCCCCTTGCTGGGCTGGGGGAGCAGGATTAACAACCCGCAGGCGGGCCAGGCTGGTGTGTGAGCAAGGCCCCAAATCTGCACTAGGAAAGCAGAGAGGAGGAGGAAGTTGCTCTCCTCGAATGTCTTTATCTCTGGACTTCAAAACCTGGCTTGAGAGCCTCGTGGCCCTCAATGCCCACAGTGACTGGAACCAGCTGTGCACTAAGGGTCCCAAACCTCATCGTTGCTGTTGAGGGTGAACAGAGAAGGCAGGGCCACTCGCTGGGAGATGGTGGCTGGTCACCTCCCCAGAGTGGAGTTTGGAGGGAATGACCCCCAAGGGGCTTTCTAAGCCTGAGTTGGTCTAATACCATAGTTTTGCTACTGAACATTTGTTCTCAGTTGAATCCTGAAAGCTCTCACGAGACCAATTTCTCTACGAGGTCTTTTATGCACTCTGTGATAACAGAACATGGTGAAAACTGGTGGGTCTGTTTGTCCTTTAAAATTTTTTTTTAAGTTTATTTATTTTGAGAGAGAGAGAGAGAGAGAGAGAGAGAGAGAGAATCCCAAGCAGGCTCTACACCCAGAGCGGAGCACGACTTGGGGCTCGATCTTACAACCCTGGAATCATGACCTGAGCCAAAATCAAGAATCAGACACCCAGGCACCCCCTGTCCTTTTATTTCTTACCCCTGGAGATGGTGTCCGTGAGCCACAGTGCATTCTGTTTCAGCTATACCACGCGTGGACTGCACAGTCTGGAGAGCACTGTTCTGCTGTTCCCAGCACACCCTCCACAGACCTCCAGCTAGAACCCTGACCCCCCACCCCCTTCACAGCAGTGCCTATGCTCAACTCCTTTGCCAAAATCTTCACGATGGAGACAAGTGTGGTAGGAGGCTCCTCTCCTCCTTGCTTTAAGATTGTATCCCTTTAACTTTAAAAAAAAATTTTTTGGGGGGGGCGCCTGGGTGGCGCCGTCGGTTAAGCGTCCGACTTCAGCCAGGTCACGATCTCGCGGTCCGGGAGTTCGAGCCCCGCGTCGGGCTCTGGCTGATGGCTCAGAGCCTGGAGCCTGTTTCCGATTCTGTGTCTCCCTCTCTCTCTGCCTCTCCCCCGTTCATGCTCTGTCCTCTCTGTCCCAAAACTAAATAAACGTTGAAATAAAAATTAAAAAAAAATTTTTTTAATGTTTATTACTTTGAGAGAGAGACAGAGTACAAGTGGGGAGAGCAGAGATAGAGACACAGAATCCGAAGCAGGTCTCCAGGCTCCAAGCCATCAGCACAGAGCCCGATGTGGGTGCTCAAACTCATTGAACCGTGAGGTCACGACCTAAGCCGAAGGTGGAGGGTTTAACCTACTGAGCCACCCAGGAGCCCGTGCCACCTACCCCCCCGCTTTTTTTTTTTTTTAAAGTTTTTCATCCCTTAACTTTTAAATGAGCTGCGTTAGGGAGACAAGGGAGTCAGCCCACAGGCTGGCAGATGGGATGGCAGAATGGACTCCCCTTTGGGGAGACACACAACCCCAGAAAATCTACCAGTTCTTTCAGAAACATGTTGTAGGGCACTGCTGTCATGCACGGGAATACTGACAGGCCAATGCTGAAAGCTCCCAAGGCAGGGCAGGGTGTGGCTTCTCTTGTAACCCCCACACCCCAATACTGTCTGGGCATGTTGCAGGCAGTGGAAAGGCACTCTTCTTGAGTAAATGAACACACAATAATGTTTTCTATTTTAAGCATTTGTGAAGTGATTTGCTTCATTCTATCCATGTTCTCTAGCCCCAAGGGTCACAGATGGACAAATTATCCCTAAACCTGAAGAACAGAAGGGAAAAAAGCCCCATGGGAATGCAGAGCCAAATGCAGCCCACGGACCAAGTTAACCTTCCAGGTAAGAAGTGCATCTGAATGGCTGTCTGGCTGACTCCCAGAAGCCAACTGTTCTCTAGCGTGTGTTCCCCAAAGGAGGGAAGTCTGTCCCACTACCCTCTTCTTTAAGGATATCAGCTAAACAAGAACTGTTGTATCGTGTTTGCAGGTGGTAGTGCTGCTCAGCATTTCAAGCCAACTTGGACTCTGGGCTTCCTCCTGTTTGGAAGCTGGCTGATAGAGTTCAACTCAATTCAGTTCAATTCAATTCAATTCAATTCAACCCAATTCAGTTCAGTTCAACTCAATCAATTCAATTCAATTCAATTCAATTCAATTCAATTCAATTCAATTCAATTCAATTCAATTCAATTCAATTCAATTCAATTCAACTCAATTCAATTCAATTCAATTCAATTCAATTCAATTCAATTCAATTCAGTACATTCGATTCAATTCAACTGCATTCAATTCAACTCAATTCAACAAGCATGTGTTGGGACTAACTGTGGCCCAGCGCTGCCAACCGAAGATACCAATGTGAGTACACAAACCCTCTGTGCCCTCAAGGAAACACTCTGCATTTTCCCTTTAAGACAATGAACCACCACTGGTGAGTACTGAAGCTGCAGGCACCTCCTGCTAACGGGCTGGGTCTGAGTGGGCACCATGACTAACTACCCAGTTGCTCCTGCAACTCTAAAATGATCATGTTGCACTCCGGTTGTTAGATCAGGAAGAAATAGAGCCCGTTAGGAAAGCCTGACTTGTGGAGGACCCACTGACCTTACAAGATCCTATTGTCCGGTGCTAATTTTATAACTTTACAAAAAAGTTTATCATCTTGTATATAATTTCAATTTGAACCTCATAACCCACTGAGTCAGGAGCACGACTATTACTTTGATTGACTGAAGAAATTAAGATACAGAGAGGTAAAATACTCGGCTAAACCCAACATCACTTAGGAGTAAGACCTCAGGTCTCCTGAATTAGACTGGAGAAACTCTTTCAACTGACTTCCTTATTTTAAATTAATTTGAATTATTTGCAGCTTCTCTTAAAAAAAAAAAAGACAAATCCAGGGGCGTTGTTGGCAACGTGATGTTTTTATGTTGTGCGTCCAACATTGTACTGAATGGCATTTCAAAACACATTTAATTGTTTTTCTCTCTTTTTCCCCATCTTCCCCTGCACAGTTATTGAAAGGTCTCAGGAGGTCAATGTTTGTGTCCTTACTCAAGAGATAATCATGTCTTGAGTTCTGGCCAAGGGCCCTTTCAAAGATCATCTTAATGGGGATGTTTCCACTTGAAAGAAGTAAATGTAATTTAAAACAGGTTCGGACCATTATGGATTTATTGGCGGTAAAAGAAATTTTATTCTGAGACTAATCACAGGTGCGGTCATGATTTGCAAGGTACTACACTAGAGCAGACCATGCAGGACAGGACCACTCGGCTCCCCCTGGGACTTCCCTCTGGAGCAGAGGGGTTATATAGAAGATACTTTAAAAGAAATCAGACGGTGGAAGGCCTGTAAGGTCAAGGCATATGTATAGCTCCACATGTCTAGGGAGAGAGGGTACATGTGGCTCCATATATGCAGATTTTGAGTGGGGTTGGGAATCCTGAGAATAAATCAGAGCAGGACATGATCACCAGGGTTGTAGACCAGTCAGGCTTGGGTTTAGTTGGGCGAGTGGAAGGTTAGAGGGCATGAGGAATTATATCAGAGGCCTTGGCATGACTCACATAGGGCAAGCGTTAGGTATGGCTTGATCAGGTTCCATTTCTCTGAGATTCTCTCAGCCCTTCCTTCCTTCCTTCCGGCTTTGGCTTTATCTTCAGTCCTCCAGCCATGGCCCCAAGATGACCACAAGCCACAACCTGAGGATGTACCTCCTCACTTAGCAGTGGAGATCCAGAGTGGTCTGCATATTTCGTTGGCCCAAATGGGCTTGAGCCTCCCCTTGTCCCTCAGCCGAGACGGCCCTTCCCACTCCTGTCCACTTATGGAAACTCTCGCCATCACCAGAAGTAATTTCTCTTTCCTCTGTGTTCCCACAGCAAGTGTCTGCCTCAGCTATAATTACTCAGTACATTCTGCCCTCATTGCTTTCTTTTTTTTTTTTTTTTTTTTTTTAACGTTTATTATTTTTGGGACAGAGAGAGACAGAGCATGAACGGGGGAGGGGACAGAGAGAGAGGGAGACACAGAATCGGAAACAGGCTCCAGGCTCTGAGCCATCAGCCCAGAGCCTGACACGGGGCTCGAACTCACGGACCGCGAGATCGTGACCTGGCTGAAGTCGGACGCTTAACCGACTGCGCCACCCAGGCGCCCCTGCCCTCATTGCTTTCTCACTCAACCGATCGTCCGCTCTTGCAGGAGTCACTGGGTCTGTGTGCCTTCCTGCAATGAGCCTGGCAAAGTTCCTGACACGGAGACATTCTCAATATGTATTGGTTGAATAAAAGAATGAATGAATGAACGCACGAATGAGCAAAATAATGAGAACCAAGGTCCAGTCTCTAGGAAGGGGCAACTGGGATTCACTCACCATGCCGTCGCCAACTTGCCTTGAGAATTTCCTTTTTCCTCTTCCAGGTCACTGCAGGGAGCCTCCGCCCTGGGAACATGAAGATTCGAGGAGAATTTACCATTTTGTGGTGGGGGCAGGACAGTTCACTACCAGTGCATGCAGGGATTCAGGGCCCTGAAGAGGGGTCCTGCCAAGAGTGTCTGCAAAACGACCTGTGGGAATGGCAACGTGGACACAGCCCCGACTCCAGTGCATAAGCGAAAGGACGTGATGGCTGGTTCCAGGTACAGTGGCCCCTTCGTGGGTCCACCACCCTGCTTTCCCATCGGGCTGGCCAGGATGGGATTCCTGACCTACCAGCTGTCTAATCTTGGGCACAGCACTTCACCTCCCTGAGCCTCTGTTTCTGCTCATTCTAGAAAATAGACTAGATAAGTAAGGTCTCTGTCACCTAAGGTCTCCTGTACCCTGAGCAAGGATAAATGGCAGAAATGGAAGAGGAGGGAAGACCTTGCCAGTGTCCCAGAGCACCCCAGATGCCACCGCACTGGTGATAATGCAGCCCCTTCCTAGCTGACCCTGAACTTCAACTTCTAAGCTGCCAACGCTTCCTCCCGTTCAAAGGGCAGGTCCAGCCTGCCACCCACGAGTGTGTTCATTGTAAACTCGTTATTTGCACAGCACTCGCTGTTAGCAGGCCCCTCTCCTTCTGTAATCCCCACCTGTGCTTTGATAAAAGTGCAGGGAAGGGGCCTATTCAAGCACGCACATGTACACGCACACACATGCACATGCACACTCATTCACACAGGTGTACCACCCACCTAGGTTGAGGTCTGCTAGTTTCATTCCGAAAGCGTATTACTATTTTTACATGTAACCAACCGTACATGGTTACTTACGTGTAACCAACTGTAAGTGTCACAGGATTCTTAGCTCACCACCTGTCGGTTGGTAACCCTCCCCAGGAGTTTCCCTGGGTGAAATCTGAAACTGCCCCCATAAATGGAGCACAGGAGGGAGAGACCAAAGGAAGAGGCAGGCAAAGGCCACTGTTGGGAGGGTGGCAGTTGTCACAAGCAAAGGGAACCTACACAGGAGGCTTGTCCTGGGCAGGAGCGAGATGAAGGGATCTCCACACTCACTCACCAGATGTTAAAAGTTTTTGAACAGGCCTTCACTGGGTTCAGTCGCGTATACTGTGCAAGTGGTCTCAACCACATCACCATCTCAAGGCTTGCCCTTGGAGTAGCCTCTGGGAGCAGGAAAGGCAAGCGGAACCCACATCCCACTCACAGTGGAGGGGGTGAGGAGCCTCTGGGTGCCCAGGTCCAGCCCACGGGTCAGTTGGCGGTCATATCTCTTTGATGACATCCCGAACACCACCACTTGCCATACCCTGTGTCTTCCTCTTGGAACTCTTTGGGGATGCTGTGCTTTCTTCCCGCAGTGTGAGCCACTGGCCAGGGGTGTCTGTCACTTCCCGTGTAAAAGGACGACAAGGCAGGGCAGCGTCCTGGATAACTGGAACCACCCACAGGGAATGAGGACCCTGTTACAGAGAAAAGTTGTCCTTTTGTGCATTTCTATTTCATTTGGTGTTTCAGGGGTACTTGTAGTATGATGACTGGTTTCCAAGCCACAGATGGAAACCAGGGCTCAGTACGAAGTGTGAGAACAAGGAACTGCTCAGGGCTGCACGGAAGCCAGGATCAGGGCCAAATTCCCTGTTACCCAGCTTTGCCGGGACTGCTTACCCCCTTGCCTGTAACCCTGACAGAGAGCCACGCGGCACTGTGGCCCCAGACAACCTGCCGAGAATGGCACTATGATCTGATCTGGGGATCAGCTGATAGGGGCGGGGCAGGGTGTACGTGAGACCCCCCCCCCCCCCACCCCGCTCTCCACCTCCATCACCTCCTCTCTCCTCCAGATGACGAAGAGCCTCAAGCCAGCACTGATGCTGCTCCTGGGAGTGACACTTCCTGTCCCTCAATAACGGCAAGTACTACAGGTACGTCTAGAATTTCTGGGAGGGTAAAAGCTGGGCCCTGAAATTGTCATGCCAGAGACGGGGGGAGGCGGTTTTCCAGAGCAACCCCTCCAGTCCACGGCTCAGGGATCCACACCCGCATCCCGCCCCTCAAACGTGTCCAAAGCAAGTGTCAGGATGAGGACAGAACAGGCTGAGGGTGGTATCTCGGGGCAGAAGGGTGAAACCCTTGTCTTTCACACCCCTTCCACCAGCCTCTGGGGTTCCCGCTCACTGAGAAAATCCTGACACTCCCCAGCTTGTGCCGTCTGATCATCAGCACAAACTGAACACTTCCTCCTCTCCCTTCTGCACAGATTTCCAGAGACATACGGAAGTGGCTATGACCACGGAGTCATTCGTATTCACAACCGAGTATCAGATAGCAGGTGGGTAGGGGGTCCCTTCTGCTGTTGACAAAACATACCCCAAACAGAGACTGTGGGATATGTCGCTTGGTTGGTCTGGTGGGTTTGGTTGGTTAGTTTAAAATGACCCCCTCCTTACACTGTATAGTAGTTATACGGGTAGAAGACTAATCCAGATATTAACAACATAAACTCGCGGTAATCAGTTAGAGTAAGCTGGGTGTGAAGTCCCAACCAGCCCCCAGAAGTTCCTCCTGAATAGATCCTAAATGATAAATATACTGTGGCCTGGGAGGGGGGGGGGGAAGGAGGGGGGGGAGGTGAGGGAGGTGAGGGGAAGAGATGCGGTATAAGCATGCAAAGAGACCAAAAAAAAACCCCAAACCTTCCATAAACAGTACAATTGTTTCCTGGTAGGAGAGAAAAACAGGCTTTGAAGGAGGAAAAAAAACACCCAAGCTCATAGAAACAGAGAGCTGAGTTGGTGGTTGCAGGGACTGGGGCGAGGGTAGGGGTGAGGGAAACGGGGAGATGTTGGTCAAGGAGCACAATTTTCCATTAGAAGATGAGTAAGTTCTGGGGATCTAACATACAGCATGGTGATTATGGTTAACAATACTGTGTCATATACTTGAATTTGCTAAAAGAGTAAATCTTAAGTGTTCTCACCACAAAAAAGAAAACAGTAGTTATGAGGCATGGTGCAGGTGGTAGTTACTACTAAGGTGGTAATCATTTTGTAATATGGACTCACATCAGATCCATACTTTGTACACCTTAAATGTACACAGGTTACATGCCTGGTCTATACCAATAGAGCTTGGAGGAGAAAAGAAAACTAGACTGTGTCAGGCACATCTAAGATGATGGTTTGATGGGTAGGCAGATAGGTAGATAGATAGGTAGATAGATAGGTAGATAGATACGTAGGTAGATAGGTAGGTAGGTGGATAGGTAGGTGGATGGATAGATAACTAGATAGGTAGATAGAGTAGATAGATAGATAGATAGATAGATAGATAAGCAGGAAGGAAGGAAGGAAGGAAGGAAGGAAGGAAGGAAGGAAGGAAGGAAGGAAGGAAGGAAGGAAGGAAGGGAGGAAGGAAAGCAGCATTTGGGAATATGATACTTTCAAGAGATGCTTATGTGTTTATCATTTATCCTTGTATTTTGACGTTTCTTTCAACCATGGCAGCCCTCACTCGTGGCCTCCTTAACTGAGGCCTCTGAAGCTTTCTGAAGACAGTGCCTGTCCCTTCACTCCCCCCAGAAAGAACCAAGCCCCTGGAAGCAAGTCTCCACGCCCTTTCCCGGCTTCCCACTGCCCCCGTCCCGGTCCCTGAGCCTCCCAGGATCCCAGGTCCCCCGGGAGCTGCATTCTGACCGGGGAAGGCTCTCCTCGTCGGGGGAGGGGGGCGCCTCAGAATGCTCTGCGCCCTCGCCCAGCGCCTTTGCTGAACTGCTTCTCTGTTGACAGTGGCCGGCTGCGTCCTCCTGCTGATCAGTATCGTCCTTCTGAGCGGGCTCACCTGGCAGCGGAGATGGTGAGTCCCGCACTGTCACGAAGCCCCTGTCCCGGCTAGGGGGTGAAGCCGGTGCGGGCAGCGTGCGTGGGCAGAGATCCCCTCGCCCCCCAGCCCACCCCATTCTCCTACTGGCCAGCAGCAGCCGGGGGAGGGGGCAGCAGAGAGAGACCCGACCAGCACACATCCCCACAGAATCGATCTCCAAGAACGAAAGCGAGGACACGGGAAAGGAAAGGGCACTGGCACGGGCTGAGCGCCTACCGTGTGCCGGGCTTCCCGCTTCTCTAATGAATGTTCCCACGACCCACCCCTCAGAACCTTCCAAAGAGCTACAGGCCAACCCATCAGGGAACACGAGCAGGGTTGCGCGGCAAAGGCCAAAACCGCAACCTGAGCGTAGAGCCCCAGACACCTTCTGCCCCCATCACTGGGCTACAAGGAGACCCAGTGGGCACATCCACCTGAGCTCTCCTCTCTGCGCGCCCCCTCTGCCTGGGGCCAGATGCTCACACCACAGCCCCCCTCCACTGGGATGCCACCATGTGTGGCCTTAATTTTCAAACCGTGGCTGCAGGTTAGAACAACCAGGAGAGATGTTTTTTAGACACCAATGCTTGGTCTCCACCCGGAAGCTCTAAGAGGGGGCCAAGATATTAGTACTTTTCTTTTTTTTTTTTTTCCAGTTGAGATAAAACACATCATTGTAACCATTTTAAAGTGCACAATTCAGCGGTTTTTAGCAATGCTGTGTATATACCACTATCTCATTACACATTAGACATTTCCGTCACCCCAAAGAGAAACCCTGTACCGCACAATTCCCCATTTCCCCGGTGCCCTGGAAACCACAAACCTACTTTTCAGCTCTGTAGATTTGCCTGAGATACTGCTTCTGTTTTAAAGCTCCTCAGATCCAATGAATACATATGCATCCAGTTTTTTTTTACTGTTTATTTATTTATTTTGAGAGAGAGAGAGAGGGAGAGGGCACAAGCTGGGAAGGGGCAAAGGGAGAGAGAGAATCTCCAGCAGGCTCCACACTGTCAGTGCAAAGTCTGATGCAGGGCTCGATCCCACAACCTTGGGGTCATGACCTGAGCCGAAATCAAGATACGGACGCTTACCGAGCTGAGCCACCCCGGCACCCCTGATCCAGTTTTGACAACTCTGTGCTAGGCCAGTGGTTCTCAAACTTGAGTGCACTTGTTAATCAGAATCTCCTGAAGGGTGGGGCACCTGGGTGGCTCAGTCGGTTAGGGGTCCGACTTCAGATCAGGTCTCGATCTCACGGTTCGTGAGCCCCGTGTCGGTCTCTGTGCTGACAGCTCGGAGCCTGGAACCTGCTTCGGATCCTGTGTCCCCCTCTCTCTGCCCCTCCCCCACTCACGCTCTGTCTCTCAACAATAAGTAAACATAAAAAAAAAAACCATTAGAAAAAAAACAAGAATCTCCCGGACGGCTTATTAAAACATGGGCTAGCTGGGGCGCCTGGGTGGCGCAGTCGGTTAAGCGTCCGACTTCAGCTCAGGTCACGATCTCGCGGTCCGGGAGTTCGAGCCCCGAGTCAGGCTCTGGGCTGATGGCTCAGAGCCTGGAGCCTGTTTCTGATTCTGTGTCTCCCTCTCTCTCTGCCCCTCCCCCGTTCATGCTGTGTCTCTCTCTGTCCCAAAAATAAATAAACGTTGAAAAAAAACAATTAAAAAAAAAACAAAAAAAAAACATGGGCTAGCAGGCCCCGCCCCCCAGAGTTTCTGATTCAGCAGGTCTGAAGTGGGGCCTGAAAACTGACATTTCTAAAAAAATTCCCAGGCAAGACTGACGCTTCTTTTCCAGGCACCAAACCTGGAGAACCACTGCATAGACAGACACTATCAAGCATCAAGAGAGCGAATTCATTCCACACACAAACAAAAAGGCCCGTTTCTCCCTCGCTTTCGATAGTGGAGTGTTAGACCTACTATGTTACTCTCCTGACTATTTAGGGCATCCCTAAAGCACCACCCCCCAAGGGTGCACTCTAACCAACCTTGATATAAATTCCCCAGCAAGACCCTAAGACACAGATTCACCCCCCCAAAACCCAGAGCTCTTAGATCTCATAGAGTCCCAGGCAGAGAAAGGCCAGCAGATTTCGTTTGCTGTCATATTGGTCATCAGACCCACAATATACTCCCAATTGTCCTCGTGTGAATTAAAAAAGTGCAAATTACTGGGATGCAGAGGGCAAGCCCCCTCGGGTTATTATATTGGGAGTTGCTCATATACCTGGCTGTCGACCAGCTTCTCTATGATGTTAGCTGATTCCTAAGGCGTTCTTTTAGGATCGTGTGGCATGAAGCATGTCAAGTACCCAGTACACTGTAGGAACTCGACATGTGGTAGATCCTTGCCTTCCCTGGCTGATAAGACTTAAAACCCAGCAAGGAACTTTTCATTTAGGAGCTTAGGTATTAAAAGCCTTCAGACACAAAGTGATGACGCTATTTGGGAATGGTAAAGGTTTGGAATTTACGTTGTAAAATAACAAACAGCCTGAATCTATATGAATTTCCACAAGCTCTCCCAGAATTAGTCTTCCAGGAGACTCAAACTCATTCCTCAAACTGAGCCTTCTGCCAGAGAGCTAGTGCAAAAAAAAAAAAAAAAAAAAAAAAAAAAAAATCCCTCCTAGACTCTAATTTCATCTGATGGTGCCCTCTTGTGGCCACAAGAAATCCTACATTTGACTATTTTTACTTTTCTGGATTAATTACTAGGAGCCAGTGATAAGATCTGGCTTACACTGGCTCCTGACAGCCAGAAGCTACATTTTCAGGAATTCTGTGAACTGTCTTTAAACAGAGCCATTATAAAAAAGTAAGTACATAGACATAACTGAATAAGTTATATTAAAAACGAAGTTAATAAGTACTCTAAATTAACCACTTTCTAATTATTCTACGAGTTGGTTTGTTCTCAGAGTTATTTACACCTATCGTGTCTGTATCGAGGAATTATGCAACAAGATGGTGTGTTACCGCACCTCTCTTCCCAACCCCGTATTCAGTTATGTCACGTTGGTAGCTCGAAACAGGGCGTGGTGGGACTATTTACACCATGGAAATAGGCCAACTTTTCCAGAGAGCTGGCTGTTAATCATTCACCAGCACCCCATGCCCACATCCTTGCTCCATGGGAGCTGTGAGCGAGGTAGGAACTAGTCAGATGTTCCTGTGGACTAAGTAAGGGCTGGTGAAAGTCTAGGACTGTACCGTCCTATACAGTAGCCACCAGCCATACGTGGATATTTAAGTTTAGACTCAAATAGATTAAATATAATTAAAATTCAGTTCATCAGTTACACTAGCCACATGGCAAGTGTTTAATAGTGCTTACTGTGGCTACTCTATTGGATAATACAGATGCAAAACATAGAAACTAGGAGTTTTCAGTTCATGAGACTCACTTAGCACAGTTACTATTATTATCCCTTTTCTGCACCTATTGTCCTCCATATAGTTCAAAAAATAATTATAGAATATCTCATATATAGATGTTGGTGAAAGGGCATAAACTTGCAATTAGAAGATGAGTAAGTTCTGGGGATCAAGCGCACAGCATAGAGATTACAGTCAACAATATTATATACTTCAAAGCTGCTAAGAGACTAGATCTTAGATGTTCTCACTGCAGAAAAGGAATGATAATTATGTGACATGATGGAGGCGTCTGCTAACTATGGTGGTAATCATGTTGCAATATATAAATACGACATATTAAAATATACAAACATGTTGTACACTCTAAACTTACACAATGTTACATGTCAATCCTATCTCAATTAGAAAAAAAAAAAAAAAACTATTACAAGAATATCCGCCCTGTGCCAAGCACTTCCTCGGGGCCCAAAGGTGAATACAAGTGGCCCCCACTCTAAGGAGCTTACAGACTAGTAGAGGAGAAGAGGGGGGAAAATACAGATTTCAAATACAATTTCTTTTTTTTTTAATTTTTTAATGTTTATTTATTTTTGACAGAGAGAGACAGACAGACAGACAGAGAGAGAGTGTGAGTGCAGTAGGGGCAGAGAGAGAGAGGGAGACACAGAACCCGAAGCAGGCTCCAGGCTCTGAGCTGTCAGCACAGAGCCTGACTCGGGGCTTCGAACTCACAGACTGTGAGATCATGAACTGAGCCAAAGTCAGATGCTCAACAGACTGAGCCACCCAGGCGCCCCTCAAATACATTTTCTTAAAGCCCAAGAGTGGATGTTATAGGAACAAAGAGAAAGGACACTTAACCCTACATGGGGGTGCCAGCAAGGTTTTTAGAGTTGATGGTGCCTATGGCCAGATGAAGAAAGGCAGGAGATGGATACCAGGCAGGGGGAGCGTGGGGACAGGTAAGGCGAGGTGAAAGGGCATGACGACGTCCAGGAGAAGTCGAGCAGTTCTGAACACCAGGATGCGAGGCGTGTGGTGCTGTTACAGATGGACAGTGACCATGTTGTGGAAGATTGGGTCAGACTGAGGGGCTCGGACCCTATCCTGGGGCCAACAGAGAGCCACGGCAGCTTTACCTATGGGGAAAATGGTAGCACTGGCCCTTTGAACAGTCTGTCTACAAGATAGGCTAGATTTAAGGGACCAAGTAATCACGGTGGCAGCTTGATTATGTTATGATGGGATAAATCCACACGAGAGACAATGTGAACATGAGCTAGGTCAGTGGGCACCTGTTAAAAAGGAGGAAAAGAATCAAGAGATATATAAGGGGGTCAAATTATCAGGATTTTCCAGGTGGCTGGAAATGAGGGTTAAGGAAGACAGATGGCCCAGGGATGACCCCAGGTTTTTGAGTGTGACAATGGGACCCTTAGCCACTATACACCAGGACGAAATACAAAGAGCAGGACACCCCTTGGGGGTCAGCAGCAAAGCAGACCCCATCCTGGAGTCCATTCCCTGAGACCCACTCAGCCTCAGCACCTGTAACTGCCCAGCTGTGGCTGACAAGGGAATGGAAGGGTTCCCCTGGGCTGTTTCTCAGATCTGCTCACCGAACAATGATGGAACTACCATGCTGTAAGGACCATGGGGCAGCCGGTTTGGGCTTCCAGAGGCATGGAGAGGCCTTGAGGTCAGAGTTCAGGATCTGAAATGTGGGAAGGTAACAGGATCTGGGGGTGGAACTTTAAGTTAGCAGGTCAACGGGGGCTTATGTTGAATGCTCTACCCATGTCGGCTTAGGGTGGGGATCACATTTTTCTTGGTGCAGTATTATACCTATGACTGTGACATAGCTATATCGCCACAGGAGGAAGAGTAGAAGAACAATCTAGAAAACCAGGAGTGCTAAGAAGCTAAGAACACCTCACAGAAATCGCGGAGCACAAGCAGAATCAAAGAAGTTGAACACTCACCCAAGACGCATCTCCTGTGAGATCTCCTGGGCTTTGGAAAACTCGGAAGCCACATGCCAGAGCCCCAGGCGCCTGCAACCTCATTACAAAGCCAGCTCTCTAGTGCCAATGAGTGAACTCGACCTGCTTCTGGGCAGCAATTCTAAGGTCATTGGAGGAATAGGGAGGGACAACCAGAACTCTAGGTCTTATTTTCATGTCTACATGTTCATTGAAGCTTGAGCACCAGGGAACTCTCTCCATACCATATACAGGTTAAAGAAAAGTAGCTTCATGTTCATTTCATCCATACTTCCCAGTTTAGAAATCCCAAGGAAAACCCTAGCATAGAATATAAATACACACACACACACATGCACACACACGCGCGCACACACACACACACACACACACACTCCTTACCCCATGTAATTGGACTCTCCATTGATTGATGCAGATCCCTGTCCCAGCTTCTGGGTGATTAGCCCATTCTCCTGGCCACATTCCATAATGAACACCTTCCAAGAACTCTGAACCGGTAACTCTGAATCTTTTTGTCCTTAGCTCTGTTCTCTAAGCTAGCCTCCTTCCACTGAACCTTCTTCAATTCTGAATTTCTTTTTTTTTTTTTTTTAATTTTTTTTTTTTAATTTTTTTTTCAACGTTTATTTATTTTTGGGACAGAGAGAGACAGAGCATGAACGGGGGAGGGGCAGAGAGAGAGGGAGACACAGAATCGGAAACAGGCTCCAGGCTCTGAGCCGTCAGCACAGAGCCCGACGCGGGGCTCGAACTCACGGACCGCGAGATCGTGACCTGGCTGAAGTCGGACGCTTAACCGACTGCGCCACCCAGGCGCCCCTTCAATTCTGAATTTCTAAACAGAAGCCATGGCATAGTAATCTTTGGGTAACACCAACAGAGGGCAACCGAGCCCTTGGGATCACGGAGCTTCTGTATTTAAAAGGATTTTACTGGAGGTGTGCTGGAAAAGAAGGGTGATCTAAGTCCCAGGTGATGAACTGTATCCATGACAAAGCTCTACCTGAATATTACTAACACGCCCCTTTAAGATTTAGTTTCTGTGGGATTGTTATAAATGATTCTCTGAATTTGGTCTGCATGAATGTGATGTTTAGAGACAGATGCATAATGTGTGAATGTCTACATTTCCAAATCAGTGTCATAAAAACACTGACAAGGGCTTAAAACATCCAATGTTTATGGGCGGAAGGAAAGAAGAAGGAAGTGCAAAGCAGGGAGGGAGATCATGCTGACAGAGTGTAACGTGGGAAAGGTCACCCCAGTTGTCCTCAAACTGTTAGCAAATCAGTTAGCACATCAGAACCACCTGGAGGCCCTGTTGGACCACAGAAGGCCCATGTCGGGTTTCTGAGGAGCAGGTCTGGAGCGGGGCCCAAAGATGTCCTCTTCTGACAAGTTCCAGGTGCTGCTGCTGGTCTGGGGACCTCACTTTGAGAACCACCGGGTTATAAATCTCCATGCCCACCCACTCTCAAAAATCACATGATCAAGGAGATTAATGAAAGGTTCAAAAAGCACCCAGTTTTCATTTCCGAAAGGCCAAAAAGTGTTATTTAAAAATGTGGGCAGGCATCAGCAAATCCATAGCCAGATTACAGAACCATTTTCTGCCCTTTCTATGACTAACAAAAACGATCCAGATTTCAGTGTCCACATCCTCCCTTCCCCCAAGTACATGTTTTCTGAGTTGAGAGAAATCCCAGGCCAGAAAAAAAACAAAACTTTTTTTAGTGTTATTTATCTTGAGTAAAATTGAATTATCATTACTCATTTTGGGGAGGGAGATCTAGGAGATCAATTTTTTTTTATAATAATTAACATGTGATTTACCTTTTCCATGCTCATTCTCTTATAAGTGTATGGTGGAGTTTTCCAGAAACTACATGATACGTGATGATGTCATTGCTCTGATGTTGACATATAATGAACTTATTACTATTGTTTATAAGAGAACTAATAAATAATATTTTTTAAATTTAATTGTTTTAGTGTCTAAATATGGTATCGCTAGCTATAATGACATGGATTAAAGCTCTTTGGGCCTCAATGTTTTTTAATAACATACAAAGGCCCTGACAAATAGTTAGCAAGTGCATCATCATTGGTCATTCCATTAAGGCAAATCAAAACCACACTGAGATACCACATCATGCCCACTAAGATGACTTTAAGCAAAAAGAATAACAAATGTCGACAAGGATGTGGAGAAATAGGAATCCTCATACTTGGCTGGCAGAAATGTCAAATGGTGCAGCCACTGTGGAAAGCAGATTGGTAGTTCCTCAACACTTTTTATTTTATTTTATTTTTTATTTTTTAAAATTTACTTCCAAATTAGTTAGGTAGTTCAAAACTTTTAACGTACGGCTACCACATGACCCGGCAATTCCACTCCTGGGCGGATACCCACAAGAGATGAAAAGCTATGTCCACACAGAAATTTGTACATGACTATTTATAACAGCATGATAACCAAATAGCCAAGAGGTGGAAACAACCCAAGTGCCCATGAATAATAAATGGATAAGCAAACCGTGGTCTATCCATACACTGCAATGTTACTCAGCCATAAAAAAGAATAAAGTATTGATACATGGTACAGTGTGGGTGAGCTTCAGAAACATTATGATAAGGGGCGCCTAGGTGGCTGAGTCAGTTGAGCATCCGACTCTTGATTTCGGCTCAGGTCATGATCTCATGGTTCGTGGGATCAAGTCCTGCATTGGGCTTTGCTCTGACAGTGTGGAGCCTACTTGAGATTCTCTCTCTCCCTCCCTCTCTCTTGGCCCCTCCCCCGCTCACGCTGTCTCTTTCTCTCTCAAAATAAATAAAATAAACTTTAACAACAAAAAAAGAAACATTATGTTAAGTGAAAGATGCCTGATACAAAAGGTCACATGTTGTATGATTCCTTTTATATAATATATCCAGACCAAGTAGGCAGATCCAGGGAGACAAAAAGTAAGTTAGTAGTTAACTGTGGCTGGGGAGAGTGATTATCTAATGTTTTACTCAACAATCTGTGAATACGCTAAGTGCCACTGAAGGGTACACTTTTTATGATTATGTGAATTTCATTCGCCTCAATTAAAAGAAACAAAAAAAGAGATCCTGCGACCAGAATATTTGCTCATCGCTGGTTCCATCCATGATCCCCCAAGAACAGTTCTCAGCTCACAGTAGAGGACCAGGGTCTACCTGAAGTTTTTATGGTGGTTTACTTTCTAATATTCTATTAAGTGAGTTATTTACAAGACCCTGAATTTTTTAAACTAAAATTAATATATTACTAAAGTTTCCTGAAGACTCTCAGTATTCTATTGAAAATGTGAAATTTGCATTGCTTCCAGGAAGAATGCTGTTACTGATAAATTACTAGGACCATCTTGGGTTGGTTTTAGTTTTTGATTGGCATTCTTTCAGCTAAATTATAAATTATTGTCAGTACTTTTCATATAAGGGATGTGTCTGATGGCCCCCCAAATGTGCTCATCATAATCAGTGTAACTTGTGGTGGGTTTTCTGACTTAAGACCGTGTACAGTGATAGATCTTTGCATCAGTTGTGTTGTTGGCTTATAATTTTCAAGTAACCAGGTTTTAAAGCACAAATGTGTTCTTTTTTAGCTGGGGGGGGGAGGGGTGGAGAGCACAAGTTGGGGAGGGGCAGAGAGAGAGGGAGACAGAGAATCCTAAGCAGACTCCAGGCTGTCAGCACAGAACCAAAAGCAGGGCTCAGACTCACAAACCATGAGATCATGACCTGAGTCGAAATCAAAAGTCAGACGTTTAACCAACCGAGCCACCCAGGCACCCCTGAAACACAGATGTGTTCTTATTTAAAAGTAATCATTATGGCTCCCAGTTTCCAGTCTGACATAGAAGGAACTCGGAAGCCATCACTCCCCTCCTTCCAAAGAGCAAGTCCTGAACAAAGTGAAAATTGGCAACTCTTCTTAGATCCATCAGACAGTTGAAATCTGGCCAAACCTCTACCCGCAAATTGAACAGAGAGGCGGGAACAGTGAATCACAGTGTACCAGGAGCAGACACTGGGCTAGTGCCAAACTGACGGACTGTTGGAGGACCAGTGCAGACAAGTCCTTGGAGCCCTGCCTGGACTTCCATAAGTTTTACCTCCAGAAGACATCCAAGGTTCTCAGGGTGAAGATCAGAGAAAAGCTCCCTCACGCTTTTGGCAGGAGAAGGAAGAAAGGAACCATTTTGAAATACCTTACCAAGGCCTGTCCTCAGGAGAAACTATTCTCCCAACTTTCTTGGGTTTTACTAGAACCTAACCAACCGGAGGGAACGGAAATACCCAACCCTGACCTGCTCTAGCCTTCCACATGGGAAAGGAAATTATGCAGCTCCAGCCCATCTGAGGGGGGCAAGAAAAGAAGCAAAGGGCTTCTCTGGTCTGAGTGGTTCAAGTGGGGCCTCACATTGGCACTGTGGCCAGAGGACGTAAGATGGTCCTTATTTCCCTAGCCTGAGCCATGTACCCTACCTCTAGAACCAAGAGGAGAATCAACAGCCCTCATGAGTTGCCTGGAGTGAACAGAAGAGTAAGACCTGAGTGAAAAGTAGGTCATTACCAAGAGAAGGGAGAATGGATGTTGACCCTTTTCTTTGTGACTTTGCTCACAGCAAGTATTATTCTATTGAAGAATATCCTCAACGGTCACATCAGCCGTACCATTAGGAAGCTTCAGAAGAGCCAGGTCAAAACTCAGTCATGGGAATGGGAGGAAAAGTGTGGACAACGGATTTGCGGCACTGGCACACAGGAATTTTTAAGGGCGTAGAAAGATGTCTTTGACGTTCTTCCATTGACAATGTGCTAGGTTGTCCAGAAGAAACTGACACTCGCTATCTGAGCTGTGGCAGTAAGGTCTGGAACGAACTGCACTGGGGGGGGGGGGGGCGTTGAGCTGGCGTGGGGGGAGGTCACTGAGAAGAGAGGAAGCCAGTTGACTTGCAAGTTGGACCCGAGTGATTGGAGGCTCCTCAGCCCCTCCTCTGTCCTTGGAATGTGGATTCCACTTGCCTTTCTGCCTCTGGGAAGCTGCTCCAAGGACACAGCCTTGAGACTGTGATGTGGTGTTGAAAACATCTGCACCTACTTAAGGCTCCTTTATAAACTCTTAAGATGTGGTGGGTGTGTGTGGAGATCCACCTGTCTTGCTGCCGTCCCAGCCAAGTCTCATATGTAAATTCTCTTGCTTATTCAAACTCCCACCTGCCAGCCTGGACCGGGCTGCCTTTTTCTTTCCAGTCTCTTCCTGCCCTCCGCCAGCCTGGAGGCGGGATTCACATTTCACTGGAGAAGCATCAGAAGAGGCTGCAAACCAGCAACAGGTGAGCCAGCCAGGAAATGGGGGAAATGGGTCATGGGAATGAGACATCGCAGGAAAATCCTGGGTTGGTCAGTGAGCTCCACGTGAGTCGGGTGCTTGTGGACTGCCACTCGAGGCTGGGGTGCCCTGAAAACACCGGCTGCTTTCAGGGGCTTGCTTGACAAACCGCACACAGTGCACTGGGTGGAGACTAGATGTGCAAGGCTGTGCAGTGAGCTGGCCTCTGCCGCGGACAGTTCTGCTGGCCACCAGTGCCCACCTCGAGTCAGAAAGCGAGAACAATCAGGGAAGGATGTGCGGGTGCCCACGAGCCTACTGGCTTCGGGGTGAGCAGACAAGGTGGGAGAGCAGGATAATAGCGCCCTTTTACAAAGCTAGGAGGGCTCCAGATGCTTTGGATTAAGATCGGGACACTTGTTGACAGAGCCTGAGTAGGATGCTGAGAGATGAAATCCGGGAGAAAGGGATAAGAGTGAAGAGAAGGATGCTATGGTAATTGATGAGAAAATGGATAAAATGCCCCAAGCCGTCTGACCCCTAATATGAAAGAAAATTATTTTTAAATTGCAATGACCCCAAAACACCCAGGGGAAAATTTACATTCTTTCTCTGTCCCCTAAAGTTGTAAGTCTTGTCCTGTCTTTGAAATGTGAACACCCCAAGAGGTAACCAAAACATTGCTCACCGAGACTGAAGAAAAGAAAGGGGGGCGTTAAGTTTATTTATTTATTTTGAGAGAGAGAAAGAGCACACAATCAGGGGAGGGGAAGAGAGAGGGAGAGAGAGAATCCCAAGCAGACTGTGCGCTCAGCGCAGAGCCCAGTGTGGGGCTCGACGAAGGGCTTGAACTCAGGAGCTACGCAATCACCACCTGAGCTGAAATCAAGAATTGGCTGCTTCACCGACTGAGCCACCCAGGTGCCCCAAGGGAGAGGGAGGCTTTTTCAAAATGCAGATTACTGTAGGAATTCCCAGAATCCAGTGCACACCCTCCAAAAGGTCACAGATATCAGTAAAAGGCTTTAGCTGTGGAATTGGGTACCCGGTTATTGGCTAGAGATTGGGAATGAAAGCACTGATATAGAAAGTTGGAGGTCTGTGGAAAAGAAATATCAAAAAAGAAGTTTTATATGTAGTCGAGCTATGATTAGCTGAGCTATGAATAAAATAGACTTACATAAGCTAAAAAGAAAACAGAGTTATACTATCAAAAGTACACTGGTACAAAATTAGAAAAACAAAATTTCTTTCTGTTGAAGGGATAAAGTTTTCTTTGATTATTGGCTTGCTTTTCTTAAGAAATTGTAAACAAAGGATTTTCTTTACCTTTGATGTAACCTACCCGGGAAACAAAGGCTCCGTGTTTTGTCTTTATCAGGTCTTTGATTACTTAAGAAACTAAGTCTTCTCTGTTGGAAAAGCCAAGTTGTTTACAACTATGTCACTTCTGATTATATGTTCAATTTCATGAGAAGCTCTGTCAAAGAGGAAGTGATACTAAACTTTCTTTAGGGTATATTTGTATGAAATTCCCCGAACTCTGATAGGTCCCAGTATAACCATGATCTATAACCATTTATAACCTAGGACAGCCAGGTCTAGAACCATGGCCATTTGTACGTCTTTTGTCATTTGCAGACACTTACTGTTTTATCTGATGCTTTGGCAAAAAGCATTCTTGCAAAGCATTCCTGACAGGTTTCTAATAACTAAGATCGATTTGCCTTCATGTGGGAGATATAATAACAAACCTTCCCAGCAGTCCCTCAAGGCTACCTGCACAGCCCATCCATATGCATGGGGTAGTACTGGGGTGCCTGTTCCTATTCTCCCCACATCAGTGAAATGGGCCCATTACATGGATGATATAACGTTACCATGTGAAGACTTGCCTCTGATGCAGGACATCCTGCAGGCTTTGCTGGAGCATCTCTGAGACAGAGGATGAGCATTGAACCCACAGAAAATTCAAGGCCCATTCACTGTAGTAAGGTGTTGGGTGTCATCTGGCCAGGTAAAACACCTGTTGTCCCAAAAGCTGGGATTAATAAGGTGCAAGCTTACCTGGCCTCTGGGAACATGAGAGAGGTGCAGGCTGTCCTAGGGATTTGGGGGGGGGGGGGGTAGTGGACTTTGCTTCCCCACCAGGCACAGTGTTCCTGTCCCTTACGCTGCCTGGCAAAGAGAGGGCACATGTGGGACATGGGATCAGAGTAGCAAGCCACCTTGAGAGGGCAAAACTAGTAAAACAGATTAAAGCTGTGGGCAGCTCCTGAGCAGGGCTGCTGTGTGAGTTAGATGCGTCTGTGACTCTGAAGATATGGTCAGGCACTGTGGCAGAGACAGGAGATTGTGCCCCTGGGACTTGAGTCCCACCTCTGGAAGGGGACAGAAACCTGAGCTGCCCCCACAGAACAGGAGCTCCCCTCTCACACGGCAGCCAGTGCAGCGGCCAGGGAGCCGAGCTCAGAGCGGTCTGGCTGGTGGTCACCCATGAACCCCGGCCCATTGCACCCACGGCCCGTTGCACTGACAGCTGGGTGGGCTGCTCTAAAGGGACTGACCCTATGACTTGGACAGTGGAAAGCAGAGGGGTGGGTGATGGTGAATAAACCCTTGTGGGGCCAGGATGTATATGGAAAGACATCTGGGTCCATCTGCAAGAGTCTAAGGCATCTTGACTGTTTTTCATGTCCGAGTTCATAACAGACACGCCCTGGCAATCAGGAAGCTGATGCCTTAGCTCAGGTATGAGCCCTAGCTACTGACTTGGGTGCACACTAAGAGTGGCCACTGCAATGCCCAGGTAATATAACCTATCGCCAGAAATTTCAAAATGCCCTCAAAGTATAGTGTCTTGCTTACTGTAGTAACAGCATGTCCTGTATGTTCTAAACGATGCCCAAGGCAACACCAAAAGAATCTGGGTCCAACTTCTGGGGGAGATGGCAGAGTAGGAGGATCCTGGGCTCACCTCATCCCACGGATACACCTAGATAGCACCCACGTCAGTGTAAATCACCCCGAAAACACCCCAAAGACTAGCACAACAAACTGCCCACAGCTAAATGCGGAGAAGAGTCCGCATTGAAGAGGGTAGGAAGGGCAGACACGAGGTCAGGAGCCAACCAGACCCACAGGACTGTCTGCAGGAGTCAGGAATGCTGTGGGTGCAGACAGGGGAGAGGAGCAGACCCCACAACAGGCACCCCAGACCTGAGGCACCCGCACTGGGGAGACAAATCCCCATAAAATTAGGCTCTGGAAACCAGAGGAGCCTAACTTCATGAATTCTTACAATCAGTGGGACTTAACATGTAGAACTTTAAAAATCTGCAGGCTCAGCTCTGGAAGAGCCAGAGGGTGATAGGAAACTGAGTGCCTGCCCTTAAAGAGACAGCACAACAAATACCCCTGCTAAGATACAGCATAGAAGCAGCAGTTTGAAAAACATATGGGAAGGAGATGTATTTACTAAAGAGGCAGGGATCTTTGGAAGACTTCTCCAAGAATAAAAGAGCTAGGCGCCTGGGTGGCTCAGTCAGTTAAGCATCCGACCTGGGCTCAGGTTATGATCTTGCAGTTTGTGAGTTCGAGCCCGGTGTCGGGCTCTGTGCTGACAGCTCGGAGCCTGGAGCCTGCTTCGGGTTCTGCGTCTCCCTCTCTCTGCCCCTCCCCCACTCACATTCTGTCTCTCTCTCAAAAATAAAAACAAACATTAAAACAAAAAAGAAGGAAAAATAGCTGGAGGGTACCATTTCCACCCCACCCCCACTAACCTAGATACAGGGACACCTGTGGGAAATAGCACAGCCCAAACACTCTCCACTCAGCTTGCCAAAGGCTTGCCCCACCCCCACATCCTTTTGCAGACCTGCCCCCTGCATCCCAGCCTGGGCAGCATTTTCCTGTGCTGCAGCCCCCCCGCCTACAGCAGACTAGATCTGTGATGACCTTGCTGGCACCACATGCCCCACACCTGTGTTTTTCTGTGGATCCACCCCCCCCCCCCAACAACACGCTTTTTGCATGAGTCCATCCAAAGCGGCACCACAGGCCTATAGTGTGCAAGCAGGCCAGACAGGACCCAGCACCGCTCCAAGGTGCTCCCTGCCCAAGGGAGAGGGGAAGACAACCATGCCCACCAACTCAACTGCAGCCCCAGCAGTGGACTCCGGGAAGACCTCTGGTCTGACTACAAGCCCACCCACCAATGAAAGCTTCTCGGGACGACAGGGGGAGAACCCCTGCAGCTCTGGGCTACCACGGCTCTGGCAAATGATGGCCTGACTAAGCTCAAGTCCAAGGTGGCCCCAGACTGGCCCACCAACAACACAGGGACCAAACCCTGCCCACAAAATGGCAGGGAGCCACTGCAGACAACGGGACTGAAGGCAAACGTGGCTCAGCCACAACAGCAGGACACGGACGACACACGTGGGAGACAGCCCTGAAGTTCCAGCTTCTGGGGCACAGGGGACACTGCACTGCAGGGCATTAAAGGACCTCTTCTTCATAAGGACACTACTTTCAAGAGCACTATATGTAGCTGACTTTCTAACACATAGACACAGGTATAGAGGGTTATACAAAATAAGCAGATAGGAAAATATGTCCCAAATGAAAGAACAGGACAAAGTCACAGCAAGAGAGCTGAAGGAAACACAGATGAGCGATATGTTTGATAAAGAATTTAAAGTAATTGATGGGGTTTTGGAGTGGTGGGGGGAGCGGTGGTTCGGAGCCAACAGCAAAGGAAGAATTCTTGACGATGTCTTTGGTGCAAAAAAAGGTGATTTTATTAAAGCACAGGGACAGGACTAATGGTCAGAAAGAGCTGCACTGGAGTTGTGAGGAGTGAGTGGTTATCTACTATGGAGTTGGGGAGGTAAAGTCAAGAGGAAGTTTCTTAAAGGGTTTTCCATATGCTAAAGACTCACAGATTACTGGAGCCCTAGCTATTGTCAAGGTTGTTTTTCCTTCAAGCAAAGCATTAACATTAAGACAGTAGGGAGTTCCTGGAAATTAGGCTATTGATAAGATATTTATAAACTGATGGAGATTATCAGTTTAATCATTTGTTTTCTGTCCTTTCCTTTGTTCTTGGGCAACCTCCACAGAGCCTGAGGAATATCGCACCTGGGGTTGGGGGGTAGCGGTTTGTGGGGTGTCAGCTTGCCTTATGTTCCCTCATCAGTAATGATCATAAAGATACTCACTAAACTTGAGAAAAGAGTGGAGGACCTCAGTGAGACCCCCTAACAAAGAGATTAAAAAGAACCAATCAGAAATAAAGAACACAATAACTGAAATTAGAAATATACTACAGGGGGAGCACCTGGGTGGCTCAGTTGGTTGAGCATCTGATTTCAGTTCAGGTCATGATCTTGCGGTTAGGGAGTTGGAACCCGGCATCAGGCTCTGTGCTGACAGCTCAGAGCCTGCAGCTTGCTTCATATTCTGTGTCTCCCCCTCCCTGCCCTTCCCCTGCTCACACTCTGTCAATCTCTCTCTCAAAAATAAATAAACATTAAAAAAAAAAAAAAGAAACATACTACAAGGAATAAATAGTAGACTAGTAGACTGGAAGCAGAAGAAAGGATCAGTGATCTGAAGGAAAAAGTAATGGAAAGCTAAAAAAAGCTGAACAGGAGAAAAAACAATAATAATAAATGAAAATAGATTAAGGGAACTCAGCAACACCATCAAGTGTAATAACATTCACATTATAGGTCCCACAAGGAGAAGAGAGAGAAAAGGAGACAATTTGTTTGAAGAAATAACGGCTGAAAACTTCCCAAATCTGGGGAAGGAAACAGAAACCCAGATCTGGGAGGCACAGAGAGCCCCCAACAAAATCCACCCAATGAGATCCACACCAAGACACAAGATTTAAAGTGGCAAAAACTAGTTGATAAAGAATTTTAAAAGCATCAAGAGAAAACAGTTATCTACAAAGGAAACCCTATAAGGCTATCAGCAGATTTTTTTTTAAAGTTTACTTATTTACTTTGAGAGAGAGAGAGAGCAAGCAAGAGAGGGGCAGAGAGAGAGAGAGGGAGAGAGAAGGAATCTGAAGCTGTCAGTACAGAGCCCTCAATCCCAAGAACCTTGAGATCATGACCTAAGCCAAAATCAAGAGTTAGAAGCCTCACTGACCGAACCACCCGGGAGCCCTATCAGCAGATTCTTCAGCAGAACTTTGCAGGCCAGAAGGGAATAGCATGATACATTCAAAGTGCTAAAAGAAAAAACCCTGAGATCAAGAATCTTCTATCCAATAAGGCTACCATTCAGAATAGATGGAGTGATAAAGAGCTTCCCAGACAAACAAAATTAAAGAATTCTGGGGCGCCTGGGTGGCGCAGTCGGTTAAGCGCCCGACTTCAGCCAGGTCACGATCTCGCGGTCCGTGAGTTCGAGCCCCGCGTCAGGCTCTGGGCTGATGGCTCGGAGCCTGGAGCCTGTTTCCGATTCTGTGTCTCCCTCTCTCTCTGCCCCTCGCCCGTTCATGCTCTGTCTCTCTCTGTCCCAAAAATAAATAAATGTTGAAAAAAAAAATTAAAAAAAAAAAATTAAAGAATTCATCACCACTAAACCAGCCTCACAAGAAATGTTAAAGGGGCTTCTTTGAGTGGTGGGGAATAACCACGAGCAGGAGTAATAAAAGTAGGTAGCACAAAAGCAGTAAAATTAAATATATCTATAAAAATCAGTCAAGGATTTTTATCATAGGTATATGATACCATATACCTAAAATGTAGAGGTGGGGGAGTAAAAATTTAGTGCTTTTAGAATGGGTTCAAACTGAAGCTACCGACTTTATATAGACTGCTATATGCATAAGATGTTGTATATAACCCTAATGGAAATCACAAATGAAAAACTAGTAATAGATATGCAAAAAATAAAGAAATCCAAGTACATGAGAAATCCAGCAAACCAGGAGAGAAGAGAGCAAGAGAAGAAAGGAATAGCAAGAAACTACAAAAACAAACTTAAAAGAAGAATAACAAAATGGCACTAAATACAAAAATATCAATAGTTACTTGGAATGTACATGGACTATATGCTCCAATCAAAAGAGATAGGGTTATGGAATGGATAAAAAAGCAAGACCCATCTGTATGTTGCCCACAAGAGACTCGTTTCAGACCTAAAGACACATGGAGATTGAAAGCGAAGGAATGGAAAAGCATTTATCTTGCAAATGGAAGTGAAAAGAAACCTCGGGTAGAATACTAATATCAGACAAAATAGACTGCAAAGCAAAAATAACAAGAGAAAAAGAAGGATGCTATATATATATATATCATCATAAAAGGAACAGTCCAACAAGAAGACATAATAATTATAAACATGTATACACCCAATATGAAAGCACCCAAAAACAAAGCAGCTCATAATAAACATCAGGAAGTAACTGATAGTAATACAGTAATAGGAGGGGACTTTAACATCCTACTTACATCAATGAACAGATCATCCAAACAGAAAGTTAACGAGGAAATAGTGGCTTTGAATGGCACATTGGACCAGACAGATCTAACAGATATATTCAGAACACTCTGTCCTAAAATAGAATACATATGCTTTTCAAGTGCTCATGGAACATTATCCAGAATAGATTACCTGTTAGGCCACAAAACAAGCTTCAACAAATTAAAAAAGATTGAAGGATGCCTGGGTGGCTCAGTCTGTGTCCAACCTTTGGTTTCAGCTCAGGTCATGATCTTGTGGTTCATGGGTTCAAGCCCTGTGTTGGGCTCTGTGCTGGCAATGCAGAGCCTGCTTAGGATTCTCTCTCTCTCTCTCTCTCTCTCTCTCTCTCTCTGCCCCTCCCCTACTTGCACTCTAAATAAATAAATAAATAAATAAATAAATAAATAAATAAATAATTTTTTTAAAAAAACTTAAAAGATTGAAGTCATACCATATAGCTTTTCTGACCACAATGCTATGAAACTAGAAATCAACCACGCACACACACACACACACACACACACACACACACACACATACACACACACACAAAATCTGGAAAAAACACAAATACACAGAGGTTAAATAACATGCTACTAAACATTAAATGGGTCAGCCAAGAAATCAAAGGGGAAATTTAAAAAAATACATGGAGACAAATGAAAATGAAGACACAATAGTCCAAAATCTTTGGGATGCAATAAAAGCTGTTCTAAGAGGGAAGGTTATAGCGATACAGGCCTACTTCAAGAAACAAGAAAAATCTCAAATAGACAACCTAACCCTACACCTATAGGAGCTAGAAAAAGAAGGACAAACAAAACCCAAAAACAGTAGATAGAAGGAAATAAAGATTAGAACAGATATAAACAAAATAGAAGCTAAAAATACAATAGAACAGATCAATGAAACTAAGACTGGTTCTTTGAAAATATCAGCAAAATTGGTAAGCCTTTAGCCAGACTCATCAAAGAGACAGAGAGAGAGAGACAGAGACAGAGAGAGGACTCAAGTAAAATCAGAAATGAAAGAAGAGAAATAACAGACACCACAGACATATAAAGGGTTATAAGAGAATATTATGAAAAATTATATGCCAACAAACTGCACAACCTAGAAGAAATGGATCAATTCCTAGAACCATAAAACCTTCCAAAACCAAATCAGGAAGAAATAGAAAAATTTGAACAGACCAATTATCCGCAATGAAATTGAATCAGTAATCAAAAACAAACAAACCAAAACAATAAACAAAAGCCCAGGACCAGGTGGCTTCACAGGTGAATTCTACCAAACATTTAAAGAAGAGTTAATACCTATTCTCAAGCTATTCCAAAAATAGAAGAAGAAGGAATGCTTCTAAATTCATTCTATGAGGCCAGCATTATTCTGATACCAAAACCAGATAAAGATACTACCGAAAACACACACACACACACACACACACACACACACACACACACACACACACACACGGGGGGGGGAGAGAGAGAGAGAGAGAGAAAACTACAGGCCAATATTTTTGAGATGCAAAAATCAACACATATTGGCAAACTTAATCCAAAAATACATTAAAAATATCATTCACCACAATCAAGTGAGATTTATTCCTGGGATGCAAGGGTGGTTCAACATTTGCAAAGCCATCAACATGATATACCCCATTAACAAAAGAAAGGATAAAAAACATGATCATCTCAATAGATGCAGAAAAAGCATTTGACAAAACACAACATCCAGTCAGGAAAAAAAAAAAATAACACTCAAAAAAGTATATTTAGGGACACCTGGGGTGGCTCAGTCGGTTAAGTGTCTGACTTTGGCTCAGGTCATAATCTCGCAGTTCGTGAGCTCTAGCCCTGAGTCAGGCTCTGTGCTGACAGCTCAGAGTCTGGAGCCTGCTTCTGATCTGTGACTCTCTCTCTCTCTCTCTGCCCCTCCCTGGCACACACCCTGTCTGTCTGTCTGTCTGTCTGTCTGTCTGTCTGTATCTCCTCTCTCTAAATAAATACATAAATTTTTAAAAAGAAAAAAAAAGAAAAGAAAAAGGAACCCTGTGAACTGTCAGTGGGAATGCAAACTGGTACAGCCACAATGGAAAACAGTATGGAGTCTCCTCGAAAAATTAAAAATAAGATTACTCTATGATCCAGCAATTCCACTACTGGGTAGTTACCCAAATAATATAAAAACACTAATTAGAAAAGATATAGGCACTTCGATGTTTATCACGGCATTATTTACAATAGCCAAATTACAGAAGCAGCCCAAGTGTCCATTGATAGATGAATTGGATAAGGAAGGTGTGGCATATATATATATATATATATATATATATATATATATATATATATATAATGGAATATTACTCAGCCATAAAAAAGAATAAAACCTTGCCATTTGCAACAACATAGATGGATCTAAGGGGTACTATGCTAAGCGAAATAAATCAGAGAAAGACAAATATCATATGATTTCACTCATATGTGGAATTTAAGAAAACAAACGAACACAGAAAATAGAAGACAACCAAAAAACAGATCCTTTAACCATAGAGAATAAACTGATGGTTACCAGAAGGGAGGTAGGCAGGGAGATGGGTCAAATAGGTGAAGGGAATTAAGAGTACACTTATAATGATGTGTCACTGGTAACGTCTGCAGTTGCTGAATCACTGTATCGTTCATCTGAAACTAATGTAACACTGTATGTTAACTGGAATTAAAAGCAAAATGTGATGTGCCTCTCTCCCACATCTGTGCTGAATGAAACTTTGAGAGAGAGCACCTGTCTTGCAACAGCAAGTTTCCACGTAGAAGCTTTTCTGTGAGCCTGGATCGCAGTGTGAAATCCCAGGGCAGGGTCTTAGGCAAACTGTGATAAAAGTAGCT
This sequence comes from Lynx canadensis, assembly GCF_007474595.2. Classification (NCBI taxonomy): domain Eukaryota; kingdom Metazoa; phylum Chordata; class Mammalia; order Carnivora; family Felidae; genus Lynx; species Lynx canadensis. The sequence continues at coordinate 5,245,287 of NC_044309.1, read as the reverse complement.
TGAATAAGAAACAAATTTGTATTGTTATAAGCCACTAATAGGTAACGACTGTTTGCCACCGAAGCCCAACCTGCCTGATTCTGATTGATGTGCTACCATGCAGAGGTACATAGAAATTGTAGCTTTTGTTTTTTGTTTTTTGTTTTTTGAGAGAGTGAGCAGGGGAGGGGCAGACAGAGGGGGACAGAGGATCCAAAGTGGGTTCTGTGCTCACAGCAGCGAGCCCAATGCAGGGCTCGAACTCACGAACCGTGAGACCATGACCTGAGCCGAAGTAGGTTACTCGACCAACTGAGCCACCCAGGTGCCCCGGTATTTAATCCATAATGAATCAGCCTCACCCACTAGTTGGCAGGAAAGTTAAAACAAAGTAAACAAAATATCCTATCCAATTTAAACAATTCCTGTGGGCAGTGTTCAGCCTCTTTTTAATAAAAATGCTCAGTGTCTCAAATATCCTCTCTCCGCTTCTTGCCCAAAGATGGTTTGCAGGCTCATTCAACTTCATAGCCATGGGAAAGAGTCAGGGTCCCCAAAATCCACCCTCTGCTTTCTCCAGACCCCCCGTACCGATTGCCCAGCTGGAATTTTCAGCTGCAGCTGTGCCGGTCATGAATTGGGCCCCTAACTTTCTAGGTGTGACCACCACCCCGATATCTCCTCCCTGCGGACCTGGATTTACCTCTGTCCTGACAAGCTTCAGAGACCATTCTGGGGGGGTCTGAGACCCACCTAAGCTGTCTGGGCTTCCCTCACGACACTCAGCCCGCTGGAAAGCTTCCCGGCCAGACTGTGACGAACTTCTGCGTCCCGACTGCAGAGTCTCTTTGCTCCTGAAACATGACAGCCTGGGTTGGGGGTGGGGGTGGGGGGGGGCATATGGCTGTGCCTCACGCTGGTGTGGGGACAGATCGAGAGGCACATCTTACATAAGCCCCAACTGAGAAGGCAGCCGGCCTTCTTTCCTCGGAATCCCCGCATCTGACCCCATCGTGACCTGCCTCCCTCTCTACCTACCTTTGCCTCACCAGGTCCTGGACAAGAAAGGGACAGACATTCCCCCTCGCCCAGTTCATGGTGTCTGCACTTCACATATAAAACTCTAAAAAGCAAAAAATAAAAAATAAATAAATAAATAAAACTCTAAAAAGCTTAGACAAACTTAACAATATGCTAGACAAAGCTTAAGACAAACTTAACAATATGCTAGACAGGGCATGGCTGGTAATTCTTTCTCAAGAACATAACCTGGCCAAAACCCTATTTAATCTCTCACTCCAAAATCCTTTTTGGGATACTTTGTGAAGCACACAAGAAAAAGTGTTTTACACTGTTTTTACAATTTTTGTTTTACAAAAATTGATGTAACTTCCTGGTATTCCATGTCTGCATTTGTAAAGTGTAGGTATTCACTTCTTCGATGCCTGAATGAAATGTCTGTATGCAAAAAATTTAATGTCTTTGACATCTAGAAAGTACTCAATGAGTGGTGGCTATGAAAATTATCACCATTAGTGATGATAATAACGAATCAAGATCAGCTATTTATGGTGTGCATGGGTGGCTCAGTCAGTTAAGCATCATACTTCGGCTCGCGTCATGATCTCATGGTTCGTGGGTGTGAGCCCTGCATCAGGCTCTGTGCTGACAGCTCAGAGCCTGAAACCTGCTTCAGATTCTGTGTCTCCCTCTCTCTCTGCCCCTCCCCCATACACGCTCTGTCTCTCTCTCAAAAATAAATAAAACATTAAAAAAATTAAAAAAAATTTTTAAAGCTTGAATGCACCCCTACAATATAACTCAGAACTTTTATTCCTAGAATAATTCTAAGAGAAATTTATAAAAATATATATAAGTATATTCTCTGTCTATGAATTTATAGGTATTTATCTATATAAATTCATAGAGACAAAAACATACATATGTATACACGTATGTAATATATATATAGACATGCATATATAATTTATATAAAGATACATTATAAATATGCATACAATATATACATTTGTATGTATACATGTATAAATATATATATACACACAATACATACACACACACAGTGTTTTTACACAATGTTCATAGCAGCTTATTCATAATTACCAAAAACTGGGAACAACTCAATGTCCATCAATAGGAGAGAGAACAGATTGTATATACAATGGAATCCTACCCCCCAATAAAAAGAAACAAATCACTGATAAACTTCAAAAAACACTATGCTGAGCAAAAGAAGCTAGACACAAAGGACCATACACTGTATGATTATATTTAGATGATTTGAGAACAGGCAAACTAATGTATGATCAAGGAAATCAGAATGGTGTTGCAGGGATGGGGGTGTGTGTCAGAACTGACTGGGAAGGGACATCAGAGATCTTTCTGGAGTATTGAAAATTCCTTATGACTTGATAGAGGTTTGGGTGTGTGCGTTGCTCAAAATTCATTATATAAAGTATTTATCAGCTAAAAATGTTAATCCTATTTTGGATATCAGAAGATATCACCATTTTTCATTAAATCCAAGATGCTATCAATTGTAAGATTCATCATTATTTTATGTACCGGAAAGAAAGAGAAAGTTAGAAAGAAAGAAAGAAAGAAAGAGAGAGGGGGAGAGAGAGAGAGAGAGGGAGAGAGAGAGAGAGAGGGAGAAAGAAAGAAAGAAAGAAAGAAAGAAAGAAAGAAAGAAAGAAAGGAGGGAAGGAAGGAAGGAAGGAAGAAGGAAAGGGCATTACCACTAAAATTACAACACACTGTAGTCTATAAAATGCATCTGCTTTAGAAATGTGAAAAATGCGGGGCAAATGTATATTTTAGAATCAATGACTTTTGGTCACTTCATCTTTTCTTTGCATTTCTCCTATAACAATCTTAAACTCGCATCTTCCCACTCCCCATGAAACGTGGATACCCGGGGCCAACAAAGGTAAGCACTGTAGTCTCAGAAAGATGACAGAAAAACCCATTAATTATTTTCTCAATCCTATTCCTGTCAAAAGGTGTATTGATCCATAGTTCTTAACTTGTCTAGGCTCAAAGTCCTTAATGGTTAAATGATGTGGGCTTTTCTTTCTTTCTTGTTTGCTTGCTTGCTTGGTTATTTTGTTAAAGAGGCAAGAACACACTTCAATCTTGACTTTAAGTCAAAATTGTTGTCCTCACTGCAAACTGAACTCCATAATGATGACATTTAGATTCCTCTTGTGGAAATCTCTCTAATGGGTTTCCTTTCTGTGAGAAGTAAGGGAGATGATTCATTGTCAGAAATACCAAATGAAAGCAGTGCTGTCTAATTAACAATAGGTTTACAACCTACTGGAAATATGTATGACCCCCCTCCCCCCGCCAATGGAGTCCCAAACCCTTAAACCCTTCACTTCCTATTCTTCTCCCCCTCTCTGTTTGGCAGGTTTATTTTCCTGGTTTTGCAATGAGCAGGTGCCAAAGAACACAGGGAGCAAGAACTGAAAATCTCTGTGTCACTTCAGGGAAGGTATATTTGTCCCAGTCAGACTGCTTTGCTTTTTAATTTTTTTTAGACGACTTTTTTTTTAAGTTTTGTTTATTTTTGAGGGAGAGACTGAGAGAGAGAGAAAGAGAGAGAGAGAGAGAGAGAGAGAGAGAGAGAGAGCGCGCACCAGTGGGGAGGGACAAAGAGAGAGGGGGACAGAGGATCTGAATCGGGCTCCTTGCTGACAGTAGCAAGCCAGATGCAGGGGTCCAACTCACAAACCCTGAGATCATGACCGGAGGCAAAGTCAGAAGCTCAAAGGACTGAGCCACCCAGGTGCCCCCAATCAGACTACTGTTTGCCTTACATGGGTACAGGCGACATCCAGGTATGGCTGTAAGCTCTGTAGTATCAGCCAATGGGGAGCCAGAGGAGGGACTTGTGTGCTAGGAGCCAATGAGGAATCAGGGGAGGGGTTTGTGTGTTAGGAGCCAATGAGGAAGCAGGGGAGGGACTTGGGTGCTAGGAGATAAATTGTCTGCTGTAACTTCCTGGAGTGGGCAGACACCTGCTCTTGCAAGAATGTTGACTAAAGAAGCCTCAGCTCACTGTGCTCTGAGTCTCCTCGTCCCTCCTTTGATTGGGTCAGTGGGCTTATTTCTCACACTGATATTGTTGCAGGATTCTTTACCTCAATACCTGGGGTTCATTGTCTCCCTGCTTGGAAGAATGAAGAGGTGGACACAGAATAAAGTGAGCAGCAGGCAAGAATTTTATTAGAGTATAAAATCAGAAAGTAAGAATAGTATGATGGCTCTCTTCACAGAGAAGGGACTATAGATAAGGGGCTTTGTTTCACAGGGTTCGGTCAGCCCCTCTCCTTCCCCTGTTCCTTCTCAAGTTCTACTGTTATTGGCTAGCTGACTCTAAATGCCTCATCATTCATTTTTGATTGGCTCATTTCCATTGTATCAGCGGTGGTCTAGGGCCATACCGTCCTTGTGGGTCATGCCTTTTATTGTCTACTTATTTTTAGTCAGGTCCTTTATTTGTCAAATTCCTGAGGAAAACCTGAGGGGGAGTAAGTGGTGTCTGTCACATTCTTAACAGGACTTTATGCCTGGGGGACTTTGCTCCAGGTCAGATGTTCCCCAGAAGGAATGTTTTAAAATATGTGTTTTTCCCCATGCAGGGAACTTCAAGTCCTAGCCTCTCCCTTTCTGCCTGCTGAATCCTATCTTTTCCTATCATAATATTTTATGAAGAATTTGTGCATTGACTTGGTGAAAAACATGCTTCTCAATTTTCTTTTCTTGTAATGCTTTTGCTCGTGTGGTATCAGGGTAATGGTAGAACTTTGTTGAAGCCATCAGTGCCTGGAGTTTTCTTTGTGGGAAGGTGTTTAACTAACTTCCTTTGATAAATGTAGGTATATTCAGGTTCTATATTTCTTCTTGGGGTGATTTTTGGCAGTTTCTGTCTTTCGTTGAATTTATTCATTTCATGTAAGTTACCAAATTGTTGCTCTTAATATTTCTAATTATCCTTTCAATGTCTGTGGCATCTGTAGTGACATGTATTTTTTAATTCATATTATCAGTAATTTATCTATTTTGTCACTTAAAAAATCAGTCTGGCTATAGGTTTATCAACTTTACTCCTTGTTTTTAAAAACTACCTATTATTGTCCTTGATTTTCTCTATTGGTTTTCTGCTTCAATTTCAATGATTTGCTGATATCTTTATTATTTCCTTGATTCTGTTTACTTTTACTTTTATTTGCCCTATTTTTTCCTTCCTTTAAGTGGAAGTTGAGATAATCAAGTTGAGATTTTTCTTTCTCTTTTTTATTTAGTTTTTAAATATTTAGTTATTTTTGAGAGAGAGAGAGCGAGCAGGAGAGGCGCAGAGAGAGAGAGGAAGACACAGAATCTGAAGCAGGCTCCAGGCTGTCAGCACAGAGCCCGATGCAGGGCTTGAACCCACAAACCGTGAGATCACGACCGAGCTGAAGTCTGGTGCTTAACCGACTGAGCCACCCAGGCACCCCTCTTTCTTTCTCTTTAATACAGGCACTCTATATGATAAGTTTCCCTCCAAGCTCCACATTAGCTGCATCTCACACATTTTGAAATGCTGTATTTTCATATCACTTAGTTACACATTTCTATCTCATCTTGTGTCTTCTTCCTAGACCCATAGATCATTTGGAAATATTTTGAATTTCCAAATATTTCAGAATTTTCAGGTATCTTTCTGTTAACGATTTCCACTTAAATTATGTTGTGGTCAGAGACTATAGAGAGTATGGTATGAATCCTTTTACATTTATTGAGGTTAATAATAAAATCTTTTTTTTTCCTGACCCAGAAAATGACCTATCTTGGTGGAATGTCCCACGTGCATTTGTAAAGCATGTGTATTATCCTTTTGTCAGATGGAGCATTCTATCAACATCGATTAGGTCTAGTTGGTTGGTAGTATTTTCAGCCTTCTGTGGTCTTAATATTGATTTTTTTTGGTCTAATTGTTCTATCAGTTACTGAGTTAGGAGAGAGGGACTGCACTCCAATTATTGTAGATTTATTTCTCCTTTCAGCTGCTAATGTGTTTTGAAGCTGTTATTAATTACTTTCACATTTAAGACTGCAGTGTCTTCTAGGGGTGCCTGGATGGCTCAGTCACTTAAGCGTCAGCTTCGGCTCAGGTCATGATCTCACAGTTTCTGAGTTTGAGCCTCGCGTCAGGCTCTGTGCTGACAGCTCAGAGCCTGGAGCCTGCTTTGGATTCTGTGTCTCCCTCTCTCTCTGCTCCTCCCCAGCTCATGCTCTGTCTCTGTCTCTGTCTCTCTCTCAAACTTAAAAACATTTTAGGGGCGCCTGGGTGGCGCAGTCTGTTAAGCGTCCGACTTCAGCCAGGTCACGATCTCGCGGTCCGTGAGTTCGAGCCCCGCGTCGGGCTCTGGGCTGATGGCTCAGAGCCTGGAGCCTGTTTCCGATTCTGTGTCTCCCTCTCTCTCTGCCCCTCCCCCGTTCATGCTCTGTCTCTCTCTGTCCCAAAAATAAATAAACGTTGAAAAAAAAATTTTTTAAAAAAAAAACATTTTAAAAAATATTTAAAAATTGTAGGACCCTTAAGAATTATGCTAAATCTACTCTGCCTATGCTCTATAAATGTAACAACAAAACCTGGGTGATGCACATCTGTTTACAACATGTTTACTGAGTATTTTAAGCCCACTGTTGAGACCTACTGTTCAGAAAAAAGGAATCCTTTCAAAATATAACTGCTCATTGACAATGCACCTGGTCACCCAAGAGCTCCGATGGAAATGGACAATGAGATTAATGTTGTTCTCATGCTGCTGACACAACTCCCACGCTGCAGCCCATGGATCAAGGAGTCATTTCAACTGTCAAGTCTTATTATTTAAGGAATACATTCCATGAGGCTATCGCTGCCATTCGTCTGATGGATCTGGGCAAAGAAAATTGAAAACTTTCTGGAAAGGATTCACCATTCCAGATGCTATTAAGAACACTCATGATTCGTGGGAAGAGGTTGAAATATCAACACTCACAGGAGTTTGGGAGAAGTTGGTTCCAGCCCTAGTGGGTGACTGTGAGAGGCTCACGACCTCAGTGGAGGAAGTCACTGGAGATGAAGTGGAAAGAGCGAGAGGACTAGAATCAGAAGTGGAGCCTGAAGGTGGGACTGAATGGGTATAGTCACGTGATAATCGTGAGCAGGTTAGGAGTTGCTTCTCATGGAGGAGCAAAGAAAGTGTTTTCTGGATATAGTCTACTCCGGGTGAAGACGCTGCGAAGACTGTTGAAATGACAATGAAGTATTTAGAATATGACAGACACTCACTTGATAAAATGGTGGCAAGGTTTAAGAGGACTAACTCCAACTTTGAAAGAAGTTCTACCGTGGGTATGGGTAAAATGCTATCAAACAGCACTGCATGCTATGGAGAAATCCCTCGTGAAAGGAAGAGTCAATCAATGGGGCAAATTTCAGTGTTGTAATGAGTGCACCTGAGTTATGCAGTATAGCAATTGGGTGAGCAAGTAGACCCAGCTAACGAGATGGTGGTCAACAGCCACTCAGATATGACCTACAAATGGAACGATATAGGCCACTGGTAGAACCACATGTTGCCTCAAAGACCTAAATCATAAAATATTATAAATTGGGCTAGGTAGGTAACATGACTAGTCAGAATTTTTCCCTAAAATTGAACTCACCAGGTTAAATTAAGAAGTGACCATTACTATTTTTTTTTTTTTGAGAGAGAGACTGTGAGTGGGGCGGGGGTAGGGGGGACAGAGGGAGAGAGAGAGGATCTCTCTCCCCCTTCTTTCTGCCTCTACTCCTGCTCTCTCTCAGCACAGAACCTGATGCGGGGCTCAGTCCCACGGCCCTGGGATCATGATCTGAACTGAAATCAAGAGTCAGAAAGTCAACTGACTGAGCCACCCAGGTTCCCCAGAAAGGACCAATATTAATAAGTTTTTATAGATAGACTCATCAGAATAATCTTATATACCTTATAACCTTAAAATGTTCTTTCAATTGTATTATAAATTCAATTATTTATGAAGTTTGTGTATAACAATAACAGGCTTCCTTTTCTTTAAAAATACAGCATAATGGTATGTTTTTTTAAGTGAAATATAATAAAATTTATTTTAAATCAGTAAGGGGTAATGAAGGTGTGGGGATAGGTGGAATCGTACATTAAAAATGATGAAAATAAAGAATATACTATATATTTTTTCTTCCATCAGGGACAGGAAAATACCATGGCTAATAAAAGGAAAATCTAGAAGGGAAAAAACCCAAGCCTATCTGAAACATAGTTTCTCTTTTCAGGTGTGTTGTTAAGATAACACTTAGTTGTTAGTAAGAGAAAAAAGAAAAATAACAATGACAAATAAGATAGACATTTACTATCTCTTTCAAATTCCAGTATGACTGCTGGGGCTCCCATCATCAGGTCCGCATATAAACTAGCAAGCAGGAGGAAGTGTGAAGAATGGCACATCCCCTCCTTTTATGGTTGTTCAAAATGAGTCACAAGATATAAAGCACTTCAGTTGTTGCAACTAAAACAACAAACAAAAAGTGTCTGTTGGTTTTGGAAAAGCGTGTAAAGAGAGTGTCTGGAACATAGAACTATCCTTTAGGTGTGCAACAATCTTGCCTAACTGAGCCTCTCAGTCTACCAGAATGTTAGATTTTAAATCTCTTATTGGTTAACCATTTTTGGAAACCTTTTCAGTTTAGAAGCCTATTTCAATTAGGTATATTATTAATTAAAAACAGCCACTTTATACTAGAAGTCTCCCTAATAACATGGTCAAAGTAAACTTTCACTGGAAAGCATATCTGTAAAACTGTATCACAACGGTTGGCTTTACATGTTTCAATTAAAGAAAAAATTACCCATGGGGTGGTCTGGGTGGCTCAGTCGGTTAAGCATCCGACTCTTGATTTGGGCTCAGGTCATGATCTCACGGTTTGTGAGTTCAAGCCCCACATGGGGCTCTGCACTGACAGTGCGGAGCCTGCTTGGTAATTTCTCTCCCTCTTCTTTCTGCCCCTACCCTGCTCCTGCTCTCTCTCTCTCTTTCAAAATAAATAAACTTAAAAAAAAGTAATCACCCATGAATTAAAAATTCTGTTTTAAAAACAAGATGTTTAATGTCCTCATGAGAATTTTTTAATTTAATTTTTAAAGCAGATAATTTGTACAATACGTTTCAAAAAATTTTTAAGAGATTAATATTCAAAAAATATAAAGAACTTACAAAGCTTAATGTCAAAAAAACAACCTGATTAAAAAGTGGGCGGAAGACATGAACAGACATTTTTCGAAAGAAGACATGCGGATGGTTAACAGACACAAGACAGGATGCTCAACATCATGGATCATCAGGAAAATACAAATCAAAACTACAATGAAATACCACCTCACACCCATCAGAATGGCTAAAATAAAAAAGACAAGAAATAAAAGTGTTGGTGAGGATGTGGAGAAAAGGGAACCCCCGTGCGCTGTTGGTGGGAATGTAAATTGGAGCAGCCACTGTGGAAAACAGTATGGGGGTTCCAAAATAATTAAAACCAGAACTGCCAGAATTCCAGCAATTCTACTTCCAGCTATGTATCCAAAGAAAGTGAAAACACCAATTTGCAGAGATTTCTGCACTCCTTTGTTCACAGCAGCATTATTTACAATAGCCAAGATCTGTAAAGAACCCAAGTGGTCTTCTGTAGTTGAATAAATTGTTGTATATGTACATAATGGAATATTAGTCAGCCATAAAAAAGGAAAGAAATCTTCCCATTTGCAACAACATGAATGGGACCACAGGGTATTATGCTAAGTGAAGTCAGACAAAGTCAGACAAAGACCATATGATTTAACTTGTATGAGGAACCTAAAAAACAAAACAAGCAAATAAACAAAACAGAAACAGACTTAGATACAGGAAACAAACTGTTGGTTACCAGAGGGGAGGGGAGTGAAGTGATGAGAAAAATAGGTGAAGGGGATTGATTGATTGATTGGTACAAACTTCTGCTTGTAAAATAAATAAATCATGAGGAGGTAGTGTACAACACAGGGAATATACTCACTATTGTGAAAACTTTATATGGTGACAGATGGGAACTAGACTTATCGTGGGGATCATTCTGTAATGTATAAAAATATCAAATCACTATGACATACACCTGAAACAAGTAGGATCTTGTATGTCAATTATGCTTCAAGGAAAAGAAGTAAAAATAAAGGTATACATTGAAACACCCCCCGTCATCCCCATCTCCCAACTATCCAGTTACCACCTCCATAGGGAAGAACATGCATGGGTCTCTTGCGTGCTTCTCCATTGAGTACTGAATATGTGTGCAATTACAAGCAAATATACTTTTATTTTCTCCATTCTAACACAAGAGGTAGTGTGCTATGCACAGCTTTGCATGTTGTTTGTGTATGTGTTTTGTTAACGCTGTATCTTGGAGATCTTTCACGTTAATAGGAGAGGAAAATCTTTTTATAACTTTATGGCATTGTCTTGTATGCATGTTATATAATCCATACAAACATTTCCCTATTGATGGACATTTGGATTATTTCCAATAGTCACAATTATTAAGATGTTTTTTGTTTTTTTTTTTGTTTTTTTTTTTGTGACAGAGAGAGACAGAGCATGAACGGGGGAGGGGCAGAGAGAGAGGGAGACATAGAATCGGAAACAGGCTCCAGGCTCTGAGCCATCAGCCCAGAGCCTGACGCGGGGCTCGAACTCCCGGACGGCGAGATCGTGACCTGGCTGAAGTCGGACGCCCAACCGACTGCGCCACCCAGGCGCCCCTTAAGATGTTTTTTAACACACTGTTTATGACATAGCTCCAGAAATCATTTAGGGGAAGAGAGAGAGAGAGAGAGAGAGAGAGAGAGAGAGAGAGAGAGAGATGACTCTAACTGTGACACTAAATAAAATAAAATAATTTTAGGTTTACAAATAGTTTATGTTTCAACTCAAATTTACAGATTTGAGTAAATTTGTTACATTTGTTACATGAGTAAATTTGTTACATTTAAGAAATGTAAATTTCTTACATTTGTCATTTGCAGATTTGTTACGTTTAAGAAATCACAATATCTAGGGGCGCCTGGGTGACTCAGTCGGTTAAGCATCCAACTGCAGCCTAGGTCAAGATCTCACTGTTCCCAAGTTCGAGCCCTGTGTTGAGCTCTGCGCTGACAGCTTGGAGCCTGGAGCCTGTTTCAGATTCTGTGTCTCCCTCTTTCTCTCTTCCCCTCCCCCACTCGTGCTCTCTCTCAAAAATAAAGAAACATTAAAAAATTTTTAAAAAGAAATTACAATATCTCTGAAATATCACACATTATAGACATTTTATTCTTAACAGGTTACGTCAAGAATTCTTTTGAAAAAGCTGATGGAAATTATGGGTCCTGTCTGCAAAAAAAGTGCACACACACACACACACACACACACACACACACTTCTGCAAAATGTTCCAAGAGGTTGTGGGTTACCTATTGTGGTTGGTCATAGATCTAAGATTTAAAAATTCATGACTCAAACTCATTCCAGGAAATTACTATTCCTGATTTCTAGCATGGTGAAGGAAGAGAAAAATTTTAATAGCTGTGTGAATAACAAGATTTCTATATACTAGATGTTGCAAAGCCTATGAATGGGCTTTGGCTTGCACAGTGTCTTGATTATTTTTTTTCCCCTAAAACAACAATCACTATTTGCAAACTGGAAGATCTCCCACGAGGACCTCTATTTTCAAAGTTTCTTCAAAAATGGAAAATCTGGTAGCACTACCCACCAACCTAGCTTTCTGGCTCTTATGGGCATTTGAGTTTGAGACTCCCAGATAAATCTTGGGTTTGCAATCTTTAAACCCTCAGGTTCTATCCCTTTCTTCCTTGGCTTTATCCTGAGTTATTTAGGGATGAATCAAAAAAGAAAGCCGAAAGCAGGAGGTTCTTTAAAGGTTGGCCTCTTCTTCCAAGTTCCACTTCCAAGGGCTTGGGAGTGGAAGAAAAAGGGCAGACAATCTTCTGTAAAGAGGGAGAAAGAACCCCATGGTGAAGGACAAGTTGGGCTCCTCGGTAGACAAGGGTCAGTAGGGGGCACTCACGGTGCTGGGAGTGGAACGAGAGGCCGCTTCATCTTGGCCAGTTCACTTTGTGAATTTATCGTCTTAGTTGGGTGTGGTCTCGCTGTAGGCAGTGATAGTAGGAGTGGGAACATTGGTTCCAGCTGTTGGAATTCACGCAGGGTGGAGTTTCTATCCTCCCCATCTGTTTGTGGGGCCTCCTCCATGGATCTTCTTGGTGCCCTGGCATCCTGCCTTGACAGATGGTTCCAGCTTCGTGTCACCGATAATTTAGCCGACAAGTTTCTCTACAATCATCTTAGGTGGTTTACAAAGAATAACATATGCCATCCGTGTGTGTTGCAGTTGTGGTAAGAAAAACAAGTCTGGGTCCATTAAGTATGGAAGTCACCAGTAAAAAACACAATAAACAAAGAGATCATTACAACACAATGTGATAAATACTATGCACAGAGAGGGGCTGACCCCGGATGGAGAAAGGGGGTCAAGGGTTGTCTTCAGAAGGAGAGGCTTGAGCTGTACCTTAAAGGATAGGCAAACTGCAGTAGATGTGGAGTAAAATACTCCCAGCAAAGGAAATAGCACAAAGGCTCAACATCCTTGCGACAAGAGGAACAATACGATACACTGTGTGAGGAAGATGAAGGGACCAGATCAGGAAGCTTCCATCCATTACCACACTCAAGAGCTTGGATTTTACACTGAATCAGTGGAGAGCCACTGAAAGATAGGGAAGTGGCAAGGTTTATTTTGTTTTTTAAATTAAAAAAAATTTAATGTTTATTTAATTTTGAGAGAGAGAGAGAGAGAGAGAAAGAGTGTGAGCAGGGGAGGGGCAGAGAGAGAGGGAGACACAGAATCTGAAGCAGGCTCCAGACTCTGAGCTGTCAGCACAGAGCCTGATGCGGGGCTGGAACTCACGACTATGAGATCATGACCTGAGCTGAAGTCAGACACTCAACTGACTGAGCCACTCAGGCGCAACCTTGGTTTTTAAAATGTTTAATGTTTATTTATTGATTGATTAATTTCCTTACTTGCTTATTATGTAGATGGCTGCAGGACCCCTCTCATTGCTTTCCTTCCTTCCACCTGCCCCCCAGTCTATTCTTAACACAGGAACCACGGAGGTCCTTTAAAGAAATAAGTCCAAGTGCATTGCTCCTCTTAAACCCATACAGTGTCTGCCCATCTCACACCAGGTAAAAGCCAAAGTCCTTACAGCAGCCCCACGGAGTTGTGTTCCATGATACCTCTGATCTCCTCTCCTAGTACTCTCCCCTCCCTCACCGCATTCCTGCGAGGCTCTGGAAGTCACCAAGCACACCACTTCTGCCTTAGGACTTCTGCATAGGCTGTCACTCTACCTGGAGATTCTCCCCCACCCCTACTCCATTATCAACATGGCTAAATACCCTCACCTCCGTGTCTTGGTTCAAATGTCGTCTTCTCAATGAGAACATATTTAAATGTTTTTTTAAATTTATTTTTGAGACATAGAGCATGAGCAGGGGAGGGGCAGAGAGAGAGGGAGACACAGAATCTGAAGCAGACTCCAGGCTCCGAGCTGTCTGCACAGAGCCTGATGTGGGGCTCGAACTCATGGACTGTGAGATCATGACCCGAGCTGAAGTCAGACTCTTAACCGACTGAGCCACCCAGGCACCCCTCAGTGAGAACATATTTAAAGCTGTACCTTCCCCATAAAACATTCTTTTTTTTTTAATTTTTTTTTTACATTTATTTGTTTATTTTTGAGAGACAGAGAGAGACAGAGCACAAGCAGGGGATGGGCAGAGAGAGAAGGAGACACAGAATGTGAAGCAGCTCCAGACTCCAAGCTGTCAGCACAGAGCCCGACATGGGGCTCGAACTCACAAACTGTGAGATCATGACCTGAGCCGAAGTCAGATGCTCAACCGACTAAGCCACCCAGGCGCACCCCCCCCCCCCATAAAACATTCTTTTTTTTTTTTAATTTTTTTTTTCAACGTTTATTTATTTTTGGGACAGAGAGAGACAGAGCATGAACGGGGGAGGGGCAGAGAGAGAGGGAGACACAGAATCGGAAACAGGCTTCAGGCTCTGAGCCATCAGCCCAGAGCCTGACGCGGGGCTCGAACTCACGGACCGCGAGATCGTGACCTGGCTGAAGTCGGACGCTTAACCGACTGCGCCACCCAGGCGCCCCCCCATAAAACATTCTTGATCCACCTTACCATATTCTTCTTTCCTTCTATGTAGTATTTTACAATGTCTTCTATAATTTCCTTATTTTTTTAATTCAAAATAATCTATCTTTACTAATGTACACCCAAGTGTTCTGCATAGTTATGAGCAATCACTTTTTCTTAAAAGTGCTCTTTTATATTCCATTTTTCTTTAATGTTATTTCATACAAGCAATAATGTTATTTTATATCCATCACGATGGGCCACAGGGCTGTGCTTTCAAATAGTGTTTTTGTGGGGGTGCCTGGGTGGCTCAGTCGGTTGAGTGTCTGACTTCAGCTCAGGTCATGATCTCGTGGTTTGTGACTTTGAGCCCCACATCAGGCTTTGTGCTGACAGCTCAGAGCCTGGCACCTGCTTCGGATTCTGTGTCTCCCTCTCTCTCTGCCCCTCTCCCACTCATGCTCTGTCTCTCTCAAAAATGAATGAATGTTGGGGGAAGATCCAGCGTGGTGGAGAAGTAGGAGGACCCAAAGTTCCCTCGTCCCTCAGACAAAGCAGTATTGAGGCCACAGGACATTGAATTCCAAGAGTCTGGGCTGCAGAGTGACAGAGAGTCTCCAGGGGCACACCAGGACAACCTGGCAGGCCATAGATGCTCTGGTTGTGAACTGGGACAGATAAAACAGGCCGTGCAGGCACGCAGGGGAGGGATCCCCTTCTGCAGAGAGACAAAGGGAAGAGAAAGGGTGGCTGGGGAACCATAGGACTGTATCTGGACAAGAGAAAAACCATGGACTGGGACAGAGAAGGCTCCAATCTCTAACCACGGAGCTTCCTCGGACAGGGACCAGCTTCCCTGCTTGCGCACCTGGGGAGGAGGGGAGCCTGCCCTCAGCTTGGTAACTAGTTCAGAGGCACAGTCTGCAGCAGGAGAAAGCGGTCCCTTCCCTGGAGTGAAGTGGGAAGAAGGTATATAACTGCTCAAAAGGACAAAGATTGCCTGTGTCCGCCAGCTAGAGGCCATGAATCGGTGGTGCAGAGCGACACTTCCCTGGAACCAGGGCGCACAGAGCACGACCCTTTAAGACATTGGGGTAAATCCCAGCCAAGCGCCAGGGAGGCATGGCAGACTGTGGGGGGGGGGGGGAAGGCCCCTTCGTGCCTATGTAGCACTGTGAGAATGGCCTGAACAGACTCGTTTGGGGCCCCCTGTACAGGGAGGAGAGACTGGGGTGTCGCCATTTTTTTCCCCATCACCACCAAGGGGGGGCCTCAGGGAAAGCACAGCTGGCCCCGCCCACACCAAACCCCACCCCTCGTCGCCTGCTAACGGCACATCTACTGGAGTGGGATTGACCTGGACAAACCAGACAGCCGTTCCTCCAGCCCAGTGATGCCACTGGTTCCAAGGCACCCAGTGGTTTTGCATTCCCTGACTTAATTCTTGGACAATTTTTATTGTATACATATATTTTTTCTTCCTTTTCTCCTTCTTATTTCCTCCCTTGTCTAGTCTGGTTTTTCTGGTTGTTGGTTTGTTTGAGCAGACATATTTAATCTATTCTCTTTATACTTGCTCTATATCTCCTTCTTTATTTTCCTCTCTCTCTGTCTCTCTGTATTAAGCCATATAGTTTCTCTGCCTGGTCAATTTTCTTTTCTTTTCTTTTCCCCCACCTCTGTCATTTCTCTCTTTGTATGGGATAAGGCATTTTCCACCAACACCACCCCCCACCCCAGTGTTTTTATTTGTTGTTGTTGTTTTTTGGTGTTTGGTTCCCCTCCGCCCCAGGGCTACTTCAATGAACAACTCAAAGCACACCTGGTGGAGGGTCCAAAACATCACTATGAGTAGGGAGATAAAGCAACCAGAGTCACAAAAACTGAGAGCAAGTAACACACTCTAAAAACCACTCCTGAAGGGCCAGGCCCCCGTAAGAGAGGTGTATGACCTCTCTTAAAATAGTAGTGCTCACAGGTGTAGGACACATAACAAACTCCTAAAACACATAAGGGACAGAAAACTAGCCAGAATGACAAAATGGAAGAATTCTCCTCAAAAGAAGTTCCAGGAAGAAATGACAGCTAAATAATTGATCAAAACAGATATAAACAATGTATCTGATCAAGAATTTAGAATAATAGTCATCAGATTAAATGCTGGGCTTGAAAAAAGCATAGAAGACAGCAGAGAATCTATTGCTGCAGAGGTCAAGGAACTAAACAATAGTCATGACAAATTTAAAAAATGCTGTAAATGAGGTGCAAAATAAACTAGAGGCAGTGACAGTGAGGATTGAAGAGGCAGAGGGGAGAATGAGTGAAATAGAAGATAAAATTATGGAAAAAGATGAAGCTGAGAAAAAGAGATAAAAAAAATTCTAGACTAAGAACAGCATGGAAGTTTTTTGTGTGTCTCGTGCCCATGAAATACAGCCAGACCAACACTAAACCATCCTACACACCTAGAAAACTGACTGGCGGATTAACACAACAATCTGCACAACCTGAACCACAGAATTCATCAGGTACAGAGCACTGAGAAGTGAACTTGGGGAGTGAGAAGGCACTGAGGGTAGGGAACTGCTTTTGCAGGCGGAAAGAGGACGGAGACTGGGGGTGGGGGGGGAAGCATACAGGAAAAGCACCCCTCCCCAAGAGCAGCTGGAGAGAAAGTGGAAAATTGGAAACAGCCACAGGCACTAAACTAAAAAGGGAGAAAGGAGAAAGGAGAGGGTTTCAATTCCATTAAGACTGTAAACAAGGGGAGCTCAAAGTCTGCAACTCCACAGCTCGATACCTGACGGTGCTCTGATAGGAAGGACGAATCCCCAGGAACAGAATGGGGTCCAGGAGGTTCTCGGGTCACACAGGGAAAAGCGGTTGCACTGCTGGAAGGGCATTTGGTAGAGACTGTTGAGGCCAACTGGTCCCAGCAGACCCCAGAAAACAGCCACATTCTCTGGTGCTGGAACAAGGTCATTAAGGGTGAAGCCTGGTGCCAGATGTGTGTTGCGATTTTCCATAATCCCGGAAACGCTGATGCCACACTGTCTCGCGATCTTTTTCTGGGGCAGGCTGGCACCTGGCTGCAGTCTCGGGGCACCGGCAACAGCAGGGTCCAGCAAGCATTCCTGGGTGCAGCCAACATTCAGCCGTTGCTCATTCGGCCATTGCTCAGTGAGACCCTCCCGCAGAGGGGTGGAATGGATCAAAGCCACAGTCCTTCAGAAGTAAGGGGCCAGGGAAAACAGCCACATCGGAGACAAAACTCAAGAGAGAGGTACTGCCTGGGGCCTGGTCACAGAGAGTGGGGAAGAATGGGGAGTGGACGAAAGCTGAAGACAGAGGAAGGGTGCACGATTGCTGATCTGGGAAAACAGACCGGGTAGCTGGGTGGCGCCATTTTCCCCACTCCCGCGCATGCGCATATGCACTTACAAGCGCCACAACACTCCACCCCAGTAGGCTAGCAGTGCCATCTAGTGGAGATCGGAGCCGTTACACTGAGCCCTACCCAACTGGGCCAACTTCATTCTTCAAGAACACAAGTCTCACCGCCGGATTAGTTTATGGACTATAAAGCGCTACATAGACTGACTTCTAGGAGAAAACAAAGTAATTTCAGTCCTACTTCAATCTGTTAGCAGGTTCATCTATTCAATTTTCTTTCTTTTTTTTCTTTTTCTCTTTTACATTTTTCTTTTTCTTAAATACAGAAAGAGAAAAAAATTCATTTTTATTTTCAATTTTTATTAAAAATATTTTTCTGTAATTTTTATTACTATATTTTCTACTTTTGTGTAAATTTTTTCAAATTCTATTTTACTTTCACCATTTGATTTTAGTCTACATCACTGTATTCACCTTTTCAAATTTTCAAACAATTTCCTTTTTTTCCTTTCTTTTTCTTTTTTCTCTTTTTCGTTTCTTTTCTTTTTCTTGAATGCAGAAAGAGAAAAAACTTCATTTTACTTTCAATTTCTATTAAAATATTTTTATTTAATTTTTTACTATTTTTTTGCTTTTATATAAATTTTTTCAAATTCTATTTTACTTCCATCATTTTATTTTAGTCTACTACAGTGTATTCACTTTTTCAAATTTTCAAACGATTTCACTTTTTTTCTTTCTTTTTAAAAAATCTTTTCTCGGAGCGCCTGGGTGGCTCAGTCGGTTAAGCGTCTGACTTCAGCTCAGGTCACGATCTCGTGGTCCGCGAGTTCGAGCCCTGCATCGGGCTCTGGGCTGATGGCTCAGAGCCTGGAGCCTGCTTCCGATTCTGTGTCTCCCCCTCTCTGTGCCCCTCCCCGGTTCATGCTGTGTCTCTCTCTGTCTCAAAAATAAATAAACATTAAAAAAAATTAAAAAATAAATAAATAAATAAATAATCTTTTCTCTTTTTGGTTCTTTTCTTTTTTCTTGAATACAGAAAAAGAAAAAATTTGTATTTATTTTTAATTTTTATTAAAATTTTTAAAATTTTTTTCTACTATATTCTTTATTTTTGTATATATTTTTTTCAAATTCTATTTTACCCCATCATCTCATTTTAGTCTACTTCAGTGTGTTAATTTTTTCAAATTCTCAAACGATTTCCTTTTTTTTCTTTCTCCCTTACCCCATTTTTTTCTCTAATCTGTCAAACCACTTTCAACACCAGACCAAAACACACCTAGGATCTAGCATCATCTTTTTGATTTGTGTGTGTGTGTGTGTGTGTGTTTAATTTTTAATTTTAATATTTTTTTAATTTTAATTTTTTTTTCAAATTTTCTACCTCATTAATTCCTTTTCTCCCTTCAATATGACAAAATGAAGGAATTCACCCCAAAAGGAAGAGCACTAAGAAACAACAGCTAGGGATTTAACCAACGCAGATACAAGCAAGATGTCTGAACCAGAATTTAGAATCATGATAAGAATACAAGCTGGAGTTGAAAATAGGTTAGAATCCCTTTCTGCAGAGATAAAAGAAATAAAAAACTAGTCAGAATGAAATAAAAAAATGCTATAACTGAGCTGCAATCATGGATGGATGCTGCGCAGCAAGGATGGATGAGGCAGAACAGAGAATCAGTGATATATAGAGGACAAACTTATAGAGAATAATGAGGCAGGAAAAAAAAGAGGGAGATTAAGGCAAAAGAGCATGATTTAAGAATTAGAGAAATCAGTGACTCATTTAGAAGGTACAAAATCAGAATCACAGGGGTCCCAGAAGAGGAAGAGAGAGAAATTGGGGTAGAAGGGTTACATGAGCAAATCATAGCAGAAAACTTTCCTAACCTGGGGAAAGACACAGACATCAAAATCCAGGATGCACAGAGGACCCCCATAAGATTCAACAAAAACAGACCATCAACAGGGCATATCATAGTCAAATTCACAAAATTCTCAGGCAAGGAGAGAATCATGAAAGCAGCCAAGGGGAAAAAAGTCCCTAACATACAAGAGAAGACAGATCAGGTTTGCAGCAGACCTATCCACAGAAACTTTGCAGGGCAGAAAGGAGTGGCAGGGTATATTCAGTGTACTAAATCAGAAAAATATGCAGCCAAGAATTCTTTATCCAGCAAGGCTGTCATTCAATTTTTTTTTTCAACGTTTTTATTTATTTTTGGGACAGAGAGAGACAGAGCATGAACGGGGGAGGGGCAGAGAGAGAGGGAGACACAGAATCGGAAACAGGCTCCAGGCTCCGAGCCATCAGCCCAGAGCCTGACGCGGGGCTCGAACTCATGGACAGCGAGATCGTGACCTGGCTGAAGTCGGACGCTCAACCGACTGCGCCACCCAGGCGCCCCAAGGCTGTCATTCAAAATAGAAGGATCCCAGACAAACAAAAATTAAAGGAGTTTGTGACCACTGAACCAGCCCTGCAAGAAATTTTAAGGGGGACTCTCTGAGGGGAGAAAAGATGAAAATATGTGTGTGTGTGTGTGTGTGTGTGTGTACATATATCAAAAGCAACAAAAATTAGAAAGGACCAGAAAACACCACCAGAAACTCCAACTCTACAAGCATCATAATGGCAATAAATTCATATCTTTCAGTACCCACTCAAAACATCAGTGGACTCAATGCTCCAATCAAAAGACATAGGGTAACAGAATGGATAAGAAAATAAGATCCATCTATATGCTGTTTACAAGAGACACACTTTAGACCTAAAGACACCTTCAGATTGAAAATAAGGGGATGGAGAACCATCTATCCTGCTAATGGTCAACAAAAGAAAGCCAGAGTAGCCATACTTATATCAGACAATCTAGACTTTAAAATAAAGACTGTCGCAAGAGATACAGAAGGGCATTATATCATAATCAAGGGGTCTATCCACCAAGAAGACCTAACAATTGTAAACATTTATGCACCAAATGTGAAGCACCCAAATATATAAATCCATTAATCACAAACATAAAGAAACTCATCAATAGTAATACCATAATAGTAGGAGATTTCAACACCACACTAACAGCAATGGACAGATCATCTAATCAAAAAATCAACAAGGAAACAATGGCTTTGAATGACACACTGGACCAGAAGGACTTAACAGATATAGTCAGAACATTTCATCCTAAAGCAGCAGAATATACATTCTTCTCCAGTGCACATGGAACGTTCTCCAGAATAGACCATATACTGGGACACAAATCAGCCCTAAGTAAGTACAAAAAGATCGAGATCATACTGTGCATATTTTCAGACCACAATGCTATGAAACTTGTAATCAACCACAAGAAAAAATTTGGAAAGGTAACAAATACTTGGAGACTGAAGAACATCCTACTAAAGAATGAATGGGCTAACCAAGCAGTTAAAGAGGAAATTTAAAAGTATATGGAAGTCAATGAAAATGATAACACCACAACCCAAAACCTCTAGGACACAGCAAAGGTGGTCATAAGAGGAAAGTATATAGTAATCCAGGCCTTCTTAAAGAAGGAAGAAAGATCTCAGATACACAACCTAACCTTATGCCTTAAAGAGCTGGAAAAAGAACAGCAAAGAAAACCCCAAACCAGCAGAAGACAGGAAATAATAAAGATTAGAGCAGAAATTAATGCTATCGAAACCAGAAAAAACAGTAGAACAGATCTATGAAACCAGAACCTGGTGCTTTGAAGGGATTAACAAAATTGATAAACCACTAGCCAGTTTGATCAAAAAGAGAAAGGAAAGGACCCAAATAAATAAAATCAAGAATGAAAGAGGAGAGATCACAACAAACACAGCAGAAATAAAAACAATAATAAGAGAATAGTATGAGCAATTATATGCCACTAAAATGGGTAATCTGGAAGAAATGGACAAATTCCTAGAAACATATACACTACCAAAACTGAAACAGGAAGAAATAGAAAATTTGAACAGACCCATAACCAGTAAGGAAATCAACTTAGTATTCAAAAATCTGCCAAAAAACAAGAGTCCAGGGCCAGATGGCTTTCCAGGAGACTCCTACCAAACATTTAAGGAAGAGTTAACATGTATTCTCTTGAAGCTGTTCCAAAAAATAGAAATGGAAGGAAAACTTCCAAACTCTTTCTATGAAGCCAGCATTACCTTGATTCCAAAACCAGACAGAGACCCCACTAAAAAGGAGGACTATAGACCAATTTCCCTGGTGAACATGGATGCAAAAATCCTCAACAAGATATTAGCCAACCAGATCCAACAATACATTAAAAAAATTATTTACCACGAACAAGCAGGATTTATACCTGGGACACAGGGCTGGTTCAATATCCACAAAACAATTAACGTGATTCATCACATCAATAAAAGAAAGGACAAGAACCATATGATCCTCTCAATAAATGCAGAGAAAGCATTGACAAAATACAACATCCTTTCTTCATAAAAACCCTCAGGAAAGTAGGGATAGAAGGAGCATACCTCGAGACCATAAAACCCATATATGAACGACCCAATGCTAATATCATCCTCAGTGGGGAAAACCTGAGAGCTTTCCCCCTACGGTCAGGAACAAGACAGGGATGTCCACTCTCGCCACTGTTATTCAACATAGTATTGAAAGTCTTAGCCTCCGCAATCAGACAACACAAAGAAATAAAAGGCATCCAAATCAGCCAGGAGGAGGTCAAACTTTAACTCTTCGTAGATGACATGATACTCTATATGGAAAACCCAAAAGATTCCACCAAAAAACTTCTAGAATTGATTCATGAATTCAGCAAAGTTGCAGGATACAAAATCAATGCGCAGAAATCGGTTGCATTCCTATACACCAACAATGAAGCGACGGAAAGAGAAATCAAGGAATCAATCCCACTTACAGTTGCACACAAAACCATAAAATACCTAGGAATAAATCTAACCAAAGAGGTGAAAAATCTATACACTGAAAACTATAGAAAGCTTATGAGAAATTGAAGAAGACACAAAAAAAAAAATGGAAAAAGATTCCATGCTCCTGGATAGGAAGAACAAATATTGTTAAAATGTCGATACTACCCAAAGCAATCTACATATTCAATGCAATCCCTATCAAAGTAACACCAGCATTCTTCACAGAGGTAAAACAAATAATCCTAGCATTTGTATGGAACCAGAAAAGACCCCGAATAGCCAAAGCAATCTTGAAAAAGAAAACCAAAGCAGAAGGCATCACAATCCCAGACTTCAAGCTATACTACAAAGCTGTAATCATCAAGACAGTACGGTACTGGCACAAGAACAGACACTCAGATCAATGAAACAGAATAAAGAACCCATAAATGGACCCACAAACGTATGGCCAACTCATCTTTGACAAAGCAGGAAAGAATATCCAATGGAATAAAGACAGTCTCTTCAACAAGTGGTGCTGGGAAAACTGGACAGTGACATGCAGAAGAATGAACGTGGACCACTTTCTTATACCATACACAAAAATAAACTCAAAATGGATGAAAGATCTCAATGTAAGACAGGAAGCCATCAAAATCCTCGAGGAGAAAGTAGGCAAAAACCTCTTTTATCTTGGCTGCAGCAACTTCTTACTCAACACATCTCTGGAAGCAAGGGAAACAAAAGCAAAAATGAACTACTGGGACCTCATCAACATAAAAAGCTTCTGCACAGTGATGGAAACAATCAGCAAAACTAAAAGGCAACTGACAGACTGGGAGAAGATATTTGCAAATGACATATCAGATAAAGGGTTAGTATCCAAAAATCTATAAAGAACTTACCAAACTCAACACCCAAAAAACAAATAATCCAGTGAAGAAATGGACAAAAGACATGAATAGACACTTCTCCAAGGAAGATATCCAGATGGCCAACCGACACATGAAAAAATGCTCAACATCACTCATCATCAGGGGAATACAAATCAAAACCACACTAAGATACCACCTTACACGTGTCAGAATGGCTAACATTAACAACTCAGGCACTAACAGATGTTGGTGAGGATGCAGAGAAAGGATCTCTTTTGCATTATTGGTGGGAATGCAAGCTGGTGCAGCCACTCTGGAAAACAGTATGGAGGTTCTGCAAAAAACTAAAAATAGAACTACCCTACAACCCAGCAATTGCACTACTAGGCATTTATCCATGGGATAGAGGTGTGCTGTTTCCAAGGGACACATGCACCCCCATGTTTATAGAAGCACTATCAACAATAGCCAAAGTATGGAAAGAGCCCAAATGCCCATTGATGGATGAATGGATAAAGAAGATGTGGTACACACACACACACACACACACACACACACACACACACAATGGAGTATTACTCAGCAATCAAAAAGAATGAAATCTTGACATTTGCAGCTACGTGGATGGAACTGGAGGGTATTATGCTGAGTGAAATTAGTCAGTCAGAGAAAGACAAAAATCATATGGCTTCACTTATATGAGGACTTTAAGAGACAAAACAGATGAACATAATGGAAGGGAAATAAAAATAATACAAAAACAGGGAGAGGGACAAAACAGAAGAGACTCATAAATATGGATAACAAACTGAGGGTTACTGGAGGGGTTGTGGGAAGGGATGGGCTAAATGGGTAAGGGGCACTAAGGAAACTACTCCTGAAATCATTGTTGCACTATATGCTAACTAATTTGGATGTAAATTTTAAAAAATAAAAATAAATAAATAAACAAACATTAAACAAATAAAAAAAATTCTAGACTATAAGGGGAGAATTGGAGAACTAAGTGATTTAATGAAACATAATAATATCCATATCATAGGAGTTCCAGAAGAAGAGAGTAAGGGGCAGAAGGTGTACTTTAACAAATCATAGTGGAGAACTTCCCCAATCTGGGGAAGGAAACAAACATTGAAGTCCAGGAGGCACAGAGAATTCCCATCAGATGTAACAGTAATTGATCTTTTGCACAACATATCATAGTGAAACTGGCAAAATACAAAGATAAAGAGAGAATTCTGAAAGCAGCTAGGGACAAATGGGCATTAACCTACAAGGGTAGACACATAAGAGTGTAGCAGACCTATCTACTGAAACTTGGCAGGCCAGAAGGGAGTGGCGGGAAATATTCAATGTGCTGAATAGGAAAAATATGCAGCCAAGAATCCTTTATTCAGCAAGGCTACCATTCAGAATAGAAGGAGAGATAAAGGTTTTCCCAGACATACAAAAACTGAAGGAGTTCATCACCACTAAACTAGCCTTACAAGAGATCCTAGGGGAACTCTGAGTGGAATGTTGCAAAGACCACAAAGTACTAGAGACATCACTACAAGCATGAAACCTACAGATAACACAATGACACTAAATGCATATCTTTCAGTAATAACACTGAATATAAATGGATTTAATGCTACAATCAAAAGACATAGGGTATTAGAATGGATGAAAAAACGAAGACCCACCCATTTTCTGTATACAAGAGATCCATCTTAGCCCTGAGGACACCTTCAGATTGAAAGTGAGGGGATGGAGAACCATCTATCATGCTAATGGAAGTCAAAAGAAAGCCAGAGTAGCCATATTTATATCAGACAAACTAGATTTTAAACTAAAGGCTATAACAAGAGATGAAGAAGGACATTATATCATAACTATGGGGTCTATCCATCAAGAAGAGCTAACAATTATAAATGTCTATGTATCCAATTTTGAAGCACCCAAATAAATAAATCAATTAATCACAAACATAAGCAATATTATTGATAAGAGTACGGTAATTTCAGGGGCGCCTGGGTGGCTCAGTCGGTTAAGCGGCCGACTTCGGCTCAGGTCATGATCTTGCGGTCCGTGAGTTCGAGCCCCGCGTCAGGCTCTGTGCTGACAGCTCAGAGCCTGGAATCTGCTTCAGATTCTGTGTTTCCCTCTCTCTGACCCTCCCCCGTTCATGCTCTCTCTCTGTCTCAAAAATAAATAAACATTAAAAAAAAATTTAAGAATATGGTAATTTCAGGTGACTTTAATACTACACTTAAAACAATGGACAGATCATCTAGGCAGAAAATCAATAAAGAAACAATGACCATGAATGATACACTGGACCAGATGGAATTGACAGATATATTCAGAACTTTTCATCCAAAAGCAGCAGAATACACATTCTTCTCAAGTGCACATGGAACATTCTCCAAGACAGACCACACACTGGGTCACAAAAGAGCCCTCAAAAAACATAAAAGAATTGAGATCATACCATGAACATTTTCATATCACAATGCTATAAAACTTGAAATCAACCACAGGAAAAAGTTTGGAAAACCTCCAAATGTATGGAAGTTAAAGAACATCCTACTAAAAAATGAATGTGCCAACCAGGCAATTAAAGAAGAAATTTAAAAAATACATGAAACAAATGAAAATGAAAACACGACAGTCCAAACCCTTTGGGATGCAGCAAAGGCAGTCCTAAGAGGAAAATACATTGCAATCCAGGCCTGTCTCAAAAAACAAGAAAAAAATCCCCAATACAAAATCTAACAGCACACCTACAGGAACTAGAAACAGAACAGCAAAGACACCCCAAACCCAGCAGAAGAAGAGAAATAGTTAAGATTAGAGCAGAAGTACACAATATAGAATCCACAAAAAAAAAAACCCGACAGTAGAATAGATCAATGAAACTAAGAGCTGTTTTTTTAAAAAAACTAAACAAATTTGATAAACCCCTAGCCAGACTTCTCAAAAAGAAAAAAGAGAGGACCAAAATAGATAAAATCACAAATGAAATTGGATTTATCACAACCAACCCCTCAGAAATACAAAAAATTATCAGAGAATACTATGAAATATTATATGCCAACAAACTGGACAATCTGGAAGTAATGGACAAATTCCTAGACACCCACACACTACCAAAACTCAAACTGGAAGAAATAAAAAATTTGAACAGACCCATAACTAGTGAAGAAATTGAATCTGTTATCAAAAATCTCAACAAATAAGAGTCCTGGACCAGATGGCTTCCCAGGGTAATTCTACCAGACATTTAAAGCAGAGAAAATACCTATCCTTCTCAAGCTATTCCAAAAAAAAAAAACAGAAACGGAAGGAAAGCTTCCAGACTCAATCTATGAAGTCAGCATCACCTTGATTCCCAAACCAGACAGAGACCCCACAAAAAAAGGAGAATTACAGCCCAATATCCATGATGAACATGGATGCAAAAATTATCAACAAGATACTAACAAATAGAATTCAATAGCATATAAAAAGAATTATTCACCGGGGCGCCTGGGTGGCTCAGTTGGTTAAGCGGCCGACTTCGGCTCAGGTCATGATCTCGCGGTCTGTGAGTTCGAGCCCTGTGTCGGGCTCTGTGCTGACAGCTCAGAGCCTGGAGCCTGTTTCAGATTCTGTGTCTCCCTCTCTCTGACCCTCCCCCATTCTGACCCTCCCCCATTCATGTTCTGTCTCTCTCTGTCTCAAAAATAAATAAATGTTAAAAAACATAATAATAAAAAATAAAAAAGAAAGAAAAAAAAAAGAATTATTCACCATGATCAAGTGGGATTCATTCCTGGGCTGCAGGGCTGGTTCAACATTCACAAATCAATCATTGTGATACATCACATTAGTAAGAGAAAAGATAAAAACCATATGATTCTGTCAATAGATGCAGAAAAAGCATTTGACAAAATACAGCATCCTTTCTTAATGAAAACCCTCAAGAAATTTGGGATAGAAGGAACATACCTAAACATCATAAAAGCCATATATGAAAAGCCCACAGCTAATATCATCCTCAATAGGGAAAAATTGAGAGCTTTTTTCTGAGATCAGGAACACGACAGGGATGTCCACTCTCACCACTGTTATTTAACATAGTATTGGAAGTCCTAGCATCAGCAATCAGACAACAAAATGAAATAAAATTGGCAAAATGAAAAAAATTGGCACCAAAATTGGCAAAGAAAAAGTCAAACTTTCACTTTTTGCAGACGACATGATATTCTACATGGAAAGCCCAAAAGAGTCCACCAAAAAACTGCTAGGACTGATACATGGATTCAGCAAAGTCACAGGATACAAAATCAATGTACAGAAATCGGTTGCATTTCTATACACCAATAATGAAGCAACAGAAAGAGAAATCAAGAAATCGATCCCATTTACAATTGCACCAAGAGCCATAAAATACCTAAGAATCAACCTAACCAAAGATGTAAAAGATGTGTATGCTGAAAACTACAGAAAACTTATGATGGAAATTGAAGAAGACACAAAGAAATGGAAAAACATTCCATGCTCATCGACTGGAAGAAGAAATATTGTTAAAACGTCACTACTACCCAAAGCAATCTACACATTCAATGCAATCCCAATCAAAATTGCACCAACATTCTTCTCAAAGCTAGAACAAACAATCCTAAAATTTGTATGAAACCACAAAAGACCCCAAAGAGCCAAAGTAATGTTGAAAAAGAAAACCAAAGCAGGAGGCATCAAAATCCCAGACTCTACTACAAAGCTGTAGTCATCAAGATAGTACGGTATTGGCACAAAAACAGACACATAGACAATGGAATAGAATAGAGAACCCAAGGGACGCCTGGGTGGCTCAGTCGGTTAAGCGTCTGACTTTGGCTCAGGTCATGATCTCACAGTTCGTGAGTTTGAGTCCCATGTCAGGCTCTGTGCTCACAGCTCAGAGCCTGGAGCTTGCTTCAGATTCTGACTCTCTCTCTACCTCCTCCTCCACTCATACTCTGTCTCTCTCTCAAAAATAAATGAACATTAAAAAAAAAAAAAAAAGAATAGAGAACCCAGAATTGGACCCACAAATATATGGCCAACTAAACCTTGACAAAGCAGAAAAGAGTATCCAATGGAAAAAAGACAGTCTCCTTAGCAAATGGTGTTGGGAGAACTAGACAGCAACATGCAGAAGAATGAAACTAGACCACTTTCTTACACCATTCACAAAAATAAACTGAAAATGGATGAAAGACCTAAATGTGAGGCAGGAAACCATCAAAACCCTAGAGGAGAAAACAGGCAACAACCTCTTTGGCCTCAGTCAAAACAATTTCTTGTTCAACATGCTTTCAAAGGCAAGGGAATTAAAAGCAAAAATGAACTATTGGGGCCTCATCAAGATAGAAAGCTTCTGACTGCGAAGGAAACAATCAACAAAACTAAAAGGCAACCGATGGAATTGGAAAAGATATTTGCAAATGACATATCGGATAAAGGGTTAGTATCCAAAATCTGTGAAGAACTTACCAAACTCAACACCCAAAAAACAAATAATCCAGTGAAGAAATGGGCAAAAGACAAGAATAGACACTTTTCCAAAGAAGACATCCAGATAGCCAACAGACACATGAAAAGATGCTCAACGTCACTCCTCATCAGGGAAATACAAATCAAAACCATACTGAGATACCACCTCACATCTGTCAGAGTGGCTAAAATTAACAAATCAGGAGATTATAGATGCTGGAGGGGATGTGGAGAAACAGGCACCCTCTTGCACTGTTGGTGGGAATGCAAACTGGTACAGCCGCTCTGGAAAACAGTGTGGAGGTGCCTCACAAAATTAAAAATAGAACTACCCTACAACCCAGCAATAGCACTACTAGGAATTTATCCAAAGGATACAGGAGTGCTGATTCATAGGGGCACATGTACCCCAATGTTTATAGCAGCGCTTTCAACAATAGCCAAATTACAGAAAGAGCCTAAATGTCCATCAACTAATGAATGGATCAAGAAGATATGGTTTATATATACAATGGAATACTACTTGGCGATCAAAAAGAATGAAATCATGCCATTTGCAGCAACGTGGAAGGAACCAGAGGGTATTATGCTAAGTAAAATAAGTCAGGCAGAGAAAGACAGATACCATATGTTTTCACTCATATGTGGAACTTGAGAAACTTAACAGAAGACCATGAGGGAAAGGAAGGGGAAAAAATAGTTACAGAGAGGGAGGGAGACAAACCATAACAGACTCTTCAATACAGAGAACAAACTGAGGGTGTATGAGGGGGTGGGGGAGAAGGAGAAATGGGGGACGGGCATTGAGGAGGGCACTTGTTGGGATGAGCACTGGGTGTTGTATGTAAGCGATGAATCACAGGAATCTACCCCCAAAATCAAGAGCACGCTGTACACACTGCACGTTAGCCAATTTAACAATAGATTTTATTTAAAAAATGAATAAATGATTTGACAACAAATTTCATATTTAAAAATAAATAAATAATGAATAAATGTTTAAAAATTTTTAAATAGTGTTTTTGTATTGAATTTTTCTTTCTTTCTTTTACATTCCATATATGAGACATTATTTGTCTTTCTCTGTATTATTTCACTAAGCATAATGCCCCTGAAGTCCATCCATGTTGTCACAAACAGCAAGATTCCATTATTTTTATGGCTGAATAGTATTTCAGTCTCTGTGTGTAAAATATATAATATAAACTGTACATACATATAAAATATATATATAAGACAATTTCTTTATCCATTCATTCATTGATGGACACTTAGGTTGTTTACATATCTTGGCCATTGTAAATAATGCTGCAGTGAACATGAGGGTGCAGATATCTTTTTCAGTTAGTGTCTTTGTTTTCTTTGGATAAATCACCAAGAAGTGGAACTGTGGTGATCTTATGGTACCTCTATTTTTAATTTTTAAAAGAAATTCCATACTGTTTTCCACACTGACGACACCAGTTTACATTCCCACCAACAGTGCATGAGGGTTCCTACTTCCTGGCATCCTCACCAACACTTGTTATTTCTTGTCTTTGGTCAGAGCTATTCCGAAAAACAAAAAAGCTATTCCGACAGGTGTAAGGTGATACTGCATTGCAGTTTTGAGATTTTATATAAACACACCAAACTCTTCAGCGTCATAAGTCTCACCCATAAATATTTTGTGCTCAAAAGCAGATATCCGCGTGACTCCTGTAGGAGAGGTGCAAACAAGGTATTGCCAAAAGAACAGGTGGCAAAGAGTGGCTTTTAACAAGTAGGCGGGGATGTAATTCAGTTTTTCTTGAAGACTCAGAAGACGTTTGAGAATTATTCAGTGCTGCTGTTTTATGTGCATGACATCCATTCATTGTTGTCTTTTTTGTGTGCACAAGTGCTATTAAAAGAGATATCTGGCCAATAAAATGAAGAACTGGAGAGAATATGGCTTCAAAGTCAATTAAAAAGTAAAATACCAAAGCAACTTTGAGTTCAAAAACAGAACAATTATAAATAACTGTTAAGCTCACTCTACTCTGACAGGTTGAAATATTTAAAATTCAAAATCCATTTCACAGCATAATTTTCTCAACTACAAAGTGATTAGAATTATGGTTAGGAGGCTCCAAATTAATATAACTGGGTGAGTTACCAAGAAATGAATTGGCTTCCTGGGGATTTTTGCTCCCAAGACTCATCATAGGGAAGAAGATAAGGGGTGATTTTCCCCAAGACCGGGCAAGGGTTAGTATTCTAGAATTTGGGCCTTTCCCTCCAGGGATGCAATTTACAGACTGTTTATTTGCTTGGGTTTCTGGGTTTTTTCTTTTTTGTTTTTGTTTTTGTTTTGTTTTGATTAGGAGACTAACCCAAATAGGTCTTTTCTGGAGGAAGACCTAGGCTAATTGAGATAATCTGCCTAGATTGTGAGGATAACTGGATGCACAAAAAGTGTTTTGAAGGGGATGGGGTGGGCTACCGGGAAGGGAGTCAGGGAGGTTTGCTGAGACCAGAGATCAGAGGGTGGGTCTGGACAATGACCGTCGGGAGTGAGCAAGAAGACACAGGGCACAGTCCTCTCCCTATTTTTCCTGGGTCCTGGTGAAGCCCAAGGGAATGGAAGAGGACCATTTGCCATTGGGGGTGGGGGTGGGCAGGGAGAACACAATCAGATTTTTGTTGATCTTGGCAAGAGAAAGCTTAGAGACAGATATGATATGACTTACAAAAATAAGGAAATATGATTGTTTTATATTTTGAGTACCAATAAACACTTCTTTCCTCTTCCATCTGTTTTTGCGTCTTTGGTTTTGTCTGCTCTTTCCTTCTACAAGTAGAGTGGTGTTCTTTCATTCTCTCCCCCTAACTTTCACTGCCGTGGTTTCCTCAGGGTAGCTGTGATAGTCAGATGCCCTTATGCTGGTCCCTTAGTTCCTAAGTCAGTATCTCCCCAAACCAAGTACACCCTCATTTGGTGAGCACCAGAAGGCATCACCCTCCAGTCTGAGAACCAATTTTCCCTGCTTCCTAAATGGCTCCATGAGTCTCCTTGCTGTTGGAAGTACCCCATGACCCAACGATTCCACTCCTAGGTACACACCTCCCAGAAATGAAAACATGGTTATGCAAAAGTTTGTACACGAATGTGCACACATATGACAAAAGTGTACGGAACTATACATATAACACACACATGAATGCACAGAAAGCTGACAAAATTTGAATAAGGGCTATGCATTGCGCTAATGGTTGTGCAATGGTTGTGCTACCATACGGTAGTTATTCATGTTAGCCCCAAGATGAAAATAACTCAAATGCCCATGAGCCGGTGAATGAATAAACAAAATGCGTAATACCTATCTAGTGGAGTACTATTCAGTCACAGAAAGGGATGAAGGGCTAATACATGCTACAACATGGACAAGCCTTGAAAACATTATGCTGAGACAAACCAGACCCAAAAGGACGTGTTTTATGATTACATGTATAGATTAGATTACATTAGATATAGGTTAGATTAGATTACATTCTAATTCTTCAGAATAGGCAAATCTATAGAGACAAAAGTAGGTTAGAGGTTACCAGAGGCTGGGAGAAAAGAAATTGGGAAGGACTAATAACAGGCACTGGGTTTCATTCTGAGGTAATGGAAATGTTCTGGAATGAGATAGTGGTGACGGCTGGGCAATATCGTGAATATACTAAAAACTACTGGATTATACAGTAACAAATGGTGAATTTTGTGTTATATGAATTTAAAAGTTTAAGACAAGAAAGAAAGAAAGAGGAAATAAAAGAAGGAAAGAAAGAAAAAAGAAAGAAAGAGAAAGAAAGAAAGAAAGAAAGAAAAGAAAAGAAAAGAAAAGAAAAGAAAAAAGAAAGAAAAAGAGAAAGAAAAGTCCATTAGCCTTGAGCCACAGCCCTCCTCTTCTTGGTAACACAATTTGACATCTTACCCTCCAGCTCCAAGGGCCCAATGTCTATCCCCCCACAGCAGATAGCCGATGACCGAAGACCGTGCCACCGGGCATTGTCTGTCCTGACTCTACAGCATTGCTCTCAACACCAGCTCTGCTCTGAGCGGTGGCTGCTGGCCGAGTTCCCTATCCCTGTATGGGCATGCGGATTTGGAGCCACCAAAGGAATGGCCACCGGCATCACCCCTGAAGTCTAGACGCTATACCTCAGGAACTCAGGTGCTCTGCAGTCAATTCAGTGTCGTTTGGCCAGAGAAAAGGGGTCTTGGACTTTGTTGGCAGAAACAGAGCTACCACGTTGCCATGGTGGAAGAGGGCCAACCCCAAAAGTCATGGTCATCAAGTTAAAATGAGGTTATTAGGACTGGGGACACTGCACACACAGAAGAAAGATGACGTGAAGATATACAGGAGAAGATGGCCATGTACCTGGAAGGACACATGCACAAGCCCCGGGACACCAAGAATTGCCGGCAAACACCGGAATCTGGAAGAGGCAGGGGAGGATCTGCCTGGAGAGCCTTCCAAGAGAGCGTGGCCCAGCCAACACTCCTGACCTCCACAACTGTGAGACAATCAGTGTGCTGTCTTAAGCCACCTAGCTTTGGTACTTTGCTACGCCAGCCCTAGGAAACGAATGCATGTGTAACAGCACACACACATGAATGCACAGAAAGCTGACAAAATTTGAATAAGGGCTATGCATTGCGCTAATGGTTGTGCAATGGTTGTGCAATGGTTGTGCACATGGCGGATGGCAGAGCTCCTACATTTAAAGAAAGAAACCATCGGGGAACCTGGGTGGCTCAGTCGGCTGAGCGTCTGTCTGATCTATTGGTTCGTGAGTTCCCGGCTCAGGTCATGATCTCACCGTTTGTGAGTTCCAGCCCCACATCAGGCTCGCTGTTGTCAGCAGAGAGCCCACTTTAGATCCTCTCTCTTCCTCTGTCTATGCCCCTCCCCTGCGCCCTCTCTCTCTCTCTCTCTCTCTCAAAAATAAATTAAAAAAAAAAAACAAAAAACAAAAGACAGAAACCATCATGAGTGCTATTCACAAATGGAACTTCTCACAGGGCAAGATCTCTGATAGAGATCTCAAGGGGATTATGCTGAGCGAAGAAAAGTCCGCCTCTCACACGCATTCTTCAAATGACAAAATCACAGAGATAGAGCACAGATCAGCGGTTGCCAGGGCTTAGGGAGGGTGTGAGAGGAGGGTGGCTGTGGCCATAACAGTAACAAGGACGGATCCCTCCTTGTGGCCCATCCCTTCTGCGTCTTGACAGCGGTGGTCACAGACGGATCCGCATGTGTCACACCTGCACAGAACTGAACCCACACGCGGACGGATGCATGGAAACCTGACAAAATTCGAACAAGGCCCACGGATCGCATTGAGGTCCCTTTCCTGGTTGGGACACTATATGGCAGTCACTGGAGACGCTCCCACCGGGGGAACGGAACGCGGAGCAGAGAGGCCCCGTCTTGCCTAATGTCAGTCCTGTGACCGGGAGTTTCCGAGCTTTCTCATCACAGACCGGCTCGAAACAACTTCGGGCGCCACTTGAGATCCCAAGAAAGGAAAATAACCCGCCTGCCAAAGAGGCAGACGGAAAACTAGGAGCGCTTGTCTGACGACAGGCACCGGGGCACAGAGACGCGAACTGTCGGGCCTTTCGCTGCTCCCCCCGCCCCCTCCACGCCCCCTCCACATGTCTGCAATTTCCTTGGGGAAGAAAGACGCCTCTGGATTTGGACAAAGCGCAGGTGGCACAGGAGGCAGGCGGCCCGACCAGCCACGGCGCGGCGACACCTCCGCCGTCGCCCACGGAGACCGGACGACACCAGCGGAGCTCAGGGCCACTCGCCCGCCAGCCGGTCTCCGGCCCAGAAGTGCAGGGACACCGGCAAAGCGGCGGTCGGAGCGACAGGCGGGGACCGGCGAGAGGGGAGGTGCCCGGGGCGCCGCAGAAATCAGGTGTGAACGCCCACCAGCCGCGCTCGCTGATAAGAGTTTGAGTCGCGAGCGCCCTGTGCGAGGGGACACGAGCCCCGGTGGCCGAGTGGGGACCCCGGGGGCGAGGAGACAGGCGGAGGGGCAGGAGCGCGGGCCTGCGCAGGTGGCGAAGCGGACCCCTCTCCGCGCAGCCCGGGGCGCGCCGGGGACGCGGGCGGCGGCGCGGGGGGCCCGGCGGCGGCGGCGGCGGGGCTTTTCCGAGAGGAGGGGGGTGGGGATGCTGAGTCACCCATCTGTCACGGCTCCGCACCTCTCCCCAGCCCTCCGGGGGCCAAAGCAAAAGCGAAAGCGAATGCGACTGGCGGGGCGGCCAGTCCCGGGAGTGGCGCCCGCCACCGCCTCGGGGACGGTCGGGCATCTGCCCGCGCGGCCGGCGGGGCGTCGGGGCGGCCGCGAGCCCGGGGGCCGGCGGGCGGGAGCGCGGCCGAGCGTGCGGACATGGGCCGGCGGCCGCCCCAGGGCTGCGGGCTCCGCGCCCTCCCCGCGCCGCTGCCGCCGCTGCTGCTGCTGCTGCTGCTGCTCCGGCCGCCGGCGACGCCCGGTAGGGAGAGGCGCGCGTCCCCGGCGGGGCGGGGAGGGGTGGGGGGTGGCGGGGAGGCGGCGGGGGCGCCCCACCTACCGCGGCCGCGGGTCGGTGCCCAGGACCGGACGCTGCGCCCACGCGCGGGGACACGTGGACGGGGCGGCGGGGAGGGCCCCCACCCCCGGCACGCGAGCCGCGCCTTCCCCGCTTCCGAGGCGAAGGGACGGAGCCGGGGTCGCCAGCGGGGCTCCGGGCCGCTGGGAAGAAATCTGGGAAGGCGGCTGTCTGAGCCCCGCCCCTCCCCGGGGGAAAACGGCGCAGTCTACACGGCTGGCAGAGCCCGCGGGGGTCCGAGGAAGACCCCCGGTCTCTGGGTCTCTGCCCTCGGACCCGCAGCGCGGCGGTAGGACGGGGTGGGGGCTGCGTCCCTGCGGAGAGAAAACGTGTGCGGCCGGTGAGTGCAGATTCCTAAGCAGCAGGAGCCCGCGAAAGGGTTAGCAGCCTGGGGTCCGCGCGCCCGGGCCAGCGGGGAAGAGACCAAGGCGGTGATGGCTCGGTGCGCTCGCCACGAACGTGGGTCGTCAGATGTAATCTCAGCAGGAAGACCCGAACGAGTGACTCCCAGGTTCTCATCCCGGGGAGCTAGAGAGCAGGGAGGAGAAAGCATAGACGGTCTGGCTTTGTCCTTGTCAGCGTTTCTTGATCCTTTTACAGTCAGGAAGCGACCTGAGGTTCTCAACAGGGCTCGGAACCCTCTCCCCAGAAAAATGCATCAATGCACGTGCATAGAATTGGGGGGGGGGGGGGGGGGATTCACTGAAGGCCATCCATCCATCGTACACTCTCTGGGAGTTGGTTAACCCCGCGATGTGTGTGCGTGCGTGCGTGTGTGTGTGTGTGTGTGTGTGTGTGTGTAAGGCAAGACTCTCCGTCATTTACACCTCGTCGGTCCAGTCTGTCCACCCAGTAGGTGATCAGAGCTATCCATCCACGGCTGCTGCTGCTGCTGCGGCTGGGTTGGTGTGAACCCTGTAGCTCTGCGGGCTTTCATGAAGTTTTATTTTCTTGACACTATGGATTTCCCCCCATATCTGAGAATCTGACTTGTGTTGGTGACCTAGTCAGTTCCTCTCAGCTCGCTAGCCAGCGTGCGGGGTAGCCAGCAGACCGGGGCAACTTTACCCGCACGATGTGGTAAGTGAGGTGCAGCTTTAGTCTGAGCCCAGCCAGGCTGAGCTGTACCCTTCCAAGGGCAGAGGAAAGGTCTCCAAAGCTCATCAGCTACAGCGTGGTTGTTGGCCTCACCAAGGTACTGCTGCCATTCAGCTGCTCCTGGTGTTTCCTGTGTTTCTGGAACCGTTTTATTGAAATACAGGACATAATGAACTTCATACATTTAATTGCATGATCTGATGGGTTTAGAGGTAAATGTATACACTTGTGGAACCGTCATGATCAAGAAGGTCAATATAATCATCGCCACGGAAAGTTTCCTCTTGTCCTGCGTGATGCTCTGTCCCCCCAGGCCACCACCATGGGCTTTCACTTTTGGCTTGCTGTGATTTCTAGAATTTTATATATATGGAATCATCCAATGTGTACTCTTTCTTGTCTGGCTACTTTCACGCATAGTCATTATTCTGATAATTCTCCCTCCGTCTTGTCCTTTGTATCAATAGTTCACTCCTTTTTATTGCTGAGTAGTATTTCATTGCATGGGTATCACACTGTTTGTTTATCCATTCAGTTCTTACTGGACATCTGGGTTGTTTCTGGTTTGAAGCTATTACATTTAAAGCTGTGATGAACATTCATATGTAGGTTTTGTGTGGACACAGGCTTTCGTTTCTCTTGGGTAGAGAAGGTGGGAGTGGAGTGGCTGAATCATGGGGCATGTATGTGTTTAATTTTTACATTCCCACCAGCAAGTGTCTGAGTTCCAATTCCTCCACATCTTTGTCAGCACTCGGTATGATCAGTTGTTTTTTCCTTTAAAATATTTTCCCAGCTTTACTGAGATATAATTGACATATAACATCATGTAAATTTAAGGTGTACAATACAATGATTTAATATATGTACCTCTTGTGAAATGATTTCCATCATAAGTTTAACACATTCATCACCTCATATATTTGCCAAATTGTGTGTGTGTGTGGTTCATCAGTCTCTTTAGTTGTACCCATTCTAATAGGTGGGTAGTGGACCCTTGTAATTTTAATTTCCATTTTTCTAATAACGAATAATGTTGAGCATCTTCACATGTGCTTATTCGCCACCAATGTATCTTCTTTGGTAAAGCATCTGGTTAAGCCTCTTGCCCTTTTAAAAACTGAGTTGAATTGTTATTGAGTTTCCAGCATTCTTTATATATTTTGGATACAAGACCTTTATCAGATATGATTTGCAAATATTTTCTCAGAGTCTGTGGCTTATCTTTTCATTCTCTTAACAGTGCCTGATGAAGAACAGAAATTTTTAATTCTGAGAAACCTCAATTTATTAATTTTTCTTTTATGTATTTTAATAGCTTTCAGTGTCATCTCTAAGAAATCTTTGCCAAACTCAAGGTCACAAAGATTTTCTTCTAGAGGTTTTATAGCTTTAAGGTTTTACATTTATGTCTGTGATTCCTTTTTGAGTAATTTTCTATATAATGTAAAGTATGGATTGAAGCTTCCATATTGGTTTGGTTTCAGGTTTTGTTTTGCGAATGGATATCCAACTGTTCTAGCACTATTTGTTGAAAAGATGATCTGAGCTGAATTCTTCTTACACTTATTTTGAACATCAGCTGTTCTTTAAGCCTTGGTTGCTGTAGACAAAACATTAGTCTGTGAAAATCAGTTACATTTCTATACATTAGCAATGAGCCACTGGAAATTGAAATTTAAAAAATAGGAATCATTTTCAATAGCATCAAACAGTACGACCCACTTACGGATAAATCTGACAAAAGGTGAGAAAGACCTGTACACTAAAAACCACCAACCACTGCTCAGAGAAATGAAAGCAGACCTAAACAGATGGAGACTGTATACCATGCTCATGGACTGGACAAACCAATATTGTTAAGGTAACACTCCCCTCCCCCAACCCAGGTCAGAATTTCAGCAGGCTT
The DNA here is from genome assembly GCF_007474595.2 of Lynx canadensis. Lineage (NCBI taxonomy): Eukaryota > Metazoa > Chordata > Mammalia > Carnivora > Felidae > Lynx > Lynx canadensis. The sequence goes on along the minus strand of NC_044309.1, from coordinate 5,206,688 downwards.
TTTGCAGAAATCAACAAACTGATGGCAGATTTCACATGAAAATGCATAAGGCACAGTGTAGCCAAAACAACTTTGAAAAACAACCGAATTGGAAATAATACTTCTGACTTTGAGACTTATTAATAAGGTCACAGTAATCAAGACAACAGAGTATTAGGGTAAAGATGAACAGAGAGCTAACAGAGTAGACTGTGCCCAACGTTTTTCAATGAGCTAGGAAGGGAAGTGGATACAAATGATTAAATTTGCTACTTGGTACTATGATCCTGGTCAGAAATTATAGAGAGAAGCCCATTCCTTATCACCAGCTGAGCAAATAATACAGGCTCAGATATGCTCCTGCTAGTGTACAGTGCTAACAGACACAGCAAGTTGCTGTTACCTGTTCTCATTCAAAAGGCATGATTTGGAGGGGAAACCCATCAACTTGAGCAAGAAGTAATTTAATTCTTAAAGATCCTCACAACCTGAAAGGTTGAAGATGATTTTCCAAAAGCAGCTGGAGAAAATGATGATTTGTTTGAAGATAAATATATCTCACCAACTTGGGTTTCGTTGTACAGGGTGTTAGTACACTTTGGGGTGGTTTTACAACTTATGTGTGCTTAAACATTTTTTAAACCATTTTTTGCAGAATTCTAGGGAGTTTTACTCAAACCTTTCATTTTTTTTTTAATTTGAAATCCATCTTATCTAGTTATAATTGCTTTGTGCTGCTACTCATAACAAAACACTGATGAAAACTTTAACGCACAAAATATGGGATTTATTGAAATCAACCTAAGTGTTCAACAGTGGAGGACTGCATAAGCAAAGTGAAGTTCCTTTCAAATAATATGCATCATATTATTCAGTTTTTACTAGAAGATCCTTAAGTAGTTGTCATTGAGCAGGGAGATACTATGGGTCATGTGTGTGTGAGTGTGTCTGCTTAGTTGTCTGCCTTTTCTTATTTTTCTCTCATAATGTAAATTGCCTTTGTAAAGAGAAAATCAAACTACAAAAGAAGTAGCACAAAAAAGATGTAGAATTTGGGGGTTTTCTCAGATTCATTTTTAATTAATTATAGCTGATCTTGTTTGGCAATGTTTTCATGACTTCATAAAGTTTGCAAATGCGTTCTATAAAGTTACCATATATAACATTTGTGCATACTTTTATACACATTATAATGTTTTATACATAAATTTTATAACATTTTTGCAGTTTGTTTAAACAGTTCCTTATGGCTAGAGATGTGTGTAGGCTGGATATTTAGGTCGTTTCAAAATGTTGGATGTTCTGAGGCACCTGGGTGGCTCAGTCGATTGAGCAGCTGACTCTTGATTTCAGCTCAGGTCGTGATCCCAGGATCGTGGGATTGAGCCCTGTATTGGGAGCTGAGCACGGAGCCTGCTTAAGTTCTCTCTCTCTCTCTCTCTCTCTCTCTCTCTCTCCCTCTCCCTCTCTCTCTCCCTCTCCCTCTCTCTCTCCCTCTCCTTCTCTCTCTCTTCCTCTCTCTCTCTCTCCCCCGCCTCTATGTATACATATATATACATATATATGTACATATATACATACATACATATATATACATATACATATATATATATAATAAAAGGTTTTTTTAAATATTTGATGTTCTAAAAAGCACATAGTAGGAATAAATGGATGAAAATAAGCTATACAGAGCAAAAAAGGGCAGGGAAAATGCCTCAACATCTAAAAACAAAAAATGGAAGAAATACTCCTGGGGATATTCTTTTTCAATCAAATCATTACTTTCAACTAACTTGTTTGGGCTAAATCACCTTTGCCAAATTGATCTTACCAAATAGTGAGTAACTCAGTGAAAACATGTATAACACGCCCCCCCCCCCCCCCCAGTATATACACTTGGGAGTCATATCCATGTTACTCATTAAACATGGTTGATGTTATTTGAATGTTTTCTATTAGGAAAGACTTGATCTTTCGAGCAGTAGGAAGCCATTGAAGGTCTCTGGGCAGGAGGGACATTATTGGACCTACATGGTAGAAAGATTACTCTTGTAAAGAATGTGAAGAGTAAACTGTAGTCAGAAGGGTCTGGAGGCAGGAAGCTAAGTTGGAAACTTTTGTAATAGTTCCAGTAAGTGGTGATGAAATCCTGAACCAAGACAGTGTCAATAAGGAAGAGAGGAGGGGGCAGATTTCCTCTTGAGTCTTACAAGTATAGAGTCTATTTCATGCTTTCTCTTTTCTTTGCTCTTTACCCTCTAGCCACTCAACTATTCTGATCCCTCAAAAATCAATATTTAAGGACTTGAACTATGATGAATTCATCTGCCACACAAAAAGTGGATTGGGAATTTCTGTTAGTGAGCCTGAGAGAGAAAGAAAAGAATTGATGAGTTAAAGATAATGACCTGGATATAGAGTGTATACCAAACTCAAGTTTGAAAATGATTAACAAAGTGAGTGCCAAAAGGAAATAAATGTGTTGGCTTGGCTGGCATTTCAGCTAGAAAAATAATGAAGGAAAATGGGTTACTGTGAACACAAGGCCTTTATGCTTTTGATGTGTCAGCATCACAGTGAGCTTCTTGAGGGGAGAAATTACATCTTATTCTTCTTTGTATCTTAACACACTTGGCATGCTGTGGACATATACTTGGTAGAATAAGAGGGGGAAAATGGGAATGGATTCCGACTCTCCTTAAAGAACGGGAAGGGCATGCTAACAGGATACCTTTTGAACTCTGGATATGAGACTGGGCCAAGGATACTTAATATATTAGACTGTGTAAATCAACTTGACAAAGGAGTCTGATTCACAGGTTCTGTGAAGTAGAGAGAGGTGTGGCCCTCCACGCTATTTTGGTGACTTCATTGGCGATCACTGGGGCTTGTATATGATTTTTTTGGCTACTTGAGAATTTTCAAAATCCCAGAACCTTAAGTTTACTGCTATTTTCATTACTTCATCCATTCCTCTCTGTGTATTCATAAGCCACTAACCCCAGAAGACACCTATGACCTACCAGGCCTACCTAGCACTGTGGGAGCAGCAGAGAACTGTGAAATCCATTCACCATAATATTATGTTCCACAAGGAACTCACAATATTATAAATGAGGCAAGACGTGCTTACACGGAATATCTAAGGAATAATGTTCTGAGAGAATATATACAGAAATTATAATTGAGTATCAAAAGATATGATTAAGGCCTCTAGAAAGAAAGGTTATTGATACAATCGAATGTATTATCTCTGTTATATTTATGAGTTTAGCTTTGTATAGTAAGTAACTGGTCATTGTGTGGCTGACTGGGCTGGTTTCAGTGTCTTGATACCCTTGTGCATTCATATATCAATTGTTATCTTTTCTTGAGGCATGTTCACAATGGAAAGACCACTAGTAGGTTTCCTTTTTCAGCAAAATGACAGAGTAGATATTCTAAATAAAAACTTTCCTGCTACAAAACACCCAGAAATGATGAATAATACAGAGGAAGTATCTATTAAAATCTGCAGCCAATAAAATAACCAACTGTTTAAAGCAAAAATAATAATAATCTATTGTGGTGTTTATAACATATGTGGAGGTAAAATGTATGACAACAATAGCACAAAGGCTAGAAGAGAAATGGAAGTATATTGCTTAAGGTTCATAAGAACTACATATGCAAAGCAGTATAATGTCACATGAAGGTGAACTGTGATGAGGTAAATACACTATAAATCCTAAAGCAACCACCAAAATAATACAACAAAGAATTACAGTTAGTAAGCCGAGTGGATAAAATGAAATCGTGAAATATACTCAAATAATCTCATGACATGATCATCTCCATAGAGAATCCTATGGAATCTACAAAAATGCTCTTAGAAGAAGTGAGTTTAGCAAGGCTTCAGAATACACAATTAACTCACAAATATCAATATATAAAATACTAGCAATAAGAAGTTAGAAACTGAAAAAAAACACCATTTGTATTGACATAAAAATTAGGAAATATTTAGGAATACATCTGACAAAAAAATGTGCAAAACTGGTAACCAAAAACTATATAAAATTTCTGAGATAAATTACTGAAGACTTAAATAAATTGAGAGAGATACTGTTTATAGATATTGAGAAGACTCAATATTATTATGATGTCACTTCTTCCCCAACTTGATCTCTAGATTTGATGCGATTCCAATCTAACTTTCCAAGGGATTTTTTTTTTTTTTTTGGTAGAAACTGATATACTTATTCTAAAATTCAGTAAAGGACCAAACTCAACTTTGAAAATGATTAACAAAGTTGCAGGATTTATACTACCTGACTTCAAGATTTATTATAAAGCTACAATAATCAAGACATAGTAGTATTGGTGTCAAGATTAACAGACAAATATATTGATTGATGAAACAGAATACCAAGTCCAGAAATAAACGCACACATACTTGGTCGTGGCTCAGGATCCTATACCAATTCCACTGGAGGTCCACTACTGTGGGACAAGGGGAAGGAAGCTTTTTTTCTACACAAAACCTGTTAAAGATATAAGGGAGAAGTTGCATGCCATGAAAGTAAGGAGCCATATATTGAAAGCTCCAACCCCGAGGGCCAGATACACAAGGCATCCTAAGACTGGGATAGGACTAGGACAACAGCAAACTTCTCCTGACCCCACCACCTCCAGCAAGTGAGCACCAAGTAACAAGCACAGCAGTCAATCACTGAGGGTGTGGTGAGCAAGGGTGTAGAGAAGTCCTCTTGTGGTTTAGATACATAGAGAAGGACAAAAGATGAGGGAGGATTAGGGACATAGAAAAACCCTCTGGCACTCCAGCCCCCACCCTAACCACAAGTTACCACTAGAGGAATTTGAAGCCAGTGGTGTTCTGAAGGTAACCACAGAACAACAAAATCCAAACCCAATTCAAAACCCGACTAGACTGACCAATCCCCCCCACACTATCAGTCTAGCAGGAGAAGCTTTCTCATTTTCAGGCATAAATACTATTTATCTCAGTTCTACACACATGGTCCAGCATTCAATTAAAAATTACATGACACTCAAAAAAAGCAGCAACGACACAATCCCCCTATTAAGGGACAAAGCAATAACAAGATTCAGAGATGACCCCCAAATCGGAACTATGAGACTGAAAGTTAAAATAAATATCATCCACATGTTAATGGCTCAGTGGAAAGGATGGATGGTATTTCTGAACAAATGTGGAATTTCAGTTGAGAGGTGGAAACCATATGAAAGTGTCAAATAGAAATGTTAGAAATTAAAAAAAAAATCAGTAATAGAAATGAAGAAAGGTTTTTTTTTTTTCAACGTTTATTTATTTTTGGGACAGAGAGAGACACAGCATGAACGGGGGAGGGGCAGAGAGAGAGGGAGACACAGAATCGGAAACAGGCTCCAGGCTCTGAGCCATCAGCCCAGAGCCTGACGTGGGGCTCGAACTCACGGACCGCGAGATCGTGACCTGGCTGAAGTCGGACGCTTAACCGACTGCGCCACCCAGGCGCCCCATAGAAATGAAGAAAGGTTTTGACAGACTTATCAGAACACTGATAGCACAAAGCCAAAGACACAGCCAAAGAAAGAATCAGTTAACTTGAATATAGGTCAGTAGAAATTACTCTAACAGAAACACAAAGAGAAAAAATGAGAGAGAAAAAAATGGAACAAAGTATCTAAGATCTGTAGGACAACAGAAAATAGGCTAATATATGTGTGATCAGAATTCCAGAAACAAGAGAGAATGAAGCACAAGAAATATCTGAAGAGATAATAGTTGAGAATATCCCCAAATTTATAAAAGATATTAAATCAAAGATCCAGGAATCTCAGAGAACACCAAACAAGGTAAATGTCCACCCCCCTCTCCCACCCAAACCCTCATCCCGAAACACATCATACTCAAACTGCTGAAAAACAAAGATAAAGAAAAATTATGATAAAGTGGATAAAGAGACTTTCCACATAGAAGAACAAAGATAAGAATTTTAGCAGACTTCTTATCAGAAATTATGCAAGCCATAAGAAAATGGAGTGACATGTTGAAAGTCCTAAAATAAAACAAAACAAAATAATCTGTCATTCCAGAATTCTATAACCAGGAAAATATCTTTCAAAAATAAAAACAAAATAAAGACTTTCCCTGACAAACAAAGAGTAGAAGGATTCATCACCATCAGACTTACACCATAAGCAACACTTTAAAAAGTTCTTTGGGCAAAAGGAATACAATCCTAAACAGAAACTTGGATATCTGAAAAAAAAAGCTCTGGAAAGGATTAAAATGGAGGTAAATAAAATATATTATTTCTTTTAAATCACTCTAAAAATATTTGACTATTTAAAACAAAAATAGTAGCAAAGTATTGCATTTATAGAATATATAAAAGTACAATGTATGACAACAAAAAAATGGGAGGGAGAAATTGTTAACTATGCATTGGTAGAGTTCTTAACTATATGTGAGATGCTGTAATATTATTTGAAGGTAACCTCTGATAAAATAAAGATGTATATTCTTCACCTTAGCAAAATCACTAAAAATAATTTAAAGTGGTACACATAATAAACCAATGATGAAGATAAAGTGGGATAATAAATAATAATCAACCCAAAACAGGGAGTTAAGAGGAAAAATGAACAATGATCAGATGGAACAAACAGGAACATCTAGAAAAATGGTAGGCTTAAATCCAGCCACATCAAAAATTACATTAAATATAAGTGATCTAACCACACCAATCAAAAAAACAGAGGTTGTTCAATTAAATTTAAAAAAAACTCAACTATATGCTGACTACAAAATAGCCACTTAGGATATACAGGCAAAGATATGTTAGGAGAAAAAGGATTGAAAAAGATATACCATGCAAACAATAATCAGAAGAAATGTGGAGTATTTGGATTAATAGCAAAGTAGACATCAGAATAAGGAATATTACCAGGGATAAGGAGGGACATTACATAATAAGGGGGTTAATTCACCAGGAAGACATAGAAATCCTAATGGTGTCTGTACCTACATTATGGAGCTTCAAAATTCATAAAGCAAATGTGATAGAACTGAAAGAAGAAAAATACAAATCCGGGATTATAGTTAGAGACTTTAACACTATTCCTCCAGTTAAAAAAAAAAAATAGAAAAAGAAGCAGTAAACATATAGAAGATCAAAATGTTAATCCAATTGGCATTTACAGAATACACACCCATCCAACAACCAGAATATGCATTCTTTTCAAATACATATGGAACATTCACAAGAGAGACCATGCTGTGGGCCATAAAGTAAACCTCAACAAATTTCCAAATCATTGAAATTACACAAAATATGTCCTGTAACCACAATGGAATTAAATTAGAATGCACTAACAGAAAAATATCTGGAAAATCCTCTGGATAAAAATATCTGGAAATTCAATAAATTATTATATTAATAATTTTATTATATTATTATAAATAATCTGCAGGTCAAAAAAGAAATTAGAAGGGTAAGATAGAAAAATTTTTTAATTGAAAATAATAAAAATACATTTAAATAACATAATTTGTGGAACTCAAAGAGATCATAGACAGAAATTAATCATACTAAGTACTTATATTAGAAAAGAAGAAAAGTCTCAAATCAATGATCTAAGCTTCCACCTTAAGAAACCAGACAACAATGAACAAATTAAACCTAAAGTAAGCATAAGGAAGGGAATGTAATGATAAGAGCAGAAATCAATGAAATTGAATGCAGAAAAAAACAACAGACAATATCAACTGAACTAAAAGCTGGTATTTCAATAGATCAATAGAATCCTAAACCTCTAGCCAGACTGATCAAGAAGAAAATTGAATAAACAAAAAAAAAAAATTAAAAAAAAAATTGTTTCCGATTCTGTGTCTCCCTCTCTCTCTGACCCTCCCCCGTTCATGCTCTGTCTCTCTCTGTCCCAAAAATAAATAAACGTTGAAAAAAAAAATTAACAAAAAAAAAAAAGAAAAGTGAATAAACATTGATTCTCAACATTGGAATGAAAAGGAACATCACTGCAGATCCTACAGATACCGATGGGTCATAAAGTTTTATTATGAATAACTTTATGCCTGTAAATATGACAACTTAGATAAAATGGGCAAATTCGTTGAAACACAAATACCAAAGTTCACTCAGGAATGGATAACATGAGTTGTCTTATATTTTAGAGAGTTAAAATTGTAGCTTAAAACAACTCCAAAAAATTCCAGACCCACATGTCTTCACTGCTAATTCTTTTTTTTCTTTAATTTTTTTACATTTATTTATTTATTTTGAGAGAGACAGAGACAGTGTGAGCCAGGGAAGGACAGAGAGAGAGAGAGAGAGGGACAATCCCAAGCAGGCTCCATGCTACAAGCGCAGAGCCCGATGTGGGGCTTGAACTCATGAAACCATGAGATCACCACCTAGGCCAAATCTGAGTTGGATGCTTAACCAACTGAGCCACCGGGTACCTCTTCACTGCTAATTCTTAAAAAAAAAAAAAAAATCAACAAAGGCATGCAAATTTGAGTATTGGCTAAATCCTCAACAACAGCAATGAAATACGGAAGACAGGTAATGATAACTACCCAGAATTCTATGTTGCACAAAACTGTCATTTAAGAAAGATGATGAAATAAAGACTTATTCAAACAAAAAGAAACTGGTAATGGGTTATGGCATTAAAGCATCTCCAAGGTATTGCTGGGGAGGAGGCTGTGGATATGAATTAACATTTACACATTGAGGATGCATGTTAAAGAGGTTAGTATAATCAGTAAATAGAGATCACTTAACACAGAATGGTACCAATTCTAAGCCTGTGTACCTGTAAAGCATAACCTCAAAATATATGAGGCAAAAATGATTAGAACTATCAAAACAATTAACAAATAGGGGCACCTGGGTGGCTCAGTCGGTTGAATGTCTGACTTCAGCTCAGGTCATGATCTTACAGCTTGTGAGTTCAAGCCCCGCGTCAGGCTCTGTGCTGACAGCTCGGAGCCCGGAGTCTGCTTCGGATTCTGTGTCTCCCTCTCTCTCTGTCCCAACCCACTCGCATTCTGTCTCTGTCTCTCTCAAAAATAAACAAACATTTTAAAAAATTTTGTTAAAAATAAAAAAATTAACAAATACATAATCATAATGGAAGCTTTTAACATACCTCTCCAAGTGTTTGATGGGTCAAGTGTGAAAATAAATCAGTAAGAATATAAAAGTTATGAAAATAATTAACAAGCTTGATCAAATATGGACTACTATGTCTAACAACTGAATACCACACACAGAGAACATTTATAAATTTTTTTTTTACATTTATTTATTTTTGAGAGACACAGACACAGAGCGTGAGCAGGGGAGGGGCAGAGAGAGGGAGACACAGAATCCAAAGCAGGCTCCAGGCTCTGAGCAAGCTGTCAGCGCAGAGCCCGACTCGGGGCTCGAACCCATGAACCACGAGATCACGACCTGAGTAGAAATCAGACTCAACCAACTGAGCCACCCAGGTGCTGCCAGGGAACATTTATAAACTCTAACTATGTGTTGCCAGGTCATAAAATCAGCCTCAATGCATTTCAAATGATAGAGATCATATAGACCAACTTCTCTCATCACAAGGAATGTAAGTCAGAAAAAAATAACACAAAATAAATTAGGACAAAACAAAACAAAAACACTATCTTCTGAAAACTTAGAACCATAAATACTTACATTAGAAAATAAGGAAAGTTTCACATTACATGCAAAGGATCCAACTACAGACATGATAAAAAAGCAGAATAGGTCCAATAGAAGAAGGAAGCAAATAATAAGGATAAGAGCAGATGTAAATAATGCTGAAAACAGAGGTACATCAGAGAGATGCAACAAGTCCAAAACTTGGTTCTTTGAAAAAAAACTACTGAAATGAACAAACCTCTAGCAGAATTAATCAAGGATAAAAGAGAAAGCATAAACAAATAACATTAGGCATGTAAAAGAGGAGACAAATAAAACGTTTAAAATGCCTTCACGCTCGTAAGTTTGAAAGTGTAGGTGGCAGGTCCTTATTTTTAAAAAATTACCAAAACTAACTCAGGAAGAAATAGACAAACCTGAATATTCCCTTTCAAAATAGGAACAAGACAAAGTTTCACGGTATAATGCCTACTCTTCAACCTTGTACAGGAAGTCCTAACCAATATAGTAAGACAAGAAAAGCAAACATTATACAGATTGAAGTGAACTTTTTAAGCTTATCTTTCTCAGATATATGATTGTTATTTTATCATAATAATATACAGATAAATTATTAAGGATGGAGCTGGATTGCCAAATTAAAAGTCAATATTCAAGAACCAATATTCTTTCTGTGTACCTGCAAAAAGCATTTTGATAATACAAGTTTTTAAAAGATAATATTTAGAAAGTACACCTCCTCACCCAAAGTTAAGTACCTAGGAATAAATCAACAAAAGATATGTCACTCCTTTATATAGAAAAATTATAAAACTTTTTGAAAGAAACCTAATTAGTAGAGAGATATACATTGTTTCTGGATAAGAAGACTCAATATCTTCAAGATGTCAATTCTCCTCAAATCTATCCTGGGATTCAATTTAAAAGTTTTAAAAATTAAGACGGACAAATGTTAGTGAGATTGTGAAAAAGTAACCCGCCTACTGCCGGTGGAAGTATAAATTGGTGCAGTCACTTTGGAAAACAGTTTGGTATTATCCAAAATTGATACACATGTGCTATCTCCCAGCAATGCCATTGCTAAGAAAATACCATAAAGAAACTCTTTTCCATGAGCATCAAGAGACATGTGCAAGGTTATTTCTAGCACTATTATTTGTAATAGCAAAACACTAGAAACAATCCAAATGTCTGACAACAGTAAAATGGATAAACTGTGGTGTTTCCATATAATACTTTAATACCAAAAGTGGATGAACTCTAGCTACATGCATCAACATAAATAAAAAACATAACACTGTGTGAGAAGCATAGTAGAGAAGAATACATATAATACATTCAAAACAATACATTCAGAACAATACATTCTTAAGCTGATTGGCATACACATGAGTCTTCATTTTATGATTAATCCTTAAACTGCACATAAACACTTTATATACTTATGGATGTATGATTTTCACAACAAAAAGGGTTTTAGGTAGGGGAGGGGAAGAGGGTACTGAATAGGAGGTACTCTGAAGCAACCATCCTTCTCAAATACAAATTCTGTAACTGATTATTGACTCACCCTGGTAAATACTTGTCAACAATAAATGGATTTAATCAACTACAAATAATCAACATACAAACATTTATTTTAAAAAATCGATACAGAAGTTAAAGATCAAATTAGAGCCTGCTAAGGAGAAATTAGTGAACTTAAAGATGAGTCTGAAGATATTAGAGTACAGCACAGAGAAATGGACGGTGAATCAGAGATTAAAGATATAAAGGACAGAACTAAGGAATGAATGTTTGTATCCTCTCAACTTCAAATGTTGAAATCGTAATCCTGAGGGTGATGATACTCAGGTGGGGCATTTGGAAGGTAATTCCATTTAGATGAGGTCATAAGGGTGTAGCCATGAGGGGATTAGTGTCCTTATAAGAAGAGGTAAAGGCTCAGAGCTCTCTTTTTCTCAACCCTGTGAGGATAAGGCAAGAAGGCAGTAGTAGTCTGTAAACCATGCAGTGGGCTCTCACCACAACCCAATCATGCTGGCACCTTATCTTGGATTTCCAATGTCTAGAATGTGGGAAATAAATGTTTGTTGTCACCCAGTCTATGGTATTTCATTATACATAGCAACCTGGACTTAGACGGATAGAACAAGGATCATGACTGGAGCTCCAGAAGATGATAATAGGGACATTGATGAAGAGGATATAAGGAGATAATGGCTGAGTATTTTCCAGAAAGGCTTAAAGCCATCAAAGACACCAAAGGTCAAACTTGGGAAATGACACCAAGCAAGATAAACAAAAACAAACCCATACCAAGAATCATTGTGATAAATCTGCAGAGCACCAAAACAAAGAGAAGATATGAAGTATCCTGAGAGAAAAGACACATTGCTGGCAAAGAAACAGGAATTAGACACACAGTGGGTTTTTCAATAGAACGTCAACATTAAAAGCTAGAAAACTTTGGGGAACCTGAGTGGCTCAGTCAGTTAAGCGTCTGACTTTCATGATCTCAGAGTCTGTGGGTTCAAGCCCTACATCAGGCTCTGTGCTGACAGTGTGGAGCCTACTTGGGATTCTCTCTCTCTCTCTCTCTCTCTCTCAAAAGAAATAAATAAACTTTAAAAAAAAGCTAGAAAGCTTCAAAGTGCTAAGGAGAAAAATCATGTGCCTAGAATTGTATGCCCAGGGAAACATTTATTCAAAAAGGATTCTGGGAAGATGGTAGAGTAGGAAGTATCTGTAATCTATTTACTCACCTGGACAATAATTGCACTGGCAGAATCTGTCTGACAGAACTATTTTGGAACTCTGGAATCTATTGAAAGCTTGCAACTTCCAGGGGAGACTGGGAAGGTAAACTGTGGTTAGTTTCAGCTCCTTACACAGCAGCGGCTGCCCAGCCCTCACCTCCAGCCCCAGGGCAGGCAGCCGTGCATGTGTTCCTGGCACAGCCTGCACATGGCTTGCAGGAGCCAGGGGGAGGGCAGAAAGGACCCTGTCCTATAAATATAAGGGATCGGTGCTGTGATCGCCGATTAGTGCTTCTGCTCACAGACGTGCTGCCAAAGAAGTGGGAAGCCATTGTTGTATCTCTCCCTCCTGTTGCAAGCCCCTCTCAGACCAGCTGAAGTGACTTCCAGAGGATTTAGAGAGCTAGTATCCTTCTTTCCCGCACCCCTTCTTTTTTCCCATTTCCTCCTTTTGGGAGCCAGACATTAAAGACTAGGACAGTCACAAACAATTGCATATCTAGGGAAAAATAGAAGGTGGCCATGCAAGCCCAGAGAAAAGTTAGAAACGACTTGAGAAGACCTTAAGTTATACCTCAGGCTGACCTGTGGCACAGTGACAGCCTGCAACAATCAAAAAATAAATAGGGATGCCTGGGTGACTCAGTTACTTAAGCGTCTGACTCTCAATTTTGGCTCAGGTGATGATCTCATGGTTCATGAGACTGAGCCCTGTGTTGGGCTGTGTGCTGATGATATGGACCATGCTTGGGATCCTCTTTTTTCCCATGCTTTCTTCCCCTCCCCCACTCATGCATGTACTCTTTCTCAAAATCAATAAACAAAAACTTTAAAATATATAAATAAATAAATAACAGCAAGCCATGAGAGATGGGCAAAACTGGTTTCTAGAATTACCACATTATTAGATTCAAATGTCCAGTTTTCAACAACAAAAAAAATCACAAGTCATAGAAAGAAACAGGAAAGTATGACCCAGTCAAAAGAAAAAAAAAAAATCAATAGAAATTGTCCCAGAAAAAAGACTGGATGGCAGATATACTAGACAAAGACATTAAGACAACTGTCATAAAGATGCTCAAAAACTAAAGGAAAATGTGGAGAAAGTTAAAGAAAATGGTGTACAAACAAAATGGAAATATCAATAAAGAGAGAGAAAATCTAAAAAGAAACCAAAAAGAAATTCTGGAGCTAAAAAGTACAATAACCTAAATGAAAAATTCACTAGACAGATTCAAAGGCAGATTTGAACAGGTAGAAGAAAGAATTAACAAATTTGAAGATGGAAATCACAAAAATGATCAAGTCTGAGAAACAGAAAGAAAAAAGATTGAAGAAAGGTAAACAGAGCTTAAGGAATCTATGGGACACCATCAAGAGACCAACATTGTGTGAGTCTCAAAAGAAGAAAGAAAGGAACAGAGAGAATATTTCAAGAAATAATGGCTGTAAATTTCCCAAATTTGATAAAAGACATGAATATAAACCTCAAAGGAGCTCAATTAACTCCAAGTAAGATAAACTCAAAGAGACCTTCCCCAAGACACTATAGAATCCAACTTTCAAAAGCCAGAGCCAAAGAATCTTGAAAGTGAGAGAGAAGCGAAGTGTCATATATAAGAGATTCCCCAATAAGATTATCAGCATATTTCATAACTTTCATAACTTTCATATATCAAAAACTTTGCAGACCAGAAAGCAGTGGGCCAATATATTCAGAGTGCTAAAAGAAAAGAACTGCCAACCAAGAATCCAGAAAAACTGTCCTTCAAAAGTCAGAAATTAAGACATTCTCAGATAAGCAAAAGCTGAGGCAGTTCACTACCACTGGGCCTGACCTGTAATAGATACTCAAAGAGTTGTGCAACGTGAAACAGAAAGACACTAGACTGTAGCTTGACTGGATGGAGAAATAAAGAGCTCAGTAAAGGCAAATAATTCATGGGCAATCATAAAGCTGGTATTACTCAATAATGGTTTGTAACTGCACTTTTTGTTTTCTACATGATTTAAGAGACTCATATGTATAAAGAAAAAAAAATACTAGTGTAAAAGGTAACTTTGGTTCGTAACTCCAAATATTGTTTTCTACATAATTTAAGAGATTAGAACGTTTTAAAGAATTATTAGATTATGTTTTGGGGGCACACAATGTATAAAGATGTAACTTTGAGACATCAACAACAGAGACAGAGCTGTAAGAAAGGAATTCTTGTAGCTCATTGAAGTTACATTAGTATGAATTCAAATTAGAGTGTTATAAATTTAGGATGTTAAATGCAATCCCCATTTAATCTATTTACATTTAAAGGAATTACTGGACACCACAAATAAGATAACTATAGAATATACACAAAAGAAATGGAGAAATTTATGTTTCATGACATAAAATTGACTAAACATAAAAAAAAGACAGTGATGCAAAAAATGAAGGACAAAAAAGCTAAAAGGTATGTAGAAAACAAAGAGCAAAATGACAGAAGTCCCTCCTTATCAGTAATTCCTTTATATGTAAATAGATTAAACTGTTTAATGGAAGACGGCAAAATGAATAAAACACTTGATCTGATTATATGCCGCCTGCAAGAGACAAACTTAAGTCAAAAATAGATTAAAAGTGAAAAGATGCAAAAAGATATTCCATGCAAATAGTAACCAAAAGAGAGCAGGGATGGCTATGCTAATATCAGACAAAATAGACTTTAAATAAAAAAAATGTTTAGAGACAAGGGCACCTGGATGGCTAAGTTGGTTGAGCTCAGGTCTTGATTTCAGCTCAGGTCATGATCTCACTGTTCATGAGTTTGAGCCCTGCATCAGGCTCTGTGGTGACAGCAGGGAGCCTGTTTGGGATTCTCTCCCTTTCCCTCTCTCTCTGCCCCTCCCCCGCTCACATGCATGCATGTGTGCACTCTCTCGGTCTCAAAATAAATGAACTTTTTAAAAACTTTAAAAAATAATTTAATAAAAAAAAGTTTAGAGATAAAGAAGGACACTATATATTAATAAAAGGTTCAATATGGAAAGAAAATATAACCATTATAAACATTTATGTACCTAATAACAGACCACCAGAATACACATCCTTCTCAATCCACATGGGACATTTTCTAGGATGGACCACACATTAGGCCACAAGTTAAGTCTCAATAGATTTAAAAAGACAGATATCATGCAAAATATCTAATCCGATCACAGCAGGATGAAGTTAGAAATCAATAACAGAAAGAAAACTACAGAATTCACAAAACTGTGGAAATTAAACAATACACTTTTAAACGACCAAAAGATCAAAGAAGAAATCATAAGGGAAATTTGAAAAGACCTAGAGATGAATAAAAATGGGAACACACATACCAAAATTTATGGAAAGTGGAGCTAAGGGGGAAATTTATAGCTATACATGTTTACATTAAAAAAAAAAAGACAGATCTAAAGTCAACAGCCTAATTTTATACCTTAGGGAACTAGAAAAAGAGCAAACCAAACCCAAAGCTAGCAGGAGGAAGAAAATAATAAAGATTAAACCAGAGATAAATGAAATACAGAATAGAAAAACAAGAAAATCAATGAAACCAAAAGTAGGTTCTTCAAAAAGATCAGCAAAATTGACTAACCTATAGCTAGATGGACTAAGAAAACAAGAGAGGTGACTTAAATTACTAAAATCAGAAATGAAAGTGGGGACATTACTGCCAATTCTACAGAACTAAAAGGATTATAAGAGAATACTATGGACAATTGTACACAAATAAATTGGATAACCTAAGTGAAATGGACAAATTCCTAGAATACCAAAACCTGTCAAGAAGGTAGAAAAAATTAAAGAGGAGGGAACATTTCCTAACTCAGTCTGTGAGGCCAGCATTACCCTGATACGAAAGCCAGATAAAGACACCGTAAGAACAGAAAATTACAGACAAATACCCTTTATGAATATTAATGCAAAAATCCTTAAAAAAAAAACTAGCAAACTGATTTCAGCAGCATATTAAAAGGATCATACACCATGACCAAGTGGGATTTATTACTGGAATGCAAAGATGGCTCACATATGAAAACTGATCAGTGTTAATACACCACATTAAGAAAATGAAGGGGGAACAACACATGAGCATCTCGATCCAGAAAAAGCATTTGACAAAATTCAGCACCTTTGAATGATAAAAAAAAAAAAAAAAAAAAAAAAAAAAAACACTCAAAATACTAGGAAGAGAAGGAAATTTCATCAACATGATAAAAGCCATACATAAAAACCCATGGTGAACATTATACTCTATGGTGAAAGACTGAAAGCTTTTCCTCGAAGATCAGGAACAAGGCAAGGATGCCGCTTTCACAGCTTCTATTCAACATAGCACTAGAAGTTCTACCACAGCATTAGGCAAGGAAAAGAAATAAAAGCCACCCAAATTGGAAAAGAAGAAGTAAAATTATCTCTGTTTGCAGATGGTATGATCTTATATGCAGAAAACTTTAAAATTCCACCAAAAAAAAAAAAAAAATCCCACCAACTCTGTTAGAATTACTACATGAATTCAGTAAAGTAGCAGGATACAAGGTCAACATACAAAAATCAGTTGCATCAAAAGTAATAACATACTTAGGAGTATTTTATTATTACACTTATACCAAGGAGCTGAAAGACCTATATAATGAAAACTACAAAATATTGCTGAAAGAAATGAAACAAAATACAAATAAACGGAAACACATCCCATGTTCATGGATTGAAAGACATGTCAATACTACCCAAAGCGATCTACAGATTGAATGCAATTCCTATCAAAATCCCAATGATGTCTTTTGCAAAAAGAGAAAAACCCATCCTAAAATTCATATGGAATCTCAAATTATCCCAAATAGCCAAAGCAATCTTGAAAACAAAGCTTGGAGGACCCATACTTCCTGATATCAAAACTTACTACAAAGCTACAGTAATCACAACAGTGTGGTATTGGCATTAAGAGAGACATACAAATGAATGAAATAGACAGCCCAGAAATGAACACCATATATATGGCAAAATGATTTTTGACAAGGATGCCAAGACCATTCAATTGGGAAAGGACAGTCTTTTTAAAAAATGGTGCTAGGGAAACTGGACATCCTACATGCAAAGTAAAGAAGTTGGAACCTTATAGAACATCATATGCAAAAATGAACACAAAATGGATAAAAGACCTAAGTATAAGACATAAAACAATAAAACTGTTAGAAGAAAACATAGGACAAAGCTTCATGATATTGGATTTGGTAGTGATTTCCTGAATATGACACCAAAGGCATAGGAAACAACAACAACAAAAATAAACAAGTTGGACTTCATGAAAATTTTACAATTTTGTGCATCAAAAGACCCTATCCACAGAGTAAAAATCAAACCACAGAATGAGAGGAAATATTTCCAAGTTGTATATCTGATAAAGGATTAATTTCCAGAATATATAGAGTACTCCTAAAATTCAACAATAAGAAAACAAACGGCCCGATGCAAAAATGGGCAAAGAACTGGATTAAATATTTCTCCAAAGAAGATACAAAAGATGTGCAGTAAACACATGAAAATATTCTCAACAGCACTAATCACTAGGGAGATGAAACCAAAACTTCAGTGAGATACATCTTCTACCATGAAGATGAAAAAACAAGAGCATGTAGAGAAAAGGAACCCTGTGCATTGTTGGGAATGTAAAATGGTGTAGTCATTGTGGAAAACAGTATAGCAGACCCTCAAACATTAAAAATAGAATTACCATATGATCGAGAAATTCCACCTCTGGGTATCCACCCCAAAGACTTGAAAGTAGGGTCTCAGAGAGGCATTTGTACATCCACGTTCATAGCAGCCTATTCACAATAGCTAAAACATGTTATCAACCCAAGTGTCCATCAACAAATGAATTATAGATAATCAAAATATGGTATGTACATACCAATGGAATATTATCCAGCGTTAAAAAGAAAGGAAATTGTGTAATGTACCACAATATGGACTGTGCTAAGGACAATATGCTAAAGTAAAATAAGCCAGCTACAAAAAGATAAATACAATTTTGTGCAAGATGTCTTTGCAGCCCCCCCCCAAAATGGACTGGTCTTGAAAGTAACTGTATGTGTGGTGTTTGGAGCGAGGTAGGGGTTCTTAGACTCTCCTTCCCTTCCAAAGTTTCAGAATCACCCATGGGAGGGGTCATGAGTCCTCCACAGGCTGAGAGCTTGACTCTGCGATCTCACAACTTTCTCCAGGCCGAGGACAACGATGCTGTCAGCATCAAAAAGCAAACTTGGCTTAAGGAAAGAAAGGGGTAGGTGAGGAAAAACCAGCTAAATCCAGTCTTTGCCTAGCCATTCCCTCTGGGGACTTCTTATCTCTCGTGTCCTGATTTATGGCATCACTGATTCATGGCTGAATGGAGACTTTCCAGCCACCAATAATGTAATATTACCTGGGACATCCAAAGTTCCATGGTCAACTCAGGCTCCCTCAGAAGGAGGGAACATTTTATCATAGAGCAGAGTCTAGTATTTTTATTAGACTATCCCTTCCGGTCTACTGTTAAATATTTCTAGAGTGGAGTGTTTTATGATCATTCCTCCCCATTCCACCCCACCCTCCATCTCTGAGTATTTTTCCATCTTTATTAACATACAGCAAAGCACTACAAACACAGATTTAAGATTTTGGTAGCATGGAACTAAACCCACGGTACTACCAAGCTAAACACACACACACACACACACACACGTGCATGGGGAGTAGGTACATTTTTTTAAATAAGTAGAATGCATTTATTGTTTTCCTTCTAGAATTCATAACCTGCTGCACGAGTAGCCCAGGAACTGCTGTGGGGGCAGGGAGGAATTGTAGCAATGCCATCAGTGGGATTTGACCCTGGATTAGTTGGGAGTTTCCAGTGTGCTTCATGTCCCCAGTGCT
Source organism: Lynx canadensis (assembly GCF_007474595.2). Taxonomy (NCBI): domain Eukaryota; kingdom Metazoa; phylum Chordata; class Mammalia; order Carnivora; family Felidae; genus Lynx; species Lynx canadensis. The sequence continues at coordinate 5,187,315 of NC_044309.1, read as the reverse complement.
GGTTTAGGCAACGTGTTTAATAAATGTAGAGACAGCACCAACAAGCCCATGTTGGTGGGCTGGCAAAGTGCATCACTTCCCTGTTCTCAGAGCCCTATAATCTAGGCCACCCAACTCAAGATATTCATACTTCCGTGTATGCAATTCCTCTCATGGGGTAAACTGTAGCATGGTGTGTAGATGCAGAGAAGACACAGCCAAACTGCCCAGGTTCTGGGAGTAGGTACATTTTTTAAATGGGGGTGGAGGGATTGGATCCAATTAAAAACTGCTAGAAGGGAAATTCAGAAGAGCACATCAGGAAGAACCTGTGAAAGAAACCTTCACTGATGCAATCAACACCATAGGTTGAGACAACTTCAAGAGAAACTTTAAATGCCTGCAAGAAAGTAACTTGTGGTGATGCCAAGAGACCCTGCACCATATAGCATGGTTCTTGGATGAGCAGTATCACCATTGCTAGATATTGCTGGATATTGCTAGAAATACAGATTCTGCAGCCCTGCCCCAGACCTATGACTCAGGAGCTCTGGGAGGACAGGCCAGCACTCTGGGTTTTAATAAGCCCTCCAGGTGGCTCTACTGTATGCTCACATTTAGGAATCACTGACAGAGAGGGCCCAGGATGAAAAGGATGACAGTAAGGAACAGAGCTGATGCAGCAGAATAAAGACTCCAACACGGCAACGATGAACCTATACAACCCACCAAAGCCACAGTCAAAATATTGAACGTGGAAAGAGTGGAAACACTACTCTTAGGCCCTGGAAATGGAATGAGGAACTCTAAAAGGTGTGATTAAGGGACAAGAGAAGAGGGAAAGGCAGCACTGTGAAAACCACAAGGAGGGAAATACGTAAAGAACATTTTCCTGACCAGATTATAATCTCGGCCTGAGTTGTCGAGGGCTCTTAGAGTTTCCTTCCAGAGCAATCCTCAAAGAAAGGGACCCGGGTGACATTCGCCAACTGGATTTTGTTTGGTTACTTACTTTGCTTATTTTTTACCTTATTTATTCGGATGCAATCTCAAACTTAATAGTAAAACTGCAAGAACAGGGAAAAAAGACCTTCTGAATACCCTTTACCCAGATTCACCAACTGTTTACATTCTGCCCCATGTGCCTTATCACCCCTCTGTCTATATATTTATTACGTATGTGTGTTTTCCTCTGAAGTATTTGAAAGTAAGTTGGAGACACTATGCCCCTTTATGACTAAATACTTCAATATATATTTCCTAAGAATACATCCTCTTACATGCCTTCCTAGAATACAACACTCTCACATAATCACAAAACACTTATCAAAAATCAGGAAGTTTAACCTGGACACAATATTATTATCTAATATTCAGGGCATGTTCAAATTTTGTCAGTTGTCCCAATAATGCCCTTGTTAGCCATTTTCTCCCTGATTCCGAATCTAATTCAGGACCACATGTTACATTTTGTTGCCATGTACCCTTAGCCTCTTGCAGTCTGTAACATTTCCTTTGCCTTTCTCTATCCTTCTTGATCTCGAATATAGGCCAAGTGTTTCTTAGAATGTCCCTCAATTTAGGTTCAACTAGTGTTTCCTCATGATGAGATTCAGATTATGGATCTGGGGGAGAAATACCACAGGTGTGATGTTGTGTCCTTCTCAGTGAACTGTATCAGGAGGCACATGAACTTGATTTGTCCCAGGATTGGTGATTGTGCCACAGGCTAACTGGTCACCATGCAGGGAGGAGATTTGAGGAATGCGTGTCCCACTTAGCTAAACTGACACAGTGGAATCCGCCACACTATATAAATGTCCTGTCCATTATCAAACTTCAATCCGCTCATTCTAGCATTGTTTCTTCCCTTATGCCATCATTCTTTCTCTATTATTTAGACTTATACCTTAAGGAGGGCTTTCTCTTCTCCCTCTGCTCACTTACTTATTCATTTATTTGTTTATATTAGTTCAGACTTACAGAGTTTTGTTTTATGTTGTTCCATAAACTGTCATAATTACTGTCTTTGGTCCTGTGTGTGGCCAGTGACAGCCAGTTCAGCCTTCACCCTATATCCTTTTGATATGTCACCATCATTCTTTGAGTGTCTCCTTACTTTCTGGTACAAGGTATTCCAGGCTCCTCTGGCATGCCTTCCCCATCCTAGCCCTGGAATCAGCCTTTTCCTCAAGTAGCCATGGTTTCTTCTGATGGAGACCAAGATCTGGGCACCAACTACATTCAGTGCTGATACGCCATTGCTTCTAAGCATTGTAAGAGGACAGAGCTGGAACACGCACAGACACACAAACACACACACATCTGCACATGCACATTCCCATGTACAGACACATGTACACACACATGCATGAACACACACACACACACACACACACACACACACACACACAAATGGTTACATTCTGATATCGCTGGTCCCAATTCTCTTTCACATCATAGGGCACTTTCTAGTCATCCTCTCCCCCTCTTTCCATAGTTCTAAATTCTTCTTCCAACAGTGGGAAACCTGGGCTGTGTTTGTCTTTCTCATTGATGATGACTGGTTCCCAGAGGTTATCAAGAAGAAAAGAGCATTGACGGTGCCTTTAGACCTTTGCCCTCTGATTTAACAGTATCGATGAGTTTTCAAGGAAAATCTGTAGAGGCTATAAACCTGTCACTGTTTACTCAGTGTCTGTCCTGGTTTACTTTTCCTTTCAAAGAAGTGGTTCTCAACTGTGTGCATGGCATGTTTCCTGTGAACCCTGTCCTAGTTGCTGTGTCAGATTCATTGCTGCAAAACTGAATACACCTGCAATAACACCGGCATTTGGCAGAAGGGGTGTATTGAGCTGAGAGGGGTACTATCTGTCATGAATCTAAGATAAGGGGAATAAGTCAAGCGATTACAGAGAAGACTGCATTTTTTTTTTAATTTTTTTTTTCAACGTTTATTTATTTTTGGGACAGAGAGAGACAGAGCATGAACAGGGGAGGGGCAGAGAGAGAGGGAGACACAGAATCGGAAACAGGCTCCAGGCTCTGAGCCATCAGCCCAGAGCCCGACGCGGGGCTTGAACTCAGGGACCGCGAGATCGTGACCTGGCTGAAGTCGGACGCTTAACCGACTGCGCCACCCAGGCGCCCCAAGACTGCATATTTTTTGAAATCTGTAAGAACTCTGAGTTCACATAGACTCAATAAACTGCCCACACACATAGCAGCCAGCTCCAATGGGGCCATGAAATGAGTCACACTTTAGCACTGATGCCCTTCTACCGTAGCATCGATTCTTTATAACTCTTGCTGATATGGTCACCAATGCCTTGACCTTCTAAATCCCCCTCAGCGACAGGTCACAGATGTTTCATTTCAAAGCGTGCCACAAATGCTAAAAGTTGAAAACCACCATTCTAAATGGAGGAGAATATTTTAGGACTTAGAAGATGTAGAACAATCTGCCGAGAAAAATAACAAATGTGGAAACAACACAGAAAACAGCAGAGACTGAAAAAAAAGATGACAGACAGAAGATCAATAGATTCAGAACATTACTTGAACTTAAAAATGGAACTTGAGGACTACCTGGTGAATAAAAATGTTCTGGGAGGGATTCAGGCGAACAAGATACAATCCAAAGACCAGATGGGAGAGAGAGAGAAGACAGGGGATGGTAAAGGAAGTAAATCTAAGCAGACAGATTTCTTCTCTCCTATTAATTTTGTGTATAGAAATTAGTAAGAAAATAGTATTTTTAGGAAACTGCTATGTCTAAATCAAGATTATCTTATGACCTCACTGAAAAGGAAAAGAAAATGTTGGAGTCCACTCTAGAAGCCACGTAAATGAAGAGGGAGCATTGAGACTACCAGCCTGGAGTGGTAAAGAACAGCACAGATGTATCTTATATTGTGCAAAATCTAAGACTAGATTATCGGTGGGACTTTAAAAGTCAGTGGCTGGCTTAAGAACAAAAATCAAACAATCCATTTCCTCTCCTGAGACTAGGAAGACTACAGTAAGGCCTGGGCTTTACTGGTCCATGGGGCTGTCGTAGCTCAGGTGGGCTCAGGTATGAGGCATGCTGGAGCCTCAGCCGGGAGAGCCTACTTCCCGAAGGAGGAAGGGAGAACCCAACAGCTCACCCACTGGCAGGCTGGTCTACCTGCAGGCTGCCAGGCATTTACAGCAGACTGTTCTGACCACATTCTGAATTCGGAGGGGGATCCCTCTGACTCCAATGTGTAAAGAAGCCCAGCTGGCCGGTGGGATATGGCGTAAGGGGCCTGGGCTGTGAGTTCAGGTCCTGGTGAGTCTGGCGGTCATTCTTGGACGTCCAAACCTAAGCGAGCAGCTGGGGAGTGTGGCAATCCAGGGGTTGCTCTCTGCAGGAAAACACAGGCAAGACTTGGGCAGAGGAATCAGGGGGCTAGTCCTGAAAGCTAGGGTTCCTAGGAAGAGACAGGCCAGCCCACAGGAAGCAGGTGAAAAGGAAGGAGAAAGCTGCCATTTGGGGGCCCGTGGCTACCAAAGCAGACCCCAGATCCTGCCCAACCAAAAGAAGTCTCAGATTGCAGGAAAGCAAACACAGACACTATTTGGGTAAATCAAACTAGACTGGCTTATTTGAAGGATGCAGAAGGAAACCAGCACCACTCACAACACCCAGGTTAAGATCAGAGAGTCATTACATTTTCTGGGACGGGTGGGGATTCACGTTCCAGAATCCAGAATCCTCACTATGACATGGAGAGCTACAGAAGATGGTTGCATTTTCCGGATTCTGTCCCCCTCAGACCTTGCACCAAAGTCTACGATGGACAGGTGACTGAACTCACCTCATCCATTTGGGATTTGGGCCATTTATAGTATTTTCAAGTAGTTAAATCATCAGACTTGCAGACTAGAACTGTGTGTTCCTGGCATATATCCAGATATGGGGATCAAGAGCTTCAGTAGGTATCACGCCCTCAAGTCATTAGACCAGGTCTGGAGCTTACCCTGAAGATCTACTGAGCACCTCTCTGTAGAGGTGCCACAAAAATGAAATCAACGTACATGGCCGGGCAAGTCCCAGGACATGGGGTTTAACCAGTAAGTTTCATACCGAAGAAAATCTTAGGGTCTAAATCTTGCTCAAATCTTTCAACTTCTAATTAGAAAGGGTGGGGGGCATTTTTAACACTGTAGCACAGCTTGGAGAAAACTTGAATCGGTCTAGCTCTGGCTCTTACCTTCTTTTGGTACCATTCTTCTGACAAAAATTATGTTAGTTTTCACTGGGCATGCACTTCGTCACACCCACAGTCTGCTGGGAGTGACTGGTGGGTTGTCTCCCAAAAGAGGGCCCAGAATCCTCCCAATGGCTTTGCAAAACCTCTTGGCTTCAATTTTACCTCAAGCTGCCTTAACTGGCTCAGAGAAAGCCAAAAATACCTAATTCTAGAATCTTCTGCATTTCTCACATTTATTTCACAGGCAACATCTTACAATAGAAGCAGTGAACACTCACACTTGGCATGATTTACCCCTCTCTTGCCCTAGATTCAACTGAGGTCTGACTTCCTATGGCAGGGTACCCCCAAATCCCTCACCCCAACTTATTTCATTATGAAGAATTTCATGTATTTTAAACAGTATGTAACATTTGGGCACAACTAATATTCTGCCAGCCCTCATCAGTGTGGCCTTCCATCTGTGGCCAGTGGCCAGCCACCCGGCCCCCATGATTGCCCGCACCCATCCCAATCGGTCAGCATCTCGGTGGCACTGGTTATTTATTAACTATTTCAATTTTCACCCTGGCGTAGATGTAATCTATGAAAAGGAAAAACATCCATTTACAAAACAGCTGAAGAAACAGAGCATTCCAAAACCTTTCAAAAGCATTTTTAACAGGTAAAACATTTGTACTACTAAAAATTCAGAAAGTATGGAAAGGAAAAAAGTGAGAAGCTATGATAAGGCATTCAGTAAAAAGTCTCCCACTCCCAGCGTGTCCTCAGCTGTCTCTCCTCCAGTGTTAACAGTCTTTTGCATCTTTTCAGAGATTTTATGTACAGACAAAAAATTGTGGATAGGTACCATTTCTTCTTTTTTCCCGATGGCAGCGAATGACACACGGGGTTCTGTTCGTCTTCTTCCTAATGTAACAGTGTGTCTGGGAGATCTTTCCACTTCAGTGATAAAGAGCACCCTTTCGTCTGTTACAGAGGTCTGACTAGCACTTCTTCCAGGAGGAGCTGTACTGTAAGTTACCAAATTAGTCTCCTGCTGACCACATGCGAGGTAATTCACACAGATACTGGCTACTATAATCAATAACTCTGTACATACTCACTTCATAAATATGCCAGCATGTCTGTCGGGAAAATTCTTAGAAGCGAAATCTCTGGGGTAAAGGGCATGTGCACAATAAATGTCATTCTCTGAACAGGTGTTTCTTGAACACCTTCTCTTGCCAGTTACTGTACTAGGCTCAGGGAGGGTGGTGTCGGGCAAAACAGATGTGGCCCCCACCCTCTAGAGCTCGCAGCGCACATTAGGAGACAGACAGACAGACATTATAACATCTCAGTGTCTTCCATACAACCCTGAAGGCAGCTGACTGCGCAGGGAAAGAACACGGAACTATGGGACCTGGCTGCTTTGAGGGGGGAGCGGCAGGGAGGGAAGGCTTTCCTGAGAACGTCATGTTCAAGTTAGGGAGGATGGCAGGAGATGGGCTGGGGAGAGCGGTAGGCATGGTGAGTGGCAGAGGGTGGGGGGGACTGAAGGCCAGTGTGGCCGGGGGTGGGGGACAGGGGGAGAGTAGCTAGGGAGGAGGTGGGGCCCCATCCAGCAGAGCCTTGAAGACTTCTTGAGGATGTGAGTTTTTATCCTAAGAGCAGCGGGCAACCAGGAAAGAGTGAAGCCATCATACGGATTTCTGAAGATACCTGGCTGTGTTACAGAAACGGATGAAAGGCTTTCAGGGAGAACAAGCAGGGAGAGCAATCCCAGGGCCGTTAATGTTTTCAGGCAAGAGAGCTCAGAGGCCCGGGCTGCATGGGCGGGGAAGACCAGTAGGAAGGGGAGGGCAGGGAGAAGGGTTTCCACTGATGACTCCCCAGTCCCGAGCCATGCTGGATGGCAAGTGCCTAAGGCAAGGCTCCTGGGAGGCCTCTAAATGATGAGAGCCCTTACTGAACGTTTTCCACATGCTTGGAATGTGGGGTGTATCCTAAGGGGCCCCCAGGAGAGCCAGTCCCTGGCTCGAAGGTGCTGAGTGCCACCCAAGTGACCCTGGGGAGCTCCTCTGAGCCAGCTGAAATGTGGTCACCTCTCCTCTCTTGTCTGCACCTTTGCAGGTGTCACGTGCCCTCCTCCCACATCTGTGGAACATGCAGACATCCGGGTCAAAAGTTACAAACTGAACTCCACCGAGCGGTACACCTGTAACACTGGCTTCAAGCGGAAAGCCGGGACGTCCACCCTGACAGAGTGCGTGCTTAACAAGACCACGAACACTGCCCACTGGACAATTCCCAATCTCAAGTGCATCAGTAAGTACACGGCCCTGCACTGTCTCTCTGTCCCCCTCGCCAAGACCGTACAGAGAACGGAAGGCAGTGTGGAAGGCTGCGGGAGCCCATCTCTTGGGGGAGGGGGACAAGACATTTGTGTGGAAGTCTGAGGCTAACTGAACCGTTGGGCCTCTAAACAACACCTCTGGGGGTGGGAAATGTACAGGATTTAGGGTCACACAATTCTGAGTTCCAACCCTGGCTCGGCCCCACACCACCCTGAGCAAGGGCCTTCCTATCTTGGAACTTCGCTCATCATCTAGAAAATGAACCTGAGGTCAACATTGTGGGTTGTAGCAATGTTAAGTGAGCCCCGGTCAACATTCACTACAGCCACACCTCATTCTGTTGCGCTCTGCGGTGTTGCACTTTACACATAATTGTGTGTTTTGTCTTGTTTTGTTTTGTTTTTACGAACTGAAGGTTTGTGGCAATCCTGCCTCAAGCGAGTCAGTCTGTCGATGCCATTTTTCCAACAGTAGTTGCCCACTTTGTGTCTCTAGGTCACAGTTTGATAATTCTTGATGTATTTCAAACTTTCTCATATTTGTTGTGGTGATCTGGGATCAACAGTCTTTGGTGTTCCTCCTGTAATTGCTTTGGGGTGCCACAACCCACACCCATGTAAGGCAGTTAACTTCATCAGCCGATGTTGTGTATGTATCCTGAGTGCTCCATCGACTGACTCCTACCTCATCTCTCCCCCTCCTCGGACCTCCCTGTTGCCGGAGACCGAACAATATGGAAATTAAGCCAATTAATAACCCTACAATGGCCTCTAAGTGTTCACGTGAAAGTAAGAATCACATCTCTTCTCAAATCAAAAACTAGGAATAAATAAGCTTAGTGAAAAAAAAGCATGTCAAAAGTCAAGACAGGCCAAAAGCTGGGACCCTTGTGCCCAACAGTTGGCTAAGTTGTGAATGCAAAGGAAAAGACCTTGAAGGAAACTGAAAGTGCTACTCCGGAGAACACATGAGTGTTTCTTTCTGGAGAAAGTGTGAGCGGTCTGGATAGAAGGTCAAACCAGCCACAACATTCCCCTAAGCCAGAGCCTCACCCAGCGCAAGGCCCGACCTCTCTTCAGTTCTATGAAAGCTGACAGGGGTGGGGAAGCTTGAAGCCGGCAGAGGTGGGCTCAAGAGATTTGAGGAAAGGAGTCGTCTCTACAACATAAAAGTGCAGGTGAAGGGAGCAAGTTATCCAGAAGATCTGGCTTATCCAGATGAACAACGCAGATGAAACAGCCTTAGAGTGAGAGAAGACGCCATCCAGGACTTTCATGGCTGGAGAGGAGAAGCCAATGCCTGGCTTCAACACCTCAAAGGACAGGCTGACTCTCACGTGAGGGCCTAATGCAGCTGGTGACTTTGGGTTGAAGCCAATGCTCACTGACCATTCCAAAACTCCTAGCACCCTTCAGAACTATGCTAAATCCGTTCTGCCTGTGCTCTGGAAATGAAACGACAGAGCCTGGATGACAGCACTTCTGTTTACAACATGGTTTACTGAACATTTTTTTAAGTTTATTTATTTATTTTGAGAGAGACAGAAATGAAGAGAGAGCACAAGCAGAGGAGGGGCATAGAGAGAAAGAGAGAGAGAATCCCAAGCAGGCTCTGCAATGTTAGCACAGAGCCTGACGTGAGGCTCGAACTCATGAACTTCAAGATCATGACCTGAGCTAAAACCAAGAGTCAGTCGCTCAACTGACTGAGCCACCCAGGTGCCCCATAGTTTCCTGAATATTTTAAGCCCACTGCTGAGCCCCACTGCTCAAGACGACTCCTCTCAAAATATGACTGCTCATTGACAATGCACCTGGTCACCCAAGAGCTCCGATGGAAATGGATAATGGCATTATTATTGTTCTCATGCCTGTTAACACAACACCCATGCTGTAGCCCATGGCTCAAGCAGTCATTTCAACTGTCAAGTCTTATTATTTAAGAAATACATTCCATGAGGCTATCACTGCCATTCCTCTGATGGATCTGGGCAAAGTAAATTGAAAACCTTCTGGAAAGGATTCTCCATTCCAGATGCTATTAAGAACACTCATGATTTGTGGGAAGAAGTCAAAATATCAACATTCATAGGATAACAGGAGTTGGGAGAAGTTGGTTCCAGCCCTCGTGGATGACTGTGAGGGGCTCACGACCTCAGTGGAGGGAGTCACTGCAGATGAGGTGGAAACAGCGAGAGGACCAGAATCAGAAGTGGGGCCTTGAGATAGGACTGAATGGCTGCAATCTCAGGATAAAACTTGAATGGGTGAGGAGTTGCTTCCCATGGGTTCCTGAGATGGAATCTATTCCTGCTGAGATGCTGTGAAGATTGTTGAAATGACAACAGAGGATTCAGGATATGACACACACTCAGTTGTAAAGCAGCAGCAGGTTTGAGAGCATTGACTTCAATTTTGAAAGTTCTACTGTGGGTTAAATGCTATCAAACAGCATCACCTGCTACAGAGAAATCATTCGTGAAAGGAAGGGTCAGTCGCTGCAGCAAACTTCATTGGGGTCTCTTGTTTTGTTTTGTTTTGTTTATTTTGAGAGAGAGTGAAAGAGAGAGAATCCTGAGCAGGCTCCACATAGAACCTGATGCGGGGCTCAAATCCATGGACTGTGAGATCATGATCTGAGCCAAAACAAAGCGTCAGATGCTTAACCAACTGAGCCACCCAGGTACCCCCACTGTGTCTTATTTTAAGGAATCGCCACAGCCACCCCAACCTTCAGCAACCACCACCCTGATCAGTCAGCAGCCATCACCATCGAGGGAGGACCCTCCACCAGCAAAAAGATTATGACTCACTGAAAGCTCAAATGATGGTTAGCATTTTTTAGCAGGAAAGCATTTTAAATTAAGGTATGTATATTGATTTTTTTAGGCACAATGTTATTTCCCATTTAATAAACTATAGTGTAAACATAACTTTTCTCGGGTTCAGGTTGTACAGATTGTTGTATTAATCCTCAAATAAGTTTTCTAGGTGTGCAGGATGGTTTAGTGTTGATCTGGCTCTATTTCAGGGACAAGAGACGCAAAAAAACTTCCATGCTGTTCTGCCATCTTGGCCCCTCCCTAAACATAACTTTTCTATGCACTGAGAAACCAAAATATTCATCTGACTTGCTCTATTGCCACATTCACTTTATCATGGTGGTCTCAAACTGAACCCACAATATCTCTCTGAGTTATGCCTATATTATTACTATCAGTGCTTTAAGATTATGATAGAATTTGGCTACAGACAAGGGTGTATGCTCACAGCATGCTTGCTTTCCAGAGATCTTTCCCAATTTCTTCCTAGAAGATGGTGTGCAGGGAAATTATTACTGTTCTCCGTTGTTAGCCACCCAGGAGAATGGGGGTACCCACCGAGCAGATTCCCTTAGCCTGGTCACCCATGGCTGGTGTCCAGCCAGCACTCCAGAGCACGTGTGAGGGAAGGTTGTCCGAATCAATTATTTTTAACCATCCACAACTGGGTAATTTTGCCAGAAGAAGTCAACAACCTTGGAGTGGAAGCCAGTAGGGCTATTTCCAGGACTATTAAGTCCCTTACTTTGGAAACATAAAGATTAGCTCATGGTTTATTGCATATTTGGTGGATGTCCAACTGCAAGCTAGATACTTTCTCCTATAACATTTGTGAACATTCTCAACTCCTCTCTGGGGAAGGGGACAGAAGGAGTTGTTCTAGAACAAATTCCCTCTGCTGTAAGAGTCCTTGAAGAGCCAGGCTTTCTCACTGAGTGTGCGCTCCTTCCCTCTCCCCCTGCACGTCCGTCTCGCAGACATCAGGGCAAGGAGGAAGCCTTCTGTTTGTTGCAAGGGAATCACTCAGCGGCAGAACATAGTACCACATGGCATCAAATGCCACTCCAATGATGAGCTGGGTGAGGACAGGTACGAGCAATAGCACTGTGGCAAAAACACAGAGTAGACAGCTTACTCTGTCCAGTCCGGGCACACGCTGGTACCTATAATCCAGGGGCAAAAATAAGGGCTTTCCACTGCAGGGAGAGTGACTGTTTCTTTGAAGTTCCAATCCATTTGGATGAATGAATCCAGGATGGAGAAGAGTTGTAGGCTCTGAACCAGCTGGTGGGGGGTGGGGGGAGAGGAAGGAAGGGGGGGAACCTGGAATTACAGACTTGTAGAACCTACAGACTCGAGCACCCTGAGACTTCACTGGCACAAAGACATCTCACCTTCTGCCACTAACAACTCCCTCCATTACTTTTCCTAACCTCTTGTGCTTGGGATGCTTTTATTTTTTTTTTCCTTACAAAATAACTGAAGCTACTGAGTAGTCATGTATTTTCCCATGTAAAAGACAACATTATAAAACTGAGTTGGTCTCATGAATACCCTTCTACCCAAAAATAAAAGACATTTGATATGTGCGCAACTTTTTGGAAAGCCTAGAAAAATAGTTGGCAGTCTGTTTGCATTTGCATGGGAATGACTGATTGGGACACATTGTTTGTTGACTATTTCTTGTGCTTCTGACCTCTCCCAGGAAGCCGGATATCTCCATTTTAAATTTCTGTATGTATTATTTTTTTATTTATAGCCAGTTCTGAAGCAAGTCTCCACCCTCAGGCTCATAAATGCCATGTGGTTATGCTCTCTCTAGGAGACCCCTCCCTGACTCATCTAAAGCCATCCTCTACAGAAATGCCGGCAGGGGTGACCCCAGAGCCAGAGAGCACCTCCCTTTCTGGAAAAGGTAGGGATGTTGGAAACGTTTTAAGGACTCCCATTCTCCACCACCTCTCAGGTCCCCACAAATGTGTCAGATTCTTGAGGCCCTGCTGGAGTCCCACTGCAGACTCCAACAAACAGAACCCACTTTTTATTTGAGTTAAAATTAAATTTTATAGTAGCTTCATTTTCTCTTTTAACAAAGGTGCTTGATATCCAGGTTTCATTGGACTTACAGTAAAACCTTGGTTTGCGAGCATAATTCGTTCTGGAAACATGCTTGTAATCTAAAGCACTCGTATATCAACGCGAATTTCAAGAACCATTGGCTCAGGTATGATCATGTGATGTTCAGCATCACGTACAACCTGTATTGCAAGACATCACTGGTTTATGAAGTTAAAATTTATTAGAAATGTTTGCTTGTCTTGTGGAACACTCACAGGTTACTTGCAATCCAAGGTTTTCCTGTAATTAATAATGGTTCCAAATCCACTTTTCATATGCCAGATCAGACTTAGTTGCAGATGTATTTCCTCATCAAGAATTGGGGAGGATCTGAGGTTTTGCCTGCCTGGTGTGTTAACCCACCAAAACTTCCTGGTGCCAGCGGAGAACATTAGCTCCCCAATTCAGAGACCAAGGACTCCCTTACAGGGCTCAGCAGTCAGCGGGAGCGTGGGCATGTTTTTGTCAATTCCCTCCTCCCTGTGTCCCACGGGGGCAGCAGGGATGGGTCTAGAAGATGCCTGTACATCCAGCAGGCTGCCCCACAGGAGAGGAGGCCTGAGTTCAAGCAACTGGAGTCTCTTATAACTGGCCGACCACGTCTGCCCTTTGCTCCAGAGGGAGGTGCCATCTCCACCTTCCGAGATTTCATGAGCATCCTTGAAAAGTCAGTCCTGAGAAAGGGCTGTCAGGGACTCTGCTGACAAGGCATGGGGAAACATGAGGGACCCCTGAAGAATTGTCCCCCAACCATCCCAACTATGACAGCTCTGGTAAAAAGCTGCAAACACCCCGCATTTCCAGGGTCTTTCTTAGGTAATCTTCTATCCCAATTTGCTCAGCACTGTCCTGATGTGTTTTTCTTTTTAAATGTTTATTTATTTTTGAGACAGAGACAGAGACAGAGCAGGGGAGGGGCACAGAGAGAGGGAGACACAGAATCCGAAGCAGGCTTCAGGCTCTGACCTGTCAGCACAGAGCCCGATGCAGGGTTCAAACTCATGAACCAAGAGATCATGACCTGAACTGACGAAGTTGGACACTTAACCAACCCAGGTGCGCCCCGGCACTGTCCTGATGTCAAGAAAATTTGAGACCTTAGCTGCTTGGGACAATGTGCTCTATATCCTGGGAAAGCCTTACTTTACACTTAACTCTTGAGGTTTTATGTCTGGTCATACAGTGGCTTTTCCTGGCCCTGGTCTCCCCCTTTTGGCCCCAGGCGTAGTCTCTCTGCTGCCGTTGGCAGCTCTGAGCTAGAACACGGCTTCTTAGCCGTGGATGCACACTGGGATCTCCTTGGAACTCTGGTGGTCTGGGGAGCAGTCTGGGAATTCGGGTTCTAGAAGCTCCCCAGGTGATTCTCAGGGAGCCAAGGCTGAGAACCAATGCTGAAGGGAAGACAGGCCAGAAGGAGGTTTCCTCCTAGTTAGTTAGTTGACTACAAACAAGAGGATATAGTAGAGTACTGGCTACATTTAAGTTTGGGGTAATTCCAAGACCCCTTTGACCCAAGTCATGCCCGGATCACCCACTGACGAGAATAATCAAGGGGCCTCTCCCAGCCTTGCTTCGTGCATCAAACACGTGGTCAGATGAAACTGTGCCATCAAACTCTCAGACATGAGAGTGCAACGGAAGACCCATTTTTCATGGAAAGAGAATAGTGAGGTCTTGCCACCACGCCTCACAGTTTGGGAGCGGCTATATGCCAGTTAGCACAGGGAGGGTGAGGACATAAACACCAGGAGGGCTGCCCTCCCTTAGATCGGGGCAAAACCAGGGCACTGTCTTCAAATACTCTAAAACTCGGTCTGGCTGAATCTCAGGCTTCCCCTTATTTCAAAAGTTGTGTGCAAACAACGCAGAAAGGAAACTAAAATCAGCAGCCCAGATATCTTTGGTAAATACAGTCATACTTGTTTTTTGAGATCAGTCTCTCACCGCATCTTCCGAGCCTTCTCTAGTAAACAAGCCAGGAACGACTCGAATCCGTGGGATCTTTAGGTTACGTGCACCATGATAAATAGCTGTAGATCCTCTCGTGTTCTCAAATGTCCCTCGGCCATCCAGATGGAGGAATAGGCTACTCACTGAAGGGATTTCCCCAAAGAGCCCTGGAGGAGGGTGCTGGGCGAGGGCCAGCCCGGGGTGGGCTCACTAGAGCAAGTCTGAAGTCCACTGTCTTCTAGAGCTGCGCAGAGACACTCTTCAAAGTATTTATGTTCTCCATATCTTGCACTTTCCTACAGAGCCAGCTTTCACTTCCAAGTCAGACAGCACAGTGGCCACAAAGGCAGCTACTGAGCCAGGCTCCAGGCTGATACCATCAAAGCCTCCGGCTGTGGGAACCACAGGGGTAATCAATAATGAACCCTCCCGAGCCCCAGCTCAGACAACAGCAAAGGCCTTGGAACACACCCCCTCTGCCTCGCAGGAGACGCCAGGTTAGCACTGGCTTTGCATACTTTAGGAGAGGTCAGCAGTCCATGAGATGTGGGTGGAGACCTCGAGTGAGCTGGCTGCCAAGCATCACACCTTGCAATCCAAAGTCCAGGCCACTCAGCAACCCTCCACCTCCTGCTCTGTGCCACAGCCTCCTTGCTCTGCTCTCTAACCTCTGTGCTCTGCCTTGGCTCGGTCCAGCTGGAAAAGAAAGTCCGTCTGCCAGAGGTGAGAAGGCTCGGCGTATTGACCTGCATGGCAGAGGCTTTGCCGATCTGAATGGTATCTGCCGTCTCCCAATATGGGAGGACGGTGGAAGTTTTCTGCAATCTGGAGTCACAATCTGTGGTATGAAAGAGCCCTTGGTAATCTGCGTCTGCCGCAAAGGCATATCTGATTCTTTGTGGGGGTTTTCTTCGCTACCACAAAATACATTTGACTACATTCCCCATTCTGCACCTTTCATCCCCATGACTTGGTCATCCCATAACTGGAAGCCTGTATCTCCCGCCCCCGCTTCACCCACCTTGCCCATGCTCCCCACACCCCTCCCCTCTGGCACCCATCAGTTCGTTCTCTGTATTTATGAGTGTTTCTGCTTTTGTCTGTTTGTTCATTTGTTTTGTTTTTTAGATTCCACATCCAAGTGAAATCGTACGGTATTTGTCTTTCTCTGTTTGACTTATTTCACTTAGCCTGATACTGTCTAGGTCTGTCTGTGTTGTTGCAAATGGCATGACGTCATTGTTTTCTATGGCTGAGTAACATTCCGTTGTGATTATATACACCACATCTTCTTTATCCATTCACCTACTGATGGACACTTGGGCTTGCTTCCATATCTCAGCTGTTGTAAATAGTGCTGCAATAAACATTTGGGTGCCTGTAACTTTTCAAATTAGTGTTTTTGCTTTCTCTGGGTAAATACCCAATAGAATTACTGGATCATGTGGTAGCTCTTTAATCTTTTGAGGAACCTCCATACTGTTTTCCACAGTGGCTGCACCAGTTTACATTCCCACCAACAGTGCACAAGTTTCCCTTTTCTCCACATCCTCCCTAACACTTGTTATGTCTTGCCTTTTTGACTCTAGTCCTCCTCACGGGTGTAAGGTAATATCTCATTGTGGTTTTTCACTTGCATTTCCATGACGATCAGTGATGTTGAGTATCCTTTCATGTGCCTGTTGGCCATCTGTATGTCTTCTTTGGAAAAACATCTTTTCAAGTCCTCCGCCCATTTTTAATTGGATTATGTGTGTGTGTGTGTGTGTTGAGTTGTATAGGTTATTTATACATTTTGGATATTAACCCCTTATTAGTTATGTCGCTTGCAAATAGCTTCTCCAATTTAGTAAGTTGCCTTTTCGTTTTGTTGATGGTTTCCTTTGCTGTGCAAAAGGGCATATGTGATCCTTAAGCATGGCCCAGCAGCTAAGTAAACTACCCTTGTTCTTTGCTAACGGAAGTTTGGTTCCGCCAGCCATGACTCTCTCAGGCTTTAAGATGGGAGCCAAAATGTCTAGAATTCCTCCTGCTTAATGAGAAATGAGTGCCTTTAGGACTACGGCAATAACTGAACTGCACTCTCTTCTCTGCAGGTACCTATTCATACAGTTCCGGAACTGTGACTGGTAAGTGTTTTGTTTTTTTGGTCCTAGCAGTGCTTCTGCCCTGAGGACCTCGGTCTCAGGGTGCCGAACAGTCCTGGCTTATGCCTGCTGCCCCAGCATGGCCACTCACAGCCCCTTTCACTCTCAAAAGTGACTCAGTGTAGATAATAAGTCATAGATAGGATCACCCTACTTATGGGATTCTACCATGACTGTTTATCTCAATACTGGTAGCTTCTCTCTGTCAGGCTACACACGTGGGAACCAGAGAGCTGACACATCACAAAAGGGCCTCCTCGTTCAGCTACTCAGTTCCACTAAGCCGGGCTAGACTCATCCCAGACTTAGCAGAGAACCACAAGCGTGTGTGCGGCTGTCAGTAACATGATGTTATTCATCCGTCAGCTGCATTAATCTCTCACAGGGTGTTAGCGCCATGCACTTTACAGCAAGACTGGCCACACTTCTTGGGATAAAAGGCTGCTGTGTACACAAGACACACACAACACTCAACGTAGGAGAGGAAGAGACTGTCCCGGTGAGTGTTAAGGAGGAGAGTGGAAAAGTGTTTGCAAGGAAAAGAGGAAAGAAAAAGAGGAAGGGAGGGGAGGAGAGAGAAGAAGAGAAAGAAGGCAGAAATGCAAGTAGTAAGAGAGACTAAGACTTTCTGTACAAGTTTTCAATAAGCCAAAAAAAAAAAAAAAACACTGTAATTTATACAGAGAAAACACAACTTATTTCTATTTTCTATTCACGAGTTATCCTCTTAGAGAACGACTCATATTTTTATGATTATATTTTATCTGCATCAAGTGTCATCTAGAAAAAAAAAAAACAAGCAGCTTCAGCCATTTCAACAGCTTATATGCAAAGGCAAGAGATTGAAACTAAAATATGTTTATCATGTAAGAGGTGACCAGTAAGTCAAGTAGCCAGCCTAATTTTTCTCCTTATGTAATATACTACGTTCACCTTTCCACAAAGTTTTAAGTTTTTTATTCATTTTTTTGAATTGGTAATATTTGCCGGGGTTTAAAAATTACAAATTACAAAAACATATACAGGAAAAAGCCCCATCTTAAACTGAAAATTCCCTTGTAGGAAGAAAGTTACTCCTGTTACCAGCTTTCTGGGCATCCTTTCAGAGAGGATCGATACATGATGCTAGCTAGGTATTTTAGTTTCACTGTGTTACACCTGTGTTCATTTTCAACTAATGGTACCTCGTGGAAATCCTTCCACGTCAACACATAGAAACCACCTCATTCTTTAAAACAGCTACCAAATATTCCACTACCTGGATTGGCTACAATTTGTGTAGCCAACCCCCTATGGGCATGTGACTGTTGACAGTCTCGGCTACATTACAAACAGTGATTAATTGGAAAGCCTTCTATCTATCACTTGGCTATGTGCAAAGAAATCTGTAGGATAAAATCCTACACATAAAATTTGGGGGCCATATTTTCTATGTCGATTTTCAAACAACTACTTTACTACGGGATATCATCTTATGATGTATTTCTCCAGTTCGTGACTTTCACTGGACTAAAACATCAGAAACTCTCTCCCAAACTCTGAAGTGTCGTGTAATACACATTAAATCAACACTTACAATAGTCTGATAGCTCCGTGCAAGAAACTTTGGAAATACAGAGAATTACAAAAAACAAACAAACAAAAACTTTAAATCTTTCCTGTTATATGAATAAGATTTCCTTCTTCGAGGGCGCTTCAATATAAACATGTTAGCACCTAACTTAACAAGACAGATCAAATAATTGTCAGCAAAGAAATAAAAACGAGTTATACTTCACTAGGCGTTAAGTTTTATCTCCTAAGAAGGTGGAAGCTAAAATGGAAATCATGCTAGTTTTCTAAAGACACTTAGTGATGGTGACTTCCAACTACGTCATATATATCCCAGTACTGTGGACCAAGAGTATACCCGTCAGGTTCAAGTGGCAGAGGCATTCACTGGCTCCCTGAGCATCAGTAAATGTTGCTATTTCTGCACAAAGAAGCAAGCAGTTGAGAGTGTTTGTAAGGGTATATAAACGCTTTACCGTAGTAGTCGCTCAGCAAATGTGAATATTTTAATCAGCCCATTGATAACCACTGATATCACCATTTTTAAAATAAGCTATATAAATGATTATCACAGCTTTTAAAAGTTGCTTTTTTTTTTTTTTAGTTCAACAGAAAATGGTAAATGGTAGATGCCTAATAAACAGCAAATGAATAAGTGAAGTTGAGGACTTGGACATTTATTAATAAATGTTTAGGAAGTGTGATTCATCATTTCATTGTCTTAAATATCTACAGGCTCACTTGACAGCCTTTTTAATCAATAATTTCATTCATTCATTCTAACTATCTGGTCTCCAATCCTTGGCTAGGCTATTCTTGAGGGCTCCCGATTGTAAAATAAAAAGGTAGAATGTCGCCTAGGACAAGTGTTCACCCTGCCACGTCCCTTTAATATGCTGGGAGGGAAGAGTTAGATTTTCAAACTGTCATACCTCTCGTCTTTCATATCAGAAATAAATTTGCTGCAGTTGATATGCTCAGCCTTTAATACGAGCTAGCTCTATATCATTCGTCTGTTTATTCAATATAAATCGAGTTCTACTTGGTGCCACATTGGTCCTAAGTTGCAATAAAATGCAGATTTCTCATTGAGAAGCAAACAGCAGGTCAGAAGTACTTCAATTTATGGACCCTTAAGGGTTTAATTCAATCAATTACGTGTTTATTAAGTGCCTACTCTGAACCCAACACTTGTTATGTGCTTAGCACAGTAACAGCAGAGAAACACTGCCCAGGAATAATGAATTGATATTCTTACTTCAAAACTACCTTCCTCGGACACAGGCACACCAGCACTCTGGTCATGGCCACATGGCAAATAGCACTCCTTGGCTGACCTAGTTTTCAGGGACTGCTAAGGAATGGTGAGTCCCCATATTCTCAGGGGACATTTTCATCATCCACACTGGACAGTGGCCACTGGCTGCCAAGGCCACCTCTTACGTCAGACCCGCATGCGCTGTAGGATGAAGGCAGGGCAGGGAGTTACTGGCCTTTCTCGGCCTCCCAAGCAATAATCCACTCTTTCTCCTCCCTCCCCCAACTCAAATCCTCCTCTGTTGTCCTCTGGCTCACCAGACCTCTCTGTCTTCCTTTTTCTCCAGCCCATGCACCCCGCGAGGAAACACCAAAGGGTGAGGAACTTGCCAGTTGATATGTTTACCTATCATTTTAGTGATTTTGGTATCGGTTTCTTTACTCAGTTTGCCTGGATATAATTGAGGAAGAGGCCAAGGATCTGAGTTTGTCACTGAATTCAAACTGCTCTGTCGTATCGTTGGCTCAAGAGCCCTCCCCTCCCTGGACTTGGAGTCTGCAGATTCTATTCTCATTCAGAAGAAACAGGAAGACGCATTATGAAAGTAGAACCATAGTTAACATCAGCTGGCCTTTTCCAATAAATCCCTCCGTGGACAGTAAATGCATAACAAGCCTATTAGTCAGTGTGAAGAAATAGTTTACCCTAGGGTACACCATCTCTGCCTAGAAATTTATTTCTGGCTTTTAGTCATAATGATGATTAATGTTAAGTCTGAAAACTCAAAACATCTCTCACTGATTTGCCATGTTTTCCGTTATTTCCTCTGGGACTTTTCTATTTTATTTTTATTTACTTAGGCACAGGTAGTTTTGCTTTTACAACATTACTGTCTTCTGATGACAGTATCGTGCCAACAACGTCAGGAAAAGAGGAAATTTGTTTTAAAAAAGAAAGTAAAGATTATCTACAATTCCACCATGACTTAATACTTTGGGATCTATCCTTCAAGGCTGTCCTGTGCATATGGACATACATCTGGCCTACTGGAGATTCTTTTTTGGTTCATTTTTATCTCAACCAGCTTTTTTCACTTAAGATATTGTGGACATCTTTCCATGTTAATAAATACAGATTTATTTCATAATTAAAAAACATTTTTTTAATGTTTTTATTTATTTTTGAGACAGAGAGAGACAGAGCGTGAGCAGGGGAGGGGCAGAGAGAGAGGGAGACCCAGAATCCGAAGCAGGCTCCAGGCTCCGAGCTGTCAGCACAGAGCCCAACACGGGGCTCGAACCCATGGACGGTGAGATCATGACCTGAGATGAAGCTGGATGCTTAACCAACTGAGCCACCCAGGCGCCCCTCATTTCATAATTTTTAAAAGCTGAATGATATTCCATTGGATGGATATATTTTATTTACTAATTTAATTTTTCTATTAATAAGAGATTGAGATTAATATAAAAATTGTGGGTTTTTAATGTTTATTTATTTTTGAGAGAGAGAGAGAGAGAGAGAGAGTAAGCAGGGGGAGAGTCAGAGAGAGAGGGAGACTCAGTGAGATCATGACATGAGCAAAGTCGGTCGCTTAACTGACTGAGCCACCCACGTGCCCCTAAAAATTGTTTTAAACACTACTACAGGGGTGCCTGGGGTTCAGTCAATTAAGCGTCTGACTTTGGCTCAGGTCGTGATCTCACGGTTCGTGGGTTTGAGCCCCGCGTAAGACTCTGTGCTGACAGCTCAGAGCCTGGAGCCTGTTTCGGATTCTGTGTCTCCCACTCTCTCTGCCCCTCCCCTGCTCATGCTCTGTCTCTATCTCAAAAATAAATAAAACATTAAAAAAAAAAAAAAAAGGTTCACTATGTCCTCTGGCTAAGCCCTCTTGCTACCAGGAGATCCCACTGTTCCTATCTTGTGTAATAAATCTCAAATGGCCGAGAGCCACTGGCCTCCACCACTCCAGACCCTGCCTTCCAACTTGCCCAAAACAGGATCTTTCCCTTCTCCTCAGCCATTATCTTATTCTCCTCTTACCTGTAACACCTCTCTTAGAACACCACCTCATTCTCCTTACCATCTTCCTCACCATAGTTGCCAATAAAAAAAACAAAAAACAAAAAACAACACAGGCAAATAAAAAAACAACACGGGTGAAATTGGAAGATATGCTACATTGCATGCTGTGGTTTCTAAATCAGGAGTCTGTGAAACTGACGAAAAAGGAGAGGATGTCTCAGGGACAGCTGAGGAGGGCCCTCGCCCTGTCCGCTGACTGTGGCTTTCATAGCAGATATGGCTTCTTGTCCGCACAGTCCCACCCCAGCCCTTGAACTCTGAGGCTTTTGCCTTCCCTTCTCATCTGTCACCGTGTCTCTCTTGTTGGGAAGGATGGGATTAGGAGCAGGGGATGGGGACAACATGAACAGGTACGGTTTACACTGGTGGCATTGGTGGGGAAAGCATGGACTTTTGGCCCACAAGTAGAGTGCACTGGGCCGCAGAGAACTCGAGAAATGTTAACAACAGTAAGCTGGCTGGGAAGGCATTTGGATCTCTCTGCAGGAAGGTGAACCATACACTGTCCAGTTCTTAGAAGTGAACCTGCTCCCGGGACTTCTGGCATGACGGCTCACTTCTGCTCTCTTACAGCGGCCATCGTCATGCCTGTCACTGTGCTCTGTGTAGTATGTGTGGGACTTCTGGTGTGTTACAAAAGATCCAGGTGAGTAGAGCAAGAGAATCACCCTGGACGAGACTCTGCTCTTCCTCCGAGAAAAGAGCGGCACCGTAAAGACTCCGGGCCTGCCCTCGCAAAGGAAGGACCCCTTTCCCGGCTACTGAGGCAGGATCTTGTACGCACCCCCTTCTGTACTGGCCCAAAGGGGAGCCAGCCCTGGGACACCCCTCACTTTTTCCAAGACAGTCCGCAGGCCCCCAGTCAGAAACAGAAAAGTTTTCTTTCCTTTTTGGAAGGAAAGCGTGCCAAATAACTAAGTTGATGTGGATGCAGCTCTTACGCTACATTCACAAGTATATTTTCTTGCAATATATACATTTCATGGGTAGAGTACATCTTCTGCCACTTGCTGAAATTTGAGTTTTTATATATTTTTTAAATGTTTATTCATTTTTGAGAGAGAGACACAGACAGAGCATGACTGGGGGAGGGGCAGAGAGAGGGAGACACAGAATCCAAAGCAGGCTCCAGGCTCTGAGCTGTCAGCATACAGCCCGACACGGGGCTCCAGCCCATGAACCATGAGATCACGACCTGAGCCGAAGTCGGACGCTCACCCAACTGAGCCACCCAGGTGCCCCAGAGTTTTCATTATTTTTCTACTCTTTAGGTACTTGTATCATTTTCATTAAAGCCTCAAATGGCATATTAGTCTTAATTTTATACTCCTATTAATTAATAACCAGTGTTCCAGCATTCCATATTGCTATGGCTGTTCTGGATCCTTCCTCAGCATTACACAATGAACAATGGAAATCAAGTTTGCTGAAACTATTTAGTCACTAGTCATAAAATATTCTTTGCTAAATTTATCAGTATAAAGATTATACCATCCTTTGAGCCTGACTCTGGCAACATGAATATTCCATGAAATACTGCTATAAAGCCACAACGAAAAAGTCACCTAAATATTCACATCAATCTTCAAAAGCTGGTAATACCATCTCAACCAAAAGAGGTGCCAGAAACCTCACAGATCGTTTAGAAATTAACACACTAAGTCTGATGTGTTACTCAAAAACCTGTCAAAACAATCCCAAAAATGCTCAAATGCTGGCAAAATCAAAAATGACTTTTAAAGGATTTTCAAAATATCACTGTAACTAAATTTCCACATGAGCTGTTGTATTTGGAGTTACATTCTTAAGAGATTATAATGAGTAACTATATTGACTTAAAAAAAGTATACATAGTCTTTTTTAAGAACACATTAAAAAGAGAATCTTAAAAGACTTTGTATATTTGGTATATATGGCTAATAAGTATGCTTATAAGATGAAAATATCAATATTCACTGACTATAATAAGGAAATATTCATAAATGTATCTTTAAGAAGAATTGATAAACCTGAAAAGCAGAATGAAAAGCATAATAACTACTCGGTCATTTGGTGAATCAATTCTTTGCCATAAAGTTCTTTTTTTGCAAGTAGGTTATTAGGTAGATTTGTCACTCAACAAATTGGCTTTTAGCAAATTATTTTCAGTACATTGGCCTAGAGTCCTGATCCATAGTCTAGCTCTCACTCCAAGGAGCTCAAAGTGCTTATGTACTGTACTATTTTTTTATTGAAGTATGGTTGACATGCAATATCCAATTCGTTTCAGGTGTACATCATAGTGATTCAGTATTTTTATGAATTATGATATGATCCCCATGCTAAGTCTGCTTACTACCCGACACGGTACAAAGTTATTACAAATATCGTTGACTACATTCCCCATGCTGTACATGACATCCCCATGATTTAATTTATAACTGAAGTCTGTACCTCTTAATCCCCTTCACCTATTTCACCTGCTGGCCACTAGCCCCTCACCTCTAGCAACCACCAGTTTGTTCTCTGTACCCACACGTGTGTTTGCTTTGTTTGTCCATGTTTGTTTTCTAGGTTCCACATATAAGTGAAATCATATGGTATCTGTCTTTCTCTGTCTGACTTATTTCACGTAGCATAATGCCCTCTAGGTCCATCTGTGTTGTTGCAAATGGCAGGATGTCATTCTTTTTTATGGCTGAGTAATATTCCATTGTATCTACATAGCATTTCTTTACCCATTCATCAGTCAACGGACACTTAGGTTGCTTCCGTATCTTGGCTATTGTAAACAGTAACTGCAGTGAGCTTAGGGTGGATACAGCTCTTCAAATTGACGTTTTGGCTTTGTTTGGATTCAAAGTGTTTACTTTGAAATGCCCTAGACTTGCCTATCCTCCAGAGGTACATGATATAATCCATGGAAGAAAACTGCTGACCCAGAAACTCAGGGCCTAAAAAAACAGTGACAGGGAGACATGTGGAATTAAGACTCTGCCTCCCCTACTCTTGGTGACTCAGGAACTGATTAATATATTTGTTTCTTTAACACGTACAAAGTGCCAAGAACTGTTTTAAAAGCTTTATAAATATCGCATCATTTTCATCAAGACGATCTTGTCTGGCTTCCCCAGGCTCCCAGGACTCTTTCCTTTTTGTTCCTGCCATTTGACTACTGCTATTTAGCAGAGGGAAAAGAGGGGGTGAGTGGCTCCAACAGCATGGTGAATATTTAGCGGATGAGGGCGTTAAAATACCAAACTAAGGTTTAAATTCCATCTGTGGATGGAAGCGATCTAGGCCTTCTCCATCTGAGTGTTCAATAGGAACCATCTGTTGACTCGGTTTGCGGACAACCCTCTCCTCTTTTCAAAACCTGTGAATTACCTGCTTTACAGGCAAACTTCGCAGATACGCACTGTTGCAATAGAGAACATGGAAGAGATACCAATGACTGGGGGAACCAACGGCAGAGACGAGGATGCAGAAAACCAAGCACACAACCTAGGAAACTCCAGGGGGAAGCTGAGGGCAGCCAAGGCTGAAGCAAGGATGCCAACTCTTCCCTAGCCGAAGAGGTCCAAGGAAAGACTCAGGTGTTGGGCGCCAGCAAAGAGCCCGTCAGGATGATAAAACAAACATGTTGGTGTCATTTTATCGACCGTGGCCAGCCGAGACACCTCCTGTATTTGTAGCCTCTCCAGTCTCAGGATGCCCTGTCTCAGGAGTAGGGCTGACTTCCTAAAGTCCTGGCACTTGAAGCTTTCCTGGGAGTGGCTGGACACCTCGGCCTTCCTTTTACTTCATTAAGACATTTATTCAGGAGAGCTCATCAGCTTGACTATTCCATCCCGCATCCCGACTTGCAGTTCACAAAGAAGAGAAATAAATACACCTGCGGCTGGAAGAGAATTACGTGGCTCCTCCTGCCTTATGAGACGGCTGCGAGGATGATGACGTCATCGTAGCTCCTAACCACCGTCTCTCCAGTTAGGTGCTCTGCATGCACTGAAAAGGAGCAAAGAGGTACTGTGCCCAGTGAGTCCTCTTGATTTAAGGATTCAGAAAGAAGGAAACTGAACTCAGTGACATTTCCCATATATACGTTTTTCTATTTATACTCCTTGTCAATTATAGCTACATATTTTATAACTGTTATTTTGAAATTGTACCTTGTATAAACAAAATGTCTATTTTCAATACAAAAAAAAAAAAATAGTGCACTGAAAGAATCACTGAGGAGAAACATACCACAAAGAAAAAAAAGGAGAAAGCAGGGGAATACAGAGCCCCAAATGGTAGAGCTCGGCCTCTCTTTCTAAAAGTAGAAAAAAAAAATCTTGCCTAAATCTGGATCTGATCTCAGTTCTGGAAAATCTCTAATAAGACCTCCATGTGAGAAGCAACAGGTTATGGCCCAGGTGTGCCTGGCACACACAGTCTCTTTCCCTGTGTTGTTCTCTTTCTTTCCTTTAGAACATGTATTTATAAAACCACAGGCCTAATCTCACCTCCTCCTTTTATCGATGAGAAAATTGAGGCCGATAGCAGTTGACTTGCCCAAGGTCACATGGCTCCACTGATGCCAGCTTGGATGAAATTTAGGAAGGGCAGTGGGGTAGGAGAGGAGCAGTCACCACTATAAATGGGCCATGAGCCGCCTCACGCATAGCCAGGGGCAGCCAGGGAGCCACCGCCAGCATCCGGGAAGTGGGGCACAGGCTACAGCAGCAAGCATCCCCGTGCCTCCAGAAGCTCTCAAAGTATCCATTCCTTACCAACTTCCCGTCATCGCTTTAGATGGTTTCATCAAAAGGGAAGGAAGGGTAGGAATTTCAAATGGCCAGAGTTGGGATTTTAAATTTTTTTTTTTTTTCAACGTTTATTTATTTTTGGGACAGAGAGAGACAGAGCATGAACGGGGGAGGGGCAGAGAGAGAGGGAGACACAGAATCGGAAACAGGCTCCAGGCTCTGAGCCATCAGCCCAGAGCCCGACGCGGGGCTCGAACTCACGGACCGCGAGATCGTGACCTGGCTGAAGTCGGACGCTTAACCGACTGCGCCACCCAGGCGCCCCGAGAGTTGGGATTTTAGAGCCACACCCTTTTTCACTCTCTGCGATTCTCTTTTCGAACGAGAGGAAACTCACTGCCACGCACGAGCTGAGCCATGTTCATTGCCGTCGGGCTCCATACTTGATTATCCTGAACCCGACCGTTGCGACTTTTTGCTTCTCTCTTCAGCCCTGTGTTTCTAGAGTTCACCATTAACTGGATCCATTTTGTTCTTTATAAGAAGTTTTAAGAGTTTGACCCTTGTCTTAAAAACCAATCTGACAGAAGACACAACTTACACACACACACACAAGCTGGCAGATGTTCAGCAGAGCCAGAATTCTGAAAGGTGTCTGTGGCTGTACGAGGGGTGAGTCACATGGCCACTTCATGGGTCTGGGGTTCCACTTCACTGTCATCTTTGGAAAATAATACGATGACCTCTGGGGGCCCATTTCTAAGCTGTAGAATCACCTGGTTCAGATCCATCACAGAATAAGCCTGTGATCCATGAGGCACCAACCAAGTTCAAGCTGGGGAAATTGCACGACAAAAAAATAGATCTAGAAAAGTAGATCTAGACCCAGAAGCAAGCAGCGTCGGGTGGAGCTGAGGTCTGGAAGGATGGAGGCCAGGAGGGTGAGGGTGAATAAGTGGGTTTTTTTTGTTTGTTTTTTAAGTGAAGAGGTAAAATGAATTCTCCTACTGGGTGGTGCAGTTCTCCTAGGGACACGTTTAAGTAACTTGTATGATGCCAAAACATACCACGGCCCCAGAATTTACCCCCTGAGCAGTGATGGACATCTTGAAATTAGGAACTGTTTTCATCTTTGAATTTTCAGACACTGATGCAGTGCCCTGCAGGTGATTACCAAATGCTGGATAAATAAATTAAAATGCTCTTAACTGAAGTATGGCAATATTCTCTGACACAGGGTAGCCTGTTCTCAGGCACAGCTATAAAGGAGGTGATGTTGGTGACACTCAGCCTCTTGTCTTTCTGCATCCAGTCTCCCCATCCTTCCCTGTCAGTGCCAACCACTTGCCTCAGAGTTCTATCCCCATTTTACACATAAACAGAACTTGACCGATACCCCGAGGGTTCGGTTGGGAGTACACATGGGACTTGGAAGTGAGCAGGAGTGCCCAGAGAGTAGCGACAACCTACGGAAGGGCAGGTGTAAGTAAGCAGTAAGCAGTAAGCAGTACCCGGTCGGGGTCTGAGGCGCACCTCTTCCCTTGCATCAGGGGCCCTTCCTAATCCCTCCCACCTCCCCCCTACCAGTAGGCTGCACACCAGAGTTCTCCAGAATCACCACTATGCTACCTGAAAGCCTCAGATCCCTTCCACCTGGGAAGGTCCTGCCAACTGACCTGGTATCATGCTACTTCCTCCACTCATCTGTTGCTGCAAAACAAATCATGGAAGCTTTCAGCTACCACTGTTATCTCTGGGGGCCAACTGGGCTCAGCCGGTGCTTATGTGGCATCAACTAGATGCACTCACTGGGCTGCATTCAGCGTGGCTGGGCTGGGCTGGGCTGCAAGGTCTAAGAAGGCTTTGCTGGCTCACCAGGTGCACCAGCACTCTTCCGGGCTGGCTGGGGCTTCCTCACAGCATGGTGGCCATTGGGTGATCAGACTGTTACATGGTAACTGAAAGAAGCAACTGCCAGACCCCTTAAAGGCTAGGGACTGCCACAGGTCACTTCTGTTGCATTTTATTGGCCAAAGCAAGTCACCGGGCAGCCAGGTTCAAGGGGCGGGGTGGGGGTGGGGTTCAACAACAAAAGGAATCAATGGAAGCCATCTTTGGAGACTATCTACCACAATACCTTCCAGAGCCATCAAAGAAATGCAATTTGTCTTTCGATCTTTGGCACTCAGTAAATGCCAATAAATGTCAGATGCATGAATTAACAAACGAATCCAGGGATACCCACAAGGTACTAAGAGTCAATCTTTTTATTATTATTATTTTTTTTTTATTTTATTTTTTTTTTTAGTGGAAAAAGTATATAGGACTCAAAAGGATTTGAAAGTTCTACAACCGATAAGCCTTTAGCCCAGACGACATCTGTCAGCTGGCTGCAAATCTGAGTCATTCACATTGTTTTCTCCTCTCTCATTTCCTGTCTTCCACAATATTTGCCATGAAGAAAATTGATTGCCCTTCATCTTTGTTACTTTGTCTTGCTTTTTCGTGATCAATAAATAAGATTTTTACTCTCTTCTTTTTAAACCTTCTTCTAGACATTAGAAAGTAAGAGGACAGGGACCAAAAGAGCACATGTAAGGATCTCTCCATGTTTCTAACTGCCCAATCCATTTTCTTCACCAAGGAATGACCTTTACTGTTAGCTGAGACTGCCACGTCTTGGCCTCAGAATATCAAGAATGTTAGGAGAATCTTGAGTTTACTTGTTTTCCCACAAGCCTGTGGGAATTTATTTTCCCAGAATTTATGAACGTATGACACTACATGTACGTGGAAGTCTGGTTCATGCTTTTCTCCCCTTGGGGCCTATCTGTAAATCTACCCATTCTTTTGTTGTTTTTAGCTACCTGGGATATAACACTCCTTCTTCTACAATTTTGGGGGCCCACCATTGTGCTTACTGTGTGGGAGGGCCTTACTGCCCACCAACCTAGAGGCGGATATCCCCTCTCCTGTTCCCACGGGGGTGTGCAGCTCCAACCCAGGCCCACCAGACACCCTCACCTAGTTAGCACTCAGAAACTTGAATACAGAATGAATGAGCACAACAGAACTTAAAAAGCAGCACCTGGCGATGCTTCAACCCCATTGGATGGTTGTCATCCTGTTTCTTGGCTCAGCAGATTTTGGCTTTAGTCTCAATCCATTTTTGCAACCAAATCCTCCAACTCCCCATGGTTCTATGGCCCCCGACATTCGTTTTCTTTTTCCCTTAGGACAGATTCCATTGTCATTACTTGTCACTGAAAAGTTCCTAACCGATAGGGAAATTCGGTGCCAGGATAGCACATTGCAAATTACAGAGGAGTAATTACAGAGGGAAATGAGGATATCTGCCTTCAGGAAGGTAGAAAGTAGTGGAAATCCTGCTGATATTCTGAGATGGGAACCTAGCAGCCCACAGCACGCCGAGAATGAGTTCCCCGGAAGTTACCTGACATGGCATGCCCACAGAAGGCCCAGCTCTTGGAGACCGCATGTACATTTGGGTAGTTCATGAAGGCCTGGAGGAGGTAGAAATCAAGCTGCTGCCATCCTAAAACACTATGGGTAAGGAAACCCAAGGCCGCCGATGGGTGGCCACTATCAGTGGCAGTGAATGATTTAGAAAAGAGAGTAACAAGCTCAAATCCTCAAAGTCTCAATTCAAGCCACAGACTGAAACCTAGAGGCTTCTAGAACCAGGCTGAATGTCATCCTTCAGAGATCAAGGCCAAGAGGGCTGGAGACCCAACTTAAGATTCTGAATCCTCATGCTGTTGAGTAACAGTAGCTGAGTTTACAGCCCTGCCAGGTTTCTCAGCTGAAAGGCAGAGCACTGATTGGGTAACACTGGAATGAAGATACGGGGGAAAATTCAGAGGGTTCCGGTATCCCCACTCCCCACTTACCCCACCTGTCCTCAGAAGCAGCCCCCGGTTCTGTCCGGTAATGGTGCTCCTACCTCCTTGGCTGAGGAGTCCTCTTGCAGGAGGATGCTTATTCTCCTAGAGACCCACCCCCAACTCCTGATCTGCAAGAGTGGAGACTCGGCTCCCACATAGGCCTTCCAGAACCCCGCTCCATGCTGCCTCCCTCGCTGCACTTCCCAGTGCTTCCCGGGAACTGTCCCACTGTGTCCTCGTGGGCTGGGCACATTGCTCACAGTCTCAACTCATCTGTCAGTCTTTTGCCATACTCAGTCATTTGTCCAACCTACTGTTCAAGAAGCAGCTCGATTTCTACCTTCTCCAGGAGGCCTTCATGAACTACCCAAATGTACAAGATCATCTACCTCTGAGCTCCTATGACGTTATGTGCCCTATAAATGTGGCATTTACTTAACACTACCTTTGTATAGTAGAAGGAGCACAGGACTTAGAAAACCTGAGGCCAAGCTGTCCTCCTACCATTTGCTGGCCTCGTCACCTTGGAAGAATCCCTTACATTACACAGACTGACATTCCATCTTTGAAGTGGAGATAACACACATATTGTCCTTCTCATGTAGGTGAGGATCAAAAGAGACATTCGAAAGTGCTCTGTAAAGGGCATGTGTCTCTCCCCTCTTTCTCTAGACACTAGAGATGCTGAAATTGAAAACCTGGTACTTATCCTTGACATGCCTACAGCCTGTCCAAAAAGAAAGATCTATCAAAACAAAGCAAAACAGGTGTGCCTGGGTGGCTCAGTTAAGTGTCGGATTCTTGATTTCGGCTCAGGTCATGATCTCGAGGTTCATGGGTTCGAGCCCCACGTTCTGAGCTGTCAGCTCAGAGCCTGAAGCCTGCTTCAGATTCTGTCTCCCTCTCTCTCTGCCCCTCCCCCGCTAGCGTGTGCATTCCCTCTCCCACCAGCCCCCCTCACAAATAAATAAATAAACATTAAAAAATAACAAAAACCTCAACCACAAGTTCAGTCGCTGTATATGCCACGTGAGTCATGAACGCAGTAATGTTACAGAAGTTCAGGGAAGGAAGAAATTACTAAAAGGGCTGGGTGTTTGAGAAGCATTTTAGATGTAATGGGACTTATGATGAAGGATGGACGAGACTTAAATAAACAGAAACAAGCAGGGAGGGTCCTCAACAGGGAATGGTACATTCAGAAAAGGAAGAGTGAGGCGGCTGGTGGACGGGCTATCTGTGGGGCTGACAGGAGCGAGTCAGGCAGATGGCAGAGTCCGAGCGGGGGCTCCGGGAAGATTGCTCAGCAACTACATGTTCAGCAAACTGAAACAAACGGAGCCTTTAAGAGCAAAGGGCTCGCAGGCCTTGAATGCGATCAGAACACTGGGGTCTTCCCCCACATCACTGGCTCTACCCAACAGCCCCTTTCTGGCAGACACCATCACCGCGAACGCAGATGGTTACCTTTCCAGGGGTGTTTTTTCAATTCTCTGGGCAGAGAGCCAAAAGCATGAAGTACAAAATAAGTGTGTAATCTTCAAAATCCCCTTTGAGGAAAGGTGACCTGGAGGGCACACAAGCTGCTCTAATTCCTAGTGGTCGAGGGCCGCCTGGCTGCAAGTGGCTGCTGATGTCTCAGCATGTTTCGAGAAGCCTTAGTTTCCAGAAGCACCTTGGGTGCTACTGGGGGGAGGGGAAGCTTAGAAAACATTCTAGTTAGGGGCGCCTGGGTGGCTCAGTCAGTTAAGCATCCGACTTCAGCCCAGGTCACGATCTCACGGTTCGTGAGTTCGAGCCCCGCGTCAGGCTCTGTGCTGACAGCTTGGAGCCTGGAGCCTGCTTCGGATTCTGTGTCTCCCTCTCTCTCTCTGCACCTCCCCAGCTCATGCTCGCACTCTGTCTCTGTCAAAAATAAACAAACTTAAAAAAAATTAAAAGAAAAAAAAGAAAATGTTCTAGTTGCCACCCTGAGTCCCATCTAATTACAGCTGCTATACTCTTTAACTAGGAGTCAAATTTGGAGAATTCCATGGCTGAGAACATCTGAAAGCCTTCTATGCACTTGGCTGTTAAGAAACATAGTTGTTTTTTGTTTTTGTTTGTTTTTTGTTTTTTTTTTTTTGAAGAGTGGCTGCTCCAACCGTTCCCATGGTGGTAGCGGAAATACCATGGGTTTGGATGCGGCACTTGAGTTTGAGCCCAAGCTCTCACCTACATGCCGCCGAGCGCCACAGCCTGGGCCCGCCACTCCAGAATCTGTTCTGCCACCGTTCCTCCCGCTTAGTTGTGGAGACCTCGTGGAATAAGGCACATGAGGTCCTAAGTGTGTCTACCACGTAGGAGGTGTTTTGTAACTGAGATGTGTTTATATACTGTACAGCCAGGTGCTGGGCTGCCTACCCCTCTCCCCCTCTCCTTCCTCCTCAAACACATAGGTCTTTAGTCTTGTCCACACAGCCACGCACATCAGAGGAAGATGACGTCTCCAACTCTAGGAAAGCAACTGCTTATTACGTAAAGCCATCCCCCTCCTTAGTGATTGGTTTAGGAACGGGCAGGTGACCCAGTTCTGACCAGTGAGGTGTGAGGTCTGCTAGGGAAGCTTTTGGGAAAGGTTTCCCCACTCCTGAGAGACACAGAAGACACAGGCTTTCTTCTGTCACTGCTGCGTCTGGACACAGTGCCCCAAACTTCTGCAAATAGCAGAGAAGTCAGCTGGGGCAAAGCGGACACAAAGAATGACAGAGGCAAAAGACCCTGGGTAAAATCATAACATTTTTTGTTCAATGCCTTTTAGAGTCTTTGTTTTGGGTTACGGCCCAAAAAGTGATACAAAATCCGGTACTGAATTCGGTAATAGACAGTGGGGATATTCTAACAGACCCTAACATGGGGAACTGGCTGAGCAGAGGAGGTAGAACAGAGGGTAGGGAGAAAGGTCCCCACGACTTCAGGCTAGAAAGCTGATGTCCCTGTTAAGTAGCTGTGAAACGACAGATTAAAATGTTACTGTCTTACCACGGGTCCAGATTAGGAAAATGTACCACTGGGGAAATGATCACTTAAAAAGATCCACAACCATTGAATCACATGTTTAAAAAAGGAAAACAGGGGCGCCTGGGTGGCGCAGTCGGTTAAGCGTCCGACTTCAGCCAGGTCACGATCTCGCAGCCCGTGAGTTCGAGCCCCGCGTCGGGCTCTGGGCTGATGGCTCAGAGCCTGGAGCCTGTTTCCGATTCTGTGTCTCCCTCTCTCTCTGCCCCTCCCCCGTTCATGCTCTGTCTCTCTCTGTCCCAAAAATAAATAAACGTTGAAAAAAAAAAAAATTTAAAAAAAAAAAAAAAAGGAAAACAAAACCAAGGTGTTGATATCGTGTTGGCTCCTTCTGGGGCCATTGGTAAGGCCCGTGATAGATGAGCTTTGGGCGAGTGTGGGCCAGAAAATATGGCTTTGCCAAGAGGTCTTTTCTGCCTGGAACTCAAGTCAGACTGACATTCTAGCTGCAGCAAGAAGCCCCTGGAGGGTTTTAAGCAGGGGTTTAAAGAAGCAGGGACACAATTTAGCCTTCATTTTAAGACGCTGTGTCCTTCCACATGGAGAGTAGAAGAGATGAGCCAGGGCAAAGGCATGGAGCCACTGCTGGATGTGGCCACTGGGCCCGGAGAGACGAGAGCGCTGGCCGAAGAGATGGGATGATGGAGAGAAATGGACTCAAGATCCATTAGGGGTAAGGTCAAAAGGATCTGGGTGATGGTGCCTGTGCTGACGTGGAGAAGGCTGAGGGGAGGACCCGGTTGGCGCAGGGGAAGAAACCCAGAGCTGCATTTTGGATATGTTGGCAACATTGCTAAAACAGCAAATGGAAGAAGCAAGCAAAGGCATCTAAGGCTGAAACTCCTCTCTCTCCGTCTATTCTACCTTTTTGTCCAAACCACTAGGAACGGAAACCATATAAAATGACTGGTGGTGAGGAGCATGAGGGACGGCCCTGCTGGGCTCTCTTGGAGATTCTGTAACCATGTAGCCCAGGGAGGGAGTCCCCGTCCAAATGCCCTGAACCCCTCACAGCCCAAGGCCTAGGTCTTTCATGAAAGAGACCTCAGAAAGGGGTACGTGTGGGTCTTCATCTGTCTGGGGACAGTGTCCGGAGCCTGTGCTATCCGCTTCTATGCGTGTCCTCTACACCAGCCTCAAACTAGTTAGTGACAGCTAACTGAACTTCCTCCTTAACCATTTATACGTGCTTCCTTTACATCTCACATCCCAGCCCTCACCCTAACCATCAACCAACGCCCCTCGCCCATACCCTCCATCAGCCCCTCTGCTAGTTCCACTCAGCATGATGCGTGTTCACATTTCTTACACTTTAAAAACCAACTCCCCTCCCTGAAGCCCCATCCACTGTCTTACCTCTTCCCCCATCCACTGTCTTACCTCTTCCCAGCCTCACTTGAGACTCGTCTACATGGACCGTGTCCCATTTTTTCACTGCCCACCCATATTCTAAAGGTCTGCCATAAAGGCAGGATTTAAGCCAACAGGGATATAAGATACTTTACTGGAAAAGCACCCCACCTCTCTATCTCCCCCTCCCAAAAGGAAATGGTTTAAAAATCTTTTAGCTGGGGGCACCTGGGTGACAACAGTCAGTTAAGCATCCGAGTCTTGATTTCAGCTCAGGTCACGATCTCACAATTCATGGGTTCGAACCCCGCGTCGAGCTCTGTGCTGATAGCATGGAGCCTGCTTGGGATTCCCTCGCTCCCTCTCTCTGCTCCTCCCCTGCTCACACTCTCTTTCTCTCAAAAACAAAACAAAACAAAAAACCTTAAAAAAAAATCTTTTAGCCGATTGGTGTGGTACACCTGTCTTTATCTCTAAGCTCTTACTGACTTCTACTTCCATTTTTCAATTTCAGGCACTGTAGCCGACATCTTACTACGGAAGCTGAAGACTGAACACGTTCCTGCCAGTCACACGTCCACACGTTTTCCGGCCTCCATCACACACACTGACATCAGCAAGCCTATGAAAGCACAGCTATGTGCCGCTGAGTGAGTTCACAATCACTGCTTTTTCTCACCACAGCCTGTTGCTTTAATTTATTAAAGAATTCACAATTTCCTTGTTTCTCCTCTCCATTTCCTTTGTTTTCTGGGTGTTTATCACTACCTCCAGTCTGAACACTCTCCCTGCTATGTAAATATCCTCCCAAGATGTTGAGGAAGACTTGGTATGCCCTCCACGTCTGCCACATTCTTGTTTCTTAGAGGAACGTCCTCCTCCTCCTTGGTTTGCTCTTGACTTCATTGTAACTCAATCCTCCGGCAGCTTCTTGGTCGGTAAAACTTTTGTGTGAAAATGCCTTTATTCTCTGGTTAGGTGTAGAATTCTAAGTCGGAAATCCTTTCCCCCCAGTTTTGAAGGTACAGCTCCACGGTGCTGTTGCTGTGGAATCTGAAGACATTTTGATTTGTAGATGACTTCTTTCCAGGAGCTTCTACGATCTTTGTCTCTCGTGTTTCTAAAATTTCACCATGATAGCCTCACTGTAGATCTATTTTAATCCATTTTGCTGAGCATTTGAATCTGGGAACTCATATATTCGGTTGTGGGTAATTTTCATGATTTTTAAAAACAATTTCCCAGCCTCTGTCTTTCTCTTCCTGAAACTTTTACAGATGCTCAACTTCTTATATTGGTTCTAACTACTTATTTCCTTTCTTTCTCAATCTTTGTTTTTGCCCTACTTTCCAAATTATTTTCTCAATCTATCCAACAATTTTTTTAAAAAAAAATTTTAACGTTTATTCATATTTTGAAAGACAGAGAGAGTGAGTGGGGGAGGGGCAGAGAGCAAGGGAGACACAGAATCCGAAGCAGGCTCCAGGCTCTGAACTGACAGCACAGAGCCCGATGAGGGGCTCGAACTAACAGACTGTGAGATCATGACCTGAGCCGAGGTCGGATGCTTAACCAACTGAGCCACTCAGGTGCCCCAATCCTTCCAACAATTCTATTGGTTTTTTTCTATTTCTTTCATACTTTTGTCTCTGAATATTCACGTGTATGTGTGTATATATATATAGATCCTGTTATTTCCCAGATATACTGTCTTCTCTTATTCTCTGAATATGTTTAAGAAATACAGATGTTTTCTTCTCCCTGCACAGACTGTTTCCTCCAAGTTGGTTGACTGTTTTGATGTCCAACCTTCATCTTGGAGATTCTTTTCAGATGCCTGGCAATCCTTGGTTTATTGCCACTGTTTAAGAGTGGAGCACTAAAAATGTGCTTGAAAATCTGAGCACTTGGGTGGGGGTTGAAGACTTAGCTCTTGGCAGTGGGTAATCTGGTTGGCCAATTTCCTTAGGAACCCCTCATGCCACTGTCAGTGTTTCCACTAAAGCTGGTTACACAGTCCAACCAAGGAACGGGCAATCTCCCACCTATAGTATGTGTGCCACCATGTTCATATTTCTGTGTGTGTACAACATTCACGTGTTGAAATTCTAACCTCCAAGGGGATGGTATTAGGAGGTGGGTCCTTTGGGAGGTCATTAGGTCACGATGGTGGAGCCCTCATGAATGGCATCAGTGTCATAAAAGAGACCCCAGAGGGCTCCCTTAAGCCTCCCACCATGTGAGGAGGGCATGGCAAGGTGTCTGTCTCACCAGACACCGAATCTGCGGACCCCTGATCCTGGACTTTCAGCCTCCAGAGCTGTGAAGAATACACACCTGTTGTTCATAAGCCACCCAGTCTCTGGCATTCTGTTATAGCAGCCTGGGCTCACTAAGACAACAGCCTTGTTTTTACTATGGCCCTGCCCGCAGCCATGCCTAGTCTCTTATGTGACATGTTCCTCTGCAGAGACTGAACCTCTGGTCTTCTGCTAAGGCTGAGGATGAAAAGCTGCCCAGTTACACAGACTAGAACAAAAAATCTGAAGACTGAAATGGTTTTTAAATAAGCTTTCTACCAACCTTCCTGGGTTTTGTTCCACCTTTACACCCTCCTTGCAGAAGAACCCACTGCCATCAATTCCCACATCTTTTGAGAGTTCTTGGGCCAAGGACTCAGTTTACTCAGATGAGTGGAGTCAGTTACCACTCATCTGCTTTCCAACTTGCAAAATTTTGTGCCTATTATCACCTTTTTGTTTTCTTTGCCCTTGCAGGTTTATGCCATTTCTGTATGGTTTCAGAAGACATGTTTAGTCCACCAAGTTCCCTGGAGCCCCCCACCCACACCCTGCTGCCCACCAGCTTCTGGTCTCACTGCAACTGACCATGCTATGCCACCCCTGACTTCAGAGTGTCAGTCAAACAACCCTCCGCCTTCACTCGACTCAGATGCTGATGACCACTTTTGTCTAAGCTCCTTCCTCCCTTAAATTCTCTCTTCTGGCATCAGTTATCATTCTCTCCAAAAATCCTCTTCCTTTCTTTACCCCAAGCCTGGTGTTCCTCGGGCTTCTCAAACCCCTGCTCTTCTCGATATTCTGCTGGAATAAACACAAGATCCTTAAACTGCACCACCTTAACCACCACTTACACAATGACAACCCTAAAATCTCTAGCTCCAGCCCAAGGCCATCTGCTGAAGTATAGACCCATTTCCTCACCAACTTCCTGGACAATTCTACTTGAATTTCTCACAAGTACCCCAAATTCAACATGTCCAAAACTGAAGTCATCATTGTGCTCACAAACCTATTACACCTCCCATATTCTGTCATAATGGAGGGTGCTCTCATCTACCTTGCAAAAAGCCAGAAGACCGGAAGTCCCCCTGAGATTCTGTGGCTGGCGAGCCAGACGACCGGAAGTCCCCCTGAGATCCTGTGGCTGGCGAGCCAGACGACCGGAAGTACCCCTGAGATCCTATGGCTGACTAGCCAGACGACCGGAAGTCCCCCGAGATCCTGTGGCTGACGAGCCAGGCGACCGGAAGTCCCCCTGAGATCCTGTCACAGTCCATCCCCATCTAAACACTCTCAGGGTCCTATTGGTTTTACCTTAATATCTAGAATAAGAGTTCTCAAAATTCTGCATGCAACAGCATCGCTTGTGGGCTTGTTAAATACCAACTGCTGAGCCTCAATGTGACAGTTTCTGATCCAGACCAAGAATGTGTAATTTCCAACAAGTTCCCAGGTGATGCTGATGCTGCTCATCTGGGGACTACACTTTGAGAACCGCTAATCTAGTCACCAGCACTCCTCACCTGTCCACTTGAGTCCCGTAGTCGAGCACAGCTCTGTGCTAAGATGATAACATTTTAATTTAGCTGACCTTTGTAAAACATCCTCCAATCTACAACTGGAACATCCTTCCTAGAAAAACAATCTGCAGTCTTAAAATTTTGTGATTCCTAATTTTTCCAAATAACACTCAGACTCCCTGGCCTGCTGTTCAAGGCCCTTGGCCATCTGGCCCTCACCCCCCACCCGGCCCCCGCTAGCCAGCTACCACTGTGCACATACTCTACTCTGGCCACACAGATGCCTCTGATTTACTCAAGCATCTCCTTCAGCTTCACACCATCAGTGACCGCACTCTCAGCTACTGCTATTCTGTGATATTTTACAATACCTATCAATGAATATTTTAGAGTGTCCTAATACCAATCATCTCATCACCTTTTTAGATATCTAAAATCTGAGGGGTGCCTGGGTGGCTCAGTCAGTTAAGTGTCCAACTTCGGCTCAGGTCGTCATCCCGCAGTTTGTGGGTTCGAGCCCCACACTGGGCTCCGTGCTGACAGCTCAGAGCCTGGCCCCCGTTTCTGATTCTGTCTCCCTCTCTCTCTGCCCTCCCCTGATTGCGCTCTCCCTCTCAAAAATAAATATTAAAAAAAAAAATTTTTAATAAAAAAAAGAAATCTAAAATCTGATATAGGTCTTAAGTATAATCACATGAAGGACAAACCAATGCATGGGTCTATGATACAGTGTGGTATTTTAACACTTATTTCAAATACCTTCTAAATGTAACAGCATTCATTTTTATATGGGTAACTGCATCAGATTCTCTACATACATGATAAAATCAAAGATGAAGACAAATCAGAAATGCTTTCTTTGAAATGAGCTATCAATAGATTGAAGATTCTTAAAAGAATTCACAAAGGTCTTCTCTAAGTTATCAAATAAGAGAAATCAATAAAAAATTAATTAACCAAAGTAAAATATCTGTAACTAGCTTATAACTATGTTCCTTATTTTTTCCCAGTTAATGTGGTTTAAAAAAAAAAATACAGAAAATCTTGCACAAAAAACCATTCACAACTAAATAAAATCATGAAAGCCTCTTATTTTAAAGACTCTACTTTTGGGGCACCTGGGTGGCTCAGTCAGTTAACCATCCAACTTCATCTCAGGTCATGATCTCATGGTTCATGGGTTCGAGCCCACATCAGGCTCTGTGCTGACAGCTTGGAGCCTGGAGCCTGGAGCCTGCTTTGGATTCTGTGTCTCCCTCTCTCTGGCCCTCCCCCACTCACACGCACGCTCTCATTCCCTCTCAAAAATAAAAAAGAAACATTAAAAACAATTTTAAGAAAAATGACAATGGATATTTAACACTTTTGTATTTTTACTGGGCATGTAAAAAATGCCTATTTGAAACACACCAGATATTTAGTGTCAATTTTTAACGCTTGAAAAATTAAATACCAGTATTAATATTCCTAGCTTTTGTTACTTTTCAAAACCAGTCCCAAAATGCTAGTACTGACCTTTTGCTCTGGCAGTGCCATTACCACACACTTCCTTTTTGTCCTTCCTGCTGTTCCTTCTGCCTAGAAAATTCTTCCATTCTTTAAAAGCTGACTATCTGTCCCATTAGCTGGGCAGCCATCCAACCTCAGCTCTGGTAAGGATGCCGGGCCGGTCCCCGAGGACTTGTGCGCGGCCCTCCCTCCAAGGCCGGTCCACCCCAGACTGAGATCACACTTCGTGTCGCAGTCTCTGGGAGTCAGGGACCACACTGTGAGTCTGTACACCCACTAGCATGGCACCTGCCACACAGCAGGTGCTCGAGGAAGGTTCAGTGAGTCAATTACAGCTCCAGCAGATAAGCTGCTTTCTCTCTGGCTGGCACAACTTCATTACCAGAAAACACGTTCATGAACCTTTGCTTGCTACCCCCCTCCCCCCATCCCTCCTCCGAAGGACAGTGAAAATTGTGACCAATCCAAATTCCTTTCACTGGCTCTTTTATTCCAAGTCATCCATGAGGCATTCATTACAGCTAGGCCGGGAACCCTGGCAGAGGGGATGAAACGGCCCCATCCCCCTTCCACGGAAGTCTCCCCCCTCTGTGTTCAGGTCCCGTTCTGAGAACGCCCCTCAGTATGCAAACATTAGCTTGGTGTCCGCCCTTCCAGAGCACCCCGGGCCCGATCCGACAGCACGCTTGCTCTACTCACCGGCCTGCACTCTAAGCGCCACCAGGCTGATGGAAGAGGCTAAGGGGAGGCCGCGACAAGTGAAGCTACGAGGCCCGCTCCAGGACGCCGCTTGGTGGGCTGAGACCAGGAGCGGCGAGCTCTCTGGGTCACGCTGCGCCAGCTCCCCTACCTGCCATCTGCATCCCTGACGTGCTGTGTGGCA
Organism: Lynx canadensis; assembly: GCF_007474595.2. Taxonomy (NCBI): domain Eukaryota; kingdom Metazoa; phylum Chordata; class Mammalia; order Carnivora; family Felidae; genus Lynx; species Lynx canadensis. The sequence continues at coordinate 5,146,570 of NC_044309.1, read as the reverse complement.
AAAACGTAAAAACACCAGATCCATGTACGTCTAGACGATGTGACTTTTGTCACTGGTTTCTGTACGCACAGCTTTCTTACAACATCCACCCAGTAGCCCCAGGCAGTGAACCGGGCACCGAGGTCCCCCCTCTCCCTGGACCCCCTCCCCCCGCCAACCCCCAGTGGCCAGACAACATTCCACTTCTCTCTTGAGTTTTCCTGATCCTCAGCTCTACCTGTGGGAAACACGAGCCTGGCTACTGTCACTTTCTGCTTGCCTTTCTGTGCACTGTGTTGCTTCCCCGTTTAAACCGTGAACCCCGTGCAATGACAAAGGCACACACCTTGTCTCACACATATGTTGAGTCCCCACGGCACAAAAATCTCTTTTTTGACCTGTCAGTTACCACCCTGGAAGTTAAGTGTCATACTCTGCTTGGTGTCTCATGGGAGCAGTGACAGAGGTGTGGAAAAGAGTAAGTTGGAGAAAGTTCAAAAACAACAGGGCTGAGGCCAAGGTGTCACACAGTGGTATGCCAGTGCTACAATGCCTGTTTAATTGAAATCTTGTAATAAAAGTTTAAATACATAAAATGTTTTGTTTTTTATCAAAAGAACACCCCCACGTCCCCAGCCTGATGCGCATAGAGGAGGGGCAGTGGAAACGGGCTACCTACAAGGAATGGAGAAATGGCAGGTCCAACTCTCGTTGGCTTTGTATTCCTCAAAAAATGCTCTGTGAGCGAATTCAGAGTCTCAGGTGAGTGAGAACCCCACCCCACACTGGCTTTCTTCAAGTAACTGGAATCCACACAAGGCATTCTGTACCGTGGAGAAAGCTCCCCGTGGCTTTCAGAAGACGAGGAAGAGCAGGGCTTCGTGTCTGGGCAGCACTATGTTCTCGATGGTGCGTTCCATGGAGTGCACCTGCTCGGGGGAGGCCGTCAAGAAGGCCAGCGGCCCAATGCGCTGCTCTGCACACGAGTGGCAGAGGTAGCCGCCCTTGTTCTCCTTCCTGTTGCTCTGCAGAGAGAGGGGTAAAAAAAAGAGGTGAGGCGGCCGATCGAAGGACAGGGGCTTTCCACCAAGAAACTGTGCATTATCATTCTGATGTTTCCAGACCCGTGCAAACCTCTGAGGTAACAACCTATCCCGGAGCATGACTATCTAGACTAGACTCAACTCTCTCGATTCCCGCAGAGCAGAAACCAGAAACGATCAAGGCAAGGGATGAAGGGCCGAGGAAAGCTGAACCGGGCCCTCCAGGCAAACAGCTGTCCTCTAAGTGGCCACAACCCAAGCTCCCGGACTCTGCCACACAGCCTGACTCCCGATTATTCCACCTCTGCCACAGCCATAGACCCGACATCGCTTGTGCCTTATGAAAAGCGCCTAACAAGGATTATACAGACTCTTCTTTTATCTCGACCCAGATCAGCACACAGCTCACGTGTAATAAGATGCAAATGACCGAATGAGAGTCTATGGAAGGCTAAACCTGCTGCCAAGAGCACATACGTAGGTGATGGGGAGCTTCTTCATGGTGAGCACAGTGTCCACGGGGATGGCGTTGTTGCACTGCCCCACACAGCAGCGAACCACCCCGGTCTTCAACACGTTACTCGTCAGTTCTGCTTGCAAGAAGTACTCCTGAGAAAGAAAGAGTGAGACGGAGTAAGGGCAATGCCTCTCCCCCACTCTACCTGCAAACTCCAATAGTGACACAACTGGAAACACTCTTTAGACACAGCCAAGTCCTTGCATGAGAAATGCACTGCCCGCCCCGATTTCCCTCAGTTTTTCTGCTTTTCCCCCGCCTGCAAGGCTGTCTCCAAGACAGAGCACTGAAAGCAGTTCAGCTGAAGCACTGAAACAAGTTCAGATTCTTGTTAAAATGACCAGGTTAAAAAAAAAAAAAAAAAAAGTTTAATGGGCAAACATGTAAAACTCTTGGCTATAATGACACTGCAGGACTGTTTCTGGATTTTATGTCCTGCTGACCTGTCCCAGAATCATTAAACATTATTTGTATATTTGCTTTTCAACCCAGGTAAGCTGAAACAGAGGACCTTAAAAGATGTGCCCGCATTGACTTGGGACATTCCATCTTCCCAAGCTTTTGGCCGTGCTAGTGAGCGAATACTGAAGCTCTCTGTAAGCCTCAGTTTCTCCCCGTATAAAATGCAGGTAACAGAGCACCTGCGTCACTCGGCTGTCATGAAGGAGGAATACTAACATACACTAAGTGGTCAGAGCCTGGCACACTGCCAACACCCAAATCAAGCACGAATCCCCTCCTACACGAAATGCCCCAAGAACAGGGACCAATGTCTGGTCTGCTGTGTCCCCAGAGGAATTTAACACAGTTGTGGCATACTAGCGAGACCACAAGTATCTGCTGCCCAAGTAATTAGGATCCCGTATTTTCTGGATTACAACGGGCTACTGATCTAATTTTTGCAAAATCTATATCCAGGATTTTGATTTATTTGGTTTTCCGTCTTGCAGGATCTGTCTGCCTGCTACAGAAAAGAAGATAACAAACACTCATGTTCCCACCAATAACTGAGGGGCAACAAAACCAGGAAAGCCTTTCAAAATAAAACGACAGATTTTGCTGAAATCCCCTTTGCCTGTCATCTCTAGTCCACTCCCCAGAGACAACCAGCTTCGTGAATGGGCCGTGCATCCTTTTCGATCCATTCTAAAATGGCTTTGAGTTTATATATGCGTCCAAGAACATTACATGTTATCTTAAAGTTATTTAATACTTTGAGTTTGCTTCTCATCTAATCCATTTCTTTCAAGTGCCCCACAGGATTTAATCAAATCATTCTTCCACATCTTATGTAGCCATTCCGTCTGTATGGATACTCAGGTTGTTTTCAAATTATTGCCCAAGATGCAGGATTGAATACACTTGGACGTGCCTTCCCACCATACGTGCAAGTTTCTTTTTACAAGCACTCTGCCCACGATCCACACGAAGAAACCCACTTAGCATTACACTTCTGTACACACATACACGCGTAAAAGACTGAAATAATAGTTCCAGGAAACTGTATTTAACCTTATGTGCAGTGTAGTCTTTCTCTTCTGGATTTCATTCCACCTCACCCTTTTTTAAAAGCTTATCATAGCCCACAAAGTTAGTCTCCTAAATCATGAACGCACTGCCGGCTGCACTCTGGAAAGCACCGCTCCAAACAGTGGCTCTCACTTTGGTCTTGGGACCCCTTGACACTAGTAAACATTAAGGGCTCCAAAGATTTGTTGATGTGAGTTATATCCTTTAAGATTCACAACGTTGTAAATTTAGACTAAGAAACTTTATAATGTTTATTCTTCCTAAAAATAACACACCTATCTCCTGGTGACATGTTTTTATGAAAAACAACTGTATTTTCAGAAAAGAAAAAAAAAGCTTAGGAGAGTAGCATTGTTTTAGGCATCTGCAAATCTCTTTAACGTCTGGCTTAATGGAAGACAACTGCTTCTGCATTCCATCTGTGGTGATGTCACCTCGTGTGGAGAACTCCCAGGAGACAAAGGGGGAGGGCTTCCCAGCATCTCACAAACAGCAGAGTTTATGCCTGAACCAGCAGCCAGTGGGTTAACGGGCCTGGTAAGTGCAGCTGTGACTTTTTACCCAGGCCTTTTCATTCTCACCTGCCCTTGTAGTTCTAGACTCTCCTTCTTCCGGCAGGCGGGTCTGAGGTTTGCCCCTCGAATACATCCCTTCCTTGCGGCTGGCTTCATGTCCCCAGTCTCTGCTGCACACTGGGCAGATGAACCTGGGTTCGGCTTCAGATCTGGCAAGCCAGCTGGGAGCTCTTTGCTGGTGGTTCGTTGGCCCCCAGCCAGTAGCGGAGGCCAGAGATGGGTCCAGGCAGCTGCCTGGGCTCTCTGCCCAAGGGTCCCTCCCCGGGGCCCCGTCCTGACTGGGTGCAGCCAACCTCCCGTGCTTAATTTAAATCTCGTGGCAAGGCAACAGTTTAGGGGTTCGATTTCGACAGACATCTCTTAGCGAGTACTTCGTATCAGATGGCACATGAGCTCATTTCTTCCTCCCATTTGGTCTGGCTCTTAGATTTCTTCCTCCCCTTCAGCTGTCTCTGAATAGGGAGTCTGGGTTCTCTCGGCCTCCCTTTCTTAAGAAAAAAGGCGGGTGAGGAAGCAATTTGGTTCAGTCAGTGGAACTCAGACTTTCAGGAAGAACCAGAAACTAGGAAACTATTTTGTTCCATTCATGAAGCCCTGACTTCTGGGAGGAACCAACACTCACCAAGCCATTCTGGGCTTCATTTCATTTGTGTGTTGCTATAGCTTTGGTATCTTTGAATGAGACCTGCTATGTTCTACTTGGAAAATGGGACATAACCATTTGATTCCCCCACCCGCAGCCCTTTGGGCTGCCTTCTCCAAAACTGGGCAATCATTTTTTGCAACACTGCTTGGCCACAATATTCATTAGACTCTGGAGAAAAACGACCAATTAACAAATCCATAAATTATATAATACCATCTTGCAATTAGGTTTGTAAAAGGGAGATATCTGGAAGTTGGGCCTTTAAGATGTTTGCAGCTTGTTCGTGTATTTATATGTGTGTCCATGTATGTTGTAAATGTGAGCTACTTTCTCTACGTCTGCATGGTATTGCTAAAGTTAATTTGTAAAAGAGCTCTACTTAGTTTGTTTAAAGGCATTTGTAAAAATGAGGCATTCTAAAACTCAGAAAGACAGAAACTAACCCAAGTGTTTTTTAAAAAAATGTTTTTTTTATAATGTTTATTTCTGACACAGAGACAGAGCATGAGAGGGGCAGAGACAGAGAGGGAGACACAGAGTCCGAAGCAGGCTCCAGGCTCCAAGCTGTCAGCACAGAGCCTGACGTGGAGCTCGATATCACAAACCGTGAGATCATAACCTGAGTCGAAGTCGGTCACTTAACTGACTGAGCCACCCAGGTGCCCCAAAGTTCACGTGATCTTTGGGGAATTATTCGGAATTAAAGCTAATTTAAAGTTGCCGGTTTCCTGGAAATAATAGGGGAAACAATTCTGTAAAGCTGCAGAAAGTCCGTGAGAAAGGAATCTGGAAAGGAACTTTGTACATGGTCAGGACTAAGACTGTGGAGAACTAGTATGTAAAAAGTCTGGGGACGCTCAGTCGGTTAAGCGTCTGACTCTTGCTTTCGGCTCAGGATGTGATCTCACGGTTCCTGGGTTCGAGCCCTGCCCACTGGGCTCTGTGCTGACAGCGTAGAGCTGCTTGGGATTTGCTCTCTTCTCTCTCTCTGCCCCTCCTTGCCTGCACTCACTCTGTCTCTCAAAATAAATATATAAACATTTAAAATCTTAAAAAAAGTCTACTAGGGAGTGATCAACACCTGGGAAAGAGAAGAGAGCCTAAGAGTGCAAGATCAGACAGAAGTTGAGCAGTGGTACAATAACAAACCTCATAGCTGATTCTCTGAGGAGTTCTAGAAGTTGGATTACCCTTCAGAATATCCTAAACTAAGGTCACTGGTTGTGACCAGTGGGGTAGAGGGCATGCCCTTGGCAAGGCGGCTATCTTCAGTCAGGGCAATCCCTGCTGGCGGCTGAGGGCTGAGGGCAGCCTTCCTACAGCTGAGAGTCCTTTGTTTCTGATGGAGACTTTGAACTAACAGGAAAACTGCATTCAGACAGATTCTTGTTTGGAACATTGCTGGTTCTCTGTTTGCTCTTCCAGATTTAAGGCTGTGACTTACAGAAATTTGGTAAAATATTCCTTTGTAAACAAATATGAAACATTTATATTTTTCTCCCAACCTGATCCCTCCAGGGTTCAGAAACTCTCAGTGACTATTTTTTTTTCCTCAGTGACTATTCTTATTTTCATGGCAATGTATTTATTTACATAAGTTCAGTAAGAAACTGATCTCCTTATGACAGAATGCAATTAGAAACACTGGTTATATTACTAAAGCTTTGACCGGAATGTCACATTTAAGGGACACATGCATAGACTCAGATATGCCCAGACAGCTTTAAGGAATTAAGGGTGGCTTCGTGGAGCCACTGAAACCCCTTAGAAAACTCAGTCTGATAGCTTGCTTACAGGGTTCCTGGCAGGTGCAGGAAACTCAAGATATTTTGGAGACCTCAAAGAGAGGAATTCACCCAAATCTGTAGGTGTTCCAGGCAAAGTCTGATGGCAAGTATTTGGCTTGTCTTTTGAGCCTCAAAAGGCTGTTGAAAGTTCAATCTGAAATTCCTTATGAAAAGTTCCAGCAAAGCAGATTTAAAAAAAGACCAATCACTATTCCTGCTATGCTTACGTAAACAATTAGGCCAAGTTTGTCAAATGTGGACTTATTTTACAAGCAAAGTAGTCTTAAATTGCGAAACTACGGGACTCATCACTCTCTTAGCGAATCCACAGGCCCCACCTACCCGCTGTCAGCAAGGACAACATCCAAAAGAAACCCACTTGCAACAGCAGCCGGCCTCTGACAGACCCGAACCTACCTCAGGAGGACTGGTCTGAAGCTACCCAGCTACAAGGCTCCCATAAGGCTCAGATGAAATAAGACCGAATATGGTACAAGAACGAATAATCAAGGAACAAAACTCCTGCTAATGCAGGATGTTGGGTTTCAACATGGAACTAAAGAATACGCCTACACAAGAGCAGGTTTCCATTCCTCTAACCGGGATCTTTGCCCCATTTCAGCAGGAAGTAAGAAGACGGGTGATCTTCCCAATTCCCTCAAGAGCGAAGAATGATCAAAAGACAGTGGGGATTGAAACCCAGAACAGAAGGGTTAGCGGGACTACTAAGACAGCAGTGACCTCTAACCCCACCCCCACCCCTTTCTCATTTGCCTTTCAATTCTGGGACTTCCTTCCCTCTCACCTCCTTCCAGCAGGTGGCCTGAGGCTTGCTCTCCCATCTCCCCGTATGGCTGCCTCTGGAAAAAACCCTCTCCCCACATCCGGCAGACGAACTTGGGTTTGGTCCATGTCTAGCATCTATTATCTATTGGGAGGAGACGGGAGGTCCCCAGCACGTGCTCTCTCAAGACACTGCTGAGCGGCAGGGCGCACTGGGTGCGCCCACATCCCATCATTCTAGCCAATACCTTGAAAGGTCAAACGTTTTCTCCCTTACCAGTCTGATTATTTTTGTTTGAGTTTCCTGGACCATAGCAGAGATTGCTTTTTTTTTTTTTTAAATCTGTTCACAGCCACCGGGGTTCCCTTTCTGTGAACTTCTCGTTTATATCTTGTGCCTATATGACTACTTGGCTGCCAGTTTCTGACAAACCTGTAGTTGTTCATGACCTCTGTCAGCCCTACTTCCTGCTGTTGCATAAGCTCCAGGAGGCCAGAGACCCAAGTGGCTCCCAGCCAGGCTCTTAGAACAGCAGCTCACTCGGCATCGCCAAACGGACAAAAGAAGCATCCCCCGCCATCCTGCGGCAGTCTTTTATGTGAAGCAGTGGCTCGCACAGTGAAGGGCACCGGCCGGGATCACACTGCCCAGGCTTACAGCCCAGCCCCTCCACTGTGTCTCTGAGCAAACTACTTAACCACTCTGTGCCTCCATTTCCGTATCTGGAAAATGGCAGAATGAGCATCTCAAAGGAAGTTTTTTAAAGGTTCGTGAAATGTTGGCTATTATTTTATCACACTGAAGTTTTACCTTTTGATGTAATCATAAATAGCTATTTTTTGACTTCCTATTTCTATGTCAAGCTTATTAAGAAAACCCTCCTCACCTAAGATATTTTTCTAACATTTCTAAAATTTTTCTTTTTTTTTTTATCAGATATATTTTTTCCTTTACTAAAATTTTTTTCTTACATTTAGATCTTTAATCCAGTTGGAATTTATTATGAGGACATAGAGAATTTAACTTGACTCCATATGGAAAGCCAACTGCCCCAACACTGCTGGCTGACTAGAACATTCTTTCCCTATCCATCTGCAATCCCTGTTTGTTTTTTTAAGTTTTTTTTTAATGTTTACTTATTTTTGAGAGAGAGAGACAAACAGTGAGCAGGGAAGGGGCAGAGAGAGAGAGAGAGGGAGACATGAATCCAAAGCAGGCTTCAGGCTCTGAGCTGTCAGCACAGAGCCCAACACGGGGCTTGAACTCACGGACCACGAGATCACAACCTGAGCCAAAGTCAGATGCTTAACCAGCTGAGCCACCAAATGGCCCCTTACCAATTTTTTTTTAAGTTTACTTGTTTTTGAGAGACAGAGAATCCAAGCAGGCCCGTGCTGTCTGCACAGAGCCAGAGATGGGGCTCAACTCCACGAACAATGAGATCATGACCTGATACGGAAATCAAGAGTTGGACATTCAACCAATGGAGTCCCCCAGGTGCACCTGTAATCCCTAGCTATTACATATGATGTTCCCACACATCCACATGACTTTCGGGGACTCCCACTGATCTCTCTCTTCTGGCACCAACACCAGACTGCTTAAATCTGTATACTTAGAATATCCATCCACAAGTCCCCACACCAGTTCTTCCTAAGTTGGCTATTTTGGGGCTAGCACTCTTCCATATGAATTTTAGAATCAGTTTATCAAATTCTAACAGGATTAAGTCCTATTGGGCACTGAGCATACCCCTTAGGGAGAAATTCCATTTCCAATCCATAAACAGGATCATTTTTTTTTTTAATACAATTTATTGTCAAGTTAGTTAACATACAGTGTACGTAGTGTGCTCTTGGCTTCAGGAGTAGATTCCCATGATTCATCACTTACATACAACAGTGGTCATCCCAACAAGTGCCCGCCTCAAAACAAACACACAAAATCATAAATAGGATCTTTAAGATGCAGAGGGACCCCACTGGGCAAAAGAGTCATTTCAAGGGCCAGCAATTGCTAAAAGCTAAAAAAATAAAGCCAACTTTTAAAATCCCAAACAAGACAAAGAAATCTTTCCATATAGATGATTAGTTTGTCACGGGCGCACCGAGAGGCACAGTGCTATAGCGGGATAGAGACAAGTGTCCATCTGGCCCGAACCGGGATTCCATGGCACACGTACGTGAGGCCGACTCCTCAACTCCCCAGATCTTGCTGGTGGATCTAAAACTGCCTAAAAGCTTCCCTCTGAGACCATAAATTCCACGAGACCGTGGAGCGCATTACTCCCTTTGTTACCCCTACCCCTCTGCACATAACAGGAGCTCCATACATCTAGTCTGTCATCAAAGTGAACAAGTGAATCAAACCACCTGGGGCACCTGTCTGGTTCAGTCAGTAAAGCATCCAACTCTTGACCTCAGGGCTCTGTGTTCAAGCCCCACACTGGGAACAGAACCTACTTTAAAAAACAAAAAGCTGACTCCCCTCTTCAGTGACATCTTGGGTCTCCAAGGCTTCCACAGGCATGGAGACCAGGGGCTGCTGGGAAGCACCGCCACCAGAGGAGCTGCCAAGGGCTTATACCAAACCGTGTCAAGGGCCGACAACAGGACTACGGCCAGCTGTTGAGAACTATCCCAAGGAGGAAAAGCAAAATCCAACCCCACGGCTTCCTCTGAACCCCCGGCCTTCAGGAACCCAAAGGCACGGGACACCACTGCCTACACATCCCTCCCTTAAGCGATGCCAGGCTGTTTCGGTTCTAGATGCACTGGCGCCTGGCCGGCAGTCAGGTCCTCAGGTTACAAAGGGCCGAACGAACATATATCCCTCGCCAAGGACTTCCCGAGGGCGGTCCTGTCACCGTCCTCACTGCACAGGTGAGGCACGGGAGTTGAGAAATGAGGTCACTTACACAGAAGATCAGAGAGCTGGACCACAGCAGATGTGGGGCCCAGGGCCGGTGGTCTTCCGGCAGCAGTCAGAGGTCCCTCCTAGGAGGTGGTGATACAGAGCTACACGACAAGCACGTGACAACAGCAGCACTTCAGTCGTGTAAAAAGCACGCCGAGTACCGCCGACCGAGCGAGTGCGTCCCTGCCCCGACCACCGTGCCTCTCCTCTAACGCTGGCTCTCCCCTCGACGCCTCCCTCCTGGAGCTCCGCGTCTCTGAGGGCCCCCGTGCCTCCCCTCCAATACAGCTCCCCTTGGGCCGCGTGGCGCTCCTCTAACCTCTCCTCCGGGGCGCCGTGATTGCTGCGGGGCCAGGTTTACAGATTAGGAAACAGAAGCACAGAGCGTACGTGACGCACCCACCTAGTGCCCGGGCGGGAGAGCTGGGATGTGCACTGAGGCGGTCTGACCTGGGGCTGTGGACTCAGGCCCGGCCTCACAGCAGGAAGGACGCTGCTTCCGCCCAGCGGACGAGCACTGAGCACCAACTCCGTGCCACGCACCGTTCTGAGCACGTGCCTGTGCGGCTTGGAGTAAGCATCGCGGGGCCGGGGGGCTGACAGTGGTCCCTGAGCGGCCGGCCCAGCTGCACGACGCCTCATTCAATGAGGCGATGACTCCCTTCACTTCCTCAAGAGTTAAAGAAACAAAGCAACAAAAAAGCCTTCTGGTGATCAGCTAGATTTCCCAAGGGGGGCAGAGGAAAAGGAGGGTTCGAAGGACCACAATGGCCTCCCAGTCCAGGCAGCAGGAAACAGCGGCTCACTTCTGTTCTAAAGCCTCCGCAGGCAGGACTCTACTGTTCACGTGCTCTCATAGTCTATCAACTATCGCCCTGCTTCCCCACAGCCTTCCTCTCTGAGCAGAGGGTGGATGTAGCCACTTCCAAAGAGGATGTCCCCAAACAAAGTCCTAAGTTGTGACAAAAAGCAGAAGTATTTCCTCTCATGCAAGGGCCCTCAAACTCCAATATCTGTTCACACAGACGGGCCATATTTCCGGGGTTTCCTCAGAGCAGTTCTGCGAGCAACAGATGTCTTCCAACCCAGTCTCAGTAAAGACGGAAGTATTTCTCTAGACTCCGTATCCTTCTCCTCATGGGGGAAAACTCATGTTCTCCATAAAATGTATGCCATAACCAACAGATAAGCTTCCCGTTAGCTTTAAAAAGCCTTCTGACTCTTGTTCGTAACTGGTGGACTGTAAGGGCTACAGCCACTGTGAAGAATTTGGCAGGATCTACAAAAATCTCACGTTTATTTACCCTTTACATAGAAACTGAGATTCTAGAACGTATTCCCCAAGATGCACTGGTAAAACAGAAAATGACTTGTGCCTAGGATTATGCCTTGTGGTATTAATATTCAAAGCAAAAGACTGGAAGGAACTCGGTAGCCATCAGTCAGGGGCTGTATCAGTCACGACACACTGACCCAGGGACTACTACTCGGCTGTCTCAAGGGATGGGAGAGAGTTTCATGAACTAGTAAGAATGAGTGATCTCCGCGCACATTTCTCAGTGACAAAGCGAAGTTCAGAACATTAGATAGAGGATGTTACCTTTCAAGAAAAAAAGAGAATAGAAAAATTTATACATATTTGCTGATACTTGCAAAAAGAAACACCAAAGGATAAATCAAAAATGAATTTTAAAAAATAGCGATGGGGTGCCTGAGTGGTTTGGTTGGTTGAGTGTCTGGCTCTTGGGTTCAAGGTCCAAATTGGGCTCTACGCTGACTGTGTAGAGGCTGCTTGGGATTCTCTCTCTCCCCCTCTCTCTCTGCTCCTCCCCTGCTCGTGCTCGGTCTCTCTCAGAATAAACTTTAAAACAAATTTTAAAAGTAATAATAATAAATAATAGCTATAATGATGGAAGGAGAGATTCTGACGGGGACAAAGACAGAATGAGACTTTTACACTTTTTACAAAGTTTGCCTTTGAAAACTAAGTGTTTCACATATTCAAAAAAAAACAAATCAAAAAGAAGCAAAGCAATCCTTGTAGAGACAGTAAGCAAACAGAGGTTATCTAATTGTAATTAAATTGCTGGATCTAACCACAGAGGAAAATGGACTTCCTTCAAGTGCCCTCAGAACATGGTAACAGCACATCTTTAGTGGGATTTGGAGAAAAAGAGCTCTTAGAAAATCTTAAATTCCATTCAGTATTCTGTTAATAATAACACTAGTATCGTTTTACAACTTTTATATACAGTAGAATGGCGTAAATAACCAATAAATACTGTTATGAACCAAGATCCATACAAGCACACAAGAAAGCAAATCTAGCATGTGGAACATTCTGTAGGACAAGTGGCTCAGAGACAGAAGCATTAAAGAAAGGAGGGGTCTTAGATTGTTCTGAATTATGAAACTTAAGAGACCTCACAACCAAAGCTTAATGTGGACTCTGATTTGAACAAACCAACTCAAAAAAGGCATTTTTGAGACAATCACAAGAGTATGATTATGGACTGGGTGGCAGAGGCCACATGGAATTGCTATAAATTTTACAAGTTATGCCAATAGCACTGTAATTATGAAAAAAATTCCATTTTTAGAGACATACTCTAAATACATATACATATGATTTGTATATGGTAATTTTAGAGGTGCATACTCCAAATATGTATATGTATGATTGGAATATGGTAACTCAATTTATTATTTTCTTGACTTTTGAATATCTCAGAATTTTCGTAAGTTAAAAAAAATCCCATTTAATACATGTAAAATATCACCACTCTGTAACACTTCCACTAAAAGTTACCAATGTGACAATTTGCTTTTGTTCTAAATCCAGCCACCAGTGCAGCTATTTCTAGGAGAAAACTACACCATAAGTTCTAAAAAAAATACTTATGATCAAAATTTACACAAAAACTCATGTAACAGGTAGAGATTATTTGTACATAAAAATTATTACAGTTAACCCCTGAGCAACTCTGAAATGCATGGGTCTACTTATACATGCATTTTATATAGTATTGTGCCGTAAATGTTATTTTCCCTTCGTTACAATTTTCATTTAACTTATTTTATCTTAAGAAAATCATGTACTGGGGGGGCGCCTGGGTGGCTCAGTCGGTTAAGTGTCCAACTTCAGCTCAGGTCATGACCTCACAGTTTGGGAGTTCAAGCCCCACATTGGGCTCTGTGCTGACAGCTCAGAGCTTGGAGCCTGCTTCAGATTCTGTGTCTCCCTCTCTCTCTGCACCCCACCCCCCAACTCATGCTCTGTCTCTCTCTCTCTCTCTCTCGAAAATAAATAAACACTTAAAAAAAAAGTTTTGGGGGAGTCTAAAGCTATACACAGATTTTCAATGGTGTGGGGTATGGGGGGGGGCGGGGTGCTCGGTGCCCTTAACCCCAGTGTTGTTCAGCATCCAATGTGTTTCTACTTCCTCCCCGGTACTGGTTTAGACATCAAGAAAAGCCACACTTATCTGTAAACCATGGGGCCAAATCCAGCCCAGTGCCTGCTGTAAATAAAGTTTTATTGGGACACGGCCACATCATTCACTACTGAACTGCCTGTGGCTGCTCTCATGCTCTGACAGCAGAGTAGAGCAGATTAAACAGAGATCCTATGGCCTCAAAGCCTGAACTATTTACTGTCTGGCCCTTCACAGAAAAAGTGTGCAAAGGTCTGCTCCAGGTCATCTCTGGAAACCAATCAGGATGCCACCAAAAAAAAGGGCTCTTGCTCTGAGTTCCGACACGTGAGCGGGTCACACACGGTGAGACCCGGGTGAGGCAACGCCACGTGGGGAACATGCAGCTGACTTCAAATTCCAGATGCATTCTTAGGGCCAAATGGGCCCAAGGGGCTCCGAGGAAAAAGGACAAGGAGGCGTGAAAGACAAAAGTACTATGAAAATGCAAAGCGATCAGTCTTAGGCAAGAAGCTTTAGCTGTTGTCATGGGTCAGAGTATGGATCTGCAAAGTTTCAAGCTGGAAGGCTCTCAGACCATCTCCCTCAAGTATGTGAAGAGAAATCCTACGTGTTGTCTTGTTTACCATCTGTCTCTTCACCTAGAAATCGGGCTCTGGGAGGGCAGCAATCCCCTTGCCCACCACCCCACCCCCGGTGCCTAGAAATGGGCATCTCTGAACATCAGGGTTCTGTGTTTCCACCACTTAACAACGCAAGGACTTTGACCACCATTTACTGAAAACTGACTACCCCTCCACACCTCTGCCCGCCCCGAGGTTCAAAGCCGTTGGTGGCAATGCTTAGATTCTACAGCTCCAAATATTCTCACCGCCCTGAGAGAGCATGAAATACGGCGCTTGGACTAACTCATCCTGCTCTATAAAACCCTTTCCGGGGCGCCTGGGTGGCTCAGTTGGCTAAGCGTCCGACTTCGGCTCAGGTCACGATCTCACAGCCCGTGAGTTCGAGCCCCGCGTCAGGCTCTGGGCTGATGGCTCAGAGCCTGGAGCCTGCTTCCGATTCTGTGTCTCCCTCTCTCTCTGCCCCTCCCCCGTTCATGCTCTGTCTCTCTGTGTCTCAAAAATAAATAAACGTTAAAAAAAAAAATTTTTTTTAAACCCTTTCCGTTCTGGAGAGCGCGAAGAAGGAAAGAGTATTTATAAGCTGACACCTGAAACTTAAGCGTAAAAATTAAGTATCCTTGGTACAGGGAAAGATGGACTACTACTCAAAGTAGTGACTTAGAGCTCAAATTTCTGGTGTAGTTTCCAAACAGGGTTGAAAAGATGAAATGGTTTATGTTCCGACCTGTGAAAGGCAGCAAAGAGTCAGAAATCAAGAAGGTGGGAAGCAGGTTGGTCTGTAAGGGGTGAAGACTGAGCACCGACCTTTTCTGGCATCTCAGCCCCACCCCTCCCTGGGAGGGGGGAGGTGCCTGAATATTCATGCTCCCCTGCTGAGGACATATTCCTTCCAAGCCGGCCAGGGAAGGGAAGGAAGGAAGTGCAGACACAGAAAACACTCTTGCTGGTATTTTCCCAAGAGCCACGAGCCCCTGTGCGCTGGAGCAAGCGGAGCCCTTCTCTTCCCGCTCAGGAGCCTGTTCCAAAGGCCTTCACAGGCCACAGACTGACCCCTCGTTCAAACGCATAAACTGTGAATGTCGCTAAGTTAACTTGTGCTACTGGTTCCTCTTACCCCAGCTAAAGTCAAGATGTTCTCCAAGGACTTGGTCATGATGAGACGCTTCTTGGCACGAGTTACTGCGACATACAGTAAATTCCATTCATCCTCAGAAAACGACTCTGAAGAAAGTAAAGGGAAGAAGTGGATCGACTCAAAAGCCTGCTTACGACAATGTACGTCTTCATCTAGATGTTTACCACCCCTCCATGCTCCCCCACTAAGAAAAACCGCTCAAGACTGGCTGGCCGTACACACAAAATCTTCCTACAAATACCACCTCCAAAAACAAACAAAGACCTAAAAGACTTGTGGCACGAAACGCCAAGTTTTAATTTGTGCGGCTGCTGGTACATCCCAGGACCCTGCTCACTAGTTACTCAACACCCGTGCTGTGCCCGGTGCATGTTTTCATCCACTCTCCCAGTTCCCTTCATGACAGCCAGGTGGCACTGATGGGGGAAACCGAGGCTCGCAGAGTTCAAGTCACTTTGACACACAGGCCAAGGCTAATAAGCAAGTGCCCAGGAGCCGAACCCAATGCTACTTATCTCCAAAGCCCACATTCTTTCCTTTTCCTGACACCGTCCCTCTCCCTTACTCAGCCCAAGCTGGAAACGTCTTGGGCTGGCACCCGACGAGCAGGGAAGAATCACACATTACGAGGCTTTCCCGCCTGCCTGAAGCCACTCCCCTCACATTCACAACAGCCAACACGATGCTGGGAGCTCGGTACTGAGCAGCTGAGGTGTCAGTACGTGTTAGGCTGTTACACTGTGTGCCTTAAATGGGTAGACTGTATAGTATGTGAATTACAACTCAATAAAGCTGTTATAGAAAAACCAAAAATACACATACGTGTTCAATGACCAGCAAGGGAAAAAAAAAAACAAATAAAGAGTAGCATATTAAATAAACTCTTCTTCCCCAGTATCGAGCCACTCTTATCTCTCAAGGGCCCTTCCTTGCCTCCCTCTGCTCTAATTTATCTTCAACACCACGTCTTTCTGTAACCTAACAAATATATTCATGGCAGATAAGGAGTTTCTAGTATTTCTATTTGCACCCCACCGATGTACCCTATGCCCCAGATTCAGAGTTCACAGTTAATGAAGCGTTTGTTTGCAGAAAAACTTCACATGGTTGAATTCTACGATTCAAAACCATAATAACTGCACTGATGCTCAAAGCATAACAAATAGCCTTGAGTACAAATTTATATAAAAAGACGACACAAACTGCTTACTTTTTCACCTTTTAGGATTTCCTGGCCTCTTTAAGAAAAAGGGGATCTAATTTTAAAAAACAACACTTGGGTGAGCAGGTCACCTGTGTATGTTAAAGCTTAAATGAGGCTGGGCGTCGGGTATGCGGTGGTGAAAATCCCAGAGCTGAGAGGTGGTATGGGCAGAACAGGCCGGCCGTGGGTACAGCCATCCCGCCAGCAGCCCTGGGGGATGGGCCAAAGATAGGCTTTTCGAAAAACACAGAACAACAATAAAAAACCACAGAACTAGAGCTGTTTTTCTTCTAGAAGGATCCTGCCCAGAGCCCATACCAGACAAAAGAAAGCAGGCCATCCAGAGGAGGTGCCCAGCCCCCCCTTCCCCCACCCCACCCCCCCACGCACAGGCTCCTCACCAACTCTGAAGTGGGGCAGCTGTGCGAGGTTGTGCCTGGCGCAAGGCACTTTCACAAAATCGTCCAAAACGTGCACAGTGTCAAACTCCAAGCCTTTGGCTTTGTGTACAGTGCCCAAAATGTACTCTGGAACAAACAGAGAGTGTACGATTAGATGGGGGCTTGGCAGGGGAAGGACCGAGACGGGAAAGGAAAAGTGTGCTCTCGCTGCTTTACTCCTAAAACCAACGTTCCCTCACCCGTATGTTGCTCTGCAGGGAAAGAGGAAACAACAGTCGGGGGGGGGGGGGGAAAGAGAGAGAAATAAAATGGGGGGATGTTGCAAATTCACTGCAGGCGAGCCAGTCCATCAGAATCACACCCCCGGGCCCACGGGGACCTGCCCACCCCCAGTCTGCCGGCGAAGGGCCAGAGGCCCACGGGAGCACTGGGCAGCCAGCCCGGGCTCACACACGGGGCTGAGTGCAGACACAACCCAAGCGCAGGGCCCCCGTTGAACAGCCCCTCTGCTCCCTTCCTCCCAGGAGGGGCCGGGAGCACAACACCCTCGTGGCCACACGGGATTCCATGCAGGAAGTCGACCACCCGACCCTCGTCCCGCCAGGACGAGAAGAGGCCGTGCCCTCCTTACCTGCGAAGTCCAGGTCTTCTATGTGACACTTCTCTATCCTCTCCACCAGTTCTGGAATCCTGATGTTATACTTCTCAACGACTGCAATCTTGGCCTCCAGCTCCTTATCCTCAGCCGCGGTCACATACCTCTTGAAGCCACTGAAGCCCTCCTTGTGCACCCATCTTCTAATAAACTTGTCTTTAATAACGAGGTTCTCTGAGGAGAACACGCACTCGGGTTAACACGACGGGGCCGCACTAGACTGCGGCATCATAAGCAAACGTCTCGAAGCTGCGAGATCCGGGTTCTAGTTCCGACTGCATCACTAACCTGCTGTGTGACCCGGGGCAAGTCAAAAAGGACCTGTGCTCTAGCCTCTCTGTCTCCAAACCGAGGCTCAAGAGCCCTACCCTTGGCGTCCTTACCTACTTCACAGGGATGTGAAAAAGCGCAGGACGGGAAAGAAATGCGCTCCAGAGTGTTAGAAAGGATCGTGTGGGGCCCATGCAGAGGTCTCGGCGGGTAAAGGTGCCAGGCACACAGAAAGATGGTGAGGGAAGACGGCCTGGCCTGGGGGACCAACATTAGGCAGAAATTCAGACTCCTGAGAGAAGGGTCTGGAAAGAGCTCTCTGCACCTCTGGAAATTGGAGGCCTCAGGCATCCCGCTCTGGGTGGGAACAGAGCCACACCTGCTCCATCCTTCTCCAGGGGGAACAAGAGTGCTGACTCAGAACATGCCCAGCCTTCTCCCGTCCCTTGTCACTAGAGCGCTTTGGTCCACTACACCACTGCCAGGAGGGTACTCACGTTTCTTCCGTTCTTCCTCCGGCTGAAGAAGGATCCAAATATCAATGATTCTGTCCAATCCAAATGATTTAATCCCCTGAAAAAGTTTTGTGGTGGGATTTTTGGTTTTTTTGTTGTTCTCCGTGCGAGTTTGTTACTGTCATTGTTTTAACAAAACAAAGTAAAGCAAACGGAGAGATGGGATTTGGGGGTGAGAGGTTTTCTTGGGAACGGATCCCAAGCTGCACCCCAAAGCACACAGACAGAATGCGGGAACCTTCATCAAACACAGAAGCAATGGGTTGTCACGCAGCCTGAACACTCAGGATTATCAAATGCTAAGTTCCGGCTGCCACCTCTAACTCTTCCGATGTTTAAAAAAAAAGAGGGGGCAAGAACCTGCTGCACGTTGCTTTCTTGTCAAAAAGGGGCAATTTAAATTGTCTACCTTCTAGGGTGCCTCGGTGGCTCAGTCAGTTAAGCATCCGACTTTAGCTCGGGTCATGATCTCCTGGTTTGTGAGTTCAAGCTCCGCGTTGGGCTCTGACAGCTCGGAGCCTGGGGGCTGCTTTGGATTCTGTGTCTCCCTCTCTCTCTGCCCCTTCCCTGCTCATGCGTGCTCGCTCACTCTCTCTCTTTCTCTCAAAAATAAACATACATTAAAAAAATTTAAAAATAAAAAGATAAATCATCTATCTTCTAGGGACAGGAACATGGCTGTAATGAAAGATACAATGACGCCTCAATACAAAGTGTGGAGTATGAATATTTACCCCCTCTCTTTGGAGGAAAGAGCTACACTAGAGAATGTCTGCAGGCCCAACCTGTTGCATGTCGTAAAAGGTTAGCTCCTGCAGGAGAGGGGCTGATCATATCGTAGAGTACCCCATTCTACCTAGCAGCACAAGCTCAGCACTGCCGGGGTACCCCAGCAGAGAAGAGAGCCACAACCAAGGCGCCACACTCCAAGGATGTGCCATCATTTTGGGAAGGGACACATAAGCCATTAACATAAAACAGAGACCAAAATAAGACAGTACGTGTTATAGTTGGAAGGCAGATGTGGTCAAAGGTGCTGACACACGCTTCAGACAGCTTGGGGGCGTGACAGAGGGACAAGAGCCGCTCACTGTCTACCATGCCCAGCATGGGCAACACTCCAGAAGTGCTATTTTCTTACAATAACAAAAATGCGTGAATTACACTATAACCACTAGATGAGATAGTGTAGTCACTCACGTAGCAACATGATAGAAAAGGAGCTTACGTGCGGAGTAAAAAAAATGCACGTTTTTATGTACACTATAATTGCAATATGTAGAAATGCATGTCTATAAAGACAAAGACATATGTAGCAAATTGAGAAGTAGTATCTGAAACACTGAGATTAAGGGTGATTTTTTTTCTCCTTTAACTTCTAGAACTTCTGTAACTTGGCTATATAATCTTTATCAATAAAAAAGAAAACTTGGGGCGCCTGGGTGGCGCAGTCGGTTAAGCGTCCGACTTCAGCCAGGTCACGATCTCGCGGTCCGTGAGTTCGAGCCCCGCGTCAGGCTCTGGGCTGATGGCTCAGAGCCTGGAGCCTGTTTCCCATTCTGTGTCTCCCTCTCTCTCTGCCCCTCCCCCGTTCATGCTCTGTCTCTCTCTGTCCCAAAAATAAATAAACGTTGAAAAAAAAAAAAATTTAAAAAAGAAAACTGAACATCTTTTGATTACGATTCACTGACTCTATTTAGTGAGGACCTACACATAGTAGGCCCTCAAAAACACTTTTTCATAAAAGGAGCGAATGTCTTTTAGTCAGCTAACTTTGCCTCCAAGAGTTAAAAATGTCGCACACGTGTCACTTAATCCTAACTTCCCCATGAAACAGGTAAAGGAGAGGCATTGTTTTTGTCTCAGAGATGGAGAGAACGAGGCACACAGAAATTGTGACTTGCCAGAAGCCACGCAAAGTTAGTGACAGAACCAGAGCTAGAACCCAGGTGTTCACACTGTCTACACTGGAGCCCGCCAGCGCTCCCCAGCTGTGTTGGCAGCTCACTCGTTCTCGGGCTAATGAACAAAACACACACACTCGCAGGTAGCCAGCTGGCGGCCTCATTTGCACAGCCAAGATGAGAAGGGCGTTCATTTTTCAAGAAGTGGAAGGAAAGGTCCTCAGTCATCACTGAGTCTTTATAGGAACGTCCGGCTCACATAATCAGAACAGCCAGGGGCAAAGACTTTGGTCCCGGTGCAGGCAGTGCCCCAAACTTGCATAATAATCCTAATTAAGTTGACGGTTTTCATCGGCTATGTCTGTTTCTGAGCATGAAGCAGTCAACAGAAATTTACTCTTACCCCAATCAAATGTATCCTGGCAGGCACTTCTCCTTCGGTCACCCGCACGGCCTCATCAAACACATTGGCATTGGTCCGGGACAACAGGGCCACCTGCCCCTTTGTGTCACCTCTAATGCCACCTTTTGGGAGAGAGTACAAACTGTGGCAAATCCAAATAAACAGGAAAACTAATTTTTGTAGCAAATAAACAGAGAGTAACTGAAGCCTTACTCTGATGGTTTCCTCCGACCAAAGTCTTTTTCCTTACTCGCTTGCAGACATCCAAGATAGTAGCTCCCACATAAGCTATTTCTACACCAAATCTAAAACTCTGCGGGAAAACGACAAAACAAAAGGAGTCAACAACCCCTCCCTGAAGTACATTAGCATCTTTCTATCACCACCGAGTCCCGGCCTTGCCAAACCCAACTGGTCACCCCCGACACCCTACATGGAAAGGGGATGGGCCGATTCCCCACGGTAAGCCCACTAGGACTGAATGGAAGAATCTTAACCACCAAACCATCGCTGACTTGACTTCAAGCTTTCAGAATTGCATTTTTCCATCTCGAACCTTCAGGCTACCTATTTTTCTTTATTCCTTACCCCCAAATCCACACCTGGGAAATTCTCCCACCACGGGCTCTGTACTATTTTTCCCACCACAGCTACCAGCTCCACTCAGCTCAGCAACCCGAGCTTCCTGCTTCACCCCCTGGGTCTCTCCCTCCTGCTGCCAAGCGAGTCTCTATGCCTCTGACACATGACTCTTGCCCCGCACACTTTCATCGGGCCACACCCTGGCCACAGACACGGAAGAGCAGCACGTGAAGGAAAACGTGATGCATGCACTTTCAACATCCCTCACAGCCTTGATTCCTTTTATTCCCCAAGACCAGTGGAAAACTTTTAAGCAAATCTACCCTTCCTTCCAAATCAAATCTAATGAAAACGTGTAAACTACACAAAAGATGGAGGGAGGGCGGGGGGGCTTCTCCCCTTGCCTCCGAGACTCCCTAACATTAATTTAAAACCACGGCCCCACGCGGCCGGCCATCAGTAGTAGCTTCCCTTCTCGAGCATTCCCTGCACCTCCCTGCCTCCGCACACGGCAGAACAATTCCCCACCCTTCAAAACCTGGCCCCATACCCAACACTTCCTTGATCACTGCAGCTAGAAAGACACCACTTGTCTCCAAACTCCTGTATTTATGTATGTATTGCCCTCTTCCAGGCATTTATGATTTAAACACACTACTATGTGCTTCGGTGAACGTCCAGAATGCTGTCGAAGGAAAACACGAGACTTTGAACAAATAATACTTGGCTGCTGCAGAACCATTCGGCGTGAGCCGTGCCCCAAAATCTAAAAATAAAATACCCGTGAGTCCATAGTGATGTAAACGACTGAATAACTAAGTGGGAGGAGAAGATAAAATCTTCTTTCCAGAAGAAATCTAGACAGGTACTGGAAAAGGGAGGATCATTCCAGCTTTTTCAGAAAACCAAGGACGCCACCAGTTGTCAGGCTGGCGGTGGCAGACAGACGTTTTCCAAAATTTTCCTTTCACTTGAAAGCAGGGGTTTTCTCTTTGGCTACAAACGTTTGTCAGCTGTTTTCCTTGAAGTCACAGCCCCCTCCGTTCATTTTTGAGAAAACGCCAAACACCCAAGTCTGTCAGCCGCTCTCTCGAGTCCCAGCGGCGCTGCACACGACAGCACGCCGCTGAGCTCACAACCCGCTCACAACCGCGCCCGTGCGTCAGGGCGGCGCCGTGCGTCAGACGCGGCTGCGTCAGAAGCGGCGGCAGGCACGCTCGGGCGTGACGACAGGGCCGTGCGACAGGGCGGCGCGTCAGACGCGGCCGGCAGGCACGCTCGGGTGCGCAGACGCACCTTCCTCGCCCTCTGCGCTTCGTCACGCGGAATACTGGGGACGTACCCAAGGGCCAGCAGCCAGTCACGTCTGCTGCGTCACCAGGGCACGCTCGAGTGAACCGCTCGTTTGCTTTACTCCGAGTGCGTCACAGGGAAGAATACGAAGACTGCCAGCACCATTTGGTGCCACCCCCTCGATTCACGGGAAGGCGCCGGCAGTGCGAGTGAGAACACGGACACAGAGGCGCGTAACTTATGCAAACAGTTTGGACTCCGCAGGCCCCCTGAGCAGCACACGGCACCACGGCGGAGAAGCGAGGATTTGCTACACACCCTGCGCCCGACGGGAAACCCTGCGCGGTGCCTGGCGCACGGTAACCAGCGGAAAACGAGGCTGGGGAAGCGTCATGCTCGCTTATATGGTTCCGGGGACTCGGAAGCAGAGAGAGCGCTTACCTGTGTGAGATAGAAGACGTGCGTGTGAGGGACTGTAAACAGAGCATTGACCGCACCGCGGAAGGTATAGATCTGTTGATGTGGGTCCCCTACAAAGATTTTCCCACATGGCTGAGACAGAACTATGTTCATGATAGCTGCAACCAATAAGAGGCACGGTAAGAGAGCTGAAGGATGCCAACGCACAGAGCAAAAAGAAACCATATTTACCACAGAAAAAGATGAAAATGCTTTATGAAACTAAGCCAGGGCACTCTGGACAACAGAGTTGTCTTTCCCTGCGGGATACGCAGGCAATGCAAAGAAACAACTGTATCATGGACAAGAGAAACCGTTTCTAATCCTAGGAATGCAGATTATTTTTAGTCCCGGATAAGTGATGGAGTCTTAGAAACCACATTGGCAAATAAAAAAAATGAGACAAATTGCCTCCTCTATGATTATAACCCAAAGCTCAGAAAGGACCTACAAAGTCACACTGTTTTCTATCAGCCACTTGAAAACCACACAACGCAAACTTTCCACTCTGAGCTGACTGGCTGTGCCCACTCAGCAGGAGTCTAGGACCCGATCGCCTGATGACCTAGGCTTAGTCAACGTTTTAAGAATAACCAAAGCAAAACATTTACAGGAAAATAAATTTGCTCTCAGTGGGGGGAAGGACAAGTGCTGGAACCCAGAGTCAAATAATGAGGGATTTCCGCATGACTAAATTATCATTTGCTCCTCCTCTTTATGACAAATGAGAATAATCAACTTATTTCACATGTCCTCTTACATAATCGTGATGTTGTTTCTATGTGTTTGAGACTACTGATGTCCTGAATAGTTTATCACCTGGGGTACAGTCCTGGGCCTCATCCACAAAGATGGCGTCAAAAGAGGCAAGCAGAGGCTTGCTCAGCTGCCAGAGTTTCAAATAGCCTAAAAGAAGGGAGTAGCAGGAGTCAGAACCCGTAAGTGGAACAGTCACATTTAACAGATGTGGAGATCTGGGAACTGGCATACCATCGTGAGTCATTTGGTACGCCTCTTCTTTGCATTCCCCCAGCTTCCGCATGTTGTCCCAGAGTCGGCTTGCTTCAAGGACACCGTTCTAGAAAGCAAGTGACATGGCAAGTCACGGTTTAAGACCCTCGAAAAGACACCTCCTGAAATCACTTTCATTCCCATATACAGAGGTCAGAGCAAAGGCACCATCACAGCACGGTGAGCGGCAGTCACCTAACCTCCCTCTGGCTCCACGATAGCCTTTGGACAATGTCAAGTGCAGAGATGAGTAAGAAGCTGGGGCCATACCAAGCCCAGTGACAGAACATCGCTCAAAGAGCACAAGATTTGGGGGGGGGGGGGGGCGCGCATAAAGGGCACAAGATCTGATGAACCAGAAAAAGCTGGACTAACTCTCTAGATTTATGACTGACCACTAAACCATACAAACAATGGCTAATAATTAAAAAGACAATAAAAATGAGAAAAGTGATTCCCGATCTGTAGATTCTACATTCAGCAGACCCACTCACTACAAGCTCTTATAAACCCTGGGAGGATGCCACTACAGCGGAGGGATCTGCCACCACAGCAGAACCGTGACAAAGACCTGGTCCGGGCTCCCGTGTTCCTGTGTCTGGGTGGGTATAAACCTCATCTGTCAAATAAAGAGGACCAGTGTGAAGATAAGTCTGTGAGTGCGCTTCACAGAAGACACCGCACACCTCATGGCTATCGAGGCAGGCCTGCAGTCTGACCCTCCACCTGGACTCCCTGCCAGCAGGTTCAAAGAAACGGAAGATAGGGGCGCCTGGGTGGCGCAGTCGGTTAAGCGTCCGACTTCAGCCAGGTCACGATCTCGCAGCCCGTGAGCTCGAGCCCCGCGTCGGGCTCTGGGCTGATGGCTCGGAGCCTGGAGCCTGTTTCCGATTCTGTGTCTCCCTCTCTCTCTGCCCCTCCCCCGTTCATGCTCTGTCTCTCTCTGTCCCAAAAATAAATGAACGTTGAAAAAAAAAAAAAAATTAAAAAAAAAAAAAAAAAACGGAAGATAAGCAGAACACTGGATCATGTCAGCTCTGCTCATTTGTCCTAGACCCGTAATATGAAAAACAGTTAGATACTCACCAGCTTTTCACTCTGTTCAACCATGACTCTCTGTCCTTGGCTGTTCTTACACCAGATAGGCACGTGATCAATCGTCAGCTCTTCGTCAGCCGAGGCAAAGAAGTTTTCTAAAGTCTTACACACGAGCTTGGCCCTTATGAATCCGCCTTTCCCTTCAGCAAGGACAGAATTGACCATGAAAGGGGTCAACTTGAAGAGATTCAATTTCTTCTTTAATTGGTACCTGGAATGCATACCCCAGATAAACAGTATTTGACTTTACTGGTAACATGGGATTTAGTGTCTCTCCACTACCCCAACCCCCTTCTCTACAGTGACACCACCTGGCCACCTGGAGTGTCACATATACATGAGGGGTAAAAGAAAAAAAAAAAGTTAGAGAAGTTTAACAAGGTCCATGTAGGATTTGAAATGGCTTCACCAGGCTTTCAAAAATTCTCACATAATAACCAGAAAGAGGGAGTGGCTCAAGGCAGACACTATTACTCCATGGTGTGGACCAGACTCCAAGAGGTCTGGGGGGACACTCGAAGCTCCCTGAAGCCTTCACGTCTGATGGTATGCTAGTTCAGAGGCCCCCAGGAGGCCTGGGCGGAGTGCACTTCAGCTGAGATGTCCCCCCTCCCTCAGCCAAGGGAAACATGTCAGTCAGGATGGTGAAAGTCTGCACTTCAGACAAGTCATTTTGACTTTCTGTGCCTCAGCTCCAGAAGAAGGAGGATGCTCACCTCAGTAAGACACTAGTATTTGCAAACAATATATTTTTACAGGGTAAAAGTAGAAATCACTAAATATCTTTGTATTTCCTGCCTTTGAATGGAGAGAAAAGCATTAAATTTTCTCAGTGCTGTTGTATACAAGTTCATATGTAACCATGATGATCACAATGGGAAAAACAGGAATTAGACACAACAATGATGGTGGCGACGCCATGCTCACTTCCGCCCGACGTGTCCATAGGCCATGGAATGAAAGGTTTTGCAGATGACATTGCTGGGGAAGACTAGCTCGGCCTGCTTTGCGATGCTCTTGTTGAATGTCACATACAGAAACCTGCTCTCAGACCACTTCTCAGCATACTTGACCAGGGTAGAGGTCTTCCCGGTGCCTGGGGAAGCCAAGAGGAAAGGAGGTGACCCTCTGACCAGGAATAACTGTTGCAAAGGATGTCCTAATCAAGTCTTATCCATGCTTACCTTGCCTCTTGCCTGACACCAGACAGTGACAAGTTTCTCAATACTGGTAAAAACTAAAAATGGTGCAGTGCAAAGAGGAGTGGATTCTAAGCCAGATTGACCTGGGCTGGGATCATGGCTCTGGCAGGTTCTAGCCGAGCACCTGACCTCACTGACCATCACTTTGCTCCTCAGCCATGTGTGGGCAACACTGACTATGTAGGGTCTGGCAGGATAAAGATAACCATCAAAGATAATCCCAGCCGAGAAGTTCAGTAAGAGTAGCTATTGCTGGCGTAGGCATCAGTAATGCGTCAATAGCAAGAGCACGCAAGAGAGATTCAAGGATGCTTCTGGCCCATTCTGAGCTCTCTGGTGTGCCCTGCCTCTCCACCGTTCACTCAGTTATTCAGTTACCATTCACTTCACAAGTACCTATGAGCACCCACTACATGATCAGCTGTATGCTAAACACTGGGAGTATGTTAAAAAAAAAAAAAAAAAAACATAAAGCAAGGTTCCTGTATTATAATCTTGTTGGGAATACAATACTAACACAGTTGAAACAATTAGAACAAAATGAAAGTATGACAACTCAGTAGACCAAAAAAGAATATGAATTTGGAAACAAAAAAATCTCACCTATAAAAGAAAAAAAGAGTAATTCTTTCCCTACCTAACAGGGCTACTGTGAAGATTAATGACACAGTGTGGAAGTATTTATAAAATGTCTGTGTTGGCTATACTTCTTATATAATCAGGTACCAAATAGTTAATACACACGATCAGTTGCTGTAAGAGTTCAGAGATCACGTAGGACTCAAATGGCTAAAGAAGGCTCCATCAGGAAGAAACGAAAACGACAGAGTCAAACACAGCAAAGAAGGGGGTGGGGGGGAGCGAAGGGGAGGGGAAAAAAGCATGTTCTGAGGAAGAAACAGATCCAGCTTTGAATTCTACCTCCTCCACTTATTTATTTAACCTGGGGCAAGCCATTTTAATTTTTCTGAGCTTCAAATCCTTATCTATAAAACACAGATAACTAACCAGCCTTATGGAACATTGTTAGGATTCAGCACAGTGCCAGGCATTTGATGAATGGTTGCTGTTGTTTATAGTAGGATATTTAGGCAGAAAAGCAGCAGGAAGGAATCTCAGGTAGAGAAAACAATATGGGCGAAGGTTCAGACAAAAGAATAACCAAGTACTTTAGGAGACTGTAAGTACAATTAATTGACTGAGGCAAGAAAATGACAGACAGCGTATTTAGGAACGTAGGTTAGAATCAAATAGTCAGGGAAGCTCTTAGACTTTGCCCTACAGAAATCAGGGAGCTACTGACACAGGACCTGCCACTCCATGAGCCATCAGTGACCGAGCATATACAATGACAAATGACGAGCTGGGTCAATCCTGGTGGTATCTATCCCACAAACTAATTCCTATGAACTATTTGTCCAACCTAGAACTCCAGTGTGGATGCTCCCTGGATTAAAAAAAAAAAAAAAAAAAGGCAAGCATTCCCTAACAGCTGCTTCTAAAAGTATTTAATTGTGGGAGTTGGATAAGAGAACAAGGGAAGAAATTCTGGCAGGTAACGGAAGGGGGCGTGGGGATAAGAGGCATGAATCTGACTCTAGTCCACGACTGGCGAGCTCCCTTACCTGCAAATGCCATAATCTTTACCACCTGGAGGGGTTCCATCTTGTGGTTCAGAATCAGCTGTTGTTCCTGTGTGAGCTGGATGGTTGTTTTCTTGCTATAATCATTACAGAAATTAGAAAAATAGAAAGGAATTTAAAAGACCAGGTGACGGACCGTCACAAAGCAAACAGGCAAATCGGAGAAACAAAATTAACCAAACAAAAGGCCTTCCCCTTGGGGTGATAAAAATGCTCCAAAGCTAGCTTATGATGTTGGTTGCACACTCAGTAAATTTACTGAAAGTCACTGAATTGTACAATTAAAACGGGTGAGTTTTATGTAATGTAAATTATACCTCAAGGAAGCTGTTAAGACAAAACACCTCTCCTCCTTAAGAAAGAATCGAGACTAGAAGACAACACACACACACACATCCCTATACACATACCCTGGCCAAACCGATGGTTCCTCTTTAACTTCTGCGGCCTGAGTACAGGAATTCTCCTGAAGATACAGGCAATAGAAAATGTTGTAGTGAATCCTAATAGGGAAAAAGCAGATTTAGAGATTTTCAAATTAAGTCACAATCTGTATCTTGTTTTCCACAGATGTATTTAGATTCCTTACCATTTCTCAAAAGAAATACCTACCACCATTTTATGGAAATAAAAATAAAAACTAAAAATAAAACACTTTAAATATACCTAGAACTGACCAAAACACTCGGAAAGCACAGCTCGGGAAAGATGCCTGGCTCCTTTGTAATGGCAAAGGAGAGAGACCAGGACATGTTCTTTGGGGAACAAGTCACTAGCTATGACCCTAAGAGACAACACAAAAGCAGTAAGAACCAGCTGAAAACAAATGTAAATTCTACTCCCAGCAGTGAGATTCTTGTTCAGAATCAATTTAACATCATCTTATCTTTCTGAGACTCCTTTGCTCTGCTCTCTGCTTCTTGTAAGGTGATCACTGGTGGAGAAGCATGAAGAACATTCTATCTTTTAAGGGCCCAAAGGAAGGGTGCTACACAGATAACAAGATATGATTACCAACGACTGAAAACAAAACGGCCTCCAAGTCACCACGAGGGGCCAAAGATGACACAGGGCACCTGCTAGAGGCGACTCCAAAGTCTATGTTCACACCGACCCCAGACTTCGCTCCCTCCATCACCAGCTGCCCACATTTAGTGCACCGCTCCCTGCACCCAGAGTGAGAAGTGATCTCCAAGCAACAAACCCCTTTAATAACATGACACGTCAGTGTCCAGTATTATTATCTCCCAGGTAAAGCAGGACGAAATACAGAAACACAACAAAATTCAACACATCACACCCTCCATCCCTTATCTCTGTCCTTGTGAGCATGGAGGTAATTAGCAGGTTCAAATTTGCACTTGAGAACATTATTCACCATTTGTGTATCTGTCTCACCCAAATTAAACATTAAACTCCTTGAGGCGCCTGGGTGGCTCATTCAGTTAGGCGTCTGACTTCAGCTCAGGTCATGATCTCACGGTTCGTGAGTTTGAGCCCTGTGCCGGGCTCTGTGCTGGCAGTTCAGAGCCTGGATCCTGCTTCAGATTCTGCGTCTCCCTCTTTCTCTGCCCTTCCCCCATTCACACTCTGTCTCTCTCAAAAATGAATAAACGTTAGATACAAAAAAAAAAATTATTAAACTCCTTGTCCCATGGTGTGGGATACAACGTAAATTATGTTCAATGATGAAACTTAACTCAGAAACACAGCGTATACTGCGACATTTCTGGAGAATGAATGCTCCATCCGACGGGGCCACAGCTCACAGGGCACCACCAGCCATGCCCATGGACTCCAGAGGAAGGAAATCCTCTCTGCACCTTCCGCTTTCCCAGGACAGGTGCATCATCACACCGCCTGTCTCTGGGTCGGTGATCAGGGCCCTCTGACCGCTGCCCTTCACAGCCTGGATTTCATCCTGACTTCTCACTGTGGCCCACATCAGCTTCCCTCATCTGGCCACTGTCGGCCTCACATAACCACGTACTGGTGTCCTTATTACAGCCCTCCACACTAGACTGCGTCTGTTCCTTGTAGACACTAACTTCGTTCCCGTCTTTGGGCCCTGAAATGATCTACTCCTTCTGCTAAAACATTCTCCCCTCAAACCTTAATTCAAATGGCCCAGCCCCACCTTGGCATTCAGGTTTCCATTCAAATGTTACTTCCTCAGAGAAGCTTCTCCCCACCCCACGTAACGCAGTGTTCCCCGCCTCCTTTGCCCGCCCCCCAGGTCTTTTTCTTTGTACCGCTTCCCGCTCACTAAAATGTCCCTGTTGAATGCATCTACTTACGGTATCTGGCTCCCCTCCCTAGAACACACAGTCCACGGAGGCAATGATATTGGCTGACTCATTCCCAGTGGCATCCCGGACGCCTGAAAAACTAGCTGACATGCAGCAGGTGCTTAAAGTTTGCTGCGTCTCTCCAACCTGGCCTGTGTGCACCTGCTGGCAAGCAAAAGCAGGACGGTCGCTCGGGATCAACAACCCACGCGCTAGAGGTGATCAGGCAGGCAAGAGTCGGCCACGATTCTTACGTCCTGCCCCAATAGACAAACGGACGAACCAAATCCTAATGCTTTCCTAGGAAGATCTGGCCACTCATGAACGAAGAATTCCTTTAGTGAGGGAACTTTCACCTGAGGCTTCTGGAGCCCTGAACGTCCACTTGCCTCAGTGCCATGTCCCACTCGAACAGCACTTCCCATCGCAGAGCGCCCTTCCCTGCCTCGCCACGCGGGACTCCCACACTCCCCTCCTTTCACGGCTACAGAAGCGGGAGCGCGAAGGTGTGCTCTTGGGCTGGAACCCACAGCAAGCATGGGACCTCTCCCCGCGCCCCGGCCTCAGCTCTGCCTCCCGTCGTTTACCGGTTGCTGATGTTGATCCCCTTCTCCCTCATGGCATAGAGAAGCACGGCGATACAGTACAGGGTCTCCGTGATGTCTGGCATGGTCACGGTGGAGCTGGGCCGCCTGAGGCAGAAGAGCAGCTGCTGGATGTCGTTCACACTGCTAGAGAGGAGCACGATGGCCGCCACCAGAGCCCACACGTTGACACCCTGCGAGGGGAGGGGAGAAAAGACCCAGAACACAATTACTAAAACCACGGCACACAACCAGTGAGGAAAGCCGAGCCTGGGGTTTGGCTGCCATCTCGAATGGCCCAAACTGAGTGCAGACTTCCCACACGGCATTTGGGAAACCATGGGAACCTTTTCTTTCACCCTAGACTCCTTTCTTCTCACCACTTTTGGATCTGAGTTCTTAGTTTTCTCTAGTTAGGAAACATTACTAAAGGACCTAACGTAGGACCTTGCATACTTGCATAGAGAGGACGCTCTCACCTCCCCACCATTCCTGGCCCAGCCAGTGCAAGCTCTCGGGTCCACAGAGACTCAACAGGGTCCAAGCAAGCACACATGACATGGGTACCCGCTTGGGAGGCACCACGGAGCAGAGACACAAAAGGAGACAGCAATCTTTCGGGGAGAAAATCAAGACTGACAACTCTCTGGCACTAAAACATTACTACTACTTACTTCGTGTTATTCTTTAATAATTATTAAACTTTAAGTTAAATATTAAATAAATGATTGACAATGAATCATGATGGGCACAGCATGCCGTAAGGATCTAAGAAAATGTTCACCAACACGGAAACGATCAACCCTAGACGTGCGTCTTTTTCATTCTTATCTCGCCACACATCTCTTCACTCCAGCCAGCCCGAGAAAGACATCTCACTCCACCATCACCAGCAACCACTTCAGCAAAGCCAGAAATGCACACGGCTGGATCTCCACCCATCTGCTGGTTGCAGAATACAGGCTGAGGTTGCACGTAGCTTCCGACAGAAAATTTAAGAATTCCTGATCTAGATAAGGAGCCATAGGACTGAGTCAGGAAACTGAAGACTATTTCTAGCTTCCCACTGACTCATGAGTGTCTGTAGTCAGAACCTTAATTCCTCTGGTCCTTTCAAATAACCCAGTTGTTGGCAATGAATGGGCTACCGTGTAAAGAAATCCTTATTAGCCACAGCTTTCAGAGGCCAGATGACCACTTTCTGTTGAAGATTCTTCACCAGGATGGGAAATCAGATAAATGTTCTTAAAATTCCTTCATCATTCCAAAATGACGAATCTATAACAACGTGGTCTGTTATTTCCATAATGGGACCAATGAAAAGACTGAGGCTTCAAAGCAGAGATCAAAGAAAGATTTTGAAAATAAATCTAGAATGATCTTCAGCCAAACCCAATCACCAATACGCTTCTTCCAACGAGAAAAGGCGCTGCATTCGCCAGCAACTCCCCACAGACACTTCACTTACCGCAGCAGCCGCGTAGAGATCGGGGAGGTGCTGACGCACGCAGGCCTCTGCCTCAGGGAGGAGGAGGTGATCCCTCAGACTCCACAACGCCCGTCCGGGATCCACGCTTGGGGAGCACTTAGTGGTGGCTGTATAGCTGTACGACATTCACAGCAGAGTCGGTGAGAAAGGTGACCCTCAGCGCTAACGCATGGGAAAGGACTTCAGAGACGGCCTTCTTCCCAGAATAAAAGCAACTCACCGGATGAGGTTGAGCACACACAAGTCCGACTCCTTCTCTATACCGGAGTTCAACAGGATGCCATCCACTTTGCTCACGGCTTGTTCTTCATTCATCAGGTATCGGTAATACAGCTTCTTCCAAGGAATGAACTGAATAGTTTAAAAAAAATCCAAAATAACACGCAGGCAATGGCTACAAGACAGCAGATGAAGCCACACACATATAAACAACCTTCTAACACTTGAAAAGCACTTAGAGCTCACAATTCAAAAGCTGGGCAGGTAGGGTCGAAACATTATGCACGTTTTGGTTGGAAACTAGGAGAACTGGGCCCTGGTTTCAGTTCCAACACCGACTTGATAACAGAATCCAGGGAAAGCTAATGCTTCAATTTCCCTTATCAGGACACTAGTACCTCTGAGTTTTAAAGAAGACCAAATAATATGAGAACCATGGCTGTACTAGTATCAGACAAAAATAGAGTCTATGTCAAACACTACTCTGAGAGAAAGAAGGGGATTACGTTAAGATAAAAGGGCCAATTCACCAGGAAGATAAAACAATCATAAATATGTATGTGCCAAATATCAGAGCTCCTAAATATAGGAAACATAGACAGCAACATAATAGTCATAGAGATTTCAATACCCCACTCTGAAAAAGGAACAGAACAATCTCCGAGCTTGGAGCCTACTTCGGATTCTGTGTCTCCCTCTCTCTCTGCCCCTCCCCTGCTTGAGCTCTTTCTCTCTCTCAAAAATAAATAAACATTAAGAAATAAAATAAATGCCTTTAAAAAAAGAGAGAGAGATTCCAATAACTGAATCAGAAATGAGGGAGGGGACATTACAAGTGACATCACAGACATCAAAGGGCACGAACAATTGCACATCGATGAATTGGACAATCAAGAAGAAATGACAACCTAGCAAGGCTGACTCATGAAGACACAGAAAATCTCCACAGACTAATAATAGGTGACTGAGTCAGTCACCAAAGACCCCCAACAAATAAAAGCCCAGGACCAGATGGCTTTGCTGGAGAATTCTCCTGAGCATTAATTCTTTTAGAAGAATTAGTATCCTTTCTTCTCAAACACTCCAAAAAAACTAAAGAGGAGGGAGGACTTCCAAACGTATTCTATCAGGCTGCCATCACCTTATACGAAAGCCAGAGAAAGACAGTGTGAGCCACAAAAACGAAAGCTGTTACAGAAAACCGGAAATAAACACATCATGTCATTGTTAGCAATGATAAAAACAGCATCAGTCTAACATTTCATGAGGTGAGCGTAAGCCAGGATATCTTTCCCCAAATCTTCCCGAGCAGAATGGACAAAGCCCTCGCTTATCCCCATCTGTGACTCTTCAGTTCGCGCTGGAGACATCTCAATTTAGTGGGTAGAAATACTAGGACATTGAGTTCCCATCTAAAGGCGGAAAGACCAAAAAAAAGTTGGGGGGGGGGTGCAGAAAGACAGTTCTCAGAAAGGAGACAAGACCTCAAGCAAAGAATGAAGCAAGGGCGACATGAAATTTCCACCCAGATCTTGCATGCTTAGAAGGAAAACATACTAAGTCTGGATACGTGCATCTCTCACTAAATGCCTAAATTTCCAAACTTCGCTACATTTGAAGGCAGAGTTCATCTTCATTTCTGTGGTTTATCTGCACTGGCTAGTCTAAGGGACGTATAAGCCAAGCAAAACATACTCCCAGCCCTCAGGTTTGCTCTTGAACCTGCACCTGGGACGGAAGAAGGGTACCTAAAGCCCAAGCAGAAGGGCAGGACGAAGTAAGCAGCAGGAAGTCTCTTCTGAGAGCACGGGCTGCCCGCTGTATCAGCCTCAAAAGGGACACCGGGGTGATTCCGCGCAAGACTCATTTATGAATCACCTACCGTATGTAAAATATCATGGGCACGGTGCAGAATGCAAAAACAAACAGGACCAGAGCCTCCCATCCATGAGCCAACAATGCAAAAGGAAGAGGAAGGTTCTCTAAAACATAACACAGATGCGATAAGCCTCAGACAGAGGGAGAGACTGCTACAGAAACACAAGGAAGAGAAAGTACGAGATTTCCATTTCACTTTTCAAGGAGTGAAGCCTCGAAGACGTAAGACCTCGAAGGCGTAAGACGCGAACAGAGACAGGAGGGGCCCTTTCCACGGGGTGGGGGTGGGGAAGCGGCTGGACCACCCAGCAAAGGGTAAGGAATATGCAGTCGATGCTCACGATGCAGAAAGCTACTTGGGGAGAGATCACAGGCCTATGTTGAGAACCGAGCAAGGAGGCTGCGAGCACATAGGACACACAAGGAAAGCCTTAAAAGCCCCCAGGGAATCTGGATGTTATTCTGCAGGCAAACAGAAACCACCATTTCTGAGGCGGCACGAAGATCGGAGGTACGCATTAGGTGGAACTAATCCGCGTGCTTTCAGAGAAGACCTCAGAGAGCCACGCGTGCTGTACGTACCAGCGGATCGCTGATGATCTCCCTCCAGAAGTGGCACACTAAGCTCACGTTCCAGTAGAGATCTTCCACGGGGAGGAAAGCAAAGATGTGCCTCAGGACCTCACTGGGCAGGCTGCCCATGTGGCTCTGGGGTTCCTGGCAAGGCAAGGTCCCCAGGAGCCCATAGTAAGAGTCAGGAATGGGGTCAGGACCGACGTCTTCCACTTCCTGGCTGGGTTCTCCGGACTCCGCAGAGGGCCGGGACACAAAGTCCTCTGCTTCCTGCCTGGCTTCCCGGGGTCTTGGGCATGACAGGAGCGAACGATGCCGTGGCGTTTTCTTAGAAGCCCCGTCCCACTGACTGGTCCCTGTTGCTGGATTCCTCTCGTCCTCAAAGGACCGGGACCGCTTCCTTGCAGGCGGCGCGGTCCCTGACGAGCCCAGTCTGGCTTCTCCATCACCTTCTCGAGGCAGGGCACAGTTGCTCTCCGCGGCAAAGATCATTTCCCCCTCCGAGTCCTTAGAGGTGTCCTGGCCCACAGAATTGCTTTTGGCCATGTCATTGGTGCGCCGCTGCTGGCCAGCTAGGAGGAATTCAGTGCCGTACCTTTGACATCCTTGACCTGTATGGAAACCCAAACAGGATGAACAAGAAACGGACAGTGACCGCTGACCCACTGTGGACCCAAACGAGACCGGCTAATTTTTAATTAATGTTATTAACACAGAGAAGAGAGGAGGATAGATTTAGGTCGAGTGATTACATACATGGCTTAATTGAAAAAATATTTCCATGTGGCTCTATCATATAGTCAGACACGCACACGGAAAGAGACAAAGGCCAGTCTCTGGCTGGTCTGAGGACCACATTCCACCTCACAGTATGTACAAACTGAACACCTGAATGGACAGACAAAAAGTCAACAGCTGCTCACGTGGACACACCCACTAACAAAAACTCACTTCTCCTGGCTCGCTCTTACAACAGAAAATCTAAGTTTGCATGAGTAGAAAAGACTTCACGTTATTAGGAGTCAGGAAAACCTACTCCTTTGACTCAGTTAAAATCCCTTTATGTTTTTTTCTTCCTGTGAAGCGAACATACTAATTTATCTTAAAATAAAAAGAAAGGAGTCAATATCCTTTGCATATTATCAGAGTGGTACCTAACCTAGTCCACGCATTTATTCGATAAGTATGTATGCAGCACCTGTGATTCTGAGACAAATAGAAAGTGACACATGAAGATTAAAAAAAAAAAAAAAAGGAAAGAAAGGGGCGCATGGGTGGCTCAGTCGGTTGGGTATCTGACTTCGGCTTGGGTCATGATCTAATGGTTTGTGAGTTCGAGCCCCATGTCAGGCTCTGTGCTGGCAACTCAGAGCCTGGAGTCTGCTTGGGATTCTGTGTCTCTGACTCTGTCTGCCCCTCCCCGACTCACGCTGTCTCTCTCTCTCAAAAAATAAATAAACATTAAAAAAAAAAAGTGAAACATGGGATATACAGTCCCTGACCTCCCAGATTTTTAGGCACTTAAGGGAGTCCAAATGGTGATTTCACACATCACCGATGTATTTTAAACCCTCAGCAATATATACAACAAAATACATGATTCCTTCCTGAAATGGCTGTAGCCAGAATTCTTACTTTGGAAAATAAGAGAGTGGAACAAAACTAGATTTAGACTTAACAGAATTTATAGAATTTAATATTTTCTACGTTAGGTGAAAAAAAAGTATAACTGATTCTGGGGCAATCTGATAGAAACCCAGAGTTTAAAATCGATAGGTCTGGGTTAAATCCCGGTATTTTCCAATTGTGGGATTCAATCACACCAGTATCTGGAGAGACTGCCACATGCTGAGTGCTAAAACTCTGCACGGAAACATAGACATGATAATGAAGTCTTTGTCAGCGAAGAACTCACAACACAGAGAAGCTGACTGAATATACACAAAACAAACAAAAGATCACCACTGGGTTTAAACTGCCTCATTAGCAGTTCCAAAAGTGATAAACACATCAGACAATATTTAAAGATGACTAGGTAAGATCTGAGTTGGATTCTGAAGTTAAATACATCAAAGGGAAATAATGCAATCAGGATTACACTAACAGGTATTAGTAACAAAAGTAGGGTTTCGTTTGGCATAGAGAGGGGTAATAAGAAAACCAAACTACCAGAAAGAGCTTGCATGTAATTAATAAGTATTGGGTGATGGCCAAGTCTGAGCCTGCGTCCAGGATGGTAACAGGGGAACATTTCGCTGCAGTGGCATGACAGAAAATGGTACTCAAGAATATTAACTTCATGAAGTATTTTCCAGTTGATTTGGAATAAAACCTAACGGCATGGAGACAGGTTACTGCAGCAGCCCGGGTACAAGGGGACAAAGGGTACAGCCTACCATGAAAGCACTAGATGAGGGGACCTTCTGGAGAATACTAATGGCCCCAGTGGACTTACTGACGGACTACTGAAAGTCAGAAAATCGCAGTGGTTTGACGCTGATGCACGTCTTCTGCCACGTTGTGATTAAGCAAGCTAACGGAATTCATTCAGCCACGTTTTCCTGGGGCTTTTACCAACCATATATAGTGGATGGAATTTTCACGGAAACTCACAAATAATGAAAAACGTGTCAAACTATTGCAACAAGACTACAAAATAACAGCAGGGATATTTACAAACACCAGGAGATACTCAAAGGCCACACATGCTACAGATTCTGAAATGGGAGGTATTTTGGGAAGACATACCCCTAGTCCCTCTTTTTGTTCTGGGTCTAGGATAGAGACCGTGGTTCGGGTCTCTGTTGGTCCATCTTTGACCGAAGGGCTGGGTCACAGCCAAGTGACTCCGAGCCAAATGTTGGCAGTCGATGGCTGTAAGATGCTTCCGTTTAAACCGTCTCACTGTTTTGTACCAACAGGCAGAAAAAATGGGACACTCGTTAGTTATCACCAACTCTACAAGCTAGCCAGAAAATTATACTTAACTTCCAGAACCACAGTCACTGTGGACCACCCCAGCCAGCCCTCTCCTTCGTCCCTATATTCCCATCAACTTTCAGTCATTTTACAGTTTTCTTAGCATTTCTTCCTTAGAATTTAAGGAAGAACCCGAAAATAAGATCCTAAAATGATTCTTTTTATTTATTATACCTTCTGAAAGCCCTGCTCATGAACTGTTTATTCAAAAGGAATTTACCACTAATGGATAAATTGAGATCTGGCATCTTTTCCTTGACTTCAGCCAGGCCATTGATGTTCCCATAATAACCATAAATATTTCAGAGTTGGCTACACCTTTGCAAAAATAAACTCATTTGTCATCCCCTGTGCATACTAGCTTCTCTGAGTCCCAGAAGCAGAACACAGTGACTAATGAAACAGTCACTGTAAATTCCTTGAGGGGACCACGATGTATGCCTCTCCGCCCCCAGAGCATGTCAGTATTGGCGTTGATGTAGAAGACAGGAGCAAAGCCCCCAAGTAGAAGAGAATCGGATACACTTTGGAGGATCTGCAGAGGAGGAAATTTCATACCCTCCCTTAGCAACACATCACAGCACCAACTGTGCCTAGAATTCTGTCTCAGGGGTATTGACATTAGTAGCTTTACATTAATCGTTTCCTATCAGGATATTACTTTCATGTTTAACCAAGACTTCATGCTTCTGTATCTGTTAACACATAGAAGATCTAACTACCTCCTTATGGCATTAAATAGAATAGTTAGACTACTGTTCAGCATTTTGATTAGTTACATTTAAAAAGAAAGAAAAAGGGGAGAAAAAAGACAGGAATAGATAGGACAGAATTAAAGTTGTCCTTTCCAGAAGATGGTCAAGAAAGAATAAAAGCGGTTTTCACAGGTCCTAAAAATACTCATGTAAATCGTAGTGTCAAATGCCAGAAGCTCACTCAACATTTAAGCATGAAAATGTCTAAAACCAAGTCACTGAGAAGTATAACTATAGCACAATTTGTTTGTTTTTTTATCATTAATCCCCCTTGGCCCTTAACTTCTTCAGAAATGATCCTTCCAAATTTCAGTTCATTCTTTGAAGGCTTAACAGAAGTTTAAAAAAAAAAAAAGAAAATCTTGGGCAATCCCTATCAAAATGACACCAGCATTCTTCACAGAGCTTCACAATCCTAACATTTGTATAGAACCAGAAAAGACTCTGAATAGCCAAAGCAATCCTGAAAAAGAAAACCAAAGCTGGAGACATCACAATCCCGGACTTCAAGCTGTAATCATCAAGACAGTATGGTACTGGCACAAAACAGACACATAGGTCTGTTTTCAACAGATTACAGAACCCAGAAATGGACCCACAAACGTATGGCCAACTAATCTTTGACAAAGCAGGAAAGAGCATCCAATGGAATAAAGACAGTCTCTTCAGCAAATGGTGCTGGGAAAACTGGACAGCGACAAGCAGAAAAATGAAGCTGGACCACTTTCTTACACCATACACAAAAATAAACTCAAAATGGATAAAATACCTCAATGTAAGACAGGAAGCCATCAAAATCCTAGAGGAAAAGGCAGGCAAAAACCTCTCTGACCTTGGCGGCAGCAACTCCTTACTCAACAGGTCTCCAGAGGCAAGGGAAACAAAAGCAAAAATGAACTATTGGGACCTCACCAAAATAAAAAGGTTCTGCATCGTGAAGGATACAATCAGCAAAACTAAAAGGCAACTTGATGGAATGGGAGAAGATATTTGCAAATGGCATATCAGATAAAGGGTTAGTATCCAAAAATCTACAAAGACCTTATCAAACCCAACTCCCAAAAAAAGAAGAAATGGGCAAAAGACCTGAGTAGACACTTTTCCGAAGAAGACATCCAGATGGCCAACAGACACATGAAAAAATGTTCAACGTCACTCATCATCAGGGAAATACAAATCAAAACCACAATGCGATACCACCTTACTCCAGTCAGAATGGCTAAAATTAACAACTCAGGCAACAACAGATGTTGGCGAAGATGCAGAGAAAGAGGATCTCTTTTGCACTGCTGGTGGGAACGCAAGTTGGTACAGCCACTCTGGAAAACAGTATGGAGGTTCCTCAAAAAATTAAAAATAGAACTACCCTATGACCCAGCAACTGCACTACTAGGTATTTATCCAAGGGATACGGGTGTGCTGTTTAGAAGGGGCACATGCACCCCAATGTTTATAGCAGCACTATCAACAATAGTCAAATTATGGAAAGAGCCCAAATGTCCATCGACAGATGAATGGATAAAAAAGATGTGGTGTGTATATATATATATATATATATATATATATATATATATATATATATACAATGGAGTATTACTCGGCAATCAAAAAGAATGAAATCTAGGGGCGCCTGGGTGGCTCAGTTGGTTGGGCGGCCGACTTCGGCTCGGGTCATGATCTCGCGGTCCGTGAGTTCGAGCCCCGCGTCGGGCTCTGTGCTGACAGCTCAGAGCCTGGAACCTGTTTCAGATTCTGTGTCTCCCTCTCTCTGACCCTCCCCCGTTCATGCTCTGTCTCTCTCTGTCTCAAAAATAAATAAACGTTAAAAAAAATAAAAAAAAAAAGAATGAAATCTTGCCATTTGCAACTATGTGGATGGAACTAGAGGGTATTATGCTAAGCAAGATAAGTCAGAGAAGACAGATATAGGACTTCACTCCTATGAGGAACTTAAGGTACAAAATAGATAAACAGAAGGGAAGGGAAGCAAAAACAATACAAAAACAGGGAGGGGAACAAAACATAAGAGACTCTTAAATACAGAGAACAGAGGGTTGCTGGAGGGGTTGTGGGGGAGGGGATGGGCTAAATGAGTAAGAGGCATTAAGGAATGTACTCCTGAGATCACTGTTGCACTATATGCTACTTAACTTGGATGTAAACTTAAAATTAAAATTTTTTTTTAATCTTGGGGCACCTGGGTGGCTCAGTCGGTTAAGTGTTCGAGTTTGACTCAGATCATGATCTCATGGTTCATGAGTTCAAGCCCCATGTTGGGCTCTGTGCTGACAGCTCAGAGCCTGGAGCCTGCTTCGGATTCTGCGTCTCCCTCTTTCTCTCTGCCCCCTCCCCACTCACTCTGTCTCTCAAAAATAAATAAAAATGGGGCGCCTGGGTGACTCAGTCAGTTGAGCATCTGACTTTGGCTCAGGTCATGACCTCACAGTTCATGAGTTCGAGCCCCGCATCGGGCTCTGTGCTGACAGCTCAGAGCCTGGAGCCTGCTTCCGATTCTGTGTCTCCCTCTCTCACTACCCCTCCCCCACTCTCGCTCTCTTTCAAAAATAAACAAACATTGGGGCGCCTGGGTGGCGCAGTCGGTTAAGCGTCCGACTTCAGCCAGGTCACGATCTCGCGGTCCGTGAGTTCGAGCCCCACGTCAGGCTCTGGGCTGATGGCTCAGAGCCTGGAGCCTGTTTCCGATTCTGTGTCTCCCTCTCTCTCTGCCCCTCCCCCGTTCATGCTCTGTCTCTCTCTGTCCCAAAAATAAATAAACGTTGAAAAAAAGTAAATAAAAATAAACAAACATTAAAATAAATAAGCAAATAAATAAAAACATTAAAAAAATAGCCTCATTCACGCTTAGAGGCAAAAAATGAATGTGAGCTGTGTCTATATTAAAAAAATAAAATGTACTTGAAATTTTCTACATTGAAAAAAATAAACTTAGAGTCTGATTATTCTCTTTTTGTATGTAAGCATGACTTTACCACCTCTGCTCCAAACCCTTCATATAACAAAAGTCAACAACCTAATCATTTTTGCCTGAATGGGGACCTGTGGTCTGACTGGCAAAGGAAGGTAAAGAAGGAAAAGAAGGTAAACGGTAAAAAACAGTAAAGGTGAAAGAAGGTAAAGCTACAGTGCGCTTTCCAGAATACTGACAAATCCTGGCCCCCAATTCAGGTGCTCCGTGTACACCAGGTTCAGCTGCACAATTCCAACCAATAAGCCCACTAACACTGCCCACTCCAAATGTATGACTGAGTTTGCTTTTTTAGCAATTCAAATATCCCCAATTGTTTCAGAGCCGGCAAATAGAATGTCTAGAATTAGAACAGGAGATAGGTGCAAAAAGTTACTAATAGAGAGTATCTTATTTAAAGAAGGCGAAAGTCCACTGCCAAAGTGGCCTGGAGAGAGGGGGAAAGCTGTCACAGGTAAAGTCACAAAAGAATAAAAGGGACATCAAACCACTCGTATCCATACGACTCAGGGCCTTGGGGCCAGCTCAGACGTGCTCAGCTAACCGGTACGAGTCAGGTAAAGGAAGACTTCCAAAAGGCAAGAGACACAGAACCAGTTCGAACACCGGGGCCAATCAAGGGCTTAGATGCCCACCCAAGTCTACAATATACCCCTAAATTCAGCTTTCAGAAACTTTTTAAAAACTTTTTTTCAATGTTTACTTATTTTTGAGAAAGAGAGACAGAGCATGAGCGGGGGAGGGGCCGAGAGAGAGGGAGACACAGAACCCAAAGCAGGCTCCAGGCTCGGAGCTGTCAGCACAGAGCCCGACGCGGGGCTCAAACTCATGAGCCTCGAGATCATGACCTGAGCCGAAGTCAGACACTTAACCAACTGAGAAACCCAAGCGCCCCTGGAAACTGTTAAACCAGACAGTAGCTGACAGCAGGTGTGTATAGACGAGGTACTAATACAGACGCCACTCACCCTGGAACTTTTTCTGTAAAAGTACCTGAGAATGGCTTCATCCCAGCCTTCCCCAGCTGACTAAACTATAACAACGATGCCATAATGAGAACACAGAGGCACTGATAATGACCATCAACCAGGTAGTAATGCCTTAAACACATGCCCAGGAGTCAGACCGACAAGAAGTGTGCTCCAAGCAGGTAAGGAACTAAGTCTTTCCCGCTACTGTACCCTCTGCACACAGCACCTGTTCAACAGCCACTGAGGGTGAAGGAGGAGGAGAGAGCAGGGAAGCAGTTAGGTTGGGGGGCACAGGACCCCAAGCTCCAAGATCACAAGGAATTGGCCACAGAACTGCCTGCATGTGGAACTCAGCAAGGGCAGACCACACAGGGGGGGCTCCTAAAGGCACTGCCCCAGACAGACAAGAGAACATCAGGAATACCCAAAAGGAACTGTTTGTGGAAAAGCAGGCAATATGGACAAGGTATTTATTTTATAAAAATACGTCAGAATCTTAAATGTTTGTGGAGAGAATAAAGTGTCTGCAGAAACCTTACAAAGGCACAAGAGCAGAGGAAAGACGTTAACAGGTATGAGGGGAACACAGTGCCCTGCTTCCGGAGGGTTCTGGTATATTCCCGTGTATTCTGGCGTGAAGCCATCACGGAGGAAGCTACAGTTAAGAGCAGCGGTAGGAGCAGGGCGCCTAGGCCAAGAGATCTGGCTTCTGGACATCGCCCATCTGAAATGGCGTCCCCTGAGCCCGTGACTGCCTACCTGGGAGCCAGACTGACACACTGACTGGACGGACACATCACAAATTACTTGTCGGACTTCAGCGAGAAGTCAGAAAAACTAGCCTCTTATTTTCTCTGGCCCTCAGATCTCGGAGACATGACGCGCCGTGACCCACTGCACTGAGAGCCAGCAGCCCTGTGTCCGGCTACCCTGGAGTCAAATCCTTGAACTAAAGGGCTGTCTGGCACCTTCTCAGATCCGGAATCGCAAGACCGCCTCCGCCTGGGAGGGGCAGTAACCACCGAAAGCCTTGACTCCCTTATCCTTAAAAACGGCAATACGATAGCCTGCCACGCTGAATGCACAGGATGGCTGAGGCCCGAATGAGACAGCGTACAGGAAAACACTTCAGGACGTGCCATCGAGGCTGACATGTGAGTATGAGAGTCCACCACACCAGGGCGTCTCCTGAAAGGCCCAGGATCCACTGTAACAGCAGGAGGGTTCTTGTGAGAGGGTAAAAAAAAACACCAGAGCAAAATTCTAACCATCTCTCCATTCTTATTAACAAGCCAGCGGTTCAAATATAACTTTTCGAAACAGAAGCTCAAATGCTGCCTCCTCCTCCTGAATCACCCGAACCTCGCGGCATGCCTCCCTCCTCTGACCGGCAAGCGCGCGATGCTCCCCTTATTGTTCGAAGCTGCTGGAGAGTCTCTAAGGAGCACAGGTGGAGAGTGCTCTGTGACAAGCTCGCAAGGTTAGGCCCGTGCCATAGGGGTCCCCTGCGCACCACAGCAGGCGTCTGCGCCCCTCTTGGGACCCTGGCACAGTGACTAACAGACATTTATCATCTCCCTCATGCCAGGACAGGGAAAGACTGAGAACGTACGAAAGCCGTTTTGTCACACAGAACTCTGCCTGTTCCTACACTGCTTTTTCTGTCATGGCTTTCGTACAGCCTGACACGTGTCCCCAACCCCCACTCTCACGGCCCCCCTTTCGAGTACCCACAGCTCAGACCGCGAGCACCTCAGGTTCCCACTCTTTGCTGTCTGACTTCAAAGTGGTGATTACCGGGAGGAATTATGACCTTCACCTATCATCCAATCTCTGCACAGATGCCATTCTGTCCTGTGCCAGGCCCGCTGACAGAGGCTGGACCCTCGCCTGCCTCCCTGGAACTAGTTATTCTCAACCGCTCCAGACCAGCCCCTCTACGGCTGAGAACCCACTGTATCACCTTATCCCTCAAAGTTCTGAGGACAACTCCTTGCAAGTAACAGACCTTCCAATACTCGATGAATGAGAAACACGTGGCTGTGGTTCCTCAATCCTGTTTTCATCTGTCGGCTTCACTCCAGGATCTCTGCTGCACGACAAGTCACAGAAAGCGGGGTACTTTTGGTTTTGTGGCAAAGACAGTGGTTTCTCTTCTTCCTCAGTACACAGCTCGTCTAACACTCCTCTGTCTCGACCACGGCTGGGATGTCACCCTGACTGAGCTGAAGCCAATGGCACGTGAATA
Organism: Lynx canadensis; assembly: GCF_007474595.2. NCBI lineage: Eukaryota > Metazoa > Chordata > Mammalia > Carnivora > Felidae > Lynx > Lynx canadensis. The sequence goes on along the minus strand of NC_044309.1, from coordinate 5,101,988 downwards.
AATGGGATGGGTGCCGGGGCTCCTGGCTGGCTCCGTAGGTTAAGCATCCGACTCTTGATCTTGGCTCAGGTTGTGATCTCGCTGTTTGTGAGTCCGAGCCCCGCGTCGGGCTCTGTGCTCCTGGCACGGAGCCTGCTTGGGATTCTGTCTACCCCTTCCTCTGCCCCAACTCGTGCTTGCTGTCTCGTTCTCTCTCAAAATAAAATTTTTTTAATTAAAATTAAAAAAAAAGGGGGGGACGGGTTCCTCTTCCAGGTCAGGACCACAAGACCTCTCAGGCTTACTCCTCCATTCTGTGCCCCTCTTCCAGTTAATGGAGAACTGGACTCCCTAGGGCATCCTTAGAAGCCCCATGTTCAAAATGGAAGCATTTCCAGCAGCCTCGGTCCTTGGATGACTGCTTTAAAGAGTGCCACCCCATCTCCCACTCTCCGATACTTACATACACATACACACACACACACACACACACACACACACACACACACAACGTGAAACCACCTCAGACTGTTAGAAGATGGAGAAATGAACTCTGATTGTCCTTACATGTTTGGACCTGTCACTGCAGCCAAACCTACTTTAACCGGTCGAGGATCATCGAAATTAACATGAAGTACTTTCTTTCTTCCTCTACATTACTAACCAGAAATGATAACAGAAAGTCCTCTAAAACTTGCAGGTTACAGACCTCAATGGACAAGATGAAGATACTAAGTGCCTCCAATTTCTGGAGGAAAAGATTGCGAAATAACCGCTTAAAAAAATAAACAAATCTAGGTAACTCTCTAGTACAAGGTACCTGACCAGAGAGACTGCTCAGAACAAGAGCCACAGAGGGCAGTCCTGCTACTAACTCACCGCGTTCCCAAACCTCGAACCTCGTGTTGGCTCCCCATGAGCCCCCGCTTTTCTCGGAGGGGCTCTGTGAGGACGGACAGGTGGGCACTTTCCCTCTCGTGCTTCCGATGGAGGCAGCGGGGGTGTGCTGCGGTGTGACGACAGGGGTTCACAGCTCAAACTGCAACTAAGGACCCAATTTAAACACAGTTAACGGAGTTACCTCCCCAACTTGAGCACTGCAGAAAGTGTTCATTCGAGCCAGCAAGCACCCACAGTGATAAAACCACCCCCCTCACATCTCTGAGATACTGGTAACAATTATTCACTGGTAACAATTATTCACGTAACTACATACTTCTTACATCTCGTAGGCAAATTGTACCACTACTGCCGTTATTTTATCGCTACTATATTATCGCCAACTGTACGTTAACAGGTCCTCCCTGCTGGACTGAAAGGTCTGTATTCTAGGGGGAGGAGGGAGGAAGGAGGGACTCACTCAGCCCTGCACCCAGCACATATTGTTCCATGAGTGACTGCGACTAAACTAACAAATGCACAACCACTGCGCTGTTTCCCTCGATAAAAGTTTGGTTCTTCCTTGGCTACGAAACCCTCCCCTATACCTCACAGCTTCTAAGTGCTTCATAGCTGCTGAAGTTCCTTCACATATGCCCACTGGAACTTCACGCAATGCTACGACGGGGCCACGATTTCACGGGGGGCTCAGACAAGGCTTGCTTCAAGTCGCAATGCGGCTTGCAGGTGACGGCACGTAGTTCTTCTGACTCCCTAAGGGGCAGTGTTCTTTCTACTGTCACAGTCTGCCTTCCATAATCAGAAAGGTTTAAAGCAGCTTCTAAAAAAAAAGCAGCTTCAGGTTTAATTTCTGGATCACTTTTTTTTTTTTTTTTTACTCACTGAAATGTCATAACCAGAGATTTAATAACAAGCAAGTATTTAGGAAATGTTAGCTGAAAGGAAAATATCACTAAATACGGTAAGCTCAAAATGGAAAAACTTCAAAACAGTTTGTCCCCATTAGCACTACAAGAAACAAACACAGAAAGAAAACACTCCGGGTCTAGCTCCTATGACACGGCTTCATCTTCCTCAGATCCTCTCACGCCCCACAAACACCTGCTCCCCACCGAGAGACAGCACTCACTTGTTACAGTGCACAAGGACGGAGATGCAGGTTTCTCACAAGGATACGAAGGAACGGTGAAAGAAAAGGAAAAATAAGACAATGATGGCTATTTACAGACCAGAATACATTTTCATATATTTGACACGCTTGTTCTATTGTCCATTCATTCCACGACCACTTTTAAGTACTCAAGTATCTACCATGACCCAGATTCATTATAAACACCGTGAGGGCTTCCTCTCTGAGTATCTCTAATGTCAAATGCTATTTTAAACAGTGAGCACACAACACAGGAAAGATTTTGCCTGCCCATAAGGCAGCCCACAAAACAAACACAAGGTACCATACATAAGGCAATATAAATGCTGCACAAGTGCACGCACGAAGGGCTGTGGTAGTAAAGGGGACAGAGTAACAATGTTGAAAAGGGCTTTATGAAGTGTTCAGCCTCAAAAGAGGAGGAGGATTCAGTAAGGCAGGAGAAACAGTGCGTGCAAAAAACACAGGGAAATAGCACAGCACTGGTGTGGTGCGAAATCGAATTTCATCAGAACAAGAAGTTCATGGATGGGGAACAAGGCTGGAAAAGGAATTTAGAGGCACAGATTGCAAAGCGTTAAAGAGAACACTAAAGGAATTGTGGGCTTTAGTGTAGGAGATTCAGGGGATCACCCAGTGTACCAGCCGGGTCAATGTACAGTCAAATCCACACTCCAGAACAGTAATCCTGGAAGCTGGGTCCAGAGGATGGGTAGACACAGAGACTGCCAGTAAAAAAAGACAAAGTCACTTCCCTAACCGAGACAAGAGTTGGTAAAGGCCTGGGAGCAGCAGAAACAGGGAGAAGGGGAACAGGAAGGAAGTCCGACACCTCTTTTTTGACAAGACTGAAAGAGATCAAAGAGAAAGAACAACAAAGGTAACTGACATTTCTGCCTGGAACCCAGTGGTCAGGTCAGTAACCATGTTAAGGAGTAAAAGAGAGATAGTGTTTTTTTTGTTTCACTTGCCTTTTCCTGGAAGGGGAAGATGAAAGTTTTCGGTTTTGTAAACAGTTGTTTGTTTGTTCTGTTCTAAAGTTACCTGTGAAATGCCAGGTTAAGCTCCAGGAAGGACTGGTCCTCAAAAGGCATGAGAGAGACAGTTGAAGCTCTAAGACGACGTGAGATGCTCTGATGACAGATAAATTTCTAGGAGTAAGTGATTTCACAGCCCAAGGGGCACAGACAGAATCCAAATTCAGCTTTCAAATAAAATCAGCCTGGGAAGGATAGAGGGATATGATGAGCAGAGAACAGACGATGGCAACAAATCTGAACGTACAGTTCTGAGACCAATACCAATAGCGTTCATGCGCTCCCAGATCACAAAAAGATGTCAATTATCATGAACTGATGACCAAAGCTGAATGCTACAGCACCACGAAATACGACATAAGGAGAGCAGACAGCCACGTAGCAAATCACAATGCCAGCACTGACTATGTGAGAAATGTGACACTAAACACCAGACCACAAATTCCAAAGCCTGCACAAAAGGAACGGGCAGTCCAACTGGGAAATCAGCGAGACCCAAGCACAGCTCCATCTGTTAGCATACTATAAAGATTCCTCCCCTCTACACCAAGCTCTTGCTCTAGAAAATTACAAGGGCTGTGGTCATGCTCATATCCATTATCATCTAGTTATCTAGAGGGGGATACGGAAGCTGGGTTGCTGAAGAACCTAGGAGAGGCAGAATTAATTGCGCTGGGCACTAGTTACATAACCAATTCTCTGGGTCTGAAATATTCTTATTGTGCATCTGTGTGTGTCCCCCCATTTTGTTTTCTAAAACAGGGAAACTGGAGACATAAGGCAAGAAAAGGTGAAGCCGTGTGTAATTAGGATGGGGGAGGGCATTAGCAGCAAAAAACAGGAAGTTACTAGATGTTCAACTTCCATTTGCACCAAACCAACGGCCGTAGTAAAAGCAATGCTGGGCATGTTCTAAAACGTCATGCATTTCAAAATAATTGGATGCCTACCTTTTGTTGAAGTGGCAAGACGTAATGTAACAGTAACTTTGGCAAAGCTGATATTGGACCCACTTCTGTCTCCAATGACTACCCATATTACTCAGTAAATGAACCAAATTCAATATGCTCATTAGGAAAACGGGCTTGTTTTCATGGGTCCCTAACCAGAGATCTTTTTTTTTTTTTTTTTTATCTCCCTTAATTTATTCCAGCACAGCTCCAGGAACCACCAGCTAGGAGCTACCTTTGTTCCAGAAGACTTTTACTACCTGTAGTTGCACGGGGGGAAAGGACTGCTTTAGGCCTCAATTTCCACACCTGTAATGATGCCTTACAGGCTTGTTTGCAGATTAGATAATTAACGTAAAGTACTTTACCACACAGCACAATACAAAAATGTAAAGCCTCTTTCCAGGCCTAGCAAATAGCAACTTTTGGACTGAAAACAGCAGAAGGTTTAAGTGACTAGTAGCCAGTAAGATCTGGCTAAGAACTCAGTACCTGCCCTAATCTCTCCCATCACCCGATACAGCCTGCTTAGATCTCAACAAAACAAGTTCGAGGCCTTCCCACCTCACCTCAATTTTCTTAATATCCAGAAAAGGGAAGGGAGACCGCAAACGAAAGAGTGGCAGAAGGACACAATCAAGTGACTCGCCCAAGGTCAAAACACTAGGGCAGAAAAGGCAATGCTGGCTTGCCAGCCACCGAGGCCACGTCCCCCAAGACTCGGTCCTCAACAACCGACGAGGGGCGACCAGCTGTCCCCTCCCCGGGCCACAGAACGCAGTGTGGGGGCGCCCCTCGCCCTACTGCGTGCACGCCCTGCCGAGCCCCGGCAGCGCGGCGGCCGGCGGCGGGCACGAACTCCTCCACCGCTGAGCTCGGCCCGGGCCCCGGAGGCCCCCGCGGCCCTGCTCCCCGCCCCGCGAGGCCGGACCCCAAAGCAGGACCCCCAGAGGTTCAGTGTCCCCACGGCCGAGCCCCGCCCGCGCTCCCTGCCACGTCCGCTGCCTCACGCACTATGGCGCTCCGGACCCGGGCTCCCGCCGCCACCGCCACCGCCACCGCCGCCGCCGCCGCCGGGCCCGGGCCACCCGGCCTCCCCGTCCCAGCGTCCCCAGGGCAGCGCCAGCCCGAGCAGGCCGCCGACTTCCTCCGCCAGCTCCGCCCTAGCCGCAGCCCCGGGAAGAGCCCGTCGCCAGGGCTGACGGACGGCCTGCACGGCCAATGGGAACGGCAGGAGGAGGGGGCGCGCTGACGGACTGCTCCAGCGACCAATCGAAACGCGCTCCAGCAGGGGGCGCGGCTACCGCTGGCAGGCTCCGCCCCGTCCGTGCTTCCGCTGGGGCCGGGCAGGCGAGCGGAAAGTTTCCCAGAGTGCCTCCGAGCTCCCGGGGACCAAAGGAGGGGTCGCGGCGGGGCGAGGGGCTGGCTGAGGTTGGGTGCGGGAGGGGTCGGGGGTGGGGACGCGCGGGGGCCCACCCCCTCGCTGAGGGCCCGCGGCGGCCCCCAGCTGCGCTCCCTCTGGCCGCGGGGCCGGCCTCCTCCTCCGTGCGGCGCTCGGTCCGGGGGGACCCCGCAGGCGTGCACTCTGTGAGCGCGGGCCCGTGGCGGGGTCGTCGGAGGCTCCCGCCCACCTGAGGTGCCGCCCCCAAAAGAAGCCCGCGCGCCCGTGAGCTCGTCCGCAGCGGCCCGCCCAGCGAGTCGCCCGCTGGAGGACTGGCCCCACGCGGAGCAGCGGGGCCGGGTGGGTGTGGGGTGGGGGGCGCAGGGCTGGGGGGCCCCGGACGCCCCGCGCGGCCATGGCGGCGCCCGGGGACCCGCGGCGGCCCTACCGGCTGGCGCAGGAGGGCCGGCTGTGCGCCCTGCGGGAGGAGCTGCGGGGAGCCGGGCGCGCGAGCTGCCCGGGGCCCGCCGGGGACACCCTGCTGCACTGCGCCGCCCGCCACGGCCATCGGGACGTGCTGGCCTACCTGGTGGAGTCCTGGGACATGGACATCGAGGCCGCCAACCGGGACTACAAGCGGCCTCTGCACGAGGCTGCCTCCATGGGCCACCGGGACTGCGTGCGATACCTGCTGGGCAGAGGAGCCGCGGTGGACTGCCTCAAGAAGGCCGACTGGTAGGTGGCTGGAGTTCCAGAAAGATCTCTCCCCCGTCCCCTTTTCCGCAGAGTCCCAGATTCCCGTGTACTTTGTCCACCTCGACCCCATAGCTTCTCAGCCCTCCCCGACAGGACAGATGACCCACTGCGACCACTGTTCCTACTCTTGCGGGGTCAAGTGCTCCAACCTTGTGTTCCAAACCCGTTCTCTTCATGAAAGAGTATAGAATACGATCAAACAGGGAATTGTCTGTACCCTGTATAGCTTGAGCCTCGCCTAGCTGCATGAGTACACCAGTGTCATTGTTTGAACTTGCTACTTTGAAATAGTTAAAGGTGCACAGAAGGTTGCAAACAAAGGTTGCTGGAAGCCCCACAAGCCCACCCCCCAGCTGCCCCTAAAGGTACCATCTTACACAGCTGCAGTACGATATCAAAACTAAGAAACTGACGTTACTGCAGTCAGTGTACTCATTCAGATTTCACCAGTTGTAAGGACACTTGAGTGTGTGCCGTGCTCTGTGTGATCTTATCACGGGAATAGCCTTGCATAACCGCCTCCACAGTCCACATACTCACCTGTGCCATCACCCAAACCAGCTGCATTTTGTTAGAGCGACATTGTGTTCAGTACTCACTACCTGGGCCTCCTTAGGGGTTATGAACAGCCTAAGATTCATAACGTAATGAAGTTCCTGCCTGCAACAGATTCCTGATCTGATAGAAGTATGAGCCACGGCAGATAGCCTTATAGTTAAAAAAAGTGCGTCTTGCCCACTGGGATGGGGGAGTCTGCATGGGTATGTGTTGAGGGCTGCACTTTGGCCATGACTTAGCACAAGACTGAATTTCTGCTGCTGCTGGGCAGTAGGTCTGAAGACCTTAACAAGAAACACGTTACCTCATATGTGCCTCAAAACAATTCTGTGGGGAACCGGCCTCCCCTCAAAAAACCATTAAAGGGCGGGGCGCCTGGGTGGCGCAGTTGGTTCAGCGTCCGACTTCAGCCAGGTCACGATCTCGCGGTCCGTGAGTTCGAGCCCCGCGTCAGGCTCTGGGCTGATGGCTTGGAGCCTGGGGCCTGTTTCAGATTCTGTGTCTTCCTCTCTCTCTGCCCCTCCCCTGTTCATGCTCTGTCTCTCTCTGTCCCAAAATAAATAACGTTGGAAAAAAAAATTGAAAAAAAAAAAAAAACCATTAAAGGGCAAGGTTCATTTGACGATGTATTTGGCAGGTGTAGTCCCAGGGAAGCATTTTTGCCCATTCTCCCCTTCCTGGCTTTCTGCAGTACCTTCCCTGCTTTTCCAATCCTCATGCCTTGCTCAAGATTCTTCCCTCTGTGAAGTCTTTCTGGAAGGTTCCAGCCTTCATTTATTTGGATTTCCCCCTCTTACTATCACTACTACATCCCCCCCCGAAGTGTTGGTAATTAATTAATATCATAACAATCTTAGGAGCTAGATCCTAGATGAGGCCTTGGAGGTCAACCACGTATAGTGAGCTCCCCGCTGTGTGCCAGACGTGGGTTCTAACCCCTGGGAATAAGGAGGTAAGTAAGATCTGCCTTTGCTTTCCAGGGGTTGTGTCTTCCTCATTTTGCAAGGAAGAAACCAGAAGCTCATGGAATTGAAATGGCTCATGCAAATCATTTATGTGGCAGAAAAGGAAGGATAGAGTCACCTCCCTTGACATTCATGTAGCTTATTCCCATAACTGTGGACACAAGTCAGTTCAGAAACTTCTTATAGTCACGCTGTTTGGTTTGTGTCACCCATGTGTGCTCCTCATGGGGAGGCACTATGTCCAATGTTCTTTTTTGATGCCTTCTCAGCACAATTTAAGAAACAGTTACTGACTGAAGTAAATGGGATAAGTCTGGCAGGGTACTTCTTACACAAATACTACAAGACAGACTGTGGTTTCGACTCACTCTGTCTCAGTTCAGTCCCATAGTGCAAACTAGTTCAGAAGCGGGCCTGCCTCCTTGCTATTCCCCTCCTTCAGGTACACCTATTCTAGGGGCCTCACAGCAGGCAGAGAAGTTGCCCGTCGAAGCTGTTTTCCTGCTTCCCAGACCCCTGAGTCCCGTAGGTTTTCATCTCTGCCAAGGACACATGATTTTCTGAAGACCTGGTCGCACACTTCTAACGTCTCAGCTGCCCTTCCGCCTGACAGTTTGTCCTTGTTGGCCTTAGGACCCCACTGATGATGGCCTGCACAAGGAGGAATCTCGAGGTGATCCAGGACCTTGTGGAACATGGCGCTAATCCACTTCTCAAGAACAAAGACGGCTGGAACAGTGTCCACGTTGCCAGCCGAGAGGGGGACCCTGTGATCCTCCAGTACTTGCTCACTGTTTGCCCAGACGCCTGGAAGACGGAGAGCAAGATCGGGAGAACCCCCCTGCACACGGCAGGTACGGCCAGGAGCCCTACAGGGACGCGTGCGTAGATGTGCAGCCACTTGGCCTCACGCCGCAGAACGCCTTCTAGTTAGAGTCGTCCACGGGGGTGGGGTTTGGAAACTAGAGGGCCAGGAATAAGAGCAGCTTTGGGGCATCTTGGCACACAGTTTGCTGTCCAAACTAATGGAACGTGGCACAAACATTCTTCCTCGCATTCATTCGCTTTTCCTGTATATCTGTCCAATCCTCCCCAGTTTCCTAGACAGAAAGCTGGTTCTGTGCCTTACTGTCTTTGACCGTGGACAACGAACTTAGTCTTTTAAGTGAGTTTCCTCATCAGCAAAATCATGACCATAACGATGCCCGTACCACAAGGTTGTTGTAGACTTCAAGGAACGTGATGTACATAAATCCCTTGGCACAGTGCTTGATGCACAGTGAGCACAGAACAGCTGGGTGTTGCTATTTTCAGCATCTTCTTATGTTGTTACTGTTTCGGGCAGGATAAAAAGAGACTGTATTTCTGCACATCGTCAGCAGCACCTACCATAGTGCTGACCGTGTAAATAAATGTAGGTGCTTGTAATTAAGTACCTGGGCCTGAGTGTATTTGACTTATCCAGTGATAATGTCAATAAAAACTTGGGGCACAACTGAGTGATTATCCTTAAATCTGAATTGCCTATTTGTGGATTATTTTTAATTAGTGGAAAGCAAAAAGTGCTGTGGTATAACACAGATATTAAAGACCTCAAAAGTCCAGATCAAGACATTTAGAAAATAAGGGCTCCGGGTGGCTCACCCAGTTAAGCACCTAGCTCTTGATTTCAGCTCAGGTCACGATCTCACAGTTTGTGGGCTCAAGCCCCACTTCGGGCTCTGTGCTGACAGCATGGAGCCTACTTGGGATTCTCTCTCTCCCTCTCTTTGCCCCTCCCCCACTCACTATCTCCCAAAAAAGAAATAAACTTTAAAAAAAAAAGAAATTTAGAAAATAATCTTCAGCCTTCTGCATAGTACATTGAATTAGAATACAGGGCTATAGTTTCTCAAAACATGAATACCTATGACACGATATAGTTTAGGAAATACGCATACAATTATTACGGCCACAGAGAGCAGTTAGAGACCAAGGAATTCTTTCTAAAACTTTATAAGTGAAGGGCACCTGTCGGTTAAGCATCCTTGATTTCAGCTCAGGTCATGTTCTCGTAGTCATGAGATTGAGCCATGCTTTGGGCTCCATGCTAAGTGTTGTTTAAGATTCTTTCTCTCTCACCCTCTGCCCACTCATGTTCTCTGTCTCTCTCAACTAAAAAAAAGGTGGGGGGGGGGGAAGCACTTTATAAGTGAGTAGAAAAACTTTTCTTTTTGCTCTTGAATTGTTTGACTAGTTGCCATAGAAACTAGAAACAATCAGCACCTAGCCATTCACAAAAAGTGGTGGAGAACAGATAGTTGAAATCTTTATTATCAAGTTTGGTTGTCTTTAGCAGGAGAATTACATTCCTGGTTATTTTGTTGTGGATCACTATTAATATGTTTGTCTACGATAATATGTTTTTCCTACACAAAAACTGACCGGCCCTAAGGATTTGCAGCACAAAATTGAAGAGAAAGTTTAGGACTGAGAATTTGCCATGAAAGTGCTTATAAAGACAAGATAATCAAATGTTGACTAGCAACATCTTTACCACTTACCCAGCTAAATTTTTATTTTTCTAGTGTGGTAACAGTGTATCTAATTACTGCTTCCCATAAGTGATAGCTAAAAGGACAGGGCAGAAAGAAGAGGAAAAGAAAAGTTTTATACATGCACTAAAAGGCTCTGACTCTCAACTCTCTTCTCCCAGCAATGCATGGCTGTTTAGAGGCAGTAAAGGTGCTTCTACAGAGGTAAGAACAAAACAGCAAATTGAACAAAGTATTCACCAATTGTGATGCTTAATATTGATACTGTAAGTAGAGCTCAGAAAAATTGCTCAGAAACTACAGTGGGAAAAGAGAAATGAACAAAGAACATAAGATAACTCAAAGAATATGACACAAAAATAGCTGACAACCATAAGGGGGAAAAATCATCCATGTATCTGTTCATTCGACAAGGATTCATGTCTTCATTCGTTCAGCATCTAAGCTCTAAGCACTATGCCAGATGCACGGGCTACAACAGAAGCCAGCCAGCATGGGTCCCCCCTCATGGAACTCACACACGGGCAGAGAAGACACTGTTCGCATCCTGTGAGTCTGATGAGTGCCAGGAATTGCAGGATCCCTCCAGGAACATAAGACAGGGAGACCCAACTTGGCCGGGAGTGTGAAATCTTGGCCCCAGGGATATTTAAGCCATGATCTGAAGGAGGCTGAGCGTGGGAGGTGTGGCAGCATTCCAGGGGTAACAGTACCCGGGAATGCTCGGAGCAGAGAGAAAGCATGTGTGTTAGTAAGCTGAGAGAAGTTCAGGGTGTGCTGATACCTAAGGAGTGAAGGGAGGACAGTACACGATGAGGCTGGAGAGGAAGACTGGACTCAGGTGGGGCTGTGTGAGACTCTAGATCTTATTCGAAACGTATAAGACCCCACTGAAGGGTTGTAAGCAGAGGGGTGGGTGGATGGCAGTAAGAAGTTTGCATTTTTTAAGGTTCTCTGGTTGGAAAACAGAGCGGGTAGGAAGGGAAGCAGGAGTGGGTGCAGTGGACGTTGGGAGGCCGTTACAGTTAAACAAGAGAAATCGTGGCTGTACTAAGATGCTGACCGTAGGGGTGGAGAGAGAGATTGGGAGATACTAAGGAAGCGGAATCAACAGATCTGGGTGAATAGTTGGATCAAGGGAATGAGGAAGGAGAAGTCGAGGATGACAGGTTTCTCACTGAAGCAGCCGGTGGTGCTGGTGCCATTTACTGAGACAAAATACTGCAGGAGGAGCAGGTTTGCGGGGAAGATGATCATTTCACTTTGGGACACGTTGAGTTGCATGTGCTTGTGAGGCACCCAAGCAGAGACTTGGAGTGGGGAGCTACAGACACAGATCTGAGTCCCACAGGAGAGGTGTGAGCGGAGCTATAAATGTGAGCATCATCAACATAGAAGTGTTGACTGAATTCACAAGACTGGGAGAGGTTATCTGAGGAGATGATGTATAGTAGGAAGAGAACAGGGCTTCATGCAGTGCTGTGCAGGAGCAAAGGTTGTACGGTAGATGGAAGGGAGAGGAGAGGCCTCTGTGAGGTCATATCAAAACTGTAATTTGAAGGAGAGGTTGGAGTTCACCTAGCGAAGAAGGGAGAAACGGTGTTCCAAGCAGAGGGGATCAGCAAATGCAAAGGCAGCAAAGAGCTAGGCAACTGGAGGAGAAGAGAATGACCACGGAGAGGGTAGGACAGATAGGACCATGACAAAGGTAGAACAGGTGGAAGTGGGACCAAGAAGGTAGGACAGATAGGACCCTGAAGGTAAGAATGGAAGAAGATAGGAGAGGAGGGAGGTCAGATAGGGAGGAACGGAAGAAGGTGGGTCAGGTGGGAAGCAGGACCAGGACAAACAGAAGACCAGGAAGAAGGTAGGAACAGAAGACAGGATGGGTGGGATGTAGGACAGGTAGGAACAGAAGGTAGGTCAGGTGGGAGGCACGACCAAAAAGAAGATAGGAACGGAAGCTGGTAGGACAGGTGGGTGGTAGGACTGTAAGGAAGAGAGGACCAGGAAGAAGGTAGGAACAGAAGAAGACAGCATGGGTGGGAGGTAGGACAGGTAGGAACAGAAGGTAGGTCAGGTGGGAGGCACGACCAAGAAGAAGGTAGGAATGGAAGTTGGTAGGACAGGTGGATGTGGTAGGACTGTAAGGAAGAGAGGACCAGGAAGAAGGTAGGAACAGAAGAAGACAGCATGGGTGGGAGGTAGGACAGGTAGGAACAGAAGGTAGGTCAGGTGGGAGGCACGACCAAGAAGAAGGTAGGAATGGAAGTTGGTAGGACAGGTGGATGTGGTAGGACTGTAAGGAAGAGAGGACCAGGAAGAAGGTAGGACAATTGTGACCATGGAGAAGATAAGAATGGAAAATGTTAGGAGGACGAGGGAGGTAAGACTGTGTTAGAAGGTAGAGGTGGGATTGTGAAGACGGTAGGAGTAGAAGAAGACCAGGTAGGAAGTAGGACAGCTGGGACCGTAAGGAAGGTAGAAACGGAGAAAGCTCAGGTAGGAGGTAGGACCGTGGTGATGATAGGAAGGGAAGAAGGTCAGTCCATTTGGAGTCAGGACTGAGAAGAGGACGAGGAAGAAGGTGGGACTGGTAGTGCCGTAAACAAGGAAGATGGGAGGAGGCAGGTCTGTGGAGAAGGTAGGAAAGGAAGAAGGTCACCTTGGAAGCTGAATTAAGAAAAAGTAGGACAGGTCGGAATGGAAGAAGGTAGTACTGAGAAAGCAGAACCAGGAAGAGGATAGGCTGAAGGTGAGAACAGAAACGATAGGACAGTGAGGTAGGTAGGAACAGAAAAAGGCAGGACCCAGATGAAGGTAGAACAGGCAGGAGTATGAAGAAGGTAGGACAAGTGGGTAGTAGGACTGAGAAGAAGGTGGGATGAGGAGGACCAGGAAGAAGGTGGGACGGGAAGGAGGTGGGGTGTGGTGAGCGCAGGGAGGAGGGAGGGTGCAAGGAAGGAACTTGGAGAGAGGGGTGGATGTCACAATGTCCTGACCCCGTGGTTGTGATGTTTTAGATTTTGTCCTTTGTGATTGGCCCATACGAGTTTTAAGCAGGCACGGCCACACCCAGGGTACCTAAGAGAATGGATTCACGGGCAGGAGCCCAGGGGAGGAAGACGGGTCGGAGGCTGTGTTTCGGACACGGGACTGAGATTTTGGTAACAGCAGTTATGAGGGATCAGGGGTGACCTCCAGCTTCTGGCAGAAGAAGCTGGAAAGATGAGGGTCTGTAGGACAGGGGGAGGGAGGTCAGAGGGGGAGCGGAGGTGCAGGGGACAGTGGGCTGGCTCTGGAGAAAGGGGAGGGGAGCACGCTCCAGATTGTCCCAGCTCGTCCGCACCACACGTCACCTACCGTGGGTTTGGACTCCAGGGGCCAGTACCAACCAGACTGCAGGGACAGGTGTGGCTCCACACCCTTCATGGACGCGCTTCAGTGTGGCCACATCGACGTAGCCAGGCTGCTGCTGGAAAAGCATCAGGTACGGAAGTGGTTTTATGTCTTTGCTTTTTCCTACAAGTTTTAGCTCCGGGAACAACCAAGAGCATAGTTGTTCCAATCCCTGGTTCAAATCCCAGCTCTGCCACGGTCTCCCCGGGGGACCCCTTGACCTCCTGGAGCGTTAGTGTTTCCGTCTGTGATGTGGAGACACACGTGATTTCTTCGGGGGGTCCCTGTGAGGAGTAGATAATGTAACACTGAGCGGCAGTCTCACTGCCCCCACTGGGTGCCCTTCTGGCTGGAGCGTGCCCACCTTCTGGTTGGAGAGCCTGCGAGGGTCTGGCACCAGCTGTGTTACCATCTGCCCAGAAAAACCTACAAAGTCCAAAGTTTTGCCCAGATGTCAGAAGGTCCGTGGACCGGGTCTCTTTGCTTCTTACTTTTGTTCTCCCCCCTCCCACCCCCCCATCTACCAGGCCAGCACGTCTGCCCAGGATTCCCTGGGGGCGCAGGCCATCCACAGGGCAGCGCTCACTGGGCAGAACGAAGCCATCCGCTTCTTGGTCTGTGAACTCGGCACGGACGTGGACGTGAGAGCAGCATCAGGCCACCTCACTGCACTGCACTACGCGGCGAAGGTCGGTTCCTTCCCTGCGGCGGACAGCTCGCGGCCCTGTCTCTTTGGTTCCATCTCTGTGCGGGAAGGAACCGCCCGTGACCTGCCCCTGAAGTGTCCCTTAAAATAGAAACCTGCCCTTATCTGCCTCTGGGTAAAACCTCTACTCCCAGTAACGCCTGCGATTTGTGTTCGCGCCTGCCTTTCCGCCTTTGTGCCTTTCCGTTTTCAGGAATGTTATTCGAAGCCAAAAAAATTCATTCTGTGAAATTCCTAGTGCTCTGTCCGTACACTGGATTTCAGCTCAGATTTCTGTGAGGCTCTTCTGCTTCGAAACGGTTAAGACGTGCAAAACGTCTTCACTAGAAAAGTGGCTCCTTACAGCCCCGTTTTAAGTGTTAGGAGTGTTTTGTGTATTATCTTAAGCGGCTTTACTTATTTTTCTGGCTGCAACAGGAATAAATTTTTTTCTTGTGAACTGCACTCTCCTGCCGGTGTCCCCCCAGGAGGAATTGGGTGGGGCGGGGGTTGGGGTGTCCCTGGGGGCTCAAACCAGTGGGTCCTAACACTGTAATGTGCAACCTTGACTTCTGCCTCACCGTGTACTGACTGTGTACTGACTGGCTGGCTGGCTGCTGGACAGGAAACCTGTAAAGTGCTTGGTAAATGGTGACATGAGCCGTAATAAGACTCCCATCCAGGACAGGCTGCTGTCTCTTCCTGTTTATCCAGCAACAAGCACATTTGCTTGGAGAGATCCCGGAATTGCAAGTTCAGTATAAATCCGGATATATACTCCTTACACTGAGGGAAACCCAGCTGTATTAGTCGATAATTTGGGCCTAGAGAGTAGATCCTCTGTATTTTAATAACCAAATGTCACCAAAGTCTTTAACGGTTTATACTTGAACTTGAGAGCCGCACGCATCTTCCTTTAGAGGTGAGAATTCAGTGTCAGCAGTTGAGTATTTTAGAAGAAGTACCTAGCGTGCATTATTAGCGTTGAATGCCTCACTTGTGTCCTTGTCACGGTGATAACAAGTGTATTTCAACACTCAGGAAGGACATGTGAGCACAGTCCAGGTGCTCTTAGCCTTGGGTGCCGACATCAACTGTAAAGACGCAAGAAATCGATCAGGTAGGCTTCTTACACATGCCTTGGAAGTTAATAGTAAACTGGATGTAAACGGTACACGGACTTTCTTATTAAAAACACTGGTTTTCGTGTTACGCCCCTAGTAGCTCAGCAAGCTTTGTTTCGGATAACATCTGTTGGCAAAGCTGTGGGAACGTTGCTGTTACCATGGCAATGGTGACGCCTGCTGCTCATTGCCACTGTGTTGTTATCACCGGTATTTGAACCACAGCAGCGCGTGCGTGCACCGTGGACGTACTTTCTATCCTAATCCACGGCGATGCCAGCTGTCCCAGTAGTACAGATTTTTCTTAGGTTGTCTCTCTTTCGAGTGTATTTGAAAACTGTAACCACTATAATTTCTTAAAGTTGGGGCTCAGAAAAATGCTTTCAGAGCTAATCCTCTGGATTCGGACATTAGAATAAACCCTCCCCTTAACACCCTGTGCTCTGGCGGCCTACCTTGCCAGTACGTTCGTGATGCTTCAGAAACTCCCTCCGAGGCTGCACAGGACAGTCACCAAGTTCAGGGACACAAGACTTTTCTCCGCAGAACACGGGATCCTGGGGCTCATGATGCCAGAAACCTTCAGTGCTAGTTTTCCAAGGGAAGGTGTGTCAGTGTTTCTTTTTGTCACATCATTCTTATTTGTGGCAGTATTTCTACTTACACGGAAAGTTCACAGAACTTTGAAAGTCTTTTCTTTGCCATTTCAAGTCTCCTGTTTCTCGTTCGTTAAATTGCTTGGTTGCTGTAGACAGATCTGTTAAGTCTTCTAATTGGTTGATATTTTTAAAACCATTTCCAACCCAATCAGGTTAAAAGGAAAAATGTTTTGATCTAGTAGAGACAAAGGTGTAGAGACAAATTTACAGAATACAGAAATTCTGTGTAGCCGAAGGGGTGTTGTTTGTAGGAATAGCTGCTCCCCGGGTGGGCGTCGCCCCAGGGGTCCCACGCCAGATTTGTGTGGCCTCTGTCTCCACGCAGCCCTGCACCTGGCCTGCGCAGGCCAGCACGCGGCTTGCGTCGAGCTCCTTCTGCGGTCCGGGCTGAGGGACTCTCGGGACGACACGGGTGCCCTGGCTCAGCAGCTCGCGTGCGGCACGGACACCCTTCGGTGCTTCGACCACAGCGCGGCGTCCTGAGGGCATTTCTGAGGAGGACAGCAAAACGCATGGTGATTCACATCCTGCTTGGGGAGTTCAGTGAAGTCGGTCAGTAGCCAGCGGCCTCTGCCTCCCTCCCCTGCCTCCCCTCTACCCCCGGGTCTTGAGGAGGCTGGCATCCTAGGTGTGACCCACACACGGGCAGATCTGGACTCAGGAGTGCCCCGAGTCTTCCATAATCTGGATTTCGCTTTTTCTGCCCTGCAAGCGAAATTAGATGATTATGAAGTCGGTGTCTGGAACCCTTAGAAATGCACGTCATTGCGTGAATACGGTATAGCATATGTATTTACACATATGTGTTCTACGGTTAATGCTATGGGGTAAGGCAGTGGTAAGAAGTGGCTATTTGTGTGAACCATAAAACATAACTGGACTGTTTACTTTTTTCTTTTATTTACTTCTTTAGAGAGCACGTGCGATACAGAGATAGAGGACGAGAGAGAATCCCGAGCGGGCTCCGCGCTGATAGCTCGGGGCTTGATCCCTCAAACCGAGACCCGAGCCAACATCAAGAGCTGGCTGCTGAACTGACTAAGCCACCCAGGCGCCCCTGCCTGTTTACTTTCTTCTTTCATAGGCTTTTTCTTGGCCATGACATTGGTTTCACTTTGGTTTTGGAGCCAGGAAGGAGATGCTTCCAACCTGCTTACATGGACATTTGGGAGGAAATAATGAAAATGTTTCTATATTCTGTGCACTGCTAGTTACGCTATGACATTTTAATCTTGAGGTTATTTTTATTAGGTTCTGTGTTGGCTTCTTTCGGGTAATAAATACACCTAAAAAAATGCATCTAAGATACTTTCAAAATCTTTCTGGCACCCCAGTTTAAGAATGGAGTTCTTGAAACCCACAGGTCACGTTTCCTGTCCGTAACACCTGCCCACCAAGGCCTGTGACCGTTCAGAACGGCCACTTGACATTGTACCTCCACAAACTTTGTGGCAGTTGAAACAGATTGAAGACAGGATGAGTCCTCAGGCATTTGGATTCTTTTCTTTTTTCCTTTTTTTTCGGGGGAGGGGTGGGGGGTTGGGTTGAAGATCATTTTCTCTGAGTGGCAGAGAATAATTAGCCCAAGTCAGTCTGTTAGAAAATCCCACGTGTCAGTCATGAGGAACGCTTGGTCCTCGTGTTTGTTGTAGCAGGAATTTCTGGTTCTTCATCCTCCCGGATGATGGCTGATTCCTAGTCCTAACGACCGGATAAACGTTCTGGGAGAGACACTCGGTTACAAAAGTGTCTTGTGACCCCTGAATCGCATCGGTGTTCATCTGTGCCGATTCGAGCTTCAGAGATGTCCCCGTGTCGCTGCCCCTGGGCGTGAAGATGGTCCCGTTGCATGCGGCGGGATGGGAGGATTTGTGTCGTGCTGGCTGCCTTCTCTGCGCACGCATGTGACGCGGGTTCTGAGAGGCAGCGGCTCCGTGCGGGTCCATTCACATCTGTAGCCATGCTTCCACCTTACAAACTAGCGGCTGACATGGTGCATGAGGCCGTGTCCCGGCTTGATGCCTTGTGACGTGGGTCGTGAAGGCCGGTGACGACAGCGGCAGAGACGTTGCGAATGGTCCAGTAACAGTCGGCACCTGTGGGGACGTGGGGACGCCGTGCCAGGAAGGAGTCGTGCCCCTCACTTCCTAATTGTGGCTGTCTCGCTTGCTCTGGTCTCAAAATTCTGTGACCTTCCAGGGAGGGCCCCCCCCCCCCAGGCCACCCGACCTAAAATTTTGTCTCCCCCCTCCTTCACTCCGGACCTCCTTTCCCTTGCCTCCTCCTCAGCACTTAACCACCACCAAATATGCTACACATTTTGAGTCATTTTCTTCGTTTACTGTATGTCTCCCCCACTGAGATGTAGACTCCGGGCGGGGATTTTGTCTTGTTCACTCACTGTGTCTACAGGTCTCAGAACAGCACCTGGCATGAAGCGGGTACTATTATGTGGCCAACAAGTGACACAAGGGTCACTTGTGTCTCTTGAACGCTGACTGCATCCTGGATCCGGTGCTGAGTGCCCTGCCTGGTTGGTCTCTCGGGGTCCCTTGGGTCATGCACGATGCAGCCCCTCTAAGGTTTACTCCACCTCTGGCATCCCGACATCTCCACCCGGTTCCCTCACGGATGCTTCCTGCCCACCGCAGTCTAGCCCTTTGCTGTCACTCTGCAGGGTCACCGGGTCTTCCTGACTACCCATCGAGCAAGGTGTTTTTAGCCCTCATGTTACTGATCCTTTCAGTCAGTTTGATTGTTGGTCTGAATCAGTCCTGCCTTCCCGAAGCCCGTTTCTCGTCACGTCTGATAAGACACGCCTGGGTTTTTCTGACGTCTGTCTCCGTCTCTGGCGGGAGCACCTCTTCCAAGGCCGATCCTGAACAGCCATTGTGCCCCTGAGTGTGTGTCCTCACTCTGCGCGTGCTCCCAGCATCTCGTCTGTCCTCTGTCCGACTGCCCCACTGTGGGGACCCTCTGTAGTCCTGGTCTCTGTTGCCTGAATGCCCTAGGCTGTCCCACAAAACCCAGCTTCGTCGGTAGCCTGCTTATGTGCATGCTTGCATCGGCCACCACGGTGATGTCCCTGCAATCCGCCCACTCAAGCTGGAAGCCACAAGTCCGTGGCTCCTCTTGGGTAGGAAGCCCTGCTGAGTGACTCCCTTCGTCTGGCCCTCACGTTCTCATCCAGACCACCGTGGCGGCCTCCTGAGCGCCCTGTGCCCCCAGACCTGCCCTCCGTGGGGCTGTCCTGGAGCGCTCACGGATGTGACCAGGGGCACTGACTGCTGATGGCACCCGTGCTTCCCTGTCCCGCTTCCACGGGGGCCTGTGGCTGGTCCCGCAAGCGCCCTGACCCACAGTGAGAGTCTGTTCTAAGACTGATGGGGGCACAAGCGTCTGGAAGGAGACACAAATTGTAAGAATTGCAATCATTTGAAAATAGCTATGGCCTAACATGTATTCCTGAAACAAATATGCAAGAAAATATTTACAAGACAAAATAAGAAAGGGATGTCAAAACGGAAAAGAAATTAACAGAAGTCAGGCCCGAAACACAGGCCTCCGTGAGGGGAGTTCAGGTAGGGAGAGCCCGCCGGGGTTGGATTTGCCCAGATGCTGCTGCCGGAGACCGCCAGCAGGGGGCAGGCCCCTGGGTTCCACCAGGTTTTAAAGGCTCATTGTAAAATACAAAAAATAGTAAAGGAGAAAACAGAAATAATCTGTTATCCCACTACCGAGAAATAACCACTCTTACTTCCTCTAAGTCTTTAATACTTTAATACTCCAGTATATACTGGAGATGATGCCACATGCACAGCGTTCCCATAACTTTATGCGGGAAACATACCCCAACACCCTACAAAACTTTGTGAACTTTTATTGTAATCACTATCTAATACTTCGCGGTGTTGTCGGCCATATTTATTCTCTGATATTGTCATCTTTGTTCTGTTAAGACAGGAAGCCATCAGACTCGACAGCAGGCAGAGACAGGGGCTTCAGAACTGAAAAAAGGCTCAGGTCTGATCCCAGGTCAGGGCTGCTTGGGGCTGAGAGATGCGGGGCTGGGGGACAGCGGGCCCATGGGATGGAGGGACTGGGGGACGGAGGGGCCAGTGGACAGTGGGGCCTGAGCTGTGCTCTTTTGGAGGTGCCGAGTAGTGTGAAAAGAAAGGAAAGGTAGGAAGACAATTTAAGAGGATAGGTTTTCTCAAAGGGTGAGACATAGTGTGTGTCAGACTCAGATAAGGGCCGAATGAAGGAAGAAAGTTGAAGCTGTGAGAGCTGAAGGCTTGTTGGTGGGGCCAGGAAACGGGGGTAGAAAGCCTGAAAGCTTCAGGGGCCTGGACACCAGGACGCAGAGGTACGTGTGAGAAGGAAGACAGGATGATAAGGAGAAAGTTTCAGGTGCGACCCACATGCAAGTCTCACGTAACATGAGTACTTGGCAGGCGTGAGGTTGGTGGGACACGTGTTAATGTTAACTTCTGCTTGTTTTTATAGGCTTTTTAAAACTGCTTTCCTGAGCCAGCAAGGGTGTGGGGGGCGGCAAGACCCAGTTACAGGTTGATGTGGTTTTCATTGAGAAGGAACAAGGTGCAAGTGAGGGCTTAGCTGTGGCAGGAAGGATTTGCTCATTGCGCGTGATGGAGGCCTGTCCTAGGGCACCTCCAGAGTGTTAATTCCCTTGGCCTTCCCTGAGAAAGGTATTTGACTTCATAACGCAGATGAGGCCCTCCCGAGAAGAACACCAGGGAGGAGTCACGTCATCAGCCACCTAGGTTCTGCTCCTGTGCCTTTTCTGGCCTGAATACACCAAGCTATGTGTAAGTGCAGGCATTTCTGCCCACCTCCTGGTGCGTGCTAATCTCGTCCTCCTGCCTGGTCTCTAAAGCGCCCAGCGTGCTCGAGGGTGAGGGATGCGCTGCGGCCCCTGAAGAACATTTGAAAACACAGCAATCGGGGGTGCCTGGGTGGCCGGCTGGGAGCCGGGCCTCCAGGCCCTTTGGGGCCATTTTACTCTGGGCGGGAAGGAGGAAGCCACGTGAGGGTGTGAGCAACTGAGTGATGAAATCGGCCCTAACGCTCACCAGGACCATTCAGAATGTTGGGAGGAAGCAAGAACCTGGTGAGGGGACATCACAGTAACTCCCGTGAGATGTAGTGATGTGCACCAGGACAGTGGGCGGCCGGGCGAGGAGGTGTAGGGTCTGTGTCCAGGGGGACAGCAGCACTTACTGGGGGATTGGATGAGGGATGTGAGAGAAACAGGAAGAGAGTCAACTCTTTGGGCCTGAGCAAACAGGACAGAATCGCCCCTTCCTGGGCCAACAAGCGCAGGGTGGGGCGGGCGGGGGAGGAAGGTCAGGATTTGGGGTTTGGATGCTTGTTGGGTGTGAACTGCCCGGTCGATGTCCAAGCGGGAATCCCGTAGTGAGTTGGACAGGAGACTGGAGTTCGGGCGTGTGGTCTGGGCTGGGGGCAGGCGGGGGTGAGTTTGCATCCCTGACAAGCTGAGGGACGCTGATGCAGATGTTGCCGGTCTGGCCCACGCTGTGAGAGCCCTCGGAACAGGGACGCGCAGCGGGAGGCTGGCTGAAGCTCCTCGTCCGTCCTGCCTTCCTCTCCGGCCACGGTCAGCTGCGCAGGTTCGATACGGAGCAGGTGCAAAGTTCAGTGTCCTCCAGATGGGGTGCATTCTGCCAGGTAAGTGGAGCAAAGGGTTATTCGGCACAATATCTAGTGCATGGTGTGTGCCCCAAACCTGCCTGCCCTCAGCGAAAGGACCCCCCCCCCATCCCTGGCTCTGCGCACAGTGGTTAAGGGCCCTCACACCTAGACCCGGTGCGTGACCTGGCCTAGCTTCTTAACATCTCCAAACTCATTCCTTCATGTGCAGAATGAGGCACTAACACACCCACTTCATGGAGTCATTGGAGGAAACTTTACCAAGTCTCCATGAGTGAAGCACTTAGCGCACGTCAGGCACGCGGTAACGGGAAACAGCGGTCCTCAGAGGCCAGCGGAATCCAGGTGAGCTGGTGTAATTTGCCCTTCCAAGCCTCAGGCCCATCAGACCTCTTCCAGATCCCAGTGAGAATGCATTCCTCCTCCCCGTGTCTGCTGTGCACTTTCTAGCACAGATCACACGGACCGCCTTGTGTTGGGGCCACGTGCCTATGTTCTGGTCGAGCCTGCTCAGCCCCAGCCCTGGGGGGTTTCTCACTCACAAACCCCAGAAGCCCCGTGCCCAGCGCCTGGCCCGTGCTGCACCTTCAATTAGTTATCTGCGGATTTGAAATAGTATACCATCTAACACTCCTGCATCTTAGTTAACTTTTAACGAGTTTTTATGATAAGACTAATAACGCTCCTCCTGGCGAACAATAAGTCAAACAATGCATCTAAAACTCCTCTTCCTGGTCCCTTCACTGACCTGAAATAACCACCGTGAACCACAGTTGGGGGCTTTCCGACCGGGGACAGACACAGAGGGATTCTGATGAATTCACAGCGTCCTGTAAATACGCAGCCTGTGCAACTTCCATACTGTTCCAGTGCACCCCGGCCGTTGTGTCTTTAGTCCCAGCAGACCTGCTCTGCTCTTTCTCCCGTAGCCGTTCAGATGCTCCACAGTTTGTCCAAGCTGTTCCCACCTATAGACACATAGGTTCCTGCTGCTGAGGTTTTTGAGAATCATTGCTGTAAACGGGGGCACTGCGAGCACGTACCTCTGGGTCCCGTGTGCCACCGGAGGCTCAGCTCCTGGAGGTGGATCAAAGGCTGTGTAACTGTCGCGTGCCCCTAGCAGCGGCAGGTGTGGAGAACAGCTTACCTTCTGGCCAGCGTAAGTAGGTAGGGACTTAGTGCGGGGCACGGGCGGTGTGTGGAGTTGTTGCAGTGGCTCAGAGACAGGCTCCGGCTGAACGTCGAGGAATGACTTCGGAGCAGGCCTGGGCCTCGGTGCTGCCCTTCGGGTCAGGCCCATCCTCTCGGCCCGGATGCCGCCCTCTCCCCTTCCAGCCCCAGGGCGAGCTGGCTATCCAGAAGGCTCCGTGGAAAACGGTCGCCGTGATGACAGTCGGCCTCCCCGGGCCCCAGCAACTGGCAGAACCCACCTCACATCCAGAGATCTGGCCCAGGGAGCCCAGGAAACACGGTTGGTAACTTCCCTGCTTCTACAGTGTGAAGTCACATACAAAGGAGGTTGGGAAGGGTCTGGAGTGCCACACGCCCACCATACTTGGCATTGGCAAAACACCCCCCAAAATCCACCACAGACCAGAGCCTGATTCCGACACACCATCACCAGAGCTGTGTGTTATAACACCTAAATTTCTGCTCATTTAATACCTCATTGTTCTAAGTTTGCATTTCTTTAATTATGGATCAGATTGATGACTTTTAGATTGGGCTTATTGACCTTCTAGATTTCTTATCTGTTAGGTATTAACTAGTAACAAACGACCTCAAAACTCAGTGGCTTAAAGCAACAACTGTTAATTATTTTATTTCTTTATTTTTTAAACATTTTTATTTTATTTTTTGAGAGACAGAGACAGGCAGAGCGCTAGTTGGGGAGGGGCAGAGAGGGAGGGAGACACAGAATCCGAGGCAGGCTCCAGGCTCCAGGCTCCGAGCCATCCGCACAGAGCCTGACGTGGGGCCCAAACCCACAAACTGTGAGATCATGACCTGAGCTGAAGTTGGACGCTTAACTGACTGAACCACCCAGGCAGCCCTCGTCTTGTTGATTTGTAAGAGTCCTTTTTGTATTAAGTAGCTCTACGCAAAATTCAGATAGTCACAATAAAATTTGGGGTAAATGTTTATAAATGAAAAAAAAGTGAAACAACGAGCATTGCAGAAATAATGTCTGTACCTCCTTTCAAAAAAAATAACAGTTGGGGCGCCTGGGTGGCTCAGTCGGTTGAGCGGCCGACTTCGGCTCAGGTCATGATCTCACGGTCCGTGAGTTCGAGCCCCGCGTCGGGCTCTGTGCTGACAGCTCAGAGCCTGGAGCCTGTTTCCGATTCTGTGTCTCCCTCTCTCTCTGCCCCTCCCCCGTTCATGCTCTGTCTCTCTCTGTCTCAAAAATAAATAAACGTTTAAAAAAAAAAATTTTTTTTAAATAAAAAAATAAAATAACAGTTTTCACTAGACTCGGACGCGCACACAGTCTCACTGAGGTGACTGGAGGAGGAGAACACAGCTGGGTTGTGGGGAGAGAAGCTGTCTGGGGACAGCTCCCAGAGTGCTCTAGCCGTCGTCCATGGGGCCTGCAGTACACATGGGCTTTTATTTTCCTCCGTTTTGCTGAAAATCCACAATCGACTAAGATTCAGATGGACATCGAAGGCCTTGGCACAGGAGTGCCTGGGTGTCTCAGTTGGTTAAATGTCCAACTCCTGGTTTCTGCTCAGATCATGATCCCACGGTTCGTGAGTTCGAGCCCCACATCGGGCTTTGTGCTGATAGCTCAGAGCCTGCTTGAGATTTTCTCCCTCTCTCTGCCCCTCCCCTGCTCTCTGTCTCTGTCTCTGTCTCTCTTTCTCTCTCTCTCTAAACATTAAAAAAAATAGCACAAATTCCAGCCTGGGGGCTGCACCAACCCCTGGGTTCAGAGCGCCGGGTCCCACCCTCCGGCTAACGCAGGCCTAGCTGACGAAAATCACTCAGCAAGTAGAGAAAAACACTCCAAAAGCAAAGCACGTATTTGTGTGGATACTGTATTTTCTCAACCCCCCACATCCCTGACCTCACGCGCGCGCACACACACACACACACACACACACACACACACAAATGGAAATGATCAGTAAAAATATTTTCACTGCTCCTTCCGCAGTGCTCTGTTCACACCTCCTTTGTTGCCCACACTAGTTAGGACGTAAAGTCTCCAAACTAAGCTAAGCAAAGCCCCAAATGACAGCGGCACAAACACAAGCTTATTTCTTGCCTGGGTAGAGCCTCGGCAAAGCCAACTGCGGTGAGTTAGGTTGATGAGGGACGTCGGATTCACAGTGTCGGGGACCCAGATGCACCCTCTGGTGGTTCTGCCATGCTGAGCATGCGGCCCTCGAGTGGGGTCCAGGTCAGCTCACCAGCCTGTGAAGGGGACAAGGACAGAGGGAGGTCACACCCCTTGTTTAAGGTGACAGATGTGTCCTTCCCATTGGCCACCACTCAGCCACGTGAGCGCCAGGACAGAACAGAAGTTGGCAGACCGTTGGGGTCCTGGCCATGTGCGCTCAGCTCACGGCATTTCGCACTATTCTTTCTCATAAATTGCAATATTCCTGCAAGACTGTGAAACCCACAAGGCCGACGCCCAAGTCTGTTTCCTGCTCGCCCTAACACGGGCCCTCTGCTCAGGTGTGTCGAGTGAGCGAATGTAGAGGTGAGGAGCTCAGGACAACAAATCTATCTGTCCCTGCTCTCACGATGTAAAATCTGAAAGAGCAGCCTTGTTCGATCCCTGTTGGGCGAGGGCCGCACAGGAGCCGCAGGGGGACGGGCCGTGGGAGGCCGCTTCGTGGATACCGGTGGCGTTCGGGCCAGGACTGGAAGGTGGGATTCGGGTTGGTTTGTGGAGAGGCCGGGAAAAAGCTTTCTGAGCAGAGTCCACAGCAAGGGCGTGATAGAACGAGATGCGGGCTGCCAGGTAAACGCAGGTAAGTCTGAATTTCAGATAAACGAGCTATTTTTCAGTGTAAGTACGTCCCAAATATCGCACGAAACATACATCTACTAGAGATGTTATTTGTTGTGGATCTGAAATTCAAATGTAACTGGGCATCCAGGGGCGCCTGGGTGGCTCAGTCGGTGAAGCATCCGACTTCAACTCAGGTCACGATCTCGCGGTTCGTGGGGTCGAGCCCCGCGTCGGGCTCTGTGCCGACAGCTCGGAGCCCGGAGCCTGCTTCAGATGCTGCGCCTCCCTCTCTCTCTCTGCCCCTCCCCTGCTCACACTCTGTCTCCCCCTCTCAAAAATAAATGAACATTAAAAAACATTAAAAGCAAATTTAATTGGGCATCTGTATTTTCATTTGCTAGGTCTGGCAACCCTAAATGAAATGCTAATTCACGTACCAACTTGGCCTCGGCAAAAGCCACGTGCCCTTTAACTTGCTTTGTTGAACTTTGATTGGTTGGCTGAACACAGAAAATGATCGAAGTGAGCTGATTTCGGAGCCCATAGCCCACCCGTGGCTGAAACAACCAACCTCGAAATCTCAGAGGCTTCACATTTCTCATTTATGGGACGTCTGACGTGGATGTCCACGGCAGGTGGCTCCCCTGGGCGGTTGTCCGTCCACCAGGCAGTGGCGCCACCTCCCGGAGCCCTTCGTTTGTGGTCTCGCCAACCGGGAGGGGGCGGCATGACAAGTCCACGGCTCTTCCGTGGGCAGGCTTGCTAGTGGCCCACATCGACAGTGGCCAACCCAGACAGCCGGCTCCACCCGGACACGAGGGGGGCCGGGGCACATCCTCTTCCTGTGTGCCCAAGCTCACCGCCAAGCCGAGCACGAATGGGAGCACGAGAGAGCCCACCCCAGCCCTGCCTTCCTCTATCCGGGAGACCCCACACCCAGTTCCTCAATTCTGCCGCTTGGAAAAGGCCACGGCACCTACCCTGCGGCTCTGCCATGCGGGCACGACGCTGGCACCCAGAAGGGGCTGAAGGAAGCGCCGGTGCCACTGCTTTGTCTGCAGCCTGTTGGAAGTACCTCGCTGGCTTGCGGCGTGGCGCCCATCTCCCAGCACAGAACAGTAGTATCGAAGTTTCTCACCTCTCCGATTTTTGACTCTAAGAAACCATCCAGTCCAGTCGAGGCTCAGCCGGGTCGAATCACTCGGCTGAGCTCACTCACACGCCCCAGGGGCGCCCAGCCCCCTGAGTAACCGGGCTGAAGCGTTCACTGGTGCCCACACGTGCCACCCAGACACTGCCACGTGGACGGGGTCAGGCTGCGTTTCGTACTCGTTTCCAGAGAGCCCGGCGAGCGGACTGCATCCCCAGGCGCCCGCTCCAGACGTTCACGAGCCTGGGAAATGCGCTGACTTTTTCTCCCTGGCCACAGCACGGTGCCCGACTTCCTGGTGTGGCTGAATTCCCCCTCCACAGGCCTCACTCATTTTTTCCGGCACGTACGGCACGCCCAGTGGTAACAGCTTACACGCTTGGACCGTTCAGATGTCCGTCCCCAGCGAAAGTGGGTTGCTGATGACAGCAGACCATTAAACGGCTCGACCACACGTTCCCCCCCCCACCCTGCCTTGCTTTTCGGTTTTGAACTCGCTTTCATTTTGCCACGTCAAGGGATCCTACTCAGGACGCTGGGCCCCCAGTGACCCAGCATCAGGGCCTGAGATCACGTAAGGGAGTCTCCTGTGGGCAGCACCTGTGTTGCACGGGGTGATTTACCTTTGCTGCGTTTTTCCAAGTGACAGCTCGGAACTGAGGAGCCACCGACCGACGTGAACTCCTCAGACATCCCGGCTCTGTGACCTGTGGCGACAGCCACGGCTGGTTCACTGCGGTGGCCGTGCGCATCCGCCAGTGTCCCAGAACCAGACAGGGGCCAAAATAAAACTTTCTCCCGGGTCTCAGGGATACACAATAACTTCCCCTTTTCTCTCAACCAGAGATGAGGCGGTGTGCCTGGTAGGCAAATCACACGTCCTTCAAAATGGTCAACCCACAAGACGTCTCAAAACGAGTTCTCCTTTACAAGTTATTTTCAGCACGTAACAAGATACCCTGCTCTAGTCGGGACATTTTCACGGGGCAAATTACAATACAGATTGTCCCCCCTGGCAGATTGGCAAGTAATATGTTCAAGGCTGTGTTATCAATGAAATCCCTCGTTCTATAGAGTAGCTCAAAAAAATACCTTTGGCCAAAGTAAGATGAGGTTTATGATTTAGAGTGTATTGAGAGCAAATATTTGAAAGGAAGTATTCGAGAGGAAAAGCACCATCGCACTGTTTGCTCTGTCTTCCAAGATGGAGGAACAGGGACCCCGAAGTGAGTGGTGCCCTTTGGGTTGACCCACGGGGATGAGACCAGGTCGGTGGGAGCTCGTGAGTCAACTCCCAGGCCTCAAAACTGAGGGATTCCTAGAACAACTGAAGACTCACTATAGTTGGCTATTTTTTTTTCAAACATACGAGCGCTGACAGAGCATTCGGGTGGCTCCATCGGTTAAGCGTCGGACTCTTGATCTCGGCTCAGGTCATGATCTCCCGGTTCGTGAGTTCGAGTCCCACATCGGGCTCCATGCTGTCAGTTCAGAGCCTGCTTGGCATTCTCTCTGTCCCTGCCTCTGTCTCTCTCTCTCTCTTTTTCTCTCTCTCAGAATAAATCAATAAACTTAAAATTTTTTTTAAAACATATGAGAGCTGTTCCCATAACTTTTTTTTTTCTAATTTTCATTTTACATAGGCTCCACGCCCACCATGGGGCTTGAAGTCACCACCCCCAAGATCAAGAGTCGCACACTCCACCGACAGCCAGCCAGGTGTCCCCACGTGGTGACTGTCAATAAAGACCACCAACCAAATCGAGCCCCTCTCCCACTGTCCCTGTTGGTCACTTTTCTTCCTGACGACCTGATACAGCCAGACAATACACAGCTTCCCTCCCAATAAACAGGGAAGACAGAAGGCAGAGAAGGCAGGTTACGGGAAGGAAATCATTATGCCATTGGAAACAGCTGGGTGATTTCACATTTTCACCCAGGGAGGAAGGAGGAGCCGTTTGACAGAACAGCTGCTCTTTCCATCAAGAGAAAAAGCTAAAAAGATGACTGGTTTGTAATCTGGCGTGTGCAAGCCTTGACTTGAACCCAAGTTCCAAAAATTAGATTTTTTTTAAATGAAATTATTTTTTAAAAAAAAACCCCAAAGGATAGCTAAAAGGATGATTTACACTTTTTTAAATTGCTAACCCCAAAATTAATATATGATCAAGTAGAGGAAAACATAAAAAGGAAGAAATGCCTAAAACTAGGTCTCAAATGTTTATTAAGACAGAAATATATACATGTAAATAAAATAAGCAAATACATGCAAATGATACATGCAAATAATATGAAAACATGAACACAGAAAGTGAAAGTTCCCTATTAGCCTTCTTCCCAGAAACAACCTAAGTTAATGGCTTAGTGAACAGCTTTCTAGATTTTTTTTTAGGTATGCAATTAAATACATATGGGCGGAGAATACCACAAAAAAATGTGATTGTAGGGGCGCCTGGGTGGCGCAGTCGGTTAAGCGTCCGACTTCAGCCAGGTCACGATCTTGCGGTCCGTGAGGTCGAGCCCCGCATCGGGCTCTGGGCTGATGGCTCAGAGCCTGGAGCCTGTTTCCGATTCTGTGTCTCCCTCTCTCTCTGCCCCTCCCCCGTTCATGCTCTGTCTCTCTCTGTCCCAAAAATAAATAAACGCTAAAAAAAAAAAAAATAAAAAAAATAAAAAAAAATGTGTACATTAACACTTTATTTTTGGAATTCATCTTGTTTTCTCTCATTACAGTATCTTGGACATCCTTCCACGTTAGTACTTTACAGAGATGCTTTATCCTTTTTAACTGCTACGTAGGATTCCACCGAGCAGGTAGAATTGCAGGAGACTATCTGAACCCACGTTTTATTGAACAACATTACAATCATCCTGAAAGGCAGTTCTGGAGGATTCGATACGATCCTGCTCTCGTTACCACTGCTTTCACTTTTTCAAGGATTTCCCTGCCCGTGCCCGTCTGCACACACGTTTTGATCATTGTTCATTTAACCAAGAACTTTTCTCAGAATCCCTCCTACTAAGGTCAGGTCCTGTCATGTCCTAGGAAATGGAGGTGGCTGGTTTTGTAAGGGAATGCATCATGGCAAAATGGCATTTTTGAGACTCTCCACTTGCTTGATAAGCTACAGTTAAATGTAAACTTTGTACAAATCGTACCTATCTTCCCCCCCAAACCAAAAGCCTCTCATTTTCTCAGATGCTTTTCTCAAGAGTAGAAGCCTTTACCCCCCTCCCGGGTCTGATTCGGTTCATGTTGGTTTGGGATAACGTTGAGCTAACTGGTAATTCTACCTCACTGTGCTCTCAATGTCTTCGGGACCAGGCAGGAAGCAGACTGTTTTTCCCTGCAGATGCTCCGGGCCACTGTCAACCCCCCCCCCCCGCCAGATAACATCAGATTTAGATGCTACAGACACATCCCTCCTCTTTTGACACTAAAAATAATGATAGAACAGAGGACCTGGGTTATTATGAGAACAAGGTTGAAATGTTAAGTTCCTTGTAGATAATAAATACTTTATTCTTTTGTGAGAAAGTGTGTGCCTTATGTTAAGAAATTAAATGGTTTATGTATTTAGAAACCTCAAAAGTGGATATTAAATACTATTTTAGTATTTATTAAAACCTTATGAGGCATTTACGAAATACTTCTTTCAGGGGCACCTGGGTGGCTCAGTCGATTGAGCGTCTGACTTCAGCTCAGGTCATGATCTCATGGTTCATGAGTTCGAGCCCCGTGTCAGACTCTGTGCTGACAGCTCAGAGCCTGGAGCCTGTTTCAGAGTCTGTGTCCCCCTCTCTCTCTGCCCCACCCCTGTTTGTTCTCTGTCTCTCTCTGTCTTTCAAAAATGAATAAACGTTAAAGAAATTTTTTTAAGAAATACTTCTTTTTTTAAAAATGTTTATTTTTGAGAGAGAGAAAGAGAGAGCAGGGGAGGGGCAGAGAAAGAGGGAGAGAGAGATCCCAAGCAGACTCTACACTGACAGCAGAGAACCAGATGCAAGGCTCAAACTCACAACTGTGAGATCATAACCTGAGCTGAGATCAAGAGTCAGATGCTTAACGGACTGAGCCACCCAGGCACCCTGAGGCATTTAAGAATCTATATAGGATTGTTAAAAATTGAAGCAATTAATATGAATAAAGAGGAATTGTGGACAGGGGCACAGTGCCTTCTGGAAACTTCAGGGAGAAAAGACAACTTCTGTATAATTCACATGCCATACTGTTTGACCTGTTAAAGTGCACAGTTCAGTGGCTTTTATAATATACATGGATGGGTTCACTTGGGGGGCTCAGTTGGTTAAGCATCCGACTTCAGCTCAGGTCATGATCTCGCTGT
This sequence comes from Lynx canadensis, assembly GCF_007474595.2. Lineage (NCBI taxonomy): Eukaryota > Metazoa > Chordata > Mammalia > Carnivora > Felidae > Lynx > Lynx canadensis. The sequence continues at coordinate 5,070,757 of NC_044309.1, read as the reverse complement.
CTGTGGGTTCAAGCCCCGAGTCAGGCTCTATGCTGACAGCTCGGAGCCTGGAGCCTGCTTCCGATTCTGTGTCTCCCTCTCTCTCTGTTCCTCCCCTGGTTGTGCTCTGTCTCTCTCTCTTAAAAATGAATAAACGTTAAAAAAAAAAAAAATTTAGAATATAACCGGAAATGCTCAGCCACCAGCACAGTTGGTTTGGGAACCTCTTCATCACTGAAAAGGAAATCCCACACCTTGTGGCCGCCACGCCCCCTCGTCCCCTCTCCCACAACAGCCCCTGTGGAATCCTATACCAGGAATCCCCGTAACCTGTGGCCTTCGGGCTTCTTTCATTTGTCGCGATTTTTTCAAGGCTCACCCATCGCAGCACGTGTCAGAATTTCGTTCCTTTTTGTGGCCAAATCACACTCCATCGTACGCAGAGACCACAGTTCGTTTTTTCAAGCGTCAGCCGATGGACATCTGGGTTTTCACCTTGGGAGTGGAGTTTCTGGGACTTAGGACAGCCCTGTGTACAAGTAAGTCAAATGTCTAAGTTTGTTTGAGGAGCTGTCAGAGTGTCTCCTAAAATGGGGGTTCCATTTTACACGCGGTGCGTGTGGTTCCGATCTCCCCACATCTTTGCCAACCCTTGGTACGGTCTATCTGCAATTCCGGCCACCCCAGCAGGTGTGAAGGGACCTCTCATGGCTTTGGTTTGCATTTTTCCCTGACGACTACCGATGTTGAGCGTCTTCTCACGTGCTTGTTGGCCATTTGTACGTCCTGCTTGGAGAAATGTCTATTCAAGTCCCCAGCCCATCTTCCAATTGGCTTGTCCTTTTGTACTGAATTGTAAACCTGGAAACTTCTATTACTTCCTTCCTTCCTCCCTCCTTCCCTCTCTTTCTTTTCGTCCCCCTCTCCACCACAAAAAGAGCACTGACATGTAGCCCCTGAACTCAATACGTCAGGGTCTAGTGGAGGAAACAACACAAAAGGGGCAGCTCAGGGGTGTGGGGTGGAGTCTGGGGGATTCACAGGAGACAGAACGTTCCAGCTCACCCATGACCTCGGCTGAGTCCTGCTCTTGACTCGGTTCTCTGGTGTAGAAGTTAAGGAGATGGTGAAGGAGGTAATTTCTGTGCCCCTGTGCTCACTCAGAATCACCGGTATGTCGATGCCAAGCATGAATGCCACGGCTGAATTGGTATTAAGTGACGCTTTTCAGTAGCAGCTCTGGTAAATGTAGTCTAGGCAGTCAGGTGTAGCAGTTTGGGGGTTATAGAAAGACACTCCCCCCCCCAAAAAAAAATATATATATCCAAATACCACCTATCTACAAACATACGAGAACTACCATGAAAACCACTTATTTTTAGTCTGCTGAGACATTCTGACACTTAGGAGGGATAATGTCTCCAATAACCGGTCTATTGGCAGGGATTAGTTTATAGAACCTGAAATTAAGAGTTTGAGTCTATCCCACCGCTGACTAGCTGTTTACCTTGGCCAAGTCCCAGTCTTCTTGGGGCCCATCTCCTTATCTGTACAACAGACTGAGTAATAGCTGCTTGATGTGGTGACTACAAGAATTAAATGAACCAGCACGTGACAAACACCCAGGGAGTGCCCCGCCAACACAGAACCTCAAAATAGTAGCTTGAGTTTGCGTGGGAGGACTTTGTGTTTGTTTTTTTTTTAACGTTTATTTATTTTTGAGACAGAGAGAGACAGAGCATGAACGGGGGAGGGTCAGAGAGAGAGGGAGACACAGAATCGGAAACAGGCTCCAGGCTCTGAGCGGTCAGCACAGAGCCCGACGCGGGGCTCGAACTCACGGACCACAAGATCATGACCTGAGCCGAAGTCAGACGCTTAACCGACTGAGCCCCCCAGGCGCCCCTGCGTGGGAGGACTTTGAACGAATGGAGCACCAAGCAGGTGGGATGGTGTTAGAGAAGCCGGGAGTGGTCTGGGTGGGGCATCACAAGAGGGGGTCCCCAAACCCAGGGAGGAAATCCCAGAAATAAAGGGGGGGCGAGGGGCTCTGAGGACAGTGGCTGAATCAGGGCTGCGTTATGTCCCACGAAGGCGACCACAGTGGAGCAAAACCTTCCAGGGAATGCGTGCCAGTAATTCCGGGATCTGCACATTCCATTAGGTTCTGTCGGATTCTCTGTCAGTCACCAGGGATTTCCAGGGAAGCTTGGGACAAGGCCCATGTAGGGGCCTGGACACTCGGTAAACCTAAACGTGAGGCCCGGAGTGACCAGTGGCCCCGTGCCCGTGTCCCCACTCTGCGGGCGCAGACCTGAGGGGACACTGTTGCCCACGGCCTCTCGGGCCCACAAGGAGGTGTTCTGTGAAATGGAAAGAGAGCTCCCTGCCTTGCAGGCCAGCAATTCACCCCCAAAGGAAAATGTGCTTTGTGACCGCTCCGTCCACACCACAAGGACAGCATTGTTGCTGGCCTCCAGGGACGCTGTGCGGGCCGCCCTGATCAGGCAGGGAACATGCAGTCCTTTGATAATCGCCCTTTGTCCCGGCCTCCGAATGAGAGTAACAAACACTAAGAGCAGCTGTAGCAAACACAGCCGAGACTCCAGGTCTGATCCTGAAATGAAGACCCAACTTTACAGTGAGACGCGCCGGCCTCCTTGTAAAGTAAGAGGAGACGGGAACTTTGGGCCCCTGTGTGCAGCTGTGCTTATGGAGGAAACCGATCCCTGGAGAAAGTCTGTCCCCGGCAAGGCTGTCCTGACTCCTCCATTTCCTTGGTCACCCCTCCTCCTCCGGACAGCCTCGGCACACGTTTTACGGAGCTTACGTACAACTTCACAGGGCTTTTTGTTTTGTTTTTATCCAGGAGACGTTCACATCACAAAATTAACCATTTTAATCCCTGAGCAATTCCAGGGCGCCTGGGTGGCTCAGTCAGTTAAGCATCTGAGTTCAGCTCAGGTCATGATCTCATGGCTCGTGAGTTCGATCTCCGAGTCGGGCTCTGTGCTGACAGCTCAGATTCTGGAGCCTGCTTCAGAAGCTGTGTCTCCCTCTCTCTCTGCCCCTCCCCCGCTCATGCTCTGTCTCTCTCTCTCTCAAAAAATAAATAAACATAAAAAATATTTTAAAATTATGGGAATGCAAGCTGGTGCAGCCACTCTGGAAAAAAGTGTGGAGGTTCCTCAAAAAATTAAAAATAGAACTACCCTATGACCCAGCAATTGCACTACTAGGCATTTATCCAAGGGATACGGGTGTGCTGTTTTGAGGGGACACATGCACCCCCATGTTTATGGCAGCACTATCGACAACAGCCAAAGTATGGAAAGAGCCCAAATGTCTATCGATGGATGAATGGATAAAGAAGATGTGGTATATATATTCAATGGAGTATTACTGGGCAACCAAAAAGTTTGAAATCTTGCCATTTGCAACTACACGGATGGAAATGGAGGGTATTATGCTAAGTCAGTCAGAGAAAGACAAAAATCATATGACTTCACTCCTATGAGGACTTTAAGAGACAAAACAGATGAACATAAGGGAAGGGAAACAAAAATAATATAAAAACAGAGAGGGGGACAAAACAGAAGAGACTTGTAAATATGGAGAACAAACTGAGGGTTACTGGAGGGGTTGTGGGAGGGGGGCTGGGCTGAATGGGTAGGGGGCACTAAGGAATCTACTCCTGAAATCACTGTTGCACTATATGCTAACTAATTTGGATGCAAATTTTAAAAAATAAAACAAGTTAAAAAAAAAAGAGACTCATAAATATGGAGAATAAACAGAGGGTTACTGGAGGGGGTATGGGAGGGGGGATGGGCTAAATGGGTAAGGGGCATTAAAGAATCTACTCCTGAAATCATTGTTGCAGTATATGCTAACTAATTTGGATGTAAATTAATAATAAGAAGAAGATAAAATAAAATAATATTTAAAAATTAAAAATAATAATAAAGTGAACAATTCCATGGCATTTAGTGCACTCATGTTATTGTACAGCCACCACGTCTCTCTAGTTGCCAAACCCGTTCGTCGTCCCAGAATAAAACCCCCGTGAGCACTTGCTCCCTCTCTCCTCTCCCAGCAGCCCCTGGCGGCCACTCATCTGCTTTCTGTCCCCGTGGATTTACCTGTTCTTGATGTTTCGTTTAAGTGAAACCACCACACAATTTGTGACCTTTGACGTACGACGTCTTTTGCTTAGTGTAAAGTTCCAGAGCACGTATCGGAACTTCCTTCCTTCCGTGGGTGCATATTTCGTGGTGTGTACGCACCACACTTTGTCTATCCATTCATCTGTTGATGGACATTTGGGTTGTTTCCAGTTGGCTATGGGGGGTAATGCTGCTCTAAACATCGCTGTACAAATATCTGTTTGAGTCCCTGCCTGCAATGCTGGGTTATATATCCAGGAGCGGAGTTGCATCTCCGGAGGAGTGTCTGTTCATGTTGTTTGCCCATTTTTTGACTGAGTTTAACTCTTTTTGCTATCGAGCTGTAAGCATTCTTCACACATCCTGGATGAGTTCATCTGTTTTGTTTTGTTTTTAAGATTTTATTTTTAAGCCATCCCTATACCCAACGTGGGGCTCGAACTCACGATCTCAAGAGTTGCACGCTCTGCTGACTAAGCCGGCTAAGTGCCCCGAGTTTCATCTGTTTTTATTATTGCTCTTAACACACTCCTGTCCCTTACGTGTTTGCCCCCTGTACTGAACGGAGGGCTCCTTAAGAGGAGGGCCTGTGCCTCCAAATACAAAAACATAACACCTCTAGTCCCTGGGCCTAGAACAGTGCTTGGCCCAGAGCGACTTTATTAGCATGCGCTACATGATTTGCGGAATGAACTAGTCATTAGGTGGTCCTATGACACAAACATGACTCATCCTGAGTGTTCAGTTTATCCTCTTCTGTGTGCCCCGGAGACGTGGCACTTGGGCTTTTCCACCATGGTGGAAAGGCAGCTCGATGTAGAGTACAGTGGCTCAAAGCCGTGCTGGGCGCAGGTGTTTGCCTGATCGGCACCCCTTCCCTTTTTTCGGGCGACAGAAACTCTCCTTCCAGTAGGAACTGACTCCGTGCGGTCAAGGTAGGGCCACTGCCCACCCAAGGACAGTCACAGGCCAGGCCTGGGTAATCAGAGGACCCCACCCCTTTTTGCCTGATGTGTTTACCGATAGGCAGGCTAGGAATCCAAAGCCCTGTCCAGGTTACCACAGAAGAAGCTCTTTCCTCTGGGGTGACTGGCCTGGTCATGAACTGTGGGGGCCATGAAGCCTGCCCAGTGTCTGGAGAACAGGACAGATTTCTCCCTCCCTTCCCCCGACCCCAGCCAGTGACATTATTTCAGCCTCTGGATCAGCCATGCTGAAAGCCGACACTTTTACATTGTGTGACACAAAACATTCTCTTCTTTGTTTTTTTTTAATTTTTAAAAATGCTTTATTTATTTTTGAGAGAGAGACAGAGTGAGGGCAGGAGAGGGACAGAGAGAGAGGAAGACACAGAATCTGAAGCAGGCTCGTGGCTCTGAGCTGTCAGCACAGAGCCCGACGCGGGGCTCAAACCCATGAACCATGAGATCATGACCTGAGCCGAAATCGGACATCTAACCACTGAGCCACCCAGGCGCCCCTCTCTTCCTTGTTTAAGATAGTTTGAGTTAGGTTTCTATCATTTGCCACAGAAAAGCCAAAAGAGCCCAGATGTGAGTGTCAAATAGAACTTTGTTTGAATCCCAGCTTTGCTGTTTACTGATGAGGTAGGTACTCGGTGCTAAGGCTTTAACCTCTCAAGCCTCCAGTCTCTTTGTTTCTAAGGTGGGGGTGATGGTAAAGCCCACCTCGTGGGACTGTCATGGAGAGACCGGGTCCCTGCAGGGTGGGCCTTGCGGAAAGCAGTCTGGCCGCTGTCAGCACGGATGCGCCCAGCAACTCCTGCCATGCTCCCCGGACGCCCTGCCCTCCTCCTGTGTGATGTGCATCTCATTTTCCATTGCTTGCTCAGCGCCCGTCTTTCATGCTAGACTGGACCCCAGGAGGCAGGGGCCTCAGCTGCCGTGTGCACCGCTCTACCGAGTCCCCACTGCAGCCGCTCAGTATTTCCAGAACAATCGGCTTTCCCACTAATTGACGAAATGACCTTAGCAAATTGCTCGCTTGCACTGAAGGCAAATCTCTAGCGGCCCTGTCTGTCCAGAAGGCGGTCACACTAGATAACAGAGGATCTAAAATCCAGTTAGTCTGTGTGATGTGCATCAACTCGACTGGGCTTAGGGGCCCCCAGATTACTGATCCAACATTATTCCCGGGGGTATGTGCAGGTGGATCTGGAAGAGAAGAACATCTAAATCAATGGCCCTCCCCAGTACATCGTCCCGTCCGCTGAGGGCCTGAGTAGAAGAAAAAGGCAGAGGGATAAATTTGCTCTCTGCTTGAGCTGGGTATCTATCTCCTCTGCTCTCGGACATCTGTGCCCCTGCTTCCTGGGCCTCAGACCCAGACCAAATGACACCCCTGCCTTTGCTGGCCTCCAACCTGCAGAAGACAGGTCATGGGGCTTCTCATGGGGCCGCCATAACTGTGTGAGCCACTTCCTGTAATAAATCTTCTCTTCTATGTATCTCTAGATATCCTGTTCATTCTGTTCTGTGGAGAATCCTGACAAATAGAATCTGTTTCCTTCCCATATCTCACATTCTTCTTTTTTTTAATGTTTATTTATTTTTGAAAGAGAGGCAGAGCGAGAGAGAGCTGCTCCTAGAATGAAGGCAGGTCCCCTCTGGCTTCCAGATGCTGTGGAAAGTGCACACCCAGCTGAAGCCTGTGTAATCTGTTTGTGAGAAGGCCTGATGGCTATCAGAATGTGACTGCTCTGGGAGAGGTTTCGCCTCGCCTGCTGCCACCAGTCACATCCACGCTGAATAAAAGGACAAGAAGGACAGCAGACTAGTGGGTGGGGACCGGGTCCATTTGGACTCTTCCTTTTATCTGATGTCTTCCGCACAAAAGCCCAGGAAATGACTTTAGGTCCCTCCTCTCTCTGAAACCTCAACCCGCACCTCCCCCCGCCCCACGCCTCTGCACTTTCATGGTGAAACGTAGCCATTTCTTCCTGGCTCCATACTGCTTCCCCGCTGAGCACCTAAGGGACGCGGCACCTTTGGGTGGAGACTCCAAACTGGCCAGAGGGGGAATCTGACTGCCTTCCTGGGTCAGGTCCGGGCCCATCCAGGTGCAGTCAGTCTTCAGACGGTACAGGGGCAGTGGGAGGGCAGGGGAGCTGTGCACCGGGGAGGGCAGGGGGCATGCTGAGTCCTGAAGGTGTCTACTCTTTCAGCTGAACTTGTGGGGTTCTGCCCTGGCCTCTGTGGGACACGGGAGTGGCATCAGACAGAGCTGGGCACCTCTATCTACTTTGTTAGGGGTTAGGGTTTTTTTAAGTTGCTTTGATTCTCTTAATGTTGTATTTTTCTTATTTAAAAAACTTTTTTTTAATGTTTATTTATTTTTGAGAGAGAGGGAGAGACAGAGTCCAAGCAGGGGAGGAGTGGAGAGAGAGACCGAAGCAGGGTCCAGGCTCTGAGCTATCAGCACAGAGCCCGACGTGGGGCTCGAACTCACTACTCGTGAGATCATGACCCGAGCCGAAGTTGGACACTTCACCGAGTGAGCCACCAAGCGCCCCTACATTTTTCTTATTAACCTCAAAACTTGCTCTACTGGAGGATTAGCGCTGTCCTGGAGGTCTAGAAAGAGTTGATAAGTATATCTAAGTGGGGATTAGCAAAATACTTGCTGGGCAATTCCACCCCCTTCCTTTCCAATTCAAGCAGGACGAGGGGGCCGATGTACAGAGGCGGGCCCTGCGAGGAATACAGCTTACACCTCAAGGCACTTTAAACCACGTCAAGAAACAAATGGTCAACACTATCAGGCAGCGAGGGGGTTCCTTGGGCCACCAAAGTCACAGCCGGCCATAGCTACGCCAGGCTGCTGGTCCGGCCCCTGGACACAGAGGGGAGGGGTCAGCTGGTAGAAAGTGACAAGAGGCAGGGAGAGGGTACCCCACGGCCAGCGTTCAGTGGGCCACCTGCTCAGCCCTCTCTTGCTTCATATGTTAGCTGTTATCTGACTGCACGCTTTGCCCACTCTAAAAAATTTTTTTTGACATTTATTTATTTTTTGAGAGACAGACAGAGCATGAGCTGGGGAGGGGACAGAGAGAGAGGGGGAGTCACAGATTCCAAAACAGGCTCCAGGCTCCAAGCTGTCAGCACAGAGCCCGACGCGGGGCTCGAACTCACAAACCACGAGATCATGACCTGAGCTGAGGTTGGACGCTTAACCAACTGAGCCACCCAGGCACCCCATGCTTTGCCCACTCTAAACAAATGGTTTAAGTGGAGACTTCCAACTTTTTCCTTTTTTTTAAATGTTAATTATTTATTTGAGAGAAAGAGAGAGAGGGAGAGGCAGAGAAAGAGTGAGAGAACGAATCCCAGGCAGGCTCCATGCTGTCAGCACGCAGCCGGGCGCAGGGCTGGATCCCACAGACTGTGAGATCGTGACCTGAGCCGTGATCCAGAGTCGGACGCCTACCCGACTGAGCCACCCAGGGGCCCCACTGCCAGCGGTTTCTAATGTTGGCTCCTCCGTGGTCTGCAGCTGGGGGCCTGGCACACACTAGGCCGATCAGAGCCTTTTCCTGCACCTGCCCTCGGAGGGCAGAGACGTGACGAAGTCTGGCTTCTCTGTGGTGTGAGGGTTCCTCTGCCTGGGGCCCCTACGAGGCCAGAGGGGAGCCAGAGCCTCTGGTGGAACCCTAGATCCAGTAGGTTCCTGGGTCTCTGGGCTGCTTCTCCATTACTGGCTTGGTTACATGAGCCAGTGAGTCCTCTGCCCCAGACTGGGGCGCAGAGGGGGCTCCGTGGGCTGGTGGCTCCTCCAGGAGTATCTTGGTGCTGGCACCTGTGGAAGGCGGGGTGGGGAAGCAGCACTGGGTGCAAGAGAAGCCGCAGTCCCCTGGAGGTCTGGAAAGCTGGAGTGGTCCTTCTGAGTCACGGTCGGGGCGGGAGAGAGGGCAGGTCGTGGTGCCCCTGGAGGACCGGTGCCTGGAGGCAGGCCTGGGAAGGGCATGGCCTTGGGCAAGGTGGCCCTGCAGCTGACACAGCCCTCAAGCTGCAGCCGGTGGGACCCCCAGCATTTTGGGTGGTGGGTCATTCATTCTTGAACGAGAACTAGGCGATGACTCATAACATTCACCTATTTCCCCTTTTCCCTAAGCTACTTTGAATTGCATTTTCTTACAAGAGTCCCGACCTTTCGGAGGGAAGATTGTTCCTTGTGGCTAGAAGAGTCATGTTGTTTCACACCAGCATGCATGGAAAAGCATTAGGGGACCACAAGGACAAGAAACACTCCGAAGAGAGAGGAGAAGAAAGCCACGTTGTGGGAGCTGATGTGATCCCAGCCTGGCCTTGAACAAGGGGGCCCTTATGCAGGGAACCTAACGAGGCCAGAAACTGTTTGGACCACGAAGAAACTTTAGATTCTGTGGCCCAACCTTCTCATTTTTAGGGATGAAGAAAACCAAGACCCAGAGTGAGTAGGATTCCTGATACCTAGGTTGGCGCTGTGTGTTAGTTTCCTAGGGCTGGCTCAACGAACGGCCACAAACTACAAATTTATTCCCTCACAGCTCTTTTTTTTTTTTAATGTTTATTTATTTATTTTGAGAGAGAAAGCGCACAGGGGAGGGGCAGAGAGAGAAAGAGAGAGAGAGAGAATCCCAAGCAGACTCCGTGCTGTCAGCGCAGAGCTCGATGTGGGGCTCAAACCCACGAACTGTGAGATCATGACCTGAGCTGAAACCACGAGTCAGACACTTAACTGATTGAGCGGCCCAGGTGCCGCAAATTTATTCTGGAGGGCAGAGGTCTGAAATCCAGGTGTCCATGGTGCCACACCCCCTGCAAAGGCTCTAGGGGAGGGTCCTCCCCTGCCACTTGCAGCTTCTGGGGGCTCCAGCATTCGTTGGCTTGGGGCCCCGGTGGCTGCCTCCATGGTCACGTGGCTCCTCCCCATGTGTCTGTCTCAGTTGTCCCTCAGTGGTTCTTTTACAAGGATACTGGTCATTGGATATATATCCAAGATGATCCCATCTCAATATCCTTAACTTGCTTATACCTGCAAAGACCTCCTTGCAAATAAGGTCACATTGACAGGTTCCAGGGGTAAGTAAGGACATGGGGCTTTGGGGGGGCACCATTCAACTGACTACATGTTCGTTGGGGGTAACCCCTTGTCCTGCTATGAATGCAGTGCTTGGCCAAGGGGGCGCCTGGGTGGCTCAGTCGGTTAAGCATCCAACTCTTGATTTCGGCTCAGGTCATGATCTCACGGTTCATGAGATCGAGCCCTACGTTGGGTTCTGCACTGACAGCGTAGAGCCCTTTTGGGATTCTCTCTCCCCCCTCCCCGCCCCCGTCTCTGCCCCCCCCATTTGTGTGATGCACATGCACTCTCTCTCTCAAAATAAACATTTAAAAAAAGAAAGAGTGAAGTAGATCTATACATGCAGAAAAGAAATAATCCGTAAAATACATTGTTAAGTGAAAAAAGGAGAGGAATAAGCGTGTTGCCATTTGCATTACGTGTGTGTTTTGTGTGTGTGTGTGTGTGTGTGTGTGTAATATTTCTTATATATTGTCTGTTTAAGGGTGAGATCTGCAGGGTCCGTCTCCTAACGCTCTAGAATTGTGGGCTCTAGGGTCACAAGTCTCCGTCACGGGATTCCTCTCCTGCCCACCAGACCCAGCCACAGACTCCGGGCAGGCCAGCCTCATGCATCACGTGATGGGAGGGAAGGTCCTTGCACACTCAGGTACCCCCCACGGGAGAGGAAATGCTGAGTGACCCCGGTGTGCAAATAAAGCTGTTGGACCAAGGTGCTAATTCTTGGGCTGTTTCCTGGAAAGGCTCAGGAAACACCTGGAAAGTTGGTGACAGGCGTGCCCCTCAAACCCACATCCCAGGGCACTGCCACTCTACACCTTGAGGATTTTTTTGGGCATCGGAGTCAGCAAAATCCCTGGCGAGGCAACAGAGCCCTGAGCGGCCCGCCAGCGGATAGCGCTGGGACACCAGGGCGGGCCAGGCAGACAAGTTCACGTGCATGGGGAAGAATAGTAGAAAAGCTCTCTTTATAGAGAGGGGACATTTGAAAGTGAATGCCCCTAATCTTATTTATTTATTTTTAATAGAGAGAGAGCACAAGCAGGGGAGGAACAGAGAGAATGGGAGAGAGAGCATCCCAAGCAGGCTCCGTGCCATCAGCACAGAGCCCGACAAGGGGCTCGATCTCGCGAACCCCAGGATCATGACCTGAGCCCAAGAGTCGGATGCTTAACCGACTGAGCCACCCAGGTGCCCCGAGACTGACAACCTTATGACAAAGCTCATGTGAGTGAGGAGATGGCGAGAATAAAGTGGCTACAGCCTAGGTTTGCAGACGGATGCAGACAGGTTGTTTCTGTTTCCACCGAAGACGAGAGGTGCAGTTGTTGCCAGACGTTCACCCAAGCAGCCAGGGACATGCCTGTGGTCTTAGAGAACCAGAGCTGTCAGGTCCAGACCTGTCCCTGCCTGATGCCCACGTCAGTCACCGGGAGCAGGGAGCTGGTACGGACGAGGGGAGACTCCCTGCACCTCAGTGTTCTTATCTGCTAGGTGCCCTTTGGATTCCTTTGAGTTTTTCAAAGTGACAATGCTCTATTTTCTTTTCTCTTTTCTTTTTAAAAATTTTTAATGTTTATTTTTGAGAGAGAGAGACAGAGCATAAGCAGGGGAGGGGCAGAGGGAGACACACACACACACACACACACACACAGAATCTGAAGCAGGCTCCAGGCTCTGAGCTGTCAGCACAGAGCCTGATGTGGGGCTCAGACTCACAAACCATGAGATCACGACCTAAACCAAAGTCAAACGTTTAACCGACTGAGCCACCCAGACACCCCGACACTCCTATTTTATTTTCTTAAAATGAGATTCTATCCCAGAGCATTTCTTTAAAACAAAAAAAAATTTTTAAAGTAATTTCTATAGCCAACACGGGTCTTGAACTCCAAACCTTGAGATCAAAAGTCACACGTTCTGCTCACTGGTCCAGCCAGTTGCCCCCTTTTGGTTGGTTGTTTTTTTTTTTAAATATACTTTATTTTGGGGGCACCTGGGTGACTCAGTCGGTTGAGCGTCTGACTCTTGATTTGGACTCAGGTCATAATCTCGGTTCGTGAGTTCAAACCCCGCATCGGGCTTTGTGCTGACAGCATGGAGCCTGCTTGGGATCCTCCCTCTCCCTCTCTCTCTCTGTCAGTGCAGTTTGTGGCTTGAACCCATGAACTGCAAGATCACGACCTGAGCTCCAATCCAGAGTTGGACCCTTAACCGACTGAGCCACCCAGGCACCCCAGTAATATACTTTATTTTTTAGAGCAATTGTAGGTCCACAGCACAATTGAGATGAAGGCCCGGAGAGTTCCCATCAGTCCCTGCTTCCCCACCATCAGCACCCCACACCAGAATCCCATTTGTTTGCAGGTGGCATGCGTCTCTTCCTGGCGAGCCAGAATCAGGGCTTTTCTGTCTCAACCTGTCCACGGTCAACCACCTGCCTCTTGGTGGGGGAAGGGGGGTTGGCAGTAGAAGGGGATCCAGGAAACCACTGCTCCTTGTATGCACTCTCAACCAGTTCTGTGCCTCCCAGCCTGGACTTGGAGGCGCCTGTCCTCCTAACTCCTGGACTTTTCTGGAGTCCCCTGGCTTGAATGAGTTGCTTCTTAATGCCTCGCCTCTCTATATAGGCCCTGACGTCTCAGCTTTCTTTGGTCTGTCAGGTCATAGATTTGATGATCTGCTTTCTGTCTTTTCTGCCCTCTTTGAGCTCAAAGGTTTATACCCTTTTTATTCTGTTAGTGCCATTTTAGCAGACCTTGGGGAGGGAACGAAGGTAAAGGCCTGCGCTCAATCTGCACTCAGTTATCTCAAGTTTCATCTCTTATTATTGTGCCCCCACCCCACCCCACCCCTATCCTCTAACGAATGCCATGGCAACCCAGCTTCCACTCGTGTCGTACGTCTATCTGCACGGTGTCTGACATTGTAAAAGTGTATGACAGTGGTATAGATTAGAAATCTCATTCCCCCGTCTCCACTATTTTCAGCCTCCTCCACTTTGCTGCATTGCGATGTAATCCTTCTGATTGCTGCTGGGGGTTACCTCCAACTCACCGCTACCGTGTACTAGAATTTCATGAATACTTCAGCTGCTTCTTACTTCCCAGGAAATTTCTTTTTGATGCATGCCCAGGAATAGAGAGCTGGGACATAGGATTTGCACATGTTAGAGACAGTAAATACTGCCAGGTTTCTCTCCACGAGGGCTATGGCAGTGAAACCCTCCCAGAGACCTTACCACCTGAATCGTGACACTCCCAAAGGAGGGCGTAATGGTCAGCATTTCTCAAACTTATATGACCCTGGGATTCTTCCCTTGAAAAACACCTCGAGTCTTCAGTGTGTTGCAGAATGTGCTGGGAGATGCTGATACGGATTAAGCAGCACTGGAAAAGCAGCACCCTGTTTTGGGAGACGGGCAGAGATGAAAAGCTATAAATCTACCTTATTTCCGTATTTTTAACCTAACAGAGTCATTCTATATAACCTTCACTGCTTAGTGAATTCTTCTTTGCCAGCTAATGCGAGAACTTGTTTTTCTGCTGTCTGAGAAAAGACAAGATGTTCTTCCTAATACTTTGTTATTTATTTGGGGGGCCATGGACAACTGAGTTTCAGTGGTCAAAACTGTGGCTGTTCTAGTAAACCACGGGCATGTGTTCACAAATTGCTGGTAAGAATTCCAAGACTAACCCTCGATTCTGACAGGCAGATAGCCCCACACTGGCATAAAGAAGAGAATTGAGGGATGCCTGGGTGGCTCAGTTGGTTAAGCATCCAACTTCGGCTCAGGTCATGATCTTGCAGTTCGTGAGTTCGAGCCCCACATCGTGCTCTCTGCTGTCAATGCGGAGCCCGCTTTGGATCCTCTGTCCCCTTCTCTTTGCCCTTTCCCTGCTTGTACTTTCTCTCTCTCTCTCTCTGTCTCAAAAATAAACTTAAAAAAACTCAAATATTAAAAAAATTAAAAATAATGAAGAGAATTGATTTAAAAACTTCAAAATTAGAAACAGTAATTAGATATCAAGGGTAAAATGGCCATGCCAAAGTAGAATTATACTATCGCAACTCATAAATCAATCTGGAGTTAAAATGTGCAAACAGGACCCGATCTACTTAGCTCAGCAAGGCCTAGTCCAGTGCTTGGCACAGAGGAGACACAATAAATAATTGTTGAAGAGAACCAAAAAAAAAAAAAATCAGATATTTTTATTTCAAACGCCTTATAATGGAAGATTTGGGGTTAAAATTTTAAAGGGATGGAGATATTGCAAATATATCTCAGAAAATTTTCTCCTAAATCACCAATGACTATAGTCTATAAAGTCAGGGTAGAGCACCTCACTTCTAGGGTTAAGGAAACATACGGCACACCTACTAGAGCATGTGTTCATCCCTCTTTTCTGGGAACTGGCCACCGTCCCCATGGTTGTGGACTCCTGGTAGCCATATCTCTGCCATGTGACTCTATGTCTTTAGTTGATTGGATCAAGTTGGACACAACACCTCAAGCTGGGCCAGTTGGATTCTGTCTCTGGAAATTTGATATTGTGTTAAGACAACCTGGATAGTCTAGTCCAACAGTTTCACCCTAGGTGATTTTTGCGCCCCTGTCCCAGGGACCTTGGGATTGTCTGCAGACGTTTTGATTGTCACAGCGGGGGCCAGGGAGAGGTTGCGTATTATTGGCCTCTAGTGTGGAGAGGCCAGGGATGCTGCCGAATGTTCTATAGTGCACAGAACTGGCCCCACCACAAAGAATGATCTGGCCGACAATGTGAGCATGAGGCTGAGGAGCCCTGCTCTGTTGTGAGCGTCTGAATAGACGTGGAGTAACTCAGTTGAATGGGGCTGACAGCCATCATCCACCATCCACGTCCAAGGAAAGCAGACGGTGTCCACCTGCAAAGAGAGAAAATAATGAAGTCGTACAGAGAGGAGCTGAGTGTAGAGACAGTTTTCTGGTTCCTGACTTCCAGTTCCTTCCACACTGACTATACTTTTGCCCTTCAACCTTCTGATAAATCCCCCCTCTATACTTGAGATACCCTGACGTGGTTTTTGTTACTTGAAACCGAAGTTTATTTAAGCTAATACAAAAAACATTCCAGTGAATGATTTTAAAGTGACTTAAGAAACGTTAAGGCTTGGGCAGCTTAGAGAGCATTCTCGTCTAGGAGGGAACAAATAAATCATGATTTCAGTCAGTCGTCATTGTTCTTCCTTGACAGCCAGGCTGTTTTCCCACAACTTCTCTGCAGTTAGAGGCCAGAGTAAGTTGAAGCTTTTTGAAGGGCAAAGGGGATCTAGAACATGCTTGCACTACTCTTAGGAAGTTTTTTGGAAATTGGGACACCTGACTCACCTGCTTGGCCACTACACCTGAAACCCCACCCTGTTCCACCAACCCAACTCCTCTGCATTCCAGAGAGCTGCCACTAATTACACTTGCGAATGATTTCTATTTTGCATATTATGTTGTGTTGTTAGGCTCATCACCAGTCTTGGTACTGATTTCATTTCTCTATACACAGAAATTCAGTAAAAGTTGTGATGTAAGGTAAGCCACTGAAAGGGTCTCTGATACTTAGTTTCTTCCTGGAAGTCATATTGTTCTTTATCCAAGTCTTGGGAACATTGTGAATTCATTCCTTTTCCATACACAGAGCTTCCTTTTTTTTTTAAAGTTTATTATTATTATATTTTTTTTTTGAGAGAGAGAGAGACAGAAAGACAGAGAGAGAGAGAGAGCACAAGCAGGGGAGAGGCAGAGGGAGAGAGAGATTCCAAGCAGGCTCTGCAGAGCCCCACACGGGCTCGATCCCCCCAACCATGAAATCATGACCTGAGCTAAAATCAAAAGCCAGACACTCAACCTACTGAGCCACCCAGGCGCCCCTGCAGTGAGAATTCTTACGAGCAGAAGAGAGCAGGCAGGTTCAAGTAGAAGAGTAGGGGAAGAATGTCTCAGACAAAGGGAAAAGCATGTCTCGATGGAAAGGAACATGATGAGTTCATGAAACAGAAAATGTTTGGAGCAGCTCAGCCAGTCATCTGTCTATTGGCCCTCAGCTCCATTCCTGCTTTTCTCTGTATTGCAGGAGCTGAGTCAGCAAATGACACTTCCCAGAGCCCTCTGCCAACCGGCTTCCGGTGAGTTCTGCCAGTGGAAAATGCTGGTGGAAGTCTGGGGGCAGGAGCAGCCGTGTTCCCTTGCTGTTGGTAGCACCTCCGGCCGTGGCCCCAGTAGCGGCCCGTGGGTGGGGACTCCTGGGCTCCAGCGGCGGTAGAGGCTCTGGCAGAGGCGGTGATGGCGGTCTGTCAGCCTGAGAGCACAGTGGACTTGAAGGCTGGGTAACGCCATTTTCCCTCTTGCTCCAGACTTTCAGGCTGTTTCTAACTTCTGGGTAACTTTCTCCTTTTTGCCTCTCCAGCCATTTCCAGTTTTGAAACCAGTTCCCTATATTGTATTGCCTCTATTTAAAATACCTAGAGTGTGGGTGCCTGGGTGGCTCAGTCGGTCAGGCATCTGACTCTTGGTTTGGGCTCGGGTCACGATCTCAGGGTTTGTGAGTTGGAGCCCCACCTTGGGCTCCGCACTGATGGTGTGGAGCCTGCTTAGGATTCTTTCTCTCTGCCCCTCTCACGCACTTTCGCCCTCAAAATAAATAAACAAACAAACAAGCAAATAAAATACCTAGAGTGGTTGCTGTTTTTCTGACGGAACGCCGACTAATACAGCAGTGAATTGGAAGCAACGGTTAGGGGCAGAGGAGCGTTGTGGAGAGAGGTTTGGTTGGTTAGGTAATTGAGGGCCAGATCATTTAAGCTCATCTTTGGAAATGACCAGTGTTTGGACTTTTTATTCCAAGAGCAGTGGAGGCCTTGGAAAGATTTTAAAGACATGATCAGCTTGGTCACTTTGGATTTTTTAGGAACATTTTTCATGTTTATTCTTGAAAGAGAGACAGAGGGTGAGTGGGGGAGGGGCTAAGGAGGGGCAGAGAGAGAGAGAGAGAGAGACACAGAATCCGAAGCAGGCTCCGGGTTCTGGAGCTGTCAGCACAGAGCCCGACACGGGGCTTGAACTCCTGAAGCACGAGATCATGACCTGAGCCGAAGTCAGATGCTCAACCGATGGAGCCACCCAGGCGCCACCCCCAGTCACTTTAGATTTTGATGAAGTTCACTTGGATTAGACTATAGAGAACAAGCTTGAGACACCTGTACTGAAGGCCAGGTGTCCAATTAAGAAAGCTTTTGCACTTACCTAAGGAGATAACTTGACGGTGGGTTGTACCAGTGTAGCGGCAATGAGGTTGGAGAGAAGGGACTGGGATTTTTATGAGGCGGAATGGCCAGAACATAATGGGGGGTATTGTGGCAGATTGAAGATGGGTACACACACATTGGCAAGTTTTCTCACTGACAGGTGGGTTTTATAGCTCCTTTTTTTGTTTTGTTTCAGTTTTTATTTATTTATTTTTGAGAGAGAGAGAGAGAGAGAGAGTGTATGTGTGTGTGTGTGTGTGGGAGTGTGGGAGGGAGGGGCAGAGAGTGGGAGACAGAGAATCCCAAGTAGGCTCGACATGGGGCTGGATCTCACAGCCATGAGATCACGACCTGAGCCAAAATCAAGAGTCCGACACTTAACTGACTGAGCCACCCAGGCATCCGTATAGCTCCTTCCGTTGAATTTGGGTGTGCTCTGTAACTGCTTTGATGAGTAGAATATGGCAGAAGGGATGCTGCGCCAGTTCCTGGGTCCAGGCCTTAAGAGACCGGCAGCTTCCATTTCTTGTTTCTTGGGATGTATACCCTTGGAAGACAACTACCATACTTTGAGACGTGCAAACCGAGTGGAGGGGACACACATACATAGCTGCTGTTGTTGACAGCCCCAGCTCAGCACCCGGCTGACAGCCATCATCAGCTGTGAGCCACGGGAGTGCGCCATGTTGGATGTCCAGTCTAGTCGAGTTTTCAGATGATGTAAACCCCCTGGTTTACAACTGCATCATAGACCCAAGCAATTCCCACACATCTGAACCCGTTCAACCCCCGGAACCGTTAAGAGATAATAATACCTTGTTAAGTCACTAGTTTTTTGTTTGTTTTTTAAAGCCACTAAGCTTTGGGGTGGTTCGTTACACAGCAAAACAAAATCGGAATAGATGTGGAAGGAGAGAAAGAAGACAGAAGCAAGGATGAGATCTAGAATTCTGGTTTGGACCCAGGGTGGAGCCAGTCACTACTATACTGGAGATTGGGAGCAGACTGCAGTTTGTGGGTGTGGGTAAATGAATGCAGCATAAACTAGGAAATACTTATTTGGGGGATCTAATTAAAAATTTCCCCCAGATATCCTATTATGTTTTATCTTCAGCATTAGCTATCCAGATTTTAAACAGATTTATACTGTATAGATCTCTAGCTTTAAGAGCCTGTAAAGTATTAATTTTAGTATCTTCTGCAATAAGAAAAGCTGCCCTTGTCAAAAGTTATCAAAAGGAACTGGTACTATTTCATCACATTTAGTCCTTGTTGATCTAGGGATTAACTTCCAGGTGTCTTATTCATTCATCAAATATTTACTCATCATCTGTCAGGCACGATGGCATCATTATGGACTTTACATTCCGATTAGCAGGCAGACAAGAAACAAGTAAAGGATGTAATTAGCAATTTGATAGAAATCAACGAAAGAAATAAGCAGGGTGCTTTTAGAGAATGAAATTTGAGGAGAAAGCTACTTTAGACAAGGTGGTCAGGGAAGATTTTCATGTAGAAACTTAAGGAAGCAGAAGGAACCAGCTGTGAAGAAGTGTATGTAGGAGGGGAAGTGCGGCTTGGTAGTTATGGGACCCACAAGAGCGCAGAGGCCCTTGGGTGGTTAAAAGCTTGACCAGATTCTAGGAACTGAAAGACTAGTGTGTCTGGAGTGTAGTGAACAAGAAGCACACAAGATGAAGTTGGAGAGATATACGGAGGTGAGATTACACAATACCTTTTAGGCCATAGCAAGGGGTTTGCATTTTATTCTAGACGCAAAAGGTAGGCAGAAGCATGAACAGGATCCGATTCACATTTCAGGAAGATAATGGTTACCACAGACAGAAGGGAAACTGGTTGAGAAACTGGTACAGGGGTTCAGGACAGAAAGATGTCCGGGACTGGGGTTCGTTCTGCTATCTTCCTTGGACTCAGTCTCTCCCTCCGTAAAGCGCGGGCGGGGGCTTAGTGCAAACAGATCAGCGACGATTCCCAAGCACCCGGCTCTAAATTACAATCACACTGAACTCTTGCTTTGTACAAAGACTTAAATACCTTTACGAGGGATGGTGTTTTCCACTGCTCTCCACAAGTCACCCACTTCCCCCAAACCTAAGTTTCACTCTTTTAGGAATACACTGAACCATTTAGTGGCTTTCAAGCCACTTCACCGTAAACAGTATTTGTTGTCTACCAAGTTCCTTGGCAACTGGAATAGATGAGGTTGAAGATCCTAGAGCAGGCACAGAATTCGGGATTAATCCAGTTGTTTTTGGTTTTTTTGTCTGTTTTGTTGTTTTTTATTTTTTGTTTTTGTTTTTGGGTTTTTTTTGTGTGTGTGTCCTTCCACAAACTAAACTTCAGTGTAAGGGATCGGATTGAAGAGCCTTATTAGCCTTAAATTCAGATCCCTTATCCAACGCTTTGGAGTTTCTCATTAACTTCATCTGAATATTGATAAATTACCCTTTACTTAAAACATGGTAACATAATTCAGCAGATACCCTCAAAAGCCTCTTCAACATTCAGAGGTTGATGGCAATACAGCAATACATGAAAAAGGCTCTTTATTGTTATTTTTATTTTTTACTTTTTATAATTTTTTAAGTAGGCTCCACGCCCAGTGTGGGGCCCAAACTCACACCCCTGAGATCAAGAGTTGCATGCTCCAGTGACTGAGCTAGTCAGGTGCCTTAAAGATTTTTTTTTTTTTTAAGTATTCTCTAAGCCCAACATGGGGCTCAAACTCATTACTCCTAGATCAAGAGTCACATGCTTTACTGATTGAACCAGCCTGGACTCGTTACTGCTAGTTTTTAAAAATGGGTCAATATTTCATGTCAGTTTAAAAATGTAGGTAATGTTGTAAAAGTAGCCAGAGAGATCCCTTCCCCCTCCCATCTTCTCCCACCCTGTGAGGACAAAGCTAAAAGACAACTAGAACCAGGAAGCAGGCCCTCAGACACACCTTGATCTTTTACTTGGTAGCCTACACAACTCTGAGAAGTAAATTTCTGTTGTTTATAAACATGTGCATATACACGTGCACATACTTGGAGAGGAACAGCAGGACCTTCTTAAAACATGCTTAGCTACCAGAAAAGTCAGTTACACCCACTGGCACATAATGGGGTCAGTAGTCAACTCTGCACTTGGTTTTTGTCTACTTATAGAAATTCATTCGGTCGCTAATGGATACAAATCCAATTAAGGTACGTAAATTTAAACTGTCCAGCACCCCCCAAAGGTGCACTGTCTGGTAGAACACTTAAAACTTTTTCTGGGGCAAAGAAACATTGTACAATACTGTTACATTATTTCCGGAATCTGAATGATTTAAGTATGAAGGAAGTTCTGTCCACCAAGATTCTCTTTGAATAGCTCTTATCCAGCCGTGCTTGGGAGTGAATCTAGAAGGAAACGCCAACTCTTTCGTCTGAGTATGCAGACTTATCCCAGGCTGAAAACACAGGCTGTCCAAGGCTTTAGGGAAATCGCTTATCTACACTGCCCCTATAGGGTGTACGCTCTTTGGTTGAGAACACAAGCCTCTCCTCATACCTGTCTCCATACCCAAAGCTGGAGATTCCAGTGGGAATCCTAAAACAGTCGGGGGTGGGGGAAGGAGTGCATACACTGGTCAGTTACGATTTCTATAGCCGGCTTGAGCTACAGCTCTCAGGCCTGCTTCCCAAACCTGGACTTCCCCTATATTTACGCTAAGCGTTTTCTTTCTTAAAAAATTGTTGTTGTTGTTGTTTTCCCCTTCCCTTAAATTTCCTCAGGCCGCACAGGCAAGACACAGGGCGGGAAGTAAGGTGACACGAGTGATTTCTGAGCTGCTTAAAATACTTCGGGTCCTCTTTCATTGAGAAAAAGGAGGCAGGACAAAAAGGAAAACAATGCAAGTTGCCACTGGCCGAGGTAGGCGCAGCCGCACGAGCACTCGGGGCCGAGGCCTGCACGACGCTCGGCCCGCGGTGCGTAGCCAGCCGGTGGCAGGGCGGGAGAGCGGGGCCCCCGGCCGGCCCCGGCGCACGTGGCCGACTCAGGCTCAAAGTCCAAGGGCGGCGGGAGGTCTCGGGGCCCTGGGCGCGCCTCGGCTCCCACACCACTGCGGGAGCAACGAACCGGACCGCCGCTCTCCGACCGCCGGCGCGCTCCCAGCCGTACGACCTCAAGGGCCCAGGCGCGGGGACGCCCTCCGCCCCCTCCGCCCCCAACCACGGTGGCAGCGGGCCGGGCGGAAGACCGGAACCGCTAAAGGCACAGCCCGCCCTCTTCTCGCGAGACGTGAGAGAGGAAGAAAGTCGGTCGGGCGACGGAATGCAGCCAATGAGAGGGCGGGAAGGCTGTGATCGACGGCCCTCCGAGCGCCTTCCCTAAGCCCCGCCCCGGCTGCGGAGGCCCCAGTCGCCGCCCGCCTTCCCCTCCCTTCCCCGTCTTCCCTCCCCTCCCTGCCCCGCTCTTCTCTTCCCGTCTGAGGTGGCGGCCGGCGTCCCTCCTCTCCAGCTCCGTTTCGCCTCTAGCCCTGGCTTCCCGTTTTTGTCGGGCCCCGAGACCGGTCTGAGCGCTCCCCCTGTCGCTTCAGGGTGGTCGAGTAGCCCCGGGCCCCTCGAGTCCTTGCGCTTTCTCCCTTCCTGGGCTTCGGTGCTCGTCCTCCCCCGCCATGAATGAGGAGTACGACGTGATCGTGCTGGGCACCGGCCTGACGGTGAGTTCCGGGCGGCGGGCCCCGCGCCCCCTCTCCCCACCCCTCCCTGCCGCCCGCGCGGCCGCACGAGGCCCGGGCCCACCCCGCCCGGCCGCGCCGCCTTCTGCCCGGGCCGACCTCCCAGCGGGGCCTGCGTCTCGCACGCTGTCCTTGTGCACACGGTCTTTGGTCGTCGTTGGGGGCCTTGCTCTGCAGGGCGTTGGGGCGGGTGGCGACCGGCGCGTCCCCACGAGTCCGGGCCTGCGGCAGTGCCCAGCTGCTCGGGCTCACGGCCCTAAACGTGAATCGAGAGACCGGAGATGGAAAACCCGGTCCAGCTGGAAAAGGACAGTTTTTCCGCTTTGCTCGGCGGGGGGGAAGCCCGATTGGGGATCGGTACTCGTCCACCTCCTTTATGGGTTGCTGGCCTCTCCCGATTGGAAACGGAAAAGCACCAGGCAGAGTGGGGGAGGGCGGAGGCCACTCTTGCGTTTCCTACTTAGACTTCAGCCGCTACTACTCATCCGTCTTTGCCTGCCAGAGCTAGGCAGAAGATTTTGTGACAGGTCCTTGGACAGTCGCTGTTTTGTGCTGGATACAGTTCGGTTAACTTAGGTTTGGGGAGAAAAATTAGCCTTTTATCTCCGCGCCCATTTCAGATGAGAGGCATTATGCCTTCCTTCTCACCACCCTCGCAGCTCACTTTTTGAGCATCTGTAGAGTTGGAAATGAGTTTGCTCAAAACTTGTCTATCGAATGCTTTCTCAGCTGACCTTTGCCACCTTTTCCTTTTGTTCGGTCTGTTCCCTGCCTCCATTGTCGCTTCTCGGGGCTTTCCCCTAAGAAATGGATTGGTGATGGATTGATGGCTGTAGAGGCCACGTTCTCTACTACTGGCCGGTCGAGACCCACGTGTGACTGGCTGAGAAGCAGCACCAAATAGCTGAGGCCACTGACCTAGGAAACTACCGGGTTGTTTTGAACGTGCCTGTTTCGGTTGAATTTCTTTCCAGGTGGTGAGTTGGCCAACTGTAGGATGCCTAAATGAACAGGCCCACCTGCTGTTAATGTTTCTTCAATTAATATTTTTAAAGTGTCTGATTTTAAAG
This sequence comes from Lynx canadensis, assembly GCF_007474595.2. Taxonomy (NCBI): domain Eukaryota; kingdom Metazoa; phylum Chordata; class Mammalia; order Carnivora; family Felidae; genus Lynx; species Lynx canadensis. Next base: position 5,047,454 of record NC_044309.1, on the reverse strand, counting down.
TGTCCAAGCTGTGCGGCTGTTTTTCTTCTGTGAATGTTTTTAAAGCGTCTGATTGGGATTCCAAGCTGAGCTCTGTGGTCTGTGGCGGATTTTGCCCATGGGGATGGGGACCGTTGCTGCCGGCATGTTGTAAGAGCCCGTTCTGTTTTCCTGCGGTTATTGCTGCTCTTTCAGATTTGCTCTTGATTAGGTCCGTTGGACGTGGACGAACGAGTGCAAATCCATCTTGCAGGTCTCTACATGCCTGGTTTGGAAGCAGCAGTTTGTGTCAGAGATAGCACAGTCGTACTGGATAACGACCCAGTGGAGATGATGCATTTTAAGTATTCATTTGGGTTGGGGCGCCTGGGTGGCTCAGTCGGTTGAGCGGCCGACTTGGGCTCAGGTCATGATCTCGTGGTTTGTGAGTACGAACCCCGCATCGGGCTCTGTGCTGACAGTTCGGAGCCTGGAGCCTGCTTCGGATTTTGTGTCTCCCTGTCTCTCTCTCTCAAAAATAAATAAACATTAAAAAAATTTAAACATTCATTTGGGTCGATTGTGGTCTTTTTGATGAGTGGTAGATTCATGCCTAACTAGAAATCAGACCAGTTTCTGCCCTCACTTTACAGCTGTGATAGCTTTAATCCCTGTGAGCCTTCTTACATTGTTTTCTCAGATGTTCTTTGAGAATTCTCTCCATTCAGAGCATCCACGCTCGTTGATGGGAGTGGCGGTGGCAGGATGATTTGACCATGGTAAATCTTGTATCCTTTTTTCTAGTGACACCAGGACTGCTCAAAGTGAGATGAGACCACCAAAGTTAAAAACCCTGAAATCACGCTTGGCCGAGTATTTGGAGTGAACATACCACTTAATTTTCTTAATTTTTGGCTTCTAAATATTTAGTACCTGAGGCTTAAGAACCTGCAAACAGGCATACGCAATCAACTATGGGTACCACATATCGCAGGAGGGCAGTGTGTCAAGTACTTTTAGTGCTGTGAACTTGTTACTTTTAAAGAAAGTGCCGGAGTTTGTTGCCTAGTGTTGGCACTGTTTTGTGTCAGTTGTTCCTTCTAAAATGAAGGTCATAGTGATCCACAGATGTTGCTGGTAACTTTAATAAATAAGACACAAAATGTATACCTTAGAACAAAATCATTCTGTGTCTAGGAGAAAGGGAATATTCCATATAACTGAATTTTCTGAGGAATTGAGGATTGATTCTCCCTTTAAAGAAAGAACCACAACTTTCTGATAAAAGCTGCTCCAAATGACATCACAACTTGTTTACCAAACTAAGGAACATAATTTACTTGATAACTAAGATTTCACACCCTGAGGATTAAGCACTGTGTCATGCCGTGACATGATGAAGCTGCTGAGACACCTGGTAAGCTTTGGCCCTCCTTACTAAATAGTCGCAGACTGCTTGCCTTTGTGAGTGAGTGAGTGCTTCAGTCTGCTTTTCATTTGCTTCCTCCTCCCTTACTTTGCTGTTAAGGTGACCTTTACTTTTCTTTGATGGCAGCGTGTGTAGACCTCATCTGACCACCTAAGATGCTGCTTCTAATTGACTTTGGGTTTGGCAGTGAATTCTTGAATTTTCTTAAAAATAGTATATAAAAGGGTAACTAGTTCCACAGCTGTTGGTGCCTCGAGGAGGTATTTATGTTGTTTTGTTCTACATAATAATTCTGGTAGAGGGTCATGAATAGAAACGTACTCTAGTGATACTTAACCAGTATTCTCAGTATTCTATATTTAGAAATTATTTTACATCCCAGATGTAATTTCTCCTTTTTTCTTTATTAAAATTTTGTGATTTAAAAGAGGAGTTTTTATATCTGATTTAAACATCTTAAATTGCTTCTCAGATTTGCTCTTTGAAAATCTTTGCCATTGCTCTGTTAGAGTTTTGTTCACAAAGGACTTTCTATTCACTGCAGTAGCAATCATTGGGCCAATATGTACAAATGTCTTATTTTTGGAAGGTATAAATGTTTTGCAGTCTGTATTTTAAATCCGTTTCAAGCATACTGGCCCAATAGAACAGAAATAAAATCAGATGCATTTCAGCATCTAGAGGTAGTAGTGAGATACTTGGTTTGAAAAACCACTAGGTAAATATTGGCTCACATAGATGATAATCGACATTTACCTCTATCTTCCTTCTCCTTGTACCTGATTAAAGACCCTTTTTTTTTTAAAGATTTTTTTTTTTTAATTTTTTCAACGTTTATTTATTTTTGGGACAGAGAGAGACAGAGCATGAACGGGGGAGGGGCAGAGAGAGAGGGAGACACAGAATCGGAAACAGGCTCCAGGCTCCGAGCCATCAGCCCAGAGCCCGACGCGGGGCTCGAACTCACGGACCGCGAGATCGTGACCTGGCTGAAGTCGGACGCTTAACCGACTGCGCCACCCAGGCGCCCTAAAGATTTTTTTTTTAATGTTTATTTATTTTTGGAAGAGAGAGAGACAGAGCATAAGCGGGGGAGGGGCAGAGAGAGAGAGAGAGAGGGAGACCCAGAATCCAATGCAGGCTCCAGGCTCCGAGCTGTCAGCACAGAGCCCAATGCAGGGCTCAAACCCACGAACTGTGAGGTCATGACCTGAGCTGAAGTCGGAGGCTTACCTGACTGAGCCACCCAGGCGCCCCGAAGACTCTTAATGGAGTAATGTCTTCCCCGATTTCAGTTATTTAAACTGTGACTGTTGTGATCAGTTACAGGCAATAAAGAGGTAAACGCACTTTCTATAAACAAATAGCTTCTCATAGAGGACGGTAACTGTAGGAGTTGCTATGAGAAAGTACTAAGAGCTGTAATAGAGCTACACGTGGGAATTCAGACAGGGGAATCAGGAAAACCTTCATAAAGAAGGAAGTATGTAAGCTGACTTTTTAAAATATTGGTAGGCTTTGAGCAGGAGGAATGATTTTCTAGGCAGAGTGAGCAGGATAGGTTGGTAGTAAGAACAGGATGTATGGAAGGAATAGGAAGTTTATTTTGCCTCAAACAGAAGGTATGAAGAGGCAGATTGGGAAATAAGGTTGGAAAGAAGGCCTGTTGGTAAAAAGGTTGAATGTACTAGGCTAAGAAATTTGAACTTTTTAAGCAGTGGGAGAGGATTTTGAGCAGGAAACATATAATTAGAGCCAATTTCAAGAAAAATTATCTTCTGACAGCATTTAATGAGATGCATTTAAGGGACAGACATTTAAAGGAACATTCTGCTGAAAACAGTGTTTTTTTTTGTTATTGCTGTAAAGCATATATCATTGAGATTAGTGGATTCAGAAATGTTCAAGTTAACATTTTCTTCATATTTCTAGGTAAGTGGGTTTCAAAAGGGACTTTTCTTCAGTATCGGTTTTTAGGTACCTGTTTTCCTAATCATTTTTGTGTGCGTTTACTTTCTGTTTGGTGTTTTTTGCTGTAGTTTTGTTTTTCCTGTAACAACTGTAACACGCGATGCCTTTAAAGGTAGTTATTATCAGCTCTTTGGACTTTAGTGAATCTTCAAATTATTGAGCCTTTATTTTAGGCCTCCACCTTTAGTGCTTGCTTTAGAGCCATGGTCCAGTGAGTGGATCATGCTTATTTGCGGGGGAGCATGAGAAGTTATATATAGAAGACATGCAACATGCAGATTTGCTTGCTGTGTTTTTGCTCCCAAAAGTTGAACTCTGAAGTCTGCCTTTGTTGGCTGGAAATAGGACTGTTTAGTCTTCCTCTATCTGTGCCCTAACCTGTTTTTGAGATAGTAAGTTTTATTTTACTTTCATGTATTATGTTGAGCCGTCTATGTTAGTGCTGCTTTGGATTTTGTGTTTTGAACAAGTGAGTTGCTTTTGGTAATATTAGGGTTGGAAAATGTCTTCAGTTCTGTTTATCAAGACGTCGTTAAGAAACTGAAAAGGCAAGCCACAGAATGGAAGAAGATGTTTGCAATGTATATAACTAATAAAGCACTTTTATCCAGAATATGAAAGGAGCTTTTATATAGCAGTAAGAAGAAGCCCGTTTTTAAAAAGGGCAAATCATTTGAGTAGGTACTTATCAAAAGAAGATACTAATTATCAGTTAAACTATAAAAAAGTGCCCAACCTCATTAGTTGTCAGGAAATGCAAATTAAACCACATCCTAAGTAGAAGGGCTAAAATTAAAAAGACACAAGTGTGTTGGGCAAGGATTTGAAACAACAGCAACTTTCACACACTGCTGACAAAAGTGTACGTTAGTACAATCACTTTGGAAAGCTGTTTGGGAGTATCTCCTGAAGTTGAACACAATTGTGCTTTCCTTGATATGTATCCAACAAATACATAATAAAAACACGTTGAGAATATTTGTAATGGTCAAAAACTGGAACTGTCCAGATGCCCGTCAACTAAAGTCTCTACAGCTCTGTTACCCAAACCGTGGTCCTTGGACCAACTGCTTCTGCAACACCTGAGGGCTTGCTAGAAGTGCAGAAGGCTAGGCCTCACGCTGGATATGCCGAAGCAACACCTGCAGGCCAGCATGATCCTCGGTTTTGTTTTGTCGAAGTAGGCTCTAAGCCCGGCGTGGGGCTCGAACTCAGTGACCCCGTGACCTAGAGTTCATGCTCTACCAGCCAGGCACCCCTGCCTAGCGTGATCCCCAGTTGATTCTCACCTTTGTTAGAGTTTGGAGCGGCGGTGCTTTCATAACCGTTCTTGAAACTGGTCCTGGACCAGCCTCATTAGTGGTCTCTCAGCCTGGTGAGAAAGGCACGCTCCCAGCCTGGTGAGAAAGCCCCAACGCAGTTCTGGGGATGGAAGCCCCACAATCTGTTTTAACAAGCCCTCCAAGTGATGTGGATGCAAAGTGAAGTCTGAGAACCTGCTTAGAATTGACGTTTCTCAGCCCTTCGCGGGTGATGCTACATGGGAAGCACACACTGAGATCCATCCACTGCTTGCAGGGTTAGACCTTCTGTAAAGGTCCAGACAGTGAATCTTTTAGGTTATGCCGGCTATGCAGTCTCTGTCACAACCACGGTTCTACTGTGGGACCATGAAACCTGCCGTGGACACTATGTAAATGAATCGGAATGGGTGTTTCCCAGTAAATCTTTATGAAAACCGCGTGCAGGCTGGACTTGGCTCTTGTACCTTGGGGACTGCTCTGTGGCAGTGAGAATAAGTGAATTTCAAGAACACACAAAACATGGGTGAATCTTGTAAACATAATGTTGGATAAAAGGTATATATACAAAAAAAGGTATACTGCATGATTCCATTTATTCTGAGTTTAAAAACCAGCAGAACAAATCTTTGCTCTTAGAAATCATCAGGAGGGGTGGGGGGTGTGGTTGTGAACGGAACAGGGCATGAAGTGGCCTTCTGGAGGGAGCACTCATAGTGTTTTGGTTCTTGATCTAAATAAGAAATGATACACCCTCGTAAAGTGAAATTTGAACCTGATAAGAACTTAAAACCTTTCAAAAATACTAAAACGAATAGATATATTGTGGAATAAAATTTGAAATACTTAAGAATTTTTAAATTTTTTTTTTTCAACGTTTTTTATTTTTATTTTTGGGACAGAGAGAGACAGAGCATGAACAGGGGAGGGGCAGAGAGAGAGGGAGACACAGAATCGGAAGCAGGCTCCAGGCTCTGAGCCATCAGCCCAGAGCCCGACGCGGGGCTCGAACTCACGGACCGCGAGATCGTGACCTGGCTGAAGTCGGACGCTTAACCGACTGCGCCACCCAGGCGCCCCAAGAATTTTTAAAATAAGGTATCAGAGTCAGACTTCTAGGGGAGTGAGATTGTTCTCTGCTATGTAGGGTCTTTGGGGTAATTTTGAAAAGCCCCAGGATTTGTGATGATACATGGAATTTCCTTTTTCTTTTTAAAAGATAAAGCCCTGGGGCGCCTGGGTGGCGCAGTCGGTTAAGCTTCCGACTTCAGCCAGGTCACGATCTCGCGGTCCGTGAGTTCGAGCCCCGCGTCAGGCTCTGGGCCGATGGCTCAGAGCCTGGAGCCAGTTTCCGATTCTGTGTCTCCCTCTCTCTCTGCCCCTCCCCCGTTCATGCTCTGTCTCTCTCTGTCCCAAAAATAAACGTTGAAAAAAAAAATTAAAAAAAAAAAGATAAAGCCCTGATCACCAAAACCATGCTACAGGTTTTGAGTGAATGTGTATCCCATCTCTGGGTTTCTACTCATTAATTCATTAATCATATTCTTCTTTAATTTTTTCCTTTTCCCCCTCTGTCTTGATATGGTGTATCTTAGTATATTCATGTTTCATTTACCTTTTTCTTGAGAGTAGTCGTTTATAATTCTCTATTTGTTGCCACTTACTAGTGCTTGTTCTGGATGCTTCCTTTAGGGCTCTGGTTCTCAAACTCTTTGACTTTGGGATCTTTTTACACTGAAAAATTAAGGACCCTGAAGAGTTTTGTTTATAGTGGTTATGTTTATCAATATTTATCATTAGAAATCAACACTGAGAAATTTAAAAAATTTGTATTAATTCACTTGAAGATAGTAATGATAAACCCATTACGTGTTAACATGAATAAGTTTTATGAAGTATAACTGTATCTTCCAAAACAAAAACATTGTGAGAAGAGTATTATTGTTTTACATTTTCTGCACATCTCTTTAATGGGCAGAATGTCTAGTTTTAATGTCTGGCTTGAAAGCTGAATTTTCACCTGCTTTGGTGTTCAGACTTTTGTCAGATACCAGCTGAAGTATCTGAAGAAAATCAAGCCTCATAACAGATGTGCAGTGGGAACAGGGACAAGTATTCTAATAGCCTTCCACATGGTTGTGGATATTCTTTGATTTATACCAAAATATTAGTGGCAGGTTTTTGTGTTTTTTTAAATACTTGTTGTAGTATGAAATCTGAAACCGCATCTGACATATATCTAGGTCTGAGTAATAGTTTATTGGTCAGTTGTTCTTTCAAATAAGAATGATGATCTATGAGGGGTGCCCGTGTGGCTCAGTCTGTTAAGCATCCAGCTCTTCATCTCCGCCCAGGTCATGACCTCATGGTTCGTGAGATTGAGCCCCGTGTTGGGCTCTGCACTGATGGTCTGGAGCCTGCTTGGGATTCTCTCTTGTCTCTCTCTGCCTCTCCCCAACTTGTACGGGCACTGTCTCAAAATAAATTAAAAAAAAAGATGACCCATGAACAAAGAAGTGGTTAGTTCAGCATACACATCAGTTGCACAAATGGTTTTCCTTGAGCCAGAGTTACCTTATGTGGACTTCCCATTTTGTCACACAGTATTAAAATAAAATGGTGGGCATTCAAGGGTGTATACTTAACAGGTAATTTTTTTTTTCCAACAAAGGTAATTTTAATGCTTCATCAAGGACATGTTTGAGTAAGCCAGCCTTTTTTTAAAACTGAATACCTGGTGGTGGCGAATATAACGAGTAGTGCAGAGTGGGGCTACTGTCCTAATTCGTTCTGTCTGCCGTTGGTTTGGACCATTGGTGCTAATGCTAGCGCAGTGGACAAATAGTGAATAATGTCTTAGTGTTATGAAAATAGTTCTAACCTTGAGGCCCACGGGGGTCCACAGACCACTCTTGGAACCCTGGTCACTTTGGGCTTTGTCCTTAAGTCATATATTGTACATACTAAGTATTAATTACTAAAAGAATGTTTAATGAGGGGCTTTAAAAAAAAAAAGTAATGTTCAAAACGTGCTGTAATGCTTTACTTCTTTTGAAGATACTTATGCTTTTCCTGTAGGAATGCATCCTGTCAGGTATAATGTCAGTGAACGGAAAGAAAGTTCTTCACATGGATAGAAACCCATATTATGGAGGAGAGAGTGCATCTATAACACCTCTGGAAGATGTAAGTATTAAGTTACTTGTGCCTTTCATTCTTCGAATCTTTGACTTGTGAATCTCAATTTCACTCCTTATAGATAGGTTTAATTTTGTTTTATTAAATAGATTATCTGTAACCTATTTTTTCAAAAGGGGCTGCTAGTTTAGGGCTTGTAGAAATTTAAGTTGTGACCTTTCCTGCCACCTTGGAGCAGTTACCCGTTATCTCTTGAAGCTAAAGGTATAGACTCCTGATGGATATCTGATATATGCCAAGCACAGTGCCAGTGTTTCCCACTTGGTTTTATGTATTCTCCTAGTTACTTGAAGAGGTATTTTTATCCTCAGTTTTCAGGTGACAAAATAGTCTGTGTTGTTACAACCCCAGAGAAGGGCTGGGAACCTAGGTTATATGACTCCAAAGGTGTAGTCCCTTTTGCTCTACTGCCCTGCTTCCTACTTTTCTAGAGCATGGGCACAGGAAGCATTTCCAAAGTGTGTTTTACTAAAAAAAAAAAAAAATCGTGAGAGCAGATGCCTCAAGGGTGAGGAAAGGCAGAGTGATGTAGTGTGGAGGTGCCCACAAGGGCCCTTGATCACCGTGTAGTGTTTTATTTCTTAATCTGAGTGTTTTAAAAATGGATATTCATTTCATTATTGTTTTTTTAATTTGTACCTATGTGTTTTAATCAACTCTTCTATTTTTGCTTCTTCTAGTGATAAAACAAATAATATATAAATATTTAAAGCACACACAAAAAGTGTTTTACTAACTTTTTCTCTGTGAGGTTTGTTCCAACATCCACACGCATGGATATGAGCTGTACTGTATTTTATAGGAGATCTATAGACATCACCAATTACTTTAAATAATGACTGATAAAATAGACTTCATATTTTTATCAAAAAATTTTTCTGTATTCAGGCCTACAGAAAAGTTGAAAGAATAATAACAATGGATCAACCTTCCATCTGGATTTAGCGGCTGACATTTTTCAATATTTGCTTTGTCTTTTTTTGTTACTGGGTTGAGTCCTTAGAAGTAATAGACATCATGATACTCGACCTGAATCTTTCAGCATTCACTGGCTAAGAATAACATTCTCCTATGTAATCATGGTATCATTCGTTATCATGTTTAAGAAAATTAACCGTAATATCCAGATCATACTCAAATTGCCCACTGATGCTAAGAATGTCTTATATTGTGTATGGTGGTGGTTTTTGTTTGTTTGTTTTGTTTTTTTTAAATGTTTATTTTTGAGAGAGAGCACGTGTGTGCGAATGAGTCAGGGAGAGGCAGAGAGAGGGAGACCGAGAATTCGAAGCAAGCTCTGCACTGTGTGTACAGAGCCCGACTCGGGGCTCAAACTCAAGAACCATGAGACCATGACCTGAGCCGAAGTCGGACTCTTAACTGACTGCGCCACCCAGGCATCCTCCCGCCCCTCTTTTTTTTTGAACCAGTTTAAACATTGCCTTTGGTGTGGTTTCTCTTTATTCTCTTAATCTACAAAAATCTCCTCACTTGTTTTCCCTTTTGAAAAGTTCAAGCTAGTTGATAATAAGAAAGCATTGCTGTGTACCTCATATTGCATCATATCAGAGGCACATAATGTCTAGATTTCCCCTCTGTTCATGATGCTAAGTTTGACCCTAGTTAAGGTGACGGCCACCACATCTCTCCATTGAGAATAATCCGTAGAGTGATACGTTGGCACCATTCCTTCTACACTTAGTACGTTTATTAATCTTCAATAAGGTGAGCAAGCTGCCTTTTTTCTCCCCCAGTGAATATACTCAAGGACTTGGGGATTTTTATGAGTAAATATATACCAACTTTGTCTATTCACTTCCACATTAACAATAAAACCCATGAGTTCAAATGAATATTCCCAAATTTTAGACTGAAAGCTTCTTTCTTTCTTTCTTTCTTTCTTTCTTTCTTTCTTTCTTTCTTTCTTTCTTTCTTTTCTTTTCTTTTCTTTTCTTTTCTTTTCTTTTCTTTTCTTTTCCTTTCTTTTCTTTTCTTTCTTTCGTTTATTTTTGAGAGAGAGGGAGTGCGAACAGGGGAGGGGCAGAGAGAGAGGGAGACACAGAATCCCAAGCAGGCTCCAGGCTCCGAGCTATTTGCACAGAGCCCAGTGCGGGGCTAGAACTCACGAACTGCGAGATCATGACCTAACCGGAAGTTGGATGCTTAATTGACTGAGCCACCCAGGCGCCCTTGAAAGCTGCTTTTTATCTAGATCTCCTACTCAACTCACTTACATACATTATAAATTAACTGGAACTAACTTTGTCTTGTTTGACTTGAAGAATCCAGAATTTAGTTTTAACTCCTTACATCACTACAGAAGCAAAAATAAGCCTTTTCGGGCGCCTGGGTGGCACCAGTTGAGCATCCGACTTCAGCTCAGGTCATGATCTCACGGTTTGTGGGTTTGAGCCCCACGTTAGCCCTCTCTCTGCCCCTCCCCTACTTGTGTGCGCGTATGCGTGCGCTCTCTCAAAAATAAACAGTAAAGAAAAAGTAAGCCTTTTGTTAGCCTTTTATTCAGGAGAGAATGAGTTTAAGTGATTGCTACAGGAGCACCTGGGTGACTCAGTCTCATGGTTTGTGAGTTCGAGCTCAGCCTGCTTCAGATCCTCTCTCTCTCTGCCTCTCCCCTGCTCGTGCATGCACTCTCTCAAAAATAAATAAACATTTAAAAAAAGATTTCTACAAATAAGGGGTATATCTACAGAGCTATGTGTCATTGACAAGTTGTTTTGTATTATTACTTTCCTGCTAGTAAGAAATACTACCCCTGTAATATTTATCATTCCTTAGTTTAGTAATATATTTAATTAGGTGTGTATTGGAACTTCTCTAAAAATTTTATCTGATAAAAAATGACATGCCCTTGTTACATTGAATAGTTGCATAGCATAATGAAAATTTTATTACATTATGGGTAATTTTTGTTTTGGTTTTAGTTATACAAGAGATTTAAAATACCAGGAGCACCACCAGCGTCAATGGGGAGAGGAAGAGACTGGAATGTTGACTTAATTCCTAAGTTCCTTATGGCCAATGGTAAAGAATTCTAACTGAAATTTATGCCATTGAATCTGGTTTAAAAGTAGAAACTAACTCTTGACAGAGAGTATTATTCCAGGTATGTGAAAATAGATTTCGTTGAATGGCAACAGTTTGGTGAGTATAATATGGTCCATTAGAGGCATCTGGAGTCCATAAAAATGGAGGGGGAGGGTGACTCCTTTGTAGTTGGTTCTGGAGGCGCAAACTTAGGATGTGGCACAGACTCTTCTTAAGGGGCTTTGGTGATGGTCTTAGATAACTGGGCCTTCAGAAACAGGGTTTTTTCTAGTTTGGAGGCTTTTAAAACTTTTTTCTCCACATATTTTCTCATTTTTAATTAGAAGGGCAAAATTGCTATGGTATTAGTGCCTTTTTCTGAAATGACATCAAAAAACCAAGTTGTTGGTGTGAAGTCTACGGCCCATGTATAAAAGTCTGAGCCACCCTTTCCCTTTTTTGGTGTTTTATTTATTTTTTTTGGTTTTCAATTTATATTCTACAGTTCTTTGCTTTCATTCTTTTTAAGTCGTTCCCCACCCCCCCCCTCCCCCACCGCCCAAGTAATCTCTACTCCCAGCATGGGGCTTGAACCCACAACCCTAAGATCAAGAGTCACACATTCAGGAACACCTGGGTGGCTGAGTCAGTTAAGCATCCGACTTGGGCTCCGGTCATGATTTGGCAGCTTGTGGGTTCGAGCCCCACATGGGGCTCTGTGCTGACAGCTCAGAGCCTGGAGCCTGCTTCGGATTCTGTCTGCCTCTCTCTGCCCCTCCCCTGCTCACACTCTGTCTCTCAAAAATGAGTAAGTGTTTAAAAAAAAAAAAAGTCACTCTATCGACTGAGCCAGCCAGGTGCCCCTATAGTTTCTTTTAATGGAAAGATCTTTGAATTTTCTCTGAAATTTAAAGTTACCTTTTTGAAATTCTTTTGAAGTAAATTATAAGCACTTTTCAAATTACATAAGTAATGAAATCATTTTATTAAAATTAGAAAACACAGATAAGCAGAAAGGAAGTAAAATTTATATAACCAGAATCTCACCATCTAGAATTATGGTGAATATTTTGGTATATGACTTGCCAGGCTGTGTGTGTGTGTGTGTGTGTTGAACCTCACTATACAGCCCTAGAAGTGTGGGGATCAAGGCAGTAACTTCTTAAGGCTTTGATTTTCTATTGCCCACTGTGACTCTCACCAAAAGACTGTGAGGCTGCACCTTTCCTAGTACCTTTATCAGTAGTAAATATTAACTCATTTTAATTTTTGTCACTTTGTCATACCAAAAGGCAAAATAATGGATTTTTAAAAAGTTTCTGAGAGTAAAATGATTTCTAGATGTTTATTGGCTTATATATATATATTTTTTAAAGTTTATTTTTGAAAGAGAGAGTGCACACATGCACGCACATCACGGGGCAGGGCAGAGAGAGAGAGGGAGAGAATATCCCAAGCAGGTTCCGTGCTGTCAGTGTGGAACCTGACATGGGGCTCGATCCCACAAATCATGAGATCGTGACCTGAGCCAAAATCAGGAGTCTGAAGCTTAACCTTAGGCTGAGCCACCCAGGACCCCCGGCTTTCATAGTCTTTAGTGAATTGGCCAGCCTTATGCTTTGTATATTTTTCTTTTGAGGTTTTAAAATATTTCCTTATTGATATGAAAGAGCTCTTTATAAAGGCTATTGAATAAATACTCTTTTAATGAATGTTGAAGATATCTTTTCTGGTTTGTGATTGGCTTTATATGTAATTGTGTTATAGTTTTCTTTCATACACAAGCTTTTAATTTTCATGTAGTTATATAGGTTGATCTTCTTTTTATTCTTTTTGATTTGGAAGGGTATGTTTAAAATTTTTCTCTTTACCCCAAGGTTAACAAATACTGATATTTGCTATCACTGGTTTTATAGTTTTATTTTTTCACTGTGTAAGTAAATTCACCTATTTTATAAGTTAATTTACCTGTTATCCTGTTTGAGATTAAGCCTCTTTACTTTTTTTATTATTCAGTAATCTCTACACCCAAATGTGGGGCTCAAATTTGTGACCCTGAGATCAAAAGTCTCATGCTCTGCTAACTGAGCCAGCCAGGCGCCCTTTCTGTTATCCTGTTTGAGATCTAGAGATTGAGATTTATTTTTTTATTTTTATTAAAAAAATTTTTTTTAATGTTTATTTTTGACAGAGATCATGAGCGGGGGAGGGGCAGTGAGAGAGAGAGGGAGACACAGAATCCGAAGCAGGCTCCAGGCTCCGAGCCGTCAGCACAGAGCCCGACGTAGGGCTTGAACTCACAGATGGTGAGATCATGACCTGAGCCGAAGTCGGACGCTCGACCGACTGAGCCACCCAGTTGCTCTGAGATTTATTTTTTTAAATGATTATTCAGGGGGCCCTGGGTCACTCAGTTGGTTAAGCGTCTGACTTCGGCTCAAGTCATGATCTCACAGTCTGTGAGTTCGAGCCCTGCGTCGGGCTCTGTGCTGACGGCTCGGAGCCTGGAGCCTGCTTCGGATTCTGTGTCTCCCTCTCTCTCTGCCCCTCCCCTGCTCATGCTCGCTTGCTCGCTCTCTCTCTCTGTCTCTCAAAAACAAATAAACATTTAAAAAAATCTTTAAAATGGTTATTTATTTGTCCCTCAATACCATTTATCTTTTCCCCTTTTATTTGAACTTTTATAATATATTACATTTTTATATATGGGTCTCTTTTTTCCCCTCTAATTTGTGGGTTAATTAATATAACTGTACAATTTAATATTTGCTGCATAAAGCTGAAACTTTGTTTTTTGTTTTCAAAAAAAATTCTTTTGATTGTCCTATTGTTTTTATCCTTTCGAATGAGCTTTAAAATAATTTGGTTTCTCAAAGAAGTTTGCTGTTTTTAGTATACCTAAATTTCTTTTGTTTATAGACAGGTAATATTTCAAATTGTATGCCTGGTTTATTCTTTATCTGAAACTAATGTTTATCTTATACAAATTGAATAATACAAACTGAATGGCACAAATTCTTGAAAAATTTTCCCTATTAGTTGCCTCTCTTTAAAACATAATAAGAATTTAAGGAAACTCAGACCTATTTGCAGTAGTACTCTAATTCTAAACTTCATACGTACCTCTAATAATTATTAATACAGATTTTACAAAAGCAAGTTGATAAAGTTATTAATCTTGAAGTTGTAACATTAAAAAAGATAGTTCTAAATATGCTAAGCAACAGGTATGCGTTCTGATTGTTCCATGTGGAATGTGGCATTGGAGACTTTTTTGGGCAGGAGTTATTGGACAATGTTAAGAAAAAACTAGGAGGCCATCAGTACAAGCCAACAATAAATGTACTTTTATTCCTGCTAGTTTTTGGAGGCAGTAAGATTTAAGTTACGGTTGGAATTGTGGGACTTTTCTAGGTCAGCTGGTGAAGATGCTGCTTTATACAGAGGTCACCCGCTATCTGGATTTCAAAGTGACTGAAGGGAGCTTTGTCTATAAGGGAGGAAAAATCTACAAGGTTCCTTCCACCGAAGCAGAAGCCCTGGCATCTAGTAAGTAATTTTATTTTATTTGCTCAGAATAATGAGATTTTACAATAGAAGGGAATCTTAGAGATCAAATGTAACGTCCCCTGTTCTGACACCCATCCACTCACTCGTCCAGTCAGTAGTGTTTGCTGGATGTGCGTTAAGTGCCACACACTGTTTGGGGCAGTTGCTGGATCATCAGCGAAGAGGACGTTCAAAAACCCTGCCTTTGGAAGCTCAGAGAGTTGAAGTGACTGTGCGTCCCATGGAGCTTGTGGCCTGTGTAGGTTCCCAGTGCTTGTTTCGTAGGAGTAGTTCGGAAGAGCTGGTGTTTTTCTGAGCGTTTCCTGTGCGCTGGGCTCTGTGCTAAACACTTCACGTTCTTTTTCTTATTTGGAAGAATCTTCTAGATGAGGGAACTCAGACCTGAGGTCAAGCAGGTAAGCAGCAGGATTAGGAAGGAAACTCTAGAGGAATCTAGAGCCTGTGAACTTAATCACAGTGCTAAGCTGACCACCTTCGCCCTACTGTCCAAACTGCTGAGAAAGAAAAGAACTTTGTTCTGGCGAAACTAATCTTCTAATTGGTGCCGTTGTCGTCCTCTGAAATCTCTTTTTTTTTAGGAATTTCTGGTGAGTATGGAGTAGATTTAATTCTTTGCCCAAAATTATTTCGTCTCTTGGCTCAGCGAAAGATAGATAACCTGTTACCATTTTCTATTCCTGCCTCTCTTAAATAGCAAACACTTTCCTAAGAAAGATATTCTGTCTTTGAAGTTGGGGCGCCTGGGTAGCTCAGTTGGTTAAGCGTCCGACTTCGGCTCAGGTCATGATCTCGCAGTTCTTGAGTTCAACCCCGCGTCAGGCTCTGTGCTGACAGCTCAGAGCCTGGAGCCTGCTTCAGATTCTGTGTCTCCCTCTTTCTCTGCCTCTACCCCACTCAACACACTCTCTCTGTCTCTCTCTCTCTCTCTCTCTCTCTCTCTCTCTCTCTCTCTCAAAAATAAACATTAAACACAAATAAAAATAAAGCTGAATTAGTGGCGTAATCATGGGTTAGAAATTATTCTAAATGACAGTTTTATCTAAATAACATGTTTTCATAGAAGTAAGAGTTCAGCAGTTTGAAGAGTATCTTAAAGTTTGTATTCTAAATTTTTATTCTCTCTTTGAGCTCTTGCATATGTTAATTGCTTTAGTTACCTCCTTTATTGAACACAGATTGAAGGACTTACCTTCTGGCAGTTCTGTTTTTCTCTTTCTGATTTGATTTTTTCAAATATGTAAAAATTTATATGCCTCGAAAGTCAAAATTCAGAAGATGTATTTTAGAGTCTTCTCCTGTTCTACTCCAGTCCTTCTACCTTGATGGTCATTTTTGTTTTTGTTTTTTCTTTTTTTTCTTTCTTTTGAAGTTTATTTATTGTGAGGGGGTAGGTGGATAGAGAGAGAGTGCCGAGAATCCCAAGCAGTGTCTGTGCTGTCAGTGCAGAGTGCCATGTGAGGCTTGAACTATGACCTCATGACCCGAGCTGAAACCAAGACTCAGATGCTCAACTCACTGAGCCACCCAAATGCCCCATTCTTTTTTTTTTTTTTTGAGAGAGAGAAGAGAGAGCGAATGTGAACATGAGTATGAGCAGGGGACGGTCAGAGAGAGAGGGAGAGAGAATCCGTGCTGTCAGTGCAGAGTCCAACGAGGCCCTCGAACTCGTGACGCTGAGATCACGACTTGAGCCGAAACCAGGAGTCAGCCGCTTAACTGACTGCGCCCCTCGGGTGCCCCTCTGGTTTATCGTTCTCCTGTTTCTTTTTCCAAAAATAAGCAAATATGTTTATGTATCTGTTTTTGTGGTTGGATTTATTGAGGTATAATTTACGTACAGTAGAATATACCTGTTTTAGTGTACAGTTTTATGAATTTTTACCAGATCTCCACCTTAACAGCAACTGGCTTTCTATTAATGAGTAGGATCTTGGAGTCAAAATGGCAGGCAGGAAAATACTCGGCAGGGGGGCCTGGGTGGCTCAGTCAGTTAAGTGTCCGACTTTCGCTCAGGTCATGATGTCATTGTTCCTGAGTTCGAGCCCTGCATCGGGCTCTCTGTCAGCACAGAACCTGCCTCAGATCCTCTGTCTGCCCCCCGCCCCTCCCCCGCCAGTGCCCGCTTGCTCTCTCTCAAAAATAGACATTTAAGAAGAAAATCCTGGGCACAATGAATGGGATGAGGAAAGTTGTAGAAGTGGGGAAGTTCAGTAGAAAGATGAAAAAGAACAATTTATCATTTTAATAGCTAACGTGTTTGGACATTATGTACAGGCATGCGCGTACCAAGTACCTCAGAGGTGTTGTCTAACTTTCTATAGCCCTTTGCTGTCACCCTGTGAGATGTGGGTGCTGTTGTCTTTATTTTACAGATGGGAAAACTATCTTTTACAGGTACACAGGTGTGAAAGAAAAGCTTGAAGTAGAGCTCATGACTGATAGAACTGGTGTGAGGCCAGATTTGTCTGACTCTATCTAGGACCCTGCACTCTCAACGTATATTCTATCTAGTATAAAAATACAGATTTTTAAAAGAAATTTTAACAAGTATCATATACTCTGTAGTCCTTTTTTTTTTTTTAACGCTAAACATTGCTAGTTTCCATCCCAGTTTTTTCTCATATAATATGCCACTCTTTGCCACTTTTCTGTGGAAATTCTGATTTGTCAAGATTAGCCTGTGTGTAATTGTGTGGCAGCCAGACTAGACAAAGTACTCCAGGTGTCGTCTGTTCGCTCAGTGTCCCTGAGACTGTTTCTTTTCTAGAGTGTGTTACTGTTAATGTCACCTGAGTTTACGTTGGCTTTTTAGGAGCCGTGTACACTGTTCTTGTGATAGTTGATGATATCAAGTAAAACCTTAAGGTTCTAGTAAATACCTGTTGATTGGTCAAGCGTTATGTTAATCAAACAGTGACATGACAGGTGTATCTTTGATTTCTGAAGTAATGTTGAACGTACGTATTCAGAAATGTTTGGAGAAGTTTTCATGAACGGCTTTGAAATGTGTCTGGCAAAGTCTTCTGTCTTCACTTAAATCTTTATTTTCACTCTTAACTGCAGCGAGCCATCTATTTATGTAGAGTACCTTCTTTTTCTTTTCTTTTCTTTTTTTTTTTTTTTTAAATTTATCTTTAAAAATTTTTTAGAGAGGGACAGGGAGAGAGAGAACCTCACGCGGGCTCTGCCGCAGCGTGGAGTCTGACGCGGGGCTCCATCCCAGGACCCTGGGATCACGCCCTGAGCGCAAATCGAGTTGGACCCTTGATGGGCTGGGCCACCCAGGCGCCCCTCTATAGAGCACCTTTACCATTGCAGCGCTGAGGGGCTCTCAGGGCCGTGGCTGTCTGCAGGGGACGTGTCTGCCGTGGGACCCAGCTAGGGGTGTGGAGTGAGGGCACGTACGCCCACCGTGAGGATTCTCTGTGGTGTCCTCTACTTTAGGAGTGTTGTTTCGGCGCGAATTCTACTCTCTCTTTGTCAAAAATTCTATTGAAGAATTCAGATTCTTTTTTAATGGAAGTATAGTTGTCACACATCGTTGTCGTAGGCGCGCAGCATAGTGATTCAGCAGGTCTGTGCTGCGCCCACCGCAAGTGCAGCCACCGCCTGTCACCGCACGGTGCTCGTACAGCACCAGTGACTCTTCCCTGGGTCGTGTCTTTCATCGCTGTGACATGTACGTTCCACAGCCGCAAGCCTGTACCTCCCAGTCGCCTTCACACACTTGGCCCAGCCTCCCATCCCCTCCACCCCTGACAGCCATCAGTTTTCTGTATTTGTGGGTCCGTTTCTGCTTTTTTGTCAGTTTATTTATTTTGTTTTTTATATTCCACATATGAGGGAGATCATCCGGTATTTGTCTTTCTCTGACTTCACATAGCATCAGACTCTCTAGGTCCGTCCGTGTTGTTGCAAATGGCAAGATCTCATTGCAGTTTTGATCTGCGTGTCCCTGATGATTACTGACGTTGGGCATCTTTTCTCGTGTTTGTTTGCCATCTGTAGGTCCTTTATGGGAAAAGATCTATTCAGGTCTTGTGCCCATTTTTTATCAGAAGTTTGTTTTTTTTGTTTTTTTTTGTTTTTTTTGGTGTTGAGTTGTGTAAGTTCTTTATGTATTTTGGGTATTAGCCCCTTATCAGGTATATCATTTGCAAATATTTTCTCCCATTCAGTAGGTTGCCTTTTTGTTTCATTGATGGTTTCTTTGGCTGGGCGAAAGCTTTTTTATTTTGGTGAAGTCCAACATGTAGAAAACTGTTGCTATGGCTAGTGTCAGTAAGAAATTACTGCCTATGTTTTCTTCTAGGAGTTTTATGGATTCCTGTCTCACGTTTAGATCTTTAATCCATTTTGAGTTTATGTTTGTGCGTGGTGTAAGAAACTGGTCCAGGTTCATTCTTCTGCGTGTTGCGGTCCCGTTTTCCCAACACCATTTGTTGAAGAGACTAGACTGTCTTCCCCCCGCTGGATATTCTTGCATCTATTGACATAGATTCGTTCTTCATAAAGGTGTGGCTTTATTTCTGTGCTCACTGTCCTGTTCCACTGATCTCTTTTTCTCTTTTTGTGCCAGTACTGTACTGTTTGATTATTAGAGTTTTGTTGTAAATCTTGAAATCTAGCTTTGTCTGTCTTAAGATTGCTTTGGCTGTTCAGGGTCTTTTGTAGTTTTGTACAGATTTTAGTATTATGCTAGTTCTGTGAAAAATGCTGCTGAATTTTTGGTAGGGATTTCATTGAATTTGTAGATTGCTTTGGGTAGTATGGACACTTTAACAATATTCTTCTAATTCTCTATGATCAAATTTTATACCTGTTAGCTAATTGCAAAGCTTGTATTTATTGTCTTAAAACTGTTCTGGATATTGTAGCTTTTTGTATTTTAAAAGTCTTGATATAAGTGTAATTTTTGGAAAGAAACCTCAGTGTGAAAGTGAAAGAAAGTAAAACAGTATTTACAGTCTTTGAAATGATATTCAAACGGTATTCTGGAAACTGAGTATTTTGGAAAAGGATTTTTTTCTAACCCGCTTACGTTATGGTTGAACATTTTTTCTTACATATTGTATATCCAGTACGTGAACAAGTTGTCCTCTCTTACATTTGCTCTCATCAGACATTGTGTGGATTGAGTGGGGAGCACTTCTTAACGTGCCAGGTGCCCTTCTAGGTTTCGGGCAGGGAAGGTTCAACAGAAGGGGAAAATAAAAAATACTTTGTTATTGAGCTTACATTGGGAGACAGGCTATAAATAAATAAGGCAAATGTACCCGTTGGTGGTAATGCTGTGCAGAAAGATGAAGGGAGGTGGGGGAGGGCACAGTTTTAGTGTGATCAGGGAACGAAGGCATCGTCAGAGAAGCGGCTGCAGATTGGACTGTCTTATATTGGCTATCTTATTTTCACCCCTGACAACGAAACAGAAGTGTGGTGCTGATGTGGTCACAGGGTATTTCTTTTCAGCCTTAACTTTTACTGTATGTGCATTGTCCCGTTTTTTAATTTTATGATTTTTAAAAATTTATTCATTCTTTGTAAGTAAGCTCCACACCCAACGTGGGGCTCAAGTGTGCGGCCCTAAGATCAAGGGTTGCATGTTCTACCGACTGAGCCAGCCAGGTGCCCCTGTCCCATTAGTTTATTTTTTTATAAGTTTTATTTATTCATTTTAAGAGGGGGAAAGAGAGCGAGGGAGAGTGCCCAAGAGGGGGAGGGACAGAGAGAATCGTCAGAAGGCTCTGCACTGTCAGCGCAGAGCCTGATGTGGGGCTCAAACTCACGAACTGTGAGATCCTGACCTGAGCCGAAATCAAGAATCGGCTGCTTAATCGACTGAGCCACCCAGGCACCCCATAAGTACAATTTTAAAATGTTAAGTGTAGTCAGCTGTCATTAATAACCTCAAGACCATTTTAATTTTTAGTTTTGTTTGTTTTGACGATAGTCTTGGGGAAAATAATACTCAAAATATCAAAATAGTACACTGTTCAATGGGACTTTATTGCTTTTATTATTTATTTATTTAAAAAATTTTTAACGTTTATTTTTGAGAGAGTGCGCAGGAGAGAGTGCCAGTGGGGGAGGGGCAGAGAGCGAGGGAGACCCAGAATCCGAAGCAGGCTCCAGGCTCCGAGCTGTCAGCACAGAGCCCGACGCGGGGCTTGAACTCACAAAGTGCGAGATCATGACCTGAGCTGAAGTGAGACGCTTAACCTACTGAGCCACTCAGGTGCCCCTTATTTTTTATTTTTTTAAAGATTTTATTTTTAAGTAATTTCAGTAAACTGCCTTTGCAAAACATTTTAATTTTTTTTTTTAATGTTTATTTTTGAGAGAGAGAGACATCACAAGCAGGGGAAGGACAGACAGAGAGGGAGACACGGAATCTGAAGCAGGCTCCAAGCTCTGAGCTGTCAGCACAGAGCCCGACGTGGTGCTCGAAACCACAAACCGTGAGATTGTGACCTGAGCTGAAGTCAGATGCTTAACCGACTTGAGCCACCCAGGTGCCCTGTGCAGAATGGTTGAATGTTTGATTTTAGCCCCTACCACAGACTCTGAATCTGTGTTTGGAATTTGTAGATCAGAGTCCAGTAGCTAATCCTCAGGACATTTGCCATCATGTGACTTAAGAATCCATTTCTTGGGGGCACCTTGGAGGCTCAGTCGGATGAGTTTGAGCCCCGCATCAGGACTGCTGTCAGCGTAGAGCCTGCTTTGGATCCTATGGCCCCCTCTCTCTCTCTGCCCCTACCCCGCTTGTGCGCTGTCAAAACTAAATAAACGTTAAAAAAAAAAAAAAATCTATCTCTTACCAGGTTTCTGTGGTTTTCCAGAATATTTACTGATCATAATGTTAAAATGTGCACTCTGAAACTAGTATTTACATTTTCTTGATACTTCCCCATATTTAGTTTGTGGGAAAATACCCTGCTCCTGAGTGGTATTGAACAGGTCTTCTCCAGCCTCTTGATAAAGCATTCTACACCCAGTGTGGGGTTCGATCTCACAACCCCGAGATCAAGAGCCCCACGTTCTACTGACTGAGCCTGCCAGGTGCCCGAGAGTTTATTGTTTTTTAAGGTAGCCATACATACAGTTTAGGAAAGGGGAGGAAGGCCTTGTCTTTCTAGAAGCTGTATACTCTAGAAGGAATACTGACTAGTAAGAGAGCTGAGGGTTTAGAAACTAGTAGTTCATACCTGTCTCCTCATCTTCATTTTAGTGTGAAAAGTGGCTGATTATCTAGGAGTTTATTGAAGTAAGTGATTGGCAGCGTAATCATCTTTTCTGTGAAATTCTAGAGGGAATCGTAGCACACAGGATAAAGGAAGAACATTCAGAGTTTTAGGCAGTTGGCTGAGTAGAGGTCACAGTTGTCCAGAGGAGGACATTCGGGTGGATGCCCTGGTGAAGGATAGTTTTTCGGGGTCCTGTTCACCTTGTGCCTGATGAGAGACACGATTACGCATATTACCTTTAGTTAAGTACTGGTTATAATTACTTGTAAAATTGAAGACTTAATGACTGATCTGTTGTCATTATGTCGGTTTATTTTATTTTATTTTTTTTTTTAATTTTTTTTTTTTCCAACGTTTATTTATTTTTGGGACAGAGAGAGACAGAGCATGAACGGGGGAGGGGCAGAGAGAGAGGGAGACACAGAATGGGAAACAGGCTCCAGGCTCTGAGCCATCAGCCCAGAGCCCGACGCGGGGCTCGAACTCACGCACCGCGAGTGTCGGTTTATTTTAAAGGGTAGTGGAGGTAGAAGCCATGTTGTCTGAGCTCCCGTGTCTTAAGTCTCACGTTGCATTAGCAGAGCCTCAGATAATAACGTGGCACGTTTCAACTTGCCTCTCATGCTCTCTTTTCCTCAGAGTCCTAGTGTCAGTGTTTGCTTTTTGACAAATTCTTTAGGCTTAATGGGACTGTTTGAAAAACGTCGCTTCAGAAAATTCCTAGTGTATGTTGCCAACTTTGACGAAAAAGATCCCAGGACTTTTGAGGGCATCGATCCTATGAAGACTGCGATGCGAGATGTGTACAAGAAATTTGACTTGGGACAAGATGTCATAGATTTTACGGGCCATGCCCTGGCACTTTACAGAACCGATGAGTAAGTTTTTTGCATTTTAGATTTGTATTTTTCTTGAAACTGTCGCTGAATTTCTCACTTCTCCAAAATGAAAATTCTAACAAAACAAAGATAACCGTGTTATATTATGAAAGCCTCTAGCTATAAATTAGTGGTATGGAAACTTTTCCGTAAAATAGGAAAGTAGGGAAATGAAATCACTTCAGAAAAAACACTTTGAGTATTTATTTTCTAATATTTATTTCCTTATTTCTAGCTATTTAGATCAACCATGCTGTGAAACCATCAATAGGATTAAACTTTACAGCGAGTCTTTGGCAAGATACGGCAAAAGCCCGTACCTTTACCCTCTCTATGGCCTTGGAGAACTGCCCCAGGGATTTGCAAGGTGAGTGCCCGTCGCCGCCCTGATTGCCGACACCCCGGTGACTCCGGGTCCCCTCTTCAGCGGGGGTGCGTGACACGTGGTTGTGAGCGATGAGGTGAGAGGTCTGGGAGCCAGGAGATGCTTTCTATTTTTATTGTCATAAGATTTACACATAATGAAACCGCCCATCTACAGTTAAAAAATTAGTTTGCCGTCAGACCTGTGTAACCAACGCGACAATCAAGAGAAGAAAACCTTTGGTCCGGGAAGTCCCCCTGCCGCCGCCTCACGACGGCCATCACCCCCACGCCGTGTGCTCTGTCACCGTACCTGACTTGTGCCTGTTCTGGAAGTTCATATAAAGGGAGTAACAGGATATGTACTCGCTTGTGTCTGGCTTTTGCTTCATGATCTGTTTGAGGTTCATCTGTGTCGAGGCATGTATTTTAGTTCGTTTTAAAAATACTGGGTAGTTTTCCATTATATGAAAAACACAGATACGGCACAACTTCCTGTGAGTGGGCGTCTGGGTTGTTTCCACTTTGGGGGGTATTCTGACCGAAACTACGATGGACTTCCGTGTAAAAGTTCCTGTGGACATAGGGTGTCGTTTCTCTTGGGTGAGTGTCCGGGAGCGGCACCGCCGGCTGACCCGGAAGGTGTACGTTCGACTCCAGGAGACGCGGCCAAGCCACTCGCCGGAGCGCTCGTGCCGTCTGCACGCTCCGCGGCCCGTGCGAGTTCTTGTCGCCCCCGCTTCCTTGTCCGCACTTCGTGTCGTCAGGCTTCCGGTTTTACTCACCCACGTACGTGTGAAATGCTGTCTCACTGGGGCTTTGATTTGCATTTCCTGAGAACTAGTGTTGATCCCCTGGCCATTTGTATACTTTTGTGGCGTTGGCGTCTTTTTGCACGTTTTTAAACGTTCGTTGGGTTGCCTCTCCTCTTGCTGATTGTGGGAGATCTTGTGTTCAGGCAGCGGGTCTCTGTCAGAAGTCCGTAGTATACGTGCTTCCTCCCAGCGAGTGGCTTCTCTTCTGATAAGTGCAAGTTTTAAATTGTGATAGTATATCCAGATTTTTGGCTGTGTTTACTGCTTACTCGGTGCTATCTGAGAAAGCTTTGCCTGCCTCCGCACAAAGATAGGGTCTGATGTCTTCTGGAAACTTTATGGTTTTAGCTTTATGTTTAAATTTCTCATTCATTGTAAAATAATGTCGGTGTATGAGGTGAGGTATGGCTTGAAGTTCGTGTCTTTCCACACTGATGTTTAGCCGTTGTGGCACCATTTGTTGAAAACACTTTCTTTTCCAGCTGTGTTGGTGCCTTTGTGGCAAATCGGTTGGTCATAGATACGTATCGGTTTTGTTCCATAGGTTTGTGTTTCTTATGCTGTTGCCACAGCATCCTCATTAGTGTAGTTTTATGTGAAGTCTTGAAATCAAGTAATGGAAGTCAGCTCCAATTTTGTTCTTTTCCAACATTGTTTTGGCTCTTCGGTAGGTCCTTTGCGTTTCTACATACATTTTTAGAACAGCTTGTCAGTTTCTAGAAAAAAAAAACGCTGAGGTTTTCATCGCAGTTGAGTTTAAAGTATCTTAATGTGGAGTTTTGCAGTCCGTGAGCGTCCTCTCTCCGTGTATTAGGTTTTCTTGGAGCAGTGTTTGTAGCTTTCCTTGTAGAGATTGAGCACCTTTCTTGTTCAGTTATTCACAAATAAGTTATTTAGATGCTGCTGTTAATGAAATGATTTCCAGTTTATTTTACAGTTGTTTGCTGGGGGAATACCTGGGTGGCTCAGTCGGTTAAGCATATGACTCTCGATTTCTGCTCAGGTCATGGTCTCATGGTTTGTGAGTCTGAACCCCACATCAGACTCTGCGCTGTCAGCACGGAGATGCTTGGGATTCTCTGTCTCCCTCTCTCTCAGCTTCTCCCCCACTGGCGTGCTCGGTCTCTCAAAATAAATAAATAAACAAAAAAAAGTAAAGTTCTTTGCTGGTGACAATGGACATCCTTGCTTTATTTATTATTAAATGTTTTCTATAGGGTTTTTATAGGTGGCTTTGTTGAAATTAATTCCTCTTTCTTGGCTTGCTGAGAGTTTTATTATGAATGGATATTGACATTGAGTTAATAATGCAGGTTTTCTTTTTATGCTGTTATTATGGTGAACTACAGATTTATTTTTTGGGTATTAAACTAACCTTGCATTCCCAGGGGAAACAACACTTCATGATGTATTCTTTTAATTTATTGTTGGATTTAATTTGCAAGTGTGTGTATGTGTGTGTAAACACACATAGGAATTGAAAATGAGGCTACTCAAATGTCCCGTTTCTTATTTCATCAGTTGTGTTACAAGAAATTTGACCATTTCAAATGAATTCTTGAATTTTTTAAAAATTTATTTATTTTTGAGAAAAAGGGAGCGCATGAGCACAAGTGGGGGAGGGGCAGAGAGACAGAGAGGGAGGGGGGAGAATCCCAAGCAGGCTCTGTGCTGAGAGCGTGGGTCGTGACACGGGGCCAGAACTCACAAACTGTGAGATCGTGACCTGAGCCAAAACCGAGAGTCGGACGCTTAACCGACTGAAGCCATCCAGGTGCCCCTCTTCTAGCTGTTTAACATTGAAACAGATCATTGATTTTCACTTTCCTTCTCTAACATGAGGATTTAAAAAAGTCTTAAAGTTTCTCTCTAAATATGTATTATTCAGAATGGTACCCTATCTTTCCTGTTTTTCTTCTTTGATCCTTGGGTTACTTCAAAGGGTAGCGTTTAATTGCTAAACATTTTGAGATTTTCCTAAATAGTGTATTGCTACTCCTATCTAATGCAGTTCCGCGATGATCAGAGAATAAACTTGTAAAATTTTAATCTTTGAAATTAAGGCCTAATTTATGGTCAAATAAACGATGTATTTTGGTGAACGAGTGCGCCCTTGAAAAAGGAACGTACATCCGGTGTGTGTTGGGCTCAGTGCTCGGTAAGGGTAGCTGGGAGAGCTGCTCGCACGTGTGTTCTTCCGTGTTCTTTTTCGAGTTCTGTTACTGAGAGGGAGTCTCCCACCAAGAGAGTGGATTTACTTCTTTCTCAATTTAGTGCTGTCAGTTCGTACTTCATACATTTAGAGTTCTTTAACAAGGTGAGACTCGTTTCCGATTTGTCTCATGCTAAATACAACCTTTCCTGCTTGCTTCCTGTTTATATTTTTTCCCCATTCTTTTACTTTCATACTTTTTATACTGAAGTGAGTCTCTTAGAGACAGCATATGGTTGAATGTTGCTTTTTTATCCAGTATGACAACCTTGGCCTTTAATGGGATTGGTTCAGTTTATGTATATTTAATTATTGATATGGCTGGGATTGGATCTGTTGCTTGTTTTCCTTTTTCCTCCCATCTGTTTCTATCCCGCTTCTGTTCTTTTCTCTTTTTGGATTAATCAAGTCTTTTTTTACCATTCCAGATTAATCCCTATACTGGTTTTGTAGCCATGCCTCTTTATTTCTACTTTTTTAGTGCTCTGCAAATTATCATATGCATCCTTTATCAGTTTGTTTGGGGTGGATATTGTGCTACTTTGCATAAGATAGAACCGCTTCGCAACACCTTTAGTCCATCGTTCTCCTTAGTGCTCTTGTTGCCTGTAATTTACGTCTACTTACTAAACTCCACAGTGCAGTGTTACAAGTTCTGCACTAAACAGTGTAAAGCAGAGAGAAGGAACAGTAATCATTTTAGCACGTTGCCATCCGTGTTGCTCTTCTTCTTGTAAATCCTCGTTTCCATGTGGTGACCTCTCTGTCCGGCCCTTCTGCGGCATTCTTGTAGTTCGGGTCTGCTGGTGAGGGGTCTCCGCCGGCCTCGGTCTGAAAGTATTCTGTCACCTTCATTTTTGAAGGATGTTTGTCGGCTTGAGGTTTTTTCCTTCCGCACGTGACAGCTGCGGCTCCCTCACTCGTGTCTGCTGTTCCTGCTGAGGAGGTGGCCGCCCTGTCCTCGGTCGCTGTGTCGCTGTGTGGAATGGGGTCTTTCCCTCTGGCTGCTTGCAAGATTCTTCCGGTTTTTGGCGGTCTCGCTAGGATTCGCCTGTGCGTGGTTTTGCGTGGGGATTTGCTGAACTGCGTGGATGTGTGACTTAATCGTGTCTATCAAATTGGGAATTTTATAATTGTCCTCTTCAGGTGTTTCGTCCCATTTCCTCTTTCTCTCCTTCCGGGACACCCAATTCCGTGCATGTTGGATGCTTGGTATTACTTCAACAGGTCACTGAGACTCTCTGCTTTTTTTTTTTTTTTTTTTTTTTTAACTTTTGTTCTCTCCATGCTTCATATTGGATAATGCCTATCGATTTGTCTTCAAGTTCACAGGCTCCCTTTTTTGTTATTTCCAAAAGCCTATGAATCCCAGTCAGTGAGTTTTAACTTTGTTTTCTGGTACTGTACTTTCTATATGTAGAATTTCTAGTTTTTTAAGTATAGTTTTTTTTTTTTTATGAGATTCTGTTTACTCGTTTTGATCCTACTGGATACATTTATACTAATCTTCTTTTAAGTTTATTTTGAGAGAGAGAGAGAATGAGAACAAGTGGGGGAGGGGCAGAGAATGAACCCAAGCAGGCTGCACTGTCAGCACAGAGCCCAGTGAGGGGCTCAGTTTCACAAACCGTGAGATTGTGATCTGAGCTGAAATCCAGAGTTGGACGTGTAACCGACTGAGCCACCCAGGCAGGCGCCCCTGTGCTAATAATGTGTTCTTAAATGTCTGTTTGAATGAGGATGTTTGTCCTTGAATGTATACATAATAGCGGCCTTTTACCCCTGCATATGTTAACATCGGTAGGTAATCTGAGCATCTGTATCGATTGCTTTTCCCGAAATCTTTACTTTGGGTCACAGTTTGTCTCTTCACATGTCTGGTGATAGTGGATTGCAGACTAGACACATTGATTGGCACGTTTTAGAGATGCTGGATTCTTTCTCTGAAGAGTGTCGATTTTTGCTCAAGTGGGTAGTTAAATTATTGGCCAGGCACCTTGAACTTTTGAGGCTTGAGTTGACACTTTGTTGGATGGGGAGGGCGTGTTGTGTGTGTGTGTGTCTCTCTTTGGCTTAATCTTTAGTCCTGCTGTGATGAGGTGTGATCCTCCTGGGGTTTACAGTGGAAAGCTCAAGATGTGCATAGACCAAGCTCTCTAATGTGGCAGTTTCAGACTTCAAACCCATTTGTCCTTAAGGCCCTCAGCTATAATCTCGGCTCCGCTCTTTTCGCCTTCTGGCTGTTGCTTTTGCTGGATTTCTTGGAATCTCTCAGGTACAAGCACTTCCAGAGTTAGTTAACGATTTGAAGAGATTCTGCCCTTTTGTGGATTTCCTCTCACAATTTTCATCTCCTTTGACAGCCCCAGATTCTGTCCTGTGGCACCTTGAATCAGTAAGACTGCTGGCTTTCTGCTTCGTTCTAGCCGCGCTGTTACAGGGATGGGGAGAAAGGGGTTCCTTCGGGGGGAGAGCCATAGGAACCACAAAGGATCTCGCTCGTTCCTTCAAGTCTCTTCTCCAGTGTCAGTCTGCTTTTTTAGTCACTCTCCAGGGCCTCCTGATTGGTTTTGTTTTTTTTTCCGTTCAGTTTTATTTATATGCTGGAGGATTAGCATAAGCACTTCAAAAGGACTTGGCATGCAGGACTGAATGTGAGACTTCATGGTTTTGACTCTATTTTGTAAATTGTTGCTTTAATGACTTTTAAACTAATACCTTCTAGAAGGAAATTGAGCAGATATACGTTGCCTGTGTAACTCACAAAGATCTAAGAAAGGAGACTTTAGTCGTGGACACAATTATAAATTATAATTTCAAACATTTTTTTAGGCTAAGTGCTATTTATGGTGGTACCTACATGCTCAACAAGCCAATTGAGGAAATCATTGTGCAAAATGGAAAAGTGATTGGTGTGAAATCTGAAGGAGAGGTAAGAGCTTTTACAATTTAAAAAATACCATGTTTCTTTGAAGGAGATGTTATTTAACATAATGTAGAATGGACATTGATGCTAGATTCCAGACTACATGTGGTTTCTTTATGGCAGGTTGTCATTTGTAATGACTAAGGACTAGTTAAAGATGTTGTGCTTAAAAAGTATTATTTCCTCTTGGGTTGATTAGCGCTTCAGATGGAAATAGACATTATGGATGAAGTCTAAGTGGTAAGTAGTCTGTATTTACGTAGTGTAGGTTGGTGCCTGTCTCCTGAGTGTTCCTTTCGATTTGGCTTTATTTGTACCGCTTATAATTTATTGGTTGAGTTTGGACCTGGTGGATACTGAGGACTTTATTATTTAATTCGGGTGTTGGCTAGGTGGAGTTTCGCGCAGTGTTTCTCAAATTTGAACTGCACACAAACCTGTGTTACCCCTCGTGACGTGCACATCCTGATGCGGTGGGCCTGCGGTTTCTTACAAGTTCTCAGGGGATGCTGATGCCATGGGTCTGCCGGCCAGATCATTTGTATTTTGTGAAATGGCAGCCCTCACAAGGAGTGAGAACTGCTCCAAAGCTGGGGATAGAGACCTACTTCGGTGTTCTTGATGGTCTTCCGTGGGTTAGGACCACGTGATCGACACCCGCCGGGTGGCCGTCGGAACGAAGCGTTAACTATTGTAGACCTTCGGTAACTGTCTTGTGCTTTCAGCACGGGAGGTTCTGGGAAATAATCTGCTATCTCAGAGTCTTTGTTAGCATGGAGTTTCATCTCCTCGTTTCTCAGGGCTGCTCCCTCTCAGGAAATTACGGAACATGTACTTCTTACTGGGGACAGTCCCCTGTGATGACAGCCTTCGGTACAGTATTCCGTTTAACCCAACAACCACCCTTTGAGGTTGGCTGCAGCCAGGATCTGAAACCTGTCTGTGCAGTTCTAAAACCTGTACTTCTAAAGGCTGTGCACCAGGTTGCCGAATACTTGAACAGGACTTCGGATTCACGGATCTGTTCCAGGAGACTCTGGTGGGATTGTTGGCAAAACTAGTTTTAAGTTGTCCGTAGTTACGGTTAACCTTATGAGGGCCACAGATTCTACTCCAGGGACAGGGGCGTCAACCTTCTATCAAAAACATTGTGGACACCAAATATCATAAATGTTACTTACACGTTTTGTGACAGGTTGCTCGCTGTAAGCAGCTCATCTGTGATCCCAGCTACGTCCAAGACCGAGTAGAAAAAGTGGGCCAGGTGCTCAGAGTAATCTGCATCCTCAGCCACCCCATCAAGAACACCAACGATGCCAACTCCTGCCAGATCATCATTCCCCAGAACCAAGTCAATCGGAAGTCGGGTGAGCTTTGAGGATCCGGCAGATGTTTGTAGGATTTTGTTAAATATAATTCGCTTCATGTTTTGTCCCAAATTCCTAATTTTCTTTGCTCTGTTTTGGTGAGGAAACTTTAAGTTACATATGAGAAACAAGGTGTGAGGGATCCTCACACTGGAAGGTGCACACGAGTCCCAGAGCCCTGCCTTAGACCTGTGCGCTTGTCTAGAATGAGGGATCGAGGCTGGACTAGAGAAGTGTGGTGTCCGTGATTATGTGCCTCTGGAGGTTTCTGTCATTAGCTGACATTATTTGTCAGCCTAATACTCTGAGGAAGATCAGGACTCACTTCTGAAATTGTTAATTCCTAAGCTGTTTGTGCTAAGCAGCTGTCTTCATCCCCTACCTTTTTCCATCTTCCCTTCCAGGTAGAAGCCCTAAGGCTTATATTTATCGAATCTTCAACTTAAAAGGAGTTAGGAGCTTTTGAACACACTATTAAGAGCTGTGTTTCTTTTTCCACGGGAGCAACCAGAATCACAGGTCATGACTGGAACAGAGGGATGTTCACAGGCCCCAAGCAGATCGCAGGGTCTGTGAAAAGCCTCAAAAGAGCGAAGGGAGCTCAGTCATGATTTTGTACATTGGAAAATGAGTAGCTACTGAGTGGGACACAGGAAGAATTATAGGAGTTTATTTTTTAATGTTTATTTTTGAGAGAGAGAGACAGACACAGAATCCAAAGCAGCCTCCAGGCTCCGAGCGGTCAGCACAGAGCCTGACACGGGGCTGGGACTCAAGAGTTACGCGATCATGATCTGAGCCCGTCGGACACTTAACTGACGGAGCCACCCACGCGCCCCTAATTACAGAGTTTGTTATGCCAACCGAAGACTAGCTTATGCTGATTTGCAGTTTTGTTATCCTAATAAATAAATGAAAAACCGGTACTTAAGAAACCTTTCTAAATGCAAGGCGTGGAGAGGAAGATGACCCCAGAGCAGTCAGTTTGCTTTGTGAGGCTCTGCAGGTAGCCGTAGCAGAGCCGGGAAAAGAAACCTCCTGAGCCTGGCGGTTCACGGCTCCGCGTGTCCTTACTGTCCAGTGGGCTAGAAGTCGCTGGATACTCGCAGACTTTTGTGTATGACCCGGTTTGCCTGGAAGATCTGGTCAGTCCCAAGCAATTTTAACGCACACCTCGAGGAGATACACGGGGGACGCCGGAGCACGCGCATATTCCCAAGGTTTACAAGCGCCGGCAGTGAGTGCCTTCCCTTGTTTCCAGATATCTACGTCTGCATGATCTCCTCCGCACACAACGTGGCCGCACAAGGCAAGTACATCGCCATAGTCAGTACGACTGTGGAGACCAAGGAACCAGAGAAAGAAATCAGACCGGCTCTGGAGCTTTTGGAACCAATTGAACAGAAGTAAGCGATGTGTTCATTTAGCTGAAATCCGAGATTGATACTTGCACGGAGCGTGGCGAGCCGGGTGAGAGCCGCCAGTGGCTGTGGCGCGGGCCTTGTGCCTGCCGCTCTCGTCCTTTGGGTTTTGAATTTCAGGCAGAGCTGGGAGTGTGGGCTTGGGGTCCGCTCACCTGCTGACTCCGTTCTCTCTTTCCCTCCAGATTTGTTAGCATCAGTGACCTCCTTGTACCAAAAGATTTGGGAACAGAAAGCCAGGTGAGTGTGGCGCTCTGAAGAGAGTATCAACACGCAGGCTTTATTAGGAGACACCCTGCAGCGTCTCAGGTCTTTGTGATTTTCGTTTGTAGATCTTTATTTCCCGCGCATACGATGCTACAACTCACTTTGAGACAACTTGTGACGACATTAAAGACATCTATAAGAGGATGACCGGATCCGAGTTTGACTTCGAGGAAATGAAGCGCAAGAAGAATGACATCTACGGGGAAGACTAACGGCAGTGCAATTATCATCTCATTAGGACAGACTTACCTTTGGCAAATGACGCGTATCGTATGAAATCAATATTGTAAGGCCTGCTTTTGTAATCAAAACGGAGATTGCAGAGCACTGTACCAGTAAATATTCCTCCCCTTTCTAATATCATGTATTAACTCGTTTTCCTGGAGTGGCTACTCAGAATTGGCGGCTGACCACATTCTGTTCGGTTTAACCAGTACTGGCTTTTTTTCCCCCTAGTGCAGCATCAGTTTTAAAAATCCCTCGTGATACTGATACAGAGCACTTGTATCAAGTGCTCTGTATCTTTTAATCAGCGCAGCCTTCGCAGGCGCGCTGCTGCCGCCCGAGAGCCGGATCGGTGGGTGGCGTGCCGTCTATCCTCTTGACACGGAGGAGATTCGAGATGGAATGTTCCGTAATTCGGGACGGCATCCCTGCGTTCTCCCTACACCTTCACATCTCCTATCAAGTATTACGACAGCGCCCACGGAACACGGCCCCAAGTTGGGGTTCCGTGGGCCTGAAATTCTAACACAACTCCGGACCATGAGAGTCATCTTGGAGGAGGCCTGTGTGCGGTGTTTTAACCTTATAAGATTGAGAAGAGCAGAGGGGAAAGAAAGACCCCTATCGTGAAGCAGGTAAACGTAGAAGCTTCTTTTGTATCCCAGGTGTGGCTTCTTCGACGGACCAAAAGCTGCGACGCAGTATTGATTTGACAGAGCCTCCGCTTCAGTGGTGTCTGTCTCAGAATGGCTCCAGGTGATTTCTGTACTGCAAATAAAGCCAAACTCTGGAAACCAGTTCTTTCTCGATTGGTCTGTCTGTGTCCCGACATTAAGAGCTAGCGAGGCTCGCCCCGGGTGCGCCCCAGCTGCTCACTCCCCTCGGCGTGGCTGCAGCAGATGGGGCCACGTGCAGATTTCGATGGCTAAACATACACCCGTCCTCTGGCCTCACTGTGAGTAGACCCCAAATTGTGTTCTCGCCACATCCTCCTGAGGCACAGAATTGCCCCAGTCGAGAACCCCACCGCTTGGCCTACACGGTAAGATCATCTAAAATCCCAGCGAGCCTTTCCTTGCCCGCCGGGCTAGAAGCACAGAGAAGAACTGTGTTCCCACATCCCTCACTCGACAGCCACGGAGCGCCTGTAATACTTAGGTGCCAGGCCAGTGGGTACGAGGATGAAAGCGGCAGTCCGGAAGGGCGGCAGGGCCGAGACTGACCCTGGGCTCGGTTAAGGGGAAAAGCAGTTTTAGGAAAGGGCTGTGGGAAGACTTTCGGGCACGAGGGGGAGGGGTGGACGTTTGAAGGAGGAGATGAGAGGACAGCAGGCTCAGCTCACAGCAGGGGCTCAAGTGGACCAAGGAGGGTTACAGCCCCCTTCCTGGATTCTTCCCGGAGTGGGGGTGTTCCTAGGCGAGAAACCGCGTCAGACGCCCACCTTCGACTGGGCGGGAGGGCGGAGGTCCCGTCCTGGAGTTCTGTGAGCCTTCTCTCGGGCCAGGGCTGTGGGGGCTGCACCGGCAGATGGAGGTCCTGTGGTAGGAGTGGAAGCGAAGTCCTACCTGTTAAATGGGCTACAAACTGCCAGAAGGTTCTCCGGGAAGGAATCGCAGAAACAGCTGAATGATTTTCCGTTGTCTTTATTAAAAAATGAAACAAATCGGTTAGAAAAACCTCTGTTCCAAATAGATACTATGTATCTCTACAAACTTTTTTGCTTGGTTTTGAGTTTAAAGATCACCCTAGAAATTATTTCTAATACCATAAATAAGTGATTTTCTTCCTCCGAGGGTTGACTTTGTAATGCGCTGTTTACAAAATCTAAGTGAAAAATGACAGTTCGTAAATTTGTACCATTTAACTTCCTGTAGTGTTGCTAGAGTAACAGCGAATAAAACCAAGATTACAGCTTTTACAAGGGTGGCACAACCTTTCAAACAGGCTGTAACATGCACTACATACGCCTTTTCGACACTGACATGCAAAAACAAAGCTATTGCTTAAAATAGACTTCTTTTCGCTACACCTAAGTAAACGTGTTTGTAAAAACTCTTTTTAACGTTGAGCTTAATAGCTTTGAAGGCGCTCCGTAAAAATGAAATAATTTAAAACGATATTTAATAGTATAACCCGAAGCTGGTAGACAGCTGCTGTCCCACTGTGAGTGAAGTCCAAGATTTTAGAGCAGAGTGTGAAGAAATGAAGAACACTCCTATGTCGTAGAACATTGATTGTTCAGATATGAGAAGGCCGTTCCGTGTATCTAAAAAGTTTCCAAAGTAAACGGAAAATACTAATTTGTTGGTGGCACCACCGGTGTTCTAGGCAAGCCGCAGCGGAGTCCCCTGCATAAACACAAAATTGGTCATTCCGTCTTTATAAACAGAATAACCAAGAAATGTTCTGTAAATAGGATGCTGTCGAAGAGGGACGTTATCTTCCGTCCTGGGAACGAGATGAACCGCAAGTGAAGATGTGTTCAGTCGTTCAGATGAAACGGGGCACCCTGAAGTAGATGATCCTTCAAAAATTCTGACTTTAATGCCAAACCAACAGCAATCCCACCCCTAACACAGATTTAAAATTTACAGCATGATGGATACTAAAGAGTGGAGTTTTCGAACAACTGGTTTCCTCACAGACAGAATGTCCGTTATCAGTCCTGTCCTGCTCACGAGGGAGCGTTCTGGAAAGCGTTCTTACCAATAGCTACTCTTAAACGGAGCTGCTACTTTTTGTATATTTTCAATAAAGTTATTTACATCTGTAACAAGGATGCCACTGTTTTCAAAGACTTCTCTGGAGATGGTAGGCTTTTCTGTAAAAAGAAAAAAAATACCTTTTCGGTGAAAAAGTCATTGATGTATACTTTCCAGGCATCAGAACCCCTTTTATTTAAAAAGCAAAACTTTTAGGGAACGACTTGGTCCGTGGGGAATGGGTCCAGGGAGGAAGGGGTATGAAGCTTTGGGAGCGGCCGGGGTGGGGGTGGGGTGCCGAGCACCGCTGATACAGAAGGACTGTGGCCCTACCTTCCGTAGTTCTAACGGCTGGGCGAACGTTCACCTAAAACTTGAGGTGCCCGCAGGCCACAGCTAGTAGACAAGCGGACCGGAGGGCCGCCAGACAGAGCCCACGGCGCCCCTCGGCCCGGCCTCCCGTGCGTTTAGGAGCACATACCAGGCAGGAAGGGGGGTCCCGGCTGCCCCGTACGGCGCGTGTGCGCACAGATCCCGTACGGCATCCGATGACCACACCCGGACCCTTCCGGAGCTGGAGAACGGACACGGTGAGTTTACCTGTCAGGAAGACCGCGAACCTGGCGTGGACGTGCTGAACTTGCAGGTTGAGCAGACATTTCAATAGTTCTGCTTTTGTTGGCGATCGAGAGTCACAATGGTGGTAGTGAAGCAGTTCGATGAGATTCGCACTCTGATAGGATCTCAGTATTAAGTTCTTCTTCCGTGCTATCGAATCCACTCTGCAACGTACACAGAAACGTTAACCAAACGTGGATTCCCTGGCAACTTGCAGGAGGCTGCTTTTTACCGTATCTGGATTTTCAGCTGTTTCTTCGTTCCTTCACTACTTGCCTTCGCTATACTTTGACCTCTTACGTCAAAACACTCAAACCTCCGGGGATGCTCTTTGCCTTTTCTGTTCTTTTCCACCGGGCCCCCGGCTTCCTGGACGTCACCGTCCCGTCAGGTTCCCTCACGACCTGACAGGCTGGCTCTTTCCTCCCATTAGCGTTCCGGCTGTCCGGGAAGCCCGGGCCTCGCTCCGAGCAGGAGGGACGTCCACGCGCTCACCTACTGCCACTTCCCAACGACGCTGCTTGGCGGGCCCTTCAGTCGTTCCTAGCGGGCCCGGCGGCGCTTTGTCACCGCAGCGCTTCCAAAGCCGCTCTTCAGGCCCCGCGCTGCTTGCCAAACACCGACGTCCTCACACTTAGGTAGCAGTGGGAATTTTCTTAATTTCTCACCTCTCTCAAAATCTTGTAACTACCTATCTTTCCTTCCTCTTTTAGTGGAAGGTGTCTGACTGTGAAACGTCCCCGTGTCTGCTCTCCCGCCCTGTAGCAGGGATGAACCCGACGCCCCGCTGGGCACCACACGGCGCACTTCTGTGACACCAGCTTTTGTGTGTACGCTCCCGTGGCAGTCGGTCACGTTCGCCTAGACATGGACGGGAGGCTGCTTTAGTAGTTTCTGATAATCACGTGGCTATAAACGTTCTTTGGGGAAACTGCAGTTTTTAACGCCTAGGTTTTTTGGGTTTTAGATTAAGAGGAGTTCCTCTGAAGGCCACAGGACGTGGGGAGTTTTCTGACGAGTTCCCACTGCGCCCTCTCCACGTGAGGCGGGTGCCCTCCGAAGAGGACAGCGCCGGCAGCAAGGGGTCCGTTTACCCCAAAGTCCCATGAACGGGAAATAAGCTTATTCGTGCCAGCTGACCAGGGGTGAGGCGGTACCTCGGAACTCCTTCTCGCACTTGAATCTTTCCTCTGCAGTGCCCGCTCACCGCCTCCTCGGGATCTCCTGGCCACGGCCTCTGCGCTCACCAGGTCCTTGGAGCCCTGCACCCCTTCCACGGCATCGTGGGCTCGGGTCCGCTTGGACCCCCTGGCTCATCTGCCCTCCTGCACTTGTTGCTAGGTACGAGCCTCTCCCGGAGCCCTGCTCGGGGCCGCCCGCGTCCCTTTCAAGATCTCCCGCGTGTGCGGTTTTGCACCTACGTTTGTCCTCCTCGGGAGGGCGTGGTGCGGGGAGACGTGGTCATCTTAGAGAAGGACATTCCGGGCTCGAAGCCCAGCTTCACAAGTCCCTGTCTGAGCTGGATCAGCTCTGTCTTCGCCCTGTGCTTCCGCTATGCCACCGAAGCAGGTCCCCGCCGTCAGCAGCCTCGGAAGCTGGGCCGGGACGCCGCCAAAAACGCCCGTCAGCGCCCCCGCAGGTCCTCGACCGGGGCTTGTGGGGCCTCCTCCCAGCTCCCCGCGCCAGACCCTGTTGGCTCCTGCCTCCCCGAGCGCGGAGGCTCCGCAGGCCCCAGGGCTCAGCAGCTGTACATCTGAAACAAGACCTGTTTCTGGTCTTGTCTGGGGTAAAATTTAACTGAGGATACGTCCTGCTCTCAATTTTTCCATCCTCGTGACCGCGGAAACAACACACGAATCAACACCGGACAAAGCACCATGGCGGCAAGCCCACGGCTCGCTCTCCGTCCCCTCCGTTCACGGTGGCGGAACCTGAACTTCGCTACCCGCACGTTCCGGACTCGCGCACCTGACCCCCTGCCGGCCGAGCGCACGCACACAGCGTGGGCCCCAAACTCTGGGCGGCGGCCCCGACCCCGCTGCCTACCCCAAAAGCCCGGCCCCAGAAACCAAATCTCAACCCCCAGCGGAGCTGAAGGTGGCGCCTGGACGTGCAGGTGGCCGCCCCCGCCCCCCACCCCCGCGCGCAGACCTCACCTGACGTCTTCCTTCAGCTGCTTATTCTCCCTGTGGTGAAGCAGCCACTTCCATCTCCCGTTTCCGTTCAGCTTCTCCAGGGTTTTGACCATGTCCTTCAGCTGAACTACACGGCGGAACACAAGAGGCCTTGTCGGCTCCCGGCTCGTGCGGTCGGAGCCCGGCGACGGTTCCCGGTGGGAACTGAGGTCCCGGGCCTCAGTGCACGCGCCTCCCCCGCACGGCTGGGACGCGGCGACCTGCGGTCCCCTCGGCCGTGGCAGGAGCGCCCGGACCGCCACGCGGACGCGGCACGGACACACGGAACAAGCGGGAGCGCCCGCTGCGCCAGAGGAAGACAGGCGCCCGGGCGGAAGTCACGCCTGTGGAGGTAACCCCCTCCCGCCTTCTGGCCCACGAAGGGCACCTACGGCAAGTTCTCTGGGCCGTCAGCTTGGGCAGGTTCAGACGAGACCTCAAAGCCGGCTGCCGCCCTCACCTCCCTCCACGTCCGGCCCGTGCCCAGAGGGAAGGGAATTGTGAGTGTTCGGCACATACTCAAGAAGGCTTTTGGGAGCCATTTGTTGACTTCCAGAACATCAACAACACGGCAGGGGTGATGGCAACGGGAGTGGGGGGGGGGGGGGGGGGGGGCGGTCGGGGCCAGCGTAGGGACAGTTACAGCAAGAGTCCACGGTGAACGGCTCCGCGGCAGCACTGACAGGAAGGGACCGAGAAGCGGGGCTGGCGGTCCCATCACCCGTCAGCACCAGGAGGCGGAGAGCACGCGGGCTGGGGAGGAGGATGCCAGCGATCCCCAGGGAGGTGCGAGTGCTCAGCACGCGGCAAAAACTCAGGCCTCTGAAGGTGGCGACTGAGACTGCGTTGTTAACTTTCTTTTGGATGAAATCATACTCGGGTCACTGGGTGAAGAGAAACCGATTTGACTGTCCTTTAAAGAAAGAAGAGAGGAAAATACAAGACCAACCTAATGTCAGAGTTTCCAGGATCTTGTCATCTGAGACCACAAAGCCTCCGGCGTGGAAGAGCTCCTGGTAGGTGCACTCGGGGACGTCTTCAGGGCCGTCCACGCCAGCGAACACGACACCGGGGAAGTGCTTCAGCCTCAGCAAACAGGGAATCTAGCAAACACAGACGCATCCCGGGAAAGAGGTCTGTCAGGTCGCTTTCGGCACTTTTATCCCAGGGTTATGAGGTTCGGGGACAGCTGGAAAAAACTTCGCCTGGACGACCGACCGGGAATCCTGCAAAGCCCTATCCAACAGCAGGAGCGCCCCTCACAAGCAGTCCTGACTCCGTTCACCATCCACGCCGCACACTCGCTCCGGCCCGTCCCCTTCTAACTCCAAAGGCCGGGGACGGTGACGGAGGGAAGGCACAGCGGAGGTCTGGACACCCGTCCAGTAGTGAAGCAGGCGACAGGCTCGCACCGTCGCTGCTCTCTCTCCGGCTCCCCGGGCCTCCTGCCCGGCAGGGCCCGATTCCCACCCCCGAGCGCAGTTCTTGGGACAGGCAATTACTCTGATGCAAATAACGGGTAAATAAATATCACAGCAAAGAGGTAAGAACACTTTCACAAGTCCTTCCGAAGGGAGATTTACTGCTGCCAGGCACTGAGAGACACAGGTTTGTATCTCAGCTGAGAAAGTGTCCCGATACCTCCCTTTCCGTGGTTCTGCCCCAGTTACTATGAAAGTCTCAACTCAGACGCGACGTGCCAGAAACGCCTCGGTAAGTATACGGTCCGAGGGTGCACCCTCGCCCCCCGTCGGCTTCCCACTTGGATTCAGTGGGAAAGTTCACTTCTGCCCTGAGAAGCGACGATGGGTCTGGTCATTTGGAAGACAACATAAAATGCCCAGAACACACACTCTGTAAGAAAAGATCACCACACGTACTTGATGCAGATGCGATGCTATGTCTTCGTTTCTGATGACGACCACCAGTGTGTCGTTCTCTCTGGGAAAAGCTTGACAGAAATGCTGCGGTTCCATTTCTGTATGGCCTCCTTTCCTCAGAAGGGCCTGAAAGATTTACAAGGAACCGTTACAATAAAAAAGGGTATTTGCACCGAATTACTTCTACAGTTCACTGAACATCAGAAAGCACATCCTATTTACTAACCTGCATCCCAACAAGGCAACAGAAACGGCAGTTTGTCTTCTAAAGGAGCTTCCGCGTCTAAAACATGGCTCGTGGGTGTCACTAACTGGACTCAAAAGTTTCTTGTGTTGTTTGAAAGTTTTTTTGGCGATGGCGGGAGAGGGAGGGAGAGAATCTTAAGCAGGTTCTACACTCGGCATGCAGCCCGACGAGGGGCTCGATCCCACAACCTTGGGATCATGACGCGAGCCAGAATCAAGAAGGAGCTGCACGGTCCACCGGCTGAGCCACCCAGGCACCCCACAAACCCATTTCAAAGGCAAAGCACTTTATAGCAAACCTTCCGTGGTCCACAGTCTGATCAGCATCAGACTGACATACACGCCTAGGACTCTCACCCACCCTGAGGCGATTACCTGGTGGCACGCAGACGCTCACGCTAAAAATGCCACCTCCAGTCAAAATGTTTCCAGAACTTTGGGAAATAATACTCCCGACTTGTAAGCATCACTTGGACTGCCGTTCACGGCTGTGGAGGGAGCCCTGGGTGCGGCAGGTGTTGGTGAGCATGGGGGAGGGGGTGGGGTAGGTGGGCCGAACCTCAGGTCACCAGGCCGCCGCCTCCCTGTCAGACACTACGGTCACAGGCCTAACGGCAGGGTAAGTCCGTGTCATTAAAGGGAACTCCTTCACCCTGTTCTCCTTGTGACGCTGACACGGCTTCTGTCTGAAGGGTTCTGGAGGCTTCCACCGCACCCCAGGAACCTGGTGTCTGACCATCTCTGGTTCTGTCCTTTGTAAAAAATACAGTATCAACCAGCCCCGGACCATTTTGATTCTTCACTCAAAATGCACAGCGATGTCTTTTGAAAGAAACTCCTGCAGATGAGACTTCTTCTCAGAGAGCCCACTAAAACATCTAAATATAAATCTTTAGCTCTGACTTAATTTACTAATAAACCACTTGAACGAATACATTTTCTGAGATGTTCAACATTTTCATCGCATCCTGTGGCGTTCTCAGCTACTC
The DNA here is from genome assembly GCF_007474595.2 of Lynx canadensis. Taxonomy (NCBI): domain Eukaryota; kingdom Metazoa; phylum Chordata; class Mammalia; order Carnivora; family Felidae; genus Lynx; species Lynx canadensis. The sequence continues at coordinate 5,006,652 of NC_044309.1, read as the reverse complement.
TGTCGCGCACTCTGAATTTCAACAACAAAGGGCCTCCCAGATGTTCCTCATCTTACAAATAAACGGGGCCTGACACCCATCACTACTGAGTGCCCCAGGACTCTCCAGGGCAGAAAAATCGTCTGGGGTAGTTTTCTCAGTTTTCAGAAACATTTTGCTCTGGACTATCTTTTTAAATTTTTAAAAATGTTTACTGATTTTTGAGAGAGAGAGAGAGTGAGTGAGCATGAGTGGGGGAGGGGCAGAGAGAGAGGGAGACACGGAATCTGAAGCAGGCTCCAGGCTCCGAGCTGTCAGCACAGAACCCAACGTGGGGCTCGAACTGATGAACCATGAGATCATGACTGGAGTCAAAGTTGGACACTTAACTAACTGAGCCACCCAGGCACCCCTTTCAAAAAATTTTTTTAAGTTTATTTAAAAAAAAAACTTTTAAAAAAATGTTTATTTTTGAGAGAAAGGGGGTGGGGGAGGGGCAGGGAGAGAGGGAGGCACAGAATCCGAAGCAGGCTCCAGGCTCCGAGCTGTCAGCACAGAGCCCGACACGGGGCTCAAACCCACAAACCATGAGATCATGACCTGAGCTGAAGTCGGTCGCTTAACCGACTGAGCCACCTGGGCACCCCAAGTTTATTTTGAGAGAGAATGAGAACCAGCAGGGGAGGGGCAGAGAGAGGGGGGGAACAGGGGATCTGAAGCAGGCTCCGTGCTGGCAACGGAGAGCCTGCTGCAGGGCTTGAACCCACAAAGTGTGAGATCATGACCTGAGCTGAGTCAGATGCTTAACCTACTGAGCCAGCCAGGCACCCCTAGAGTACCTTGGTAATACTTTATTCTCAAGTTTATTTTATAATGTGTCCACCTTCTCCCTGGAAGGTTAGTTTTGCCTTTGCACAAAATTTGTTATTCTCTGTTGTAAACAGGGGTCACATGAAAAAATATCAGCAAACAAAACATTTACTGTTTAAACAAGCAGGAAGGTTTCCTTCCTTTTGCGGGAAGGAAACCGACCCTGGCTATGATTCCTCTCCTGTGTGAAAACCTGTGCTCTGTCAAGGGTGTGAATGGCACTGTTGCTCTTGAGATGATGGAAGCAAAAAGAAATCAGGTATTTTGCTCACTGTGGGACACGGTTGTGACACCACTTGAGTCGATCCCTGACTTTATTTCAGCACACGTCAAGGTACAGCATATAGAATCTGCCCAAAACAAAATTAACTTCATTCAAGGTATACAACAATCTTTAGGTTACTTTTAGAGGCCAGGCACCTTCAAAGAGTCTGCAAGCCCGTGTAAAGCTTCATTTTTTTCAACTACACTGCTTACCAAAGCAGTGGAAATTAGAACAAAGACATTGGCGGAAGGGGCTGGGGAAACCAATCTGGCAACCGCTTAACAAGAAACCTTGGAAAAGGATCCTTGATGGCCAAAAAAAAAAAAAAAAAAAAAGTTTGCATTTAACTAAACGAAAGTCATGTAAAAGGTCCGAGCTGGAAGGCACCAGCCATCTCAGAGAAGAACTCGTTTCCCTCTAGCCTCCCACCGAGGCCCGCCGTCCAGCTCGCCTCCAGGCCTCCCCGCTGTGGCAGAAATCTCTCTGAAACGCAGACACGACGTTATTTATCTTAAGAAACAGTGTCACTGCCTCCCAGTGACCTCGGTGCTCAGTGCCCTCGCGGGGCCTCCGAGAGGCCCTTCCTTCCCGACCCGGCTGTGTCCACACCTCCAGACTCGCTCCAGATGGGAAATGCGACAGCCCTGTGCCACCAGCTTCCCGTTGGCCCAGGGAGAACGGGGCAACTGGGGAGCCACCAGCATTTCAGTCCCCGTGGGGCCTCGTCCCTTGGAGGACCGCCAGGACGGCCGCACAGGTTTGTTGTTACTTTGTAATTCACCATGCATGGGGCTTACCAGGTGACACCACGTGACAGGCACCCCGGACACCCTGAAGTGCTGACCTGAGCGACCCGAAACAAATCCGGTCAATGAACCAAACACTCATCAGTCCAGCTGCCCGCACCACGAACACGAGGCCGGTGTCGCTTCCTTAAGGAAAAGGTCCTGACCCTCCCGACTAGGCTGACTGTCCTTGGAACATCGTCAGAGCACCTGTGCCATCCGGGGGCCGTCGTGTTGGCAACATTCCCCCTCCGCTCACACACTGGGATTCTAGAATACACACTGAGGACCGCCGTCCTCCGAACGGGCTCCCGCTCCTGTGTGAGGGCCGAGGGACCGGTGCCGGTCAGTGCCCCAGGCAGTGAGGACGGGGCCGGACGTCCAGGGGCGAGCCGTGGGCCGGGAGTGCGACTGCAGGCGGGGTGATGGGAGCCAGCTCCCTGCCACACGGGGACAGCCGCGACTCTGGCAACGGTGGCGGGGATGAGCCGGGGCGGGGGGGAGGCTGCAGCTTTTACACACAGACATGCGCGCTTCTTGGCTCCGCTGGGAAGGCCTGGAAACGGTGATACCCGGTGGCGCCGAGCTCCCCCAGTGCCCAGATGCTGATCCCGAATGCTACCCTTCACTGGGAATCCTGCTCCCTGGAGAAACGGCGGACTTCAAGGCGGCGGGGGCGGGGGCGGGCAAAGAATCTGTGAGATAACCTGCAACATCAAGGTGTGCCACAAAGGAAGAAGGGATCCAAGGACACGGAAGCCAGCTTAAAAGGACTGGGTCCCACTGGCCGGGTCTGGGACAATCTGAGCACTACTGAAAATAACGAAAGACTGAAATAAATACTGTTCAAATGTCCACACTACCAAAGCCATCTCCACGTTTAATGCAATCCGTATCAAAATAGCAACAGCATTTTTCATAGAACTAGAATAAATAATCCTAAAATCTGTGTGGAACCACAAAAGGCCTCTGATAGCCAAAGAATCTTGAAAAAGAAAAACAAACCTGGAAGCATCACAATTCTGTATTTCAAGTTATGTTACAAAACAGCAGAAATTAAAACAGTATGGTATTGGCATAAAAAGAGAACAGAACAGAAAACCCAGAAATGAACCCACAATCATATGGTCCATTAATCTTCGACAAAGCAGGAACAAATATTCAATGGAAAAAAGTCTCTTCAACAAATGGTGTTGGGAAAACTGGACCACTTTCTTACACCATACGCAAAATTTAACCCCAAATGGATTAAAGATGTAAATGTGGGACCTGAAACCATAAAGCTGCAGAGAGCACAGGCAATAATCTGAGAATGGCAACTCCTCTCTAGATAGGTCTCCTCAGGCACGGGAGACAAAAGCAAAAATGAACTATTGAGACCCCATCAAGATAAAAAGCTTCTGGGGGACCTGGGTGGCTCAGTCTGTTGACCCTCTGACTCTTAATTTTGGCTCAGGTCATGATCCCAGAGTTGTGGGATCAGGCCCCACACATCAGGCTCTGTGCTAGGGTAGAGCCTGCCTAAGATTCATTCTCTCTCTCTCTCTCTCTCTCTCTCTGCCCCCCCATCCCTACTCATGCTCTTTCTAAAATAAAAAAAAAAATCAAAACATTAAAAAAAAGATAAACAGCTTCTGCACAGTGAAGGAAACAACAGAACTAAACGGCAGTTACGGAATGGAAGAAGATATCTCCAAATGACGTATCTGATAAAGAGTTACTATCCAAAACATATAAAGAACTTCTAAAACTCAATACTCAAAAGCCAAATAAACCAACTAAAAATGGGCAGAAGACGTGAACAGACATTCTGCCAAAGACAACATCCAGACGGCCAAAAGACACATGACAAGATGCTCGGCATCACCCATCACAGGGAAATGCAAACCACAACCACACTGAGGTATCACCTCACACCTGTCAAAATGGCTAGTATCTAAATGACAAGAATGACAAGTGCTGTCAAGGAAGTGGAGAAAGGGGAACCCTCTTGCACTGTGGGTGGGAGTGCGGACTGGTGCAGCCTCTGGGGAAAACAATGTAGAGGTTCCTCAAAAAATTAAAAATAGATTTCATACCATATGCTCCGGTAATCCACTAGTGGGTTATTTACCCCTCAAGATACAAAAGCATTAATCCAAAGGGATACACACACCCTTATGTTTACTGCAGCCTTATGCACAACAGCCAAACTATGGAAGCAGCCTGAATAGATGAATGGATAAAGATGGTGTGCGTGTGTGTGTGTGCGTGTGCGTGTATACACAGGGATATTACTCAGCCATAAAAAAGAATCAAATCTTGCCATTTGCAGTGATGTGGATGGAGCCAGAGAGTAGGATGCTAAGTGAAATAGGTCAGTTAGAGAAAGACAAGTATCATAGGCTCTTACTCATATGTGGAATTTAAGAAACAAACAAGCAAAAGGGCGCCTGGGTGGCTCAGTCAGTTGAGCGTCCGACTTGGGCTCAGGTCATGTTCTCCTGGTTGGTGGGTTCGAGCCCTGTGTCGGGCTCTGTGCTGACAGCTCAGAGCCTGGAGCCTGCTTCGAATTCTGTGTCTTCCTCTCTCTCTGTCCCTCCCCACTCGTGCTCTAAACAAACATTAAACAAATAATAATAATTAAAAAAAACACCACCAAAAACCTCCCAAACCAAAAGAGATCCCCATCAACTATCCACGCTAATGGAGGAACACAGGTATTATTACTTTCTCGTTAAGTCCGAATCTTCCCTTTGGAATACGTCTGTGCTCGCATCTGAACAGGAATAGTATTTTTGGTGTGAAAATTTGGGTGGTAGCTTTTTGGTGTGAAAATCAGTCACCGCACTAACATGGAACGTGATGGAATGTTCAGATGGAGTATGAGTGGCAGATGCAGTGAAGACTGAGCAGTGAGACTTAAAGCCTCTCCGTGTCCTGATTTCTTTCCGAAGGCAAGAACGCTACATTTATCACCTCCAAAATAAAGTTAGGTGGCAAAGAGAAGAATACACACCCCAAGACGGAGCGGGCACCTTACCTTCGTCCTCACAAGGAATGACTGGTCTTCGGTCTCAACGAGGTAGAACAGGAAGGGACTCTTGCAGGCCTCTTTCACCACGTTCTTCAGTTTGACGTGCAAGCTGGTGCACAGGTCTGTGATCATGTCCTCGTAGGAGGCTGCCCGCGGGAGTGAGGAGTACAGCTCTGGAGAGGCGGCTTCTCCAGGAGCCGCACTTGACTCTTTCTCTGGGAAAATGACCGGGTTGCTATTCATCATCACCTTGTTGAATTCGGCATATTCGTTGAGAATAAGCGAAATATCACTCCGGGATTCTTTCAAAGTCGTGTTGTATTTCAGTTTGTTGAGGTGGAATGAAACGGTGTGATTTCTTTCAGAGTTTGTAAGATGATTTCTACCGTGACCACACCTCTCCTTCCAGAAGCAGGAACTGTCCGAACCGCCGAGCATCTGGCCTCTCCTATGCGGACTCTGCTGTCTGGGGTCCGAGAGAACCACTGTTACCACGAGGGGACTTCTGCTCCGGGACGCAGGGCGCAGAGCCGGGGCCTCGGATAGTTTTGTCAGAGGGGGAGCTCCCGCAGCGATCTGGAGAGGGGGCTCCTTTGGAAAGACACTGGCAGAAGAGGCAGAATGCCGAGAATCTCCGTTCTTTACAATCTGTTTTAGCTTCTGTGCAAAACGCAGATACTCCAGATCCAAAGTGCTCTGGGTGAGGTCATCTGCCACCTGCCAAGTATTTGTCCAGGAGCTGAGCAAACCACGTTTTGCCATGAAACCGGGGCACCTCTTCAGGCTGTGCAAAGCTCTCGTGGTCTCTTTGAGCTCTTTAGTTATGGTGAAATTAGCATAAGTCCTGAGGATGCCACGGAGGTCTCGGATCTGGACGTAAGATGGCACACACCGGTCTTCCTTCTTGAGTCCACACAGCCAGTGTCTGGGAGGAAGGCCTGTTTCCAACCCTGAGGACTGCTTGCAGTAGCCCCACTCTTCATTATCACTATTATTTGGGCTCAGGAAAGAGTCGTAATCATCTTTTGGAGCATCTTCCTTCTTGGTTTGACTACATCGCACAGAGCAGGAACCCTCCACCACTGATTGGGCATTTCTACACCCACCACAAGAGTCTTGATCGGACTCTCCAGAAAGTGGCTCGTAATGGATGTCAGAATTCACACCGAGGTCCATGTCTCTGCTCAGGGTCCCCGAGTCTTCCTTGGCTCTGAGCCCCTCACCAGGACCCTTATTTGCCGTCTGTTCTTCAGAGACTCCACAGATAAGAGGGGTGTGAGACTGGGGAACAAAGGAAGCACAAGGCTCTCTACTGCTATTTTCACTGGTGACTGCTGTACCTTGGTAAGAATCAGCATGTAAATCCGTGGGGGAAAGCCCAGCCTTCAACACATCTTTTGTTTCACACACTGGCCTGTCTTGCAGCACATGGATTGTTTTTTGCTTATCTTCTGGAGATGTGATGTGCAACTGAGAATCAATACCTCCTAGATCTATGGCTTTTTCGTGGAACTTGGCCTCAGTGTCACTATTCTTAAGCAAACTGGCCATTCTGACTACGGCTATTTCCTGAGTTTGAAAGCCCGTCTCTGCGTTCGTGGCTGCTGAACAATGGGGGAAGGCAGCAGCGCCATGTGAGCGAAAGGCAAGTCTGGGGAGCCCCGAGTGCCTGCGTGTCTGTGTGGCGTCAGCTCCGCCAACGGAGCCGGAGCTCAAGGACTTGGCTTGGACGTAAATGCCTTCATTTGTCTTCAAATCACTGCTAAAGAGATTCTTCTCGATGCTTTTGGGGCCAGTCTCCTGTTTCAGTGACACATTTGCTATAGCACTTGGTGCAGCTGTAGAAACAAACGTGTCAGCCAGAGACTTATTTTCAATCATCTTTCTAGGGCTAAATGGAGACTCCCAGGTCTCCAAGACCAGATGATTGAAGTCTGAATTCCTGTTCTGTATGCTAAGTGGCTGCAGTGGAATTCCTGATGTTACCAATTTTTCTAGAGAAAGCTTGAAGTCGCCTCCATATTGGGCAGCTGAGGCAGGCTGGCTCAAGCCCGTATCACAGGACGGCACCTTTTCTGAGAAAGAGGAACCCTCGCCATGCTCCCTCGGGACAACTTCCTCGGTTGCTCTACTAGGAAGGCTCAAACAGCCATCTTTTCTTCCTGGGCGAGGCAGCCCAGCAGAAAGCCACGTCTCGTGTACTCCAGGTACGCTGTCTCGTTCCCCTGGACGGGTAGGACTGACAAAAGAGCCTTCTTTCTCCGCGATGGCCGAATCTACTGACTCGACCTGGGAGAATCGGTCACTTTTCTCACAATGCGTATCAGCAAGTTTTAAACTACCCAGAGACACAGCCTGACATAGTCGTGTTCCTTCGACTGGCACTTGGGGGTCAGGACTAGAAGCTGGTGACACTTCTTCAATTAAAGAACTGAAGGGAAAGTCTGAGGTGACATTAACCTCCTCTGCAATCTCAAGGGCACAAGTTTCTTTAGAAAGTATTAAGGTGACTGTTTGTAAATTATCACCTTTTCTCTCGTTTTCTAATGGTTTCTCTGACACCGCAGGATACGTGGATGTACAGTTAGCAGAATTCGCTTTTCTGCTTTCTATGAAAGTCACCTCTTCTGGCTTGATTGTTTCGTCAGTCACGTCAGGAAGTTCTCCATTTGATGCCGAGGCCTCCTGCTGCAACTCCAGTCTGCCAGCCGGCGCTTCTCCTCTGGGGCTGGTTGGTGGCGATATCGTGAGCGTGAGGTCCATGTCGGAATCCTCCTCTGAGAACTCCAGGCTGGCCTCCTCTCTATTCAGAGAGAGTCTGGTTGGTTGGGTAAATGCTGAATTCAAAGACTCAAAACTCCTACTTTCACTCTGGAGACCGCTCTTGTCATCGGTCAGTCCTGAGGAGCTATCGGCTGTATTACCCATCGATGGCATGTAGTCATGTGAATAACCTTTTTCCAAAGTGGCAGAGGCTGGTGCCAGGACCACCTCTTCAACCTGCGACGGCTCAACGACCTCTTCCGAAGATATGCCAAAGAGACTTGGAGTCTGCAGAAAAAATTCTTGAGAGAGTTTCATTTCTTCTTTGGGTAACGAAAAATTAGAACTTTTAACTAACGATAATGCCTCCGCCACCGCTGAATTATCAGATGGTGACGATGAGCCTGGAACAGGAATCTCTTTCTGTAGCGAACGCACTTCTTCGGCAAGTGTCTCTCTACCGACGGAGGAGGCACACAGGTGCTTAGTGCCTTTCTGTCTGGACGTTGCTAGAGAGGGAACGTCCCTAAGGCCTTGTGTTTGTGCTTCTTCAAATGCAGACACGGGATGTCTAAGACTTGTAGCAGGTGGTACCTGTTTAATCGACTCCACAGTAAAGGCCGTAGGTTCGCGGGTTCTATTTACAACTTCTGTCTGTACTGGTACATAGTTATTTTTTTCAAAAGTGAACGTAACTGGTTCCAGATTAATCATCACATACTCTGTATCATCCTTCCTCTCCAATGAAGGCTGGCGTTCTTGGTTTACGGGGCTTCTGTGCTGGACATGGCCCTGTAAGGTACCTGTTTTTGTCTGCACTGTTGCATGAAAAATATCAGCTTTGCTTTCCAGGGTGCTGTATGCAGACTTCTGACAAATCACTGACTGACTGCCGATCCCATCGTAAGTCTTGGTGAGTGCGGTTTGCGTGACAGTATCATCAGAAGTCACTCTTGTGCTATCAGGTGGCTCAAAGGCTTTATCTTCACCAGGAATAGGAGGCCCATTAGTTTGGGTACTTCCAATGCCAGAAAGCACAAGATTAGAAGTCTCTAGGTTATCTGATGAATCTTCTTTGGCTTTTCCCCCAATTACCTAAAATGACAAAAACAAACACAAAAAAACCCCAAGAATCAAACAGATGGTTTTACATTTGCATGTGGTGAAGAAGGAAATGATAGAGGATCAATTCCAGTTTGTTCTTTTGGATCTTCTACTCTTTCACAATAGCACAGGGTAGAGACCAAGCAAACCACTCTTCTTAGGTAGACTCTTCTTAGGGAGACTTACCACAGCCCCAAACAGGATTTTTTCTTATAATATACACACCAATATATACACACCAACTGTAAAGCAGGGGCAGAGTAGCCAAGAAGATGTTGGGAAAAAAAATCTCTGAATATATGCTATAGAAATTGTCAGGCATCATTAATTTTAATGCTCTTTCTACTTCTTAATAGTCTATTTCATGTTTCCAAAAAAAAAAAAAATCCTAGAATTAGTAATGATGATAACTGATTACAGATTACCACAACAAAAAATACTTTAGTAGGTAGTAATCTAAGTCTTCCTAAGTTTATTTATTTTTTTTTTCCACGTTTATTTATTTTTGGGACAGAGAGAGAGACAGAGCATGAACGGGGGAGGGGCAGAGAGAGAGGGAGACACAGAATCTGAAACAGGCTCCAGGCTCCGAGCCATCAGCCCAGAGCCCGACGCGGGGCTCGAACTCACGGACCGTGAGATCGTGACCTGGCTGAAGTCGGACGCTTAACCGACTGCGCCACCCAGGCGCCCCATAAGTCTTCCTAAGTTTATAGTCTCATTCTAAGGTAGAGATTCTATTTTTTAGAAATTTTTAAAAAGTTTTTTATTTACTTTGAGAGAGAGAGCACGCACGAGTGAGCAGGGGAGGGGCAGAAAGTGAGAGAATCCCAAGCAGTCTCTGTGCTGAAGCATGGAGCCTGAAGCATGGTTTGATCTCATGAGCCAGGAGATCATGACTTGAGCTGAAATCCAGAGTCAGACACTTGCGGATGGAACTAGAGGGTACAATGCTAAGTGAAATTAGTCAGAGAAAGACAAATATCATACGATTTCACTCATATGTGGAATTTAAGATATAAAACAGATGAATAAAGGGAACGGAAGCAAAAATATAAAAACAAGGAGGGGGACAAAACATAAGAGACTCTTATATACAGAGAACAAACAGAATTGCTTGAAGGGTTGGGGGTCGAGGGATGGGCTAAATGGGGAAGGGGCATTAAGGAAGACACTTGTGGGGATGAGCACGGGTGTTATACATAGGGGATGAATCACTGGAATCTACTCCTGAAATAATTATTGCACTGTACGCTAAGTAACTTGGATGTAAATTAAAAAATAAAAATAAATAAAATTAAAAAAGAGCCAGATGCTTCCTCTCTCTCTCTAAATAAATAAATAAACTTAGAAAGGGGGGTGGGCATCAGGGGGGCTCAGTCGGTTAAGCATTCAACTCTTGACTTGGGCTGAGGTCGTGATCTCATGGTTTTTTGAGTTCGAGCCCCATGTTGGGCTCTGTGCTGACAGTGTGGAGCCTGCTTTGGATTATCTCCTCTCTCTGCCCCTCCCTGCTCTCAAAATAAATAAATATGCTTTAAAAAAAAAAAAAAAAAGAGACGCTTCACCAACTGAGCCACCCAGGCACACCCTAAGTAGAGATTCTTAACTGGATTTTATCTATCTCCTCTAGAATCAGATGAAATTTATAAAACCCATCCTTAGAAAAAACCCCACACACATGCATATGTATGTATGCATACACACGTAAACACACACATGTACATACACACACGCACACAGAATGTGACAAGTATCTAGATGTCTAGCTTTGAATCAAGGCTTAACAATTTACTGTGTGACTTCAGGCAACTGGCACACTTCTCTGTGCCTTAGTTTCCTCGTCTATAAGATGGGGTGGAGTGGTCTTTATCTCACTGGGCTGCATGAAAACTGAGTTGATGTGAGCAAAAGGCTTAGACCGCTACGGGCCCACAGCCATTTCGATGATACCAGCATCTGGAGACACAGGCTGAGTCTCCCTGGAGGCGCAGATCCCAAGTAACCCCAGATACGGACACGCTGTCTACTCAGTGTTAAAACAGGCACTGTAGGTGCCCAAATGCATGCAAAATTATTCTGGAATAGACCGAGCTGAAAACTTAAAAGGGCATATATTTTGTTAAGCCGTTTGCTTAGAAGTTTGCTGCAACTTGTTTACGGGCTCCAGTGAACACATGACCATCTGGCCTTGTGGAGCGTCAGTGGTGAGCAGCGCAAAGAATCACAGTGTAGTTTCCGTATCTGCCACAATTACCAACAGGCCCACGGGGGCATGGCATCACGTTTACCGTGCCAGCATTTGTTTTCCAGAATCATCTTTAACAGACTTCATTTCAGTTCAAGGCTTATCAAAGATCTCTAACTCTTGGGGCGCCTGGGTGGCGCAGTCGGTTAAGCGTCCGACTTCAGCCAGGTCACGATCTCGCGGTCCGTGAGTTCGAGCCCCACGTCAGGCTCTGGGCTGATGGCTCGGAGCCTGGAGCCTGTTTCCGATTCTGTGTCTCCCTCTCTCTCTGCCCCTCCCCCGTTCATGCTCTGTCTCTCTCTGTCCCAAAAATAAATAAAAATGTTGAAAAAAAAAAAATTTAAAAAAATAAATAAATAAATAAAATAAATAAATAAATAAAAAGATCTCTAACTCTTATCATTGCATCTGATCCTTCAAAACTATTCTAAGACAGATCAGATATTATTTACCTCTTTTAAAAGATGGGAGCGTATGCTCAGAGAAAACCAGTAATTTGCCCCAAACTCCGTAACTAATAAGAGCCACAATTATGGGCTGGCCCCCGACCCATGTGGCCCCCATGGTCTTCTTCCACTTCTGCTTCTTCAATCAGGATGGAGACGAGCTCCACCTGCAGACAATCTAGAGCGGTACTTACGGAAACTAAGTGCCTGGCTTATTAATCCTTTACGCAGACAATCCACCTTCCTAAAAGAAACCCACGGCACGTCTTGAATGTGATTTTACACATTGAGAGAAAAAAGAAATTTCTTCAAAAATGATGTCAGCACGTACTTACCTCATTATTACAGGAATAGATGAAATTCTGGCTCTCTGGGGTGTCTGGAAGACCCTCTCCTGCAAAAATCTCTTTCTGTTCGTTCTGCACCCAGAGCTCCAAGCCTCTCGTGGGTGGTGGTTTAATGAAGGGAAGCAAGGAGTCGGTGTCTGAGAAGGACACGTCGGCAGCAGGACCTCTGGGAGATTTGTTAGTCTCCAACAGAGGGTCCACAGGACACCTCTGCACGCTGGAGGCCTCCTCAAGTTCGCTGAATTCCAACGATTCTAATGTGCTATTTATAGACACGTATTTTGCGGGGTTGCTGTGCTCCACCACTTTTCGGGATGACCGCATCACCTTGTTGTGACTGCTGTAAAACAGAGCCACCCACATATGAAGTAAAAGCTTCACTTCTTCCACATTATCAGGTAAGTCAGTGTTCCAGGGCCTGAGATTTTAAAGAAAAAAACATGTAAAAAGTCATTGAAAATGGTGATTTTAGTGGACCGTCTTATCATAAGTGCCTTCATTTGCATCTTAGTTTTAAATTTGTTCATTTTTATTTTAAAATACATGGATATGAAACAATAATATAAAAATGAAGTTGACTTAACAAGTGGTTATGACGGATCTAATCCACTCATCTTACAGAGGCAGAAAAGGGAACTGAAAATCGGAGATTTGAAAAGTGACTTCTTCAGATCACAAAACCCTTAAGCAGAACCATGATTGGAACAGAAGTCTCCAGACTCCCAGTCTAGGATTTCTCTTTTATACCACTCCAACTCCCTTTGGACACAATATACCTGTTATGTGAAGAATGGCTCCAGCAACTACCCCAATCCTCGTCTTGCTTTTGCTAAGTCTGGCCAACTCATTTCTATTTTTGTATTTCTCTTCTAATAGTTGGGAAAGTCTGGAGGTTAAAATATCTCTGTGGGCGAGTCAGCAGAACAACACTATTTTCAGATTATAGTTCCAGAAAATCTCCTGAAACCGAATGGGGAGAAAACACTTCTGGCCACTTGCCCGGCAGGATGATAGCAGAGAGCGTCGGAGGGGCTACGGAGCTGGGCCTCTGTTACACAGGATTAGAGCTAAGAAACACCCCTCATGAGTAGATGGGAACGTTAAGTATATGCTCCTAGGAATGTGAGCGTGTAACCGGAGCAAGGAAAGAAGTCTGATACAGGTTAGTTGCTTCCATGTGAAATATTCCATTCACAGGAAGCTGAATGTCATTTCATATAACTAATGGTCCCTGCTACTAGCAACGAGTACCACTTATTAGTACGGGTCAGTCACTGTGCAAAACCTTAATATATGTAACAACCTGCTGGTAGCCATTGCTGACATTAAATACTTAAAAGCACTGCCCACGGACTGCCACCGACGCTCCCCTGGCACCACCTGGAAATTCGCCAGAAATGCAGACTCTCGGGCCCCCCATCCCAAACAGACCAGAGTCAGAATCTGCACTCCTGTGAGACCCCTAGAAGCACTGTCCCAAAGAACAGGAACCCCCGGGTCCCAGAAGCTAGTTAGTAAGTTGGTAACTCGGGAGATTAAAACCCGGGTTCGTCTACGCTCCAAAGCCCATGCTTTCAGCTGCTCTGCTGTTACTGCCTTGATGCTCTGACCCCTTAGATTTACAGAACAACCCCATGTAAGACTGCTCGCTCAGACCACCGGACCAACCTAAGAAGTTAGAAGTAATTCTTGAAACATTTCTTCTGGAATTCAGTCTGTAAGGCATTATTTCTGTATTTCACGATTTTACATTAAGATCTCGTTGACATATTGTAAATTCAAAGGCCACAAAGGCTTATGTGGGAGCATCTCAAAATGGAAAGCTGTTCACAGGGCTAAAGTTAGCTTGCTAAAGGGCTCCATGTGACCACCGACGGCGGCAAAACCAGCCTCATTTTCTTAATTGGCAGTAAACACAACTGCCTGATATCATTCCTAAGTTACTGGAGTTACACACAGTACCCTTCTTTCCCTCTCCCCAGATTCTGGCACAGGTATCCCTTCCCTTGACGTTGATCTCCACACCAGAGTTACGTCCATTTTCATCAAGTGTCACTTCCACTTACCCATGCAGCGCTCTTACTACAGTTTTCTCCAGCGGGTGGTTGGTGTACTTGCTGTCTAAGCCGAATACGTACTCTGTCTCACATTGGAACGTGACCTTGACGGAGCCGTCACAGCTGAGCACAGTGTGAGAGCACTGGAAGTCTCTCGGGTCGGAGGACACCACTTGGCTCCTGCACTTGGGTAGCGGGTCCTCAGACAGCTTCCGCAGCGGGGAGGTGCTCTGCTGATGTCGGAAGGGCATGACTTTCCCCACGGGGGTCCCTGCCTCGGGGCCTTTGGTGCCATTCTTGGCAAAGGCCGGGCCTGGGATTCCTCTCTGTTGCAGATGTTTCTTTGAATGTTCTGCAAGCAGCAGGGCATAGGAATGTTCCACGGCAACGAAAGTGCTTTGGCTTGCCTCAGAAGTTTCTAGTGTCTCCTCGGGAAGTGCTGGCGAGGCTTCCACAGGGGCCTTGCTGCCAGGACCCGAGCTCTCTTCCTCCTGGCTGACAGCGGAGTCTGACGTTGGAGGGCTCTTCCTCCCAGTGGAGGGTTTCGGGAACAGTCCACCTTTCTGATTTTTAACTCCTCTGTGATATTCATGGTCAGACGTACCGTGCAGAGAATGTTCTTTAGAAAGCAAAACATCATCTTGTGGCAGTTCAGAGGGGCAGGGAAAGTTTCTGGGCTCAGATGGCGGCGTGGCGGAAGTAGCAGCACTTAACGCTAGGTCAGCTAACATATTTAGGGCCTGGGAGTCACAGTTGACAATGGAGTTTTCAGGTAGATCTTTCTGAGCCACTGAGATGCTTTCCGCCTGAGCTGCATTTATGTCAACATCCTCTTGACCAACTGATGAGATTTCTGATTGAAGCTGTGAACCAGTTTCTCCTTTTGCTTCAGTATAAAAGAAAAAGACATATAACATTTGATTTCTATGTATTTTAATTCTCTGCTCTATTATTACCGCTTAGTGAAAATCAATGATTAAGTCAACATATTCAAGAAAAACCTCTGGATAGGTTACATAGATTATATATTAAAATTTCACTATCAGACAGGTTCCTTCCAACTATCAGTTCTATTACAACATATTTACCACAAGAACAAGTCTTAAGGAATGTGCACACTGATTTAAAAAGAAACCACCTTTCAGAAATGTATGTGCCAATCTACACACAAGGCATACTACTTAGCTGAGAAAACATGCAAAGAGGAAAAAGAACAAGAATAAACAAGAGAACAAGAGTCCTGCCCTCAGAGAGCTTACAATCTAGTGACTTTCTAAATTTGAAGTGTATATTATAGCATTTTAACATACTTTTAGGAATCATTTCCCTTAACAAGTGCTTTATTAGAGAAATCACTTAAATTCAAACTAGAGATGACTTTGTTTTTTTAAAATTTTTTAAATGTTTATTTATTTTTGAGAGACAGAGAGAGACAGAGCATGAGCAGGGGAGGGGCAATGAGAGAGGGAGACACAGAATCCGAAGCAGGCTCCAGGCTCCGAGATGTCAGCACAGAGCCCGATACAGGGCTCGAACACATGGACCGCGAGATCATGACCTGAGCCGAAGTCAGATGCTTAACCAAGTCACACAGGCGCCCCTAGAGATGACTTTTTTTTTTAAAAAGTGCTTATTTATTGATTTTGAGAGAGAGAGAAAGAGGGAGCGGGGGAGACAGAGCGTGCGAGCAGGGTAGAGGCAGAGAGAGAGAATCCCAAGGAAGCCCGGTGCTATCAGGGCAGAGCCTGACACAGGGCTCAGTCAAATGAACTGTGAGATCATGACCTGAGCCAAAACCAAGAGTCGGACACTTAACCGACTGAGCCACCAGATGCCCCAAACTAGAGATGACTTTTTTTTTTTTTTTTAAATTTTTTTTTTTTTCAACGTTTATTTATTTTTGGGACAGAGAGAGACAGAGCATGAACGGGGGAGGGGCAGAGAGAGAGGGAGACACAGAATGGGAAACAGGCTCCAGGCTCTGAGCCATCAGCCCAGAGCCCGACGCGGGGCTCGAACTCACGGACCGCGAGATCGTGACCTGGCTGAAGTCGGACGCTTAACCGACTGCGCCACCCAGGCGCCCCGAGATGACTTTTAATCATATTGATGTTTAATTATAATAAGTAATGATATAAATAAAAAATCAGAAAAGTCATGAGTATTCACTCAAAATCACCAATTTTATCACCTTTTAAAACTTTAATTTCTACACTGAAAACATTCCCTCTGTCTGCATGTTTGCCCGATAATTCTTTCTGTAGATAATCACATCTAGCCATTCGCCTTTAACCAGAAAACTGACCTTCTCCAGTGGTTTATGTGTATTCACAGGGTATTAATTCAGCTTCCTTAAATGCGGTTGTCATGAAGGACAAAGTTCATGACAACACTAGGGAACGATTCCCTGCGGCAGGTGCATGGATAGGAAAACCATGCGTTTTTCTTTATAAACAGCAGCAGGTCTGAAACGGATTACTGACCTGCCTGCAAAGGCCAATGGCTAATCCATTTTTTTTGTATATGTGCTGCCGAAGCAAGCACACGAATCCATTTTTTAAAAATGTTTTATTTATTTTTGAGAAAGTGGAAGGAGGGGACGGGCAGAGAGAGGGGAACAGAGGATATGAAGTGAGCTCTGTGCTGACAGCAGCGAGCCTGATGTGGGGCTTGAACTCACGAACTGTAAGATTATGACCGGAGCCAAAGTCGGATGCTCGACCGACTGAGCCACCCAGGTGCCCCATGACTAATCCGTTTAAAAAAAAGAACACTCTGGCCTGTGAGGTCATCAAACAGAACGAGAAGGGTTTGTGCATATGGTGGGAAGGATAAAAGTAACAACCACTGTCCATTTTTTAGGTAAAATAGCAAAACCCAAGGGATTCAGTAGAAGAAAATGACCCAAGGCGGAGAATCATCTCATTTGCCCCATGGATATACTAGAAACATGAAATCCATTTTGTGACCTGATAGGTTTATTCATACTAATTTCATCCTATCTTTGCTGGTATTATAGGATATCACTTATGAGTAAGGCCTAATATAAAAAACACTGCACCGAAAGAAAAAGGATCCAGTTTAACAAATATGTGTAGTCTCTGGTAAATCACTTAATTACTGACTTGTTAGAGGTTCTCTATCAATTAAAAATAGAATACTGATCATCTCTTTTAAGAAATACAAATAAGAAAACACCAAATAAAGTATATAAAAAATAAAGAGCTCAATAAATAAAAACTGTATTAAAAACTTATAAAAGGACACAAAGGCATTAGTTTCAGTAACAAAAATGAGCCTTCTTAAATTCTGATGCTTTAAGCAAAAGAAATGAAACTGATTAGTAAAGGTGGTTAAGAAATACAAGAAAAACTAAGAGATTATTTAAAAGGTGGGAATCTTAAAATTTTACCTTGGAATGTGGCTGTACAATATATACAGACATTTGAATGCAAATCAGCCTTTTTCTGAATACATGTTTTAAAAACTTTTCATTTCCTGGGCTCCCTTTTGTGCTAATACCCAGCTGCATTCCTCCCATTAGTCAACTAGTCTACAAATACCTGAGAGCCAGTTCGGTACAAATGATCCGAATGACACAGCTAAGCATACAAGGCATTTATACACGTGTCTACGCTCATAATGTTTACAAATTCATTGGAAAGACAAGACCAAGACATATCAGATGATTAGAGAAAAGGATGAATTTGATTCCGCAGTGTTCTCAAAAACTCAAAAGGAAAGGAAAGGAAAGAAAACAGAGCTCGCTTAAGATCAGAGCGGCAGGAAAGGTCTCACAGTGGAGGCAGGACCTGGCTGAGGTCTGGACTGGTACAGGGCAACGGCACACGAGCAGACGTCGGTGTGACGTGGGGGGGAGCCTGGGGTACCTGGTGGGGCAGGGACACGACAAGAAACAGCAGGAGGGAAGCATAGAAGGGTGGGACACGGCCTTGCTGTGAATGCCCAGGAGACGAGAAAAGCTTATATGTGGCGTGTATGGGTGTCACCATGGCAAGACTGGTGTTAGAATGATACGAAGAGCTTTTAAAGATCCTTCCCTCATTTAAAAGAAACCCCAAACCAAAACAACTCTTCAGTCATAAAATAACAGTATTACAGAAGTTCAGGAAAAAACAAACTTATTCATAATCGATTCACCTCAAAAAAACCGTATTTTCTGAAGTCCCACTGACTCTGAGGTTTTTTAAAAATCTAAAACTAGATGAGGGAGAATGCAGAATCAGGAAGGGTAGACAGAGAACTGCCAGGAAAAAGGCATGAGGAATCAAGTCTGTGTTAAAACAAGAGCACGACACACTTGCTCCGGAACAGGACTCCGTACGGAGCGTGAAGGAACATCAGACTTTGCAGGGGGAAGCCGCACGCCACACGCAGAGATGGGAAAGCGGAGCAGGGGCGCGGGCGTGACGGGTGTTGGGTTCCAGAGGGGAGGCCTCCGAGGCCGATGGGGCCTTCTGGTAAGGAGGCCGCTTCCAGCAGCTGCAGATGTGGAACCAGCGCAGCTGGCCATGGGTTCACGGAACTAAACTTCATCGTTCACTTCAACAAAACTAGAAAAGTAAAACTGCTTTTAAAATGAACTTAATGCCTTTTAACACCAAAACCAGGTTTCTGGATTCCCGAGTATCTTGAACGATCTCTTTAGAATTCCCTTTGCACAAATAAACTTACAGGCTTCTACTTTTTGTAAGTGATTGCGGCCCAGAAAAATAGAGCCAGAGACTACGTGCCTGTGCATTTAGTTATAAAAAAGCTCCTTTCCACGTACACTCTTGCAGACGGTCACGCTGAGGCTTTGTGCAAACTAACAGGGAGGCTCTATTGTGTGAAGGCAAGAATCTGCACCTCACGGATGTGTTTACGACAGGAACCCGACCTACTTAGTCCTGTCGGTGTGGGAGCGAAGGGGGACAGCAGGAACGGTTGGTAAACCTCAACCGTTCTTAGATTATTCCAATACACTCTCTTGCAATCTCAGTTAGTCTGTATTGCGGTGTTTAAATTCACAGGAAGAGTATTTCTTACCAGGTTGTGGCTGCTTTTTGAGTCTGGGATTCTGATTGCCTCTTACTATATTTACCCTCTGTTTTTGTGGAGATTTCTTCACGGGTGGCTTAGCCCTTGGAACAGTTTTGACTGGAGAGTTCTCTTGTTTCCTTGCCCTTTTAGCACTCGTTGCCACTGGAACATCTTTAGAAATGGGAGCTTCTTGGTTTTTCCTATCCAATTTGGTTGTCTGTACAAACTGTGCAGTCAGCACTTCAGCACCTTATGTAGAAAACACACCGTGTTTTAAGGGGTAGGGGGCTCAGATACTTATCAGCAATAGCTTTTTCTTTGCTTTGGTTTTCGGAGAGGTAACTTTAGCAATAGGGAAGGAAATACAAACTTCAGGGTATTCTAATAAAGATTTTCTTTTAAACAAAGCAGAAGTCCAAAGCTCTCATATACAATGTAAAAACACGAACTTTCTAAGCGTCAGACGATAGCCCTGTCAGGTGAAGAAGAAAACTGCTAGAGTCCTAACTTTATAAAAACACGGCATGACTTTAAAAGAAAAAAAAATCTCCATAATCTTTCCTGACTGCTGTGGCAGGTAAGTCTGAAGACGGTGGTTCACAGCCCTGGGGAATGGAGAATTTGTGGGAAAGCAACACAGCCACCGCGAGGCGAGGTAGGTGAAACCGTAACCAGACTGCAGAGAAGAGAGGTGGACACACAGAGCCACCTTACAGATTTCACCGGACTACTCCCAAATATCCACGTCTTAACATCACCGGAAAAATCGTCTTTTCAGAAAAGACAGAGGAAGGTCCACTGAAGAAGCCTTCGCCTGATTTAACCTCCTACAAGTCTCTGACACTTGCTCCTCTCTCTTACAAAATGCTCAGCTTTGCTTTGCACACCGAAGGGAACAGCTACCGGTGGAGGCAAGTAAGGAGAAAACCTGAGGACCACTTGCTAACACAACAGAAAGTGTTTCAACCTTTGAAGAGTTAAACAAAAAAACAAAGTTAATAAATGTTCCCTTTGAAAACGTCCCTTCCCACTGACTTTTCATACTTTCAGTTGTCGAACCAAAAAACTAGTCCCAAAGATACCAATAAAAATATCACGCGTTGTGTTCGCAGATATTTTAAAACTACATTATACAGAAAACACTACAGTTGATCCTTGAATGGTGGTTTGAATGGATTTTTTTCCAATAAATGTAAGTACACTACCATGAGTGTATTCTCTTCCTTATGACTTTAATAACTTTTTTCTAGCTTACATGATTGTAAAAATATAGGGTATGATACATACAATGTACAAAGTACATGTCAATCAATGATTTGTGTTATCAGTAAGGCTTCTGGTCAATGGGAGGCTATCAGTAGTTAAGTCTGGGGAATCAAAAGTTAGAGATTTTCTATTGCAGGGGGTGGGAGGTCAGTGCCCCTGATGCCTACATCGTTCGAAGGTCAACTGTATTTCTAATTGAGAACAGGAAACACGACACTGGTTTAAGAAATCATGATCGCTGTTAGTAAAATGTAGAAAAGAGACCAATTTCATTTCATTCTCTTGGAGGTTAGAGAAAGGAGTGGCTTTTAAAAAAAACTTTCACATCTCTTGGTGTATGACGTCTCCCTGGGTCTAATGCTGTTCCTCCCTCCTAAACTATTGCAAGTAACAGAGCAACATACGGTTTTGTTTTTCTTTGAAGAATACTTCTCATTCTACTCTAGTTATTTTCTAAAATTTTTAGCACAAAGAAAGGCAAAATATAACTGAAGCAGGAAAACAGTTCAGACTAAATTCAGACAAGAATAAGAGAGGACCAAGACCTGGGGGAGGTTCCAAGGACCTGCACAGGCAGGGAGACCCCGCACAACCCGGGTCCTGGGAGGGAAACAAACACGAAGCAAGGTGACCCTACAGGGGACTGCCCTGCTTCTCTGCCTCACTCAGTGCCATGTTTCTCAAACCTGTATGCACCACCCACTGGTGGGCTGTAAAATAAATTTAATGGGCTGCAATCAGGATCCTTTCTTAAAGGAAACAGAACAGAAAGAACCAGACTGCATTACGCAGAGGCAGGGTAAATGTTTTTTGAAATTTGTTTCAGTCATGCATGAATTTGTGCGCACCGGACTGTAATATAAAACATATTTCTTATAGTGGAGGAAAGTAAAAACATTTGAGAAACAGTGAATGTTGAACTGTAGATAATTTATTTAATACCTTGAAGTAAACTGGTTCATATATAGTAGAAACTCAACACGGCTGGCCTGGAATGTACTTGCGAGGAGCGGTGCAGTCGAATTTCGCTGCTTCCTACTGCTCTACTTCCCATCAGCCTCTGAATGTACATGTGAGCACACGCACCCCATCTCCCAAACTATACTAAGCCACAAATAACTATCTAGAATCCTGATGATCTGCAGATCCTTGATGTTTTCCTCTTTAAGCACCACAATTTCTAAACTCAAAACACTACAGATGGGCTTAGCAAACGTTTTCTGAGACAGGCTGGCAGGACGTATTTCCAGCTTTGAAGGCCATACGGTCTAAGGCACAGCTGCCCACCTCTGCCGGCACCGTGTGAAGTAGCCAGAGACGACAGGTAAACCCCTGAGGGGTCCTCCGGTTCCCTAATGGGGCCCAGGGCATATGGTTGCCTACTTCTAAGCAAAATCCACTACATGTAATCTAGGATGACCCCGAGCCAAAATCACGTTGTCTGCTGTACTAGGCTTGGTAAAGTGCATTTGACTATACACTAACTGGCCTGACACTCTGGTTCGATTTTCGGGGTCAACAAAGCCATTTGCAGAACTGTTCCAATAGGTGTCTCCAGGCCACTGGCCACTGTTTCAACAGGTTTACGTAGGCTCCAGGTGACTATTTTTCAAACTCTGATACACACAAAGGAAGGGAAATTCTGGGCCAGACTGTTTCAGGTTCGGAAAATCCAGGCATTTCATTCTCTCTTTCTACATGTTCAGACTCTCCGCTACCACTTTTTGCTGCTACTGGTGAGCCTGATTTTAGAAGATCCTCTTCTTCCACCCTTAATTGTCCGAGGACAGCTCAGAAACGAAATAATCATTGCCCAGAATGGTGTGTGTTTAAGCGACTGAGTGATGGTTGAGCCATTTTACAAATCAAATGTAGTCTTTGGTGGGTGGGCTTTTGAAATGCCTTAGTTTTCCCCATTTCTTGATTTTCACCTGTTATCTAGATCAGTGCTTCTCAAACTTCAGCCCGTAGACAATCACCCAGAGGGAAATGTTGGCATCTCTAACACACTTCTGCAACCGCCCAGCTCAGTGCACAACGATCAGACAGGAACAGTGTCAGAGAACCACAGTTACTTTTAACTGCGCAGTTAGTAATCCACAGAAATCGTGCTTACCTCTTTTTCTTTTCTGAGGAAACGGTCCTTTAACTAATTTGAGCGTCGTGGGACAGTCGGAACCCTTGCCCGCACTGGCAGCCCTCTTGGGGAAGGGACGGCACAAGTTCACCCGTTTACTCTGCACGGCGGGCGGCACGCTTGCCTTCCTCTTGGGCTGGACTCTCCGACCTAAGGCTGGGTTTAGCGAGATCACAGCTCCCTGCCTTGCCTTCGACATGTCTTCGGGATTCTTTTCGGTTTCAGTTTCTTTTCTTACTTCTGCCTCTGACTCCAAAAATTCAGGATCTGGAGTCATAACTAAAGAAAATCCAGCATCGCAAATCCCATCTGAGATACAAGGGGACTGAGGACGCTCTGCTAATAAATCTAACGCGGTAGACACTTCCAAAATGTACCCAGTAGGATCTGAAAAATAAGACTTCAACTGAGTGAATGACTGTAGAGGGCACTTTTCTGCTGGAGGAGCCAAGTCAAAGCCATTGGACAGTTGGCCGAAGAACGCAGTCTCTTTAATTCCATCCTGAGAAGCAGCAGTCAATGAGGGACTTTTGTCCACCTTGTACAGTTCTTGGAAACTACGCTTTACTAACGTGTTTGGACAGATTCCCTCTTCAGTAAATGATTTCTTTGCTTCCAGAAGGGCACAATTAAGGGCAGGTAAAACAGGTGTTACCTTTGATGAGATGTCATCTTCAACTTTCAATTCTTTCAGCCCTAAAACATACATACATACATTAAAACCTGAAGTCCTTTTTTTTTTTTACAAAAACATGCAGGAAGAAAATGCTTTAGATTATAAAATTATGGGATGGTTAAATATGAAAGTGTTTCAAATAGTAATCTAACTCACAATTAATAGAGGACCTCTGGGTACATTTAATGAATAGCTCTCTCTCCATATATATGGAAACACACACACACACCCACCCACCCACCCACCCACACACACACACACACACACACACACACCAAAAAAAATCATTCAAATGCAATCACTAGGTTAGAAGAAGGCAGACCTGCCTCCAGCTCCGCTCCATCTGACTAGGACCCCAGCGTGTGCTCAAGTGCCATCATGGATTTGCTTTCCACACTTTTTAAAAAAAATGTTTATTTTGAAAGAGAGAGACACATAGCATGAGCACAGGGGGGTGGGGTGGGGGGGGGAGAAAGAGAGAGAGAGAAAGAGAGAGAGAGAAAGAGAGAGAGAGAGAGAGAGAGAGAGAGACAGACAGACAGAATGAATGAATCCCAAGCAGGCTCTATGCTGTCAGAGCAAGAGCCCGATGTGGGGCTTGATCCCATGAACTATGAGATCATGACCTGAGATGAAATCAAGAGTCGGAAGCTTAACCCACTGAGACACCCAGGCACCCCTGCGTTTACTTTTTAATGCTCATTTCCTGCTTTCAAAATAGGTCTTCTTTTATCTGCATCTTATTTAATTCATTCAAATTCTTTTAAGTTACAATGCAAACCAACTGACCTGCAGAAAGGAAGTAACCCCCCAAATCTCATGGTTAACTACTGGTGTTGATTTCTCCCCCTTCTTAATCAAATGACATAAACTTTTTTAAAAAATTAAGTAACTAAACCAACTACTCTTGTGTTCCACTCCCTCTTTGACTGAAATGCTAATTTTTCAGCAAG
Source organism: Lynx canadensis (assembly GCF_007474595.2). Taxonomy (NCBI): domain Eukaryota; kingdom Metazoa; phylum Chordata; class Mammalia; order Carnivora; family Felidae; genus Lynx; species Lynx canadensis. Next base: position 4,982,697 of record NC_044309.1, on the reverse strand, counting down.
TCAACCATCTATAGGAAAACAGTACTAGGGAAAAAAAGGGAAAAGGTCAGGTCACTAAGATGTGGGAAATAAAGTCCTAGAAAAGTTAGAGTTACATCATTAAGAGTAACTCTTAAATAAAACCCCACAGATAATAAAGGCCTCTAGTGCTACTAAACTGAAGTACAAATCATACCACTCTTTTTAAAGAAAAAGTAACTGCAGAATTAAGAAATGCCACGTTAGTCCTAGATGAATACATTTGCCCTTGAGCAAGTATTAGGAAATGGAAAAAGAACAGCAAATATGGATAAATAGGAAAATGTGGGTAGACATTAAAATAAAAATTCCCTTCAAGTGGTTCATCATATAAAAAGTAACAAGTGAAGGAAAAATATTAAAAAGTTGTGATATAGCACTAATAGTTCACAACCATGTAGTATTTTTCTAGACAACTTCATTATCTCAAGAATGTAGAAAGGCAGAAACAGAAGGATTTGTAATAAACTATCATAAAATCTATGACAAGGAACTTTTAAAGTCTGCTAAGCAAAGTACCAATTTAAAATAATCAGAGTTCTGAGCTTCCGGATGTGCCTAAGTAGAAAATGTCTCAATGACCCAGTGGAGGATCTGAACGTGGTCACGTATCCTCACTGTTTCCTCACATATGGGCCCTGTGCTGCTCAACTGTGAATGGCACACACACCAGTGTTTCTCCGTTAAAGCTGAAGTACGTTTAAAAATAAGGCTGGAAAACATACACACACACACACACACACACACACACACACACACACACACACACAAATAAAAATAAGGCTGAAGCCCAAGTTATCACAGAAGAGTGAGGCAGTCTGGGGTAGGGGCTGGAAGGCAGCTCAGGAATCAGCTATTTGACCCTGGGCAAATTCAGGTCTCAGTCCGTCACCTCTGAGCTGTCACCATAAGCAGTAAGGTAAGGGCTGCTGTCAGTCACACAGCATGATGCCTGACAGAGCAAAGGCCTGAAAAGTGCCAACACTTATTGCCATTATGTTCTCATAACCAGTATGTCTTGCTTTGGCCATAGTGATGCCCAACATAGTGCAGTTCTCTGCTTTCAGTGACTGAATACAATTTTTTTAAAACATATTTTGGGGCGCCTGGGTGGCTCAGTCGGTTGAGCGTCGTCCGCCTTCGGCTCAGGTCATGATCTCACGGTCTGTGAGTTTGAGCCCTGTGTCGGGCTCTGTGCTGACAGCTCAGAGCCTGGAGCCTGCTTCAGATTCTGTGTCTCCCTCTCTCTCTTCCCCTCCCCTGCTCATGCTCTGTCTCTGTCTCAAAAATAAAAAAAAAAACATTAAAAAAATAAAATAAAAATAAATAAAACATTTTTAATTTTTTTTAAAGTTTATTTATTTTGAGAAGGAAGGGTGGGGGGGAGGGAGGGAAGGAGAAAGAGAATCCCAAGCAGGCTCCATGCTGTTAGCACAGAGCCTGATTCAGGGCTCAAACTCACAAAATGGGAGATCATGACATGAGCCAAAATCAAGAGTCAGATGCTTAACCGACTGAGCCACCCAGGCACCCCAGTAACTGAATAGTTTTTAAAAATCAACTTTAAAAACATGTTTATAGGGGCGCCTGGGTGGCGCAGTCGGTTAAGCGTCCGACTTCAGCCAGGTCACGATCTCGCGGTCCGTGAGTTCGAGCCCCGCGTCGGGCTCTGGGCTGATGGCTCGGAGCCTGGAGCCTGTTTCCGATTCTGTGTCTCCCTCTCTCTCTGCCCCTCCCCCGTTCATGCTGTGTGTCTCTCTCTGTCCCCAAAAAAAAAAAGAAATAAACGTTGAAAAAACATGTTTATGTTGGTTGTAGTTTTATAAATGCTACATATAATTATATGTTTAAAGATACACAGTGTGAGTATAAGTTATGAGGGAAATATCCTCATATGACAAAAAGAAAGGACTCATTTACTTTCATTATTTGTTCAGCAAATTGCCCAGTGCAGAGCCTGATGTGGCTTGGTCCCATGACCCTAATTAGGATCATGACCTAAGTTGAAATCAAGAGTCAGATGCTTAGCTGACTGAGCCACCCAGGTGCCCCTATTTATTTTTAAGTTTTTTGGGTTTTTTTTGAAAGAGAGCAAGTGGGGAGAGGTAGACAGAGAATCCCAAGCAGGCTCCATGCTGCCAGCACAGAGCCTGATGTGGGGCTTAAACCCACGAAACCATGAGATCATGACCTGAGCCAAAACCAAGAGTCAGACACTTCACCAACTGGGCCACCCAGGTGCCCCTACTTTTAAGTAACTTCTACCCAACGTGGGGCTCGAACTCACAACCCTGAGATCGAGAGTCGCACACTAATCCAACTGAGCCAGCCAGGTCCCCCAACATTTGTTACTTTTCAGATGCCTGGCACTAGTAGATGATAGGAATACAATAAAATAAAGAAAAGGCAGGCAATCCCTATCAAAATACCATCAGCATTCTGCACAGAGCTAGAACAAACAATCCTGACATTTGTATGGAACCAGAAAAGACCCCGAATAGCCAAAGCAATCTTGAAAAAGAAAACCAAAGCAGGAGGCATCACAATCCTGGACTTCAAGCAGTATTACAAAGCTGTAATCATTAAGACAGTATGGTACTGGCACAAAAACAGACATTCAGATCAATGGAAAAGAATAGAGAGCCCAGAAATGGACCCATAAACATATGGCCAACTAATCTTTGACAAAGCAGGAAAGAGTATCCAATGGAATAAAGACAGTCTTTTCAGCAAATGGTGCTGGGAAAACTGGACAGTGACATGCATAAAAATGAATCTGGACCACTTTCTTACACCATACACAAAAATAAACTCAAAATGGATGAAAGACCTAAACGTAAGACAGAAAGCCATTAAAATCCTAGAGGAGAAAGCAGGCAAAAACCTCTTTGACCTCGGCTGCAGCAAATTCTTACTCAACACATCTCTGGAGGCAGGGAAACAAAAGCAAAAATGAACTACTGGGACCTCATCAAATAAAAAGCTGCACAGCGAAGGAAACAATCAGCAAAACTAAAAGGCAACCGACAGAATGGGAGAAGATATTTGCAAATGACATATCAGATAAAGGGTTAGTATCTAAAATCTAAAAAGAACTTACCAAACTCAACCCCCAAAAAACAAATAATCCAGTGAAGAAATGGGCAAAAGACATGAATAGACACTTCTCCAAAGCAGACATCCAGATGGCTAACAGGCACATGAAAAAATGCTCAACATCACTCATCGTCAGGGAAATTAAAATCAAAACCACAATGAGATATCACCTTACACCTGTCAGAATGGCTAACATTAACAACTCAGGCAATGACAGAGGTTGGCAGGGATGTGGAGAAAGAGGATCTCTTTGGCACTGCTGGTGGGAATGCAAACTGGTGCAGCCACTCTGGAAAACAGTATGGAGGTTCCTCAAAAAATTAAAAATAGAACCACTCTACGACGCAGAAACTGCACTACTAGGTATTTATCCAAGGGATACAAGTGTGCTGTTTCAAAGGGGCACAATGTTTATAGCAGTACTATCAACAACAGTCTAAGTATGGAAAGAGCCCAAATGTCCATCGATGGACGAATGAATAATGATGTGGTACATACATACAACGGAGTATTACTTGGCAATCAAAAAGAATGAAATCTTGCCATTTACAACTACGTGGAAGGAACTAGAGGGTATTATGCTAAGTGAAATTAGAGAAAGACAAATGTCACATGACTTCACTCATATGAGGAATTGAAGATATAAAACAGGTGAACATAAGGGAAGGGAAGCAAAAATAATACGAAAGCAGGGAGGGGGACAAAACAGAAGAGACTCTTAAAATACAGAGAACAAACAGGGTTGCTGGAGGGGGTATGCGAGGGGGGATGGGCTACATGGGTAAGAGGCATTAAGGAATCTACTCCTGAAATCACTGTTGCACTACATGCCAACTAACTTGGATGTAAATTAAAAAATAAATAAAAAAAAAATAAAGAAAGGCAGGCATTAAACAATTATGTGAAGAAATACTGAAATGGTACCGCTCCTAAGCCAGAAGTCCTCACTGAGGGGACAGTGGTGACAAGAATCAGTAACGGGCCATTAAGCGGACACCTGACAGACCTGAGTGACAGGCTCAGGCGGAGCTTCTCCTGATTTTATTCCTCCTCTCTCCCACCCAAGAGCCTCTTTAGATCTTGTTTCCTAATCGTCCTCTGAAATTTTAATATTGCGAATACACTGTACGTCTATTTACATACCGTAAATGTTAATTTTTTTGCCCCCACAAGCCAACTCTTGGTCCTTATAGGGGTCAACTTCACCTGACAAAGGGGAAGGAAATAAGCAGTCCTCACAGAGACAGCCACGTCTGTGAAGGCCCTGAGTCCTGTTTTCCAGGCAGACGACCGGGACAGTGTCTCCTAGCTAGTGCTGTGTGCTGACACAGGAGTGCGTCTGGGGCATGCTGAATTTGAGGGACACCTGAGACATGTCAGTGAAACTGTCAACAGGCAGGTGACTATGTGCACGTGAAGCTCAGAGGAAAGAAGTGTGCTAAACGGATAGCGGGGATCACCTGGGGAGCTGGAAGAAGTGTTATTTAAGAGGAGCAAACGGTTACCAGGGTCTAGTGCAGCTGAAGGGTTAACGTGAGGACAGACCAATGCCACACAGACGCTGCGAACGGAAGTCACTGTGCCCTTACCTGCTGGAGGGGACGAATGGAATAAGTGTAACCCGTGGAGGCACACCCGCTCATCTGCAAAATCTACACAGGATGAAAATCGTAAGAAAAGTTAAGGCTGCTGATCTTATAAAACAAAAGTAGACACACTGAAAAGTAGTTTTTTTAAAAAAGCTGTCCTTACTTGTTTCTGACATTAAGGCTGATGAGGTAAGTAAAATGAAAAACCCCCGATCTTCTAAGCATTTGACGATCGCCTTAAACATTTAAAAAAAAAAAAAAGAAAGGTGAAAAAAGATTCAGTTCCTTTCTCCTTCTCCCTCTACCACACTCTGCAGTGAATTTTGAGTTCATGAAAAGTATATATTAAAAACAATTCTTAAAACGTTAACATTTGTGAGAATCAGGAGAATTTTGTCCCAGGTACTAGAAACCACGAGTTCCTTAGTGCCCAAATAATCTTGGCCCTGTTAGGGCCATATATAGTAACCAGAACATCGAGGTTAGTTTCAGGACAGTGTTCACCTATTATAAAAAATCAATTAGAAAAAACATTTCAGTTTTTCACTGAGATGCTTCACAGTTCATCCTGCTGCCTCGGTAGCCAGGTGTAAACTATTCAGCCACTACGAATTCGAGGTGACTCCGACCTGTGATTAACGTCCTAAGCTCATGTTTACCCCCAAAATATCACATGATCCTGGAACTTGAAAGACCAGAAGATACCATCCAATAAGATAATTCTTTCTACAGCATCCTAAGGGACAGAAAATAAGAGAAAAGAACATAATCCGGTCCTGTGACGAGAGACGCAGATGAAAATAAATCCTTCCTCTCATTTCTCTTTACCACCATCTTTAGTGGCATCTTGAGCTCGAGGGATGGAAAAAAAACTTGAAATTTCAATGTTGACAGTAGTTCTGGGAATTCTGCCCCTAGACAGTGAGGGAAGTTACCTAAAAGCCATCATTCTGAATCATAAAGATAACACCTCTTCTCTTCCATTAGTCACCATTTCAAAAGCTTATATACCTATAACAAAGGTAAAATCCAATGTTCATACAGTAAATTTTTTTTCACTAAACCTAAACAGAATATACCATTTTATAGAAGTGATAAAACATCCTACTTCAAAGATCGACAGCTCATGAGCCTACAAATATGGTAAACTTATAAACTGATAACAATTCAAATATGAAAACAAGACTACTAATTATTACAAAAGAAAGAAGTTCTGACAGTGAGTTCATCACAGGAACAATCACGGCACACGCTTCCACGACAGCCCTTGTGCATTTGATAGTTTCTGTTTTTGTTGCCTCCAGTCTTGCAAATTCTTTGATGGCAGGGACTACTTTGTATTTGTGCTTCTGGCACACAGTAGGGACTCGAGAAAGAATTATGGGACAAATATACCAGTAGTTATATAAACCTACAGCTTTCGTATCTAGTAAGTTGCAAACATGTATAAATTTTGTTTCATTTTCTACTGCTGTAAAAAGTGAAACAACAGCCTTTACATCATTCTGCATTTTAGTTTTGCAACATAGATGAGAAGTAAAACCTCTCCAACTACTGAAAACCAGAAATTTCTATCTTCCAAGAAATGGGCAAATGAAACAAATATATATCTTATTATTTTCTCAAATTATGTACTGAAAGGGCTGAAGTTCCTTATTTTAACCTTTGTGGGAAGAAATCACAGAATTTTTTCCATATCTACTAGACTCTTCCATTTACATACAGAAAAATACAGCCATACAAGTCCTTAACACCCTTTTATTTTTTTTTAAATGTTTATTTTGAGAGAGAGAGAGAGAGAGCGCGCGCATGTGCATGAGCAGGGGAGGGGCGGACAGACAGGGAGGGACAGAGATTCCCAAGCAGGCTCCGTGATGTCAGCACGTGGGGCTCGATCTCACAAACCATGAGATCATGACCTGAGTTGAAATCAAGAGCTGGACATTTAACTGACTGAGTACCCCCCCCAACACCCTTTTAAAAAGAGACCCTGGTCTGTACTGTTCTTGAAATTCAGTGTTGTAGGTAGAAGCCCACATACGCTTTATTCAAGGGACACTCATTGCTTGTCCTCTATACGCCAGGCATGGGCACTAAGGCGTCAAAGATACTTAAGATATGATAACTGACCTCAAGGAACTCAATGTCTAGGTGGGGAGACTGACACGTAAAAAATATTCATGACACAATAAGGCAAGAAAAAAAAGTACGGGAGCTAGATGCTAAATGAAATAAGTCAGTCAGAGAAAGACACAGACCACATGATTTCACTCATGTGGAATTTAAGAAACAAAACAAGCAAAGGGAAAGACAGACAAACCAAGAGACACTCTTAACTACAGAGAACACGCTACTGGTTACCCGAGGGGAGGGTGGGGAGACGGGGGGACGAGGTGACGGGGGATGAAGGAGGCGCTTGTGACGAGCACTGGGTGATGTACGCAAGTGTTGAATCCCTATATTGTACACCTGCAACCAACATTACGCTGTATGCTAACTGCTGGAATTAAAATAAAAACTTAAGAAGAGAAAAGACACGGACACGGAGGAGGAAGGACCTCATGTGACGTGTGGCTCGGGCACCGAGTCTCTGGTACTTCTGACACCACTCACACTCACAAGCAGTTGCTTCGCTAATGCATTCTCTCAAAAGCTCTGTGGCCTCTCTTCCTCTCAATTTCCAAATGTACAATGGGTCATGCTACTTCGAAACAACACAGCCCCCGCGCCACAGCGGACAGTCTGCGTCCACCCACTCGGCATCCGGTGCCGCAGCCGGTCCTGCCGGGCTCAGGAGCACTGCCGGACCCTGGGCAGGACTGACCCGGACCCGGTTCTGGAAGGCGGGCTCGGGACGGCCTGAGCTAGCCAGGGCACTCCGTGCCCTTTCAGTCTGCGAGGGGTGTGCAGACGACCAACTGGGCTGCGGAAACTGAAGTGAAGGTTAGGAGGAGGCTTCCCTCCCTGGACGCGCAAAGGAAGCAGGGAGCGCCGCGTGGCAGCCTCGGGACAAAACTACTGTGCAGGGGAGGGCGAGGGGAAACAGAGAGTCCTGGGCAAACGGTACTTGAACCCGCCCCTCAGCTGGAACTGAAGAGTAAGCCTGTTAAACCCTTTCACTGCATAAGCCAGTTTGGGTTTCTGTTACAGGTAACTCAAAGTATCTTAACTGGCTGGCCCTAAGACCCCCTACCTTCACAGCTCCTATACGTGTCCTATTTTAACTTCTCGATCCCTTGCTATCTCCTACGGGGATAGTCCAGCAGGCCGCTAACGGGCTCAGTGTTTGCTGTCTTACCTTTAACACCAGCGCCTTTGGGATGTTTAGGACTTACTATGCTAACACAGTCAGCATCCTCCTTCCTCACACTGAGAAACCCTGGTTAACAAAAAGGGAGAGAAGTCTTTTTTTTTTTTTTTTTAATTCTCAAGTTACTTAACATACAGTGTAGTCTTGGCTTCAGGAATAGAATCCAGCGATTCATCACTTCCACAGGACACCCAGTGCTCATCCCAGCAAGGGCCCTCCTGAATGCCGGTCACCAATGGGCACCCCCACAACCCATCAACCCTGTTTGTTTTCTGTATTTGAGTCTCTTATGGTTTGCCTCCCCCTCTGTTTTCATCTTATTTCTCCTATCCTTCCCCTATGACCATCTGTTAAGTTTCTCAAATTCCACATATGAGTGAAATCATGTGGTATCTGTCTCTCTGGTTGACTTATTTTGCTTAGCATAATACCCTCCAGTTCCACCCATGTTGTTGTAAATGGCAAGATTTCATTCTTTTTCATCACTACTATTCCATTATATACATATATACCACATCTTCGTAACCCATTCATCAATGGATCGACATCTGGGCTCTTTCCATAATTTGACTATTGTTGACAGCACTGCTTTAAACATCGGGGGGCATGTGACCCTTCGAATCATCACTCGTATCCTTTGGATAAGTTCCTAGGAGTGCAACTGCAGAGTCATAGGGTAATTTCGTTATTTAGTTTTTTGAGGAACCTCCATACTTTCTTCCAGAGTGGCTGCACCAGTTTGCATTCCCACCAGCAGTGCGAGAGGGTGCCCCTTTCTCCACATCCTCGCCAACATCAGAGTTTCCAGAGTTGTTAATTTTAGCCATTCTGACTGATAAGGTGGTATCTCAGTGTGGTTTTGATTTGTGTTTCCCTGATAATGAGTGATGCTGAACATCTTTACACGTGTCAGTTTGCCATCTGGAGGTCTTCTTTGGAAAAGTGGCTTTTCATGTCTTCTGCCCATTTCTTCACTGGATTATTGGTTTTTCGGATGTTGAGTTTGAGAAGTTCTTTTTTTTTTTCTAATGTATGATAAGTTCTTTATAGATTTTGGATACTAACCCTTTATCTGGTATGTCATTTGCAAATATCTTCTCCCATTCTATCGGTTGCCTTTTAGTTTTGCTGACTGTTTCCTTTGCTGTGCGGAAGCTTCTTTTTTTATCTTGATAAAATCCCAATAATTCATTTTTGCTTTTACTTCCCTTGCCTTCGGAGACATGTCAAGTAAGAAGTTGCTGTGGCCAAGTTCAAAGCGGTTGTTGCCTGTTTTCTCCTTAGGATTTTGATGGTTTCTTGTCTTATATTTAGGTCTTTTATCCATTTTGAATTTATTTTTGTGTACAGTGTAACAAAGTGGTCCAGTTTCATTCTTCCGCATGTTGCTGTTCAGTTCTCCCAGCACCATTTGCTAAAGAGACATGTTTCCATTGGATACTCTTTCCTGCTTTGTTGAACATTAGCTGGCCATATGTTTGTGGGTCCATTTCTGGGTTCTCTATTCTATTCCATTGATCTATATATCTGTTTTTGTGCCAATACCATACTGTCTTGATTACGGCTTTGTAATACAGCTTGAAGTCGGGACTATGATGCTTCCAGCTTTGGCTTTTTTTTTCCCCCCAATATGACTTTGGCTATTCGTGGTCTCTGTGGTTCCATACAAATTAGAGGTTTGTTTGTTCTGTTCTGTGAAGAATGCTGGTGCTATTTTGATTGGGATTGCATTGAATGTGTAGACTGCTTTGGGTAGTATCGACATTTTAACAATATTTGTTCTTCCATCCATGAGCACGGAATGTTTTTCCATTTCTTTGTGTCATCTTCAATTTCCTTCAAAAGCTTCCTAAAATTTTCAGTGTATAGATCTTTTACCTCTTTGGTTAGGTTTATTCCGAGGTATTTTATGGTTTTTGATGCAACTATAGATGGGATCAATTCCCTGATATCTTTGTTGCCTCATTATTGGTGTATAGAAATGCGACTGATTTCTGTACATTGATTTTATATCCTGTGACTTTGGTGAATTCCTGTATCAGCTCTAGCAGTTTTTTGGTGGAATCTTTTGGGTTTTCCATGTAGAGTATAATGTCATCTGCAAAGAGTGAAAGTTTGACTTCTTCTTTGCCAATTTGGATGTATTTTATTTCATTTTGTTGTCTGATTGCTGAGGCTAGGACTTCCAACACTGTTAAACAACAGTGGTGGGAGTGGACATCCCTGTTGTGTTCCTGATCTCAGGAGGAAAGCTCTCTCTCATTTTTCCCCATTGAGGATGATATTAGCTGTGGGCCTTTCATATACGGCCTTTATGATGTTCAGGTATGTTCCTTCTATCCCAACTTTTCTTGAGAAAAACTCTTGAGAGTTTTTATTAAGAAAGGAGGCTGTATTTTGTCAAATGCTTTTTCTGCATCTCGTGACAGCAGCATATGGTTTTTTTCCTTTCTTCTGTTAATGTGATGTATCACGTTAATTGATTAATTTGTGAATAATGAACCAGCCCTGAAGCCCAGGAATAAATCCCATTTGATCATGGTGAATAATTCTTTTAATATACTGTTGAATTCAATTTGCTAGTATCTTGTTGAGAATTTCTGCATCCATGTTCATTAGTGATACTGGCCTGTAATTCTCCTCTTTAGTGGGGTCTTTGTCTGGTTTGGGAATCAAGGTAATGCTGACTTCATAGAATGAGTCTGGAAGCTTTCCTTCCATTTCTATTTTTTGGAATAGTTTCAGAAGAATAGGAATTAACTCTGCTTTAAATGTCTGGTAGAATTCCCCTGGGATGCTATCTGGCCTAGGACTCTTACTTGTTGGGAGATTTTTGATAACTGATTCAATTTCTTCGCCGGTTATAGATCTGTTCAAATTTTCTATTTCTTCCTGTTTGAGTTTTGGTAGTGTGGGAGTGTCTAGGTATTTGTCCATTTCTTCCAGATTGTCCAGTTTGTTGGCATATAGTTTTTCATAGTACTCTCTAATAAGTGTTCATATTTCTGTGGTGTTTGTTGGTTGTGATCTCTAAAATGAAGAGAAGCCTTTAGGGCGCCTGGGTGGCTCAGTTGGTTAAGCGTCCAACTTCGGTTTGTAAGTTCGAGCCCCATGTAGGGCTCTGTGGTGACAGCTGAAAGCCTGGAGCCTGCTTCGGATTTTGTGTCTCCCCCTCTCTCTACCTCTCCCATGCTCATGTTCTGTCTCTCTCTGTCTTTCAATAATAAATAAATGGTTACAAAAATTTTTTTAATAAAATGGAGAGAAGTCTTCAGATTGTTATATGCTTCTCATTAGTGTCTTACTTTCTACAATATGGAAACAGTAGGGGCACTAGCTTTTGATTTTTTTTCCCTCATATAGCTATAGATCAACACACATCACTTGTAAAGAAGTATCTCACAAGTGGTACTTTGATTAATTCAGACACCCTAGGGATCTACTCAATTCCTCTGTCATAAAACAAAACAACAACAAAAAAGGATTTGGGAAAAACTGTCCTATTATTTTTAAAATCAGGAGTATAAACAGACTAACGAGACACGAGAGTTCACCGAGGCACAAAAAGGGATGAAGGTGTTAGTCGATAAATATTAAGTGATGAAAATCCTTTCAGCAAACTAAAATGATTCACTCTAGGCACAGCCAACTAATAATTAGCTATCGATTTCTTCATGCAAGGCAAAAATAGTAATTACATTTTAAACTGATGAGCCTTACCAGTTGCTTATTTTTCATGTATTCTATTAGCTTATCTATTTTTTCCCCTTGTTTGTTTGACAGTTCCACCTCATACATCCTGAAGCACATATCTTGGCAACAGACTGTGGAGAAAATCAGAAAAACAGGACAATTTTTTAAAATGCCATTATGCCTTTTAGTAACCAATTTATCCATTTTAGATGTTGAAAAGATGAAAGAAGAGCTAGGAATACTCTTAAAAAAACATTCATCATTCAATGGTCTTTGTTACAAAACTCCTTCATAAGAAGTTACTGTATAAAGCATTTGGAAACAACGCTTTCATTAACATTGACTCTACTACAGTATTTGACAAGACCAAAAAAAATACTATACAAATAATATAAACATCAATGTTCCATGAATCAATCTAAATGACCAGGAAATTTCCTTCTTGTGTTTTCTGCTGTTTTTCTTCAGTGAGAAGTACATAAATAAGTAAAAACCACCACCGCAAAACCTCTGTTCTCCTTGAAAGGCATTGTCATGTGGTTCTAACTATTTGTAAGCATCTTTCTGCTTAACGCCCTCAGTGTTCTATAGTAAATCTAGTCTTTGCCACCTTAGATAAACTACCTTTCACAGTTTCTAGTTGGCTTCCAAGGAACTCAATCACATAGCAACCCTACAACTTTCATGAAAGGCCCTTTTGCGAATCGCTTAGGGCCAAAACTCAACAGTGTGTGTATGCGTGTGTGCATGATAGATAAAAATCAGTGGAATAAAGCCCAGGACGTGCAATGTATCATTACATGTAAACAGACCTTTTTGCTCCAAGTAATTCTGTTTTCGAAAGGCAGCTTCTGGTAGTCTTTTTTTCAAAGATGAGATTGTCATTACATACTTAAAATCTAGTTCATGTGGTCTAAAACACAAAACAACAATATCATGCAATCTAATAAACACTTAAACTACATCTTCATAATTTTTGATTTTCTAATATAAATGCAAGCAAAAATATCAAAACAAGAAAGTCCTTAAATTGATAAAATCCCAGTCAGGTAATATGCACATATATAAATACTGCAGATTTTTAAATACAGAACCCCACAGACCACGTCGGCAAATACATTCACATTTTCTGAATGCGTGTGTTTCTGAGATGAAGCCAAACATCCACATGAATGGAAGAATTACGCATCCTGGGATGAGAATTTTCTAAACGTTATACTATGTGAGAATTGGCGACTTCGGACAATAGTGGACTGGTTCACCACACTGTGCCACAGAATGAACCTCATCCAGACTTTTGCACCATTTTCCCCGACTGTTTCCTTCTTTAAAACTCATTTTTAAATACTTCTGGACTTATAAATGCCCCCCTTGCCCCTAAATACTTCTGAGTGTGTGTGTCCTTAAAAAAGGACATTTCCTTATGCAACCACAAAACAATTAATAAAATCAAGAAATTAACAATGATATAGTACCATTATTTAGCCCACACACCTTATTCAAAATTTGCCAAATGTCTCACTGTGGGGCTTTGTAACAAAACATGTTTTCCCCCGCTGGTCCAGGATCCAATCCAGAATGACACAATCCATTTAGTTATATCTCTTTAATCACCTTCAATCTGGCGAGTCTCTTGGTCTTTCTTTATCTTTAATGGGTTTGGTATTTTTTCAAGAACACAGACCATGTATTTTGCAGAATGCCCCTCAATCTGGGTATGTCTGATGTTTCCTGCTGATTAGGACAGCAGGAAAACCACACAAGTGGCACTATGTCATTCTCCTTGCATCCCATCAGGAAGCACGTGATACTTATTCCACTGTTGGTGACGTTAACTTGGACCATTTAGGTCATTGTTCTGACCACTTCTCTCTACATAGGTTAACTGCATTCCATAGTGACAAAGAACCTTCCCGTCTCTCACATTTATTTCCAGAATTCTTACTGTACTCTCTGGGTTCTAATACCCCCCTCACTCCTCCCTCTTCTTAAAACAGGTCAATAGAAAGAAAATTAATTCTGACAGCACACCTGTTTTCACTTCATATTTCAATAAAATATGTCTATCTTTCAATAGTTTTGGGGGTTAACTAAGAACAGATTAAATAAAAAGATTTCATAGGATGCCCTTCACAGTGCCCCAGACGAAAATAATTCATTGTAATGTAACTACATGTAATAGCTACTCCAGTTAATAGGAGTCTAGGAAAATCATGGGATAATCAGAAAATCAGATACTGTAATTCTTAATAAAGACTCAACAATAGCATAAATGCCTATAATCTGCTGTACCTGCTATCTAGACAAATCCAATCTCTTTCTTGGGGAAAGTCAAACATCTAGTATCAATTCAGTTTAGCCTGTGAAGTCATATTCCTATGAATGGATAAAGATATTAAAATTTCAAAAGTGGCCTGTCAAAGATTATAAAACTACTTCAAAGCCAAGGTTGGAATTTAGATCTGAATTTAGGTTGCCTGTGCTCCGTACATCTACCCAAACGTACTCTAATCTGACACCAAGTACAACTGCTTCATTTCACACCAGTACCAACAAACAAGACCTCAAAATGAGAATTAAAAAAAAAAGAGACAAACATTAGTAAAGGACACAAACTCAATACTTACAGTTGGGCTGGAACAGCTGTACCGTAAGAGGACCAAAGACTGACATCACACAGCAGACAGCCTTGAATAATTAATTTGCCTTGCCACAAAGGGGTAAGAGCTTTAAGAAATGAGTAAAAAAAGAAACTGGTTACTTATGAACAAAACATTTACTGAAAAAAAAACCAAAAGAAATAATTAAATAATTTCTTACCATTTTCACTGAGTTCAAATCTAGGGAAAAAGAAAAGGTATTTTTATAAGAGCAAACGAAACAGATACAGTAAAACAAAGTATGTGCACAATTACTTACATGCTTTCATGAGCTGATGCTGCCATCTTTTTAGGTTCCCTGTACTGAAAAGCTACAATAACATAAGGACAGATCTGCCTGGGCCGCTCAATAACAGTGCTGCCTGAAAGTTCATAGAGGTAATACTGAAAGAAGAGAAATAAGGATTATCAGGGTAGCACTATGGAACTCCATAGGCACCAAGTTCATCTCAACTCCACCCAGTCCTGCCATTTAACATATTAGATTCAGAAACGTATCCTGGGAACGATTTATTCCCCGGTGACTATACCTGACTCAGTTCAAATGCGCGAAAATGACTCGTCTTGTGAGAAACCTTGTTAGTATTTGCAGCCACGTGGCAATCATAGCCAGAAGATGGGCTAGTATAGTTAGTTGTATAATTCTCAGACACAAACTTGACTTTTCCCTAGAATGAAAATATTAAGACTAATCAGATGTCTCTAAATGGCAATAATCTTATTCTAGGATTCATTTAAAAGTAGCCTAATGAGGATGTGGACGTGTTTCAAACAGATTAAGAACTATGGCTCTTAGAAAATTACGTTAAGGCCAACAATTGTTTTAGTTATCCATAAGCCTCTTAATACTGTATTTAAAAATCTGGTATACCTGGGCATATTTCTGAGGTAAATGACCATAGTTTTTATCTCAACACGAAAGAAGGACATGAATCACCCCAAATTTAAGTGAACCATTTCTCTAAAAGAAAAATTATATAGCCTACCAACCGAATAGATTAGCTCAATGACTGTAACATAAAAGATGACAAAAAAAATCCAAACTTTCACAGGATGAGTTTTCAAACTGAAGTATTAAGTTATCAATTGTAATTTAATACACATCAAGATATTTCTACTATGCTGGGACTCAGTAAATTAGCAAGGAGCAGATATGCAGTAAAGTGCTTAGCAGGTCATTGGCCCCAATTACTGAACAGTTGATAGTATTTCCTATGATAGATTTCTTATAGGTCTTTCAGAAAAAGTAAAAAAAAAAAAAAAAGGAAGGCAATCAAAGTTACCATATATACAATGAAATATCATACAGTAATTTTTTTTTTTTTTTATTTTTGAGACAGACAGAGACAGAGCATGAACGGGGGAGGGGCAGAGAGAGAGGGAGACACAGAATCGGAAGCAGGCTCCAGGCTCTGAGCCATCAGCCCAGAGCCCGACGCGGGGCTCGAACTCACGGACCGTGAGATCGTGACCTGAGCTGAAGTCGGCCGCTCAACCGACTGAGCCACCCAGGCGCCCCTCATACAGTAATTTTAAAAGCTTTTGTAAATAATATAATGACATACGTGGAAAAACACACAAAGTATATACCAAATGAAGTAAAGTTATAGGCAACTTTTATTTTTATCTTTACAGAAAGAATTTACTTTTTTTTTTTTTTTTTTTTTTTTTTTTATGTTAAGGTCCTGCTTCTTCATTTACAGAACAGTCAGGGGCCATAATAATAAGCCAAAGCATATAGACAGCACTTCTCAGTGAGCAATCACAGCCTGTACTGTCTCCCCCTCAAACATTTTATGGTGTCGGACATGGCTGACTTTTGAGCAGTAAAGGAAGAACTGAGAGCACATACAGGTAAACACTGAACAGCATGTCCAGCAGCAGGAGGGCACAGGGCCAAGAAGCCCAGGGCAAAGCCCAGCGGACATAAACACACCCCCGACGGCAGCCGGCACCCTCTGCCGCGGAGCGGGTGGACGAGGGAGGGCAAGCGGGGACTGTGCCCCAGGGGATGCTACCTGCTCGCCAGTTCTTGGGGACACACTTTGGAATAAGAAGGATTCACACTTAAAAAGACACGTCAGTAGTGTTTATAATCCAAGAACTCAAGATAGTAAGACAGCTACAATGAAAGCAAAAACAACAAAACAAGACCACACAATGTGTCCTCACAAAGCCCACCAAGCACTAAAATCAAGTTTGCCTTGGATCTACCCAAGTGAACTTTCTAATCATGCTATTCACTTGTACTGAACTATGTAAGGGTGTTGAAGAATTTCTGAGATCAGCAGTTATAGATGCCACATAAAGCTGTGAACAGGGTCTGGATGTTTCAGGGATCGAGGAAACAGCCTCTCTTATTTCGACAATTTAAACCAAAAAACGAAAGTTCCCTTCTAAATTCATCTCTTGTAACTGGAATCACAATGTTTTATAAGCTGCTACTGGTGTCCTGTTATTTAATATTTAAAAAGAGGCACTGTGGGCCAGGGTGAGAGAAGGCTTTTCACTGAATACCTTTTGTATTATTTTGAATTTTTTTTTTTAAAAAACATATTCATAGATGATCTATCAAAGGAACAAAAAAAGCTTTGTCTTTAAAGGAAAGCAAAAATAGCAGTAATCTTTTCTGAATTTGGATAGCTGTCTTCAATGACCACTATGTTTAGCAAATGATCTGCAAAGAACATTATCACAGACTGATAACCTTTAGTTTTTGAAAGAAAAATTATATAGAAGCGCATTTGGGCTTTACCTTAATTAGGTTAAAAATTACAACATAACCAGACTTCCCATGATACCACGGTCTTGCGTGAAGATAGTCTGAGTATTTGGAAATATACACACCTATAAAAGTATAAGATATAGATTAATTCACACTTTACAAGGACTGTTTACTCATATACATTTCACATGTAAGGGCTACCTGTAACTAAAAAGACAAATAAAAGTCAACATTAAACTGTTCCAAAACTGCTTACCTTTTAAAAACTATTGGAGATATTCTAAAAGTATGGAAACATGAGAGCTACGACAAGATAGAATTTATCTGACGGACAACGAATTTTCTAGTTGGGTACAATAATTAAAGAGGGATGAACGAATCACATTCTTGGTAAATTCTAAGTTTTATTTTTTTTCTCCAGGCAATCGTTCCGTGGAAAGGCCTACAGTAATCTGATTCTCAAGTTATTTTTTTACAAAACATCTCAGTAAGTACTCATATAATAATAAGTGCTGAGGTTTACTAGATAGCAGGTATGTGCTGGGCAGCAGTGACACCAAAGGAAATAAAACAAGTTCCTGCCTTCAAGCAGCTTATTCTGCTAGTGTGTGAAACTTCCAGAAAGGCAGGAGGTATGTTTGTGTTCTTCACCATTGAAGCCACATCACAGCCCAACATACAGGAAGTACTTAACTGTCAGACACATGCTGTATTTGAGGACACAAAGAAATGGAAATAAGCAATGTATTTGTTCAGAAAAGGAGTTCTTTCAACAGACGAGTGAAATTCTCAGAGAACAGAGTGAACAAAAGTATGGAAGCATAAAAGATTATAAATTGTTTAGGACAGTGGGGCCACGGTGTGGGGAGCAGGGGAGAAAGCCCGAGAAGCTTAAGGCTGAAAAGGAAGCTTGGAACTGAACAGTAGAGATCTTTGTAGGGCTTGCTGTAGGCAACAGAGATGCATCAAAGGTGTTCAGCAACAGACTGCCACTTACATTTTTGTTTTTAAGTTTGTTTATTCTGAGAGAGAGAGAGAGAGAGAGAGAGAGAGAAAGCGTGAGTCGAGGAGGGGCACAGAGAAAGGAAGAGAGAGAATCCCAAGCAGGCTCCACACTGTCAGCGTGGAGCCTGATGCGGGGCTTGAACCCACAAACAGTGACATCATGACCCGAGCCGAAGTCCGATGCTTAACGGACGGACGGAGCCACCCGGGTGCCCCCAGACTGCCACTTAAAAGAGGGCGGAGTCTCAAGAGGGGAGAGACGAGAATCAGGATCAACCAGAAAGCTGCCGTAAGAGATGAGACAGGAGAGGAAAGTCTCCATGTGGCAGCGGTAGGGGAATAGGGAGGAAAGAGCAGGTCCCACAGAGACTCCTGAACCGCATCTCTCGAAACGCAAAGACAATGCAAGGCGAGAGCACTGTGATATGTTGGAGGGAGCAATGAGCTTGTGGTCAGCGCTGGGTTCCAGGGCCAAGTCCTTTCTTCCTACTAATAAGCACATGACTGAGGAGTAAGTCACTTAAGCAGGGACAGTGGGCTTGGGTCATGGATGCAGCAGCCACAGGAAGCAGTCCTCAGGAAGATTTACTATAAAATACTACATTACTATAAAATATTATATAAAATATTACTGTTATACACAGAACTATCCATTTCTACGTGAGCCAAAAACTTGATTTTTTTTAATGTTTATTTATTATTGAGTGAGACAGAGTGTGAGCTGGGGAGGGGCAGAGAGAGAGGGAGACACAGAATCCGAAACAGGTTCCAGGCTCCGAGCTGTCAGCACAGAGCCCGACGTGGGGCTCCAACTCACGAACCGTGAGATCATGACCTGAGCCGAAGTCGGAAGCCTGACTGAGTCACCCAGGTGCCCCAAGGCAAAAACTTTAAAATGCACACAGCCAGGAGTGTTATTTTATTACCCAGCCAAGTACGTGTTCAAGAAGAAAATGTACTTGTTGGAATCATCCAGTTTCTACTCTACCACCCTACTGAAGCCAGCCTGTATCTTAAACAATATAATCATGGGATGACAGTAATGTAGAAAACCGGCCTTATTGTTTTAGGGATGTAAGCTGAAGTATTTACTTTCAAATTCTCCAACAACAACAAAATTGTATAACCAAATTAAGGGAAGAATGCAAAACATTTTCTGTTAAACTTAGGGCATGGGTGTATTATATGGTCCTCTCTACTTTTCTTATGTTATTATGTTTTATAATGAAAAGAGGGTGGTGAAAAAGAGTAAGAAGAAAAAAAGGTTTTATGTAAAATGTTTCGGGGGTTAAGAATATACATTCCCTTTCATGGTCTTTGGAAGATGTGAATGCAAGTTTTCAAACACGTTGCTTTACACAGAGTGACCACATAACCCAGCAATTCCACTGCTGGGTCTATGCCTAAGAGAAGTGGAAACAAATGTCTACACAAAAACGTGGATGTAAGTGTGCGCAGCAGCATTTTTCGTAACAGCCAAGAAGTGGAAACAACCCAATGTCCCTCAAGTGCTCAAAGAATAAAGAAAACAGGTAGAACCCTACAACGGGATATTATGCAGCCAAAAGGCAAACAAAGTGCCGGTACAAGCTACACCACGGAGGAGCCCGGAAGACACTAAACTGAGGCAAGAAGTCGTACAACGTAACATGGGGTTCCATCTAGGTGGAATGTCTGCGCTAGGCAAATCCACAGAGGGAAAAGCAGATGAGTGGGTGCCTGGGCTGGTGGTGGCGGGGGGCCTGTCACTGCTAACAGGCCCGGGACTGCTTTCCTGGGTGATGCAAACGGTCTACAACGGACTGTAGTGTGGGTAGCACGACTCTATGAACACATTAAAAATCGCTGAACTGGACACTCTGGGTGAGTTGCGGGGTGTATGAACTTTATCTCGGTGAAGCTCTGTGAAAGAAAAGGTCAGCAGGAATCTGGCCACTCCCCCAATCCTCTCAGTCTTGATCCCCACACTGCTAGCATCTGAGAGAGCTAAATAGCTCTCCTTAGGTCCTTCTGCTTTCCGTCAAACTCCACTCCCCAGCTGTTCCTCCACCACGCTGCTCCCGGCTGCCCTCCTCTCCCCTCCCCACCTGATGGTCCCACAACGATCCAACAGTCCTGACTGGTCTTTGCCACCTTCTCCTCCTGATACTGTCCCACGTCACGGTATCTTTGACTTCAACTAACACCCAGCCCCGCCACCGTGAACCCCAATCTCCAGTTCTAAATCCTTTTCCAGCAACTTTTTTACCATCAGCAGGATATCTCCCAGAAACACTGAGGAAAATCTCATTATTTCTCAAATCCAACTCCTGAAAGTAGTGTCCATTTACTGAGAGCTTACCAGGTATGTGCTCCCAGCTGAGCACGTCACATAGCCTCCCACTATCCTCACAACAGATCTAAAAGACAGTTTTATCTATTTCGCAGATGAGGAAACTGAAGCTCAAAGAAATGTAGTGCTAATCCATATTCTTGACTGTAAGATTACCTTTCTCTTTTAACTCCTCGGCTTCCCTAACAATGTCTTCTCCTTCTGTGCCTCTTTTCTATTAACGATATTGCTGTAGTGTAAGTTTACAACTTTATATCTGAATATTTCTTTCTCTTTCTCCTCACATTCCACAGTTGCCAAGTTTGGTCAGGTCTATCTATTCTCTATTCCTTACTGCCATTATAATGGTTTAGAGGACATCCTCATTAGTCCTGGATGACTGTACTAATCTCTTGGTGCTGGAAGATACCTTCAGTATCTTTTCTAGTCCAATCAACCTTTTTAAAAAAAGTTCTGGAGCTCCTGGGTGGCTCAGTCGGTTAAGCGTCCAACTTCAGCTCAGGTCACGATCTCGTGGTTCGTGGGTTCAAGCCCCGTGCTGGGTTCTGTGCTGGCAGCTCAGTCCCTGGACCCTCCTTTGGATTCTGTCTCCCCCCCTTCTCTCTCTGCCCCCTCCCATTCATGCTCTGTCTCTCAAAAATAAATAAAAACATGAAAAAAGAAAGAAGGAAAGAAGGAAGGAAAAAAGGAAGAAAAGAAGGAAGGAAGGAAGGAAAGAAAGAAAGAAAGAAAGAAAGAAAGAAAGAAAGAAAGAAAGAAAGAAAGAAAGAAAGAAAAGAAAAAAATATAAAAAGTTCTGATATGAAACCTCTATTGGAAACTCTTAATTCTCAGACTCAAAGCTCATTTATTTGTTTAAAGCTCTGATTTTAAAGATTTTTATATCATTAATGAAACTGACTTTTAATAGAAGTATCTCATGAAATTAATTAAACCCCACTTCATCCTGTAAAAGAGATTCTTTTTTCTCACAGACTTACCTTTGGCTGGGTCACCAAGAGTAGTAAGAGCACCGCTGCCCACACAGAGTCCACGCTGACATACTAACTTTGCCTTGAAATAAATAAAAGACAGAACTTTGCTTATCGTATCAGTCTTAAGAGAGACAATGAAATAACACTACAACAGAACCTTTCAAATAGATATGGAATGTGTACACAGTATGTATTTACGGCACAAAGCAAGCTTATGCAAGGTAACTGTGTTTGGTTAATAGTTCATGGAATGTTATCGTTTCTGTTAACAAACATGTCATCAGCAAAACTAAATTGAACAAGCTCACAGATTAAGTCCTCTCTTGCAGATTTCAATTATAGCTATGGAATCACTAAACTGGAAGATGTGTTAACCCCAAATGCCTCTTTTAGTATGAATTCAGTGTCTCTTATTTGTAAGTGGATGATTAAGCAAATAAATGAATTCTTCTGGTATTACTATATAATCCTTATGTATATGCTAACGTTAAGTATTTTTTAAGCATCTACCTTTATTCTTCAATCACAATCACAATCAAAATACTGAATTATCTTAAGTTGAATTATAAATCTCTAGTGTTGTTAAATCTGTATCCAGGAAGCCATACACATCTTTGGAGGCACACCCTCCACATAGCAGTTTCCTTCTCCCAAAGTTTTGGTACAAACAATACAGAAGTTCAATCTTCAAAGACAGTCATGAACCAATTTCAAGTAACTTGACTGCTGAAAGTGTTCACCGTATCCCACCATGTAATTGAAACTTGAAAAAGCCTCCACAAGAAACAGAAAGTATCTATGTGAACCATGATCCAGAACGGTGAAATATCCATTCACCCCGTCAAAAGGCATTGCTGATACTTAAGAAACCTGCATTCATGCAAATCTGACCTCGAGCTGACAGTGTATTGCAGATGAAACTAAAGCGGGCCTGTGAAAAGGTGTAGAAATCAAATCTCTTTCATAATCAGCCTTCACAATCATTTATACTGCCACCAAAATTACGTAACAAAAAAGGCTGGTGAACTGGTAATTTTACAAATCTTAGAGAACTGAAATACCGATATTTAACGATATCATTAATTTTGTACACTAATATCACAAAATTAGTGTTCTATGACCTACCCCCCTTACCTGACTTTCAGTTTCAAACAGAAGAAATCCGTAAGTCTCTTTAAGTTCTTCCTGAGTATAATTACTTGCTTTTTTTTCTTGGTAAAAAGCTTTGTACTGTATAAAGAGAGAATAATTGAATGCTATAAACATTTATTTTGCCTTGCAAATTAATTTTTAAAAATGCATCATCTGAATTCCTCCTGTTAAAAAACTAATGAAATTTATTATTTTTTCTATTCCCTAGAATACATTCTTATTACCTTCCAAGGATTTCTTATCTCATCTGAAAGTGACAGCTGAGAAGAACAAGGCTTATATACCAAAAATGATGGGTCTATTTCTTTAAAATAAAATAAAACTAACACACAGACACAGTGTGTACCAAGCACCTCACCTCATTTAAGAAAATGTCATTTTTCACCAAAGTCACTTGACTGTACTGAAAACCATGCTCAGATGCAGAGTCCAAGTAAGAAGTATGAAGAATTGAAATTGCCCTCTGGAAGAGAGAGTCTGAACTCAAGGACACTGTCTCAAAAACTGTAAAACACAAACAAAAATAATGCAACTGTTTAAGATAACCAAAGGATGGGGTTTAAAGCGGTACACTAAATATCACTGAACACGTCATCTAGTCCCTGCCTGGAGAACGCAGACATTGACAATGTGTTCTTGGCGACTGTACCTCTACTGTCTTAAAAGACCTCTCACGGGAAGAACATAATCTAAACGGAGGTGAGCGGGGCAGCTGGGTGGCTCAGTCGGTTGGGCGTCCAACTTCAGCCCACAGTTCGTGGGTTCAAGCCCCGCACTGGGCTCTGTGCTGACCCTGGAGCCTGCTTCAGATTCTGCGTCTCTTTCTCTCTGTCCCTCCCCAGCTCGAGCTCTATCTCTCTCAAAAATAAATAAACGCTGAAACAAGTTTTTAAAACAGAGGTGAGTTACTGAGGGTGAGTTACTTTCAATACAAGAGTAAAATAAACCCTGCCGGATCCCTCGGGCCTTCTGGTTTAAAGCTGTGCGCTGTAACCACCGCCGGGACAAGCACACCAAACGTGATAGTGCCAAGGTGGTGGTCAGCAATCGCTTAGACCAAGGTTTCTCATCCTGAAGTTCTTTAAAACGTAAGCCACATTTTGAGACACTTACCCTTCCCGTCTTCTCATCAAATCCCCAAGTGAGCCTGCTGGGTTCCTTTCAAGGGGCCTAATAGTGCACACTCCACAAACACATTAGAAAGCATTGTATCTTTGGGGGTTCCTCAGAGCCTAGACAAGTCTATTGAACTTGACTTCTTACGGGTTATATTATGAAATTACTTTTCTCCATGTCCCCAAAATGAAACTTTGTTACTTTTTAGAAAACCTACGCAGACACATGCCATCCCAGAGATTCTGCGCTGCCCCTCCTGTGACAGGCAGGGCTCCTAATCCAGAGTTACTGACTTGGCCCAATAATCCTCTGGATTGAGCCTTCGTGACTTTTGATTTTACAAGTCCTTATTTTAGCCAAAAACTGGGCCTAGTGAGTTCTCATAACACTTAACTATTTGTTTACTCCCTTCTATTTCTATTCTCTTTAACAAGGTCGAGGTGGGGAGGTACAAATTAAGGACTAGAAGGTTTGGTCACATAGGATAAGTAAACCATTACTACGGCTTCCTACTTCTGCCAGAACCTGCCGATTACATTAAAGTCCAAAACCTAAAGGAAAAACAGGAATTTTAGTTAAAACTAACTAATAAGCAACGGTAAAAAACTGAACTATTATAGAAATGGAAACAAACATTTCAGTCAAGTTGATTTGGACTCAACTGTCCTACCACTTCAACTACCTAAGTAACGCTTTAATAAACAAAACGCTTTAATAAACAAAATGTCCTAGTATCCAAAGTGAAAGACTGTACGTAGCACGGAAGGAAAAGAGGATGAAACATTTAAGACTATTCTGAAATTCATACATCTCATCCATGATCCAGATCAACTGTTTTACTTTTTCTCAGTTTCACTCTTTCCTTCGATAGCAGGGTACAAATGTTATAGCACATGGATATTCTTAAGAGGCTTGAATAGCAAAACACCAGGGGTAAGAATTAAAATGATGGCTTTAGCCATGTTACTCAAAGTGAGAAGCCTATGTCTTTGTAACTCTGTCTTACAAATAAAGTGCCCTGCTAGCTCAAATGCAAATCAGGATTCCTCTAAAACTTCTACTTGGGAAACTTTGTATTTCATATTTTTAAAAAGGCAAAATAATATTTAAAAATCTAAGTAAACTCTGAGGCTCAATGTTTGAGAAATAGGTTGCTTACGGTGAAAGAAATAAAACAGCTTTGGAAATGAACATTCTATGATTATCAACTCTTCAATTCCACAAGATGTTAATACGAAGACACAGGTTTTAAATTGCAGAAGTAACGAATATTACATATATCCACATTTTTGAGGGTCAATGCACAATAAACTAAAAACTGTGAAAAACAGTGCAATTTGAAAAATAAAAAAAGCCCATCCAACACAGTATTTCCAAAATACATGTGTCAGAGAACACTATTTGTCAGTGTGAGGAATACTGTTCTCAACAAAGCTATGAATAGAGACGATGGTTTAAAATAAACACTAGGAGGGGATGGACGCCTGGGTAGCACAGTCGGCTAAGTGTCTGACTCGATCTTGGCTCAGGTCACGATCTCATGGTTCATGAGCTTGAGCCCCTCATCGGGCTCTGTGCTGACAGTACAGAGCCTGCTTGGGGTTCTCTCTTTCCTTCTCTCTGTGCACCCCCTCCTCCCTTGTATTCTCTCTGTCTCTCTCAAAATAAATAAATAAACTTTAAAAAATGCTTAAAAAATAAAATAAAATAAACAATAGGAAGTGACTGTGTGCTAATATATTTTTATACCTAAAACTATTTATGGTTAAAAATGTTTCCCCTTTAAGTCAGCATTTTCCAAACAGCAATATATTTACAAAATAATTTTACAGTTAGCAGAAGGAAAAGCACGTCCACACTATAACTGTTAGAAATCTACAGTAAATCTTGACTCTTTCATAATAAATGATCTCAATTATACTCAAGAAAGCACAAGTTTCATGCTCCATAGCTAAGGAGATAGATGAGCATTTCATCAAGAAATTATTTGACATTACCTCTTCTTGAACAATGTACTCCCACTTAAGAGTCTCGCTAGTGTACAAAATAGTATGACCACTAAGTGGATGGCCGCATTTTTGCTGAGCAATACACACGCTTCATTTAAACATTCAAGGTTATCAGAATATTAAGAGACTGAAGAGGGGGCTATCCTACAAAGAAACACTAAAACAACCTGAAAAATACCTGTCAGTAAAGTGGAAAGAGTGTCTCTTGGGACTTAAGTCACCAACAGAGAGCATGTGGGGAAAATTCAAGTTCAATCACAATGGCTCTAGACATTGAGTTAATATTCCTTCCTGTAGCACCTAGATCTGGGCACATTTCTACTAGGCATGGATTCAGTCTCAAAAGTTATGTCAAGCTTGGCACAAAAACAGACACTCAGATCCATGGAACAGAATAGAGAACCCAGAAATGGACCCACAAACATATGGCCAACTAATCTTTGACAAAGCAGGAAAGAGTATCCAATGGAATAAAGACGGTCGCTTCAGCAAGTGGTGCTGGGAAAACTGGACAGCAACATGCAGAAAAAGGAACCTGGACCACTTTCTTACACCATACACAAAAATAAACTCAAAATGGAGGAAAGACCTGAATGTAAGACAGGAAGCCATCGAAATCCTCAAGGAGAAAGCATGCAAAAACCTCTTTGACCTCGGCCGCAGCAACTTCTTACTCAACACGACTCCAGAGGCAAGGGAAACAAAAGCAAAAATGAACTACTGGGATCTCATCAAAATAAAAAGCTGCTGCATGGTGAAGGAAACAATCGGCAGAACCGAAAGACAACCAATGGGATGGGAGACGATATCTGCAGATGACTTATCAGATGATAAAGGGTTAGTATCTAAAATCTATAAAGAACTTACCAAACTCAACCCCCCAAAAACAATCCAGTGAAGAAATGGGCAAAAGACATGAATAGACACTTCTCCAAAGCAGACATCCAGATGGCGGACACATGAAAAAAATGCTCAACATCACTCATCATCAGGGAAATACAAATTAAAACCACAATGAAATACCACCTTACTCCAGTCAGAATGGCTCAGATTAACAACTCAGGCAATGACAGATGTTGGCTAGGATGTGGAGAAAGGGGAACCCTGTTTTACTGTTGGTGGGAATGCAAAATGGTGCAGCCACTCTGGAAAAAAGTGTGGAGGTTCCTCAAAAAATTAAAGATAGATCTACCCTACAACCCAGCAATAGCACTACTAGGTATTTACCCAAGGGATACAGGTGTGCTGTTTCAAAGGGGCACATGCACCCCATTGTTTATAGCATCCATTTACAACAGCCAAAGTACGGAAAGAGCCCAAATGTCCAGTGACGAATGAATGAACAAAGACGACGTGGTATATCAGGACACCTGGGTGGCTCAGTCAGTTAAGCGTCCAACTTTGGCTCAGGTCATGATCTCATAGTTCATAGGGTCAAGCCTCGCATCAGGCTCTGTGCTGACAGCTCAGAGCCTGGAGCCTGCTTCGGATTCTGTGTCTCCCTCTCTCTGTTCCTCTCCTGCTCCTGTTCTGTCTCTCACCTGTTCTGTCTCTCAAAATAATTAAAAACATTAAAAAAAAGAGATATGGGGTGTGTGTGTGTGTGTGTGTGTGTGTGTGTGTATACATACATACAATGGAGTACTACTTGGCAATCAAAAAGAATGAAATCTTGCCATCTGCAACTATGTGGATGGAACTAGAGGGTATTATGGTAAGTGAAATTAGTCAGAGAAAGACAAGTATCATATGACTTCACTCATATGAGGACTTTAAGATACAAGACAGATGAACATAAGGGAAGGGAAGCAAAAATAATATAAAAACAAGGAGGGTGACAAAACCTAAGAGACTCTTAAATACAGAGAACCTAGAGTTGCTGGAAGGGTTGGGGGTGGGGGGGGATGAGGTGGGGGATGAGCTAAACAGGGAAGGGGCATTAAGGAAGACACTTGTGGGGATGAGCACTGGGTGTTATACACAGGGGATGAATCACTGGAATCTACTCCTGAAATCATTACTGCACTATATGCTAACTTGGAAGTAAATTAAAAAAAAAAAAAAAAAAAGTTAAGTCAAGCTTGACACAAGCTGGATTCTGCTCAAAGCACCCTGTATTTATCTCCCCCTTTCTCAAAAGCCATCAGAGATACTGGGTGTCTGCTTTTGGACACCTGTTTCTCTTTTTAACTTCTAATGAGAGGAATTAGAAAATTATAAACCAACCTCTGATGCTATGGCACAAGTATCTGTTTTCTATTCTATAAGCATCTATCTGGTCTGAAAGCAAATAATGAGATGAACTAATGCCAACAACTTCAGTGTCACAACAACTGTTAACACGAATCAGCCACCTCTACATCGCCCCCAAACTCTCATGACCACATGCCCTGTTTATAGGCAGGAGCACTCATCAAAGACAGAAACACTCGGAACCCAACACCACCTGCCACTAAAGGTCCTTATTAGTATTCCCTTTAGATGGACTGCAACCTACCTCTGGTAACACTATCGATGCATCCATCCTCCATCAATCTAAGCTGGCCCTTTGATAGGTGCTGAAGAAGAGCCCATTCCTTAACTATCGGATCCTAAAATGTATTACCTTTACTTTTCAGACATTAAGGGATTGCCAGTCTAAGGTAAGTACAACTTTTTTTAGAGCACAATTTGGCAGGACCTAACAAAAACTTAAATGTGTATACCAGATAAGCATTCTACTTCCAGGAATGTACTCCTTAGACATACTAGCCTGAGTGCACAGGCTATATGTACAAGGGGTATTCCACGCACTTGTATCTATAATAACAAAAACACAAGATAACCAACTAAATTGCCGTCAGTAAGGAAACACCGTATAACTACTGAATAAAAATCAAAATAAATACATATATACTGACATATAAAAATATCTATTACATACTGAGTAAATAACATGTATTATATAATGTCATTTTGGTAAAAAAAAATACATTACAAATATGTGTTTGAAAATTTACAGAAAAAGATCTAGAAAGATGGGAAACCAAATTGTTAACAGTGTTTAAACCAATAGTTACTGAAGGAGAAGAGGATAAAGGGGAACTTTTACTTGTTACCTTATACACATTATAACTGAGGTTTTCTTACATAAGCATGTATTACTTCTACCAAAATGAATCATAACTTCAAAGAAATACAAATAGAGAAATGTGACAATTTCCCTTGAACATATACCTTTTCCAAAGCCATTTGAAAATTTAATCACATTAATTTTGGATTAATGACTTATAATTTTTTTAAAAAATCCTTTCATTTTACATGATTGAAATTAAAATTTTTTAATTCTACCGTTTTCCTTTGGATTTGTTAGTAATAACTTATAGCATTTAGTTTAATACCCACTCTTTTCTGATATGAACCCTGGCTCGGTCTCCTCTAAGACAGAATGTAGCTGGGAGGGTGGTCTTAATTCATTGTCACCAAGTACACCCCCAGAATTCTTGACATAGTCCTGTTCTCTGTTAGTGTCATAACTGCTAAAATGAGAAAAGAAAAAATGAAATCATAAAGCGAATAGTTCTATTCACAGCATATTTACCATATAAACAAATGTTTACTGAGCATCTAATTTATGTTAGGTACAATTCTGTAATGTTTACCATCTTTGACAGGTCTCCAGGGCTAAGGGCTAAATTTGGTATATAAGCAGTAACACACATAAGATGAAATGCCTTTCTTTTAATATTATTTAAGTTCTGAAGAAAATTCTGTTCACAGAAATAAGTTATGCTTATAGTAATCACATTGGCCTCACTTAAAAAAAATCTTTTGAAATGAAGAGTAGAGATTATAGAACTGCATGCATGTTCTACTGGTTGAAAGTAACAAAATCAAATAGAATACAGTTAAAGAAAATCTCTCCCACCACTAAATATGATTCATCCATTCTTTAGATACAACTATTAGGGTGCCTGTTACATATATATATATGAGAAACTGTCTCTACAATGAAAGCTTAGACTACAAAAGGAAGATGAACCTGTACAGAAACCAGTACTATAAATACGTGGGAGAATCTAGAACACAATGTAGTGGATGCATCATAGGGATTCCATTAAGATGGGATATATCAAGACGTTTCAGAGGGATCGATAACTTGAAGTCTGAGTAGGTGCTCAAATAATAAAGCCAAAAGAAGGGCTAGCCCGTATATTTTCTGGCAACAGAAACAGTATGAGGAAAGAGAGAGAGAAACATATGTAAAAGGAACTGTGGGTAGTTTATTTGAAGAATTCAATGTACTTAAAAAAAAATTAGTATATTTTTAGTTTTATAATAGTACACCCTTTTCCAAAAAGGATCTGAGGCAGAATTGTGTGGATGTTATCAAGATTTTTCAGAAGAAGTTGTAATACTGACGATATTCATTCATTAAGCAAATAGGTTATTTATGTCAAGAGGGGAGAACCAAATTGGGTCAGGAGACCAGGAGGGTAGGCCTACCACTAACTTGTTTTAAGACGTTAGTATTGTAACACTGTTGACACTTGCCTTCCCAAATATCATGCCCTGTTTTCTTTCCTTCCCCCAAACCACAATTTTGTTTAGGTATTAGGTGATTCCATGCTTTAGGCGGGAGGGGGAGGGAGGGAGAGAGAGACAGAGAGACAGAGACAGAGACAGAGAGAGAGAGAGAGAGAGAGAGAATGAGTATGAGTGTGAGTGTGAGTGTGAGTGTGAGTGTGTGTGTGTGTGTGTGTGTGATATAGAGAGAGGGAATTTACGCTCATTATGGTATCTGGCCAATGAGATGTGAATGGACATCAGTAGAGAGAATTCTGAAGGAAAAAACACATTCTCCCCATCTCCATCTTCTAGCCTTAGGGCCTCGTTTTGAGATGTGTTTGCTGCCCGGAATTCCTTGCAACCAAGATGAGATTGATCAGCCGGCACATTAAGAGTGAAACAAAACAGAATCTCAATCACTGAAGAAGTCCTTGAAATGCTGAACAAATTCACTTGGAGCTGCCCTGCCTCTCAATCTTTTGAGATGTGAAATAATAAATGTTCCTTTATTGTTTAAACCACTCTCGTTGGCAACTGAAAACACACTATGAACTTGGTTAAATCATTTATTTTAAGGTCTCATTTACTTGGAATTATCTTTTAAAAAAGTGTTTTTTAATGTTTATTTATTTTTGAGAGAGAGAGAGAGAGTGCCAGGTGGAAGAGGGGCAGAGAGAGAGGGAGACACAGAATCGGAAGTAGGCTCCAGGCTCCGAGCTGTCAGCACAGAGCCTGACATGGGGCTCGAACTCATGAACTGTGAGATCAGGACCCGAGCCTAAGTTGGACGCTTAACTGACTGAGCCACCCAGACTCCCTGAAATTATGTTTCTAAAGCTCCTTTCCATTCTAACACTGTGACTTTACCAACTGCCTTCCTGAAGCCCTGTTATGTATGAGGCATTGTGCACTGCACTAGATAATTTATCAAATTCCTCTTTTATTTGTCACCATGCATGGAGACATTTATCCTAGTATTTATTAGCAAGAAATCACAAAAGCTAATATAACTTGAAACCTAAAATATAAGGGTATTTATTTATTTATTTATTTATTTTTTCAACGTTTATTTATTTTTGGGACAGAGAGAGACAGAGCATGAACGGGGGAGGGGCAGAGAGAGAGGGAGACACAGAATCCGAAACAGGCTCCAGGCTCTGAGCCATCAGCCCAGAGCCTGACGCGGGGCTCGAAGTCACGCACCGCGAGATCGTGACCTGGCTGAAGTCGGACGCTTAACCGACTGCGCCACCCAGGCGCCCCAAAAAAATATAAGGGTATTTAAAGCCTTTGATTCCCACCTACTCAGTAAGTCTTACCTCCCTCCCACACACAAGGGAAAAAGACCCTTGATTCAGATCACTCCTAATGTAATTTCCCTTATTAGTTATATACAAAGTCTGATTTTCACACTCCTCCACCACTTCAAGTTTTCCTCACATTGAAAGCCCCCAAATCTAGCTTCTCTGATAACTTAAAAATTTTCCACCTGGCTAGAATCATTCTTCACAAGCGTTCCGTGGATATTTACCATAGTCCTGCTCTATGTACAGGTCTGGGCTGGAGCTAGGGAACACGGGAACAAACGGGAGACTGTATGTCTTGTCTACCTGCGAGAGTGGTCTCTAACATTTAGGTCATAATTTCAGAACTGTCAAAGTTCTGTTCAGAACAAGGTCCTCTTCCATGGAACAATGAAGGGCACACATTTTGTAATCAGAAGGACTTGGCAAGACAAAATTTTGAAGCTAGGTCTTTCTACCTTTGTGACTCTGAGAAAGCTGCTTAATCTTTCTTCCCCTTCTTTTTAAAAATAAATGTCATCAAGGCACATACACTAAATAAAAAGCCGCATGCCAGTAGTCTTATCAATCACTGCCCCTACCCTCCCAAGGAGCCCTGATTTCCATTCTTCTTAGGCAATCACTTTCAACTTTAGCTCTATCTTCTGGTAGAACTCCATGTTTCTAAATACAATAGCTGTATAAACTCACATCACTAATTTTGCTACGTCATTATTCAATGTTTCAATAAGTTGTATGCATTAATCATAGCTGGGCCACACTGGGTAGTCAATTTCCTTTTTTACATGATGTTTCATTTTTCTGAATTTAAGATGGTCTCTGCTTAAAATTCTCCCAGAGAACCCAAATCTCCTCCGAACAGATAGATACATCAAGTGTTTGGAGACGCCGTTTGTGCAGCATTGTGTCCTCCGGCTTCAGTCTGGACCTGTGCTCCCCGGTGAAGGACCTGTGCTCCAGGTAAAGGACCTGTGCCTCCTGGTGAAAGACCTGTGCTTCCTGGTGAAGGACCTGTGCTCTCCAGTGAACCAAAGAGCTTTGTGCCCTTGGTGGGGGATGCTGAGATACAGCACTGATGTATAAATGTTCAGCACGATCCCAGTTGGCAGAAACCCATGACCTGACTCTAAAACTTACATTCAAAGGATACAGAACAGCCAAAACAATTTTAGAAAAAATGGCAAATTTGAAGGATTCACCACCTGATTTCAAGAATCACCACAAAGCTAACGCAGTCACAACTGTGGTGTTTTAACAATAATACATACAGATCAGTGGGACAGCATGAGAGCTCAGAAACTGTCAGAAGGCTGCCAATATAACCCAAGAGGAAAAGAACAACTTGAAAAAAGATGATGCTATAACCACCAAATCAGAAAAAACAAACATGAACCTCAACCCCTACCTCAAACCATAAAATTCAAATGGAAATGAATGACAGACATAAATGTAACCCCTAATGCTATGAAGTTCCTAGAAAAAGATCAAAAGAGAAAATTCTGACCAGGGGGCAGGTTGAGATTGCTTAGGGCATAAAAATCAGTTCCCATAAAAGAAAAACTGATACACCGGACTTCATGAAAATTATAAAACCTTCTGAGCTTCAAAAGACATCATTAAGAAATTAAAGTATTTGTGAAGGACGTGTATCCAGAATATACAAAGAAGTCTTTTTTTTTTTTAATATTTATTTATTTTTGAGAGAGAGAGAGAGAGAGAGACAGAGCGTGAGGGGGAGAAGGACAGAGAGAGGGGGAAACACAGATTCCGAAGCAGACTCCAGGCTCTGAGCACAGAGCCCAATGTGGGGCTTGAACTCATGAACCGTGAGATCATGATCTGAGCCAAAGTCGGATGCCTAACTGACTGAGCCACCTAGGCGGCCCCAGAGTATACAAAGGACTCTTAAACACACTTCACAAACAACATACTAACAGCAAGTACGTACGTGGGAAAATGGTCAACATTATTAGTTATCATGGAGGTGCCACTTGCTCACCAGAATGACTAAAATTAGAAAGACTGAGAATACTAAGTGTTGGCAAGGATGAGGAACCTCTGGAACTCTCATACATTCCTGGTAGGAATAGAAACCTATATAGCCAATTGCAAAAATGTTTTGCCAGTTTCTTACAAAGTTAAATATGTACTTACTTTATGGCCCAGCAATTTTATTCCTACATATTTACCCAAGAAAAATGAAACATTATGTCCATAAAAAAAAATGTGTACACGAACTTTCGGGGCACATAAGCTAAAACTGGAAACAATCTAAATGTTCATGATAGGTGTTTGGATAAACTATGGTCTTTTCATACAATATACTATTCTACTCAGGGATTTAAAAAAAAACCTGCTGATACATGCATGAATCTCAAAAACATTAAACTGGACAAAAGAAATCAGACATAAAAAGTACACACTGTAGGATCCATACATACATGAAGTTCTAGAATTGGTAAAACTAATCTGTAGTGATAATCGTATCAGTGGTTGTTGCGGGTGGAGGGCAGGAATAGAAAAACTGATTGCAAGTGAAGCAGGCATGAAGGAACTTTCTGGGGTGATATAAATATTCTATATTTGTATGGGTGTGTTGCTCACAGGGTGCACACATTTACCAAAATTCACTGAACTATATACTTAAAATGTGTTTAGCACCAAATATGGATATGAGATAGCATATAACATCTGACCCAAATCCAGTAAAATTACTGGATTTTATGTGACCATAAAAAAAATTAATCTCAAGAGCCCCATGCTTAAAAAAAAACCAAAAACCAAGAACTACTTATAAATGACATAAGTTAAATTATAATGAAATTTAAAATGTTTGAACTGAATGACAATGAAAACACCTATCTGAACTTAGGCACATGCAAAATATCTACAAGAAAAAACTACAAGAAAACCATTAATTTTAAACGTACGTGTTAAAGAAAAACATTTGAAAATCAGTGAACTGAAGAGTCAATTCAAGAACTTAGAAAACAGAGAAGTGGTAAATTCAAAGAAAATAAGCAAAGGAAGTAAGTAATAAAGATTAGAAGCTAATTGAATAGAAGAACAAAGAACCACAGAGCAGGAACATATGTGGTACATATCCCCCCACCTGAGCCTTTTCTCACATATTTATATCAGTTAACTACTGCTTAGTAACAAGCCATCTCAAAATTCAGTAGCTTACAACCACAATCATTTACTACTGCTCACATTTCTACAATGTGGGCTGAATTAGGCTTAGTCCAGCTGGCATAGCTCCGATCCATCTCTCTCATCTTCCTTCAGCCAGTGAACTAGCAGAGGCATGTTTTTCTCATGGAAATGGCAGAGGTGCAGAGAACAAATGTAGAACACCAAGTCCTCTTAAGGTTTATCAGGCCTGAAACTAACATACTGTCATTTCTACCTGATATTATTGCCCACACCAAGTCATACAGCCAAACTCAAAGTCAGCGGGGAGGAAGAGATATCCTGCCCCTTTAGTGGGAAGAAATGCAGAGTCAGGGCAGGAACGCAAAGAGGAGGAGAGCCCTGGGCTTCATAATACAATTGATAGTGATGATGGTTGTACATCCTTGTGAATATACTAAAAACTAATTAAAAACCAATGTAATAAAATACTACATTAAAAAAATAAGAAAGAAATGCAATCTACCACAGTATCACCGTAAGGATGTTGTGCATATTCTTGTTTTTCATATTTAAACAAGATGAATTATCCTGAACCAGCAGAATGCTCAGGATGTAGGCAGGGGTGAGAGCAGTTTTCCGTTTTCTTAATTTAGGAGTTCCCCCTTCTTCGTTCCTGCATCCAAGGATTTTTGAAAAAATAATACGGTTCCTTTGTTGTCAACCTGCAAGTGTACTGTGGATCAGGAGGGTGTGTGTACTTCCAGCTCTGTTTTCCTCTTCAAGATCACTAAGAAGACACATCCCCTGCTTTCCAAGGTTATATACTCACTTCTAGGGAGTATTTTGCTAGCTCATTTTAAGATCTCTGGGCCACTCAGGTACTTTCCAATTCCTCTCTGCATTCCTTAACGGACACTATACGGCTGTTCAGTCTCAGCCTGGTAGGCAACGATTCTTTTAGGATGGGACTGCTGCCAGGACTGGACGGCTGCTGGAAATTTCTGAGCTATGCCCCCTCTGCACAACTCTGCCTTTTCTCATAGAACTGCTGGGGCTTCCGAACAGTACTTATGTATATATTCAAGTTTACCGGGTTTCTTTTTCTCCTTCACTTGTTCAAAATGTAGTCTGAGAACTGCCCCTGCCTCCCATTCTTTATGGAAGTAGAATGATTAAAAGCTAATCTGGCCTTGTTCCTTTTGGAACTATACGTTCAGTCTGATGATTTGGTTTCATTCTGTTTTGTTCTTCAGGGCATCAGACAGAAGACCCATTCAACCCACAAACTCACATCTTCCAGTTCTGGGACTAGATGGTGGTTTCCTCCCACTGTGTAAGACAAAAGACCTCCTTGACTGGTGCTCTATCTTTCTTATCTTCGCACCCTTATTTTCTAATGCTTGTGGCCATTTTATTTTGGGGGGAGAGTTCTTCAGCTTTATTATCCAATCCTTATATATTTTTTTCTGCTCTTACAGAGCCCTTTTCTGTTTTCTAAATAATTAAAAAAAATAGAACCTCGTCTTCTTTCATGGATGTCGTATCATTTCTAAAGATGCTATAGTTTTATTTGGTTGAAGTTTCTTCTGTTAACTGCAGTAAATTTATTTCTACCAAGCTCCTTTTATTTCCTACTTGTTTATCCCTGTTTGATTTCTTTCATGTTAGACACTTGCGCCCAGTGGCTGGGGATCCTCTGCTGTCCATTTATGTTTACACGTGAGGCACTTAAAGCTGCCTGAAAGTCTGGTGCATCAACAGTGCTTCTTGACCAGCAGCCCTTACTATTTCACATGATCTGATGGTGATGCAGCTGTTGAGTCGGGCAAACTCCCAAAGTCCGTGTCTGTTAAATATTTTGCCATGGTTTGGTAAGTTTCCCCAGAAAAGATTCCTTTAATATCTTGTTTAGAGGGAGCATAAGCTTGACTATTCGTTCTGAGAATCACACAGGAAGACAGTTCTGGTCTCACGCTTCAGTACGCTTTCACTTAATCTTCATTTTCATTGAGGTGCTCTGCCCCTACCTCTGCTGTCTGGCACGCCCACTGAACGTCTCCTGAGTGTCAACCTTCAGTCCTCTGTCTGGGTAGAGGGGAGGGAGACAGTTGTCTGGGTGCAGACAGCAGGGAAGGGAATCCAGAGCGTGAAAACTACAAAAATCATCACTCAGACCTTCTATTTCCACTCCACCCTTTATTCCCACCTTGACAAGTACCCGGTACTTCTAAATCCTGAGCTGCTGCCAGACTGCCTGGTGGGACTACGCCTGCCCCTTGATGGCTTCCAGGTCTTCAGCCTTCAGCATCCTCTAATCCACAAAGTCACTTACCACCTGACCATCTTCTTTCTAGTTTCCCAAAGCTGACTGCACCTGGCATCTACTTTCCCATGCTCTTTTTGTGGATTTACAACTTTATTGTTTTACTGTAACCTCAGTGGGATTTCCAGAGGGTGTATACAATTGGACATGTTACACTACAAGTGTCTACTTAATATAAGTCTTAATTTCTTCAATTAAAACATGTGGACTATATCCTCTAACTCTGGTAGTTACTATTGTCAGTGGTTGTTACTTTAACTTTTATCATTATGAAGACTTCACTTACTTAATGTATTGGCCGCAGACCTAAGTATATATCAAACAGCCAATAAATATTCCACTTAAAAAGAATTACCTTTTAGTGCGTATATACTCAATAAGCAGGTCTTCATATCACAAAAAGTACAATCTCAAGTAGATCTTCAATGATATTTCTCGCACGGCACTCTCTTCCTTCCTTTCAGAGTACTTGTTATGATTCACAATTACATATTCATAGTTACTTCAGTAATGTCTACTTCCCCAATGAATCAAGCCCTATGAGGGCAGAAACCATTTCTGTTTTGCTTACTCAGCATCCAATCCAATGCCTGGCATACAGTAAATATGTAACTGGTAACTAAATAAAAGAGTACATAATATTTAGACTATTTAATCTGTCCCAAAACTCAGTAAAAGGAATCAAGTTTCCCATCTTGAAAGCAGTCAAATGCTAGTACCAAAGTCTGACAAAGAAAACATAAAAAAAGAAATTAAAGATTTACCTCTCTTATGAATACAGATTACTAAAATCTTAAAACATATGCACTGGCAAAAAGAATCCATCAGGATGTGAAAACGATAACAGGTATCAATCCAGATTCATTATAGGATTGTTAAAAATTGGTTCAATAAATAGGAAATCCAAACATTTAACTAACAACATCGATAGGTGGAAGTAAGACAACCACAGAGAGGCTGCTGGGTGGTGGGGTGACGCAGAAGAGAAACCAAATGGCAGACTGTCAAAACGAAGTTTTCTACCTGTTTATATTACGATGCCTTATAATGTGCAAATTTTTGTTGAAGAGGGTTTTTTTAATTTATGGATTATCTGTCACACTTAATCTAAAAAACAAGCTAAGATGCTCCCAAATAGAAGATTTATTTAATAACATAGAAAAATGTCCTACCATAAACTGTTTAGGGGAAAGAAAAGCAAATTACAAAAGAGAAGCATATGTACCCATACATCTTTAAGAACACACAACACAGTTTAAACAACGGTCGTCTTCTGCATAACACTTAACAACATCCACTATCTTTCTTGTTTATTTGGTTATCCTCTCAGCACTAGTTTATTCATTTCATGAGTACAGGGAATCTGTCCTTTTCCAAGCTGTATCCCCAGTGCCTAGATTAGTGCCTGGTACACAATAAGGTTTCAATAAACACTTATGTAATGAATCAATTCATTTTCCAGATCATTTTTCTACTCACCTTGACCCACCTTCCCCTGACTTACCACTGAGTTCCAGCTATACTGATCTTTCTGATTCAGGCTCTTTCCTCTTTTCAGACCTTTGCATATGCTGTTATTTCTGACTAAAACGTTCTTTCTCCTGTTCCGTCCATGGCTTAGTTCCTGTTCTTCCTTTAGTGAAATCTACAAGTTTTTCCCTCAGAGAAACCTTGTTTTCTTTATAAAGCACTAGTGTTTTCTTTAAAGCACTCATTACAACATGCAATTATTTTATCAATTTCCTTTTTGGGGGCTCATCTCCCCCACCAGACTGTAAGATCTATGCAGGCAGATACTCTCTCTTGTTCACCAGAGTCCCCAGTGTCCAGCAGAGCTCACAGCACCACGGGAGGTACTCAATACCAAGTTATATTTAGGTGGGTCAAGTATAGGTAATTTTTGTTTTTGTTTTTTTGTAACTTTTTGTATTATCTAAAAGTTGACATAAGCATAAATACAATCTGGGGAAAATAAAGCAATTTTCACTTTGTAAAAAAAAAAAGAGATCTCCTACAGCCCTAAGTGGAAGCAAGCTAGTTTTTTAAATATGAAGACAAAGTAAAGAAAACAAGTGGAAATAACAGTTGCCATAAGGCAAAACAATGGAGCCCCATAAACAAAGTGTTCTGTTAAAAAAAAGAAAATACTATGGAATGAGAAACGTAGGATTTTCACAAAATTTTTAAAAGATATAAAAAAGTTTGCCAGACACAAAAGTTTAAATGTTTTCTCATGCCCAGATAATCATACACAGAAGGAATAAAAAAGCAAATGTGAACGAAGCACAAAACACCTGTATCACTGTTTTACATTTCAGAAGATGACCTAAAACACGGACCGTCTGCACACACGGGAGAGTTGTAAGAAGCAATCCTGCTCTCTAGAAGTTTCCGCAAGGGCTTCCTCACCACCATACTTACAGAATCCAGGGAGGACTGCGGAGCAAGGACCTCGGGAAGCCTTTATGGACCTTCCAACCTGTTCCAGAAGCCCCTCCCCCACCCCCCCAAAGCTTCATTCCCTAAAGTCCCCTAAAGGTTAGACACCTAGTCTGTCCCTTCTTCCAGTCTCGCTGGTGCCCGGCGCTGGGGAAGGCAGCTGGCCGGCCAGCTGGGGCGCCCTGGCAGCAGTGGGGGGCCGGGCCCGTGCTGGGGGCCGGCCCCTCCCTCACCTCATGGTACATGGGGCAGGGGGCTGCGCCCCTGCCCCGCCGGCCCGGTCGGCCCCCTCCCGCCAGCAGAGGCCAGTGCGGCAGCCAGGGCGGCGCGGGGCTGCTCCTTTTAAAAGTCAACGAGGACCGCCGACCGCGAGCCGGCGCACGGCGTAGGCGCAGGGCCCAGACCCCCAGGTGCAGACCCCGGCAAGGGGGTCGTGGGAGCTGCAATCAGGTTCCAGGGCTGGCGGATCAAGCGGAGCGCCCTTGGTCCTTCCTCCTCTGAGGTCTCCCAATACCCCTAGGTGTTCATAGGTATTTTACAGTGACTGCTCTAAGCTTCCGTTTCTTCAAGGGTCTTGCCCGCGGGCTCTCAGCCGTGATGACGGATGGCAAACCTCAGATCTAAGCTGAAATCCAGGCCTTTTCACTACAGTGATCCCCAATTATTCCAAATCAGTGCCCCTATAAAGCTTTCCCAGTATCGTCTATATAAATCCACCAGTTACAGTTTCATGGGGCTTTCTTGTAGAATTTACAAAAATAGGTCCATAGAACATGATTTTGAGTACTCCACATACTCCAGGAGATGCTGATATCAAGCACCTGTGGTCAGGATGGGGGTTCCCTCTCTCTCTCTCTCTCACTCACACACACACACAGCCCCGCAGCCCTAACAAAATCTACCAAAAATAAAACTGAGGGAGGGGGCATGAAGTATTTGGCCTGACCCAAGGACATCTTTGCTTTTCACTCATGTTTTAACAAAGTTAGAGAAGACATCCACATGCATTTCCCAAACCATATCTGCATTTGCTAGAGGAAAATCTAATCAGGAGATCCTAGAGAATCATTACCACTATTGTGTTGTACATACAGAAAACATTCAGGAAAATCTGAACTCACAAAGCAAATTGCTTAAATCATAATGAATCACGTCGATTAATTATGTAGTATTTAAAATAACAAACTCACTTTGGGTATTTAGTATATCCAGTGGAAGAGAAATTTAAAAAAAAAAAACATTTTTGGAGGATTATATCCATTGTGTGAAATGAGATCTACCCACGCATTATGACATTTTCATTTAACTTTCATTTACTTTTGGATTTAACATTCAATTTTTAAAGATAGGTTTAACATCCTCAGAATCCACTCTGACAGTAAAAAGTATTTTTGTATATTAAGCAGATGCTTATATTCTTGTATCTACCAAATTTTGTTTTCTCTCTTGCCATGCTATATAGATTCTTTGGCCACTATATTTTCCACGTTCAAGATTATGCACCTTTTACTGGAACCATTTCGAAGTTTATATGGTGTCATTTTTAGACATCTGTAGAAAGTAACTGACCTTTGTTCTGGCTCCTTATCAAACCGGATTAACTAATTTGTGCCTTAAACTATCAGCCTGCAATGAAATGGCTGCATGACACTTACTCCTGTATTTATTACAAGGACATTGTTAGGTAGTTTTGTACCTCTTACAAGAAAATCCTAAGAATAAATTTTTCTCAGGGACAATTACATTTTCAAACCTGCTTTGGATTCGTTTGTCACATATGATGAAAGAGTGACCTAATTTGTGCCATAACAAAAATGATTTTTTTTTTTGCTCACACCCCTAGAAATATCCCATTCCAAATGCGCTGGGCAAAGAAGAGGACTCTTCGCTGACAGTGGCTCCCAGAGAAAGGATAACCACAGGTAAAGCAGGTACTTCAACTGGTCAAACTGGATCTCAGGAGTTGGGGTCTTGAATATTCTAATGAGGGAGGGAGCAGGTGTACTCAAAAAGTTCTAAACAGGGTCCATTTCACCATGCCAAGGAAAGTAGTGAGCCTTTACACAGAATATAGCAGGGGATTTAATTATCCAATTAAGTTATTATTAAAATCTTATTAAGGGAAAACAAAGTATGCCCCAGACATTTCTTATGATAAAAGCAGTAATTTTAAAAAGAGAAGCCAAATTTAAAACAAAAACAAAAGGCCAACTGAATTAATCAATAAAAACTGTTACTTTTAGCATAAATGAAATAACCTTGTGGCAAATATAATCAAGAAAGAAAAATTAAATATCAGAAAAGGAGGCTATAACCACAAATACAGGAAAGATATTCCTAAAATTATAAGTTATCATACACAGCTTACACCAATTAATTTGAAAACTATAAAAATATACTTTACCAACATTGGTCTAAAAAGAAGAAACGTCTAAAAAAACCATTTACGATGAAAGCACAGAAACCGTAGTCATAGTCCTACCCCTTCTCCCAAAAGACTAGTTCCAGAGTTTCATTGTCAAGTTTCACTTCTCACTTATCAGATTATCATAAATCCATGCGTTTGGCAATGCATTCTGTTGGGGAAGGCTGTAAGAGACAAAGTGAAGAGAAAAGCAAAAGAACAGGAGAAAATATTTACTATATATACAGATTATAAAAGACTGATTTATACATTAAGATGGACAGATCAACAGAAGATAGAATTGGAAATTCACAGTTCAGGAATTATGAATAGCCAACAAACACATTTCAAAACTCTCTAATTTATGGATTTAAGAAGCCAAACAATTCCAAGCAAGATAAAGATACATTACTCTGAAATAGCAAGAGCTAAAGACAAAAAGAAAAATACCAAAGCAGCCAGAGAAAAAGGAATTGAGAGACTGGCAGCTGACTTCTCAATAGCAATAATGGAAAAAAACGAAGGAATGAGGAAGGAGATCTTCAGTGTACTAAACAACTGCCAACAGAAACCACTCTATTTAGCAAAAACATCTTCCGTAAATGACAGTGAAACAAAGACAATTTCAGGCAAACAAAAGCAGGGACAGTTCATCATCAAATGACCCTTCAGTAAAAGCCATCCCAAGGGATATTCTTTGAACAGAAGGAAAAGGGCCCTAGAGGATGTTCTAAAAGATAAAAGCAGTTGGGGCACCTGGGTGGCTCAGTCGTTCAAGCATTAGACTTCAGCTCAGGTCCTGATCTCACAGTTCCTGAATTCAACCCCCACGTCAGGCTCTGTGCTGACAGCTCAGAGCCTGAAGCCTGCTTCCAATTCTGTATCTCCTTCTCCCCTGCTCACACTCTCTCTCTCAAAAATAAATAAAGAAAGATTAAAAAAAATTTTTTTTAAATAAAAGATAAAAGCAGCAATAGAGAAAAGTAGTACAAATGTGGGGAAATGTAAATAAGCACCAACTGTAAAACACAACATTAATTCTAAACAGGCCTCCTTCTGTCTGGTAAGAATATTATTTAAAAAATTAAAATATATGATAACATATAAGTCATACAGGGGCTGAGTGAAGTTAAATTTTTGAGGTTCTTGTATTGTCTAAGAGGAAGGTAAAAGTATTGTTGTTCTGCTTTGTTTTAGGTTAAAAAAATTTTTTTAATGTTTATTTTTGACAAGGAGAAAGAGAGAGAGAGAGGGAGATAGGATGAGCGGGGGAGGGGCAGAGAGAGAGGGAGACACAGAATCCGAAGTGGGCTCCAGGCTCTGAGCTGTCAGCACTGAGCCTCACGACGCAGGGCCTGAACTCACGGACCGCAAGATCATGTCCTGAGCCGAAGCAGGAGGCTCAACTGCCTGAGCCACCCAGGTGCCCCTGTTTCAGGTTTTTAAATGTCAAGGATGCATATTTCTGGGAGAATTATAAAAAGAAAAAAAAAAGTTTATTTTCCAAACTAGGACATGGGGAAAATGGAATGATAAAGATATTAAATGAATATTTAATAACTAACAAAAGGGAGAGAAAAGAAACATAGAAAAGCCAGGACAAACAGCACAAAATAAGAGCAATTACAGTGAATGTAAATAGGTTATATGTCCCATGCCCTAAAACTGCATTTTAAAAAAAATTTTCTCCTATTTATTTATTTTGTAAGAGAGTGGATGGAGGAGGGGCAGAGACAGAGAAAGAGAGAGGGAGGGAGAGAATCCCCAGCAGGGTCTACGCTGTCAGCACAGAGCCTGACATGGGGCTCGATCTCACAAACCGTGAGACTGTGACCTGAGCGGACATCAAGAGATGGGCTTAACTGACTGAGCCACCCTGGCGCCCCTAAAACTGCATTTAAAAATTCCAACAGATGCTCTTTAAAAGAGACATCAAAAACATACAAGTGCCTGAGTCTATAACTTTTTCCAAAGAGTTTAACAAATGAATAAAAAACACAAAAAGAAATGTATGATAGAGAAAATCATGAAGTGTAACAGACTATGAGCAAGATGAATTAACAGCATGGAGGGAAGGGAAAAATATTCAACATCAAAACTGATAAAAGGAGACATAATTACATACACTTCACTCATTAAAAATAGCAAGAGGGTACTTTTAACAACTCTGTGCCTATAAATATTAAAAATTCAGAC
Source organism: Lynx canadensis (assembly GCF_007474595.2). NCBI lineage: Eukaryota > Metazoa > Chordata > Mammalia > Carnivora > Felidae > Lynx > Lynx canadensis. The sequence continues at coordinate 4,938,669 of NC_044309.1, read as the reverse complement.
AAAATAGAGACCTACAAAAATCTAATCAATATTGACAATTTTTTTTAATGTTCAGTAATCCTGTAACCACTAAAAAAAATTAAATCACTAGTCAAAAATTTGCCACCAATAAAATTTCAGACGCAAGTGGATTCAATGGTAAATTCTACCACAACTGGTTATCTACTGAGAATAAAATTAAATTATATCTATATTCCACACTACCCACAATTAAGAATCCCAAGTATACAGACATAAAATGAAAATCTTTAAAATTACATCACAGAAAGAAAAGGTATTTGCAACCCATTTAACTATAAAACATTAGTACCCAGAATGTGTAAAGAAGTCCTACAGTCCACCAACCCAATAAAAAACAGAAATGGGTAGGTGATATGAACAGTACAAAGGAAAAAAAAAGGCTTTTAAACTTATGAAAAGATGCTCAGTCATAATGATCTGTAAATGGATTTATCAAACTGTCAAAACATACAAGTTTAGCAATGCATCCTGTGGGGGGAGGGGGAAGGTAAGGGGGAGGGTGCTTTAGGAAAACAGTTACTTCAGTATACCGCAGGTAAGTGCAAAATCCCAGGAAATGGAGTTTGGCAATACTTCTCAAAATTTCAAAAGCATTTAACCTTCAACCCAGTAATCACAGTTCTGGAAATTAATATAACAGAAAAACCTGCTCACATACAAAAGGACAATTCTACGGAATTACTCCATGCACCATTGTTTTTAACCACAAAAGACCAGAAACAAATGATCTATGACTGACTATTGTTCTTATTCTGTAGAATGAGCATGCCTTCTATATACTGATTTGCATATAAGACTTCTAGGATATACTGGTAAGTGGGGGAAAAAATGTAGCATAGCACAAATCAGATTAAGAAAGTGGAATATAGGGTGCCTGGGTGGCTCAGTTGGTTAAGTGTCTGACTTCGGCTCAGGTCATGATCTTACGATTCATGGGTTCAAGCCCCACATCAGGGGTCTGTGCTGACAGCTCAGAGCCTAGATCTGCTTTGGATTCTGTGTCTCTGACCCTCCCTTCCTCCCGCTCTTTCAAAAACAAAAACAAAACAAAAACTATAAAACACAAACAAAAATAATGCAACTGTTTAAGATAACCAAAGGACGGGGTTCAAAGCAGCACACTAAATATCACTGAATACTTCATCTGTTTCCTGCCTGTAGAACGCAGACATTTATGATGTGTTCTGGGCGACTGTTTCTGTACTATCTTAAAAGACCTCTCACGGGAAGAACATAATTTAAATGGAGATGAGCGGGGCACCTAGGTGGCTCAGTCAGTTAAGCATCCGACTTCACTTCGGCTCAGGTCATGATCTGGCTTCACTGTTCGTGAGTTTGAGCCCGGTGTCCAGCTCTGTGCTGACAGCTGGGAGCCTGTAGGCTGCTTCGGATTCTGTGTCTCCCTCTCTCTCTGCCCCTCTCCCACTTGTGCTCTCTTTCAAAAATACATAAATGTCTAAAAAAATGCATTAAAGAAAGAGGAATATAAAAACAAACACTGGAAAAAAAAAACAAACACTGGGGAATGAGTTGGACAGTACAGGAAAGATTTTTTCTGTGTATGTCTTTATATATTTTTAATTGTTTAATTATTCTAATTTTTAAACAATAGAGTTCATCAACTTGTACGTACAATACATGTAAGAAAAATTCATTCATATGAATAAGAGAAAATAAGTACCCAATAGAAAAAGTGACAAAAAACATTACACACAAAAAAACATTTAACTTCTTTTATATAATCACAGAAATGCAGTTTAAAGCCACAATAACATTTCATTTCCACTAGACCAGCAAAAATTAAAAACCTGGGCAATGCCAAATGTGGAGAGATTTCATTCAAAATTAGTGGAGAATAACTCAAAACTACAATTTGGAAAAAGTTACACATTACCTAATGAAACTGAACCCACGCACGTCCTCCTAGTGGGTGTAGCAATTCCATTACTAGTATGCCCAAGGAAGAGTAGTCTATACACTCACTTGAAGATGAACAAGAATATATATGGCAGCACTAATTATAACAGCCCCATGTTGGAAATAACCAATATGTTCATAAAGAATAAAACGGATAAGCATATAATCCATTTCTAACACATTCGTACAGTAGATTACTATACACTATACTTCAATGAAAATGAATGTATTTCAGCGCTGGTTCCCAAAGTGGTGATGACGCTTAAGTGGGTTCTTTGATACATACCACAAGGTGTCCTAATTTGAGAGATCTACATAACTCAGTAGACTAGTATCTACTGCATGACCAATGTGTAGATGAAATATCCCTTCCAAATTCAAGATAGACCAATGGGTTTTCATGTCACAGAGTTTGAGAAGTTCACTGACATGACTTCAAATTTTACACTACAGCTAACCTTTAAAGAAACTGTTGGGCTTTGAGGAGTATCAGAGAAAAATATAACTATCTTAAAAGGTTATTAAAACATTTCTCCCTTTCCTAAATACACAGCTGAGTGAGTCTGGATTTTCTTCACATACTTTTGTTCTGTTTTTTTTTTTTTTCATTTTTTAAAATGTTTATTTACTTTTGAGACAGAAAGAGAGAGAGCAAGTGAGCGAGCAAGCTAGCAGGGGAGAGGCAGAGAGAGAGGGAGACACAGAATCCGAAGCAGGCTCCAGGCTCTGAGTTGTCAGCACAAAGCCTGACGCAAGGCTCAAACCCTTGAACTGTGACATCATGGCCTGAGGCAAAGTTTGATGTTCAACTGTCTGAGACACCCAGGTGCCCGTTCCTCATATACTTTCAAACAGAACAATATATTGCAACAGACTGAATGCAGAAGCAGACATGATACTGAGACATTAAAGGTATTTGCAAAAATGTAAAAACAATGCCACTCTTGTCACTAATTTTTGAATAGTTTTTTTTCATTAAAATGTTATTTATATTAAGATGTAAGAGGCTTATTATCATTATTTAGAGGTGCCAATACATATACTAATAGATACTATATCTACTATACTTAAGATCAATCAGTTTTAATAACTAACATGATATAATCCATATAAAAAAAAAAACGTTTTAGGGTCCTCGACAGTTTTTAGGATCATAAAGGAGTCATGAGACCAAAGAGTTTCTGAATTACTGAACTACAGGCACATGCTTCAATATTGATGAATTTCAGAAACATAATGTTTAAGTGATTCACATAATTCAAAAACAGGTGAAAGTAAACAGTGTGTTGATTAAGAATATATACCTAAGTGATAAAACTGCACAGAAAGGCAAGGGAATAATTAACACAAAATTCAGGATGACCATGGTGATGGGGCAGCAATACATGCTTCTGGGGAGAGGCACACACAAAAGCTTGTAAGGTGCTTGTGATGTCCTGTTAAGCTGGGCACACAGATATACTTTTTTTTAACAGTACATATAAATGGTACACTTCACGACAAAAATTTTAATAGAAGAAACAAAGGGACATACCTACTCTCCTAGAAGGAAAAACTCAAAAGAATGTCTCTTCTCAAATTAATCTATAAATTCAATGCAATCACAAACAATATGCCAATATCCCAAGATTTTCTATAGAACTTGGAAAGATGGTTCTAAATTTCACCTGGAAGAAAAATGCAAAAAAAGCCCAAAGCTTTTTTCAAAAGAAAGTACCAAAATGTATTACAAAGCTACAATAATTAAAACAGTGCGGTAGTAGCTAAATGGGTCAAAGAGTTTTGAACCCAATTAAGGGGAGAAAAAAAAAAGGCAAGGATTATGACCCAGCCAAAATGTCCTTCCACCCAAGGAAGATAAAAATTAAAATGTTATTTTCAAGTTAGAAAATTAGTCAGATACGAAAGAAATACTGTTAACGTCCACTGCTGGCTAGCTAGCAGGGAAATAAAGCATACCCTTAGATAGTAGATATTTAAGGATACACTATTTGAGGACAATTTCACAGCATTAATAGCCAGCATTCTCATAGGGAATCAACTCTTCAGAAATACTATCACTGGCACACGATGCATTGCTTGTCACAAGAAAAAAAATAACCAGAACACCGTAAAACTTGAAAATAAATGTCCGCCAGTAATAAAAGACCCGTTTGGTAATGGTAAAGACGCCATTACCTATTTAACTACACTAAGTAGACAATATACTACACGCATTTAACAAACACTACGTCTCGAGTGTTTTTAGGCACTTCGGGAATTTTAATTCATTTGAGCAACTATGTCTGGAGTTCAGCAGATGCTTGCAATACAGCTCTTTTTAAAGAGACCCGGTTACACTGGGGCAAATGTCCCGAAAACCCCACATTTCAAACACTGTTCTCTGTCTTCCCTACAGTCATCATGTACACTTGGTCCCTTTTTACTTTCCTCTAGTCTGGGTTAGTCATTCACGGATGGGCCGAACACGCTGCCTGGCCCTGTCCAGTTCGAGAAGGCAGGTCTTCCAACCGAAGAGTATCGTCACAGCTGCTTTGTTAGGAAACTCCGGAGTCGGCTTCCTCCCAATCTCACACCCCTTTCCCCCTTCCGACACTTCAAGCACCAGCGGGCCCTTGGATCGCTAACGTTACCCCAGTAACACCGTATACTCTCTCGACACTGAAAAGTTCCTGGTGTATTTTTTTGCTCATGAACCCCACCGGCCTAACTTGACCTTACAGGGAAAGTAAAAGAAGGGTAAGGCGGGCCTATTTCAGCTTTTGACTTCAAACAGACCAGTACGGATTCCGTGAAACCTGAGGATGTGCAAAGCGCCCTCCTCAAGCCCCGAGGTTAACGTGCCGCGTTCCCCGACGCAACGCGGCTGGGTGGCTGAACGCGCGGGGTGGGCGTGCACAGACACAACTACCACCCGGCTTAGGCGCCCCTGGAGTCTTCTGCCCAACGACCCGCCCCGTGCACGGACCCCCTCCCTCCAGCCCTGCGCGAAGGAAGGAAAGGTCCCGCACCGCCGTGGATTCACCCAGAAGGAAGGAAACCCGAGAGGCAGACCTCACACACAAGCCTTAAAAAAAAAAAAAAAAACAAAACGACCGAATAGCCAGTCCGAGCTCGGGGAGCCCGGGGAGCCCGGGGAGCCAAGCTCGCCCGAGTACGGATCGTTCCACCGCCCGCCGGGGACGCGCAGCTCGGGGGACGCGCCTCAACAGCCCTGGACGTTGTGCCTCCCAGGGGGAAAGAGCACTCCGGAAGCCCCCCCACAGACGTGTCAAATGCTGACGTCGCGGCCACGAGCTGGGGTCCCTCGGCCAGCAGCACCGCGAACGGCCGCGGGCGACCAAGGGTGGACTCCTCGAAGGAGCAGCGCCGCCCAAGCCAGCCTGAAATCCGCCCCGCCCCCCGCCCCGAGCAAACCCGCAAGGAAGCGTCTGGCTCCCGGCAAGCGAGAAAAGCAGGCGACGGCAAACGTCAATTAGAACCGGGTTTGAGTGACAATAGCGAAGCCCCGACGAGCCTCCGCGAAAGCCCGCCGGGAGGACGGCGGCTCCTCCGGCCAGCCTGCCAGGTGCACCGAGGGGCGCCCAGCCCGGGGGAGGCTCACCTGTCTTCGGAGCTGCCGCCGCCGCCGCCGCCCCCCGGAATCTCAGGTTCTGGTTCAGTTTCTTCCCCATGCTCGCAGCCGCCCGCTTCTCCACGCAGGCGCTTCCTCCCTCGCGGTCCCCGCGGCCGAATGTGACAGGGACTTCCGGGCTGATTCACCACCCGCCGAGCCCGTCCTTCTCCCCGGCCGCCGACTCGCCGGCTCCGGGACCTCCTGAGGGAGCCGTCGGCGCGGTCTGCACAGGCTCTCCAGAGGCGCGCCGCGCGTCCTTCCCCTCCGCACCGACGCCGGCAGCGCCCGGCGGCCCCGGCGCCCAGCCCGCAGGCACCGCCACGCTCGTCAGCCAAATGTCGCTCTTGCCACAGAAACTCATAGGAAAGAACGGACCCCGAGACGCGCCCCGGCCTGAGAGAACATGTCGATTACCTCAGACACAGAGGCACGAAACCGGAAGTAAAACCCCTGGCCTCAGGAACCGGAGAGCTTGGGAGGAAAAAAAAAAAAAAAAAAAAAAGAGAAAGTGAAAACTGAACCGTGGTGAAAGGCAGGAGCCAATCACTGAGTGGGAATCTATGCGCAGGCGCGGGCTGCGGCCGGCGTCCACGCGGCGTTCGCCTCTCCCCATTGCGCAGGCGCGACGCTGCAGCGAGCCCTGGGATTGGAGTACGGAGTCTGGCGTGCGCAGCTGCCGGAGGGGCGAAGTCGAGCGGGGTGTCTCCAGGGCTTGGTGCGTGGCCGGATGCGGAAGACGTTCCCGGGAACATGTCCGGCCGCCATGATGGCTCTGCGTATATTCCAGCCTCTGGCTTGCGTTGGGCTGGAATGTTTGTCTCCCATCGTGTCTCGTGAGGGTGCGGTGGATACGCTTGTTTTGTCTTGCCCCAAAGCGACATTTATAAAACCTTGTAGCTTAATAAATGTTACAGCCCTAAAAATAACCTTAAAAGTTGAAGTGTTAACCTGAAAAATAGAACCGTAATTTTACCAGGTTTATAAACAGACGAAATTGTAAGGGTTAAATTGTAGTGTAGGGGTAACGTGTAGCTTGAGAGAACAGCTTTGTGTTGACACTGTAGTTTGAAAAATAACAGCCTTGCTTTACTCTTGTAAATTACGCTTCATACTCTTGTAAATCAGGCTTCACCAATTAAGGAAACAAAACTTCAAAGAAAAGAACATCAGAGCCAGGGTCAAGGAGAGCCACTGGTTGCAACTTAACCACAGAAAGTCTGAAATAATCACCTCATCAGGCAACTGTTTCTAACTCATCTGGGAACTGTTTCTCTGTTCTGTTCCCAGGTGATGATAAAACGATGTGATCGGCTATAAAAACTCTGTACCCTGACTGTTCGAGGCTGCACTCTGATCAAGAGTGTTGGTCCCGATCTGTCTGCCTTGCCTCTCATTACAATAAACTTTGTTGTGACTGTCACTAGTGCCTGTAGCATTCTGTTTCAGGAGTGGTGTGGATGCAACAAAATGTCATTCAAGACATGCACACGGTGGTGAACTACAGGCAAATCCAAAGGACAAAGGAGGAACGTGTACTTTTATAAAGGAGGAAGTTGGGAGAGGGAGTTGTGACATTTCATTGGAGGAGATATTGTGGTCACTTCTCATTGGCTGGGCTGTTGTCTGGAAGGAGACAAATCTTCCTGCTGGGGTAAGCTTCCACCAGGCCGCCTGGGTGGCTCAGTTGGTTGAGCATCTGACTCCGGCTCAGGTCATGATCTCACAGTTTGTGAGTTTGAGCCCTGTGTTGGGCTCTGTGCTGACAGCTTGGAGCCTGAAGCCTGCTTAGGATTCTGTGTCTCCTTCCCTCTCTGCCCATCCCCCGCTTGTGCTCTGTCTCTCAAAAATAAATAAATTTTAGAAAAAAATTTAAAAATAAAAATAAACTAAGCTTCCAGGAGTGGTGCTCATGGAGAACCCTTCATTGCTTCCTGACTTCGTTTTGAATTAGTTTTTTTTCTATTTTCACGCATGTAATATTTAATTAAGTGCATGTAATTAAGTGCATAAATACATGTAATATTTAAGTGCATGTAATATTTAAGTATTTTCCCATGGAAAACACTTCTACATGGTTACAAGAGACCACATATAGCATTAATTCTACAAATGAGAGATATTAAGTACTACAGATAGGAGAAACCAGGCACTATTCCATATGCTGGGAATAGATTTATTAACTCAATAGCTTTCACCTCCCATTCTTTCAGCTCAGGTCATGATCCCAGGGTCGTGAGATTGAGCCCCACATTGGGCTCTGTGATGACAGTGCAGAGCATGCTTGGGATTCTCTCACTTCCTCTCTTTCTCTCTGCCCTTCCCCCATTCATTCTTCCTCTGAATAAACTTCGAAAAAAAGAAAAACCTTAAAAAAAATAACAGCTTTTATTGTTTACTCTTGCCAGCTGCTAAAGCACTAGGATTATAGTTGGGAACAGCTAGACGAGCACCCTGCATATAATGGAACTTTTTCTAGAAGTGGATATCAAACATTAACAAGTAACCCACAACCTCACCACAACAAAACTAGAATTTCATTTAACAGTACTGCTTTGAAAAGCAAGCTGGAAATGCTGGAGAATGGGGTTGGAGGCTGGCGGCCAGGGGCAGGAGAGGTAGAGCTGCAAGATCTCACTGAATAAGGGACATTTGATGTGAAAGCTCAATAGTAAAAACAGACCAAACTAATCCTTGGAACACGCGGAGGAAGAGCTTTCCAGGCAGAAGGCAAAGCAAGTGCAAAGTCCCTAGAAATGAAACTAAGCGTGTTCAAGAACTAAAGAGGGTTGGCTGTAGAAATGGAATGAAATAGAATATTTTTAAAATACGTAAAACCAAAATGTACAACTCCCTGATTTATCACAAACCAAATATTCATGAAACAACACTGTGGTCAAGAAATAGAACGCTGCCTAAACCTGAGAAGCTCCATCTTGTGTTCACTCCCAATCAATACCTACCCACCTTCCCTACCATCAAACCTAACCACTAATCTAACTCCCATGATCATCTCTGCCTTATTAGCTTTAGTGCCCAAACATACATCCCTAAACTTCAACATTCATTAGTTTTGCCTGTGGTTTGAACTTCACATAAGTTGAATGATTTTGTACCAAGTTTCTTTGGAGTAACATGGTTAGTGAGACATGTTTTTGTGGATACTTATTCTTTCATTTTCATTGCTATACAGATGTGGCTATAGCATATTTTCTTTATCCATTGTATTATTTTTTAATGTACGTTCAATGCCCAATGTGGGGCTTGAACTCACAACCTTGAGATCAAGAGTCTCGTGCTCTACTGACTGATCCAGCCAGGCACTCCTCCATTGTACTGTTGACAGACATTTTGATTGTTGCCAGTTCTTGGCTGTTATGAATAATTCTTCTTGAACATTCTTATTATCCATGTCTCTTGGTGCACATGTACACCATTTATGTTGGGTGTATACCATACTGGACACAATTTGGAATTGTTTCAGCAAATATTTATTCCCTCCCTCCTTATGGTGCTGGCCAAGTTTATTTCTTTACTCCACTATTACTGCTCTTAGTCATGTGAATATTTTTGGTTGATAGACTATTAGCAGACATGTTATGAACAGGAATCTTGAATATCCATATATAGTTCATTTGACTCTTGAGCTCAGATAATGCACAGAAGGAGACCATGTCTCAAATAACTGTGCCCTTTCAGCCTGGGCCTTCAGAACAAATGTGTGGAGCAGATGTGAATCCAACCTGCAGCATAAACCCACCTTAGATTTGCAGAATGTTAGACCTCCCGAGGACTGATGAGAATGAGAGTGCTGTTGTCCTAAGCCACTGAGTTTGGAGTGGTTTCTTATGCAAACATCACTGTGGCAATAAAAAAGATGTATATTCAACTTCAAAATATAATGCCAAATGTTTTATAAATCAGTTTTACCAAGTACATTCCTACAAGCAATGTATGAGAATTCTAGTTGCCTTACATTTTTGCCAACACTTTAAAACTTTTTTTAAAGTTTATTTATTTTGAGGGAGAGAGGGAGGGAGGAAGGGAGGGAGAGAGAGAAAGAGAGAGAAAGAGAGAGAAAGAGAGAGAGAGAGAGAGAGAGAGAGAGAGAGAAACCCAAGTAGGCCCCACACTGTCAGAGCACAGCCTGACACAGAGCTAGAATTCATGAATTGCAAGACCAAGAGTTGAAATCAAGAGTTGGAAGCTTAACCAACTGAGCCACCCAGGTGCCCCAACTGCCAACGCTTTTTTAGTTACTCTGGAGGGTGTGTTATGGTTTGAATTTGCATAATTTCCAATTTTGTTCTTTTTCATATATGTTTAGGCTAGTCTAACTTTCATATATGTTAGGCTAGTCTAATTTTCACATAAATTTTAGAATTAACTTTTCTATCTAAAAAAACTGCTAGTGGGGCGCCTGGGTGGCGCAGTCGGTTAAGCGTCCGACTTCAGCCAGGTCACGATGTCGCGGTCCGCGAGTTCGAGCCCCGCGTCAGGCTCTGGGCTGACGGCTCGGAGCCTGGAGCCTGTTTCCGATTCTGTGTCTCCCTCTCTCTCTGCCCCTCCCCCGTTCATGCTCTGTCTCTCTCTGTCCCAAAAATAAATAAACGTTGAAAAAAAAATTAAAAAAAAAAAAAACTGCTAGTGTTTTGTTTGGGCTTCTGTTCAATATATAGATCAGTTTGGGGAGAATTACCATCTTAATATTCCATCTTCATGAACATGATATCTCTACTTAGGTCTTTTAAAATTTCCCAGCAATATTAAATCTTTAAGTGTACAGGTATTATTCACATTGTTATATTTACCTCTATATTTTTATGATGATTAAAAATTTAATTTACAATGGTTTGTTGCTGATATATGGAAATACAATTGATTTTTTCCACATTAGCCTTATACCTGCAACTTATTGAATTCAATTATTAGATCTGATGGCTATTAGTATATTTATGTATATTCTTTAAGATTTCCTGAGGTAAACATAATGACTGCACATAAAAATACTTTTCTTTGTTTATAATCTGTATTTTTCCTTATTACCTTATGGCCTCTAATGCAATGATGAATAGAAGAGGTGAGAACAAACATCTTTGTGTATCACTGATCTTAGAGGAAAAGCATTCAGTTGTTTACCATTAAGTATAATGTTGGCTTTAGTATTTTACATCTTTTTAGGTTGAGGATTTTCCCTTCTATAACTAGTTTTTGAGAACTTTTATCACAAATAAGCGAATTTTGGTGTGCTTGGGTGGCTTAGTCGGTTAAGTGTCCGACTTCGGCTCAGGTCATGATCTCATGGTTTGTGGGTTCCAGTCCCGCATCGGGCTCTGTGCTGACAGCTCAGAGCCTGGAGCCTGCTTTGGACTCTGTGTCTCCCTCTCTCTCTGCTCCTCCCCCACTCACACTCTGTTTCTCTGTCTCTCAAAAATAAACATTTAAAAATTAAAAATAAAAATAAATAAATAAATAAATAAATAAATAAATAAATAAATAAGTGAATTTCGTCCGCATCTATTGAGATTATATAGTTTTCTTTTTTAGCCTATTAGTTTGGTGAATTACATTAATTGATTTTCAGATGTTAAGCCAACCTTGAATTCCTGGGATAAATCTAATTTAATTAGGATGTATTATCCTTTTTATATATTACTGGACACAAATTGCAGATATTTTGTTAAGAATTTTGGCATTTACATTCATGAGGGATATTGGTCTATACATTTTATTTTTCTTGTAATATCTTACTTTGTTATCAGGTAACTCCAACCTCACAGAATTAGCTGATAAGTATTCCTTCCTTTAATTTCCAAAATACTTTCATTAAAATTGGTAATATCTCTTGCAAAAGTGTTTAATAGACTTAATCAGCAAAGTCATCAGTGTCTGTTTTTTTCTTTATGGAAAGATTTTTTAGTACTTTTTTTATTAATAATATAGAGTTATTAAGAATATTTCAAAGAAAGATAGCTCTACTAATGTTACAGTCATACCAGGATGACTGTTGACATACAGGTGTGCCTCCATGAGAATGAATAGCAGAAGACTAGTTACCTATGAGGAAATAGAGATCACTAAAATAATCCAGCCAGTCACTAAACAAATAAGCAAATAACAGTAGCAAGACCCAAAGGGAGGAGGGAAGACCAATACACAGAATTGGATAAACTTATTATCTAAATTGTAGCAGTTTTTAGCAAAAATTTATTATGTGTGAAAAGAAACAAGGAAGTATGACTTAGACACTGAGAAAAAAAAGCAACAGAAACTCCTGTGAGAGTGACTAATCTTGGATTTAACAGAGACTTCAAGTAGCCCTAATAGATATGTTCAACAAACTAAAGGAAAGTGTGATAAAAGAAAGATATGACAATGCCACGTCAAATAGAGAATATCAACAAAGAGAAATTATTTAAAAAGAGCCAAATGGAAAAGGTGGAGTTGACAAGCACAAAAACTGAAATAAAAAACACTAGAGGGACTCAACAATAGATTTGAATTGGAAGAATTACCAAATTTGAAGGTAGATCAATAGAGATTATGTAAACTGAAAAAAAGATAAAGAATGAAGAAAATGTTAAACCTCACAGAAATGTGAGACAACATTGAGTACCTCAATATATGGGAGGACCAAGAGAGGAGAAAAAAGAAAAAAATATTTGAAGAAACAATGGTTGAAAACTCCCCAAATTTATATAAAAAAAAATAATAATACACACATCCAGGAAGCTCAATGAACTCCACATGGGATAAATTCAAAGAGATTCACAAACATGCACATCATGGTAGCAATGCTGAAAGTCAAAGCCAAGGATGAAACTTTGAAAGCAGCAATAGAAAACTAACTTGTCACTTACAAATGACACATGATAAGATTAAAAGTTGACTTAGCAGAACTAATGGAATCAAGAAGGCAGTGGGATGACATATTCAAAGTGATCTAAGGGAAAAAATTATCAACCAAGAATCTTATATCCAGTAAATCTATCAAAATGAAGGTGAATGAAAGACTGTCCCAGATAAACAAAAACCAAAAGATTATGTTGTCAGCAGATCTGTCTTACAAAAAATACTAGAGAGTTCTTCAGGTTGAAACCAAGTGACCCAAAATGGTAATCTGAAATCATGTGAAAAAATAGAGAACACTGGTAAAGTTAATTATGTAATGATAAATAAAAGTATAAATGCATATTTTCTCTTTTATTTTCATAAATAATTTTAAATCTACAGAATAATATGTAAATAATATTGGGATTATTGGGCTTATAACATATAGAAATGTAATATATATGTAACATAATGTATATTATATAATGTATAATATATATTAAATTTACATACACACACGTATGTTATATACATTATACAATGTATTGCATAATGTATATAGTATTATATATATATATATATATATATATAATGTGTGTGTATGTGTATATTCATACATACACACATAATACATCTGCTAATAAAAACACAAAGGAGGAGGTGGGAGCAAAGCTGTATTTGACTAAGGAAATGACATCAGATGGTAAAGTAATAATTATAGCAATATATTTTTGGGTTTTAACATTAATAACAATAATACCACAAAAGGTGGAGGGAAGGATTAGAGCCATATATGTATAGCATTTCTGTACATCATCAGAATTAAGCTAGTATAAATCTGATCTGATTCTGACGAGATGTATTTGGCAAATCCTAAGAGCAATCATTAAAAAAGCAAATAAAATTAAAGAAGTAGAAATGATGCAATAGAAAATGTTCACTTAAAGAAAATGAAAACAGTAAAGAAGGAATAGAGGAACAAATAAAACATGAGGTATAGAAAACAAAACAAAAAAATAAAATGGCAAACTTAAATCCAGCTATATCAATAACATAAAATGTGACTGCTTAAACAATCAAAATGCAAAGATTCATAAAATGGATTAAAAAATGATTCCACTATAAACTGTCCACAGGATACAAACTTTGGATTTAAAGACATACATATATTGAAAGTAAAAATATTGAAAAAGGTATATCATGAAGAAAGCATCCATAAGAAAGCTGAAATGGCTATATTAAGACAATATACTTTAAAGCACAAAAAAAGTTACTAGAAATAAAGAGGAAAATTTTATGCTAAAAGGGTTAATCTCTGAGGAAAATATAATTTAAATAGATATGCACCTAATAACAGAACTACAAAATACATGAAGCAAAAATTGCAGAAATGAAAGGAGAGATAGACAATAATAGTTGGAGACCTCAAAACTCCACTATTGATAATGGGTAGAATAAATAAATAGAATATCAACAGAAGAGTTGAACATTACAACCCAATTAGACCTAATAGACCTCTATAGAACACTCCACAACAGAATATACATTCTTCTCAAATGCATGTGGAACACTTTACAAAATAGATAATATGTTAGGTCATAAAACAAACCCTATTAAGTTTTATGTCTTTCTCTGAGCACAATGGAATGAAATTAGCAATTGATTGCCAGAAAAAAATTAGGAAACTTATATGTATGTGGAAATTAACACACTCCTAAGTAGCCAGTGGATTTAATAATAAATCAAAAGGGAATTAAAAGACATATTTTGAGTTGAATGAAAATTAAGACACTAAATGCCAAAACCTATGGGATGCAGTGAAAGCAATGCTTAGAGAGAAATTTATACCTGTAATGCCTATATTAAGAAATAAAATTTTAGGGGTGCCTGGGTGGCTCAGTCGGTTAAGTGTCCGACTTCAGCCCAGGTCATGATCTCATGGTTTGTGAGTTCAAGCCCCGCGTCCAGCTCTGTGCTGACAGGTCAGAGCCTGGAGCCTGCTTCGGATTCTGTGTCTCCCTCTCTCTCTGCCCCTCCCTAGCTCACGCTTGCCCCCCCCCCCGTCAGAAATAAACAAACTTAAAAAAAAGAAATAAAAAATTTTAAGTTAATAATCTAACCCCTACCTGATGAAACTTATAAAAGAACAAGCTAAACTTAATACAAGCAATAAGATAGAAATAATAAAAATCAGTATAGAAATTAGGAAAATAGAGAATAAAATAACAATAGAGAAAAATCAATGAAATCAAGAGGTGGTTCTTTTAAAATATGGACAAACCTTTAGTGAGACTGACCAAGAAAGAGAAGATTCAAATTATTAGAATCATAAATGAAAGAGAGCATTAACATAAACCTTACCAAAATAAAAAGGGTTATAAAGGAGTACTATACACAACAGTAGGGCAACAAATCAGATAAATTAGGTAAATAGATGAATACATAGAACTACTGAAATGCTACTGAAAATTGACTCAAGAAGAAATAAACAGCCTAACTGGAATCTAACAAGTGCAAAGATTGAATTAGTAATTAAAAAATATACATCCACAAAGAAAAGCCCAGAGATAGGGGGCTTCACAACTGAACTCTATCAAACATATAAAGAAGAATTAGTACCAATTTTCCACAAATTTTTCCAAAAAGTAGAAGTGGGAGAGAACATCCCCAACTCATTTGATGAGACCAGTGTTATAATGATGACAAAAAAACAGACAAAATGGTCACAAGAAAGGAAAACTATAAATCAGTTATCTCTTATGAATATGAATGTAAAAATTCTCAACAAAATATTAGCAAACTGAATCTAGCAACATATAAAAAGAGTTATACATCAGGAGTAAGTGGGATTATCGCAGAAATACAAAGCTGGTTTAATATAAAAATTGATTAATGTAATAAATCATATCAATAGAACAAAAAACAAAAGTCACATGATTCTTTCAATAGATTTAGTAAAATCATTTAAACAAAATCCAATACACTTTATAATTTAAAAAACCATTCAATAAACTAGGAATAGAAGGGATCTTCCTTAACTTGATAAATTATTATATTTTACATGCTTTAGAAGGCTTTTTGAGAGCTGACTCTACTTACCTTTCCATCCTCATAATCATACTTATATCTGTTTTGCTTAGATCTCTGGCCATGGCCTTATTTTGTTCTTTCATTTGGGATAAATTCCTCTGCCTTCTCATTTTGTCTGTCTCTGCCTTCTTCTCTGTGTTAGAAAAGCCAATTATGCCTCCTGAAACTAATGGCTTTATGAAGAAGAGGTTATATAGTGCCTGGTGTTTGGTACTTCAGGGAGTACCTTCTATGGGCAGTGTTTGGTCCCTGGCCTGAATATGGTGAGTTTTAACTAGATGTTCTTTAGTCTGTTTGTGAAATGAGACCTGTCACCACCTCCACCAGAACCGAGGGCCTGCAAATCTCATTGGTTGGGAGATGTGGTGTCAGCAGGCGTTTATGCTGGTCTTCAGGAGTAGGAGCCTACTGCACTGAGGTAAGCTTGACTGAGAGGGACAGTCCCACCAGAGCAGGGTTGGGGGCTTGGTATAAGCAAGATAGGCAGCTAGCGTCAGTGCTGTGCTGCTGCTTATAGGTGGCTCTGTATTTACGTTGAAGGGTGGGGGAGGAAAATGGTGCTAGCCAGCTCCTTTTTTCCTGTAGGGGTCTCTCTGTGAATGCTGCCTCTCAGGGACATGCTCCAGGAAAAGCAAATACTCTCCCCACTGTATGCTCTGGGCACTCTTCAGATCACTATTTCCACACTGCCTGCCCCTGGGTTGTTTGTCTGCCTTCTCTCCAGGAGCAGTGCAGTATCCTCTGGGATCTATCTCAGCCAAGCCTACTGACCTTTAAAACTCCAGCATTTAAGCCCCCACTGGTTGTAATAACTCAAAATTTGGCTTCTCTCCTTTTCTAAACCAACTGCTATGGGGAAACATTCTCCGTGTTGCATTCCCCTCAGAGGCCAGGATCCATTTCTCTCTCAAGCTACATCTCCACACTTTCTACCTTCTTCGATATGGTCTCTTCTCTCCCTTTAGTTGTGGAGTTTGTTCTGCCAATCTGTAGGTTGATTTCAGGGGTATTTAGGATTATTTGATAGTTATCTAGTTGTATTCATCAGGCGAGGTGAGCCTAGTGTCCTACTCTGCCCCACCTTCCTGTCTCTCCTCAAAGAGGTATTCTATTATCAGAAGATTCACTATGTGCCTTCCACACTGCAAGCTAAAGCTGCCACAGAACATTTTGGCCTCTTACAGCTAAAGAGCAGCAGGTGAGAAGAGGAGTCACTGTCTTGACAGTTGCAATTGACACTGATCAGGAGGAGGAGGTAGGGCTATTTTTACACACAAGAATACCTGTGTACCCAGAGGAGCCAGTTGGTTGCAACTTGGTCCTCCCGTTCCCATTATAACTGTGAATGAACAAACACAGCAATTCCAGTGTATGAATGTATGAAATGATTACTATGGATGCCGACCACTCAAGAATCCAGGTTTGAGTCCCATCACCAAGTGATTGAGAAGATAGCTGATAGTGAGGGGAATTTAAAATTGACAGTGGAAGAGGAAAGCAAGGAGTACCCATTGAGCCCTGAGACTAACTTCACAGACAAAGGCTGCAGTGTAGCCTATAAATTTTCTTTTTACAAATTCCTCCTTGAGAGGCCCCTGGTAACAATGGAGGAAATGCTCCACAAATATGTGTTGAGAAATGGATCTATGTGGTGCAAGAGTTAGACTGTGGCAGCAAGAGAAGTTATCTCCTTCAAGAGAACCTGCTGTGGAAGCATAGTTGACTCATGGACTTCAATCGCCAAACCATCGGACCCTATCATGGCATTCAAGTTTGCTCCAGGATGTTCCTGAACAGCAACAGGGCACATCAGGGTTACTAGTGCTGGCTCATTCCTACCTAACTGCTATAGTGGATAACTTTTGCTCAGCGACTCTCCATCAGCCTGGTCAAGACTTCTATAGGCCTTAGCTTCCACCTGAGACTCCTTCTAGTCAAACCTTCCTTTTCTTTTTCCACAGTTGTTAGACTTATAGCCCCATCTGTAGGTTCTCTCTGCCTATCCCTGTGCTCTCCCCATTTATCTTTTATGGAATTTCCCCTAATAAGTCTCTTAAACATTTAACCCATCTTGGTATCTGCCTCTTATAGGACCCAAACTGGAACACTCCTCGACAAACATTTTAGATTCCTAAACCTAACTAATTTTAGCATCTGCTTCCCAGAGAACACAACCAGCACACTTGTGGAGCTTATTAGAAATGGAAATCCTGGACCCCAACTCTGGGGTACTTATTTTTAACTAGGTAAGAGGTAGAGCTCAGGAACTACATTAAAAATTTTTTTAATGTTTATTCACTTTTGAGAGAGAGAGAGAATGGGGGAGGGGCAGAGAGAGAGGGGGAGACACAGAATCCAAAGTAGGCTCCAGGTTCTGAGCTGTCAGCACAGAACTGGACACAGGGCTGGAACTCACAGACCATGAGATCATGACCTGAGCCAAAGTCGGATGCTTAACTGACTGAGCCACCAAGGCGCCCCAGGAAATACTTAAAAAAAAATATATTTTTTAATGTTTATTTTTGAGAGGTGGGAGGGGCAGAGAGAAAGGGAGACACAGAATCTGAAGCAGGTTCCAGGTTCCGTGCTGTCAGTACAGAGCCTGATGCAGGGCTTGAACTCACAGACCATGAGATCATGACCTAAGCCAAAGTATGACACTCAACTTACTGAGGCCATCCAGGTGCCCCAAGGAATTACTTTCTCACTAGCATGTCAGGTGCTTCTGTTGCAGTTGAGATTTGATGAGACACTACTTTATCAATAATAATGACTCAAAATCAGTATAAGACCATCAAGCCAATTTAAGAGCACTGAAACTGATTCTTTTTTAACAACAATAATAACAACAACAACAACACAAAAGAAATTCCAACCTAAAAAGCACCTGCTATAATATCAAAAGAAAGAACAGGGGCACCTGCGTGGCTTAGTCGGTTAAGCATCCAACTTTGTCTCAAGTCATCATCTCACTGTTCATGAGTATAAGCCCCACTTTGGGCTCTGTGCTGACAGAGTGGAGCCTACTTGGATCCTCTATCTCCCTCTCTGCTCCTCTCCTGTTCATGCGTGCTCTCTCTCTCTCTCAAAAATAAATAAACATTAAAAAAGAAAGAGCAAAACTTTTCAGGGCTAAAGATGAAATGAAAAAATTGATGGCAAGTATAAAGAGTAGAATTACTGGGGCACCTGGGTGGTGGTTAAGCGTCCAACTTCAGCTCAGGTCACGATCTCACTGTTCGTGGGTGTGAGCCCTCAGTCGGGCTCTGTGATGACAGCTCAGAGCCTGGAACCTGTTTCAGATTCTGTGTCTCCCTCTCTCTATCTTCCCCTCTCCTGCTTATGCTCGCGCTCTCTCTCTCTCTCTCTCTCTCTCTCTCAAAATCAAATAAACATTAAAAAAAAGAGTAGAATTTCTTCCATAATGTGGGGGTTGGCATATTATGCCCACATGCCAAATCTAGCTTGCTACCTTTTAAAATAAAGTTTTGTTGGGACTCCATCACACACATTTGTTTCTGTATTGAGTATGGATGCTTTGTACTTCAAGAGCAAGGTTGAATTTTTTCCATGGGAGTTGTCCCACAAAGCCTAAAATATTTACCATCTGACTTTTTACAGAAAAAAAAATGTCAACCTTTGACATAAAGACTTAATGAAAATAAAGTAAACCTAGTGAACCTAGTGAAAGTTCTGGAGACAGACTAGCTGAGTTCAAGTTTTAATTCTGGCACTCCCCAGCTAAGAAGATAGTTTAATCTATGTTTAAGTATTCTATTTATAAAATGGAGATAGTAAGAGTACCTACATCATAGGATTAATATAATAATAAAATGTGATTATATAATTTCTTGCGCATGGGTTGGTATGTGGTAAAGAAGATTTTTTAAAAGTTATTTTAATGGATGGATCAGGCTGACAACTCCTAGACCAATTGATCAAATTAACTATCATACAAAGAGGAAAATGCAGACATCACAACATCCTGATTTAACGCAATAGGAATTTTACAATCTATGGAGAATTCTTACCAAAAGACCTGAATCTAATTAGACATCTGAACTATAGATCCAGTTTCCAGTGTATAGGAATGACACCCAACAGAGGAACATGTTAAATAACACCACAGAGATGTGAGCAGTAAAATCTAGAATGGGAAAATTTTATAGTTAAAATGACTAGTTTATTTAAAAAATATATTACAAGGGGGAAAATAAAGAAGATGAGGAAATCTAGTTCAAGAGAGATGTAAGTAGTGTACCAGCAATATATTGACCTTTTTTACTCTCCAATTAAATAAATGGTAAAAATATTTTTTGGAGATAATATAGAAAACTGGAATACTAACTAGAGTTTCAATATTAAGGAATTAATATTTTTTAAGATGAGGATAATGGCACTGGGTTCATATTTAAAAATTCTTTATATTTCAGAGATATGTCCTGAAATTTTAAATATTAAATATTACATTGTAATCCAGTATCCAAATAATTGTATCCAAAATAATCCAGTGGCATAAAGAATTAGCAAATTATGGGCAAAACAAATTTAGCCATGCATTAGTAGTGGTTAAAGCTAAAAACAAAAAACAAAAAACAAAACCCCAAAGTCAGCTTTTTTTTTTTTTCTGACCATGATGGAGTAACTGGTACCAGTCTAGCCTTCCCATTATAAACTTCTAGAACTCTGGGAAAAATATGCAAAATAACCATTTTCAGACTTTGACCAACACAGTCCAAGACTTTAATTTCTTTTTTTTTTTATTTAATTTTTTTTTAACGTTTATTTATTTTTGAGACAGAGAGAGACAGAGCATGAACGGGGGAGGGTCAGAGAGAGAAGGAGACACAGAATCTGAAACAGGCTCCAGGCTCTGAGCCATCAGCACAGAGCCTGACGCGGGGCTTGAACTCACGAACCGCGAGATCATGACCTGAGCCAAAGTCGGACACTTAACCGACTGAGCCACCCAGGTGCCCCCAAGACTTTAATTTCTTAAAGAAAGTGAACAAAGCAAGCCTTATAATTGTTCTAGTTTTCTGAATGAATGCATTTATTGCACCTTGGACAGGAAGGGAGGACCCTACATAGAATGATGGTTTTCTTGAGCTGAAGAAACATATTTCAACTTCAAGAGGCTAACATGGTTTGAATTTTTGGGACAGCACGCAAGGAGGAGAAAGTATGCAGAGAATTTCATAAATCTTTTTAGGGATTTCCTCGATTCTGTGACAGAATCCTAAACTGCACATGGATAGGGAAAGAGACCAAGAAGTCAGGAGAAGAAAAAATTCCAGGGAAAGACTATCAAGTACCAGAGCTCACACAGGCTTGGGAAACATTTGAGTTCTGAACTACTAGAGCAGAAATACCTTGTTGAACATGAGGGGCATGCAGCAGAAATTTACAAAAGCCATGCATTAGTAGGGATATACTAGCCCTAAAGGAAAGCTACCATACACATGTTCTAACAAAGTTAAAGGACAAGACTTGAAAGAATCAAATGGATCTGCAAATTAACTGCTTGCTAGAACAAAGTTCAATGTTCTTTGAAGACAACACAATCCAAACAATGATGTAAAATTCACAATATTCTGCATTCAATAATCATTAGACATAGAACACAGCAGAAAAAAAGTGACTTATAATGAGAAAGAAATCAGTTAATAGAAATACAGTCAGAAATGACAGAGACATTGGACTTGGCATATGAGCACTTTTACATTGCTGCTATAATATGTCCAAAAATTTAAAGAAAAAAATGAAACAATGAAAGAAATGGACACTACACTGGAAATCAAATGGAACTTCTAGAACTGAAAAAAATAATATCTAAAATGAAAAATTCAGGGCACCTGTGTGGCTCAGTCAGTTAAGCATCCAACTCTTGATTTCAGCCTAGGCCATGATCTTGAGGTCGTGGAAACAAGCCCCATGTTGGCCTCTGTGTGAGCATGGAGCCTGCTTGGGATTGTCTCTCTCCCTCTCACTCTGTCCCTCCCCTGCTCTCACATGCTCTTTCTTTCTCTCTCAAAATAAAACAATATTTTAAAATATAAATAAAATGAAAAATTCACTAGATGGACTAAATAGAAGATTAGACATGGCAGAAGAAAAGATCAGTGAACATGAAGACATAGTAATGGATGCTCCATTTAAGTACAGAAGAAAAATTCTAAAAAAAATAAAACTCCAGTGATTTGTGAAATATTAAAAAGCCTAAAATATGTACAATCAGAATTTCAGAAAAAAAGGAGACAGTAGAACATACTTAAGGAAACAATAGTTAAAACATTTCCAAATTTGATGAAAGTTATAAACCCATAAGCCCCACAAAGTTTGATAAAAATCCTAAGAAGTATTTGTTTTTTACACAAAAGCGTATCTAGGCACATTATAATGAAATTGTTAGAAATCAATGATAAGGAGAAAATCTTCAAAAAACAACCAGAAGGGAAAAGGGAAAATTTGATACATGGAAAAAAACAATAATAATAGCAAAAGATATTTCAAGAAAAACTCAAGTCATAAAACAATGGAAGTACTTCTTTAAAGTAGTGAAATTAATAACTGTTAACTTACAATGGTATATGCAGAAATGGCAGAGTAGGAGGATCCTAAGCTTACCTCCTCCTATGGATACAACTAGATAACACCCACATCAGTGTAAATAACCCAGAAAATGATCCAAACACTGGAAGAACAGACTCTCCACAGATAAGTGTAGAGAAGAAGCTGTATCAAAGAGAGTAGGAAGTATAGAGACACAATTAGGAGACAAACTGATGCACTTGCCTGTCTGCAGAGGGAGAGACCCCATGAGCACAGATTGGGGAGAGGATCAGACCCTACACCAGGTACCCCAGGCATGGGAGAGCTGCATTGGGAAGATGAATCACCTAAAATTTGGCTTTGAAAACAAAAAAGGGCCTAACTACATGAGCTCTTTCAATCAGTGGAGCTTAGCACCTGGAATTAAAAAAAAAAAAATCAGTGGGCTTGACTTTGGAAGAGCCAGAAGGTGATAGGAAACTGAGTCCCTATCCTTAAAGAGAGGGCACAACAAACAGCTCTGCTGAGATACAGCATAGAAAGAGCAGTTTGAAAAACACCTGGGGAAATCTCTTACACTCTTGGTGGGAATGCAAACTGGTACAGCCACCTTGGAAAACAGCATGGACATTCCTCAAAAAGTTAAAAATAGAACTACCCTATGATCCAGCAATTGCACTACTAGGTATTTACCTAAAGGATTAAAAAAATACTGATTTACTGATTTGAAGGGGCACATGCACCCTAATGTTTATAGCAGCATTATCAACAATAGCCAAATTATGAAAAGAGCCCTGACTTACGAATGGATAAAGATGTGGTATAAATAATGGAATATTAGCCATCGAAAAGAATGAAATCTTGCCATTTGCAATGACGTGGATGGAGCTAGAATGTATTATGCTAAGTGAAATAAGTCAGCCAGAGAATGATAAATACCATATGCCTTCACTCATATGTGGAATTTAAGAAACAAGACAGAAGAGTGTATTGGAGGGGCAGGGGTAAAGAGAGGGAGGCAAACTTAAGAGACTCTTAAATATAGAGAACAAACTGAGAGTTACTGGAGGGGAGGTAGGTGGGGATGGGCTAAATGGATGATGGGTATTAAGGAGGGCATATGTTGTGATGAGCACTGGGTGTTATAGGTAAGTGATGAATTACTAAATTCTACTCCTGAAACATTACACTATATCTTAACTAAATAAAATTAAATAAAAACTTAAAAAAAAAAGAAAGAAAAGAAAACTCCTTGGGGTATACAAGATAGAAATTTGTTTAATAATCTCCAAACATGTGCTAGAGGGGCAGGGATCATTGGGAGACTTCTCCAAGAAACAAAGAGCTGGCAGTCACTATTTCTTTCCACCCACCCTAGCCTAGATACATGGACAGATGTATTTAGATATATTTAGATAGAGAATCAGCACAGAGCCAACCCTCTAACCTAGGTTGCTAATACCTCTCACCCTCCCCATACTCTTTCGTAGACTCCTCCATTCTGGCCTTCTCTCACAGCAGAACAGCACAGACTTTGCTAACAGCGTATGGCCTGCCCCTGTTGTTTCCTGTGGACCTGCCCACAGCAGAAATCCATCCAAACAGGCCAGACAAGTGTGGCAGTATGCAAGCAGCTCCAACAGAGGTCAGCACCACTCTAAAGTGACTCCTGCTTTGGAGAGAGATAACCACACATATCAGTCTGACTGTGGCCCAGAACTGGGCTGGGGGCAGACATTTAGTCTTGCTGCAGGACCTGCTCACCAACAAAAAGTTATCAGGAGACAACAAGTAGAGTAGAGTATCGTACAATTTGGTGCTACGACAACTCTGGCAAATGCCTAGTCTGACACAACTCATGCCCAAGGTGGCCCCCGACTCACTCACCAACAAACAGGGATCAAACTGTGTCCACAACAGGCAAAGGGCCATTGCAAATAACTGGGATGAAGGCAAACACACCTCAGCCACAACAGTAGAGTGTACACAACACATATAATAGGAGGCACCACTGAAGGATCAGGTTCTGGTGAACAGGGGACATTGCACTGCAAGGCACTACAGGACCTCTTTTTCATAAGGACACTACTTTCAAGAAAAAGAGATATATATGACTTTCCTAACAAATAGAGACAGAGAGTTGGTCAAAATGAGGAGGGAGAGGAATATGTCTCAAATGACAGAGCAGGACAAAATCACAACAAAAGAGCTAAACTAAACAGAGATAAGTAATATGCCTAACAGAGAGTTTATACTAATGTTCATAAAAATACTCACTTGACTTGAGAAAAGAGTGGAGAACATCAGTGAGACCCATACCAAAGAAATAAAAAAGAACTAATAAGAGATGAATAACTCAATAACTGAAATTAAAAATACACAAGAGGGAATAAATAGTAGACTAGAGGAAGAGAAAGAATGGTTCAGTGACTTGGAGCACAGACTAATGGAAAGCAATCAAGTTAAATAGAAGAAATAAAAATAAAAATAAAAAATGAAAATAGATAAAAGGAACTCAGTGACACAATTAAGAGTAATAATATTAGCATTATAGGGAGACAAGAAAAGGAAGAAAGAGAAAAGGGGGCAGATAATTTATTTGAAGAAATAGCCACAATCCAGGGAAGGAAATAGAAATCCAGATCCAAAAAGTACAGGGAGCCCTCCACAAAATCCACACAATGAGGTCCACACTAAGACACATAGTAATTAATGTGACAAAAAGTAGTGATAAAGAGAGAATTTAAAAAGCTGCAAGAGAAAAGAAAACAGTTACATACAAGGGAACCCCATAAGGCAATATGCAGATTTTCCAGCAGAAATATTGCAGGTCATAAGGGAGCAGCATGATATATTCAAAATGGTAAACGGGAAAAATTTGAAGCCAACAATACTATCTACCCAACAAGGCTATCATTCAGAGTAGAGGGAGAAATCGTTTCTGAAACAAATAAAAGTTAAAGAAAATCATCACCACTAACCCAATCTTACAAGAAATGTTAAAGGGGATTCTGTGTGTGGAAAGAAAAGACTATAAGCAAGAGTAAGAAAAGTAGAAAGCACAAAAACAGTAAAATTAAGTATATCTGTGAAAATCAGTCAAGGGATTCACAAAATAAAAGGATGTATAAAAGGACACCAAATACATAAAATGCGGGAAGAAAGAAGTAAAAATTTAGTGCTTTTAGAATCAGTTGAACTTAATATGGCCCTCAACTTAATACAGACTGGTATATACCTAAGATGCTATATATATAAACCTAATGGTAAACATAAATCAAAAACTGGTAATAGATAAGCAAAGAATAAAGAGAAAGGAATCCAAGTTTATCATTTGTAAAGGTTAGCAAACCATCAGAGAAGAGAGCAAGAAGGGAATAGAGAAGAACTACAAAGACAACCTCAAAACAAGAAACAAAATAGCGATAAATACATACCTATCAATCATTACCTAAATGTAAATGAACTAAATGCTCCAATCAAAAGATATAGGGTGATGGAATGGATAAAAAGCAAGACCCATCTATATGCTCCTTACGGGAGACCCATTTCAGACCTAAAGACACATGCAGAGTGAAAGGAAAAGGATGGAGAAGCATTTATCATGCAAATGGATGTAAAAGAAAGATGGGGTATCAATACTTATATGGCACAGTATAGACTTTACAACAAAGATTGTAATAAAAGACAAAGAAGAATATGACATAGTCATAAAGGAAACAATCCCGCCAGAAGATATAACAATTGTAAATATACACTCAACATGAGGGCATCCAAATGCATGAAGCAGCTAATATGAAACATAAAGGAACTAAATTATAGTAAAGCAATAATAGTAGGAGACCTTTAACACCCTGCTTACACCAATGGAAAGATCATCCAAACAGAAAATCAACAAGGAAACAATGGCTTTGAATGACACATTGCACCAGATGGATCTAACAGAGGTATTCAGAGCATTTCATCCCAGAACAGGGGAATACACATATTTTTCAAGTGCACATGGAACATCCTCCAGAATAGTTGTCTAACATGGAGACAAATAAAAATGAAAACACATGGTCCAAATTTTGGGGGTGCAGCAAAAGCTGTTCTAAGAGGGAAGTTGATAGAAATACAGGCCTGCCTCAAAAAGCAAGAAACATTTCCAATAAACAACCTAATATTACACTTAATGCAGCTAGAAAGATAAGAACAAACAAAACCCCAAACCAGTAGAAGGAAGGAAAAAAAATAAAGATTAGAGCTGAAATAAGCAAAACAGAAACTATAAAGAACAATACAACAAGTAATTGAAACTGGTAGCTGGTGTTTTGAAAAGATCAACAAAATTAGTAAATGTTTAGCCAGACTCATCAAAAAGAAGGAAAAGGAGAGAGGACTCTAAGAAACAAAATCAGAAATGAGAGAGGAGAAATTACAACTGATACCACAAAAACAAAGAATTGTAAGAGAATATTATTAAAAAATATATACCCCAAAATTGGACAACAAAGATGAAATGCGGGTCAGGGGATGGGTGAAATAGGTGATGGGTATTAAGAAGTATGCTTATCATGCTGACCACTGAGTAATGTATAGAACTCTTGAATCACTATATCGTACACCCAAAACTAGTAAAAAAAACTACGTTTACTTTACTGGAATTTAAAATCTTAATAAGAAAATAAATACCTATAAAGCCCTAGAAAGATGGATACATTGCTAGAAACACATAGCCTCCCACAACTGAATCAGAAAGAAATTGAAAATTTGAACACACCAACTGCCACCAATGAAATTGAATCAGTAATCAGAAAGATCCCAACAAACAAAAGCCCAGGACCAGATGGCTACACAGATAAATTCTATTAAATATTTGAAGGATAGTTAATACCTATTCTTCTCAAACTATTTCAGAAATTGAAGAGGGAGGAGAGCTTCTGAATTCATTCTCTGAGGTCAGTATTACCTTGATACAAGAACAAGATAAAGACACTATTAAAAAAATAAAGCCAGAGAGAGAGAGAGAAAGAACCATAGGCTAGTATCTCTGATGAACACAGATGCAAAAATACTCAACAAAATATTAGCAAACTGAATCCAAAAATACATTTAAAAAATAATTCATCACAATCAAGTGGGATTTATTCCTGGGATACAAGTGTGGCTCAGTATAATCAAATCAATCAATGTGATAAATCAATAAGAGAAGGGATAAAAAAAAACACCCCATACGATCACATTAATACATGCAGAAAAAGCATTTGACAAAGTACAACATCTATTTGTGATAAAAACTCAACCAAGTGGATTAAGAAGAGACATACCTCAGCATAACAAAAAGCATATATGAAAAACAGGTAACATGTTCAAAATGGTGAAAACCTGAGAGCATTTCCCCTGAGATCAGGAACGGGAAAGGGATGTCCACTCTCACCACTTGTATTCATCATAGTACTGGAAGTCCTAGCCATAGTAATCAGACAAGAAAAAGGATAAGACTACATAGAGAAAATCCTAAAGAGTCCACCAAAAAACTACTAGAACTTATCAATGAATTCAGTAAGGCTTCAGGGTACAAAATCAATGTACAGAAATCTGTTGCATTTCTATGTACTAATAGTGAAGCACAGAAAGAGAAATTCAGAAAACATTCCCGTTTACTATGCACCAAACATAATAAAAGGCGGTGAAAGATCTATACTCTTAAAACTATACAACACTGATGAAAGAAATTGAAGATGACATGAACAAATAGACATTCCATGCTCAGGACACATGGGTGGTTCAGTCGGTTAAGTGTCCAACTCTTGATCTCAGCTCAGGTCTTGATCTCAGGGTTGTTAGTTCAAACCCCACATTCTGTGCTGGGTGTGAAACCTACTTAAAAAAAAAAAGACATTCCATGATCATGGACTGGGAGAACAAATATTGTTAAAGTCTCCATATTACCCAAAGCAATCTACACATTTAATGCAATCCCTATCAAAATGCCAGCAGCATTTTTCACAAAAATACAATAAATAATCCTAAAATGTGTATGGAACCACAAAACACCCCAAATGGCCAAAGCAATCTTGAAAAAGAACAAAATTCAAAGCATCACAATTCTGGACTTCAAACCATACTACAAAACTGTAGTAACCCAAACAGTATGGTACTGGCACAGAAGTAGTCACACAGATCAATGGAACAGAATAGAGAGCCCAGAAGTAAACCCATGGTTATATAATCAATTAATCTTTGACAAAGGAGGCAAGATTAAGCAATGGGAAAAAGACAGTCTCCTCAATAAATGGTGTTGGGAAGACTGGACAACTACACGCAAAAGACTCAAACTGGACCATTTTCTTACACCATACACAAAAATAAATTCAAAATGGATTAAAGACATAAATGTGAGACCTGAAAGCATAAAGATCCTCAAAGAACATAAATTTCTCTGACATTGGCAGTAGCAACATGTTTCTAGATATGTCTCCCAAGGCAAGGAAAATAAAAGCAGGAATGAACTATTGGAGCTTCATCAAAATAAAAAGCTTCTTCACAGCCAAGGATATAATCAACAAAACTAAAAGGTAATCTACTGAATGGAAGAAGTTATTTGCAAATGGCATATCTAATAAAGGGTTAGTATCCAAAACATATAAAGAGCTTATGAAAATGAACACCAAAAATTCAGAAGACATGAGCAGCCATTTCTCCAAAGAAGACACACAGATGGCCAACAGACACAGAAAAATTTGTTCACCATCACTAATCACCAGGAAAATGAAAATCAAACCACGGTGAGATATCACCTCGCACCTGTCAGTATGGCTAAAATCAAAACACAAGAAACAAGTGTTGGCAAGGATATGAAGGTTGCACTGTTGGTGGGAATGCAAACTGGTAAAACCACGGTGGAATTACATAATTGCAATCATACGGAAAGGATATTTTTCTCCTTTTAAACAATGTCTTTAAAGAAAATTGATGGGAGAAGCACTTTGAGAATGACAGAGTACAGACCTTCAAACACCCGCTCCTGTATGAAAAGCAGCTGGTAAAAGTAGCCAAAATGATTTTGTCAGAACTCTGGAATTTATCCAAAGGCTTATAATAATCTGAGGAAATTTAAGAGAAATAGCTGGATCACAGTAAAAAGAGTAAGCTTTGTGGTATTTTGACTTGTCCTTCTCTCCTCCCTCCCTGCACAAGCTATGTAGTACTTGGTAAAATCAGATGCCTCACAACCATGGTAGCCATGAGAACCAGTAGCCAGCAGACATCAGAGGGGACAGGTTTGAAGCTACCCCAAATCCTCATCACCAGAGAATTGTCACTATTTACTCTGCTGGTGGCTCCTAGAAAAATCCCACTCACAAAGTTTGTTTTTATTTCACCTGGAAAGATTTTACTCCATGAAAAATGCCCAATCCCAAAAGCATTGGTTGAAAACCATCAGTGGCAAGTGTTTAACAGGAAGCCATCTGAGAAGATACCAGTTTGGGCAAATGAATGGTGGACAAGAACTTAAATGGAAAACCTGGTGAATGAGATATCTATAGGGAGATTTTAAAAGTCTAATATATTGAGGTGTCTGGGTGGCTTGGTCAGTTAGATGTCTGACTCTTGATTTCAGCTCAGGTCATGATCTTATGGTTTGCAGGATCAAGTTTAGTGTTGGGCTCCTCACTGACAGCATGGAGCCTGTGCCCACCACCCTTTGGGATTGGGATTGGGATTCTGTGTCTCCCTCCCTCTCTGCCCCTCCCCCACTCATCCTCTGATTCTCTCTCAAAAATAAATAAACATTAAAAAAAAGATACAATTTGTATGACAGTAACAGCACAAGAAAAGGGTGAGATAATGAAACTTTAATGGAGCAAGTTTTTTTATACACTATTGCAATTAAGTTGGTATTAATCTGAATGAGATTGCCTTAAGATGTTAATTGTAATCCCCAGGGAAATAATTAAACAAAAATTTCAAAAGTATAGTAAGAGTCCAAATGTCCATCGACTGATGAATGGATAAAGAAGTTGTGGTCTATATATACACAATGGAATATTACTTGTCGATCAAAAAGAATGAAAACTCGTCATTTGCAACACTGTAGATGGAACTAGAGTGTATTATGCTAAGTGAAAGAAGTCAGTCAGAGAAAGATAAATATCATATGATTTCACTCATATGTGGAATTTAAGAAACAGAACAGATGAACACAGGGGAAGGGAAGGAAAAATAAGATAAAAAGAGAGAGGGAGGCAAATCATGAGAGACTCTTAAGTACAAAGAACAAACTGAGGGTTGATGGGGGTGGGGAAAATGGGTGATCGGTATTAAGGAGGACACTTGGTGGGATGAGCACTGGGTGTCATATGTAAGTGATGAATCACTAAATTCCATGCCTGAAATCATCATTACACTATAGGTTAACTAACTTGGGCTTAAATAAAATTTAAGAGTTTAAAAATATATAGCAAAATAAATAAAATGGGAATTTAAATGTTACACTAGAAAATATCTATTTAATCTATAAAAAGGTAAAAAAATTTTTAAAAACAAGATGTGAGATACACACACACACATACATATACATACACACACACACTAGGGAATACTACTCAGCCATAAAAAAGAATGAAATCTTGCCATTTGCAGCAATGTGGATGGAACTAGAGTGTATTATGCTAAGCAAAATGAGTCAGAGAAAGACAAATATATGATTTCGCTCCTATATGGAATTTAAGAAATAAAACATATGAACACGGGGAAGGGAAGGAAAATAAGATAAAAACAGAGCGGGAGGCAAACTATAAAAGACTCTTACATACAGAGGACAAACTGAGGGTTGCTGGAGAGGTGGGGGGATGGCTAAATGGGTGGTGGGCACTAAGGAGGGCACTTGTTGGGATGAGCACTGGGTGTTAAATGCAAGTGATGAATCACTAAATTCCACTCCTGAAGTCATTATTACACTATATTTGGATTTAAATAAAATTTAAAAATTAAAAAAATATATAGTAAAATAAGTAAAAATGGAATTTAAATGTTGCACTAGAAAACATCTATTTAACATATAAAAAGGTAGTCATGGAAAAATAAAGGATCCAAAAAGAAAGAAACATATAGAAAAGAGCAAAATGGCAAGTGAAAAGTCTATCAGTAATTACCTGAACTATAAAGGATTAAATATTCAAAAAGGCATAGATTTTCAGATAGGTTAAGAAAACATGATATAATAAACTGTTTACAAGAGACACATCTGAGGTTAAAAGACATAAATAGGTTTAAAGTTAAAGGATGGAAAAAGATATGCCGTTGCAAAAAGTAACCAAAAGGGAGATGGAGTGGATAGTATAACTAATAGCGGACAAAAGAAACCTTAAGAGAAAAATTATTGCTAGAGACAAAGAAGGTCATTTTATAATGATAAAAGTGTCAGCTCATCAAGAATACAGGATTATAGGGGCACCTGTGTATCTCAGTCGGTTAAGCACCTGACTTCGGCTCAGGTCATGATCTCATGAGCTTGTGGACTATGAGTTCAAGCCCCACATTGGATTCTATGTTGATAGCTCAGAGCCTGGAGCCTGTTTTGGATTTTGTGTGTGTGTGTCTCTCTGCCCTTCCCCTTCCACCACTCTTATTCTTTCTCTCTCTCTCTCTCAAAAGTAAATAAGCATTAAAGACCCCAAATAGCCAAAGCAATCTTGAAAAAGAAAACCAAAGCAGGAGGCATCACAATCCCAGACTACACAGCTGTAATCATCAAGACAGTATGGTACTGGCACAAAAACAGACACTGAGATCAATGGAACAGAATAGAGAACCCAGAAATGGGCCCACAAACGTATAGCCAACTAAACTTTGACAAAGCAGGAAAGAGTATCCAATGGAATAGACAGTCTCTTCAGCAAATGGTGCTGGGAAAACTGGATAACAACATGCAGAAGAATGAACCTGGACCACTTTATTACACCATACATAAAAATAAACTCAAAATGGATGAAAGACCTAAACAGAAAGACAGAAAGCCATTAAAATCCTAGAGGAGAAAGCAGGCAAAAACCTCTTTGACCTCGGCCGCAGCAAATTCTTACTCAACATGTCTCTGGAGGCGAGGGAAACAAAAGCAAAAATGAACTATTGGGACCTCATCAAAAGAAAAAGCTTCTGCACAGCAAAGGAAATAATCAGCAAAACTAAAAGGCAACTGATGAAATGGAAGATGATATTTGCAAATGACATATCAGATAAAGGGTTAGAATCCAAAATCTATAAAGAACTGATCAAACTCAACCCCCAAAAAACAAATAATCCAGTGAAGAAATGGGCAAAAGACATGAATAGACACTTCTCCAACGAAAACATCCAGACGGACAACCGACACATGAAAAAATGCTCTGTTGAGCGTCACCAGGGAAATACAAACCAAAACCACAATGAGATATCACCTCACACCTGTCAGAATGGCTAACATTAACAACTCAGGCAACAACAGATGTTGGCGATGATGCGGAGAAAGAGGATCTCTTTTGTGTTACTGGTGGGAATGCAAGCTGGTACAGCCACTCTGGAAAATAGTATGAAGGTTCCTCAAAAAACTAAAAATAGAACTACCCTATGACCCAGCAATTGCACTACTAGGCATTTATCCATGGGATACAGGTGTGCTGTTGTGAAGGGACACATGCACGCCCATGATTATAGCAGCACTATCAACAATAGCCAAAGTATGGAAAGAGCTCAAATGTCCATCGACAGATGAATGGATAAAGAAGATGTGGTACATATATACAATGGAGTATTACTCGGCAATCAAAAAGAATGAAATCTTGCCATTTGCAACTACATGGATGGAACTAGAGGGTATTATGCTAAGCAAAATTAGAGAAAGACAAATATCATATGACTTCACTCATATGAGGACTTTAAGACACAGAACAGATGAACATAAGGGAAGGGAAGCAAAAATAATATAAAAACAGAGGCGGACAAAACATAAGAGACTCATAAATATGGAGAACAAACAGAGGGTTACTGGAGGGGTTGTGAGAAGGGGGATAGGATAAATGGGTAAGAGGCATTAAGGAATCTACTCCTGAAATCATTGTTGCACTCTATGTAACTAATTTGGATGTAAATTAAAAAAATAAAATTAAAATAAACATTAAAAAATTTTTTAAGAATACATAACAACTCTAGACATATGCATCAAAAAACAGGGCACCAAAACACATGAAGCAAAACCTGATGGAATTGAAGGGTAAAACAAGTCAACAAATTCAACAATAATAGTTGAAGACTTCAACATCCCACTTTCAATAAGAGATAGGACAGTTAGAAAATCAACAAGGGACTGGAAGACTTAACCAACACTATTGATCAATGAGACCTAATGGACATCAAGGAAACAACTCACCCAAAGCCAGCAGAATACATGTTCTTCTCAGGTGCTCCAGATAGACCATATGCTATGTGATAAAAGAAGGTTCAATAATTTTGAAAGGGTTGAAATCATAGAAAGCATTTTCTGCAATCACAATGGCAGGACCTTTGGGAAATACACAAATGTGTGGAAAATGAACAATATATCGGTTTTTTTTGTGTTTTTTTTTTGTTTTTTTGTTTTTTTTTTTTGCTTTTTGAACAACACATGGGTAAATAACCAAGGGTCAAAAAAGAAATTATATCAGAAATATTAGAGGGTGCATCATTACTAACTTTACAGAAATAAAAAGATTATAATGTAATACTATAAGAAACCTACAGCAAGTAAAGAGATTAAATAAGTAATTTATTAACTTCCCACTAACAAAAGCCCAGACCCAGACATCCTCATTGACAAATTCTATCCAGCATTTAAAGAAGATTTACACCAAGATTTTACAACGTCTCCCCCTAAAAATGGAAGACAAGGGCACACTTGGAAAATTGTTTTATAAGTCTCTTATAATCCTCATACCAGAGGTAGACAAACATAACCAGAAAACTGAAGACCAACATCTCTCATAAATACAGATTCAAAAATCTTCAACAGATTTTGTATGGTCCCAATAGTTTATTTTTGCTTTTGTTTCTCTTGAGGCCTCAGGAGACATATCTAGAAATATGTTGCTACTGCTAATGTCAGAGAAATTATAGTTGTGCTCTCTTCTAGGATTTTTTATGGTTTCAAGTCTCACATTTATGTCTTTAAAAGCATTTTGAATTTATTTTTGTGTATGGTGTAAGAAAGTTGTCCAATTTGATTCTTTTGAATGTAGTTGTCCAGTTTTCCCAACACCATTTGTTGAGAAGACTGTCTTTTTCCCATTGCTTATTCTTGCCTCCTTTACCAAAGACTAATTGACTATATAGTCATAGGTTTATTTCTGGGCTCTTAATTTAGTTCCATTTATCTCTATTTTTGTACCAATCCCATACATTTTCATTAATACAGCTTAATAAAACTTGAATTCAGAACTGTGATGCCTCCAGTTTTTCTTTTTCAAGATTGCTTTGGCTATTCAGGGTCTTCTATGGTTCCATACAAATTTTAGGATTGTTCTATTTTTGTGAAAAAATGCTTCTGGTATTTTGATAGGAATTGCATTAAATCAGTAGATTGCTATAGGTAGTATGGAGATTTTAACAATATTTGTTCTCTTAATCCATGAGCATGGAATGTCATTCCATTTCTTTGTGTTGTTGTCTTCTTTTTTTTTTTTCCTTTCACCAATGGTTTATAGTTTTCAGAGTATAGGTCTTTCATCTCTTTAGTTAAGTTTATTCCTACGTATTTTATTACTTTTGGTGCAACTATAAATGTGATTGTCTTCTTAATTTCTCTTTCTGCAGCTTCTTAGTGTATAGAAATGCAGTGAATTTCTATACTTTGAGTTTTGTATCCTGTGACTTTACTGAATTCATTGATCAGTTCTAGTATTTTTTTTTTGGCGGGGTGGGGGGAGTCCTTCAGGTTTCCTATATATAATATGTCATCTGAAGATAGTGAAAGTTGCACCTCAAACAGTATATGAATATCAATATGATATGATATGAATATCAAACAGTATAGAAGGTTCCTCTTCTTTTTTTAAAAAAATTATTTTTAACGTTTATTTATTTATTTATTTATTTTGTTTGTTTGTTTGTTTGAGAGAGAGAGGTACAGAGCATGAGCGGGGGAGGGTCAGAGATAGAAGGAGACACAGAATCCAAAGGAGGCTCCAGGCTCTGAGCTGTCAGCACAGAATCCCATGGGGGGTGAAGGGGGGTGTCTCACGAAGGGGTGTCTCTCCCTTCGTGGGAGGTCATGACCTGAGCCAAAGTTGGACGCTTAACTGACTCAGCCACCAGGCACACCTGTGTCTCTTCTTCATCAATTTGGATACCTTTTGTTTCTTTTTGTTGTTTGATTGGTGTGGCTAAGACTTCCAGTACTACGTTGAGTAAAAGTGGTGAGAGTGGACATCCTTGTCTTTTTCCTGATTGTAGCGGGAAAGCTTCCAGTTTTTCACCTTTTTGAGTATGATATTACCTGTGGGTTTTCCATATATGGGTTTTTACTGTGTTGAGGTATATTTTCCTCTAGACCTACTTTGTTGAGGCTTTTTATAAAAATAATGAATGGATGTTGTGCTTTGTCAAATGCTTTTTCTGCATGTATTAAAGTGATATGATTTTTATCCCTTTGCTAAACCATATAAATCTTAGAGCATAGATAGTAATTTCTCTGACATTGGCCATAACAACATCTTTCTAGACATGTCTCCTGAGGCAAAAGCAACAAAAGCAAAAATAAATTATTGGGATACATGAAAATATAAAACTCCTGAACAGCAAAGGAAATGATCAAAACTAAAAGACAACCTACTTAATGGGAGAAAATATTTGCAAATGGTATATCCAAAAAAGGGTTAGTATCCAAAATATATAAGGAACCTATAAACTCAACACAAAAATATCCAATTAAAAATAGGCAGGGGATGCCTGGGTGGCTCAGTTGGTTGAGCGTCCAACTTCGGCTCAGGTCATGATCTCACAGCTCGTGAGTTCAAGCCCTGCATTGGGCTCTGTGCTGACCGCTCAGAGCCTGGAGCCTGCTTTGGATTCTGTGTCTCCCTCTCTCTCTGCCCCTAACCCACTCGTATTTTGTCTCTGTCTCTCTCAAAAATAAATAAGCATTAAAAAAATTTTTAATAAAAAAATAGGAAGACATGGACAGACATTTGTCCAAAGAAGACCTACAAATGGCCAGCAAAGACATTAAAAGATGCTCAACACCACTCATCACAGGAAAATGCAAATCAACCACAATAACATATCACCTTAAACCTGTCAGAATGGCTAAAATAAAAACACAAAACAATAAGTATTGGAGAGGATGTGGAGAAATAAGAACTCTCATGCACTGTTGGGAATGCAAACTGGTATAGACATTGTGGAAAACAGTATAGAGGTTCCTCAAAAAATTAAAAATAGAGCTCCTATATGACCTGGCAATGAATTGTACTACAGGGTATTTACCCAAAGAATACAAAACCAGTAGATCAAAGGAATACCTGCACTCCGATATTTACTGAAGCATTATTTACAATAGCCAAATTATGGAAGCAACTCAGATGTCCTTTGATAGGTGAGTGGGTAAAGAAGATGTGGTATGTACACATAATGAAATACTATTCAGCCATAAGAAAGAATTAAATATTGCCATTTACAACAACATGGATGGAGCTCGAGAGAGTGATGCTAAGCAAAATCACCTAGTCCGAGAAGGACAAATACAGCATGATTTCACACATGTGGAATTTAAGAGACAAAACAAATTAACAAAGGTTAAAAAAAAGAGTGAGATACAAACCAAAAAACAGACTCTTAACTATAGAGAACCAACAGATTGTTACTAGAAGGAAGGTGGGCAGAGGGATGGGTGAACTAGGTGAAAGATTAAGAGTACACTTATCTTAATTTTTTAAAAATTTTTTTCAGTATATGAAATTTATTGTCAAATTGGTTTCCATATAACACCCAGTGCTCATCCCAAAAGGTGCCCTGCTCAATACCCATCACCCACCCTCCCCTCCCTCCCACCCCCCAACAACCCTCAGTTTGTTCTCAGTTTTTAAGAGTCTCTTATGCTTTGGCTCTCTCCCACTCTAACCTCTTTTTTTTTTTTTTTTTTCTTTTTCCTTCCCCTCCTCCATGGGTTTCTGTTAAGTTTCTCAGGATCCACATATGAGTGAAAACATATGGTATCTGTCTTTCTTTGCCTGACTTATTTCACTTAGCATAACACTCTCCAGTTCCATCCACGTTGCTACAAAAGGCCATATTTCATTCTTTCTCATTGCCATGTAGTACTCCATTGTGTATATAAACCACAATTTCTTTATCCATTCATCAGTTGATGGACATTTAGGCTCTTTCCATAATTTGGCTATTGTTGAGAAGAGTACACTTATCTTAATGAGCACTTAGTAATATATAGATTGTTGAATCAGTGTATTGTACACATGAAATTACTATAACAAAAAATTTTTAAATCTTTAACAAGGTAATATCAAACTGAAACCTACAACGCATAAAAAAGAGTTAAACACCATGACCAAAAATGATTTACCCAAGAAACACAGGGGTATTTTCATATCTAAAATCAATATAATGTACTATATTAATGGAATAAAATACTAAAACTATAAGAGAATCACAATATATACAAAAAAGTGACACAATCCAACATACTTTCATGATAGAAAAAGCATTAAAAAAAACTTGAATAAAAGGGAACTTCCCCAAACTAATAAATGGTATTTACAAAATACCCTCTCTAATATCACACTTTACTGGTAAGAGACTATGTTACCATTAAGATCAAGAACAAGACAGGATGTCTGTTTTCACCAATTCTCTTCAACATGGAACTGCAGGTTATACCAAGGGCAAGTACACAAGATCCTGGGTTGGGGGGGGGGGGGAATGAACCTAGATAGAAAGGAAGTAAAAGCACGATCTTATATATAGGAATTCCTAAGGAGTGCGCATCTTCACAAGAACTATTCGAACTGATAAATGAGTTCAACAAGGATGCAGGATATAAGATCAATATACAAAAATCAACTGTATTTCTAAATGCTAGCCATGAGTAATCCAAATCAAAATTAAGAAACTTTACGTACAATAACATCAAAAAGAACACAATACTTAGAAATAAATTTAGCAAAAGAAGAGGAAGACATGTACTGAAAACTACAAAATATTTTTGAAAGAAATTAAACAATATGTAAATAAATGGAAAGACATCCCATGTTCATGGGCCAGAATTTTAAGTAGGCAATACCCCTGAAAATGATCTACAGATTCAATGTATTTGTTATCAAAACTCCAGTTGCATTTTTTTGTTGTTGTTGCAGAAATTGCCAAGCCAATCTTCAAATTAAGGTGAATGTAAAGGACCCAGAATATCCAAAACAATCTTGAAAAAGAACAAAGTTGGGAGATTCATATTTCCCAATTTCAAAATCCACCATGCCATTACAATAATCAGGAAAGAATGATACTGGCATAAGGATAGACATATAGATTGATGGAATAGAATTAAAATTCCAGAAATAAACCCTTACATTTATAGTCAAATTATTTTTGACAAGGATGCCAAACCAGGAGGAAAAAAAAGAGTCTTTTCAATCAGTGTTTTTGGGATAAGTGGATAAACACAAGAAAAAGAATTCATTTGAATCTGTATCTCACACAGAAATTGACTCAAAATGGATTATGGATCTAAATGTAAGAATACTATAAACCACTTAGGAGAACTATAAGACTAAACCTTTGTGACATTGTGTTAGGCAATGGTTTCTTAGACTTGATCACAAAAGTACAAGTGACAAAATAATTGATAAATGGACTTCAACAAAATTAAAAACTGTTGCATTTTAAATGATACCATGAAGAAAGTAAAATGACAATACAAAGACTTCAAGAAAATATTTTCAAATTATATATCTGATAAGGGACTTGTATTCAGAATATATAAAGAACTCCAGCCAACAATAAAAATGCAGATAGCCCAATTTTGAAATGGGTAAAGAATTTGAATATATAAATAGTAACTGAACACATGAGAGATGCTCAATCATTAGGGAAGTGCAAATTAAAAACACAAGATGCCATCTCACACCCCCCTAGGATGGCTAAAATAAAAAAGATAGACAATAACAAGAGTTGGTGAGAGAGTGGAGAAATTGGAACTTTCACACATTCCTGGTAGGATTGTAAAATGACATCTCCACTTTGGAAAATGAGTCGACAGTTCTTAAAAAACATTACACATAGTTATCATATGACCCAGAAATTCTACTCCTATAGATATCTTTTCTGTATCCTATATATCCTGCCCCAGAGAAATATAAGCATATGTGCACGCAAATACTTGTACACAAATGTTAATAGCAGCATTAATGGACCAAGACTGGAAATAGCCCAAATGCTCATCAACTAATTTATAAAGCAAATGTAAGATTCCAAACAATGGAATATTATATAGTAATAAAAGGAAATAAATTGTTGATACATTTTATATAAATGTATTTCAAAAACATGCTAAGTGAGGACGGAGGTTGGAAGATGGCAGTGGAGTAGGAGAATACTAGCTTTCCTCATCCCACAAACACAATGAGATAACTATCAATTCATCCTAAATACTCTAGAAATAGACCTAATGACTGGCAGAACAAATTCCACAACTAAAGGTAGAGAAGAGGCCACAGTGAAGGAGGTAGGAAGTGTGGAGATCTGGTTTAGGAGAGAAACAGATGGTGTCCACTGAGATGGGGAGACAGCCATGGTCATGAAGAAGGGTGAGAAACAGACTAGCACACAGGGGAGCTCACAGGGAAAACGAGTCCCCATAGCAAGTGGCTTGGAAAGTGAGAGGAGCTGAATTTCGTGAGCTCTTGCAACCAGCGGGGCTTTAAGCCTGGAGTTTTAAAGGTCAGTGGGCATAACTGGGATAGAACCCAGAGGGCATTACACTGCTCTTGGAGAGAAGGCAGGCAGACAATTCCTGGACATATAGTGTGGAAACAGCAATCTGAAGAGCTCCTGGGGCACACAGTGGGAAGGTTATTTGCTTATCTTGGTGTACATCCCAGAGAGACACCCTTCACAGAGAGA
This sequence comes from Lynx canadensis, assembly GCF_007474595.2. Classification (NCBI taxonomy): domain Eukaryota; kingdom Metazoa; phylum Chordata; class Mammalia; order Carnivora; family Felidae; genus Lynx; species Lynx canadensis. The sequence continues at coordinate 4,898,519 of NC_044309.1, read as the reverse complement.
CCCCTCCAGGAACAAAGGAACTGGCAGGCACCATTTCCCTTCCGCACTCCTCCAGCATAAACACAGGCCAATGGCAATAACTAGCACAGAGATGATACTGCCTACTAACTTGTTTACTCCAACACCATCCCCCATACTCCAGTGGAATAGCCCTTCCCAGTCAAGTTTCCCTCAACCTCTGAGCAGCGGGCCTCCTCCTCCAGAAGACTGGCCCATATCTCTGTTCATACCACCTTTCCCAATGTAGGAGTTTTGCAGAGCTTCAATTGGTGGTGGTGGCAAAACATGTCATTTCACAAATAGACCAGAGGACACCTAGTTATAATGCACCACATTCAGGCCAGGGACTAAACACTGCCCACAAAGGGCAAAGACAGCCTCTGCAGATGACTGACCTGAATTATAAAGTATCTGGGACAAATCAGCAGAGAACACACAGCCCATAGCAGAGACACTCCCTGAAGTGACAGGCCCTGGGGAACAAGGGAAACTACATAGCAGGGCACTAGAGAACCTCTTCTTCATAAGGTCATTACCCTCAAGCACAGGAGACATAGTTGACTTTCCTAACACACAGAAACAAGCACAGGAACTTAGACAAAATGAGAAGACAGAGAAATTTATCCCAAATGAAAGAACAGGACAGGGCCACCACCAGAGATCTAAGAGAAACAGATCTAAGTAACATGCATGCCTGATAGAGAATTTAAAGTAATGATCATAAGGATGATCACCAGACTTAAGAGTGGAAGAGAAGTGAGACACTTAATACAGAGATAAGGAATAATAACAGAGATAGAGGGCTCAACAAATGAAATGAGAAACACGCTTGATGGAATGAACAGCAAGCTGGAAGAAGCAGGGGAATGCATTAATACCCTAGAAGACAGAGTAATGGAAAGTCATCAAGCCGAACAAAAGAGATAAAAGATGAATTATGCAAAATGCAATTAGACTTAGGGAACTCTGTTAGTCCATTGAGCATAATAGCATTCATATTATAGGAGTCCCAGAAGAAGAAGAAGAAGAAGAAGAAGAAGAAGAAGAAGAAGAAGAAGAAGAAGAAGAAGAAGAAGAAAGAAAGAAGGTGGCAGAACATTAGAACATTTATTTGAAGAAATAATAGCTGGAAACTTCCCTAATCTGGGGAAGGAAACAGATATCCGGATCCAGGAGGCACAGAGAACCCTTAACAAAATCAACAAAAGCAGACCCGCACCAAGATATGTTGTCATTAAATTGGCAAAATATAGTGATATGGGAAAAAGTGTTTTAATCAACAAGACAAAAGAAGACAGCAGCTTACAAAGGAAAACCCCTAAAGCTAGTGGGGGATTTTTCAGCAGAAACTTTCCAAGTCAGAAGGGAGTGGCATGATATATTCAAAGTGCTGGATAAGAAAAATCTGCAGCGAAGAACATTCTTTCCAGCAAGGCTATCATTAAGAATAGAAGGGGAGGGGCACTTGGGTGACTAAGTTTGTTAAGTATCCATGTCTTAATTTGGGCTTAGGTCATGACCTCATGGTTCATAGGATCAAGACCCACATCAGGCTCTGCACTGACAGCGTGGAACCTGCTTGGGATTGATATTCTCTCTCTCTCTCTCTCTCTCTCTCTCTCTCTTTCCCTTTCTCCCTCTGCCCCTCCCCCAAGCTCACTCATGCTCGTTTGTTCTCTCTCTCTCTCTCGCAAAATAAAGATTTTTTTAAAAGGAGAGATTAAGATTTTCCCAGACAAACACTAAAGGAGTTCATGAACACTAAACTAGCCCTGTAAGAAATATTAAAGGGGACTCTTTGAGTGGACAGGGGAGATAAAAAGTAATAGTACAAAGGCAGGAAACTAAATAAAAAGATATTTCTGTAAGATATAAGTGGAAGAACTCACAAAATGAAAGGATGTAAAATATAATAACATACATCTAAAACTGGGGAAGACAGCAGTAATAATGGGTTCAAAATTAATTGACCATCAACTCAATATAGACTGCTATATGTAGAACAGATTATATACAAACCTAATGGTAACCATATATCAAAGCCACTAATAAATATGTAAATAATAAAGAGAAGGAAATCTAAATATATCACCAAAGAAAATCAGCACACCCTGGAAAGAGAGTAAGACAAACAAAGTTCAGAGAAAGTCTTCAGAAACAACTACAAAATGACAAATAAAATGACAATAAATACATATCTATCAATAATTATTTTGAATGTAAATAGACTAAATGCTCAAATCAAAAGACATAGAATAGAATGTATAAAAAAAAAAGGAAGACCCATCTATATGCTTCCTAAAAGAGATACCTAAAGATACCTGAAGATTGAAGGAATAGAGAAACATCTATCATGCAAAGATGGCAAAGAATTCTGGGGTTGGGTGCCTGTGTGCCTAGTCAGTGTAGTGTCTGTCTCTTGATTTTGGCTCAGCTCATGATCCCAGGGTCATGGGATTGAGCCCTGCATTGGTTGCTTCACTGAGCATGGAGTCTTCTTGGGTTCTCTCTGTCTCTCCATCTGCTTCTCTCCCCTGCTCACACACTCTCTCTCTAAATATTAAATCAATCAATCAATCAATCAATCAGCCAGCCAGCCAGCCAGCCAGCCAGCCAGCCAGCCAGCCAAGCAAGCAAGCAAGCTGGGATAGCAATACTTATATCAGACAAAACAGACTTTAAAACAAAAGACTGCAATAGAGACACACACACAAAAAAAGACACTATATAATAATGAAGGAGGACAATCCAACAAGAAGATATAACAAATTATAAATATTCATGCACCCAATATAGAAGCACAGAAATATGAAATAGTTAATAACAAATAACAATAACAGTTAAAACAAATAACAATTCCAAACAAATAACAAATTAGCAAAGGAACTAATTGATAATAATTCAGTAATGCTAGGGGACTTTAACACTCCATTTACATCAATGGACAGATAATCTAAACAGAAAGTCAACAAGGAAACAATGGCTTTGGATGCACATTGCACCAGATGGATTTAACAGATATATTCAGAACACTCCATCCTAAAACAGAATACACATTCTTCTCAAATGCACATGTAACAGTTTCCAGAAGAGATCACATATTAGCGCACAAAACAAGCCTCAACAACGTCAAGAGGATTAAAGTCGTACCATGAAACTTTTCTGAGCACAATGCAATCAAAATAGAAGTAAACCACAAGAAAAAATCTGGAATGACCACAAATACATGGATGTTAAAAAACATGCTATTAAACGTGAATGGTTCAACCAGGAAATAAAAGAAAAAATAAAGTACTTGGAAACAAATGAAAATGAAAACACAATGAAATGAATGAAAATGAAAACAAAATGGTCCAAATCCTTTGGTATATACCAAAACCAGTTCTAAAACGGAACTTTATAGTAATACAGGCCCACCCTAAGAAGCAAGGAAAATCTCAAATGAATAACCTACCTTACACCAAGAAAAAGAACAACACTGGGGTGTCTCACTCTTGATTTTGGATCAGGTCACGATCTCACAGTTGTGAGGTCAAGTGCTTCACTAGGCTTTGCAAGGTACCTACTTGGGATTCTCTCTCTCCCTCTCTCTCAGCCCCTCCCCCACTCATGTGCTCTCTTAAAATAAATAAATAAACATTAAAAAAAAGAATATACAAAGCCTAAAACTAGAATAAAGCAAGGAAAGAATAAATATTAGAGCAGAATTAAATGATATAGAAACTAAAAAAACCACATTAGAACAGACCAATGAGGGGTGCCTGGGTGGCTCAGCCAGTTAAGCATCTGACTCTTGATTTCAGCTCAGGTCATGATCTCATGGTTGTGAAATTGAGCCCCATGTTGCACTCAGTGCTGGGCATGGAGCCTGCTTAAAATTCTTTCTCTCCCTCTGCACTCTCTCTCAAAAAAACAAATTAAAAAACAACAGATCAGTGAAACCAGGAGGTGTTTCTTTGAACAAACCAATAAAATTAATAAACCTTTAGCCAGTCTTACAGAAAAAAATCAGAAAGGACTCAGTTAAAATCACCAATGAGAGAAGAGAAATAACAACACCGCAGAAATATAAACAGTTATAAGAGAACATTATGAAAAACCACATGCCAACAAATTGGACAACCTAGAAGAAACGGATAAAATACTAGAAACATACCTATTACTATAAACTATAAACTACCTATATACCTATAAACTATCAAAAGAAACAGGAAGAAATAGAAAAATTGAACAGACTAATAACCAGCAATAAAATTGAATCAGGAATCAACTCTCGACAATGTCCAGGACCAGATGGTTTTACAGGTGCATTCTATCAAACATTTAAAGAAGAGTTATTACCTGGGAATGCAAGCTGGTGCAGCTACTCTGGAAAACAGTATGGAGGTTCCTCAAAAAAACTAAAAATAGAACTACCCTATGACCCAGCAATTGCACTATCAGGTATTTATCCAAGGGATGCAGGTGTGCTGTTTCAAAGGGACACATGCACCCCCATGTTTACAGCAGCACTATGAACAATAGCCAAAGCATGGAAAGAGCCCAAATGTCCATCAATGGATGAATGGATAAAGAAGATATGGTATATATATACAATGGAGTATTACTCAGCAATCAAACAGAATGAAATCTTGCCATTTGCAACTACGTGGATGGAACTGGAGGGAATTACGCTAAGTGAAATTAGTCAGAGAAAGACAAATATCCTATGACTTCACTCATATGAGGACTTTAAGAGACAAAACAGATGAACATAAGGGAAGGGAAACAAAAATAGTATAAAAACAAGGAGGGGGACAAAACAGAAGAGACTCATAAATAAGGAGCACAAACAGAGGGTTACTGGAGGGGGTGTGGGAGGGGGGATGGGCTAAATGGGTAAGGGGCACTAAGGAACCTACTCCTGAAATCATTGTTGCACTGCATGCTAACTAATTTGGATGTAAATTAAAAAAAAATTAAAAAAAATAAAGAAGAGTTATTACCTATTTTTCTCAAACTATTCCAAAAAATTAGAAAAGGAAAGAAAACCTCCAAATTTATTTTATGAAGCCAGCATTACCCTGATACCAAAATCAGATAAAGACACTACTACAAAAGAGAACTACAGGCCAATATCCATGATGAACACAGATGTAAAAATCCTCAACAAAATACTACAAACCAAATCTAACAATACATTTTATTTTATTAGAACTTATTTATTTATGGGACACCTGGGTGGCTCAGTCAGTTGAGTGTCCAACTTCGGCTCAGGTCATGATCTCACGGTCTGTGAGTTCAAGCCCCGCTTCACACTCTGTGCTGACCGCTCAGAGCCTGGAGCCTGCTTTGGATTCTGTGTCTCCCTCTCTCTCTCTGCCCCTCCCCTGCTCATGCTCTGTCTCTCTCTCTCTCTCTGTCAAAAATAAATAAACATTAAAATTTTTTTTTAAAAAGAACTTATTTATTTATGTTGAGGGAGGGAGGGAGGGAGGGAAAGCAGGGGATGGGAAGAGAGAGAGGGAGAGAGAGATACCAAGTAGACTCTACCCTGTCAGTGCAGAGACTGACACAGGGTTCAATCCCATGAACCATGAGATCATGACCTGGGCTGAAAGCAAGAGTTCAGACGCTCAACCAACTGAGCCACCCAGGTTCCCCAACAATACATTTAAAAAATCATACACCACAATCAAGTGGGATTTATTCCAGGAATGCAAGGGTGGTTCAATATTTGCAAATCAATCAATGTGCTATATCACCTCAATACAAGAAAGGGTAGAAACTATATGATCATTTCAATAGATGCAGAAAAAGCATTTGATAAAACACAACATCCATCATGATAAAAATCCCCCAAAAATTAGGTTTAGAGGGAACATACCTCAATATAATAAAGGCAATATATGAAAATCCCACAGCTAACATCATCTTAAATGGTGAAAAACTGAGATCCTTTCCTCTAATGTCAGGAACAAGATAAGGATGCCTACTCTCACCACTTTTATTCACCACAGTATTGGAAGTTCTAACCACAGCAATAAAACAACAAAAAGAAATAAAAAGCATCCAAATCAGTAAGGAAGAAGTAAAACATTATTTGTAGAACATTATTTGTAGAACAAATTATACTATGCATCATTTGCAGAACAGATTATACTATGTATAGAAGATCCAAAGACGCCACCAAAACACTGCCAGAACTGATAATGAATTTGGTAAAGTCTCAGGATACAAAAATCAATGTAGAGAAATTTGTTGCAATTCTATACAGAATTCTTTATTATTCTATCAATAAAGAAACAGCAGAAAGAGAAAATAAGGAATCAGTCCCATTTAAAATTGCACCCAAAATAATAAGATACCTAGGAATAAACCTAACCAAAGAGGTGAAAGACCTGTTCTCTGAAAACCATAAAATATTGATGAAGTAAATTGAAGATGGAAGAACAAATATTGTTAAAAGGTCGATATAACCCAAAGCTATCTACATAGTCAATGCAATCCCTATAAAAATACCAGCAGCATTTTTCACAGAACTAGAACAATCCCAAAATTTGTAGGGAGCCAAAGATGACCCCCCAAAGCTAAAGCTATCTTGGAAAAGAAAACTAAAGCTGGGGGTATCACACATTCCAGACTTCAAGTTATATTACAAAGTGGTAGTCATCATAACTGTATGTTATTGGTGTAAAAATAGACACAGAGATGAGGAGAGAAGAGGAAACCCAGAAATAAACCCACAATTATAGGATCAATCAATCTTCAACAAAGCAGGAAACCATATCCAATGGGAAAAAGATAATCTCTTAAACAAGCGGTGTTGGGAAAACTGGACAGCTCCATGCAAAAGATCGAACTGGACCACTTTCTTGTACCATAACAAAAATAAATTCAAGATAGGTTAAAGACCTAAGAGTATGACCTGAAATTGTAAAAATCCTAGAAGAGAACACAGCCAGTACCTTTTTTGACATCAACTGTAACAACTTTTTCCTAGTTAGAGCTCCCAAGGGAAGGGAAACGAAAGCAAAAATAAACTATTAGGACTACATCAAAATAAAAAACTTCTGCACCGTGAAGGGAACAATCAACAAAACTAAAGGGCAAGCTACAGAATGGAAGAAGATATTTGAAAATGACATATCTGATAAAGGGTTACTATTCAAAATATATAAAGAGCTTATAAAAATCAACAGCAAAAAGCCAAAGAATCCAATTAAAAAATGTGCTCAGGTCATGATCTCACAGTTTGTGGGTTCGAGCCCCGCATTGGGCTCTGTGCCACAGCTCGGAGCCTGGAGCCTGCTTCGGATTCTGTGTCTCCCTCTCTCTCTGCCCTTCCCCTGCTCATGCTCTGTCTCTCTCGCTCAAAAATAAACGTTTAAAAATTTTTTTAAAAATAAAATAGATGAACAAAGGAGGAGGAGAAAAGGGAGACTCTTACCTGCAGAGAACAAAATGAGCCTTGATGGAGGGAGGTGGGTAGGGGGGAGGGGCTAAATGGGTGATGGGCATTAAGGAGGGCACTGGTGATGAGTACTGGGTGTTTTATGTAAGTAATGAATCACTAAATGCTACTCCTGAAACCAATATTATACTATATCTTAACTAGAATTTAAATAAAAACATTTTAAAAAAAGACTCCATATATAATGCCAAGTTGATTTTTAATTTTTTTTTAACATTTATTCATTTTTGAGAGTGAGAGAGACAGAGCATGAGAGGGGGAGGGGCAGAGAGAGAGGGAGACACAGAATCCGAAGCAGGCTCCAGGCTCCGAGCTGTCAGGACAGAGCCGGATGTGGGGCTCCAACTCATGGACAGCAAGATCATGACCTGAGCTAAAGTCAGACGTTTAACCAGCTGAGCCACCTGGGCGCCCCAATGCCAAGTTGATTTTTAAAAGTTTCCTAATTTAGGGCATCGCGCTGGCTCTGTCTGAAGAGCGTATGACTCTTGATTTTGAGGAACTGAGTTCAAGCCCCACTTTGGGCATGGAGCCTACTTAAAAAAAAGTTTCTTAATTTACATACTTGCCAGCAGAACTGAAAAGTGATCGTTTCTAATAGGTTTCCCTGGCCTTTTACTTAATATTAAATATTCTCATTTAATATTAGAAAATAAACTAACCAAGATTAAATTATCCCCCATTAGGATAAATAATGTGTTAAGTCTTGTTTTGTTTCTCGTATTTGTGATTCTTTTTTTTTTTTTTTTAAATTTTTTTTTTTTTTTAACGTTTATTTATTTCTGGGACAGAGAGAGACAGAGCATGAACGGGGGAGGGGCAGAGAGAGAGGGAGACACAGAATCGGAAACAGGCTCCAGGCTCTGAGCCATCAGCCCAGAGCCCGACGCGGGGCTCGAACTCCCGGACCGCGAGATCGTGACCTGGCTGAAGTCGGACGCTTAACCGACTGCGCCACCCAGGCGCCCCACGTATTTGTGATTCTGAGGTAGGAATAGTCTGCATATATCATGGTTGACCATGGTTCAGTAGGTCAACCATCACTGGTTACCCTATCAGTGAAACTTCATAGGAAAAACCCCACTGAAGGCTTTGGACCCAAACCAACCTGAGCTATAATCACAGCTCTGACCCCTACAACATGTGACCTTGGGAAAGTCAACATGTAAGAATCCTGCCGGGTAGGGTTTTATGAGCATTAACAGCAGCATGTGTAAAGCAATTAGCACATAGTAAATATTCAATTCATGTTTGATCCAGTACAACCACAACACCACAGTCTGTTTAGGTTCACCATTTGTGAGGGTTTTTTTTGTTTGTTTGTTTGCTACAGCTAATAATGTATTAAATAAATTAATCATTTATTTAGTACATTTTCTAGAATTATTTTCCCAGTTTTTCTTTTAGTTTTTATTTTTATTTTGGAAGCTGGGCAATTTAGCCTCTAACTACTAATGGGACAGATATGTTTGGCCTAGACTTCTGTCAAAACTTCATTTTAGACTTTATTTATGGCATTTAAAAACATTTTATTCATGTTCTTTCTGTGTTATTTCAGAGAATTAGGGAACAGAGATGTTATTTTTAATTGTGAAGCATTTTAAACATACAGAACTACAAATAGATCATGTACTTACCCTGAAGATTAATAGATACTAATGTTATATTAATATAGACCTCCACTTTACAAAGTATTTCCCCTCCTCTGGGGAAACATTATCTTACATGGGGTTATAATTTCTCTGCATATATTTCTATTCTTTTGGGGCATAAATGAAAGTATGTCTTTATATAATGACATCATATTGCAAATATTCACTTGCCCCTTCCTTTTTATTTTTATTTTTTTATGTCTATTTATTTTTTTGAGAAAGAGAGAGAGAGAGACAGACTGCAAGTGGGGGAGGGCAGAGAAAGAGGGAGACACAGAATTCGAAGCAGGCTCCAGGCTCCGAGCTGTCGGCACAGAGCCCGATGCGGGGCCTGGACCCATGAACTTCGAGATCATGACCTGAGCCAAAGTCTGACTTCCAACTGAATGAGCCATCCAGGCACCCCAAAACCCCTTCCTTTTTTACTCAAAGTTTAAAAACAGTCTTGGGGGGGCATCTAGGTATCTCAATAAATTGAGTGTCCAGTTCTTTATTTGGGCCCAGGTCATGATCTCACAGTTCATAATCCAGCCCAATGTGAGTCTCCACCTGGACTCTGCTTGGGATTCTCTTTCTCCCTGCTTTCTCTCTGCCCCTTACCTGCTGGTGTTCTCTCTCTCAAAATAAATAAATAAACTTTAAAAAAAAATGGTTTTGAGGTGCCTGGCTGGCTCAGTTGATAGAGTTGGGACTCCTGATCTCAGGGTTGTGAGTTCTACACCCATGTTGGGTATAGAGATTAAAAATAAAATATTAAAAAAATTTAAAAACATGTATATATATATTCAGGTTGATGCATGTAAATGTTTGTTTTATTAATAAAATAATACAATTCACTCAATCCCGTACAATTAGATGGCTTCTAGATTTTCTGTTGAAAACCGTGCCACAGTGCAGATTTCTGCACATCTCTCACAGCATACTTGGCAGAGAGGCAGAAGTGCGTCACCATAGGGTGTGTATAGTGTGACCATATAATTTACCCTGTGGCCCAGGACACTCGGGAGATGAAAGGAAGGCTTACTAATAATCATTCCGGGACAAGAGGCTGAAGCCAGGAGTTTCCCCAAGAGCCTAGGTGTGTGCCTCTTCGGATTTCCTAGGCTTTGTTAGAGTGGTGATACCACGTGTCCTTCTACCAGCTATGTACAAGAGTTGTATTTCCTCACAGCCTCACTGACCCTCCTTATTGTCAGACTTTAAACTTTTAAACCCAGCCAAATGGGTATAAAGTGGCATCTCACTGGCATATCAAATGATTTCTTTCTCTGTGACTTGCCCATCCATATACTTTTTTGGCTTATCTCTTTCTCATGGATCCGTAGAACTTCATTATGTTATACCACGGATCAATCTTGTTGACTACATGGATTGCAACTATCTTCTTTCTAACTGTGGTTTATCTTCTCTGTTTATGGGGTCTTTTGTCATACCAAAGCTTTTTATTTGACTGCAATATTTTTCACGACCAATATTTTCCTTTAGGCTTGTGTGTTTTGTGTCTTAAGAAATTCTTCCCAGTGGCTCAGTCAGTTAGGTCACCAACTTCGGCTCAGGTCATGATCTCATGGTTCATGAGTTCGAGCCCCGTGTCGGACTCTAGCCTGGAGCCTGCTTCGGAATCTGTGACTCCCCCTCTCTCTCTGTCCCCTCCCCAGCTCATGCTCTGTCTCTGTCTCTCAAAAAATAAATAACCATTAAAAAAAAAAAAGAAATTCTTCCCTATCATAGTGTCAGGACAGTTTTTTTTTTTTCTATGTTATACTCACGTTGTTGTTTTTCACACTTGACTTTTTAATCTGGAGTTAATTTTCATGTGTGATGTGATTTTATGTTTCTTCACATAGATTTGACTCAATACAATTTATTAAATGCGTCAGTCTTTCCCATGGATGCTCCCTCTACTGAACACCAGGTTCCCTCATGTAAGTGAATCTGTTTCTGGAAAGTTCTTTTACATTCCACATTATCGTGCTGTTTTATTACCGACTTAATTGCCACTTCACAGAAAGTTATCTGCAGGCAATCTAAGTCTTTAAGACTTCTTAGTTCATGATGTGTGAGAGTCCCTAATACACCATGTTCCAAATAGCTGTTTTATTTCAAAGGAAAGAAGTTATGATCTTATAAAAGGACATTTATGTTAAAAATGTAGTGGTTAGTTTAAAAATTACCTACTTAAAAAAGAGGTGATCAGTAAATATTTGCTAAATGAATAGAACTTTTATTATATCATAGAGTCTTCCCATAGATTTGAAAGATAATCAGACACTCGTAATGAAGTGAGTATACAGGGAACATACCTCAACATAATGAAGGCCACATGTGACACGCCTACAGCTAACATATACTCAACACTGAAAAGCCAAAAGGTTTTTCTCTCAGATTAGAAACAAGGATGCCCATCTCTTGCCACTTTTATTTAAAGTAGTATTGGAAGTCCTAGCCAGAACGAATAGGCAAGAAAAGTAAAGGCATTTTCAGATGACACGATACGAAAACCATAAAGTATTCCACAGAAAATCTGTTAGAATACATACATCCAGTACAATTTCAAGATAAAAAATCATTCTACAACAATCTGTCGCATTTCTATACACAAATGACAAACTATCAGAAAAAGAACTGAACAATCCCATTTACAATTCCATCAAAAAGAATACCAAGGAATAAATTGAACTAAGGAGGTGAAAGACCTGTACACTGAAAAATTATGACATTTAGAGATAAGCTGAGAAAGAAAGACACAAATAGATGGAAAGGTATTTCATACTCATGGACTGAAGGATATCAGAATGTCCATCCTCCCCAAAGCAATCCATAGCTCCAGTTGCAATTGCTATCAAAATTCCAGTGGCATCATTTCACAGAAATGAACAAGCCTCAAATTGGTCTGAAACCAAAAAAGGACCCTGAAGAGTCAATGCAGTCTTGAGGACAACAACCAAAGGGGGAGGTATCACACTTCCTGACTTCAAAACTATATTACAGAATCCATGGTCATTAAACCGCTATAAAATTAGCATGACGACAAACACGTAGAGGGATCGCTGGGAAGATGGCAGAGTAGGAGGACCCTGAGCTCACTTTGTTTCACGGATACAACGAGAGGGACAATCACATTAGTGTGTATAACCCACCAAAAGGACCCAAAGGACTGGCAAACCAAACTCCACAACTAAATGTAGAGAAGGGTCCACATCAAGAGGGTAGGGAAGGGCAGGGATGGGTGGGGAGCTAAACAGACCCCAGGGACTATCCGTGGGAGGGAGGGCCCCACAGGTGCAGAGAAGGTGCACTGTCAAACGGACTTAAAACATGGAATTTTAAAAATAAGCAGGCTGATCAAGGCGAGCACAGAGAGCAGGAGGCAACTGAGTGCCCACCTTAAAGAGGCAGCACAACAAACACCCTGTAGAGATGCAGAGACAAGAAGCAGCAGTTTGAAAATTTCCTGGGGCATACAGAAGGAGACTTACTTACTAATCTCAGAGCAACTCCCAGAGAGGGCAGAGATCCTTGGGGGGTTTCTCCAGGAACAAGGAGCTGGCAGGAGCTCCCTCCTTCTCCCATCCCCCACAACACCTCCTACCATAAACACACAGCCACCTATGGGACCCGGTGTTCCCTGCACTCACTATACAACTTGTTCACACCACGGGAAATGCATGCTTCGGCAGATCCAACCCTCCCACCCCAGCCAGGCCTGTCTCATTCCCAGTGTAGCAGGGCCCCTCCTGCAGAGGACCAGTGGCGTGCAGTATGTCACAACACTGCCCTGCCAAGCCCGTGCGTGTTGATGATCTGCCCTCTAAAACACTCTTGGCCAGAGGCCATCCAGGATGGCGTCACAGGCCTGGCAGTGTGCGAAAGCTCCAACAAGGGCAACACCACTATACCGTGATTCCTGCCCCGGGGAGAGGGAAAGGTGAACACACATAGCAGTCAGACTGGGCCCCAGCAGTGCCCTAATGGCAGACATCTGGTCTGACTAGAGGCCCCGCACACCATGAAGCTTCCCAGGGGACAACACAGGAAAAGCACCCTGGAGTTTAATGCCACTGTATCTCAGGCAAATGCCTTGTCTGTCTCAACTCAAGCCCACGGCAGCCCCAGCTAACCCACTAACACCACAGGGACCAAACACTGCTCACACAGGCAAAGAGAGCCACTGCAGACAACCGGGCTGAAGGAAAAAGTGTCCCCAACCACAACAGTAGGGTGAAACAACACACTAAGAGACACCCTAGAAGTACCAGGTCCTGGTGCACAGGGGATACTACACTGTAGGGGACCATAGCACCCTCTTCTTCATAAGGCCATTGCTTTTAAAGAATAGGGAGATGTAACTGATTTCCTAACACATAGAAACAGAACATAGAGAGTCAGAAGAGACACAGGAGTATGACCCCAATGCAAGAAAAGATAAAAATCACAGCAGAGACCTAAGTGAAATGGAGACAAGCAATATGTCTGATAGAGGAATTTGGAGAAAATGTTCGTAAAGATACTCACTGGACTTGAGAAAAGGGTGATTGACTTTATGAGACCTGTAACAAAGAGATTAGAAACCAATCAGAGGCAAAGAACACAATACATGAAATTAAAATTCACTAGGTGGAATAAACAGTAGACGAGAGGGATGCAGAATAATGAATCAGCGACCTGGAGGGCAGAGTAATAGAAACTAGTCAAGCTAAGTAACGTGAGAGAAAAAAAAATTATGCAAAATGACAATAGACTTAGGAAACTCAGTGACACCATCAAACATGATAACATTCACATTGTAGGTACCCTGAAGAAGAAGAGAGAGTAAAGGGGACAGAAAATTTATTTGAGGAAATAATAGCTGAATACTGTCCCAATCTGGGGAAGTAAACATAAATCCAGATCTAGGAAGCCCAGAGAACCCCCAACACAATCAACTCAAGGAGGTCCACACCAAGACACATGTGAATTAAAGTGACAAAAAGTAGTAATAAAAATTTTAAAAGCAGCGAGAGAAAAGATGACAGTTACATATGAAGGAAAACCCATAAGTCTATCAGTGGATCTTTCAACAGAAAGTTGGCAGGCAGAAGGGGGTGGCATGATATATTTTGAAAGTGCTGAAAGGGAAAATCTGCAGCCAAGAATACTGTATCCAAAGGCGATCATTGAGAATAGAGGAAGAGATAAAGAGTTTCCCCAGAGAAAAACAAAAATTAAAGAAATTCATCAACACTAAACCATCTTTACAAGAAATGTTAAAGGGGACTCTGAGTGGAAAGTCCATAAATAGGAGTAAGAAAAGTAGGAAGGATCAAGGCAGGAAAATTAAGTATATCTATAAGAATCAGTCAAAAGACTCACAAAATAAAAATGATGTAAAGTATGACACCATATACCTAAAACATGGGGATGGGAGGGAAAGGAGTAAGGAATGAGTTCTCTTCTCTATAAGTTGTACCAAAACATCTACTTAACTTCTTTCATTTGTACCATTCCTTTAAATTAAGTAATTTGGTACCTCTCCCCAAAAAAGAACAGGTTCAAACTTAAGTGACCATCAACTTAATAAAGACTGCTACATGCAGAAGATGTGATATACAAACCTAATGGTATCCACAAATCAAAAACCAGAAATAACTATGTAAAAATAAAGAGAAAGAAATCCAATTATATCACTAAAGAAAGCCACTTATTGTGAACGAAGAGAGCAAGGGAAGAAAGGAACAGAGAAGGACTACAGAAACAACAGTAACCAAAGGCAATAAATACATAGTATCAATAATTACTTTGATTGTTAATGGATTAAGTGCTCCAATCAAAAGACACAAGGTGATGAAATGGATAAAAATCAAGATTCAGAGATATGCTGCCTACAGTTGACTCATTTCAGATATTAAGATACATGGAGATCAAAAGTGAAGTGATGGAGAAGTGTTTATCATGCATGGGATGTGAAAAGAAACATGGGGTAGCAATACTTATATCAGACAAAATAGACTTTAAAGACTTAAGGTCTTAAAACAAAGACTATAACAAAGAGACAGAGAAGGGACAGTATATAATCATCAAGGGAACAATCCAACAGGAAGACATAACAATTGTAACTATTTATGCGCCCAACATTGGAGCACCCAATACATAAAGCAGCCAATACCAAACATAAAGGAACTAATCTATAGTAATACAATAGTAGTAGGAGACTGTTAACAACCCCATTTACATCAATGGAGAGATTATCTAATTGGAAAATCTACAAGGAAACAGTGGCTGAATGACACATTACACCAGATGGATTTAACTGATATATTCAGAACATGCCATCTTAAAACAGGAGAATACACATTCTTTCAAGTTCATATGAACAGTTTTGCAGAGTAGATCATGTTAGATCACAAAAAAAAGCCTCAACAGATTCCAAAAAACCAAAGTCATATCATGCCTCTCTTCTGACCACAGCCCTATGAAACTAGAAATCAATCACAAGAAAAAAAAATCTGAAAAGAGCACAAATACATGGAGATTAAACACCAAGCTACTAAACAATGAATGATTCAACCAAAAAATCAAAGAAGAAATAAAAAAATGGAAACAAATGAAAATTAAAACACAACAATCCCAAACCTTTGGGATGCAGCAAAAGTGGCTCTAAGAGGGAAGTTTATAGCAATAGAAGCCTACCTTAAGAAGCAAGAAAAATCTCAAACAACCTAAGCTTACACCTAAAGGAGCTAGAAAAAAAGTAAACAGAACACAAAAATATCAATATGAAGGGAATAACAAGGATTAGAGCAGAAATAAATGAAATGGAAGCGCAATAAACAATAGAACTGATCAATGAAACCAGGAGCTTGTTCTTTGAATAGATCAACAAAATTGATTAACCTTTAGCCAGATTGAGAGAAGAGAGAGAGAGAGAGAGAGAGAAAGAAAACTCAAAAATTATATCAGAAATGAAAGAAGAGAAATAATAACCAACACCATAGAAATACAAAGGATTATAAGAGAATATCATGAAAAAGTATATGCCAATGAATTGGACAACCTAGAAGAAATGGATAAATTCCTAGAAACACATAACCTGCCAAACTGAAACAGGAATAAAATTTGAACTGTCCAATTATCAGCAGTGAAAGTGAATCCGTAATCAAAAAACTCCCAACAAACAAAAGTCCAGGATCAGATGGCTTCACAGGCAAATTCTACCAAACATTTAAAGAATAGTTATTACCTACTTTTCTCAAACCATTTCAAAAAATTGAAGAGGGAGGAAAAGTTCCAAATTCATTCCATGAAGCCAGCAGTACCCTGATCCCAAAACCAGATAAAAACACTATCAAAAAGAGAACTACAGGCTAATACCTCTGATGAAGATAGATGCAAAAATCCTCGACAAATACTAGCAAACCAAATCCAGCAATACACACACAAAAAAAATCATTCACCACGATCATGTGGATTTATTCCCAGATGTAAGGTGGCTCAGTATTTGCAAATCAATCAATGTGATATATCACATCAATAAGAGAAAGGATAAAAACCATATGATCATTTCAATAGATGCAGAAAATGCACAACCCCCATTCATGATAAAAACCCTCCACAAAGCAGGGTTAGAGGGAACATACCTCAACATAATAAAGGCCATATATGAAAAACTCACAGCTACAATCATATTCAATGGTGAAAAAGTGAGAGCTTTTTCCCTAAGGTCAGGAACAAAACAAGGATGTCCACTCTCATCACTTTTATTCACCACAGTACTGTAAGTCCTAGCCACAGCAACAACACAAGAAAAAGGAATAAAAGGAATATAAATTGTAAGAAAGAAGTAAAATTAGCAGTATTTGTAGATGGCACGAAACTATATATAGAAAATTTTGATGACTCCACCAGAAAACTACTAGAACTGATCATGAATTCAGTGAAGTCTCAGGATACAAAATCAATGTACAGAATGTGTTGCATTTCTTTTTTCTTTTTCTTGTATCTTTTTAGAGAGAGAGGGCATAAGCAGCAGAGGAGGGCAGAGGGAGGGAGGGAGGGAGGGAGGGAGGGAGAGAGAGAGAGACAGACAGACAATCTTAAGCGGGTTCTACACTCATCATGGAGTCTGATGTGAGGCTTGATACCATGACCATGTGTTCATGACCTGAGCAAAATCAAGAGTCAGACGCCCAATCAAATGAGCCTCCCAGGTACCTTCTGTTGTATTTCCATATGTTAAATAATAAAGCTACAGAAAGAGAAATTAAAAACAACAGTCCCACTTATAATGGTACCAAAATAATAAAAACACATAGGAATAAACTCAATCAGAGAGATGAAAATACCTATACTCTATAAACAATAAAACAATGATGAAAGGAATTAAATATGACACAAACAGAAAGACATTTCATGCTCATGGATTAGAAAAACAATATTGTTAAAATGCCCATACTACCAAGAATTCTACAGATTCAATGCAATCCCTATCAAATATCAGCAGCATTTCTCACAGAGCTAGAACAAACAATTCTAAAATTTGTATGGGAACACAAAGGACCCCAAATAGCCAAAGCAAGCTTGAAAAAGAAGAACAAACTGGAGGTATCACAGTCCCAGATTTCCAGATATACTACAAACTGTAGTAATCAAAACAGTATGGTAGTAGCATAAAAATAGATACACCGATCAATGAAACAGAATAGAAAGCCCAGAAATGAGGTAAGAAGATACAATGGGAAAAAGAGAGTGTCTTCAACAAATGGTTTTGGAAAAACTGGACAGCTATATGCAAAAGAATGAATCTGAACCAGTTTCTTACACCATGTGTAAAAATGACTCAAAATGGATTAAGTACCTAATTGTGAGTCACGAAGCCAGAAAAATTCTAGAAGAAAACACAGGCAGTAATTTCTCCGACATTGGCCATAACAACATTCTTCTAGATACGTCTCCTGAGGGAAAGGAAACAAAAGAAAACATAACCTTTGGGGTTACATCAAATAAGAGCTTCTGCACGGGGAGATTGTGGGAAGACTGTGAAGCAGAAGCACCCTAAGTTTGCCTTATCCTGTGGATACACTAAACAACACTTGGATCAGCTTAAATAGCACAGAGGTGGGTCCAAAGACTGACAGAATGAGCTCCACAACTAAAAGGTAGAAAGGAGGACACACAGAAAAAGAGAGGAATGTGGAGACAGGATTGAGACCTCAAGGAACTGTGGCCACCTGCAGATGAGAGGGAACAGGAAGAGTGGGTGAAGGGCGAGAAACAGATGACCCTACCAGGGACCCTGCCCTGGGAAGATGAACTTCTGTAACACTTGGCTTTGAAAGCAAGAGGGGCCAATTTTGTGAGTTCTTGTAACCAGCAGGACTTAAAGCCTGGAATTCTTAAAATCAGTGTTGCTCAGCTCTGGAGAGACCTGAGGGTGTTAGGAAGCAGAGTCCCTGTCCTTAAGAGGTAGCAGGACAAGCAGGCTGAGCACATAGGTGTAGAACCAGCACTTGGAAAAAAAGCCAGAGGCAGATGAAAAGGAGAATGATTTACTCATCACAGGGGTGTCCTGGAGAGATAGGGATCTCAGAAAGGCTCTCCAGGAACAAAAGAGCTGGCAGGTACCACTTCTCTCCTCTGCCTCCCAGCATAAACACAAGGCCACCTGTGGGGAACTAGTGCAACGCCCACACATGCTACCTAACTTGCCTGCACAGTGCCTCCCCCCACTTTAGGAGATCTGCCCTTCCCAATCACACTTGCTTCAGTCCCAGCACTTTGGGTCCCTCCCAGAGAAGATCAACACAAAGGTGACCAGCACTGTGTCTCCTCACTAGTGCCTTTTGCAGGCCTTGTCTTGGCCTCCTTGGTGGAGGCAGGTTGCTGCAGAAGCCTGTGGCAAACTTTGTTAGAAGTGCAGGATCCACCCACATGCACTTTGCAGATCTGCTGAGTTTGGCTGGTCCAGCAGCTGTGGCTTCAAGCCTCAGTTAGTAAGCAGATCAGCAGGTACCTTGTTAAAAACACACACCACACTCCCAGGGACCAAACACTGACCACAACAGGCAAAGAGAGCCACTTTAGGTAACTGAATTGAAGAGAGGCAGGAACAAAACCGGACACATGCAACACACACAGGAGTGTGAAGTGCCAGGTCCCGGGGAAGAAGAGACACAGCACTGCAGGGCATTTCAGGACCTCTTCTTCATAAGACCATTACCTTCAACAGCAGGAGACGTACTGACTTTCATAACAGACAGAAACAGAAACAGAACAGTAGACAAAATGAAGATACAGAAAAATATATTCCAAAGAGAGAACAGGACTAAACCACAGCAAGAGACCTAAGTGAAATGGATATAAGTAATATGCCTTATGGAGAATTTACAGTAATGATCATAAAGACTTGAGAAAAGAGTAGAGAGCATCAGTGAGACCCTTAACAAAGAGATAAAAAAGAACCAAGTAGAGATGGGAAACTTAATAAATGAAATAAAAAATGTACTTGACGGAATAATAGCAGGCTTGATGAAGCAGAGAAATGAATTAGTGACCTGGAAGACAGAGTAATGGAAAGTAACCATTCTGAACACACAAAAGGCAAAAATATTATGCAAATTGAGAATAGTTTTTGGGAACTCGGTGACTCCATCAAGCATAACAACATTCACTTCACAGGGATCCAGAAGAGGAAGAGAGAAAAGAGGAAAGAACATTTATTTGAAGAATTAATAGCTGAAAATTTCCCTATGCTAGGGAAGGAAACAGAAATCCAGATCTAGGAGGCACAGGGAGCCCCTAACAAATCCACCCAAGGAGGTCCACACCAAGACACATAGTAATTAAAATGGCAAAAAGTAGTGATAAAGAAAAATCTTAAAAGTAGCAAGAGGTGGGACAGCTGTGTTGCTCAGTCAGTTAAGTGTACAAATCTTTGTTTCAGCTAAGGTCATGATCTCATGGTTGTGAGATAGAGCCCCATGTCAGGCTCTGTGAAAACTGTGTAAGCTTCCTTAAGATTCTCATCCTTCGCTCCCCCTCTGCCCCTCTCCCCTCCTCACTCTCATGCTCTCTCTCTCTTAAAAAAAAAGGCAATAGAAAAGATTGCAGTTACATACAAGGGAAACTCCATAAGTCTATCAGGAGATCTTTCAGCAGAAACTTGACAGGCCACAGGGGAGTGGAATGATATATTCAAAGTGCTGAAAGGGAAAAATCTGCAGCCAAGAATAACTGCATCCAAAGACTATCATTCAGAAGAGGAAGAGATAAGAGTTTCCCAGAAACACAAAAGGTAAAGAAATTCATCAACAGTATCCAGCTCTGCAAGAAATGTTAAAAAGCATTAAAATTAAGTGTCTCTGTAAAAATCAGTCAAGAGACTCACAAAATAAAAGGATGTAAAATATGACACCAAATACCTAAAACATGGGAGGAGAGAAGTAAAAATGTAGTGCTTTAGAATGGGTTGAAATTAATATGATCCTCAACTTAATATAGATTGTTATAATACATAAGATAGTAGATATAAACCTAATGGTAACCACAGATCAAAAACTGGTAATAGATAAGCAAAGAATAAAGGAGAAAGGAATCCAAGTTTATAATTTATAATCCAGCAAACCATGAGAGAAGAGAGCAAGAGAGAAGGAACAGATAAGGACTACAAAAACAACAACAACAACAACAACCAAAAAACTCAACAACACCAACCAGAAAGCAAGTAACAAAATAGCAATGAATACATAGTTATCAACAGTTACTTTGAATGTAAATAGACTAAATGCTCCAATCAAAAAATATAGGGTGGATGGAATGGATAAAAAGCAAGGCTCATATATATGCATATATATTGACTCATTTTAGACCTAAAGACCCATGCAGATTGAAAGGGAAGGGGTGGAGAAACATTTATCATGCATGAGATATGAAAAGAAGTATGGGGTAGCATACTTATATTGCACAAAATAGACTTTATTTTTATTTTTTAAAATTTTATTTATTTTGAGAGAGATGAAAGCATGAGTGGGGGAGGGGCAGAGAGAGAGAGAGGGAGAGAGAGATCCCAACGCAAGCTCCTCACTATCAGTGCATAGCCAATGTGGGGGCTCACACCCACCATGAATTATGACTTGAGTGAAGTTGGGCTGAACCACCCAGGCACCCTGCACAAAATAGACTTTAAAAAACAAGACTGTATAAGAGATAACGAATGTATTATATAATCATCAAGGAAACAATCAGCCAGAGATACAATTGTAATATGCACCCAACATGGGAAAACTCAAACACAAAAAGCAATACCAAACATAAAAGAAATATAATAGTACAATAACAGTACGAGATGTTTAACACCCTGCTTGCAATCAAACGGAACAGATCATCCAAACAGAAATCCAAAACACAGGAATAGAGTCTTTGAATGACACATTGCACCAGATGGGTCTAACAGATGTATTCAGAACATTCTATCCTAAAACAGCAGAGGACACATTCTTACAAGTGCGCATGGAACATCCTCCAGAGTAGTCATCTAACATGGAGACAAATAAAAATGAAAACACGTTGTCCAAAATTTTGGGGATGCAGCTGTTCTAAGAGGGAGTTGATTGAAATACAGGTCTACCTCAAGAGAAAGAAAAATTCAAATAAACAACCTAAAACTATACCTAGTGGAGCTAGAAAGACAAGAACAAAACCCCAAAGCAGTAGAAGGAAAGAATAACAAAGATTAGAGATGAAATAAACAAACTAGAAACTGAAAAGAACAATAGAACAGATGATTGAAACCAGGGAGTTGGTGCTTTGAAAAGATTAACAAACTCAGTAAAACCTTAGCCAGACTGATTAAAAGAAAGAAAAAGAGAGAGGGCTCAATAAACAAAATCAGAAATGACAGAGAGAAATAACAATGGACACCACAAAAGATTGTAAGAGAATATTATGAAAACTTATATGCCAACAAATTGGACAACCAAGAAGAAATGTGGGTGGGGGGATGGATGAAATAGGTGATAGGTATTAAAGAGTACACCTATGATGAACACTGAGTAATGTACAGAACTGTTGAATCACTATATTTTTAAAAATGTATTTTGGGGGGCGCCTGGGTGGCGCAGTCGGTTAAGCGTCTGACTTCAGCTAGGTCACGATCTCGCAGTCCGTGAGTTCGAGCCCTGCGTCGGGCTCTGGCTGATGGCTCGGAGCCTGGAGCCTACTTCCGATTCTGTGTCTCCCTCTCTCTCTGCCCCTCCCCCGTTCATGGTCTGTCTCTCTCTGTCCCAAAAATAAATAAACGTTGAAAAAAAAAATTAAAAAAAAATGTATTTTGGAGAGAGGGAGAGCACTAGCAGGGGAAAGGGGCAAAGGGAAAGAGAGAGAGAGAATCTTAAGCAGGCTCCAACGTTCAGCCCTCATAGGGGGGCTCAGTCCCTAAACCCTGGGATCATACCTTCAGCTGAAATCAGAGTCAGATGCTCACTGACTGAGCCCATACATACACCTTTGAATCACTATATTGTACACCTGAAACTAATATAACACTGTGTGTTCACTATACTGGAATTTTATTTTATTTATTTAAAAAAAAATTTTTTTTTCAATGTTTTTATTTATTTTGGGGACAGAGAGAGACAGAGCATGAACGGGGGAGGGGCAGAGAGAGAGGGAGACACAGAATCGGAACAGGCTCCAGGCTCCGAGCCATCAGCCCAGAGCCTGACGCGGGGCTCGAACTCACCGACCGCGAGATCGTGACCTGGCAGAAGTCGGACGCTTAACCGACTGCACCACCCAGGCGCCCCATGGAATTTTAAACATTAATAAGAAAATTTTAAAACTTAGAAAATGGGGATAAATTCCTAGAAACATATAACCTCCCAAAACTGAATCAGGAAAAAACAGAAAATTTGAACATGCCAATTAGCACTAGTGAAAATGAATCAGTAACAGAAAACTCCCAACAGACAGAAGTCCAGGACCAGGACTTAACCAAGGAGGTGAAAGACCTGAATCTGAAAACTATAAAACACTGATGAAAGCAATCAAAGATGACACAAACAAATGGAAAGACATCCCACGCTCATAGATAAGAGAACAAATATTGTTAAAATGTGCATACTACCCAAAGCAGTCCACTGATTTAATTCAATCCCTGTCAAAATGCAAATAACATTTTTCACAGAACTAGAACAAATAATCCTAAAATTTGTATGTAATCAAAAAATATCCCTAATAGCCAAGAAGAACAAAACTGGAGGTATCACAATCCCAGATTTCAAGACCAACAAATGGCGTTAGGAAAACTGGATGACTATATGCAAAAGAAGGAATCTGGACCACTTTCTTAACACCATGCCAAAAAATAGCTCAAAATGGATTAAAGACACAAATGTGAGACCCGAAACCATAAAAATCATACAAGAGACCACAGGCAGTAATTTCTCAGATATTGGATGTAGCAACATGTTTCTAGATATGTCCCCCAAGACAAGGGAATAAAAGCAGAAATAAACTATTAGGACTACATTAAAATAAAAAGCTGCTCCACAGCCAAGGAAAAAATCAACAGAACCAAAAGACAACCTACTAAATGAAAGAAGATATTTGCAAATGGCATATCTAAAAGAAGGTTAGTGTCCAAAATATATAAAAAACTTATAAAACTGAATACCAAAACCCCCCAAACAATCCAATTTAAAAATGAGAAAACACGAACAGACATTTCTCCAAAGAAGACATACAGACAGCCAACAGACACAGAAAAGTTGCACACTGTCACTAATCAGCAGGGAAATGCAAATGAAATCACAGGAAGGTATCGCCTCGCACCTGTCGGGATGGCTAAAATTAAAAACACAGGAAACAACAAGTGTTGGTGAGGATGTGGAGAAAAAGGAACCTTCTTTCACTGTTGGTGGGAATGCAAACTGGTGCAGCCACTTTGGAAACAGTATTGAGGTTCTTCAGAACATGAAAAATGGAGTTACCATATGATCCAGTAATTCTACTTCTGGGTATCTATCCAAGAAAACAAAAACACGGAATTTGAAAAGATAGATGAACCCCTATATATTATTGCAGCATGAGTTACAATAGCCAAATTATGGAATCAACCCAGATGTCCACTGATAGATGAATGAATTAAAAAAGATGTGTTATATATAATACCATTCAGCCATGAAAAAAATGTCATCTTGCCATTTACAACAACATGGATGGCTCTAGAAGGTATAATGGTAAGGGAAATAAGTTAGAGAAAGGCGAATACTGTTATGATTTCCCTCATGTGGAATTTCAGAAACAAAACAAATGAAAGAAGGAAAAAAGAGAGAAACAAAAAAACCAGGCTCTTAAGTGTAGAGGAAAAAACTGATGGTTACCAGAGGCAAGGTGGTTGGGGGATGGATGAAACAGGTGAAGAGAATTAAAAGAACACTTACCCCAATGAGCACTGAGTATGTATAGAGTTGTTGAATTACTATATTGCACACCAGAAACTAACATAACACTGTATGTTAACTATGCTAGAATTAAAATTTAAAAAGAAAGGCTAGATGCAAAAATGAAATAAAGACATATCAAGACAAAAGATGAGAGAATTTGTTGCCAGAGACCTGTACTATAATGTTAGAAGTTCTTCAGTCTGCCCCAAATAATTCCAGATGGAGTCTTGGTTCCCAAGCAACATAGAATGCTTGAAATGTTAAACTACAATTATATGGAAAAGATATTTTTCTCCTTTTAAACAATGTCTTTAAAGACAATTGATGGGAGAAGCACTTTGAGAATGACAGAGTACAGACCTTCAAAAATCCACTCCTCTATAAAAAGCAACTGGCAAAAGTTGTCAAAATGATTTTGTCAGAACTCTGGAATTTATGCAAAGGCCTACAATAATCTGATGAAATTTATTTAAGAGACATGGCTGGATCACAGTAAAAAGAGTAAGCGTTGTGGCATTTTGACTTGCCCTACTCGTCCCCCTTCCCTGCCCAAGCTATGCAGTGTTTGGTAGAATCAGCTGCCTCACAACCATGGTAGCTATGAGAATCAGTACCCTAGCAGACATCAGAGACATGTCCCAAGCAGACTTTTGATGGGAACTTATCAATGTGAAAGGTAATGTGGAAAATGTGAGAATGAGAAAAAAATAATTTTAAAACAACAAGAGTTAATGTTTTTTTGAGACTTAGCAGAGATGGGTACATTCTAAGTATTAATCTGCCTAAGCTGTTTGAGAACAGATGTATGTGAAACAGATACCCAATCTTCTGTTGTGTACATCCAAAGTGAGACATCTGTCAGTGGACCTTGTGGTCAGACATAATGGAAGCAGGGTTTAAACCCCAAAGTGTCCTGTCATGTGAATTATTGAAGGATTAATTACTCAGTAAAACATATCCTTTGATTCATCACTCTGCATATTAGAAAAATACTTCTTAAAAATTGTCAATCTGTTTCTAAACTGTCAGATTTGAAGAAATTTTTAAAGATGCGTGTGAAAAATCAAGTTCACCAAGTAACTGCATGTTCTGTTTCTTAAATATTTAAGTGCTTCCGAAAGGTCTAAAAACTTATTGTATAAATATTAATAGTCATACTTAATGGCAGAGAATTGTCACTATTTAATCTGCTAGAGACTCCCTAGAAAGATTCCACTCACATGGTTTGTCTTTATTTCACCTGAAAAAGATTTTGCTTAGTGAAAAATACCCAAAGCAAAAACCATTGATTGAAAACAATCAGTGGCAACTCTTGTTTAAGAGGAAGCCACCTGGGAAGGTGAAACCAATTTGGGAAAATGAGAGGGTAACCAAGGACTTAAACAGAAGACCTGGTGAATGAGATCTCTATAGGGAGCTTTTAAAACTCCAATATATCTGTGAAGATCTAGAAAGCCAAGTATGTGTGTCGAATTGTGCACATGCGCAGAAAGAACTCCAAGTATGATAAATGAAAAGAGATCCATACTTACAGACATCAGCATCAAACTACTGGAAGTAAAAGAGAGAAATCCTGAAAGCAACAAGGAAAAAAGGAGGGGGAAAGACTCATTGTGTACACTAATAAGATTAACAGCTCAATAAGATTAACAGCTAACTTCTCATCAGAAACCATAGAAGCCATGGGGCGCCTGGGTGGCTCAGTCTGTTAAACATCAAACTCCTGATTTCAGCTCAGGTCATGATATCACTGTTCAAGAGATGGAGCCCCATGTTGGGCTCTGTGCCGACAGCACAGAACCTGCTTGGGATTTTCTCTCCCTTTCTTTGCTCCTCCCCTGCTCAAACACTCACTCTCTCTCAAATAAACAAACTTAAAAAAAAAAAAAAAAAGAAACCATAGAAGCCAGAAGGCACTGGCATGACACAAAGTGCCAACAAACAACAAACAAACAAAAAACCAAGAATTCTATATCTAGCAAAACCATACTTCAAAGCTGAAAAAAAAAATCCCAGGTAAAAACAAAGAGAATTTGCCACTGGCAGTTTTGTCCTAGAAATGTCAAAGGTGTTCTTCAAATTGAAATGAAAAAAAACACTAGACTATAATCCCAATCCAGATGAAGAATATGTATTAGTAAAGGCAACAACATAGGAATATATAAATGTAGTAGAGGGGCACATGGATGGCTCAGTCGGTTAAGCCTCCAACTCTTGATCTTGGCTCAGGTCATGATCTCACATTTCAAGAGACTGAGTCCCACATCAGGCTCTGTGCTGGCAGCATGAAGCCTGCTTGAGATTCTCTCTCTGTCTGTCTCTGTCTCTGTCTCTCTCTCTCTCTCTCAAAATTAACAAACCTAAAAAAAATAGTAGATATGTATTTTAGTTTGTAACTTTTTTCTACTATGTGATTTAAAATATCATTGCTCATATCAATACTTATAAAACTTTTAATGGGCATATGATGCATAAAGATACAATTTGCATCACAGAAACAGCAAACAAAGGTGAGATAATGAAACTTTATTGGAGCAAAGTTTTATACACTATTGCAATTAAGTTGGTATTAATCTGAACTAGATTGTCTTAAATTAAGATGTCAATTATAATCTCCACAGCAATACTAAAAAAAAAAAACCTTCAAAAATATACTAAAATAAATAAAAAAGAATTTGAATGGTGCACTATAAAATATCTATTTAACATACAAAAAGGCAGTCATGCAAAAATAAAGGCTCAAAAAAGAAATAAACATATAGAAAATAGCCAAATGGCAAGCAAAAAGCCCACTTTATCAGTAATTACATGAACTATAATGGATTAAACATTAAAAAAGGCATAGATTGTCAGATGGATTAAGAAAACATTATACAATAATTATACAATACAATAATATTACATTATACAATAATAAACTGTTTACAAGAGATACATCTAAGATTAATAGACACAAATAGCTTTAAAGTAAAAGGATGGGAAAAGATATCCTATGCAAAAAGTAACCAAAAGTGAGATGGAGTGAATAGTATAATATCAGACAAAGTAAACTTTAAGAGAAAATTGTTGCTAGAGACAAAGAAGGTCATCATTATAATGACAATAGTGTCATCTCATCAAGAATATATAACAACTGGGGCACCTGAATAGCTCAGTCAGTTAAGCATCTGACTTTGGCTCGGGTCATGATCTTGTGGTTCATGGGTTCAAGCTCCACCTCAGGCTCTGTGCTGACAGCTCTGAGCCTGGAGCCTGCTTCAGATTCTGTGTGTCCCTCCCTCTCTGTCCCTCCCCTGCTCATACTCTATCTCTCAAAAATAAATAAACATTAAAAAATATAACATATAACACCTGCAAACATATGCATCAAACAAGAGGGCACCAAAACAAATAAAGCAAAACCTGATAGAATTGAAGGGAAAGCAGACAAGTCCACAAATTCAAGAATAATAGTTGGAGCCTTCAACATCCTGCTTTCAATAATGGATAGGACAGTTAGAAAATCGACAAGGGACTGGAAGACTTAACCAGCACTATTAATCAATTGTACCTAATAGACATCTAGGAAACAATTCACCCAAAGCCAGCAGAATACACATTCTTCTCAGGTGCTCCAGATAGATCATATGCTATGTGATAAAAGAAGGTTCAATAATTTTGGAAGGATTGAAATCATAGAAAGTATTTTCTGCAGTCACAATGGCAGGACCTTTGGGAAATACACAAACGTGTGGAAAATGAACATGACGTTTTTTGCTTTTTGAACAACACATGGGTAAATAGCCAATCAGTCAAAAAAGAAATTATATCAGATATTATACAGGGGGCATAATTACTAACCTTATAAAAGTAAAGAAGATTATAAGGTAATACTATATAAGAAACCTACAGCAAGTGAAGAGATTAAATCAGTAATTAACTTTGCAGTAACAAAAGTGCAGACCCAGAAGTCCTCACTGACAAATTCTATCCAACATTTAGAGAAGAATTAACACCAAGATTTTACAAAATCTCCCCCCTAAAAATGTAAAACAAGGGAACACTTCCAACATCATTTTATAAGTTTCCTGTCATCCTGATACCAGAGGTAGAAAACATAAGCAGAAGACTGAAGACCAACATCACTCAGAAATACAGATTGAAAATATTCTACAGATTTTATATAGTCCCAATAGTTTATTTTTGCTTTTGTTTCTCTTGAAACCTCAGGAGACCTGAGGAGAAAGGAGGTTATGACCAATGTCGGAGAAATTAATGTTTTGCTCTCTCTAGGATTTTCATGGCTTCAGGTCTCACATTTAGACACTTATCTATTATGAGTTTTTGTGTATGGTGTAAGAAAGTTGTCCAGTTTGATTCTTTTGCGTGTAGTTGTCCAGTTTTCCCAGCACGATTAGTTGAGGAAACTGTCTTTTTCCCATTGCTTATTCTTGCCTCCTTTATCAAAGATTAATTGACTATATAATCACACGTTTGTTTCTGGGCTCTCTATTCTGTTCCATTGATCTGTGTGTCTATTTATGTGCCAGTACCATGCTGTTTTGATTACTACAGCTTTGTAATATAGCTTGAAATCCAGACTCATGAAGCCTCGAGTTTTGCATTTTATTTGAGAGAGACAGAGACAGACACAGAATAGAGAGAGAGAGAATCTAAGCAGGTTCCACTCTTACCATGGATCCCAATGTGAGGCTCAATCCCATGACCCTGGGGTCATGACCTGAGCCACAATCAAGAGTCGGATGCTCAACCAACTGAGCCACCCAGGTGCCCCTTGCTTTCCTTTTTTAAGATTGCTTTGGCTATTTAGGGTCCTTTGTGGTTCTATACAAATTTAGGATTGTTCTATTTCTGTGAAAAAATGCTGTTGGTATTTTGATTGCCTTGGGTGTTGTGGGCATTTTAACAATATTTGTTCTCCCAATCCATGAGCATACAATGTCTTTACATTTATTTGTGTCCTCTTCAATTTCTTCATCAATGTTTATGGTTTTCAGAGTATAGGTCTTTCACTTTGGTTAAGTTTATTCCTAGGTATTTTATTATTTTGGTGCAAGCATAAATGGGATTTTTTTTCTTAATTTCTTTTTTTGCATCTTAATTATTGGTGTATAGAATGCAGTGAATTTCTGTATTTTGAATTTATATCCTGCAACCTTACTGTATTCATTTGATCATTTATACTGTTTTTTTTTTTGGGTTGAATCTTTCAGGTTTTCTACATATAGTATCATGTCATCTGAAGATAGTGAAAGTTATACCTCTTATTCACCAGTTTGAATATTAATGGAATAAAATACTAAAACTATATGAGAATCACAATCAGTACAAAAAAGTGACAAAATCCAACATACTTTCATGATAAAAGAATTTTTTTAAATTTAAACAGAAGGGAACATCTCCAATCTAATAGACAATATCTATAGAAATCCATTCTAATATAACACCTACTAGTAAGAGACTATTTTACCACTAAGATCAAGAATAAGACAGGATGTCTGTTCTCACCAATTCTCTTCAACATTGAACTGGAAGTTACAGCAAGGACAAATACACAAGTGAAGGGGGGGGGGGGTGGGTAACACACCTATATTGAAAAGGAAGAGGTAAAAGCATGATCTTATATATAAAATTCCTAGAGAGTGCACGTCTGCACCAGAACTATTCAAACTGATCAGTGAGTTCAGCAAGGATGCAGGATATAAGGTCAATATACAAAAATCAATTGTATTTCTAAATGCTAGCAGTGAATAATCCCAGACAGACAGCTTTCACAAGGAGACCCCTCCAGGAACAAAGGACTGGTGGGCACTATTTCTCTACCCTACCCTTCAGGATAACATAGAGCCACTGGTGGGAACCAGCACAGAGCTAACCCTCACTACCTAACTTGCTTACAGCAAGCCTTGCCACCCCCATGCTCCAATGGAACAGCCCCTTCCAGTCACATTTCCCTCAACCCCAGAGCAGTGGGTCTCCTCCTCCAGAAGACAGACCCATACCTTGTCCACACCACCTTTCCTAGTGAAGGAGTTTTGCAGAGCCTCATTTGGTGGTGGTGGCAAAAGTTCTCCTTTCACAAACAGACCAGAGGACACCTAGTTATAATGCACCACATTCAGGCCAGGGACTAAACACTGCCCACAACAGGCAATGCAGATGACTGACCTGAATTATAAAACAGGTGGGACAAATCAGCAGAGCACACACAGCACATAGCAGAGACACTCCCTGTAGTGACAGGCCCTGGGGAACAAGGGAAAGTACATAGCAGGGCACTATAGAACCTCTTCTTCATAAGGCCATTACCCTCAGCACAGGAGATGTAGCTGAATTCCTAACACACAGCAACAAGCACAGAAACTTAGACAAAATGAGAAGACAGAGAAATTTATCCCAAATGAAAGAACAGGACAGGGCCACCACCAGAGATCTAAGAGAAACAGACCTAACTAACATGCATGCCTGATAGAGAGTTTAAAGTAATGATCATAGGATATTCACCAGACTTGAGAAAAGAGTGGAAGACACAAGTGAGACACTTAACAGAGAGAGAGAGGGCTCAATAAATGAAATGAGAAACACGCTAGATGGAATGAACAGCAGGCTGGAAGAAGCAGGGGAATGCATTAATACCCTAGAAGACAGAGTAATGGAAAATCATCAAGCTGAACAAGAGATAAAAAATGAATTATGCAAAATGAAATTAGACTTAGGGAACTCATATTATAGGAGTCGCAGAAGAAGAAGAAGAGAGAAAAGGGGGCAGAACATTTATTTGAAGAAATAATAGCTGGAAACTTCCCTAATCTGGGGAAGGAACAGATATCCGGATCCAGGAGGCACAGAGAACCCCTAACAAAATCAACAAAAGCGGACCCACGCCAAGATACCTTGTCATTAAATTGGCAAAATGTAGGGATATGGAAAAACATTTTTTTAATAGCAAGACAAAAGAAGACAGTGACTTACAAAGGAAAACCCCTGAAGCTAGTGGGGGATTTTTTAGCAGAAACCTTCCAGGTCAGAAGGGAGTGGCATGATATATTCAAAATGCTGAATGAGAAAAAACTGCAGCCAAGAATACTCTATCTGGCAAGATATCATTCAGAATAGAAGAGAGGATAAAATGTTTCTTAGACAAGCAAAAACTAAAGACATTCATGACCACTAAACCAGCTCTGCAAGAAATAGTAAAGGGGACTCTTTGAGTGGAAAGGGGAGACCAAAAGTGATAGTATAAAGGTAGGAAACTAAGTAAAAATGAATATTTCTGTAAAAAATGTAAAAATATTGTCAAAAAACTCACAAAATAAAAAGGTTATAAAATATAACAACATACACCTAAAACATGGGGAGGAGAGCAGTAAAGAATGGGTTCAAACTTAAATGACCATCAACTGAATATAGACTGCTATATGCAGAACAGGTTGCATACAAACTTATCAGTAACCATATATCAAAAATTACTAATAATATAAATAATAAAGAGAAATAATCTAAATATATCAACCTCTAAATTCAGCAAACCATGAAAGACAGACAAGAAAGGATCAGAGAATATCTTCAGAAACAACCACAAAACAACTAGTAAAATGACAGTAAATACATACCTATCAATAATTATTTTGAATCTAAATGCACTAAATGCTCCATCAAAAGACATAAGATAGAATGGATAAAAAAAAAACACCCAAACCCAAGACCCATCTATATGCTTCCTACAAAAGATAATTTTACATCTAAAGACACCTGCAGATTGAAAGTGAGGGGATGGAAAAAAAAGAGCATGAAGGGAATGGAGAAACATCTACCATGCAAATGGTTGTCAAAAGAAGCTAGGGTAGCAATACTTATATCAGACAAAATAGACTTTAAAATAAGACTATTAACAGAGACAAGGAGTATATAATAATGAAGGGGGGCCATGCAAGAAAGTAAAATAATTATAAAATTTTATGCACTCAACATAGGAACACATAAAATATAAAAAAGTTAATAACAAATGTAAAGGCACTAATTTATAATATACAGTAATAGTAGGGGACTTGAATATCCCACTTACATCAATGGACAGGTCATCTAAACAGAAAATAAACAAAGAATGACTTTGAATGACACATTGCACCAGATGGATTTATCAATATATTCAGAACATACTATTCTAAACAGAATACACATTCTTTTCAAGTCCACATGAAACATTTTCCAGAATAGATTGCATATTAGCCCACAAAACAAGCCTCAATAATTTCAAGAAGATCAAAGTCATACCATGCATCTTTTCTGATCACAACACTATGAAACTGGAAGTCAACCACAGGAAAAAAATCTGGAAGACCACAAGTACATGGAGATTAAATCACATGCTACTAAACAACGAATGGTTCAACCTGGAAATTAAAGAAGAAATAATGTGGGGTGCCTGGGTGGCTCAGTCGGTTAAGCATCTGACTCTTGATTTCAGCTCAGGTCATTTTCTCATGGTTCATGAGTTCAAGCCCCTCTTTGGGCTCTGTGCTGAGAGTGTAGACCCTGCTTTGAATTTCTCTCTCCCTCTCTCTCTGCCTCTCCTCCACTAGTGTGCGCACGCTCTCTCTCTCTCTCTCTCAAAATAAACTTAAAAAAATAAAGAAGAAATAAAGTACATGAAAACAAATGGAAATGAAAACACAATGGTCCAAATCCTTTGGTATACACCAAAAGCAGTTCTAAGAAGGAACTTTATAGCAATACAGGTCTACCTCCAGCAGCAAGAAAAATCTCAACAACCTAAACTTACACCTAAAGGAGCTAGAAAAAAACATACAAAACCTAAAACCAGCAGAAGGAAGGAAACAATGAAGATTGGAGCAGAAATAAATGATATAGAAACTAAAAAACAATAGAAGAGATCAATGAAACCAGGAGCCAGTTCTTCGAAAAAAATCAATAAAAGTGACAAACCTCTAGCCAGACTCACCAAGAGAAAGAGAGAAGGACTCAATTAAAATCACAAATGAGAGAGGAGAAATAACAACCAACACAACAGAAATACAAACAGTTATAAGAAAACATGATGAAAAAACCATATGCCAACAAATTGGACAATGTAGAAGAAATGGATAAAATCCTAGAAACATGTAAACTACCAAAACTGAAACAGAAAGAAATAGAAAAGTTGAACAGACTGATAACCAGCAATAAAATTGAATCAAGAATCAAAAAAAACACCTCCCAACAAACAAAAGTCCAGGACCAGATGGCTTCACAGGCAAATTCTACCAAACATTTATTTTTTTAAAATTTTTTTTTCAACTTTTTTTTTTTTAATTTATTTACTTTGGGACAGAGACAGAGCATGAACGGGGGAGGGGCAGAGAGAGAGGGAGACACACAGAATTGGAAACAGGCTCCAGGCTCCGAGCCATCAGCCCAGAGCCTGACGCGGGGCTCAAACTCACAGACCGTGAGATCGTGACCTGGCTGAAGTCGGACGCTTAAACCGACTGCGCCACCCAGGCGCCCCTGTACCAAACATTTAAAGAAGAGTTATTACCTAATGTTCTCAACTATTCCAAAAAAATAGAAAAGAAACCTCCAAATGTATTCTATGAAGCCAGCATTACTCTGATACCAAAGTCAGATTAGGACACTACTAAAAAAGAACTACAGGCCAATACCCATGATGAACACAGATCCAAAAATCCTCAACAAAACACCACAGATCAAAGCCAACAATACATTTTAACAAGCATATACCGCAGTCAGTGGGATCAAGTGTGGCTCAATATTTGCAGATCATCAATGTAATATATCACATATTACAAGAAAGGAGAGGTACCATATTATCATTTCAATAGATGCAGAAAATGCATTTGACAAAGCATAACATCCATTCATGATAAAAAACCCTCAACAAAGTAGGTGTAGAAGAAACATACCTCAACATAATAAAGGCCATACACGAATAAACCGACAGCTAATATCATCCTAAATGGTGAGAACCTGAGAGTTTTTTTCCCTAAAGTTAGGAACAAAACAAGGATGCCCACTGTTTAAAAAATTTTTTTAATGTTTATTTATTTTGAGAGAGGAAGAGAGAGACAGAGTGTAAGCAGGGGAGGGGCAGAGAGAAAGGGAGACACAAACTCTGAAGCAGGTTCCAGGCTCTGAGCTGTCAGCACACAGCCCGACACGGGGCTCGAACTCATGAACTGTGAGATCATGAACAAAGCTGAAGTCAGACATTTAACTGGCTGAGCCACCCAGGTGCCCCAAGGATGCCCACTCTTAACACTTTTATTCACCATAGTGCTGGAAGCCCTAGCCACAGCAATCAGAGAACAAAAAGAAATAGAGGCATCCAAATCAGTAAGGAAGAACTAAAACTTTCATTATTTACAGAACAAATGTTACTATATACAGAAAACCCAAAAGACTCCACCAAAAAACTTCCAGAACTGGTAAATAAATTCAGTAAAGTCTCAGGATACAAAATCAACATACAGAAATCTGTTACAATTCTACACATCGATAATGAAGCTATAGAGGAGAAAATAAGGAATCAGCCCATCTACAATTGCACCAAAAATAATGATACGTAGGAGTAAACCTAACCAAAGAGGTGAAATATCTGTACTCTGAAAACTATAAAACATTGATGAAAGAAATAGGAGATGACACAAAGAAAATGAAAGACGTTCCTGCTCTTGGATGGGAGGAACAAGTATTGCTAAAATGTTTTCACGACCCAAAGCAATCTATACACTGACGCAATCTCTGTCAAAATACCAGCAGCATTTTTTCTCAGAATTAGAACAAACAATCCTAAAATTTGTTTGTAACTGCAAAAGTCCCCAAATAGCCAAAGCTGTCTTGAAAAAGCAAAGCAGGGGCGCCTGGGTGGCGCAGTCGGTTTAGGCGTCCGACTTCAGCCAGGTCGCGATCTCGCGGTCCGTGGGTTCGAGCCCCGCGTCAGGCTCTGGGCTGATGGCTCGGAGCCTGGAGCCTGTTTCCGATTCTGTGTCTCCCTCTCTCTCTGCCCCTCCCCCGTTCATGCTCTGTCTCTCTCTGTCCCAAAAATAAATAAACGTTGAAAAAAAAATTAAAAAAAAAAAAAAAAAGAAAAAGCAAAGCAAAGCTGGAGGCATCAGAATTCCCAGACTTCAAGTTCTA
This sequence comes from Lynx canadensis, assembly GCF_007474595.2. Taxonomy (NCBI): domain Eukaryota; kingdom Metazoa; phylum Chordata; class Mammalia; order Carnivora; family Felidae; genus Lynx; species Lynx canadensis. The sequence continues at coordinate 4,862,838 of NC_044309.1, read as the reverse complement.
TCGTAAATCTGTAGTAATCAAAACAGTATGGTACTGGCATAAAAAGAGAGACATAGATCAATGAAACAGAATAGAACAACCAGAAAGGAACTTAGACCCATAAGGTCAATTAATGTTTTACAACTCGGACGAGAATATCCATTGCAAAAAGACAGTTTCTTCAACAAATGATGTTGGAAAAACTGAACAGCTACATGCAAAAGAATGAACTAGACTACTCTCTTCCATTCTCTGCAAAAATAAACTCAAAATGGATTAACGACCTAATGTGAAACATGAAATCTCTCCCTAGAAGAGAACACAGCCAGTAACTTCTTCGCAATAGCTGTAGCAACTTTTTCTAGATATGTCCTCCTGAGGCAAGGGAAATAAAAGCAAAATAAGCTATTGGGACCCCATCAAAATAAAAAAACTTCTGCACCGCCAGGAAAACAATAAAAAAAAAAAAAACCCACTAAAAGGCAACCTACTGAATAGGAGAAGGTATTTGCAAGTGACATATCTCATGAAGGGTCACTATCCAAAATGTATTAAAAACATATAAACTCAACAAAAACCAATAATTAAAAATTGGGAAGACAACATGAACAGAAATTTCTCCAAAGAAAACATCGGGGTGAGCAAGAGACACACGAAAAGATGTTCAACATCACTCATCATCAGGGAATGCATATCAAACCCACGATGAGATGTCACCTCACACTTGTCAGGATGGCTAAAATCAACAACACAAGGAACACAGGTGTTGGCGAGGATGTGGAGAAAGCAGTGTTGGTGGGAATGCAAACTGGTGCTACCACTGTAGAGTGGAGTGAACAGGATGGAGTTAAAAATAGAACTACCTTATGATCCAGCAATCATACTACTAGGCATTTACCCAAATACAAAAATACTAATTCAGAGGGATACATGCACCCTTATGCTTATAACAGCAGTATTACAATAGGCAAAATATGGAAGGACAGCAGGATAGAAGGAACTGGTTTCTGGAAACTTTTGGAGCAGAGCCACTTGCCAGCCAGACTGCCAGCCTGCCTCTTCCTGTCAGGGGGAGAGTGAAAAAACAGTCTTGTTGGGGCGATCGTGTTTGGGGGGTTCTTTGTACCCTAATATATTGGGCAAATGTCTCCCTAGCCCAGAATGCCAGTGGTAAGTACGCTGTATTTCTATGCTACAGGCTCCAAGAACAAAGTATTTGTTAATAGATGAGTCATAAGAAAACATGAGTCCATTCTCAGGAATTTAACCATGACTCAGAGGAAATGTATTTAGATGAAACCAAAGAATCCTACCTGGAGAAATAAAAGTGAATAAATGAAAAGGTATCGCATTCATTCCTGAGTATCAGGTTAAATTCAGAGGGATGAAGTCATTCCTGCACTGGGCACCCTAAAGCAAGAGTCTTTTATTTTTTTATTTTTTATTTTTTCTGTATCTTTTTAGTATATTATATATATATATATATATATATATATATATATGAAATTTATTGACAAATTGGTTTCCATACAACACCCAGTGCTCATCCCAAAAGGTGCCCTCCTCAATACCCATCACCCACCCTCCCCTCCCTCCCACCCCCCATCAACCCTCAGTTTGTTCTCAGTTTTAACAGTCTCTTATGCTTTGGCTCTCTCCCACTGTTGGTGGGAATGCAATTGGTGCAGCCGCTCTGGAAAGCAGTGTGGAGGTTCCTCAGAAAATTAAAAATAGACCTACCCTATGACCCAGCATAGCACTGCTAGGAATTTATCCAAGGGATACAGGAGTACTGATGCATAGGGGCACTTGTACCCCAATGTTCATAGCAGCACTCTCAACAATAGCCAAATTATGGAAGGAGCCTAATGTCCATCAACTGATGAATGGATAAAGAAATTGTGGTTTATATACACAATGGAAAGCAAGAGTCTTTTAAAGCTTTATGTGACTGCCGGCCAGTTGCTTTTGCTCATGCAGAAAGGGAGGGGAAATCACTCCCTTAGGCTTTGTCGGGGATCTCTGATGCTTCAGGCTAACATGCTGTGAACTTTGCTCAGGTGGGTGCTCCTTTTCCTGTAGTGGCAACATAATCCTAATATTTACCTGACACCCTTAACCCTTACCATTTGGAAGAATGAGTGAACGAGAGCGCTAACATCTTGAAAAGGAAAAGGTAGACTTACCCTACCAAGTTATAAAACCTACAATCTGTTGTATGGTTTTAAAAATTATGAAGATAGTATGTTTTATAGTTAACATGAAAAGCAGAGAAAAGTAGAAAGAACACGTCGCCCCTCAAAAACTATTCCCACCCGTTACTGTTAATAGGCTGGTTTGGAGTCTTTTCCCCCCTATAATTTGGTATTATTTTAAAATACAGATGTAGTCATATAATATTCACATTTTTGGTTTTGATTTTTAACCTAATCTTATAATTTTTCAAGTTATTTTATATTGGCTCCAAACATTTTTAAAGATCCCTTAGTATAAACCACTTGCCCGTTACTTTGTGTTGAAATGTAACAACTTTTTACTATAATAATCATGCAGTGAATATCTTATTCTATATTGGCTATTTTTAAAGTTTATTTATTTTGAGAGAGAAAGAAAGTGGGAAAGAGAGAGAGCATGTGCGCATAGCAGGGGAGGGGCAGAGAGAGAGAGAGAGAGAGAGAGAGAGAGAGAGAGAATATCCCAAGCAGGCTCTGTGCTGATGCGGAACCAGATGTGGGGCTCAAAACTCACAAAACCATGAGATCATGACCTGAGCCAAAATCAAGAGTCAGGTGTTTAACCAACTGAGCCATCCAGGTGTCCCTGTATTTTAGTAGATTCCCAGATATCAGACATTGGGTGTGAAGTTTCTAAAGACTCTCTTGATATGTAATGCCAAGTTGATTTTTAGAAATTTCCTAATTTAGGGCACCTGGTTGGCACAGTCGTAGAGCACGCAACTCTGGATCTTGGGGTCCTGAGTTCAAGCCCCACCTTGGTCATGGAACTTACTTTAAAAGTTTCCTACTTTATACATCTGCCAGCAGAACTGTAAAGTGATGGCTTCATAATAGGTTTCTCTAACTTTCTACTTAATATTAAAAATTGTCATTTAATAGTTAAAATTAGAATTAAATTACCCTTCACTAGGATACATAATTTGTTAATTCTTGTGTTTGCTTCAGGCATTTGTGATTCTGAAGAGGGAATAGTCTGCGTACATTATGGCTGACTAATTTGTAACCTCTTCAGTGAAGCTTCGTAAACTCCACCGAGGCTTTGGACCCAGACTAACCTGAGCTATAATCACAGCTCTGACACTTACTATGTGTGACCTTGGGAAAGTCAACATGTCAGAATCCTGCTGGGTATGGTTTCACGAGTGTTAACAGCAGCGTTCGGAAAGCAATCAGCGCATAGTAAACATTCATCCGTGTTTGATCCAGTACAACCACAACCCAACACCACAGTCTGTTTTAGGTTTACCATTTGTGAGTTTGTTCTTTAATTGTTTGCTACAGCTAATAATGTACTAATAAACCAACCATTTATCTATTTCTAGACTTATTTTCTCGATTTTTTAGTTTTTATTTTGTTTGGAAGCTGGGCAATTTAGCCTCTAGCTACTAATGGGACAGATATGTTTGGCCTAGACTTCTGTCAATACTTCAGGTTATACTTTCTATTTTTTTGGCATTTAAAACACTTCATTCAGTGTGCCTTACGTATTTCTTCGGAGAATTCGGGGACAAAGATGTTTGTTTTAATTGTGAAGCATTCAAACATACAAAAATAGAAATATTAATAGATATTTATGTACTTACTGAAGATTAAAAAGATGCTAATTTTATGTTGTATTTAAGATACCCCTCCATTCTTAGAACGAAAATTGGACAAAGTACTTCTCTTCTAGGGAAACATTATCTGAAATGGAGGGGTTATCATTCCTCTGTGTATTCCTGTTCTTTTGGGGCATACATGAAAGTGTGTTTTTACGCAATGGCATCATACGGATAATATTCTTGTATTCTTGCCCGTCCCTTTTTACTCACACTTTAGAAGCAGTTTTGGGGTGCTTGGCTGGCTCAGTTGGTAGAGTCTGGGACTCTTGACCTCAGGGTTGTGAGTTCAAGCCCCACACTGGGTGTAGAGATTAAAAATAAAATGTTTTTTAAAAATTGAAAACATTTATGGGGCGCCTGGGTGGCTCAGTCAGTTGAGGCGTCTGACTTCAGCTCAGGTCATGATCTCACGGTTTCGCGGGTTTGAGCCCCTGGTCAGGCTATGTGCTGACAGCTCAGAGCCTGGAGCCTGCTTTGGATTCTGCATTTCCCTCTCTCTCTAAATAAATATATTTTAAAAAACATTTAAACACTGTTAAAATATATATTCAGGTTGATGCATGTAAATGTTTATTAATAAAATAACACAATTCATTCGTTCCCTTACAATTAGATGGCTTCTAGATTTTCTGTTGAAAACAGTGCCACAGTGCAGATTTCTGCACATCTCTCACAGCATACCTGGCAGAGAGGCAAAAGTGCGTCACCATAGGGTGTGTATAGAGTGACCATATAATTACCTTGTGACCCAGGACACTCTGGAGATGAAAGGAAGGCTTACTAATAATCGTTCCGGGACAAGAGGCTGAAGCCAGGAGTTTCCCCAAAGAGCCTTAGGTGTGTGCCTCTTCGGATTTCCTAGGCTTTGTTAGAGTGGTGATACCACGTTGTCCTTCTACCAGCTATGTACAAGAGTTTGTATTTCCTCACAGCCTCACTGACCCTCCTTATTGTCAGACTTTAAACTTTTAAACCCAGCCGAATGGGTATAAAGTGGCATCTCACTGGCATATCAAATGATTTCTTTCTCCGTGACTTGCCCATCCGTATACTTTTTGGCTTATCTCTTTCTCATGGATCCGTAGAACTTCATTATGTTATACCACGGATCAATCTTGTTGACTACATGGATTGCAACTATCTTCTTTCTAACTGTGGTTTATCTTCTCTGTTTATGGGGTCTTTTGTCATACCAAAGCTTTTTATTTGACTGCAATATTTTCACGACCAATATTTCCTTTAGGCTTGTGTGTTTTGTGTCTTAAGAAATTCTTCCCGGGTGGCTCAGTCAGTTAGGTCGCCAACTTCGGCTCAGGTCACGATCTCACGGTTCATGAGTTCGAGCCCCGTGTTGGACTCTGTGCTGAGAGCTCAGAGCCTGGAGCCTGCTTTGGAATCTGTGACTCCCCCTCTCTCTCTGTCCCCTCCCCAGCTCATGCTCTGTCTCTGTCTCTCAAAAATAAATAAACGTTAAAAAAAAAAAAAAAAAGAAATTCTTCCCTATCATAGTGTCAGGACAGTTTTTTTTTCTATGTTATACTCACGTTGTTGTTTTTCACACTTGACTTTTTAATCTGGAGTTAATTTTCATGTGTGATGTGATTTTATGTTTCTTCACATAGATTTGACTCAATACAATTTATTAAATGTGTCAGTCTTTCCCATGGATGCTCCTCTACTGAACACCAGGTTCCCTCATGTAAGTGAATCTGTTTCTGGAAAGTTCTTTTACATTCCACATTATCATGCTGTTTTATTACCGACTTAATTGCCACTTCACAGAAAGTTATCTGGCAGGCAATCTAAGTCTTTAAGACTTCTTAGTTCATGATGTGTGAGAGTCCCTAATACACCATGTTCCAAAATAGCTGTTTTATTTCAAAGGAAAGAAGTTATGATCTTATAAAAGGACATTTATGTTAAAAATGTAGTGGTTAGTTTAAAAATTACCTACTTAAAAAAGAGGTGATCAGTAAATATTTGCTAAATGAATAGAACTTTTATTATATCATAGAGTCTTCCCATAGATTTGAAAGATAATCAGACACTCGTAATGAAGTGAGTATACAGGGAACATACCTCAACATAATGAAGGCCACATGTGACACGCCTACAGCTAACATATACTCAACACTGAAAAGCCAAAAGGTTTTCTCTCAGATTAGAAACAAGGATGCCCATCTCTTGCCACTTTATTTAAAGTAGTATTGGAAGTCCTAGCCAGAACGAATAGGCAAGAAAAGTAAAGGCATTTTCAGATGACATGATAGAAACCATAAAGTATTCCACAGAAAATCTGCTAGAATGTATTCAGTACAGTTTCAAGATACAAAATCATTCTACAACAATCTGTCGCATTTCTATACACAAATGACAAACTATCAGAAAAAGAACTGAACAATCCCATTTATAATTCCATCAAAAAGAATACCAAGGAATAAATTGAACTAAGGAGGTGAAAGACCTGTACACTGAAAATTATGACACTTAGGAGATAAGCGAGAAAGAAAGATACAAATAGATGAAAGGTATTTCGTACTCATGGACTGAAGGAGTATCATCAGAATGTCCATCCTCCCCAAAGCAATCCATAGCTTCAGAGCAATTCAGAGCTCCATAGCTTCAAAATTCCAGTGGCATCATTTCACAGAAATAGAACAAGCCTCAATTGGTCTGAAACCAAAAAAGGACCCTGAAGAGTCAATGCAGTCTTGAGGACAACACAAAGGGGGAGGTATCACACTTCCTGACTTCAAACTATATTACAGAATCCATGGGTCATTAAACCGCTATAAAATTAGCATGAAGACAAACACGTAGAGGGATCGCTGGGAAGATGGCAGAGTAGGAGGACCCTGAGCTCACTTTGTTTCACGGATACAACGAGAGGACACTCACATTAGTGTGTATAACCCACAAAAGGACCCAAAGACTGGCAAACCAAACTCCACAACTAAATGTAGAGAAGGGTCCACATCAAGAGGGTAGGGAAGGGCAGGGATGGGTGGGGGAGCTAAACAGACCCCAGGGACTATCCGTGGGAGGGAGGGCCCCACAGGTGCAGAGAAGGTGCACTGTCAAACTGGACTTAAAACATGGAATTTTAAAAATAAGCAGGCTGGATCAAGGCGAGCCCAGAGAGCAGGAGGCAACTGAGTGCCCACCCTTAAAGAGGCAGCACAACAAACACCCTGTAGAGATGCAGACAAGAAGCAGCAGTTTGAAAATTTCCTGGGGCATACAGAAGGGAGACTTACTTACTAATCTCAGAGCAACTCCCAGAGAGGCAGAGATCCTTGGGGGGTTCTCCAGGAACAAGGAGCTGGCAGGAGCTCCCTCCTTCTCCCATCCCCCACAACACCTCCTACCATAAACACACAGCCACCTATGGGACCCGGTGTTCCCTGCACTCACTATACAACTTGTTCACACCACGGGAAATGCATGCTTCGGCAGATCCAACCCTCCCACCCCAGCCAGGCCTGTCTCATTCCCAGTGTAGCAGGGCCCCTCCTGCAGAGGACCAGTGGCGTGCAGTATGTCACAACACTGCCCTGCCAGCCCGTGCGTGTTGATGATCTGCCCTCTAAAACACTCTTGGCCAGAGGCCATCCAGGATGGCGTCACAGGCCTGGCAGTGTGCGAAAGCTCCAACAAGGGCAACACCACTATACCGTGATTCCTGCCCCGGGGAGAGGGAAAGGTGAACACACATAGCAGTCAGACTGGGCCCCAGCAGTGCCCTAATGGCAGACATCTGGTCTGACTAGAGGCCCCGCACACCAATGAAAGCTTCCCAGGGGACAACACAGGAAAAGCACCCTGCAGTTTAATGCCACTGCATCTCGGGCTAATGCCTGGTCTGACTCAACTCAAACCCACGGCAGCCCCAGACTGGCCCACTAACACCACAGGGACCAAACACTGCTCACAACAGGCAAAAGAGCCACTGCAGACAACCGGGCTGAAGGAAAAAGTGTCCCAACCACAAATAGGGTAACACAACACACCTAAGAGACACCCTAGAAGTATCAGGTCCTGGTGCATAGGGGCTACTACACTTTAGGGTACTACAGGACCTCTTCTTCATAACGCCATTGCTTTCAAGAATAGGGAGATGTAACTGAATTTCCTGACATATAGAAACAGACATAGAGAGAAAGAGGAGACACAGCAACATGTCCCAGATGCAAGAAAAAGAAAAATCACAGCAAGAGACCTAAGTGAATGGAGACAAGTAATATGATAGAGAATTGAAGTAATGGTCATAAAGATCCTCAATAGACTTGAGAAAAGCATGGTGAACCTGATGAGACCCATAATAAAGAGATCAAAAGAACCAACCAGAGACAAAGAACACAATACTGAAATTAAAATTCACTAGGTGGAATAAACAGTAGACAAGAGGGAGCAGAATAATGAATCAGCGACCTGGAGGACAGAGTGATGGAAATATTCAAGCTGAGCAAGTAAGAGAAAAAACATTATGCAAAGTGCAATAGACTTAGGGAACTCAGTGACACCATCAAACATGATAACATTCACATTATAGGGATCCCAGAAGAAGAAGAGAGTAAGGGGACAGAAAAATTACTTGAAGAAGTAACAGCTGAAAAGAGTTCCAATATGGGAAGGAAACAGAAATACAGATCTAGGAGGCCCAGAGAGCCTGCAACATAATCAACCCAAAAAGGTCCACACCAAGACATATGGTACTTAAAATGGCAAAAGTAGTAATAAAGAAACAATCTTAAAAGCAGGAAGAGAAGGGCACCTGGGTGGCTCAGTCGGTTACGCATCTGACTCCAGCTCAGGTCATGATCTCACAGTTTGTGGGTTTGAGCCCCACTTAGGCTCTGTGCTGACAGCTCAAAGCCTGGAGTCTGCTTCAGATTCTGTGGTCTCCCTCTGTCTCTCTGCCCCTACCTCTCTTATACACTCTCTCAAAAATAAATAAACACTAAAAAAAATTTTTTTAAAAGCAGCAAGAGAAAAGATGACAGTTACATATGAAGGAAACCCCATAAGTCTATCAGTGGATCTTTCGACAGAAAGTTGCAGGCCAGAGGGAGTGGCATGATATATTTGAAGTGCCAAAAGGGAAAATCTGCAGCCAAGAATACTGTATCCAAAGGCTATCATTAAGAACAGAGGAAGAGATAAAGAGTTTCCCAGAAACACAAAAGTTAAAGGAATTACCAACACTAAACCAGCTGTGCAAGAAATGTTAAAGGCGACTCTGAGTGGAAAGACATAAGCAGGAGTAAGAAAAGTAGGAAGGAAAAAGGCAGGAAAATTAAGTATATCCGTAAAAATCAGTCAAGAGACTCACAAAATAAAAGGATGTAAAGTACGACACCATATACTTAAAACATGGGGATGGGAGGGAGAGCAGTAAAGAATGGGTTCTCTTTCTATAAGTTGTACCAAAACATCTACTTAACTTCTTTCATTTATACCATTCTTTAAATTAAGGAATTTGGTACATCTCCCCAAAAAAGAACAAGTTCAAACTTAAGTGACCATCAACTTAATATACACTACTATATGCAGAAGATAGTATATGCAAACCTAATGGTATCCCCAATTCAAAAATAGATGTGTAAAAAATAAGAGGAAAGAAGCCAAGTATATAACTAAAGGAAGCCACTTTATTATGAAAGAGAGAGCAAGGGAAGAAAGGGACAGAGAAGACTTTTGGAAACAAGTAACAAAAAGGCAATAAATATATAGTTATCATAATTACTTTGTTAATGGATTAATGCTCCAATCAAAAGACATAGGTGATGGAATGGATAAAAAGTAAGATTCATACATATGCTGCCTACAAGTGACTCAATTCTGACCTAAACATACATGCAGATTGAAAGGGAAGTGATGGAGAAGCGTTTATCATGCATGGGATGTGAAAAGAATATGGGGTAGCAATACTTATACCAGACAAAATAGACTTTAAAACAAAGACTATAACCAGAGACAAAGAAGGACATTCTCTATAATCATCCAGGCCAGGGAACAATCCAACAGAACACATAACAATTGTAAATATTTATGTACCCAACATGGAAGAACCCAAATACATAAAGCAGCTAGTGACAAACATAAAGGAACTAATCTATAGTAATACAATACTAGTACTTGATGTTAACATCCCATTTACATCAACGGACTGATCATCCAAACAGAAAAGCAACAAGGAAACCGTAGCTTTGAATGACACATTGCACCAGATGGATTAACAGATATATTCAGAACATGCCATCTTAAAAGAGGAGAATATGCATTCTTCAAGTGCACATGAATAGTCTCCAGGGTAGATCATGTGAGGCCACAAAACAAGCCTCAACAGATTCCAAAGACAAAAGTCATATTATGCGTCTTTTCTGACCATAGTGACCAACATTATGAAGCTAGAAATCAACCACAGGGAAAAAGTAATGGAAGAGAACAAATACATGGAAAATAAACAACGTGCTACTAAACAAAAAATGATACAACCAAGGAATCAAGAGGAAATAAAAAATACATGGAAACAAATACAAATGAAAACACAACATTTGAAAACTTTTGGGGTACACCAAAGTGGTTCTAAGAGGGAGATTTATAACAATGCAGGCCTACCTTAAGAAGCAAGAAAAATCTCAAACAACCTAACATTACATCCAAAGGAGCTAGAAAAAGAACAAACGGAACACAAAAGTAGCAGGATGAAGGAAATAATAAGGATTAGAGCAGAAATAAATGAAACTAAAAAGACAAAGAACAATCAATGAAACCAGAAGCTGGTTTGTTGAATAGACCAACAAAATTGATAATCCTTTAGCCAGACTTGTGTAAAAAAAAAAAAAAAAAGACTTAAATGTACAACATCAGAATGAAAGAGGAGAATTAACAACCAATACCACAAGATACAAACGATTATAAGAGAATATCATGAAAAACTATTGACCAACAAAATTAGACAACCTAGAAGAAATGGATAAATTCCTAGAAACATATAACCTGCCAAAATTGAAACAGGAAGAAAATTTGAACAGATCACCAGCGAGGAAATTGAATCAGTAATCAAAAAACTCCCGACAAAGTCATGACAAGATGGCTTCACTGGAGAATTCTATCAAACATTCAATTAGTTAATTAATTAATTTTAAGAAAGTAGTTTCTTTTAAGTTTATTTATTGGAGAGAGACAGAGACAGCTTGAGAGGGGGGAGGGGCAGAGAGAGAGAGAGAGAGAGAGAGAGAGAGGGAGGATCCCAAGCAGCCTCTGCACTGCCAGCTCGGAGCCTGATGCACGGCTCAAACCCCTGAAACCATGAGATCATAACCTGAACCAAAGCCGAGAGCTGGATACTCAACTGACTGAGTCACCAAGGTGCCCCCCTCTATAAAACATTTAAAATAAGAGTTATTACCTATTTTTGACACTATTCCAAATACTTGAAGAGGGAGGAAAACTTCCAAATTCAACCTATGAAGCCAGCATTACTCTGTTACCAAACCAGATAAAGATACCACAAAAAAAAAGAGAAGCAGAGGCTATATCTGATGAACATTGATGTAAAAATCCTCAACAAAATACTAGCGAACCAAATCCAATAAAACACCCAAAAAATCATTCACCACGATCATGTGGGATTTATTTCCAGGTGCCAAGTGGCTCAGTTTTGCAAATCAATCAACATGCTACATCACATCAACAAGAGAAAAGATAAAAACCATATGACATTTCAATAGATGCTGAAAATGCACAACATCCATTCATGATGAAAACCCTCCACAAAGCAGGCTTAGAGGGAATATACCTCAATACAATAAAGGCCATGTTTGAAAAACTCACAGCCGATAATGTACTCAATGGTGAAAAACTGAGAGCTTTTCCCCTAAGGTCAGGGACAAGACAACGATACCCACTCAACACATTTATTCACCATCATACTGGAAGTCCTAGCCACAGCAATCACACAAGAAAAGGAATAAAAGGAATACAAATTGTAAGGAAGAAGTAAAATTTGCACTATTTGCAGATGGCATGAAAGTATATACAGAAAATTTTAAGGACTCCACCAAAACACCACTAGAAACCGTCAATGAATTCAGTAAAGTCTCAGGATACAAAATCAATGTACAGAAATCCATTACATTTTTATACATGATAGAATGAAGCTGCAGAAAGAGAAATTAAGAAAATAATCATATTCATAATAGCACCAAAAATAATAAAACACCTAGGAATAAACTCAAAGGGGCGAAAGACCTACCACTCTGAAAACCATAAAACACTGATGAGAGAAATTAAAGATGATGCAAAGAAATGGAAGACATCCCACGCTCATGGGTTGGAGTAACAAATATCGTTTCGATGACTCTACCATCCAAGCAATCTACAGATTCAACCACAATCCCTATCAAAATATCAGCAGCATTTTTCACAGAGCTAGAACAAATAATCCTAAAACTTGTATGCCACCACCAAAGACTCTGAATATCCAAAGGCAAAGAAAAGCGAAGCTAGAGGTATCACAATTCCTGACTTCAAGTTTTATTACAAAGCTGTAGGAATCAAGACAGTATGGTACTGGCATAAAAACATCCATGTAGATGAATACAGATGAATACAAAATCCAGAAATATCCCATAACTATATGGTCAATTAATCTCCAACAAAGCAGGAAAGAATAACTGATGGAAAAAGATAATTTTCAGTAAATGATGTTGGGAAAACTGGACAGCTAGCTACATGCAGAAGAATGAAACTGAATCACTTTCTTATACCATATACAAAAATAAATTCAAAATGGATAAAAAAAAAAAAAAAACAACCTAAACGTGATACCATAAAAATCATAGAAGAGAGCACAGGCAGCACACACAGCAATGTGTGTGACATTGGATGAAACAATGTTTTTCTAGATTATGTCTCCTGCGGCACAGGAAATAAAAGCAAATATAAACTAATGGAACCACATCAAATAAATGCTTCTGCACTGCAAACGGAACAAGCAATACAACTAAAAGGCAACCTACCGAATAGAAGATATTGTAAATGACATATCTGATAACGGGTTAGTATACAAAACATATAAGAAACTGATACAACTCAACACCAAAAAAAATAATTCAATTAAAAATGGGCAGAAGACATAAACATCCATTTTCCAAAGAATACATGCAAATGACCAACAGACACGTGAAAAGATGCTCAACATCACTCATCACCAGAGAAATGCAATCAAAACACTATGAGATATCACCTCACACCAATCAGAATGGCTAAAATAAAAAAAACGCAATAAATAACAAATGTCCATCTGGAGAAACAGGAAACCCTGTGCACAGTTGGTGGGAATGCAAACTGGTGCATTCAACTGTGGAAAACAGTATGGAGATTTCTCAAAAAGTTAAAAATAGATGTACTCTATGATCCAGCAATCACATTACTGGGTACTTACCCCCCAAATACAAAAACACTAATTCAAAGGGATACATGTATCTGCATGCTTATAGTAGCATTGTTTACAACAGCCAAGTTATGGAAGCAGCCCAAGTATCTGTAGATGGATGAATCGATAAATATGTGGTATATATACACAGTAGAATATTATCTAGCCATAAAACAAGTGAAATCTTGCCATTTGCAACAACACTAATGGGTTAGAGAGTATGATGCTAAAGAAAATAAAAGAGAAAGGCAATATCATATGCTCTCACTTATATGCAGTATTTAAAAAACAAATGAACAAGGAAATGAGAGAAAGACAAATCAAGAAACAGATTCTTACTATAGAGAACCAATGGTTGCCAGAGACGACTGGGTGGGGGATGGGTGAAATAGGCCGAAGGGGATCAAGAGCACACTATTCGTGGTGAACACCGAGTAATGTACAGAACTGCTGAGTCACCATATTCTACATCTGAGACTAGATAGTCACTGTATGTTAACTACACTGGAATTTAACAAAATAGACAGCATAAATTGATGGAACAGAACGGCATGCCCGGAAATAAGTCCGTGAGTGTATATGGTGAATCAATTCACAAGAAATGAGCCGAGACCATACCATGGGGAACGGACAGTCTCTTGGACAAATGGTGTTGGGGAAACTGGATAACTACATGCAAAAGAATGAAACTGGACCACTCTTATAAAATACACAAAAATCACTCAAAATAGGTTAAAAAATTGGGACCTAAGACCTGAAACCATAAAACTGCTAGAAGAAATGAGCGGTAAGTTCCTGGACATGGAGTTTGGTGATTTCTTTTTTCTTTTTGGATTTCACACCACAAGCAAAGGTAACAAAAGCAAAGACAAACAGTTGGAACTACATCAAAGTAAAAAAGCTTCTGGGGCGCCTGGGTGTCCAAATCTTGGTTTTGCCTCGGGTCGTGATCTCATGGTTTCATGAGTTTGAGTCCTGCCATCAGGCCCTGCACTGACGGTGCAGAATCCCCACTGCTTGGGATTCTGTGTCTCCCTGTCTCTCTGCCCTTCTCCCACTTGCATTATCACGGTCTGTCTCAAAATAATAAACTTTAAAAAAAAAAAAAAAAGTGGGGCGCCTGGGTGCGCAGTCGGTTAAGCGTCCGACTTCAGCCAGGTCACGATCTCGCGTCCGTGAGTTTGGAGCCCGCGTCGGGCTCTGGGCTGATGGCTCAGAGCCTGGAGCCTGTTTCCGATTCTGTGTCTCCCTCTCTCTCTGCCCCTCCCCCGTTCATGCTCTGTCTTTCTCTGTCCCAAAAATAAATAAACGTTGAAAAAAAAAAAAAAAAAAAAGTAAAAACCTCTGCACAGTAAAGGAACCATCAGCAAAATAAAAAGCCACCTATTGGATGAGAGAAAAATATTTGCAAATCATAGATCTGATAAGGAGTTAATACCCAAAATATAGAAAGAACTCCTACAACTCAATAGCAAACAAATAAGCTGATTAAAAACATGGGCAGAGGACCTGAACAGCTCACTTTCCAAAGGTGACATACAATTGGCCAACAGGTACAACGAAAACGTGCTCAACATCGTTAATCATCAAAAGCACAATGGGATATCACTCCACACCTGTTAGACTAGCTATTAACAAAAAACCCCAAGAAATAACAAGCATTGGTGAGGACGCAGAGAAAAGGGAACACCGCACTGTGGCACAGCCATCATGGGAAACAGTATGGAGGTTCCTCAAAAAAATAAAAAATAGAACTACCACTTCTGGGTATTCATATGAAGAAAATGAAGACACTATTTGATGTGGTGGTTTCTTCCAACATAAGGCTGTTTTATCTACATTGATAAGCTGGGCGGAGCCAACTTTGTTTTCTTTGCTAGATCTTCTGGACCTTGCTGCTTCACCACGCAGGTTTTTGTTCGGGAGACGGGCAACCCAGGTCTGCGAGTTTTCTCCTGCGCTGTTCCTCACCTCTCTGCCTTTGTGCGATTGAGGAGTCAGGGCCTTGCTCTGGATGAGGCTTTGGCTTAAGGGAACGTGTCTGGTTCGCTCATCTCATCTAGACCAAACTTTGTATCAACAATAAGGCTGGTTTGCTTTCTTATCATTCCTGTATTTGCTGGAGTAGCACTTTCAGTTTCCTTGAAGAACTTTTCCAGGGGTGCCTGCGTGGCTCAGTCGGTTGAGCGTCCGACTTAGGCTCAGGTCATGATCTTGCGGTCTGTGAGTTCAAGCCCTCGAGTTGGGCTCTGTGCTGACAGCTCGGAGCCTGGAGTCTGCTTTGGATTCTGTGTCTCCCTCTCTCTGCCCCCCCCACGTGCACTCTCTCAGAAATAAACGTTAAAAAAAAAAAAGAACAGAACTTTTCCTTTGCCTTCACAACTTGGCTAATTGTTGCAAGAGGCCTAGCTTTCAGCCGGTCTTGGTTTTCGACATGCTTTCCCCACTAAGCTCACTCATGTCTAGCTTTTCATTTAAAGTGAGAGATGTGCGACTCTTCCTTTCACTTGAACAGGTAGAGGCCATCGTAGGGTTGTTGATTGGCCTGATTTCAACATTATTGCATCTGAGGGAATAGAGAGGCCCGAGAGGGGGAGACTGAGGGAAACAGCCTGTCAGTGGAGCACACAGCATTTATCAAGTAAGTTTGAGGTCTTCCATGGGTGTGGTTCATGGCGCCTCCAAACAATTACAACAGTAACATCGAGAATTATTGATCATAGATCACCATGATACTGAAAACATTTGAAATACTGCAAAAGTTACCAAAAAGTGACACTGAGACACAAAGTGAGCAAATGCTGTTGGAAAAATGGTGCTCATAGATGCTTGCCACAGGCTTGTCACAAGCTCCGATTTGTTAAAAAAAAAAGGCAAGATTTGCAAAGTGCAATAAAGTGAAATGCAATAAAATGAGTATGCCTGTATGCAATAAAAGGAAATGAACACAAAGATAGATAAGTTACTATTTAATAATATTTTAAAGAAATTTTTTTAACGTGGAGGAAAATTAACTTAGATTCTAACCGCCGCAAAAAATTCTAGATTAAATACTTACCAGCAGAACAGAACACATATAACATACCTGCTCTGGCCCTTGCTAGGGAAGTACATTCCGAATATGAAGAGGGAACACTCTCAGAGTATGTGTGTCTGAATATATAAACACTTAAAGCTCTTCTGTAATACTGAAATCAAGCAACAGAAGAAGGAAAAATTTCCAAAATAAGCTAATGAGGAATATCTGCTAACATTTACAAATAAGTACTAGGTACGTATACAAACAAAAATATATGGTTTATAAATATATATGGCTTACACAAATATACAGTCTATACTAAGACCTAGAAGAGACTTTGCCAAGGAGAAAAATCAAAGAAATACAAACATACAAACAAGGCATCGTCATAGGAAAAAACATAACATCCCGCAGCAAACAGATTTTTTAAACGTACGGTTAATACAGAATGCAAGAAACTGGCAAGAAAAATGCAAAAGCCTAATTATGGTACGCAAAGGGGTGCAAAGCCACACTAATAGGCTTGAGATGTCACTTGCAAGGCTGGGGCTGTGACTCCCCAGCAGCTCTGGTCAGACCGACAAGGTTCAGCCTCCACTCAGTGCGTGCCTGTGGTCTGGACTGGAGGAACATTCGAGTCGTCCAAGCGAGAGATCAGACCTTCCGCACTCCAGTAGTCCTCCTGTATTTCCGCATCAGGTAATTTCTGGTATTTTTACTTTCCAGCCCAAGCTAATTTCTACAGGTAGGCTCAGCACAGGTCAGACCGGGTGAGAAATCTCGTGACCAGGCCGCAAGGAACTTGGACAAAGTTAAACCTGCCGCATCGCGCAACTGCCTTTTGTAAAAGCAAGCAAAGCACAAGGGCTCATTCAGTTGTCCGCCTGGACTTATTAGGAAACCGGCTCTTTCCCGCCGCGAGGCTCGTAAAGGCGCGCCTGCTGGGTTCTCCCGAACCTAAGCGATTCAGGTGACAGACACGGAGAGCGTCCGCGCTCCGGCAGCAAGCCCGACTCGGCGTCCCAAGCGCGGAGCGGCCCTGGGGCGCCGCGGAGGCTGCAGCCGAAGCCGGGCCGGAAGCACCAGCGGGGCGCGCTCGGACTCCCGGGCGCCAGGCCGCGGTGGAACTACAACTCCCGTGGTCCCTCGGGAGGACGCCGCGCCCCGTAGGCCCGCCCAGCCAGCGGAGCCCCGCCCAGGTCGCGGGCGCCCGAGCCGCCGGGGTATGCGGGCGGGCGCGCGGCGGCTAGCGGGCGGGCGTGCGGCATGGAGCCCCGCGCGGCGGACGGCTGCTACCTGGGCGACGTGGGTACGTGCGGGTGCGGGCGGCATGGGTGCTGGGGGCGCGGGGACCGCGGGGCTGTTCCCGGCCGGACAGGTGCGTCGGAGGACGCCGGCAGGGGCGTTTCGGTGGGCCCAGGTTGGAGCGCCGCCGTGTCCTTACGGGGAGCGAGGTCGGTAACCCCAAGCATCTCAGGCGCTCTCTGCGTCCGGCCTCTTGGCCCCGGTCAGCGTTGTGACGCGCCAGTCGCGGGACTTCCCAACCGCAGACCCATCGGCGCACCTTGGGGAAGGCGCAGGGAGGGGTGGGCATGGTCATCCCCAAGTTCAGAGCACCCAGAGTTGCCTCTGCGGGACCGCTCCTAGGGCAGCCCCGCGCGAGCCCCGTGTGGGAGCCGGGACATCTTCCAGGGGCCCTGTGGGAAGGTCGTGTCTGTCGCACTGTCATTAGCATCCTACAGGTCTATCCGGC
The DNA here is from genome assembly GCF_007474595.2 of Lynx canadensis. Lineage (NCBI taxonomy): Eukaryota > Metazoa > Chordata > Mammalia > Carnivora > Felidae > Lynx > Lynx canadensis. The sequence continues at coordinate 4,844,806 of NC_044309.1, read as the reverse complement.
TGTGACCGAAGGCGTGTGCCCCAGAAGGAAGATAATGCCCTTGTGACAGGTCACCCCACGTTTAAAAAAAAAAAAAAGCCATCTCGGTTCTTCCTACCATTCAGGCTACGGGAGAATAAAATGGATCCGAGGGCAAAGGGACATTCTGTGGGGAAGGAGACTTCCCTACGAAGTAACTACTACAGCAGATGAAGTGACCCGAGAAAGCACTTAGAAAGCCTGGAAGCAAAAACCAAAACCAACCAACCAACCAAAACTAAAGTACTTTTACACTGGTAAAAACGGTGCCAATAAAAGCGAGACATCTTAAGGGTAAATTTGGCGTAAGGGGACTTGAAGTCACAGCAAGGCAGATATTTGAATGGATCCTGGAAAATAGCCACTTTGAACATGATCAAAGACATTTAGTAAACATCTGGTTTTACTTGGCATTCCACCGCAGGCAGGTGCAAGACTTTGACCCCTCCAGTGCATCTGTGTTTGGTTCAGTTAAAATAAGCAAAGAATGGCTAACCAGGGCCACGTGGACACGTTTTCATGTTTTTGTTCAGGGAGAATCTTCAATAGCGCAGCCTTCACTTTTCTGAGCATGGTTTAAGGGATCTTTAAGAGAAGAGCTTGCTCAACTAATGGATTTTACAGCTTCTGGGGTTCATGGATATTTTTGACTGTCATTGTTTATTTCCTCTAAAATAGGTTCCTGACATTTTCGTTCTCAGCTTAACGGATAAGCTGAAGGTATTGCATCCAGAACACCGCTATCCCAGCAGAAGCAATGGCCCACTGTAGGGACGATAACCCATTTTAACTTTCTGATCTGAAATTGTAGATGTGTGGTATATATACTTCAAAGCACGTAGATTTTTCCATTTTTTTTTAATAGAACGCCTCACAGAGGTAAAGATTATACTTATTAAGGCCGTATTGTAAAGCTCTGCAGAGAATTTAGGGCAAGCCACCTCCTAAGTGAATCCTATATTTATAACTTAGCCAATGTAATACAGGTTGTTACGGACCCAAGGGCAAGCATCCTTTTGCGAAGTGGAAAAAGTGATCCTGTGTTCAGGATCTATACTTAAGAGCTGTATTCGAGAGGCTGGCAGACAATGACAAAAGGGTACCTTAAGGATTTGAGGTTCTAAGCAAGGTGAGCTGTTTTTTTTCTGTCATCCTTAGCCGTGAACTCTAAACACAGCTCGCTGCCATCTGGGGGGATCGCTACCATCTGGTCAGCTGGAGAGAGAAAGGAGAGACGGTTTCTGGGACCACGATAAGAGCCTGGTGCTGCTTAGGTTATGTGCCAGTGCTGGTCACAAGCCCAGAGGCAGCTGCAATACGCTTATTATTGATAATTTAGAGGTACGGTGGAGTTCACACAGCTAGAAAGAGGCAAGGCTGAGGTTTAAACCCAGGTGGGGCTTTCCTGGGTTGCTGGTTTTATGCTAAAAGGCTCACACCCTTCACATCAAGTACATTCATCTGTAATCGGTTTGTAGGGCTACTTGGACTGCTGGGCTGGGTGGATAAGCCGCGTCCTGCTGTGGGTTTCTCAGGGGACATGGAAAGCTTTTACTGCCTACCTCCCGTCTCCACTTATTATATGGCCTTTCCGCCGTGAGACATGTGTCTGCCTGTGGGGTCCACGATCAGAAGCACAGCTTGGTCTGCATCCCCGTGCCTGGGAACCTACACAGGCACACCTTGGAAAATTTTGGGTTCAGTTCCAGACCACCACAGTAAGTGGATGTTGCAATGAATCACATGAATTTTGGGGGGTTCCCAGTGCATATAAAAGTTATGTTTACACTGGCCTGTCGAGTATGCGATCATCTGAAAACAAACCTTAACTGTAAAAGTGCTTTAGTGCGAAGAATGCTGTCATCTGATCGTCTTGCTGGTGGAGGGTCCTGCCTCGATGGTGATGGCTGCTGATTTAGCAGGGTGGTGAAAGTTGGGGTGACTGTGGCAGTTTCTTAAAATAAGATAACAACGAACTTGGCCGCGTTGCTGGACTCTTGCCTTCACAAACTTTTTCTGGAGCATGTGATGCTGTTTGATAGCACTTTATCCCCAGAAGTTCTTTCAAAATTGGAGTCAGTCTTCTCAAACCTTGCTGCTGCCTTGTCAGTGGAGTTTATGTTATATTCTAATCCTTTGCTGTCATTTCAACAGTCTTTACCAGGAGTAGATTCCATCTCAAGAAACCACTTTCTTTGCTCCTCCATGAGAAGCAACTTCTTTTCCATTCAAGTTTTGTCAGGAGATTACAGCTATTATTCCACTTTATGGCCCCACTTCTGATTCTGGTCTGCTTTCTCTTTCCATCTCATCTGCAGTGACTCCCTCCACTGAGGTCATGAGCCCCTCAAAGTCATCCATGAGGGCTGGAACCAACGTCTCCCAGCTCCTGTTATCCTGTGAATGTTGATATTTTGGCCTCTTCCCATGAATTATGAAAGTTCTTAATGGCATCTGGAGTGGTGAATCCTTTCCAGAAGGTTTTCAGTTTTCTTTGCCCAGATCCATCAGAGGAATCACTATGGTAGCTATAGCCTTATGGAATGTATTTCTTAAATAGTAAGACTTGAAAGCTGAAATGACTCCTTGATCCATGGGCTGCAGAATGACGTCGTGTTAGCAGGTACGGAACCATGAATCTCGTTCATCTCCATCGGAGCTCTTGGGTGACCAGGCACATTATTAATGAATATTTTGGAAGGAATCTTTTTCCAAGGAGTAAGTCTCAACAGCGGGCCTAAAGTAGTCAGTAAACCATGTTGCAAACATATGTGCTGTCACCTGGGCTTTGTCGTCCCATTTATAGAGCCCAGGTAGCCTAATTCTTAAGGGCCTTGGGATTTTTGAAATGATCAGCAAGCACTGGCTTCAGTTGAAAGTCACCAGCTTCATTAACCCCAGCAAGAGAGTCAGGCTGACTTCTCTCTAGCTATGAAAGTGCTAGATGGAGTCTTCTTCCAATAGAAGGCTGTTTCATCTCCACCGATCATCTGTTTGGCATAGCCACCTTCGTTATTATTTTCTTAGCTACATCTTCTGGATAGCCTGCTGCAGCTTTGACATCAGCACTTGCTGCATCGTCCTGTGCCTCCGTGTTTTAGAGCTGTCCTCTTTCCTCAGACCTCACAAACCAACCTCTGCCAGCCTCCAGTTTTTCTTATACAGCTTCCTCACCTTTCAGCCTCCATGGAATTGAGGAGAGGTGGGGCCTCGCCTTAGGTTAGGCTCTGGCTTAAGGGAATGTGTGGCTGCTTTGATCTTCTGTCCAGACCATCTGAACTTTCTCCAGGTCAGCTGTAAGTCGGTTTCATTTTCTTATCATCCACGTGTTCGCTGGAGTAGCACTTTTAATTTTCTTCAAGAAAATTTTGCATTCACACCTTGGCTGTTGGGGTCAAGAAGCCTAGCTTTCAGCCCGTCTTCGCCTCCGACATGCCTCCCTTACCGAACTTAATCGTTTTTAGCTTTTGATTTAAAGTGAGGGATGTAGGACTCTTCCCTTCACTTGAAGACCCAGAGGCCATTGTAGGGTTATTAATTGGTCGTAATTTCAGTGTGGTGGTCTTAGGGAATAGGGAGGCTGGGGAAAAGAGCTGGTTGGTGGAGAAGTTGGAACACAATGTTTGTCGATTAAGTTCACCATCTTACGTGGGCACGGTTCATGGCATCCTGAAACATCACCATACTAACAAAGATTATTAGTCACAGATCACCATGACAGATGTAGTGAAGTCTGAAATATTGCAAGAATTAGCAAAGCATGGCAGACACAAAGCGAGCCAACGCTGCTGGAAAAATTGCAACACAGGATTGCCACAAGCCTTCGATTCGGAAAAAAACGCAATTATCCGCAAAGTGCAAGAAATGGAAGGTGCACTGGCTTTCCTGAGCTGCATTTCCCTTTTTGCTATATGATCGAGGGCCTCGCCCTGCCCTCCTCTTCTGAAGGTTGCAACCCCTCGTCCTACCTGTGGGGTTTTGCTTCTTCCAGTGTGACTCTGGAATGATAGCCACTTTTCACTAACCCCCAAGACAGGTGTGCCCATGCCTGGTAGTCACTGCTAAACAAACATACTGGGGGGTCCCCTTCTTGAAGTGGTAAATAGAAAGTTCCACAAGCTTGGCTTTTATATTTTGTGAGAATCAAATCTGAGTTTCAGCTCTCCTTTTGCTCCATCCTCCACCCCCCGCCACTCACACGATCAAGTCCCCATTTCATGGGGTCACAGGCTCTTTGGCTAGTGGACAAGACAGGTAGGCACGATGGGGGAGGAGGGGTATTATAAATAGACCGCATTTACTGAGCACTTTGTGCCAGTCCCCACACTAGGTGCTTTCACTCAATATCTACTGAGTTTTCATAACCCACCAATGAATAAACTATTATCATCATCCCCATGTACAGGTGAAGAGACAGTCAAGGGAAGCTACATCCCACAGAAGCTGATAAGTGGCTGAGCCAAGTTTCAGATGTAGCAGAGCTTAGTTCCCGTGCTGTCCCTGTGCTGTCCTTGCCACGGGCTGGTGGGGGCAGGGAGGCAGGCTGACAGGACACAGACGAGATGCTAACCCAGGGTGGGTAGGGGCAGAGGTGGGGCAAGTCCTCCTGGAAGAAATAAGCACTGGATTGCAGCGTGGAGAGGTACAAGCAGAACTCATCCAGGGTGAGTGGGAAAAGGTGGGAGTGAGGTGAGGAGATGGGGAGAAAGGGCCTTCATTCAGAGGGAGAGGTATTGTCTAAAGCAGTGGTTCTCAAAGTGTAGTCCCTAGACCACAGCGTCAACATCAGCATCATGTGGGAACTTATTAGAGACGCAGATTCTCAGGCACCAAGACCTGCTGACTCTGGGGTGGGGCTCAGCAGTCCATTCTCATAGCCCCCAGGTGACACTGTTGGATGCTCAGGTGTGAGGGCCACTGGTTAAAGGGATCAGGAGGTCAGAACACTTTTTGTATAGTCAAAGGGAGTGATGGGAGGGGTGAGCCAGTGTAGGAGAGAGAATTTTACTCCATTTTGGGATCAGAGCAGTGCCTTGATCAGTTACAGGTTTGTTGAATGTATACATTGAGGTTGGAATGAATGTAAAAATAGTTTTAGTTTGAGATGAATAAAAATGAGGATAATCTACCAAACTCAGGAGAGTCCCAGTAGCACTTGAAGGACTTTTATAGCCGTAAACATTCATATTAAGAGGAAACAGCTCAAATCAATATCCTTCCACCTTAAGACACCGGAAATAGAAAACTAGAGCTGAAGGAGGTAGAAGGGAAAAAATAATAAAGATTAGACAGGACATCCATGAAAACTGGAGCTGAAGGAAGTAGAAGGGGAAAAACAAAGATTAGACAGGACATCCGTGAAATAGGGAATAGAAAAACAACACAGAAAGCCAACAAAACCAAAAGTTCTCTGGAAAGAGCAATGAAATCGACAAACCTCAAGGAAAAAGATGCAGATCACGAAGATCAAGGAGGAAAGGGATGACGTTACTCTGGCCTTTCTAGAAACGAGGACCACAGAGGGACAGTGTGAACGGTGGCGTGTCAGTCTGCCAGGGCTGCTGTGACAAAATGCCACTGGGTGGCCTACACAGTGCACGTTCATTTTCTCACAGCTCTGGAGGTTGGAAGTCCAAGATCAGGGGCTCAGCCGGGCTGGTTTTGCTGAGGCCCCTCCACCCCTTGGCTTACAGATGGCCACTTTCTAACTGTGTCCTCACATGGCCCTTCCTCTGTTCAGCCCATCCCAGGTGTCTGTGTCCTAATCTCCCCTCATGAAGACTCCACTTAGATGGGTTTAGGGCCGGCTCTAATGACCTCACCTTGACTTCATTACTTCTGAAACCGTGCAGACTCCAAGCGCAGTCACATTCAGAGGTATATAGGGTTCAGGCTTTGCTTACGAATTTTGGGGACAAAATTCAGTCCATAACCAATTGTAGGCCAACAGATTAGAGGATGTACGCGAAGTGGAGAAATTCCAATAAAGACACAAACTACCAAAATTGGCAAAAAATAGACACCAAAACTGACTCAAAAAAAATAGAAACTCTGAATAGACCTGTAGCAAATGAAGATGTGGAATTAGGAATTAAAGCTTATAGCAAGGAAAGCCCAGACCCAGAGATCTTCCCAGATGAACTTGACCCAACATTTAAAGATTCGATACCAGTGCTTTCCAATTTTTGGAAGAGACCATAATTTCCTGACTCATTCTATGGAGCCGGAAAACCAGATAAAACAATCATAAGACAACTGACTTACGAGTGTAGATATAAGAGTCCTGAGAACACTAGCAAACCAAACATGCTATGGCATCATGACCAAGGGGGTTTATGCCAGAAATACATAGTTGGCTTAACATCTGAGAGTCTGTTAATGTACTAACCACTTCCACAATTAAGGAACGCCGGCAGGAGCACTGCACTAGATGCAGAAAAAGCATTGAACAAAATCCAACGCCATCTGGTGATTAGAAACAACAACAACAACAACAACTAGAAAGGGAGGTGAATGTCCTCCACCTGATAAAGGCCACCTGTGAAAAGTCACAGCTAAGCTCATCCCTGACGTGAAAGTCGACGAATAAGGCCGGGACGTGCTCTTACCGCTTCTGTTCAGCATCGAGCTGGAAGTCCGAGCCAGGGCAGTGAGGCCGGAAAGAGAAGAGGCATCCCGATTGGAAAGGAGGTGGTGAACTACTTCTGTTAGCAGGTGACACGATTTTACATGTACAAAGTCCTGAGGAACCTGTTAAAGGATTAAAGGTGGTCCCCACTTTCGAGGCACTCCCGGGCAAGGATGGGGTGGAGAGGGCGTCAAGCTGTAAATGAGGGTGTGCGTGCGAGTGTCGTGGAAGAAGGGGGGACTTCAAACGGGTGCAGGTACGGCAAGTGACAGGAGACTCCAATGGGAGATTCTCCCGTCCCGGCGCTCCAGTCTGCAGAGGGGGGGATCCCAGGCGGAGAGGCAGGTGTGGAAGGGTGGTGGGCACGGAGCAGCTACAGGTGGCACCAGAGAGGGGTCAGTGGGGAGGGGGGGAGGGCTCAAAGAGGTGAGCAGGGCCCAGGTCGCCACCCCCGACAGGCTGTGCCAACGAGTATGACCTCCATGCTCCGGCAGTGGGGATGACCCGAGCATTTTGAGGAGCGTTTCGGCCAACTCCGTGATCCTGCATCGGGTGCTGGTTTCATGAAGCGTCCTTGTGACACTGCCATGGTCTCCTGACCTGGGTACACGTGTCCCCGGTCTCAGCACCGGGTCTGCCTTCCTTTCCAGGTTTCTGGGTGGAGCGCACCCCTGTGCACGAGGCCGCCCAGCGTGGCGAGACCCTGCAGCTGCAGCAGCTGATTGAGAGCGGGGCCTGTGTCAACCAGGTCACCGTGGACTCCATCACGCCCCTGCACGCGGCCAGCCTGCAGGGCCAGGCGCAGTGTGTTCAGCTGCTGCTGGCCGCCGGGGCCCAGGTGAGGGGCCCTTCGGGACAGACCCCGGGGACGGGAATGGATGGAGCGCGTATGGAGGGAGGGGAAATGCTAAGAGGCTCGGGATTCGAGTTGCAAATGCACAGAAAGTAGAGAAACCACGGGGGGGGGAAGGAATCCTCCAGCGTGGGGTGTAGTGGAGGCCAACAGAGGAGCCGGCTCTGGGGCAGCAGTGGTCACGGCTGGGCTGCCGGGAGGGCACGGGTGGCCAAAGAGCGGGCGGGTTCTGGTTTCTCACGAGGGAGACGTCTGTGAGGGCTGGAGGCCGTGGCCGAAGAGCCACTGCCTGGGTCCAAGAGCAGGGTTCTAAGCGCAAGACCGGGATCTGCTTCTGCGCACCTGCCTGCTTGCGGGCTGGCTTGAGCCTCCAGCCGTCGCCGCGGGCAGAGTCGCTGGGCGGAGGGCAGCGGCAGCAGCGGGCCAGGAGCCCGGAGCGTGGGCTGCAGCCTCCGGCCGCCGAACGCACCCAGGAGCTTGGCTGTGAGGGCGCTCCCGCAGGAAGCGGACCGAGCTGTCGCGCGTACCCATGCAGCAGCTGAAGTCTGAGCACAGCCCGCCAGCCTGGGGGTCGGCTTTCCCCTCCGGTCATTTCCCGGCTAGAGGGGCACGATAAGCAGCTCCGGGCAGCCCTAAGCCGGAATTAAAATGCCCTTTTTACATCCTGCCTTCGTCACCTTGCAGTCTTGGGGGGGAGGGGGCCTGGGACGGGGGGTAGGAGGTGGCAGGAGTGAGGCCGGTTGACCCTGTCCCAAGAGAAAGAGCCGGTAAAGGGCCCCTCCCGCACTTGGTGGGCTCAGAGGCGCTGCCAGCCCGTCTCCCTTTGTCCTTGAACGCCCTTGCCCGGGACGGCACCTTGGCACACGCTGCAAAACTGCTAATAAGGACTTTGCAGAGATGAATGGGTGTCAGGATGAGGAAGCGAGTCATGTGGGCTTTTCCCCTCCACCCTGACGCTCGTTCTTCCTCCCCACCAGGTGGACGCCCGCAACATCGACGGCAGCACGCCCCTCTGCGATGCGTGTGCCTCCGCAGCATCGAGTGTGTGAAGCTTGCTCTCCTACGGGGCCAAGGTCAACCCCCCCCTGTACACGGCGTCCCCATTGCACGAGGCCTGCATGAGCGGTGAGGTCCGCGCCAGCAAAGAGCATTGGTAGCTGAAGCCGTCAGCCGGCCGAGGAACTCCCCCCTCCACCCCCCGCCATTCGTTTCTTGGAGCTCGGGTACCCAGCCGTGGAAATCCTCAGCTTTCCTCCTGCAGACCTGTCCCCGCCAGGAGCAGGGGCTATGGTTTCTAGGGTAGGATTCTACTTCTTAGCTGGGTCTCCGGTGCCTTTCAGATACTAACGCTGGAAATCAGCCTACCCTGTGATGGCTCACTTGGTCTTCACCGTCTTCTGCCCTGTGGACCCCTGTTGTATTTTCGGAGGAACCCAGCACGGGCCGAGGACAGGGCGCTCATCCTGGGGGCTCGGGGAACAGGTGGGATTTCAGCCGCCCTGCAAGAAGGAGTAGGTTTCAGAGGAAGAGGAAGGCCACTCCAAGTGAGAGAAAGTGACTTGTCCAGCTCATTGGACCGGAAGCTCCCAGGAGAGGGGTGATAGAGAAGACGAAATTTAGGGCGAGACCGGCAGGTGGGAAATCTTTAAAGGACACACTAAGGAGTTTGGATTCTACTCTTCTGAGCAAAGTTTGCAAACTTGTGGCCAATATTTTGATTGGCCGGCACAGTGCCGGCCAGTGTTATGTTCGGGTGTGGGTGCGTGTCCTTTCGTGGTCCACTCAGAGCCATCATCTCTGCTGAGATGCCACTTGCACTCAAGTCAAGAGCAGTTCCAAGGGCACTTTGTGAAACCCAGGACCCTGCGTAGGATCACAGAGTTGGTCCCAACGCTCCTCAAAATCCTTGGGTCATCCTCACTGCTGGATGGGCCTACCAGTCATACTCGTTGGCCTGTCGGGGGTGGCGACCTGGGACCTGGTCTTTGAGCCCTCCCCACCACCGACCCCTCTCCGGTGCCACCTGTAGCTGCTCCGTGCCCACCGCCCTTCCACACCTGCCTCTCTGCCTGGGATCCCCACCTCTGCAGACTGGAGCGCCGGGACGGGAGAATCTCCCGTTAGAGGTTATGTGCTCCACCTGGTCTGTAGAGTCCTCTCAATGCTCTGGGCTGATAAGGGTCTGGAATTTTCTCTGGTCATTACTTTGTCTTTCCTGGTAGAGGGGATGGGGAGACCGTTACAAATTTCTGTCCCGCTATCAGGCAGATGGGGAGGGGGCAGAGAGCTTTTCTTATACCTGCCGTATAATTGCGTTAAGCTCAAAACAATCCTTATGCTAAAGAAGCAGATTTTGGGGGTGGCGTAGCTGCTGCTCTCCCATGGAGGAGCGATGGGGCCGGGGTATCCTGACGGGAGAGAGGAGTTGGAGCCCAGGCAGGGTGGATTCATTTAGAAACCTTTAGGGGAAGGGTCAGCAGGATTTAGTACGGGGGAGAGGACTACGCAGTGTCCGGACATCCCAAGAGAGTGGCCAGCAGAGGGCTGTAGGGGAGGCTGGATTTCAGGGCCACAGGTGGAAAACTTGGCCGCTGCTGACGATGAAGCACGAGTAAGTGAGGAGAGAGATGGAGCCTGGGACAGAATGAACCTCCACCCAAACCCAGTTAAAGATGCCGGGAAAGAGGCAGAAAAACACCTGCCAGGGAGAAGGCTGGGGGACCTCCGAGGTCGGGAAGCTCCGGGAAGCTCCTCCAGGGGGCTCGGACTTGGGCTGCCGGCAGCTTCAGCTTATCACCTCCAGGCCTGGTGCTCCCGACGCCGCTTAGGAGACCCCGGAGGTGGGGAGCACCTTCCTTCCTGCCGAGGAGCCGGGTCTGGCTGCTCAGAGGTGCTGTTCCCGAACCTGGTGCTCTCCCACGAGAGGCTCACCCGTGCCCTCTGTCCCTCGTGCCGCCGGGCCGGGCCGGGGGGAACCGTGCACGCCCGGAAAGCACAGCGTTCTGGCTCCGCGAGGCAACTCGGGGTCGTGACCCGCTTTCGTTGGGGTGCGGCTCTGGTTCCCCGTTCTCCCCCAGCAGCCAGGCGTGGGCTTACCTGTTCAGCTGTGCTCCTCTCAGGCTTATTGCAGACGTGTATGCTCATTAACGGTCCCCATCCTTTCCGCTTGCTTTAAGGAAGTTCCGAATGCGTGAGGCTTCTTATTGACGTGGGGGCCAATCTGGAAGCACACGACTGCCACTTCGGGACCCCTCTTCACGTCGCCTGTGCCCGGGAGCATCTGGACTGCGTCAAAGTGCTGCTTAACGCAGGTGTGCTGGCGTCTGCTGCCGCTGGCGTGTCGGTATTTATGCGGCGCGGGCGTGGTGGGTTTACACCCGTGGTGCTCGGTGTGGGGTGTTGCATTTATACGCGGCTCCTCAGTGCAGCTGTGTTGTGTTTACTCGTGCTCTTCAGGGCAGGTGTGCAAGTCCATTGGCTTTTATGGCTGCTCTCCTCAGGGCAGGTGTGTCCTGTTTCTGCCTGCCCTGCTCGGTGCAGGGGTGTTGGTGATCGTATCCGCCCTGCTCGGCACAGGTGTTCTGTTTACCTGCACCGTGCGCTGGCCGAGCGCCGGGCGGTGGACTCAGACCAGGTTGGAAGTTGGCTCTCCCTCTTGCCAGCCGAGACCGTGGGCCTCAGTTTCTGTATCTATACAACTGGAAAAGGAAACCTTATGTTGGAGGGTTGTCAGAAGGATCTGTGATCACGTTTCTGCAGGGCTGATGCTGAGTGAATGCTAATCGTTATTTTTGGTGGCCTCGGGACGACCCCCAATACCTGCCTAATTCGATCGCCACCTAAATTTTTTTTAACGTTTACTTATTATTGAGTGAGATAGGGTGTGAGTGGGGGAGGGGCAGAGAGAGCGGGAGACACAGAATCCGAAGCAGGCTCCAGGCTCCGAGCTGTCGGCACAGGGCTCGAACCCGCGGACCGTGAGATCATGACCTGAGCCGAGGTCGGACGCTCAACCGACTAAGCCATCCAGGCGCCCCGGGTGCCTTCTAATCAGAAAGAGACGGGGATCCGAGGGAGATGGAGCTGGCAGCATGTGGAATCCACATCCTTGTCGGGGTGTTCAAAAAGGACAGGGAGGCTCCCAGGGTGAAAAATAAAAAACAAGATGGAAAACAGCCCAGTCAAGGAGGTTGGCTTCGGGACCCGTCTACCACAGGAGTTTGCAAATGTGGCCAAACTGGGTATTGGGAAGGAGTTTTCATTACGAACCCAACTTAAATTTTCGTTGGAAAATTTTAGCTCAGCCATGCTGGGTGCAACTTAGGATAAAAAACAAAACTGGTCAGGAATAGAAAGCTTACCAGTTCTCTCCAGAGGACGGTCGTTTGAGCTTGGGTTGTATGTACTTTTCTATTTGTGAGTCCTGCTCACTTTAATGTGCACTTTTAAGTCTTTTGAGCAAAAAAGGATTCATTTTGTGTAAGGTTTGCCATTGGGGTCGTTTTTATTTATATATAAAAAAATTTTGTTTAATGTTTATTTATTTTTGAGAGAGAGGGTGAGCAGGGGAGGGGCAGAGAGAGAGGGAGTCACAGAACCCGAGCAGGCTCCAGGCTCCGAGCTGTCAGCACAGAGCCTGACGCGGGGCTGGAACTCATGAACTGTGAGATCATGACCTGAGCCAAAGTTGGCTGCTTAACCGACTGTTTTTTACTTTTTATATAGTAACGTTTTTACTTTTTATATAGTGAAAGAATGTCTAGATGAGAAGCAGCCCTAGATCTTCCGGCCAATTCACTCAGCTTTCTATCAGCCTAGGGTACCTGCCGGCATTACTGCCGAACTTTTGAAATAGTTTTCTGATCCATAGCCATCTGCAGAGCGCGTGGTACCTGTGTGCTCAGTACACCTCAGCGCCCGTCCTTTTTTCCTTCCTCTCCTTGTGGCTGTAGGGGGAAGGATAAGACTAGGGTTTGAACCCCAACATCCTTTCTGCACAAAGTCCTAACTTAATGGAAATGGTTCCTCATGTGTAAGCAATGGAAAACCCACTGTAGGGGCTGCGGGGACCAGAAGGAGGCAGCTTTCGAGGCCAGTTTGGCCTGAGGGTCAGCCAGATCATGGAGCCCTCACTTTCCCTGAAATTTGGAGGTCTCCTGTCCAAAGTGTTCACTTGATCCTATGCCCGGGGCCCGAACAGGGTTAAAATGGCCGCATCAGGGTGGGCTGAAATCCAAATACTTTTGCTCAGGAGGCTTCTGGAGGCTTCTGGTAGCTTTCTGAGAAGAGTGAAAAACCACTTGACCAGATGCCTGCCTAACCCTTCCCTCTTGTGTCCAAGAGGAACCTGCGCCCAAATTGAAACCTGGGTCCAAACCGAATCCAGGCCCTTCTTCCAGACTCAGCCGAATTCTGATTGGGTGGGGCCCAGATTATTTGAACCAATTACTGGGGCTGGGGAGAGGGATTAGCCAATCAGGACCCACACCCAAGGCTGGAGCCTAGGTCATCCCACCCCCATCTTAATAGCACCCCGCCACTGCAGGCTGTCAGCGCGGCGGGGCTGGCTGGTCAGAGTGGGAGGGCGGCTGTGGGGTTCACGCCTGTCTCAAGCAGGGGTTCCCCGGATGCGACAGTGGTGGCCGCCACCACCAGGCCGTCAGCGCTGGGCTTGACTGCAGCTCTCCTGTGACAGCTCCTCCTCCCTAGATCAAATGGATTCTTTTCAAAGAAAACGTTTTCAGCTACAGGAAACCTCAAGCATACAGAAAAAGTAGGGAGGGCAGCACATGGGTTCCTCTTAAAGTAGCCATTCTTCATGTTGGTGGGGGGGGGGCAGGCCCCTTGGAAAGCCCAGTGGAAGCGGCATCTCTGGAAAGCAGGTGCCCCCCGACCCACGGGGTGGGCACCGGATGGCCCAGCTGCAGGTTGGTTGTGCAGAGGAGGGGGAGGGTGAAGGTGCAGCGTGGGGAAGTAATAGCGACGCTTAACAGCTGCCACAGCATTTAGCTCAGCAGGAAGTGGTCAGAAGGAGTGAGGGGTGTTTACAGGGCCAGGTACTGAGCTGCTTGGCTTTAATGTCCCTGAACCGGCTCCCTCCCCTCTTTCCTCTCCCTGTCTCTCACCCCCTCTCTCCCTCCCTCCTCTCCCTCCCTCTCCCCCTTTCTCCCCTTCCTCTCTTTCCCTCTCTTTCTCCCCCTCCCATCCCTCTTCTCCCCCCCCCTCCCTCCTCCTGTCCTCTTCCCCTCTCCCTCCTCCTCCCCCCTACCCCATCCCTCTTTCTCCCTTTCCCCCTGCCCCCCTCCCTCTCTCTCTTTCTCAGTTCAAGGCACATTATCATCATCAGTTCCCACGAAGCCACCTTCTCCCCCTTCCCTCTTTCCTCTACCCTGCCCCCCAGCCCCCATTCTAACGTGTATGTGTATGTGCTTCATCTGTGTTTTTGTAAGACACTCATGACGGGTTGGGGCATGTATTTTTACTCGACCTAAGTGGTGCTGTGTTACAGAGTTTGCCTTTTTGCTGTTTTTTGTCCTGCTCTGTCGTCTCAAGCCCCCCACCCCCATGTACTCTGTTTGCCCAGGGGTGTGGCTCCCCAGCTGCAGAGCATGCCGGACCCCTCCTAGTCTCCCCGTCCAAGGGAGCCCAGCGCACGGTGTAAAAAGGTCCTGGTGTACCTTGGTATGCCACCTGGTGGAAAGAGTCACCTTCCGAGGCGAGGCCTAGAATCGTGAGAAGCCCTAGTAAGCGGGATGGAAGGGAGGTGTGAGTCGTACAGCCACCCCTAGCCATAGTGTTCTCCTTGACCTTGAGAGGAGCTTGACCGCCTGGGCCCCCTTCTCTCTTGCTATAAGTAGAGACAGTCTCTTTCCTCCCCACTTGGCAAGATTATTGTGACAATTAATGACCTGCGAGACAGCTACCTCCACTTCAGATCGTTAGCCTTTACAGTTTATTTTTCGTTCCAAGTTTGCGTCTAGCGTCCAGACCTGCCTTTGCTTTATGACCGCGGATCTATGCGAGTCTGTATTCTACCTGGCAGGGTTGGAAGAGCGCCCTCAGGTGGTGGAGCGGGTGCACGGTGCGGGGATGTTTTTGAACGGATTGCTCTTTAGTACTATTTTTACCATGCATAGCTGTTGAATTAAATAGCTAGGTAATGTAGTCTTCTAACTGAGGGATTTTTTTTTTTTTTTTCCCGGACCTGACTTGGGAGTTTGGGCTGTGGGCAGTGGAGAGCATTACTTGTATTGTCTCATTGCGGTGCTTGGGGATTGAAACTATTTTAAGTCAGAAATCCGAATTACTCACTATTTTCAGTGGGACAGGAAATCTAATAGCCTTACACCCCTTATTTCCTATTTTGGGCCTCTAAATTTATCATTACATGGAGACAGGCTGGTGATATGATTTCTTTAAACCCCACTTTGCTGATATTTTGTGACTGTGACTTGAATCTATTTTGGGGGGATAGCTTCAGTGATGCTGGACTATTTGCTTGGCTTCTTTAAAATTCTTTTCTCCTGGCCACCTGGGTGGCTCAGTTGGTTAAGCGTCTGACTTTGGCTCAGGCCATGATCTCCATTTGTGAGTTTGAGCCTCACATTGGGCTCTGTGCTGACAGTTGGGAGGCTGGAGCCTGTTTCGGATCCTCTGTCCTACTTTCTCTGTGTTCCTGCTCATGCTGTCCCCAGAATAAATAAATATTTAATAAAAAAAATAAAATGCTTTTCTCCTACCCCCCTTTCTCTTATAACCTCCTTATCCATTAGGTGCAGACTTGAAAGAAGTTGGTATTTTATTAAAAAAAAAAAAAATTCCAAGGCTATAGGAGATCCCCTTGCATAGAATTGGCGGTGGCCGTGCCCTAAGAATGACGCCTTACACAAATCAGTTTTAGCAAAATCTTTACTTTTCATCTAAAACTACTGTAATTAGCTACTACTTGTTCACCTCTTTCTGGATGTCTACTATTGTCCCCAAAACAGATGGATTCACAAGTGAGACACCTCATCTCTTACCTGAACTGGTGGACAATGTTTGGGGAACATTACCTGTTTTCCCTTTGAGCTTCTCTTTTGTGAAAGGTGTTTATGTTTAAGGACTCTTCATCCATTCATGCAGCACACGTTGTTAGCGCCCCTGCCCTGCGCCCGTCGTGCGCGTGTGGGAACCATCAGAGAGCCTCAGGACCAGTGGGGACGGACTACATAGGGTCTTAGAACTGCTTCTGACTCACAGGGGAGTTTTCTGTTTTATTTTTCTTCTTTTTGCTTCTGTTTCCAATTATATTACTTTCTTACTGCGATCTGTGTTTAGCTCTCTTGCCATAAGAAAAAACATTAATTACCGCACTTGGATCTTGAAAATGATTTTGAGTGGGGCGCCTGGGTGGCTCAGTCAGTTACGTGTCCAACTCTGGACTTCGGCTCAGTCATGAGCTCACGGTTCGTGGGATGGAGTCCCTGAGTCTGGCTCTGCACTAACGGCATGGAGCCTGCTTGAGATTCTCTTTTACTCTCTCTCTGCCCTCCCCTCCTTGTGCATGCACTCTCACTCAAAATTCTTTTTTAGTGTTTATTCATTTTTGAGAGAGAGAGAGCAAGCACGATCGGGAGAGGAGCAGAGAGAGAGAGAGGGAGACCCAGAATCTGAAGCAGGCTCCAGGCTCTGAGCTGTCAGCACAGAGCCCGATGCAGGGCTCGAACCCATGAACCAGGAGATCATGGCCTGAGCTGGAGTCAGATGTTCAATCAACTGAGCCCCCCGGGCACACCTCTCTCTGGAAATAAATAATAAACAAATATTAAGAAAAAGAAGACAGGTGGAAGGCTCCATGGTCTTGTAGACAAAAAGATTTTGAAAAGGCTGTGGCAGAGCCTGTCTGGATTTTCCTCCTGCGGGATCGCTTCTGTGCACTGTGCTGAACGAGAAGGTACCATCGGGGTTTCTCCTGGCTGCGCGTACCCTCCTCGGTGATACCGTTCCTCGCTTTGGATCTGCAGGGGCCAATGTGAACGCAGCGAAGCTTCACGAGACAGCCCTGCATCACGCAGCCAAGGTGAAGAACGTCGACCTCATTGAGATGCTCGTCGAGTTCGGAGGCAACATCTACGCGCGAGACAACCGGGGCAAGAAGCCGTCTGACTACACGTGGAGTAGCGGCGCACCCGCCAAGCGCCTCGAGTTCTACGAAAGTGAGTAGAACTCACTTTCCTGTTGTTGTTGTTTGAGTGGTGCTTGCTTGTTTGGAATTGCACGAGTCCGCTGTGCGGGAAGCTTTGTCCCAGGTGGTCTGTCCAGCCCTGTACAAGGCAGTCAGCTGTCCCGATCCCTGTGAGCAGCCCTCGCTCGCCCTTCAGGGGACAAGGGGCAAGTGATCGGGAAAAAGGACAAGACTTCTCTGGGTACAGATTTTTAAATGAGTTCACACCGCCTTACAACCACACGAGGCTTTCAAACACCTCTTGCTTGGGGGGGGGGGGGGGGGTGAATGATTTATTCAAATTTTTGTCGGCCCCACCCAACCAACTCCAAAGAATTTAGAGGCAAATACCGTCCACATCTGTCAAATGTTTCCTGGAAGACAGTTTTCCTGCATCCAAATAATCTGGAGATAAAGGAACATGGGAAAATGAATTTCTCCAGGACTTGTTTTTCTCTCTCAAAGAACTTATTTCATGAATCTGCAGAAGTTGAGAATATTGTGTTGGCTTATTTATTTTTATCAAGCAGATATTTGCATCAAACATGGGGTTTTTTTAAATATTTTAAGTTTATTTATTTTGAGAGAGAGCGAGCGGAGGGGGGGGCAGAGTGAGGGGGAAAGAGAGAGAATCCCACGTAGGCTCCACTGCTCAGCGTGGAACCCAGTGTGGGGCTTGATCTCATGACCGTGAGATCATGACCTGAGCCGAAATCAAGAGTCGGATACTTAATGGGCTGAGCCATCCAGGCACCCCTCTACTTGGTTGTAAAGAATCGAATTGTTCCAGGGGCACCTGGGTGGCTCAGTCCGTTAAGTGGACTTCAGCTCAGGTCCTGACTTCAGCTCAGGTCATGATCTCACAGTCCGTGGGCTCGAGCCCCACATCAGGCTCTGTGCTGACAGCTCAGAGCCTGGAGCCTGCTTTTATTCTGTCCCCCTCTCTCCCTGCCCCTCCCCTGCTTGCACACACATTCTCTCTCTCTTTCTCTTTCAAAAATAAACATGAAAAGATTTTTAAAAAATTTAAAAAAAAAGAATCAAATCGTTCTAAAAGGCAGTTGTGAGGCCAGACTCTGCACGTGTTCGGCACCTCAGCTCCAGGGCCTCCAGGTACTTTCCATCTTTGGCCCTGGTTTGCTGGCCTCCTAGCGGCAGGCTTCGTCTCTGGTCCTGAAGGCCGGACCCTCAGCACTGGGATGTGCATGCGCAGACGGTGCCAGCCGGGGCAGTTTTGTGACGCGTGTCACTTCTCGTCGGGCGCCTTGGCCCTGCCGCACACGGTGCTGAGAGCCCAGCACTAGCCCTCGCCCTGGCCCTCAATTGTCCGCAAGTTTGAGAAACGAGCCTACTAGCCTTAGATTAGTCCTTGGCTGACGAATCTGTGAGTCAACTTACGACTTTATAGAAAAGAGGAAAAACCTCCCCAGAATCCTGCAAAATGAAACCCCAGCGCACATCACCCGTATCCCATTTCCTGATCTTCCTTCCTAGGTCCCGTCCGTCCGTCCTGGTAGCCATCCAGGGAAAGCATGCAGGGCTGGCCTATTTCCGGTTCCACCTCGGTATTTGCTAAGTTGAAGGATGTTACGCTATTTCCTTAGGCTGACCTCATGTGCTTCCTGTTCCCTTTCAGAAACCCCTCTGTCCCTGGCACAGCTCTGCAGGGTGAGCTTGCGGAAGGCCACTGGCGTCCGAGGACTGGAGAAAATCAGCAAGTTGAACATCCCCCGGCTCATCGATTACCTTTCCTACAACTGAGCTGCAGGCGCGCGAGGCAGGAGCCGGCTGGGGGCCCCCTGGCCTCTCCGAGCCCAGCGCTGGGCCGCTCGGCCCTGCGTCCGCGGCCGTTCCACTGCTGTAGATAGAGCAACGCTCCCGGGGGCCGTGCCGGCTGGCCTGCTTTGTCTTCTCTGCAGACTCCTGGACAGTGTTGCCAAGGCACTGAGAAGGCCCTGCCTGGTCCCGGCCGTCCGGCGCTCTCAGGAAGGGCTCTGCAGGGAGCGCAGGGGAGGGCCGGGCGGGCCGGGCACCGGGGTGGCCCTGGGCATCCGGAGGGAGGAGCCTGAGCTACGGAGGTCAGGGTCAGGTCCCGACCCTGTGGCCTGGGACAGCTGCTTTGGTGATATCCTGCCGCTCGGATGCTCTTTTCTGGAGCTGCGGTTGGCACTTTCCAGGGCCCACCTGTGCCCAGGTGCACCCGTCACTCAGGGGGCTCTACACGGATCTTGGTCGGGGAAGGGCTCGGGCCGTTATTCCCCACAACCAGCACAGTGCTTCTTGGGACCTTTTCAGGCCCCAACTCTGAAAAAGCTTATGTGGGGTAAGACACTTACAGAGCGTATATAGGCTGTAGCGCTTGGGTGCTGTCAGTGGGTCTCTACGACAGGTGACGTGTTCCAGGAGTTGTTCCCGGCACGGAGCGCCGTTAGCTGGCTTTAGGGATGAGGTGTCCTCTGTTCTGCTGTTGCCAACTGAAACCTTCTCCTACCCTGAATTTTGCTCACTCCTTTGAAGCTCTGAAGTCGGCAGAAGAGGTCGCCAGCGCCCAGCGGGTATTCACAACCACCGATTCGTGCATTTTGCAGCCACTTACGGGACATCTGTTACGTTTCAGGAGTTGTCGGAGTGCTTTGAACCGGGTGGGAATCAGGCTCCCTGCCCAGGGCAGTGAAGGAATCTGTTCCTGTAGTGCTAGAAACAACGAATTGCACCCTGTAGGCAGGAGGTGAACTCATTGATATTCGGATTGCATTTGTCTAAGATTGTCTCCTAATTGAAAAACCAAAACCGGGGAGTTAAACTAGAGGACAGTTGTACAATTAGCTCAGGTGTATCTAGTTTCTGAGGGAATGGGGAAGGCACCCTCCTATGAGTCATGCCGGAAGCCGGTGTCCCCAGAAACGCGAATGTCCCCAGGCGCTTCCGGGAAGGCCTGCCCAACAGAAGGAGCCTGGATTGCTGGGCTGCATGACCGACCGGCGGGGTCTCTTCACGGTTCCTCGGTGGGGCCCACATCTGGGGAGAGTTTCACGGCTGCCGCAGGTATTTTCTGTCTGGGCTGTTTGAGCTGAGAATGAGCCATTCCCGTTCCGTTAGAGTCTGAGATCCGAGTTGGGGGTAAATCCGTGTTTTTGCATGTGCCAGTAATGACAGCGACAAACAAAGCACCGGGATCTGCCCGGGAATCTCTGGAACAGAAGCTTGCCCCTAGCAGTGAACGCCGACGACACTTCCTCACGCGGCACACCGAGTGCAGGATCAGACCCCACACCCACTGCTCAATAAAAATCGTTTGAGTCCATCCTTATGTTCCCGTGGCCCTTGTGTTGGGAGCAGAAATGCGGGACGGGCTTTGCCCTGTCGAGAGGGGCTGCTGTCATCTCGTGTTTTAGAAGGTCGTGATGGGGCCCTGCCGCCCCCCAGATTCATTCCCTTCTGCCTCTCCTTGTCTCCTAGTGCTGATGTACCGCCCTCAGGTGGGGACACGATGCCCCGGGGGATCAGATGACTAAGATTTTAGGGCCTCCTGTCCCTCCCCCACTCCCCCGCCCCCGGCTTTATTGAGATGTAATCGACATGGAACCCACCCGAACCCTTAGTAGGGCTGTGACCGTAGATGCATCTCTGCCCCTCGGAGCCCCGGCCTCCCCAACTACAGTGGAAGGAGGGAGGCTGACTTCGATCATTAGAAGGACATCAGTGACCAACTCCTCAATCTTACACATTTGAAAGTGGGTCCCCGACACCCTCCTATGTTCTTGTGAAGCTGAAAAATAAGGTGATTAAAAGATGCCTTGAAAAGTATAAAGTGCTCCCCAAACATAAAAGTTACATGTTTGTGTCGGTACTGTGGTTTTGTTGATGTCTGTAGACTTTACAGCTGTGTAAATGATTCTCTTCTGACCCTGGGATGGTCCTGGCTTATTTCAAGATAGTCCTGACTTAGGATGGTCCGGACTTATTTCATAGATCAGAAAGAGCACTCAGTTTACATCTTACTTTATATATATATAATATATATACATATTATATAAATATTAATTTATATAATATAATATAAGTTATAATATATATATTATATTATATATTATATAAAATATATAAAAAAAAAAATATATATATATATATATATATTTTAAGAGTATTTATTTTGAGAGATGCAGAGACAGCACAAGTGGGAGAGGGGCAGAGAAAGTGAGAGAGAATCCCAAGTAGGTTCTCGCTTCCAGCACAGAGCCCAACATGGGGCTCAAACTCACGAAGCCATGAGATCATGACCTGAGCCAAAACCAAGAGTCAGACTTAACTGACTGAGGCACCCAGGTGCCCCACTCAGTTTACATTTTAAAACTCAATGTGTCGCTGACAGATTTGGAGAGACATTTGCAGCACAGATAACAAATGACTGGTAATCAAAATATATAAAGACCTAGAAATCACTAAGAAAAGGATTCATAACCCAACAGATGAAGGAAAACCGGCAAAGACTCTGGACAAGAAATTTATGAAAGAGAAACCTCGAATGTCCCCTGAAGGGAAAGGGTGGTTAGTAATGATCAAGGAAATGCAAATTAGTAAATATTTAATTCAACAAAAGGATATCAATATATAGCATCTTCCTGATTAAAGTTAAAAGGTCTAATAGTTTATGTGGATGGGGCATAAGGGGGACACAGCTAATGGGGGTGTCAGTTGAAGTGTGTATTTGAAGGGTAGTAGATGATACTGAGCCCCATTAAAAGTGCATACCACACGTGCTCAGTATTCTCTTTTCATAAACGTACGTTAAACTCAGGCATATCCTGCAGAGACGTGTATGAGGACGTTTAGCACAGCAGTGTTGGTAACAGTGAAGGACCCCATTAGAAGGGGTAAGTTGGAGAGTATATTCTTACAATGCCTATGTTCTGTTAAGGTGAAGGTGAATTAGAGTTACATGTTTTCACTAATAGACTAATCTAAATGCTAATAGATTTAAGACTTAGAATGGGAGATGGAAAAAAAAGTTGCGCACCTTATTTATGTGCAGTATGGATCCATTCATGTCCTGAGTATCTAAGGATACCTGTGTGTATAGTCAATGCACACCATCACGGAGCCAATGTCATGCTGGGGTCTCCTCTGGGCGAGGAAGGGACGTGTGACTTGGGAACAGGCACAAAGGGAGTGTCATCTCTCTGTGACATTTAATTTCTTAAAGTTATAAGCAAACACAGAATTCTTTGTTCAGGTTGGGCAGCAAACAGGTAACATGGGTGTATTCTCTATGTGATTTGGTGTTTTGTGTTTTTTCATAATAACAATGTAAGGCCCAGAGGAGGAACAAATGGCAAAAATGTCTTTTAAGAAAAGAGGAAGAGATCCCTGCCACTGTTATAAAGTGGACTCTGTTTAAGAATACTTTTCAGCTTGGGGCACGCACCTGGGTGGCTCAGTCGGTTGAACGTCCGACTTCGGTTCAGGTCATGATCTCACGGTCCGTGAGTTCGAGCCCCGCGTCGAGCCCTGTGCTGATGACTCAGAGCCTGGAGCCTGCTTCGGATTCTGTGTCTCCCTCGCTCTCTGCCTCTCTCCAGCTCATGCTCTCTGTCTCTTGCTCTCAAAAAATAAACATAGAAAAAAAATTAAAAAAAAAATACTTTGCAGCTTCGTACCGGCTACGAGGTCCTATTTTGGTCGGGAGACCTTACGTTTCACAACAGTTGCTGACACTCGCTCACCGCCCGTATTTTTGGGCAGGGAAACAGGTTGTGGCTACTTTCTTAGGTAAACTAGACTCCGAAAGCCCTGAGCGTGCCGTGTGGCTCCCGGGGCCTGCCCGCCTCTCATCTGAGGTTTTAGCCCTTAGGTGATTGTGAACCTTCTAGATGTGGCTCTGGGCAATGCTCCCAGCCGCAAATCCTCCTCTTTGGAGAGATGGGAGCCTGAGGACCTGGTTCACTAGGAAGACCCATCTTCGGGCTCCGGGGCGCTGCCGGCCCCCCCACAGGTTGAAGCCAGGGGAGGTGCACTGTCCTGCCCCTCTCTGGGCCCCCTCCTGTCACAACGGAAGGACGAGGCGTCGCCTCCTTTCCTCCTTCCCGCGCTGATGTTCGCACTCACCGAAATGCTGCACGTGGCAGCCCGACCCTACTTCGGGATGAGTCTGCGCAAAGCTTCGAAGTTGTTGGGGACAAAAAGAATGCCTTTCGTAGCACGTCCCCTTTCCCTCCTGGGTTGCTCGGCCGTGCTTTCTGTCCGGGGGCAGCAAGCCACCCTTACTTTCAAGCCGCCGCGCTCCGTTATTCATGAACGTGGGCCTAACGCGGGCCCTGCACACAAGGCCCCCTGTGTGCTCACGTCGTGAGCTGCCGTCCCACAGCCGTCAGGAGGGCCAGCAGGCTGGCGGCTGTCCCGGCCTCGGGCGGCTCTGTAGCCTTTATTCTTCTCCCTGTAATGGCCCAGAAAACACCTCCAGCCCTGGGGCTTTGCTTTCTCTCTTTCCTCCGTGTGGGCACCTCATGGCATTGACAGCCGAGCCCCATTATTGGTGTGAAAGTCCTGTGATCTCCGGCAGTTTGAATGAAACCGTGTCTCAAGTGGGTCCAATCTAAACAAGGCGCCTCCTATAAGCCTAATGTCTCAGAACCATAAATCAAGGGACAGAAGATTCATGAGAGGTCTCCCCCACCCCCCAAACACACACTTACTTCTTTATATGAAATTTTCCTTTCCAGCAGCTGGTCTGCAGGTGTGTGGTTCTGGGGACCCAGACGTCAGAGCGGAGAGAGAAGACGAAGCTGAACCCTGAGCCAGGTTGTGCGATTACTTCGGCTTCCTGCGCTCTGCGTGATCGATGCAGAAAACCCCCATGCTTCCTGTTGTCAATGCAAATCCTGAGACTCATTCTGCTGCGTTAGAGACAGAGTGCCAGATGGGACAAGAGGCGGGAACGTTGACTCAAACCTCGGTTCACTTTCCCCGTGCAGCCAGCCAGCCCGCCCGCCCGCTAGCCTACCTCCATGGTAGCTACCCTCCCTCTAGCCACCCATCCAGCCCTCCCTCCCTCCCTCCATGGACTCAGTTTCCCCTCCTGCCCTCTCTCCACCCATCCAGCCAGCCAGCCAGCCAGCCAGCCCTCCTCCCTCCCTCCGTACATTTATCCTTTGTTCCTTTCTCTTTATTTACTTTAAAGCAGTTGTTTCATTTTAGGTTCTCTGCTGGTCACTAAGGATTAAAAAAAAAATCCATAAAAACGAAGCTTGGCCCTGAAGGATTTCAGGGACCATTTCTCGGGGAGGAGACACGGGAGCAAGTGCTGTGTCCAGAAGCGTGGTGGTTGGGGCATGAGGCTCACACAGGACGAAGAGCCAACTCTGCTCTTGGCAGAGGAGGGAAGCGGGATGCCCGGGATTCGGCTCCCGGGTCTTGGGTTAATCAGTGCAACTGCGTTCATTTTTATATTCACGGTGCTGTGTAGTTTACAAAGCCTTACAAATGGCCATTACTGGCTGTACGTTTCTGTGGTAAATGACTCATTGTTAGGTTTTTTTCTTTTGGTGGCGGTGAGTGGGGGATGGAAGTCAGAGGGGTCCCTTGCTTCTTTTAAAAAAACAAAGGGGGCGCCTGGAGGGCTCAGTCACCTAAGTGTCCAACTTCGGCTCAGGTCAGGATCTCATGGTCTGTGGGTTTGAGCCCCACGTCGGGCTCTGTGCTGACAGCTCGGAGCCTGGAGCCTGCTTAGGATTCTGTGTCTCCCTCTTTCTCTGCCCCTCTCCGCTCACACTGTCTCCTTCTCTCCAAATAATGGACGTTAAAACAAAGAGTATACAATTTTATTCAAGGAACATAGCAACAATATGCTTTAATTCCATATACCAGACTGGAAATGGAAGAAGGGCAGGCAAGGGAAACCAGCTGTCCTTTGTGGCATCATCGGAGGGGACACCAGCCAGCGCCGTGTGGGGATGGGAACTTTCCACTCAGAGCAGGTTGACAGTAGGGTGCAGCTTTGGATGCCTATGGCGCCGACCAGAGCGATGTCATCTGAACGCCTGGATGACATCCGCCTCTCCCCGCCCCTGCTGTCTCACCAAAGAGCAATTCCCAGACCTGAGAGCTGCACCTGAAGGGCGGGTGGCCTTCCCCAGACGGTCTGACCTTGTCCGCGGATCACGCCTGTGCGGCCCTACAATAGGGCAGTGTAATAACTAAGCCTCAATGAAGCCAACTGACATTTGTAGTGACGAGGAGACTGTGGCCCAAGATGGGGCCTTCGGTTCTTATTTTGAACACGTTCCTTCACAGAAACAAATATTACAGGTTCCCGGGCCAGCAGCCTCCAAGCACATATCCCTTCACATTCCAGAAACACTTAACTGTGATGGTTAGGACATTTCTGTGGGCTTCTGCCCGGGTCCCGGAGGAATGAAACCCAGAGTAAGGCAGCCGGCCAGCTGCAAACACAGGTTCCTGCTGGGGGCTGTCGGGAATGGGCAACCATGTCCCGTAAGCATGTATGATGGAGTCCAAAGGACAGATGGTCAAGAAACGTGACTGCATCTACTCGAGCCCAGCAAAACAAAACATGATTTCCAAGATAGGCTTCCGATTTGTACGGACCGTGAGAAAAAGCAGGAAGAGGTAGAGGGGCGGGGAAGCTTTCCTGGGATGCTAGAGGGGCTGTGGGAACCTGGAAGGGTTTTACAAGTTTGTACCATCGGGTGGTTCCTTCTCATCACAGGTGCACTTCCAGATCTATTGTGTGTCACCAGAGAGGCCAGTCTGAGCCAACAATGGCAGGGGGAGAGTGAGAGAGATGTAAAAAAGTTTCTCAAGCTACTGGGCAAAAGTCAGGTGAGAAAGCGACAATGTTGGGGCGCCTGGGTGGGTCACTCAGGTAAGCCTCTGACTCATGGTTTCAGCTCAGGGCATGACCTCACAGTTCGTGAGTTCGAGCCCCACATCAGACTCTACGCTGACACGGTGGAGCCTGCTTGGGATCCTCTGTCTCCCTCTCTCCGCCCTTCACCTCCACCCCCTCCCTACTCTCTCAAAGTAAATACACACTAAAAAGATTATAAAGAAAGCAACAATATATAGGTTAGAGATAATCAGAAATCTGGCCCGGCATAGCCTAGTTACTACCTGGAAACATATTCACGGACAGGACTCTTGAGGGTAGATGGAGAGAAAGGGATTCTATGAGGGGTGTGAGGGTTAATTTTATGTGTCACCCTGACGGGGCCAAGGGACGCCCAGGTAGCTGGAAGGTATTTTCCAGCTATTATTTCCAGTTATTATTTCCAGGCACATGCGTGAGGGTGTTTTCACAAGAGATGAGCACTGTGTTTGCAAGACTGGGTAAAGCAGGCAGCCGTCGGCAAGGCAGGCCTTGCCCACTCGGCTGAGGGCCTACGTACAACAGAGAGGTGGGGGAAGGGAGAATTTGCCCTCCCTGCCTGAGCTGGGCCATCGCTTTTGTCCTGCTCTCAGACCAGGACTTACACGACAGGTTCCCTTGCTTCTCAGGCTTTTGCGCTTGGACTGAATCACACCAGCGGCTCCCGGGTTCTCCAGCCACAGATGGGAGACGGTGGGACTTCTCAGTCTCCAAACCACGTGAGCCGACTCTGATAATAAACCCTTATATCTGCATTTATCTCTCTATATCCCGTTAGTTCTAGTTCCCTGGAGAACCCTGGCTACCACAACGACTGAGTGGTTCGCAAATCTCGCTGTCATAACTCAACGTGGTGATCCCGTTTGACCTTGAACCTAGGACCCATCATTTGCTATGCACCAGTGTTGTTTAGATTTGGCATTTGTGAAGATATAGCCTATTACCTCCTGAGCTTTTTGCTTTTTGTCAGGGCGGTGATGTAGGAAAGCAGCTACGCTGGGATTTCCGGGGCTCAGGGTCAGACGGAGCTGAAACGTCAAATCCCACACCCCGATTTACCAGGGGGGCGGCAGTGGTGGTCATGCAACCTTCCTGATCTATTCCAGTTGCTCTCAGCGCCGATCAGCCACCTGGAGGGCTTGTTCAAACAGATCACTGAGCCCCACTCCCAGACTTTCTGACTCGGTGGTCTGGGGTGGGGCCCGAGGTACATTTCTAGCAAGTTCCAGGGCTGCTGCTGCTGGTGGGGGTATCGGGAGAAGCCGCACCGTGAGGCCACTGCCCTCGTCTGCTGCAGTCCGCCCTTCACCAGACTGTGTCGTTTTACTTTCTAGCCCGGGTGTGATGAAATGTCCTTGAAGCCTCATTTGTTAGGGAAACACGGAGTTTCGAGACCTCCGCGCGCAGCCGGATGGCTTCCTGGAGGAACGCTTGGACCACAGCTCTTCTTCCTTCTTTCTCTTCCTTCTCTCTTTCCTCTCCCTTCCTTCCTTCCTCTCTCTTTTCTCTTCTCTATCTCTTTCTTAAAATATATTATTTTTTTTTAATGTTTATTTTTGAGAGACAGAGACAGAGCACGAGCGGGGAAGGGGCAGAGACAGAGACACAGAATCCGAGGCAGGCTCCAGGCTCCAGGCTCCGAGCCGTCAGCACAGAGCCCGACGCGGGGCTCGAACCCACGAACCGCGAGATCATGACTGAGCTCACCCAGGCACCCCAGGGACCGGGTTCCTAAGGCTGAGGCCCCCGGAGACCGCGCTCTGCAGGCCTTGACCGTAAGGCACACGGTGGTGGTGTCCCCCGTGCCGCCCTCGGCTTAGGCGTCCATCTGTGGCCCAGCTGCCCGGTGAATGTGGTGCCGACAGAGGAGGGCACATTACCTGACACCAGCTGCGAACCATTTTCCTCAGGCCGCTCCGGCCGCTGAAGGAAATGATTGATGAACGAAGGGGCCCCCGCGACGTCAGATAATCTCTGTCTTACCAGTGAGCAGGCCCTTGCCCCCGAAGCGGGGTCCTTGGTGTTTCTTCCACTCCGAGCAAGTCAAGGCCCTTTGGAAAGCCGGCCCCCCGCAGCTTTGTGAGGTCAAGGGGTACGAATCCTGCCATCTTCTGCACCGAAACACGGAGAACAAAGACGCAGCTTAGGGGGACAGTGCTGCCCACCAGAAGGTCACCTTGAGACAGCGTCTCTCCGTGAGATACCCGCTCATGTCGAGAAGCGGCCACATCCAAGCACGTGGCAGGACGGGGAGGGCCTCTCACTTTTGGGAACTTGCCAGGCTGTGTCCTGGGCCGCACCCTATTCCTCAGGAGGCCCTTTGGCCCAAGCTGGGACCTCTGGTCCCCTTAGGAAATCAGGATGCCCCCCTGGGCTTGCGGCGGGCTCCCCGGGGGACACGGGGAAGGCCGCTGCCTGGGTCGGGATGATTCCCCGCAGGGAGGGAACGGGACAGCAGCCCAAGGTGAGGGACAGGAAAGCTGAGGCTTTTAGGAGCGTTTAGGGTGTATTCGACCACAAGGAGACCCCAGAATCAAAGTGGGTGGGGGCGTCGGGGTGGCTCAGCGGGTTGAGCATCCGACTCTTGATTTCGACTCAGGTCATGATCTCAAGGTTTCTAAGATCGAGCCCCTGTTATACTCTGCAATGACAGCACTGAGCCTTCTTGGGGTTCTCTCCCCGCCCCCAGCTCCCCCCCCCACTCCCTCAAAATAATAAGTTGACATGAAAGACAAACGTGTTCTCTTGGGGCACGCGGGTGGCGCAGCGGTTGAGCGTCCGACTTCGGCCAGGTCACGATCTCACGGTTCCTGAGTTCAAGCCCCGCGTCGGGCTCTGTGCTGACGGCTCAGGGCCTGCAGCCTGCTTCGGATTCTGTGTCTCCCCGCCCCATCAAAAATAACATTAAAAAAAAATTTTTTTAAAACTGTGTTCTCTCAGGGAACAGGGAGTGAGCTGCGGGCAGGCCCCAGGTCATCTAACCCCCGGCCCTAGACCATCGCAGGTGGTCCCCTGGGCAGAGGGCCATCTGTGACGCCCCACACGACGGTGTCCAGGGGAGGAAGCGGCATCATCTCTTTTCTGTTGTTCTCTTGTGGGAGGGGGAAGCACTCCCTAAATCCCCCCGGCCGACATCCCCTTGTCTTTCTACAGCGACCCCCCCCCCCTCCCCGCCCCACTCAGCAGACACGGGGTGGATTGAATTCACGTCCAACCCTGAACCAATCGCCAACCAGGAGTCACTGAGATTTGTCCACACTATCACTGGGGGGAGTGGGTGTCGGGGGTCCACAGGGACCCCCGTGAAGGGAGCGCAGGGAACGGAGAAAAAGACCACCTTCCGTGGCACAGGACTCGTGAGGCGCTGATCTGTGAATAAGGAGGAGGAGATGGCTGGGCTGTAACTGCCAGGGGAGGGAGCGCAGGGGAGTTTTATTCCGGGACGGATTTCAGTCAGGAGTGATAAGAGCAGAAACACGCATGCATATTCTGGAATGTTCTGGAAGATGGGCAGCAAGCAGCGAAGGGGGGCGCGGGTGCTGTGAGAGGTATGAGAGGGAGGGAGAAAAGTGAGGAGGGTGGTGCCTGTCAATCCGGACTACCGTCCACTGGATGGGTGACCAACAGGGTAAGTGTGGGGGTGGCTGGCCTGGTGAATCCAAGCCTCAGCTCCCGGGAAAATGGGATGCCGTATAAAATAACACAAAGGGATGGAGAAATGGGGCAGGTCTGCCCTGCGGCCACTCCCTCACCCACCTGAGGACCCCGGTTCCCAGTCACCTGACAGGGGCGCTCTAAGGTCACGCATCTGACCTTGCCGCTCAGAGGCGGGAGGCAGAAGGCAGTGAAGCCACGTCAAGAATGAAAAGACTTACGGGCTTCGGAACTGGTGGAAATGATGGCCGGGATCCTCGGTTCCCGCCCGTGTGCTAACGGGCCTAACTCCCCAGTCAGCCTGTAGCGTTAACAGAGCCGAGATTCCAGAGTACAGAACTTCCTTTCTCCCCGCAGGGGCGAGCTTGTCCTTGCTGGCCCTCAAAAAGCTCGAGGGCATCCTTGGCTCTCTGACCTTGGCCAAGCTGGGAAGGTTCCTCTCCTTTTATGTAACCCAGATAACGACAGGAAGAGAGTCCCCGCAATCTTTATTTGGGGAGTATAGCCCCCTGAAAGCAGTCCCGCTATTTCCACATGTTTCCAGCAACAAGCTCAGCCTAGGGGTTCATCCTCTCCTGTAAAAACCCTGGTGTCCAGTCTCGTCACCCTTGTAGAGTCGGTTCCTCAGGGGAGAAGGAATGGGACCGTCCTCTTGAAAGCCTGAGAGTTCCACTCTGAGCCTTCTCCAAGGCTCCATTCTTCAGTCTCTGTAGTGGTCAGGGGAGCCAGCTGCGGTAACAAATAGTCCCAAGCCCCAGGGGTATAATACAATATAGTCTACATTTTCTCCGTGGCACTGGACAACGTGGGTTGGTGGGAGGGCTCTGCTCCCTGTGGTCAACACGTAGGGCCTTGGGATTCTCTGAATCTCTTCCCACAGATAAGGGAAGAAAGGACACGTGGAAGACACCTTCTCCCCCCACCTCAGCCGGGGCGGGTAGTGGGGGGAGATGCCCGTCACTGCCACTTATAGCCTATTGGGGAGAAGAGGTTCCCCCTCGATGGAGCGGGGCTGAGAACGTAGCGTAGCTCTCTGGTGGGGAGTTTGCAAGCATGGATACTGGCGAACAGCTGGCCAGAGTCTGCCACTGTGCCCAGGTCATGCGCATGTATTGAGACGTGCCAAACGCATCCTCCTCCTAGAATTTCCCTCGGTGGTGGTGGGCCACATTCAGCTCGTGGGCCATAGTTGGCCAACCCCTGCTGTCAAAGCTTAAATATGCCAGAGCCAAAGTTTTTCAACTTTCTTGACTTTTCCCACGTGGTCCCAAGATGGCTGCCACAGCTCCAACCATCATGTCCTTGTTCCAGGCAGGAAGAAAAAGCAAGGAGCAGGACAAAGTGGGGTCTGCCAGCTACATAAGCCTTGTTTATTGGAGGCCCCACCCAATAGCTTCAGTTTTTTTAAAAAAACTGAAAATTAAAAAAAAATTGTTTTAATGTTTGTTTTTGAGAGAGAGAGACAGAACGTGAGCAGGGGAGGGGAAGAGAGAGAGGGAGACACAGAATCCAGGCTCTGAGCTGTCAACACAGAGCCCGACATGAGGCTTGAACTCATGAACTGTGAGATCATGACCTGAGCCCAAGTTGGACACTTAACCTAATGAGCCACCCAAGCGTCCCTAATAGCTTCTATTTAATGAAGATATTCTTATTAACGAAGAAAGAACAGATAGTTCAGGGGTGACTTAGATGAATAAAACTTATGAGAAAACAAATAACGGATGTTAAATAGCACCCAGCATTTCCTACCACTGCTGCTTGTTTTTTGGAAACAACCCTCCAAGGATCTGTCCATAAAGCCTCCCCCGTTCACTCATTTCAGGTCACTCACTTCACTCCGTGCTGAAGTCCTCAGAGGAGGGTACAACCTTCACAGTGTAACGCTGCAAAAAGACTTCTGGAACTTTCTGATCTTTGTCGAAAACAAGAGGCCACACAAGTCAACAACTCCTGTCCAGCTGCGTGGGAAGGAGAAGGCGGAGGCCGGGGAGCAAGGATGTGGTATGGGGCTGCCCACAGTGACCGTGGGCAGCTGGAGGGGACAGCTGGAGGCTCCCGGACTTGGGGACAGGACTGACGGCCCGCGGTGGGTGCCTGGGACTCTGTCCGGGGAAGCAGATTCCATGACGTCTCTGGGCCGTCATTTCTAATGCTCCCTCTTCCAAAAGCATTTTATGACAGGGTGGGAGTTCTTGAGCCCCAGGTTTTGCTCTGTTTTTCTTCAAGTGTCTCCAAACTGCAGAGCAGAGACCCTGCGGACACTCTTGGTCCCGAGGCACGGAGTGCTGCAAAGAGTGCCTGACCTGCACACCCAGGGAGGCCCATGTCCTTGGGGACGAAAGTGTCATAGTCTCTTCCATTCTCTTTTCCCAGCATCCCTTTCTCCTCTGCAGAATGGGCGCCTTCTTTTGAGTGACTGGTGACAAGGACAGGACGAGAAGTTAGCATTAGAACCCGGGAGGGCTGGTAGGGAAGAGGAGGGGACTGCCATGCCCCCCGCCAGCCTGTCTCCTTGGTCGAGTGATGGCCCTAGGTGGTGGTTTGCGCCCCCCTGGTTTTCACATATTTTTAGTGACTCTGACACCCATCTGGCCCCTCCCTTCTGACTCTTTCTGGCACTTTCTCGTCCAGCTTCCATGTTTTCTAGTGCGTGGCTCAGACCCTGTCCGTGCAGCCGGTGGTTCTGGAAGGAGATTCGTGCTGGATATCTGTGGCTTTGGGACTGGAATCTGTGTCTCCCACCGTAATCGGTACCCCCCCCCCCCGCCCCCCGCCAGACATCCGTGTGAACACGAGGAGGCGTCTGGCCAACTGCAAACCCCACGCGGCCTTCTCTGCCTCTTCTCCGTCTCGCTGTGAAAATGAGCTCAGACCGTGTGAAGGCTCGCCAGCTCAGAGCTAAACTCCTCGGTTTTTCGGGGCTTCAGCTCATGTGGGGCCTTTTCGGAATCTTCATAAATTCTTTCCGACCGAAGACGCGCTCCCTCTCTGGGCTTCCGCCTGTGTTACTTACAGCTGCACTCAAAGCACCTGACGCTTCTGTGACAGTCTCATCAGACGCCATTCTAACAATTAATTCATGAGCTTGTGGAGTTGCCCAAACCTTAGGTGCCCTGAGGGTGGCGACCGGGTCCAGGCTCTCATCAGCCATAATCCTGGTGACCTGCCTGGGTGTGCCTCAGGATGGCGTGTCCCGTCCCCGGGTGCCCACGGTGCGGGGGAGGGGTGCTGCCGCGCCCTCCCCGTCGCTCCAGTGCATACTGGCACTGAGGAAAGAGCCCGAACATCTCAGGACTTTATTTGTTATCATTTCCACGTAGACACTGAGCCACGAGTAGCACGACTGCAGGCGAAGCCCCCTGGAGACGCCAAGAGGTCCGAGAGCGGACAGCTTGGCTAGGCCATTTCTGGGGTCAGTGGCTAAAGAGAGGGGGCTGCCTGATAGCGGAGTTGAGCTTCAGCTGCAGCGTGGCGTGAACAGGTGATGACGTCCCTGCCCTGAGCTTGTTGACCAGACAAGGCAGGAAGCCTTCCATGGAGATTTCCAGAACCTGCCAGAAAGAAGTAGCCTTCTGGCCAAGATGTCGGCCACCACCAGCTTCACCCCCACAGCGGACAGAAGTTCAACTGCCCTTTGGGCTTTCTGACCTTTGAACCAGTAGTGATCGGCACGTCCTGGCCTCACGACCAGTCTGCAGAACCTTGTCCTCAAGCCGGAGTCTGTAACAACCGGAGACAAAGCTGGGTGGCTTCTATATCAGAGACCAGCCCTGCCATGCAGGGTGGTCAGTGATGGGCCAGCTCCTGGAGGATCAATGGAGGAGATCGCTCGCGATTTTTCTGGAACCTTCTGTGAAGGTTCTCTCTCCCAAGGCCGGTCCTCCCTCTCTCCCAGGGAGAGAAGGCTTCCTCCTCCCTCCCCTGTATCTCCCAAGGGAGTGTATGTGCCCTGGTCTGGCCGTCTGTCCTGAGCTCTAGCCGCCTCACCATCCGGTGCTGAGGGGGCCCTGCCACCTGAGGCAGGGACTGGCCACCACCACCAGAGGGCGTCTGCCCGTCTTTGGACAAGTCAGGATTTGCTCTGAGAGGACAGGGAAGCTTTTGAATCACGGGCCTTTGCTCTATCCTTGGGACTAAAGGAAACATGGCTACTTTTTCCGCAAATAACGACGACGATGATGATTTGTCTTCATCAGCTTGGGCCACCTTAGCCACAGACATTTATTCCTCGCGGTTCTGGAGGCTGCAAGTTCAAGACCAAAGTGCCGGCAGATTTGATTCCTGGTAAGAGCTCTCTTCCCAGCATGCAGATGGCAGCCTTCTTGTCATGTCCTCACACGGTGGCGAGAGTCAGCTCTGGTCTCTCTTATAAAGACACGAACACTCCCGCAACCTGATTCCTTGTCACTATTATGAAGCTTCCATTTCTCTCTTATTTTTTTTTAAAGTTTATTTATTCTGAAAATTCCCGTATAGTTAACACAGCATTGTATTGGTTTCAGATGGACAATATAGTGATTCAACAATTCTATACACTACTCAGTGCTCATCGTGAGGAGTGTGCTCTTAGTCCCCACCACCTGCTTGCTGTCCCTCCCTCCCCCTGGTGACCATCAGTGTGTCCTCTGTATTGAAGAGCCTGGTTTTTCTGGTCTTTTTCTTTGTTTTGTTTCCTAAATTCCACATGAGTAAAATCATACGGTATTTGTCTTTCTCTGACCGGCTTATTTCACTTAGTATTATCCTCTCCAGACCCATCCGTGTTGTTGCCAATGGCAAGACTCCATTCTTCTTTATGGCTAATCTTCCACTGTGTATTCATAGCACATCTTCTTTATCTGTTCATCTGTCGATGGGCACTTTTGGCCGCTTCCATAAATTGGCTATTGTATGTAATGCTGCTATACACATAGGGGTGCATGGATCTTGTCGAATTAGTGTTTTTGTTTTCTTTGGGTAAATACCCACTAATGGGGTTACTGGATCTTATAGTAATTCTATTTTTTTTAATCTTTTAAAAAAAAAACTTTATTTATTTTGAGAGAGAGAGAGAAACAGAGAGTATGAGAGAGTGCATGCTCGCACGAGGTAGGGGAGGGACAGAGAGGGAGGGAGACAGAGAATCCCAAGCAGGCTCCACGGTGTCAGCACAGAGCCCAAGGGGCTCGATACCACAAATGGTGAGATCACCCACCTGAGCTGAAGTCAAGAGTCGGACGCTTAACCAACTGAACCACCCAAGCACCCACCCCTAGTAACTCTATTTTTAATTTTTTGAAGACCCTCCCTCTGTCTTCCAGAGTGGCTGCACCAGTCTGCATTCCCACTAACAGTGCAGGAGTGTTCCCCTTTCTCCACATCCTCTCCAATACCTGTTGTTTGCATTGTTTCTTTTAGCCATTCTGCCAGGTGTGAGATGATATCTCATTGTCGTTTTGACTGTCATTTCCCTGATGATGAGTGATGTCGAGCACATTTTCGTGTGCGTGTTGGCCATCTTTTTGGAGACATGTCTGTTCATGTCTTCTGCCCATTTTTAATTATTTGGGTTTTTTTTCCCGATATTGAGTTCTATAAGTTCTTAATATATTTTGGACGTTAACCCCTTAGCAGATGTATCATTTGCAAATATCTTCTCCCATTTGGTAGGTTTTTTTTTTGTTTTGTTGATGCTCTCCTTTGCTATGCAGAAGCTTTTATTTTGGTATAATCCCAATACTTTAATTTTGCTTTTGTTTTGTCTTATTTGCTAATTTTGCTTGCCATAGGCGATATACCTAGAAACATGTTTCTATGGTTAATTTCAAAAACAAATTGCTGCCTAGGTTTTCTTCTAGGAATTTTATGGTTTCAGGTCTCACATTTAGGTCTTTAATCCATGTTGAGTTTATTTTGTATATAGTGTAAGGAAGCGGTTCAGTTTCATTCTTTTGCATGTAGCTGCCTAGTTTTCTCAACACTATTTGTTGAGGAGACTTTTTTCCCATTGCGTATCCTTGCCTCCTTTGTCACAATGGACTGTGTAAGTTCTATTCTGTTCTATTGATCTATGTATCTATTCTTGTGCCAGTACCATTTTTGATTACTATAGCTTAGTAGTATATCTTGAAATCTGGGATTGTGATAACCTCCAGTTTTGTTATTTTTCAAGATTTCTTTGGCTATTCTGGGTCTTTTGTGGTTGCATACAAATTTGAGGATTCTTTGTTCTAGTTCTGTGAAAAATGCTGCTGGTATTTTTTAAATTTTTTTTTTTTTAATTTTTTTTTTTTCAACGTTTATTTATTTTTGGGACAGAGAGAGACAGAGCATGAACGGGGGAGGGGCAGAGAGAGAGGGAGACACAGAGTCGGAAACAGGCTCCAGGCTCTGAGGCATCAACCCAGAGCCCGACGCGGGGCTCGAACTCACGGACCGCGAGATCGTGACCTGGCTGAAGTCGGACGCTTAACCGACTGCGCCACCCAGGCGCCCCAATGCTGCTGGTATTTTGATAGGAATTGCATTAAATCTGTAGATTACTTTGGGTAATATGGACATTTTAACAATATTTGTTCTTCCAATCCATGAACATGGAATATCTTTCCATTTGTGCCCTCTTCAGTTTTTTTTTTCATCAGCATTTTGCAGTTTTCAGCATACAGGTCTTTTGCTTCCTTGGTTAAGTTTACTCCTGAGTATTTCGTTATTTCTGGTACAACTGTCGAGGCAATTGTTTTCTTAATTTCTCTTTCTCCTACTTAGTGATTAGTGTGTAGAAATGCAACAGATTTCTGTATACCGGTTTTGTATCCTTGAGCCCTATTTCTTGAGCATGCACGATGTGTCCCCAAAGCTATCCCAGGTAAGTGTGCCTGTCTTGTTTTCAGATGAGAGAAAGTTCTGAGAAGTTAAACCATTTACTCAAGATTACATTGTAAGGAAGAGACGGCAGGTGGAGAGGAACCTGGGTGTATCTTCTAGTTTCTTCTTGTTGCTTTGTCGCCTGTGGAGATGGCTTGCGTGCCCCACAGTCCATCTGCCCAACCCTCTGAGTTTTCCTGTCTCAGCGCTAAGTGTCTCCCTTCCCTTCATCACTTCTTCAGACGACTTCACCTTTCTGGCTGCATGGCCTGACCTCGCTCCCTCAAATGACTGCCCTGCATCAGAGAACAAATGAACTTCTTGCAAACAGGTGAGAATGTGTTAATCGTGTTCCTTATCTCTGGAAATAGAATTTTACTTTATTTAAAAAATTTTTTTTAATGTTTATTTTTGAGAGAGAGACAGAGCATGAGTGAGGGAGGGGCAGGGAAAGAGAGGGAGACATAGAATCCAAAACAGGCTCCAGGCTCTGAGCTGTCAGCACAGAGCTCGACACGGGGCTTGAACTCGGGAACGGCAAGATTGTGACCTGAGCTGAAGTCGGATGCTTAACCAACTGAGCCACCTAGGCACCCCTAGAACTCTTTTTTTTTTTTTTTTAACATTTTTTCCTTTTTTGAGAGGCAGAGACAGTATGAGCAGGGGAAGGACAGAGAGAGGGACACACACAGAATCTGAAGCAGGCTCTAGGCTCTGAGCTGTCAGCAGAGAGCCCAACGCGGGGCTTGAACTCATGAACTGTGAGATCATGACCTGAGCCGAAGTCAGATGCTTAACCAACTGAGCCACCCAGGCACCTCTATAATTTTACTTTAATAAGAGCTTTCTGGAGGCATGTCGCGTTGAGGCCCACATTATGAGTGTTGTGAGCCCTACACACTTGCTCTCATGGTCTCTGCCTCCGTTAAGAAAATTTTTTAAATTAACCACTGTATTGGTACAAAGATGAATTTAATCCAGGCTGGGCTCATTATTATATATTCATTATTATTATATTCGTGTTTTCTTCTCATTTTAAAAGAGCTCGACGTTACAAGTATTGTGGGCCTGAAGCACTGTCCCTACTGTGCACAGAGACCAGGTGGCCCTGTGTGTCTTAACCCTTGATACTGAATAGGAAGTTAGTCACTGGGATGGGTGGCTAAGAGGCTGTTCTGGAATTCTGTAACTGCTGAAGACAGAACCAAAGGGGAGGTTCTGGAGGTTAGCTTTAAAAAAAAATGGTTTTAATGTTTTATTTATTTTTGAGAGAGAGAAAGAGTGTGAGCAGGGGGTGGGGAGGGGCAGAGAGAGAGGGAGACAGAATCCGAAGCAGGCTCCATGCTCCGAGCTGTCATCACAGAGCCCGACACGGGGCTC
The DNA here is from genome assembly GCF_007474595.2 of Lynx canadensis. NCBI lineage: Eukaryota > Metazoa > Chordata > Mammalia > Carnivora > Felidae > Lynx > Lynx canadensis. The sequence continues at coordinate 4,807,338 of NC_044309.1, read as the reverse complement.
GAGCCCACGAACTGTGAGATCATGACCTGAGCTGAAGTCGGACACTTAACCAACTGAGCCACACAGGTGCCCCTGGAGGTTAGCTTTTTAATGTCACCATTCTGCTCCTATAAGCTTGGGGTCCCCCACGTGTCCTCAGCTTTCATAAAGGAGCCAAGGGTTCGGTCCAAGATATTGGCCAGCCACGGGTAGGACACACATTTATAGCCTGAGTCTTACTCTCGATTAAGGCTTCCTTAGCGTAAGGCCAGTGACCCACAGGGGTGAAAGGTGCCGGTTGGTTGGGGCAAAGTGGCACTTGCACTATGGGTCCCCAGACTGGCCTTTTGTGTTTGGCCACATGGGGGCACCAATGAGCCAGCCTGCTGCCCTCCCTGCCCAGGCCTAGTTTTGCCCAGGGAATCTCTGTGGCTCTCACCTGCCTCCTCTGTAAGAGAGAGGCCTTTCACTGGGCCCCCAGCCTGTCCGCAGCGTCCTCGGGCCCTCACGACCTTTGTCTTCTCTCACCTGCCTCCCAGGGTGGCTGCCAGGCCCTCTGCACCTGGAAACTAGAACCTTCCACCTTCCTGCTGCTAAGGCTTAGGGGTACTGGCAGAAAATGGGAGGAGGGCCGAGCCCCAGTTGCAAATTCCACGGTCTCATCCAACAACTCATCTCCCAACAAGAGCTCTGCCTTAGCCTTGCTCAGAGACCGTTGCAATGAGAAATGCTGATTGTTGCTTTTTAATGGCAGTGCCTTCACGGTGCTGTGAATGCCCTTGTACTTGAACATTTCCGTGTCTCCAGCACGGGGCCCGGGGGCTGGCAGCAGCAGCCCCCCACGGCAGTGGCGCACAAGAGGGGGTGTTGGTGACGAAAACAGAGTTCTAGGCCCTGTTCCTGAGGCTGATTCCCTAGGCCTGGGGTGGGGCCAGAAATCGCCATTCTCCCAACCGGCTGGCCAGGTGAAATAAGGCCGTAGAAATGTTGTTGAAAGAACAATTTTCATTAGTGGGTGTTCCTTATTTTTTTTTCTTCTACCCTTTCTTTTTTTGTTTCTTTTTGTTTTAAATCGTATCTCAGTGCCTTGGAATTCTGGCATATGGAGGATGTAAAAATAGCCTCGTTGCGAGCCAGCATTTCCAGTCTCCTGTTTAGTCTGGGGCCGCACACATCCCCGCCCCCTCCACCCCCATCGGTCCTGGGGGGAGGCCTGCGTCCTGCCCCTCAACGACCCCAGGCACCAGGGGTCACTCCAGAACACGGACGCCGAGTACTCGCATTAAGGGCTCCCTGCGTCTTCCTGTCTGTCCCTGTCCCGCTCACCTGAGGGACCTCACAGAGCCAGGACGCTGCGCCCCTCCTGCCCACCGCCCCCCACCCCTGCGGCGCATCTGCTCCCCCAACGCGGGGGCTCCAAACCAGCCCTAACAACCAGCACAAAACAAAGGGGGACAAGTTAAAAAATATATCTTGACCTCAAAGCCCAGAGCTGGGTTCACTTCCAAAGCACCAGTAAGGAGAGGGTCTGCCCGGGGAAGCGGGGAACGCGCCGCAGGAGGGACAGTCCCCGTGGGGCAGGGCCGGAGGGGGCCTGCCGAGTCGGGGGGGGGGGGTCGGGGAGCAAGCGGGCCTGGCCTCCCGGCGCGGCGGGGACTGCGCTCTGGCCCGCGGCCTCCTTTGGGAAGGGAGCGCCCCTTTGCTCACCTTTCCAGGAGGCGGGGCGGGTCCGGCCCTAGCACACCTGGAGCCCGAGGGGTCCCGCAAGGAGGGGAGGCACGGGACCCCTTCCTGGGGCCTGGAGCTGGCCCCCCCACCCTCCGCAACTGATGGGCCGGTACCCTGCCACCCAGGAGAGGGAGGCGGTCACTCACCCACCGTGCGTCCAGGCTTGAGCATCTCCTGAGCACTCGCTCTGTTCCAGGCTCTTTCTTAGCCTGGCAGGTGGGCCCTGCAGGTGTGGGGCTGGAAAGACTTGGTCTCTAGGCTCGGGCTCCTGTGTCCCCTCTGCTGCGAGACCCGCCCAGCCCGGCGCTGGAGCCTTGACCGCAGCCGCGACCGTGGCGGGGCCTGCACCCAGAGCTCGCCGGCCAGCCTGGGGCCCGTGCTCCGGAGAGGAAAACCCAGCGCCTCCCACAACCTGTGCGGAAATGCAGCTGTGCGTGGTCTCACGGAGCCGGCGGAGCCCTAATTCTGCCCACCTGAGCCCTCCAGGAAATCAGCCTCCAGCACATGGCCCTCCATAGATTTGTCCCCCTCCTTTTGAACACCAGACACCGCGTAAGGCTCAGGCCGGCACATCCCTCCTCCCTGACCCGAGTATGAGAAGGGGGGCCGGCCTCCCGAGCATTACCCTTGCAGGCCCTGCCATTCTGCACATTGTTTAACCTTCGAAGGTTCATCGCCTCATCAGGAACGCGAGGGTAATTGCCGTTCTTACCTCCGCAATCTCAAGAGGCTCGTTGTTATTCGATTTTCATTTTATGGTGGTCTTACAAAATGCCAGGTGTGGCGCTCAGTGTTTTACACATGCTCAGACTGTCTCTACAGAATAGATGTTACCAGGATGGCTAGCTTGCTAGTGAGGGAGCAGAGGTCCAGAGAAAGTAAAGCATGTGTGCAAAGTCACATATCTAGTAGAGGTGAGTTGGGATTCCATCCTGGATGTTGGTGGGACTCCAGAGCCCCAACTTGCCACACCCCTCGGCCTCCCTGAGGCCCGCTTGACGTAGAACATCGTGTCCGTTTAAGGTGTACAACTGAGAGCCCGCAGTAGCCATGGCCCCGTTCCACCTCCCGGTGCGGAAAAGACGGTCAGCCACCAAGGGCCCCTGCTTTAGGGCACCTTGGCCTTCCCTTCAAAGCAGAATGCTGAGCCCTGCCCTGCCCTCCCCCTCCCGCCCTTGGGCGATGGGGCGAGGTCACTGTGCTGGTTCAGCTGCGTGACCACCGTCCAGCATCGGGGCGAGGATCTTGCTCTGAAGCATAGCACTCTTCCTTCCTTCAGAAATCCTGCTTCTGGCTCCAGCCCTGTCTCCAGAGGTCAAGGCTCCTTCTTGCCTTGACGTCTCAAAGTTGTTGGGTTTCCACTGGGCCCTCTTCTTCTACTTCTTCTTCTTCTTTTTTTAATCTTTTTTTTGAAGTTTATTTATTTATTTTGGGGGGAGAGGGAGAGAGAGAGAGAATCCCAAGCAGGCTCTGCACTGTCAGCACAGAGCCCAGTGTGGGGCTTGAACTCACATACTGTGAGATCATGACCTGAGCTGAAACCAAGAGTCGAATGCTTAATGGACTGAGCCACCCAGGGGCCCCCCTGGGCCCTCTTCTAATGTCACGTACGTGAGGGCCGCCCTCTCCCCCAGGCGTTGGCCGAATCTTCCTGTCTGTAGTCTCACCAAGCCCCCTTGACATCCTGCCGAGCACCTTTGGTCCTCAGAGCAAACCCCAACGTCCTTGGCCTGTTATCCGAGGTCCTGCCGCCTGCCCCGACTTGCCTGTCCAGCCCTCCCTGTCCCAGCAGCCACCTGCATCCCTGTCTGCCGCCCCAGCCACCCATGCATCGGCCGCAGGGCCCGCACCCTCCCCCACCAGCTGGGGAGCTCCCACTCCCTCTGCCCCGCACCCCCCCCTCCCCCAACCTCCTTGGGTCAGCGACTTCCGCCTGAGCACCTTCATGTCCACAGGGAAAATTGTGGAAAGCTGACCGTGACTATCTTGCAGGTGAGAGGATCCAAACTAAAAATGTAAAGGATTTTCCATCAACCCCCAAGAAAATCCACGGGAGAAGGCCAGACTGGAGCCCAGTCCCGTGGGGTCCCGGGTGGGGCTGTTTAGGGAGCCACAGGGCCTCCCTGCCCGCGTCCCCCCCAGTGCACTGAGAAGGAGCCCACAGAGGACTGTCCCCAAATCCCAAATCACGGGCAAACATCTCCTACTGAGAAAACTTACCTTCTCCCTCCCTTCCCAGGCTCCTGTATCCGGATAGAGGGAGGGAATGCGTTCAAATGAAAAAACAAAACATGTTCCCCCAATCCCCAAACACCCTTTATAGTAGAGTTATCTGAAGGATTAAGTAACGGGGATGGGGGGAGACCACACAGTTTTACCCCCAGGCTCATGTGTCAGACATACACCTGGTCCCGAGGGGAGAAACCCAACCATGAGAAGAGAGCAGAGGGCAAGCAGACGGAAACTTGGCGAGAGCACGCAGGCTATTTGTAGCGGCAGCCAGACCAGGAAAACCGAGCCGGTGTGAGCAGAAATGGCTAGAAGGGGGGGCTTTTCCAAGAACTTACAGAGAGACCTCCTTCCAAGGGGCTGCGGGCCTCTGCAGACATGATCTCATCGCCCCCTCCCCCCACGGCCTCCGGGGGTACCTGGGGGTCTCTGCCCGGTCCCAAAGCCAAAGAAAACTCAAACCACCCCCTTCTAAAGACGCCTGGATCTGATGTTTGCTCACCGACAGCGGAGGGACCGCAAGGTTCCTCCGACAGCCGATACAACAGAAGTCTCCTCGAGCTTCAAGAGTCCTTAAGAACACTTGAGATCGCTCAGGACAAGAATGACTGGAAAACAACAACAACAACAACCACCCTGCAGTTATTCAAAGAAGAGAATTGCGTCATTCTGTGCCAAGGGGGTTGATGGTCTCAATGGCTTTGGTGGGAAGAGAGAGAGGAGGACTCAGTGTATTAGGTGAGGAAGCCCAGGAAAAAACAGGACCAACAGGACAGACAGGATACACAGAAGAACTCGTTCTTGCCATTAAGGACGTGAGAAATCCCACCATCTGCAGGCTGGACGCCATAGTTCCGCTTCAAACCCAAGGGCCAGGCTTGGGAAACAGCGTCCCTCTGAGGGTAGGACAAAGTGGATGTCTCAGCTCGGAGAGCTAATTCTCCCTGCCTCTACCTCTTGTTCCATTCGCGCCCTCAGGATTGATGATGCCCCCCCATGCCCATCCCCCTCATGGGGGAAGGCTCCTCCCACACTCCGAGCACTCATTCAAATGCTATACCGCCCTGAGACACCCACCAGAAAAATAATCCTTCCCAGCTCTCCGAGGCCTCCCTTAGACTAGTCAAGGTCACACATAGAATCAACCACGCCCTGGCCGTGCAGGGGGTGGGGTGGGGGGATGCCCAGTGCTGTGGGTAGAGAGCGTTTTGGGGATCGACTAAGCAACGTTCGGGGGCCTCGTCTATGCTGTCAGCACTTTGCTAGATGCTGGAGGACACAGAGGTGAGCCAGGGCCAGGCTCGATGGGTAAGGGGCAGATCCTGTGTCGTGGTGGGGAGCAGACGTGCTAAATGAGTGTCACAGCGTGTTCAGAAGAAGAGAAGTTTGGTGGCCGTGGGCTCTCCAGCAAGGCTTGGTGGGGCCATCCATGGGGTGCCAACCATGAGCCGGCTCTGTGTATCGATCCCTCTACCCCATCGTGTTCAATCTGTACCATACCTGTGGCCGAGGGGCGGGGGAGCTTAGCAGAACCTCCCGCTCACAGAGCTCAGCCCGTGCCGGGCACTGGATTCCAGGAGATTCTTGAGCCAATGGTTGACGATGACATTCGTTGTAGGAGGGCTGTTCAGGAGACTGAAGCCATGGAAGAAAGTAATTTATTGTCAGGTGCTGAGTATGTAACCAAGGGAACCAGATCCAGACCCCAGGACCCCAGGACTAGGAGCCCAGGCAGATGGCCCAGCCTGGACCCGTTGTGCCTCTGAGTGGCCGTGTGTCCTTGGCACAGTCACGGATTCCGCAGCTGTTGATTGTAGGATTGAGGTAAGAAGATCTACTTCAGAGGGCTGTTGGGAGGACGAAATGATGTGATACGTATACACTTGCTTAGCACAGGACTGGCCTATAGAAGTCACTCGATAAATTATTTCATGAGCTTCCTTCTGATGCCGGGTCTGTGAGAGACTTAGTCTCTTGCTTCATCTACCGAGATACCATTTTCTCACCCTCCTTAGTGTTTCTTCTTCCCACAACTTCGTTTAGGTTACAAAGTCCTTGTGAGGTCCATACAAAATGACAGGGACAGGAACCCACCCAAGAAGACAGGCCTATTTCAGTTGCCAACACGATTTATGTTAGAGCCTGGATAGACCTTGCTGACTGTGGCCATTGAATGGCACTGGAATAAGTGACTGCAGCCTTTTGGGGACTCACCTTATCTAAACACTTTGAAAAATAATAAGGATGTTAGGGCTCAAGATAAAAAAAGAAATGCATAGGGGCGCCTGGTGGCTCAGTCGATCAAGCGTCTGACTTTGGCTCACGTCTCGATCTTACAGTTCACGAGTTCGAGCCCCGCGTCAGGCCCTGTGCTGACCGCTTGGAGCCTGGAGCCTGCTTTGGATTCTGTGTCTCCCTCTCTCTCTCTGCCCCTCCCCCCACTGACTCTGCCCCCACCCCCTCAAAGATGAAAAAAAAATTTTTTTTAACATTAAAAAAAAGAAAAATAAATAGCTAAAACATCACAGCCAAGAAGAATGAAAATCAATTGCTATTCAGGCTCCTATCTGAATCTCAGTTATGATAAATATTTGCTTACTTAACGAAGATTCTATATCTTGCAGTGGGTTATTACAGGAGAGGACTGATGGCATCTGAGCCCCGGCTGTGAAACGCTAGCAGTTTATCCTTTAGGGACATAACGAAAGCAGAACCCTTACCCAAGCCAGCCAAGACTGTCCTTGAGCCCCACTTCGTGGACTGCGCCCCACTTCGAGCGTCTGTTAATGGTTTGTCCTTGCTTCCCAGCAGCGGTAGGGCAGGGACACCCACGTTCGTGACCATTGGAGGAAAGGGGTCTTTTCCACTGCAGCTGCTGACCTAAAGAAACTCACGGAACGTTAGCAGCCAGGGCCACGGAGACGCCTTTAGCCGGCCGTGGTGCGCAGCTAAAACACAGCGGACGTGTGTGTACCCTACAGAGAGAAGGACCCGCGGTTCTCAGCCCTCTTTTCCAATGCCCGGGGTTTATTTTGGCTCTGGGCACCAGACCCTCCTGGAGATAGAGGAACCTCGTGGACCAGGGCAGGGAGGAGGCATTTGAAACCACAGGGTTTGTGATGAGACAGCGCAAAAACAAATCTGACCAAAACGCAGAGTTTAGGGTGGGTCGGGCGGGGTGGTTTCAGGGGATCCCATGACCGTCAGGGGTAGTGTGCAGAGCTGAGCACACCCAGATTCCGAGTCCTGGCAGACATCGATTTCCTGAGAAATATTCCACAAAGTGATCACACAGCTTTAGCTAAATGGCCCTCATTAGATCCCCCCCCATCCCCCCGCTAACCACAGGCAGCAGCTTTGAGGTTGTTGAATTTGTACATGAACAATGTTCCTAAAGCCCAGGAGAGGTTCCCATTGCCTCCCCAGCCCCGCCCAGGTTCTCTGGGCTTGTGAGCCTCAGTAATGGCTCCTGCACACACCAGGCCTGCATACGTCCATCCCCGGCATCCCTTGGGGACGCCACCAAGCTCTCCGATGGGCTGGAGCCTCACCAGAGTCTATCACCTCTAGCTGCTAAGCCTCCCGGAGCCTGCAGGGAGGTGACGGAGGTGGGACAGACAGCTGCGGATGTGAGGCTGAGTCTCTGGCGGGGCCCAGTCCTGAAGAAGCATGCTTCCAGGCGGGAGGGACTGTGCACCATCAAGTCCTGTCTTCCCGGCAGTCGTCTCTCAGTTGGCCACCATAATTCTGCTGGAATGGGAGAGGTAACCCCCCACATGGCTGTCCAAGGATTCCATGGATTGACTATTATCCGCATTATGCTTCCTGATCAGCAGGGCTAAGGGGGAGCCTGCGGCTTGGCTTCCCAGGTCCCTTAACCACCTGTTCACACGCCTGGGCTCTGGGCCCTTAGGACCTTAACTGGGTAAAAGGTCAACGGTCACCCTCTGTCACTTCCAAGCTGCCCCCACATCCCCCTCCCATCAAACAAAACAAAACACAACACACAAGCAAACAAAAGCCCTTCCAAATGCCCAGACCTTGTCCGCTTCGGGAAATTCAGTCTTGACTAACGGAGAAGCCACCAGATTCAAGGGGCTTGTGAACGCAGGTCTTCTGATTCCTGATTGTCAGCGTCACCCCGTGACATGGCTTGGCTTGCGGACCTTCAATAAGAAGCAGACAAAAATGCCAGGCCTGGGGCGCCTGGGTGGCTCAGTCGGTTAAGCGTCCGACTTCGGCTCGGGTCATGATCTCATCGTCCGTGAGTTCGAGCCCCGCGTCTGTGCTCTGTGCTGATAGCTCAGAGCCTGGAGCCTGCTTCGGATTCTGTGTCCCCCTCTCTCTCTGACCCTCCCCCGTTCATGCTCTGTCTCTCTCTGTCTCAAAAATAAGTAAACGTTTAAAACAAAAATTTAATAAAAAAAAAAAAATGCCAGGCCTAAGTGGCCTGGGTTCGGAAACCTGTCCGGGTGGCCCCTCCTTCCTTCCACGCTTCTGTGGGAAGGCGGCAGGCCTTTCCAGGGGAACCCTGGTTCCATCCCGCCATCTTTAGGGGGTCTGGTTGGGCAGGTTGGCCATTACCAACCACACGGAGGCCATCTCCTAAGCTTAAGACTCTATGCTTCAGAGAGTTCCTTCTGGGCGGCCGGCGGGGTGGAAGGCAGAAAAAGGAGCCGCAAACCTGACTCACACCCTGCGCTGCCTGCAGGTTTCCAGGTAAGGCCGGAAGCTCGGAAGGCTTTCCTCTTTGAACCGTTCACTTGCAAGAAGTAGTAGCCAAGGACTCAGCTTCCGTTTTCCCCTTGCCCAGCGCTCGGGGTGACGATGACCCAAGATTATCCCTCCTGGACGGCCTCCGTTGTGCCTTACGGGCGGGGACGCGGCCTCATCCATCCTTGTATCCTCAGGCCTTCACACAAAATGTCGCACAGAGTAGGTTCCAGATACGTTGAGTGGGCGAATGAGGGAGGGAGGTGAAATGCCAGAGGGAGATGAGGAAAGAAGACAAGTTACCCGGGGCGCCTGGTTGGGCTCAGTCGGTTAAGTCGCCTGACTTCGGCTCAGGTCACGATCTTGCGGTTTGTGAGTTCGAGCCCCGCGTCGGGCTCAGGGCCTGGAGCTTGCTTCGGATTCTGTGTCTCTCCCTCTCTATGCCCCTCCTCTGCCCACGCTCTGTGTCTCTCTGTCTCTCAATAATAAATAAATATTTAAAACAAAAAAACAAAAAAAAAAAAAGAAAGAGAAGTTACCTGCCAGGGGATGGGAGGGAGGGGCAGGGGAAGAACCCACTTTTCTCTCATACCTTCTGATGCCACCTGCAAATCTCACCGACACACCTTCTGCTGTCTTCCCTAGATATTTCCTTACAAGGCCAAAGAGAGAAGGAGTTACCCAGAGACCGTAGTTCTCTCCTCTCAGTGGCCAAGAGCCAAACAGACCGCTGAGGGCGGTGGGCCGCAGTGAGCCTCCCCTCAGATCCCCAACCTGATCCTCGTCCACTATGGCATTGCACACGCACACGCACAGACGGGGCACACCGACAAGAGAGTGGATACCACCAGACGTGCTCGTCCTCGCTGGTCCACCAGAGCCTGGGAGAGTCTGGAAGGCAAGACAGGGGTAGAGGAGATTGTCGAGATGCTTCCGTGTGTGGTGCTGAAGTGACCCTGATAAATCAAAACCGGCCACTTGGTGGCTCCTGCGCTGGTGAGCAGACCTGAAGGACATGCGAGTCCGCAAACACGTCCACTAGCGGTGTGCCCCAGGGACCGACCGCAGCCTGAGGACGCAGAGGCTCAAGCGATTCCGTTCTTGTGCGCTCCCCTCTGATAACACACAAGCGTTTTAGTGCAAAAGAGGAGGTCGCATTCAGATACCTGACTGCCCCTTTGGGGTCAGACCCCTCACTCTGCCCTGGCTGGGGTCTCAGGCACGGCGGTCTGTGCGGAGAGATTAGGAGAGACGGAGCTCAGGCTCTAAATGCAAAGCGAGGGTACATCCCGCTGTCTGGAGGCTGTCCGGATCGGCGAGCAGCGCCGATGCAAGATTCGCTGTTGATGGGACAGTAACCAGAGGGATGGGTTCCAGCAGGGCCCTCCTGCCTCCTAGGACAGCAGTGGGGGGAGATCGGGCGCAGGACAGTTGCCCTGGGTCTCTTCTCCTGGGCCTTGACCTTCTCCTCTTTGGACAGGTCATGCCCACCTTGCTCCGTAACCCGTGCACAGGGAAATCCCGAAGGTCGAGCCATGCACAGCTGCCTGGAGGAACAAGGAGGCCCTGGCGTGACTCAGTATCCCCATCTGCTGGCCGAATCCATACGGACTGTCAACCGCGTGAGAACCTTCCAGGCCCTCTCCTGCCTTCCCGAGTCCTTGCCTTGCCTCACGGTTGCTGACCCCGTGCCCGGCACTGGCCCAGGCTAGCCCCCCACACCTCCGAGGGCCCCGGGAGACCGGGACCGCAGTCGGCTTGTGTTTCGAGTGCTCAGCCCGCGTGCACGGTGTGCGGATGGTGTGTGCCTTGGGGGAGGCAACCAGCACGCCCCCCCGTCGTGTGCAGGCCCTGTCCTCGGACCTCCCCCTACACAGTGAAAGAAAGGGTGGAAGGTGCCTCCGCAGCACCCATCCCGGGAGAGAGGGGCCCCCCTCCAGCCCTGCAGCCTGCGCACCCGAAGGCACGAGACGCTTGTGCTGCAAGGCTCGGGGTCACTGTCCACTTGGACCCCAATCTCTCCTCCGGCTGTCCCGGTCAACGAACGAAAGGACTCGGTGATGCTACAGTTCCGCAGACCGTCCAGTCCTGGAGGGGGTGTTCCGGATCATTGGGCGGCCCAGCATCTGGCCCCGTTTCAGAGTGAAAAGGGGGTACGCGGATGTGCAGACGCCGGAACGTGGGAGGGGGCCCCCAGACGGGTGCCCACGGGAGGTCGAGCACGCCAGGGCCCTCGAGGCCACGGTCCGTCCTGGCTTCCTCCACGGCGTTCCCCGGCTGTCTGAGGCGGTGTGATTCTACCGACGCTGCTTTGGTCCTCTAGCTCCCGAACGGCAGTAGTCCGGCTCGTTTCTGCGGAGGGGCGCCCTGCCCCACGTGTTCCAGAACACCTCCTGGAAGGGAGGGCCTTGTAGCTGAGCTTGCCTCGTAAGGTGCCAAGGCCCGTGGCCACGTGTCAGCACGGGTGATGTTTGCCCCGTGACCCCGCGGGGTGTTTGCCGTGAAAGAGGAGGAGCGGCGTCTCCACCTCTGCCTTCGCCGCTTTCAGCAGAATCGGGATTTCTCACGCTCTCAGGCCCGCGACTCTCCCGCGTGCCCGCTGGAGCTCCCACGCCGCCCCTGCCAAAGCAAAGGGCGCGAAACTCAGAGTGGACGACGCTGCGGACCGTCTAAGGCCAAGATAGCCGCCTCCACCACCCTGCGGGCATCGCGGTTCATGTAACCAAGGCGCTACCCCCCCCCCTGCCCATTTTGTCCCTTGTGAAAGCCCGCCGTCTAACTCCATCAGGCCATTTCTCCCCGGAGGGGCTCTCGCGCTCCCTCCTTCCTCTCTTTTGGCCTCGGTTGCTGCCAGCTGCCGCTGGTCTGCGGAATCCCTCCAGACCAGCCTTCTAGAACACCTCACTCTTCACGCTGTCCATCCTGCCCGGGAACCCACCGTCTGAGGGTGCAGGACAAGTCGGGGTGTCTGATGGGACTTTTGGGAGGCTCCAGAGTATCTATAGGAGGACAGTCTGGCGGGAGGGAGGGGTGAGGGCTCACCTCGGAGGCCACTTCTGTAGCAGGCATACTGGTTTTACTTCTTTGCGATCATGGATGCCTACGAACAGCAAAGGTTTCCAAAGGCGATTTTAGCAGAGGGCTTCTGTTCAGCAACAGAAAATCCACATCCTACTGGTGTCAACAGAAACACCCAGAGCTTCTTTCCGGGTGATTTGCTCTGCGAGTTCTCAGTCTCTTCGGGCCTGCGTGTTCTTCGCTGAGCCCCCAGCTCTTCTGAGGGGCAGCCTGTCCCCAGGCTGGGACCCTCGGGGGAGGCATGTGCTTCCTGGTTCACCTCCAGGAGGAGGAGGAGGACGCCTCTTCTCTCTAAGGGGGAACAAAGCCTGCATTTCACTCCGAACGCACGGATTTTTTCGTGTCCCTCCCCGAACCATCTGTAGCAAGAGTTCGCCGGGAGCCTGGGGCTGTGTCAGTCCCCGTGCAAACGGTCGGCGTGGGCGGAATGGTCCCCGGTGTCCATAAGATTGAGAAAATAGCATCACATGTTAGCAAGGCCGAGGGGCGGTGTGGGTGGGGGCACTTGATGGGGATCATGTGTGAGTGTGGGGAATGCTCAAGCCCCAGCTCCTGCCCGGCCCCCAAATGCGAGGCTTCTGGGCGTGAGAGAGCCGTTCTAGAAAGAGGCGGTATTTGAGACAGTGCGGGAGCTTCTTGAGAGAACCACTTACGCTTTGGAAGGGTGGGTTTAGAAGGACCTTCTCTTCGAGTTTGGCTTGAGTCCAAGCAGGTACCTGAGAGCACATCACGTCTGCGGAAAGAAGAGAGGGACACGGGCAGCGGGGCCCCTTCTGGACGCCCCGTCCTGGGATAGCCCGACTGGTGACGTCCAGTATGGTTGCCCTGCAGGACTAGAATCGTTCCTCTCCACCTCGCACACACCTCCAACTCTTTCTTGGCAGTGTGAATCTTTTTTATGTTTTATATAGTTTTGAGAGAGAGAGAGAGCACAAGCAGGGGAGCATCAGAGAGAGTGGGAGACACAGGATCTGTCAGCACAGAGCCCGACGCGGGGCTCGAACTCACGGACCACGCAGACTGCGAGATCATGACCTGAGCCGAAGTCAGACGCTTAACCGACTGGGCCACCCAGGCGCCCCGTGAGGCAGTTTAAAATTAGCCCTTTGCTGAATGCGTTGGACCTGGTTCACACTGACCCAGCTACACGCCTCGGTTTCTCCAGGGAGGAAGCAGAGACGAGTCAGCAGGAAACCAGGAGAGAGGCTTCTAGTTACCAGCCTTCACCTCGAGCACCGATCTGATACGTGATTTCCTCAGAACTGGTATCAGCCCTTTCTGTTTCTTTTATGGCAGAAAGTCCGGAAGAGGCCCCTGCCCACCCAGTTCGCGATGATATGTGACCTCTCCGTTCTTTGCTTCCGGGAGGCCGGAAGCCACAGGCGGCACTTGCTGTCCACGGTGTCCAGCCCCACGGCATTTCCTAGGCGGGAAAGCACGTTAATCCGTGCGGTGAAGGGAAGGGGCTCTGGCTCCCAGGGAAGCCGCGTTCCGCGCGGTTCAGTGCTGACTGCTCTGTGACGGGGGCCTGTGCACCCACTCGCGGCCACTGACTCGGGGTCACTCAACGACCCCTGGGAGGCACTGGGCCTGCCGGACCTCAAGTTTCATAGCAGTTAGACCCACCGGTGTGACCTGGCTGGACCCGGCGGCCGGGGCCCTGTGGGGACTGACTGTCGGACCCCACGAGGCACCGCTGCTGAGGGGGGTTGAAAGCTGAGATGGGACAACCCGGGAAGAATTGAAACAGACACAGGTGACCCTAGAGGTCATCGGATTCCCTCCTTCGAGCTGATATAGAAGGACGTTGACGCCTAGAGAAGAGGACAAGATTTACCCCCAAAATTAAGCACTAGAAAGCGATGCCATTAGAACTTGAACTTGGACTTACTGCCTCCTTATCTCCGTTCCTGGACTTCTTATTACAAATGTATCATGTACTTGGATACGTGTCACCTTTTAAAGAATTTATGGCTCCTGAGTGGCTCAGTTGGTTAAGTATCTGACTCTTGATTTCTGTTCAGGTCACGATCTTACGGTTTGTGGGTTCAAGTCCCATGTCAGGCTCTGCGCGGACAGCACGAAGCCTGCTTGCGATTCTCTCTCTCTCTGCCCCTCCCCCACTCATTCTCTCTCTCTCTCTCTCTCTCTCTACATAAATAAACATTAAAAGAAGAATTCATGGCTCAAATATTGTACACTCTTGACTCTTTTGAGACCTAAAGGCAGAAGTATGAACAGCCCCGGGGAGTCCTATCGCCTCCCTGTTTCTGGTCTTCCACTCACAACGGGATCGATGCTCACCTGTCCATGACGCCCAACTCAGGTGGGCAGGGGTTGCCCCGGCTTTCAGGGAGCTCACTGGCTTGGGAGCGGCTCCCCAGTCTGTTTCGGGGACAGTTTTGCCTTAAGATGCCTTAGGAAAAGTGTGACGCGAGAGAGTCGGCCAAATAAAGATTTTACTGTGAGTCAGTGAGGTATTTCTGGAGGCATCCTGAAGTCCTCAGGACTTACCCTGGGGACATTGTGGGCACTGAAGGGGATGACAGAGCGCAAGAGGATATTCACAGGGTCTCCCCAACAAGGTCCACGCTTGCTCGTGGGCATGATGTTTATATTTGAGAACAGGAACTTACCTTTCCGCTTTCCTTGCTCTGTATGCCTTTTTGTAACTGTGGGCTGGTTTTAATTTTTTTAATGTGTATTTATTTTTGAAAGAGAGAGAGACAGAGCACGAGCAGGGAAGGGGCAGCGAGAGAGGCAGACACAGAATCCGAAGGAGGCTCTGAGCTGTCAGCGCAGAGCCCCAGGCGGGGCTTGAACCCACGATCCGCAAGACCATGACCTGAGCTCAAGTGGGACGCTTAACCGACTGAGCCCCCCAGGCACCTCAGCTGTGGGCTGGTTTTAAAGCCCGATTCTATTTTCAGGTGGAGATAGATATTACTTACTAGGTTTTATGAGGCGTGGGTCTCAGCGTGCCTGATGCCTGTTCTGGGAAATAAGGTGGTGTTTTCACCCGAGTTTTGGCCGTCGAGCTGCCTGAGGAATGTTGCTCGGGCTGCACCCTGATTCTGGCCCCCTATGGCCTCAGTTTACACCTCACATTCCAGGTCTTCCTCAGAAGAACCTTGCGGTGACGCACGTGGAGATCCTTCAAGACGAAGTCAGGGGAACGGAGTCTAGTTCTGAGACAGGCGGGGAGGGTCTTGGCCGGGAGTGCACACGCACGTCTGTGCAGGTGCCCGCATTAGCTGAATACAGGGCCCTGCTCTGCGTCCTGGGGCCCGAGGGTCACCCAGACCCCCGCATCACGGTGCCGGTTCACTTTGAGGGGTCCGGTGTGGACAATGGGACAGTGGACTTCAGAACTTCCCCCTTGCGAAATCCAAGAGCAGGTTCTTCCTGATTTGGGGCATGAGACGTCACTACAACTTTTATGGGACGCAGGAAGGAAGTCCTCCGTAGAGGACAAGCCAGAACACAAGTCTGCAGAAACCCCGAACATCTGAAGAGTGGCTTAGCTGTGCTGGCCTTCTCTCTCTCTCTCTCTCTCTCTCTCTCTTGTTCTCTTTAGCTTGCCAGTGAATATACTTACAGAAAAACACCCACGCCAGGAGTGTTCAGCTACGTGAAATTTTATACACGTGAGCACCCAGCTCAAGAAACACAACCTCGGGCCCCCGGAAGTGCCCTGGCTGTCCCCTCCACGCCCCCGCCACCCCAGGGGAGCTGCGGGGCCCGTGGCGAACGGCCCAGTCGGTTCGCCTTGTCCTTACAGCTCAGATGAGTGGGAGCAGACAGAGCCTGGTGCCTGGCTTCCTCTGGCCACTGTTGTCTGTCTGTCCCTCCTCTTCTGAGGGACCTGAAAACGAAGCCGTGTCATCGGATGTCTGTGAAAACTGGCACCTCCAAATAGGACCGCGTGCACAGAAGGCGGGCGTTTCGGGGAAACCTCGGTCCAGAGCCGGGAGCCATGCTGTCCCCTGCTGTCCCACCACGGCTCCCAGGGCTCGCCCACCTGCCAGAGCGCTGGGGCGGCTGAGGCAGGCGGGGAGCCCTGTCCTGGCCCAGGAGGTCGCCGTGAAGGGACCACAGCCACCGCAGCCCGTGCACGCGCTGTCGCCGGGAGCCGGCTTCCTCTCCCTCCTCTCCCTCTTCCTTTTCTTCCTCTTCCTCCCGCTTCCCCTTCCTCTCTTTCTTCTCTAACCAAATTCTTGACCCAGTAATTTAGAAAAGAGGCAGATGTCTCCTGAGAATGACGTGTGCCCGACGCCTGCCGTTCACGTGAGCTGAGAAAAGCTCACGTGCTTCCTTGAAAATCTCTAAAGCAACTCACGCGTCACCAAAGCCTCGAACCACCTTTCTTTCAGTTTTCCTCACGCCGCTAACTCAAAAGGAGACTTTTCTCTTTCACCTTACCGGACACACGGAGAAATAAGGAACAGAACATGAGGCCAGGTGGGGCAGAGAGCTCAGCTTCCCTTTGGAGGCGCGAGAGCAGACCACGCGGGCGGGTGACAGGCGGGAGCCAGTCCCATCGCAACTTGCTGTCAGCATTCCTGTGCCTGCTTCCTCCTGGGGCCCAGCCGGGTCCCCCACCTGCTGGAGCACCGAGCACAGGCGCCCCAAGGAACGCCTTCGGGCTTCAGCCGTCCCATAGACGGCTGGAGCCGCGTCCGACTCTCCAATGCCCACCTCTTCTCCCCCGACACGGGCAGGTCCGCGGCCTTCGGAACACGCTTGGTGATTAACATGCAGCCGGCCTGGCGTGAAAGGACAATCCAAGACCCAGTTGGAGGCCTCTCTTTTATACCCCCTTCGAGGCTCTAGTTATTTGTTTCCATTTGCCGGGGCTGTTGTAACAAAACACCACACTGGGGCTCCAACGACAGAAATTACGGAGGTTCGAGATGAAGGGTGGGGGGCAGGGCTGGACCCTCCCGAGGCTGCGAGGGGAGTCTGTTCGTGCCCCTCTCCTGCTTCTGGTGTGGCATTCCGCGGCTCGTAGAGGCATCAGCCCCACCGCCGCCCTCACCGGCTCGTGGTGTTCTCCTCGTGTGTACCTCTGTGTCCAAATTTCCCCCCTTAATAGGGATCCTGGCATGTTGGATTAGGGCCGCCCTACTCCGGTATGACCTCATCTGAACCGATCGCATCTGCAAAGACTCTATTGTTAAGTGAGGTCACATTCGGAGGTCCTGGGTGCTAAGGGCTTCAACGTCCCCAGTTTGGAGAGACACAGTTCAACCGTGACGCTTCCCTAGTATTCCAGGGTGTGTGTGGGGGGGGGAAGGTAAGAAATGGTTGCAGTCAAAGCCAGACAAAGCTCTTAGAGGGCAGCGCTGGAAGTGAGGGCAGCAGGCATGGTTGGGAGGAGGGAGGACCGAGAACCTTCAGGGAGGTTCTGGGGCCCGGCCATGCTCTGCCCCCTGCCTGCGCCCTGTGGCCCCTGTCTCCCCCCGACCCCCAGATTCACCTGTTGAAACCCTGCCCCCTCCCTGATGCCGAGGTACGTGGACGTGGGGCCTCCCGAATGCGATTCATGCCCTTATAAGGGTCCCCGGAAAGCCGGCTTCCTCTCTCCGCTGTCGGCCCCGGGAGAAGGCAGCAGCCTGAAACCCGGAGGAGGCCCCAGCGCCCTGACCAGGACGGAGGAGGACGTCCCCGTGTGTCTGTCCCGAAAGCCGCTCAGCCTGCAGGGTCAGTCGCTGCAGCTGAGCAGACAAGACGGGGTGCTGACGCAGTTGCTTCCCACCTGCCATTCCTTCACGAACACCGCTGAACGCTTGTGTTTTATGCACTCTTCTCAATGTGCGTTACGCTTTACGATTTTTCAGAAGTTAGAAGAAAGAGGGGGTGCCTAGCAGTTTGGCTTACCTGAGCGAGAGTGTGGTTGGTGGCAGTGACCCCCGGTCTCAGTCCGGTTCTGCGGGCGCTGAGGCCTCTGCCGTTACGGCAGGTCCTGTGTAGATGGTGGGTCTGTTGTGTGTATGCGCCCGTGTGCACAAGCGTGCCTGCGTGTGTGTGCACAGCTGTGTGTGTGTTGATGTGTGCATGCGGTGGTCCTTGGCTCCTTTCGTGGCTGGAGGCTTTCTGAGAGACGGGCTATGTTCCTCAGCGTCCCCTCCAGCAGACACCTGCTCATCTCCTTCCTGGCGGGGGGAGGGGTCGGCTGCTCCCGCCTCTCCTCTTCCCACTCTGTTCCTCTGGGTGACCATGGAGGCCGACGGCCTTTCTGACCGTCCAGAGTCTTGTAGAACAGGGACGGATGTCCTCTTCTTGCCTTGGGTGTCCTTCTAGCCCTTGGCTGGCATCTGCTATTGTGCTGATAGCTTGTGGGTCAGCAGTGGCCAAAGGGCTGGGGCCACAAGGCAGACAGACACCCGGTCCCTGCCCTCAAGGGACTCTTGTCCAGAGGGGGACAGACTGGAAGGGCAGACGATGGAGGTGTGGGGTTAGTGTACAGATCGTGAACAGCAAGGCTATGTGAACACGAAGAGAGCCCAGAGTGAGACATCGAGCCAGGCTTCATGAACCCCAAGAGATGATCGGCACTGGGTTTTACCTCTTTGAGCCTTAGTTTCCTCATCCGCAAAATGAGAAGGGTTTTTGGTCATTAAATGAGACTCAGCGGGTAAAAGGCCAGTTAGATCACAAGCACTTAAGAAATACTAGTTATTTTATATTATGTGTATTAAACATTATTCAACATATTATGTTGTTATCTATATTATTTTGAATTCTTCTTCTTATTGGAACAGATCCCTAAAATGTAATGTGTCAGGACAGAGAAATGTGCAAAGAACCTCTGCTCATCCTCGTGAAGAGAAGCCTCGTGAGAGACCTCGTTGAAGAGGAGCGATGTGTGACAGCCAACAAACAGACCAGTGTCTTTCCCTGCACGGGGGCATCAGGGGAGTGGGGGCATGGCTTGCCTGGGGCCAGCAACCTACCGATGGTTAAATCTAGAAGTATAGAAAAGGAAGTATAAAAGGTAGCTATGGACCAAACCAGGGGTGTCTAAGGATTTAGAATTTGAGGCTGATGTGACTTCCTGACGGCACGCAGGGCTGGTAACTGGTTCTGGAAACGACACGAAAATGGAAGGAGCTCCATTTGTCATGTGCATGTGTCAGTCATGTCCTCCAGAGAAACAGAACCGATGGGTTGTAGATATAAACGGAAAGAAACATGTCTTAAGGGATTTGCTCCCACGATGATGGAGTCTGACAAGTCCAACATCTGCAGGGTAGGCTGGCCGATCGGAGACCCGGGGAGAAGGTGGTGTTGCAGTTCTAGTCCACAGACCTGCTGTTGTAGAATTCCGTCCTGCTCAGGGGAAAGTCCGTCTTCTGTTCTATTCAGGCCTTCAACTGATTGGCTGGGGTCCATCCAAATTAGGGAGGGCAATCTGCTTTACAAAAAGCTCATTGATGTAAATGCTGGTCTCATCCAAAAACCCTCACAGAAGCATCCGGAATAATGTCTGACCAAATACCTGGGCACTGTGGCCCAGCCAAGTTGACACATACAGTTAACCATCACAATGTGTCACTTGCAGACTAAAGCACTTAATTGTTAGTGTTCAACCTCCCAGCCCTTGGCCATGGTGAACCTCCAAGTTTTGATTGAGACATCAGCACGGTGAAGCGGAGGAGTCTCGGTGAATCTGGGGTCCTAAGTGAGGCTAGTCCTCCCTCAAGCCCACACTGGACCTGTATCACGAGCAACAAATAGACCCTCGCTGTTTAAGTCAACGGGACTTTGGGATTGTTTAATACTGCAACCAACCTGGCCTGTCCTAACCAACGATGTAGGACTGAAATTTGGCAGTGGCCATGTGGATGGAAAGGAAGAACAGATCTGGAGTAAATTAAGGGCTCAAATCAACCAAGGACAACGGAACAGGAGGAGTCTGCAATGATTCATGGGTGGGACTTGGGGAAACCCATGGAAGTTGCCACCATTTTCAGAGCCTGGGAGCTGGGGAGGCAAGTGTTTGGGCAAAAGATGAGAACTCAGTTGGACCTCGTCAAGGATGAGGCGGTCATGGGCCTCTGGGGGACGATGGGGTGGCAGGCACAGAAGCATTTTCTCCATCCGTTCACCAGTGCCTTTCCTTTTTAATCCTAGGTCTCAACAACATAAACAAAACTCTTGAGCAAGCGTAGGTCCTTGAAAAGGACTCTGTATAAAATCAAACCCCAGAAAGGGAGAAAAATCGCCTCGTGTCATCATGGGAAGGGTTTTCAAGGTTCAGTGTTGAAGCCCTCCTTATCTGGCTGGTCTCCTCCAAAATCTCGTCCTCTAAGGTCCTATATCTTGAAGCTGTGTCTGTGTTAAAATTGTTTTAGTCACCCCCCTCAAATAGTACCATATAATGACCAGTAGAGAAACTTTACATATAATGTGTCGATAATGCTTTTAAATATAACAGGCAGAAGCCATGTTAAGAAGCAGTAGGATGTCTCTTCTCCAACAAACTCACTTGAGCTTAAAACCGGGAGAAGGTGCATGTACTATACCCCCATCTCTGTGTGGATTGTAGGGGGGGGGACTCGGTTGGCTGAAATATGTTGGGGAAACGCTCATAAACGAAGATGCTTGGATCTTTGGATACTTGGACACACATTGTGGCCTGTTGGTTTAATTTTACCCATTAACCGCAGACTGCACCCCAAACTCTCACTCCTTTTGCACAGGCGTGTCTCGATCCATTTGGGCTGCTGTAACAAGAATCGTAGACCTACTCACAACAGACATTTATCTCTCACAGTCTGGGGGCTGGACGTCCTGGATCGGGGCGACAGCACGGGCGGACCCTCCTCCGAGTTGTAGGCTGTCACCTGCTCATTGTGTCCTCTTGTGGCTGAGAGCAGAGAGAGGAAGCCAGGTCTCTTGTGATGCTCAGAAGGGCGCTAGTCCCATTCGAGACGCTTCACCCCCATGGCCTTATCTACCCCAGTTATCTCCCAGAGGCCTCACCTTTCGATAGTATTACCCTGGAGGGAGGGTTTCAACACAGGAATTCTGGGTGGGCACGAGCACACCGTCCGTTACCCATTTGTTTTCTTGGTCGAAGAATAAAGAGATGGGAGTGTGACAGCCTTAACACCAATCTGCCCCCATGATGAGAAAAGCAGCTTGGTGTCCATGCCAACATTAACGAGGACTACCCTGTGGCTTTGGCACATCGAAGAATCAGAACACGAGCGCTGTGATCTGCTCGAGGCCGGATCAGAGTCGGGCATCTGGCCTCTGTCTTCTGCACCGAGCCTCAGTGCCCTTTTTGGGAATTCCAGCTCGTCCTCATTATAATCCATTGCAAACATGAGCCTGCCAGACCCCCACATTCCAAGCCCTTGGGGAAGACGCCGTAGCTGGGGCTTCTGGGTCCGTTGCGGTTCAGGGTCATGTCACTGACGACAGCAGCCCTAGAGAAAGGTGTTCAGCAAGAACAGAATGTTTTCTCACCTTGAGTCTAAGTTTTTTGGTGTGTCTGAAGACTATGTGCAGACCCAAGTGCGACGAGCACCCGGAAGGTGAAGGGACTTCCCGTGAGCACTTCCTCTGTCACGAACGGATGTTTGACCTGTGTTGTGGATGAGGTAGTGATACCTCAGGAGGAACTTGAAGCCGAGTGTTGATGCCCGAGCCCTTTCTTTCAGGGGCAGGGGGTGGTTTGGGAACTTGTTTGCTTAAGGTCGGATTGGCAGAGGGCAGAGACATGAAGGTCACGTCCAGTGAGATGCTTTGGGGGACAACTGAGACCAGGAAGCCAAAGTGAAGGTCACATCCACAAAGTGCCAGCAGCCCCGCCGAAGTTAGGGAGACGCACCCAGGTGTTTCGCACCGGGCAAAGACGGATGGGGCCTGGAGTGAGCGGATTAGGAACGGAGGAGGGGCTTCAGATGCTCCTGTGACAGCTCTGAGGACCCCAGGCCCAACCCGCTGGGCGGGTGGTGCAAGATCTGGCCGGTGCTGGGCCCCTGGGGTCCTCGGACTGGCAGCGGGGACCTGGCCCAGGAGGAGCCTGAGCCACGTGGGGGACGGGTCTGTTCCGCTAGACTTTCCGAGAGCCCTCCTGCACCAGCTTGCTTGCCCAGCACAGACGCAGCCTGGCGCCCCGGCAATGACTCGTGAATGCGCTGAATTGCGGAATCTCGCAGCCAAGGGAGGGAAGGGGCATAACACTGGTGCTGCCTGCTGCTTGTGGGGGAGAAAACAGGGGCGTGTGAACAGTATTTGTGGGGTTCGTTGTGCTGAGACAGCAGTTGCAGCAAAGAGAACCGTTTGAGTGGCCCCAGGGTCTTAGCCTCAGACCCCTCGCTCACCCCAAACTCTTTTCCTGGTGCCGTGAGTCTCTCCAGACTTTAGTGGGGCCTTTCTCTTTCTTTCCAACTTTTCTCTCTCTCTCTCTCTCTCTCTCTCTCTCTTTTTCTGATTCTTTTGGGATTTGGGAGTTCATAATGTTCCTCTGCGGCTCACCCATCATCTTGGGTGTTTATCATTTGGGTCTACCAGCGCCCAGGGAATGTGCAAGCCTAGACCAGCTTGTTTTTCTGCGTGGCCTGTTGGATTGGCCAGAGGGGGAATAGGGTCTTCCTCCCTCTCCCCTCGTCCCTCTTTCCCCAGGCTAAAGATGATAAGGTTAAAAAAAAATGGAAAGAGAAAACTAAAATTAGGCACGTGTGGCCAACGGTTCTGCTGCGAGCGATGGAAAACTACACCATGCCCACGTTTCTGTTTTTCCCAGGATCTGAAGAACGGCCTTGGCTATTTGGGTAGCTGGCTATTCCTGGGCACATTTCAGAAATAACTCATGTTTATTTATTATTGGGTATTTATAACAGAGCAGGTTTCCAAGAACCCCACAAAGAAGCGTGGGTCCCAGCAGTGGCTGGGGTGGGGGGGGGGGAGGGAGGGTTGCCATCCATGCTCTAACCACTGCCGCCTCTCGCCTCTGCCTCTCGGAAGCATTCCTGCCTGCTGAGGCCACAGCCCTGGGCAGGGGTGAGGGGGGGCTGACCGAGCTTTGTTTCTCTGTTTCTCTGCTGAGACTTCCCTGAAAGGACGTCAGAGCCTAAATCGGATTACTTCTAACATTTGATGGAGTATGCACACACATACACCCGCGCTCTGGGCTCAGGCGGAGATTAGAGGTGACATTGCAGGAGGCACAAAAGGAGGGTAGATTCCTGAACAGTCATCCACAAACCTGAGCCACCAGGAATGCTGACAGCCCCCCGGCACTGACCTCAGCCCCACCTCCTGGCTCTAGGAGGCACCCTCTGACCCCCAGGTCTTAGGGCAATTATTTTTAGCCAGGAAATCCAACCTGTGGCATTCCCAGGGTGCCCTGAAGGGAGCCAGGATTTCAGGGAGGCCTCCTTTGACCTCACTGAGATTCCATCTCGACCTCGGCCTGAGAAATTAGAGATTGGAGAGGATGGAACCTCAGAATCCATTAGTCCACGGTCTTTGTTCGGTAAATGGACCTGGAGAGGCTGAATGTCTTGTTCAAGGTCAAACAGCTGCTAATCTGCCCTCCTGGCTCTCCCACCCCACCCTTCCTCCTGCCCTTTGTCTGTTATGGAAGTTCCCAGGCAATTAGTTCTCCGGATCCCCTGCATTCTGACAAATTATTGAGGATTCCCAAGAGCTTTGGTTTCTGTGTCTCATATCTATCGATACATCCCGTGTTAAAAATTAGAGCTGAGAAGTTTTAAAAAATAGGACTTATGCATTCACTCAAAATTGGTTAATAAACTCACTGCATGTTAACTTACAACATTTTATGACTAATCGCTATGTTTCCCAAAACAAAAGAATTTAGTGAAAAGAGTGGCGTTAGTCTACGTTTTGCCAATGGTTTTAATGTCTAGTTTAATAGAAGACAGTGGGATTGTGGTATCTACTTCTGCATCCAAGCCCCGCCGTGAGGGAACGAGGATGAAAAGAGCAACTTCATGTCTTCGGATGATCATGAAAACATCTGGGACACCCCTCGGGGTCCCTATACCACACTTTGAGAACCACCCATCTGTAACGTATCTGTATTTGCCTCCTCTAGAACTCTCTTTTTTACTGGCGCTCATCCAGTCAGTCATCCAAAGAGTAGTCATGGTAGAACTACCAGGTACCAAGGTGGGAATTTAAACACAAATACATCATATGTGAACCTCAGTCCAAAAACTCGGTTACAAGAGAAACAGAGCCAACTTTATTTTAACATAGGATCTGGTTTCATTCCCACTGTCTGCCAGGTTGCCGGGAAACAATCTGAACCCTTCTTGGGCTCCCAAAGATGATGGCGTATTCTCGGGGTCTTGGATAGTGCAGAAGCTTGGGGGGCGGTCCTGTGGCCCTTGAGGCTCAGTCTACATGGGGGCAGTTGGGGGAGGCACCGTCAGGTCCCACGACCACTTCTATCCTACGCTTTCACGTCAGGCTGGAGGCAGGGGGCTTCTGGCCCGTTTCCACCTGCCTCTCTCCCCCAGGGGAGCCAAGAATGTGGGTGCAGCTCCCCCATCACCTCCCGCCCCGGAAACCACGGATCCTCTCTCTCATTCCTTCTCTCTGCCCCTGGCTCCCTCCCTCCCAGGCCAGATGGATCTCTTGTTGGGGGAAATCTTTGCAGCCACGTTTCTTCGCAACGGTCTCCCATCCTCCCAACAAAAGTCAGCACGATGTACAGGCTATTTCTGATTTCCACCCTGCCTCGCGCCTCTCCCTGGGGATTAAATGAGTTAATAATAAATGTGCCCGGCACACACTGCGGACCCAATAAATGTTGCTATTAATATTCTTTAAAAACGTGTTTCCAGCTTTAGTGAGACGTAACTGACGTGTAACCTTGTGGAAATTTAAGGGGTACCAGGTCTTGATTTGAGGCACTTAGGTAACTACCCGTCTTGCCACTTTTGCTCTGGGATACCAAGGTACAAAGTTTGAACAAGAACAGGGAAAAATTCAGGAAGGAAACCGTTCAGAGTTCACATGGGCACGTGCCCCGTGACAATGACACGTGGTCCCCTCTTCACTGGTGGTCTGTCGACGCAAAGTGGAGGGCTGAGAAGCGCCCCCAGACCCCTCCTCCTCCGCAGCCACGTTTTTCCTTGGATCAGGCCACGTGTTTACTTGCAGAGAAGTCTGCTTCTGGGTGTCCCGGTGGTGGGGTCATTGTCATGGAATGTGAGCATCAGCAGGGGCTTTGGAAGCTTCTGCAGTCCCTGGGTCCCCAGCATCGCCCTGCCGAGGCCCCTTCAGGGATGCGCACGTCTACAGAGACATCCCCTTCCTCTCCAGCACCTCCGCCCTCCTTCAGGTAACCGTCTGCCGCTCAGGAGTCTTTGCAGCATTAGCTGTGAGCTCGGAGCCTTCTGGAAAGCACCCCCTGGCAGTCTGATGGGAGCTGTGGGCCAGTCCAGGCCATTTCCGGGGGCAGGCAGAGCATGGCAGGTCCATTCTGTAGGCCGTCAGCAGCTATTCCTGGAGTGACAGGTGTGCGTGGGCAGAGCAGTGGGTCTGTGTGCAGACTGACGGTGTCCTCTGTGGGATGACGGTGGAGTCGCTGTGGCCTCTCCCAGCAGAACCGGAGTTCTTTTTATTTATTTTTTAAAATTTTTTAATGTTTATTTTTGAGACACAGACAGAGCAAGGGGCGGTGGGGCAGGCAGAGAGAGAGAGGGAGACACAGAATCCGAAGCAGGCTCCAGGCTCTGAGCCGTCAGCACAGAGCCCGACACGGGGCTCGAACTCACGGACCATGAGATCATGACCTGAGCCGAAGTCGGACGCTTCACTGACTGAGCCACCCAGGCGCCCCGCAGAGCTGGGGTTTGGACTCAGTTCTGTCTTCGCCAAGACTCATGCTGGTCCTTGTTCATGTGCCCATCCTGATGGCGCTGCTAAGGCACGTCACTACTAGTCGTGCGTGCGTGTGTGTGTGTGTGTGTGTGTGACAGGCGTGTCCACAGCCACACGGCGGAGAAAAAAGGTGCAGCTGTAATTCCCTCCATGGAGCCTTAGAGGGAAGTCTGGAAGAAACTTGGCTGGTGGACAATGAAGATAGTTTTTAAGTGGAAGAGGCCCTTTGTGTTTTTCTCCGGCTGCGATGGTCGTGGCTGGGTGAGCGTCCAGCCTGGCGAGAGCTGCCGTCGAACTCCCTTGCGATGCCAGGCTGTGGGGTCTGGTCCCGACCGGCCCCTGTGGCTGGACACCAGGCTCCTGTGTGACTGGACAGCCTTACCCTCATGGCCCGCGGAGCGGAAACTGGAGTTGAGCCGGGTTCCTTCCAGCCGCTGCCCCCCCCCCCCCAAGGTATGAGCAGAAAAACGGAATTAGGACTGAGCCCACGGCCCCCAGCCCCTGGCTTCCTGCACAAGCTAACTGAGCTGTGGGGGCTCCGGTCAAGATACACACTAGATTGCCGCTCAGGAAGAAGCCTGCACCGTCTGGCTGGCAGACTCGTGCGAGGTGAATCAGAGGTGACTCACGTGCCTTCGGAGGAGGAAATGACTTATCAGACTGACCTTCCTCGCCGGGCACCCATCGGTCACTTGCAGAAAACAAAAGAGAGCAAGAGAGAAGACAGTTTGCAAGCTCCTGGTTGCAAGCTTCCTTCCCCCACGCCCACCCCCCCCCACCCCCGGATTTGATGGGACTGTCGCGGCTGGCGAGGCTCCTGGGGACGTGGGGGTGTTTTTTGGCCAAGTCAGGCCCGATCTCTGAGGTGGAGAAGTTCCCTGCAGACAAAGGCTATTTTTCTCCATGCACTTTTCGTGGTCCCTCTCGCGTAGCACAACCTGGGTTCTTCTCCTGGGGCTTAGCGCCAAGGCTGGAGCCCCTGGGGCATCACACAGAAGCCCTTTAGAGACCTTCCTTTAGAGGCATCTGTGGTTTAGAACCCAGATTCCATCCTGCGCCCAGGACTCTGGTTACTGCAGTTACAGCCGTCCTCGACAGGGGACTCTGGGAAGGCACGGGACTTTCTGTCTAAAGTGCTTTGGGCGGTGGGCAGTCCGCCCTGCCCACCGCTACGGTGTGGCGCCATCTCAAGGCATGTGTGACTTCACGTGCCGATCATTTTATTTCCACATCTCATGAAGGTGCTTCGAGTCCTAGAGAGTTAGACACGGAGGGGAATTCAGATCATCTAAACCCTTAACCTGCTGGTAGAGGACACTAGGGCTCGACGTCTGCGACATGGTGAAGGTCAGGGAGCAGATTCAGGGAAGAACCTCTCTGTTTGGTCCACGGGGTGTTTGGTGGTCTTCCCAAGGCTAGTTAATACAACTACTGAGTAATAATAATAATGATGATAATAATAATAACAATAGTAAGTTGCTTCTGTCACTCCGGAGATTACGCCTTAGGTTTGGGATGCAGATCTCCGAGTGCGTCCCTGTGAAGTTAGGTGTGACTGTAGCCCACGTTTCCTGAGGCAGGGAGCTGCTGGCCGAGACGAGCCAGTCATGTTTTGGGGTGTGATTTCTCTCTGTAGCCTAGAATCCAGATTTTTTCCCTCCTCTGTTGTTAGTCAACGCAGGACTTCGTCTC
This sequence comes from Lynx canadensis, assembly GCF_007474595.2. Taxonomy (NCBI): domain Eukaryota; kingdom Metazoa; phylum Chordata; class Mammalia; order Carnivora; family Felidae; genus Lynx; species Lynx canadensis. Next base: position 4,780,047 of record NC_044309.1, on the reverse strand, counting down.
CATAAGATCTGGGGACTGTTTCACTACAACAAGACTGTCATCATTTCATTTCACGGCCCCCATGGGTAACACACACGGCTGTAATTGATGTGGTTCAGAGACCCGCGTCGAAGCAGTAAAAATGGATCCCTCATGACGCTCCAGCGTCTGGCTTTCATGGGGGCGGGAAATCGCTAGCAGATGACGCTAGTGTTCCCAGAGCTAGCGTCTCGGGCCGTCCAACAAAACCCGTTCCTCCTGGCAGCTCGTCCCTCCCACATGTGCTCTGCAGACGCGGGTTATTTGCAGGACGCCCGGAGCGAGGCGATGCTAAATGTATAGCAGCAGGGGCTGCGTGTGTGACGGCTGAGGTCATGGCTTATTCATTTCAAGCTGTAGAGACATTTGGTTTTAAAAACCCCAGCGACTGCCCCGGGATTGGCTTTCAGAGTTCTTTTCCTGTTCAAAGCCGGTGGGATCAGCACTTACATCACTGGCCCCGCTTAACCCTTTGGGGCGGGAGAGGGTCTGCTTCCTCTAAGTCATTCCGGGCAATTTTGCCTTTTGGAGGAAGATGATGTGAGTCCCTGTGATTTACCATGAACTCGCCAAAAATGTGTGCGATGTGTGTGGACTCAAACCAGAGGCACAAAACTAAGAAACGATATAAGACTCAGAAACACACATCTCGGGGCTTTGCAAGAGGCTCTCAGATACGTCCATTTCTGGAACCAGGCTCCTCACTTGTAGTATCAAAGTGGCTGGGGGCACAGGGACCAGACTATTTCCCAATCCCTCTCCAGCTTCTATTATGCGAGGCCACGGACACACTCAACCACGTACTCTAAGTCTGTGTTTAATCTGTGAGCCTCTTCTCCCACGACGGATGTTTCCTTGAGGTCAGGGGGCACATCTGGGTGCACATGGCTATTTTTCTAGGTCTTCCTGCCCCTCTGGGTTCACTACTCTTGAACCGAACAGGTTAGATGAGAGGAAGGGAGGAGGTGAGGAGTGTCCCCACCTCCCACACGGTGTCACAGGCGTGCACTGGGGAAGCGACGGCAAAATGGGATGAGAGTGCGAGGAGGAAACGGGGAGGGGCAGGGACTCGCCTCTCTTTGCACAAAGTCGTCCAGGTTAATGGCAAACCCGAGGGATGGTGTGATAAGGAACCACCACTGTTCCCAAAGGGTGGCTCTTTCCAGGCACACAAAGGGGGTCATCACTGTCACTGAGCCTCCTTGGAACACGTGCAATAACACAATCGAAGATAAACTGCAAATCAGCACCCTAGTTAACAAATGACAGTGTAGCGAAACTCTGCTCTCCCAGAGAAAGAAGATTGGAAGGGGGGGAAGGGTTACCATGCGTGCAAATGTGCGTGATTTGTATTTTCTTCTGCTTCTTCACTTGTATTTTCTAAAGTTTCAACCGCAAATACAGACCACTTATTTCCGGAATAAGAGAAAACACTGTGTTTATTTTTGTAAAGTTTATTTATTTTGAGAGAGGGGTGGGGAGGATCGGTGAGAGAGAGAGAGAGAGAGAGAGAGAGAGAGAGAGAGAGAGAGAGAGAGAATGAATCCTAATCAGGCTCCATGATGTCAGCACGGAGCCTGACGTGGGGCTTGATCTCACGAACCGTGGGATCATGACCTGAGCTGAAATCAATAATCTCTCAGTCGCTTAACCTACTGAGCCACCCAGGTGCCCTCTTAATCCCATTTAATTGGTAATTTAGGGGCAATGATAGGACCAGGGGAGGGAGTTTCTCAAAACGGGCTTCCCACAGCCCCCAGGGAGAACCGTGCTCACTCTTCCTCCCTCTCGAGGGGATTTGGGGGATCGTGCACACTCCTCTTCCCAAAGCAAGACACTGAGCAACGCGTAGACTGCCCTGATGCCCAGGCTCGCATCTCGCTCCCGCGTGACCGAAGACACCAGACTACGTTCCTCCTGTGCTGCCGACACATGGCGGGTCTGCTTGTCAGCCCGCCTCTCCAAGTCCTCAAGCAAGCCACTGAGAGGGCCAAATTTTGCCATTTCCCTCTTGAGTTCTTTCTCTTTTTTAAATATTTGTTTTCCAGCTTTATGGAGATATGACGGACATATCATATTGTATAAGTTTAAGGGGTACAAAGTAGAGATTTATATATATGGCAAAATACACACACATATATGTTGCAAAATGATTACCACGGTAAGATTAGTTAGCACATCCAAAAAACATGGAACGCTGCACGAATTTGGGCATCATCTGCGCTCAGCCGTCAGGCTAATCCTGTCTGGATTGTTCTGATTTTAGCACTCAAGTTACTTCTAATGGCCTTGCTTGGTGCCTCATACATATGAAACATTAAGAAGTAAGTGCCAAATGCAATCATTAAAAAAATGTCTTTTTATTTAATGTTTGTTTATTTTGAGAGAGAGAGAGAGAGAGAAACAGAGCATGAGCAGGGGAGGGGCAGAGAGAGAGAGGGAGACACAGAGTCCGAAACAGGCTCCGGGCTCCGAGCTGTCAGCACAGAGCCCGACGCGGGGCTCGAGCTCACGGACCGCGAGATCATGACCTGAGCTGAAGTCGGGCGCTCAACCGACCGAGCCCCCCAGGCGCCCCCAATGCAATCGTTTTTGAGTTGCACAGATAACACCTCGCCTACCGCTGAGAGCCCGTGAGACAAGGACCCGGGGGCATCCCAGGTGGAGTTTGGCGGTTAGGACAGAGAAAGGGGCTGTCAGAGCAACAGGGGCGTGACCCTGTGAGCAGGCAAGACACACAGGGACAGGCCGCGAAGCCTTGTTTGTCACCGGTCGCCTGTTTGCGTTTGCCTCCCGCGTGGCCTGGAGGGGCTGGCGGAGAAGACAGACCTTGATGGAAAGCACAAGCACGGCCGCTCAGGCTGTGGTTTCCCGCCCCGGAGATCCGCATGCATTAACCAGGAGAACAGGAGCCGTCGTCGAGGTACAGCAGGCGGGAACTGGGCCCTCCACCAGCACGGCCCCAGGGTCGGGTCCACACAAGCTCCCAGCCCCGCCGGCATCAGCCATCGGCGTTTGGAGGCCGGGAGGCCTGCACCAAAAGGCTCCAGCAGGAGTCCTGCCCCATTCCAGAAGACGCGTCTACATCGGCGGCCGTGTGCTCGCTCAGGCCGCACGGGGCCACACGGGAGCGGGAGCCAGCCTCCCCTTCGCCGCCCGCCTGGCCCAGGCTCCTTCATCTCCCACAGCTCTCAGGCCAGGGGACAGCACGTGAAAGCAGGCGGCTCATCATTCCCAGGAAGCCTTTAGTTACGCCTGCCCCTGCCCCGCCAGCCCCACAGACCCCCAGCTTAGCACCTTTCATGCTGGGAGGCCTGCTCTCCCAGCCAGTGTGACCCGGAAGGGCCTCGTCCAGACGCAGCACTCGAAAGTTCCCCACGGCTGGGCCTGGGAAGCTGCGTGGGGGCCTTTCGAGGGCCTTGCGTGAAATGCAGGCACAGGTGCCCGCAGACCCTGGGGAGCTCGGCTGGCCGCCCCCCAAGGCTGCGGGTCAGAGAGCGCATTCCGGGCCCAGCCCCCCCGTCACCCCCATGGCAGCTCGTCTCCTGGACCTCAGGCAGGCCGCTGGAGGGTGGTGACTGTGCCGTCATCCTCTAAAGTTATTTCTATTGGCTCGGTCGGGTACACATATTACGTAAAGCATCTAGGAACAAAGGCAAAAGGCAAGTGTGTTGGAACAGCACGAGAGCATCCCGCTGTCTGACACCCTGTGACATGAGGACTTCAGGACTCTGGATGGAGCCGCCAGATGTGGCCGGAGGAGAAAGCCTGAACCGCAGGGGGCACTGAGGGGGCTAGAGGCACAGGGGTGTGGGGGTCCGGGCGGGGAGACTGGTGTCACTCCCTCCCGCAGCTCCCTGCGGATGCATAGACAGGATGGACAGAAGCTCCCTCCTTCCTCTGCTCTCCTGGCTCAGACCTTCACCTCTTTGTCACCCCGTTGCTTTCCCCCCTTCTTTGGTGGTGGAGGAGAAACGACTCACATGAGCTGGGAGGCCTGAGAAGGGAGGCAGTTAGGCAGGGGGCTGGGCCCCCAGGTCAGGAGAAGAATGTGTGAAATCAGGAAGCTGGGGGGAGCCGAGCCCTGGAGTCAGACCAGACGTGAAGTAAAATTCGGGACTCCTAGCAGAAGGGCCTGGGGCTGGCGGCCTCGGAGGGCACACAGGCTCCGTGCAGGCCGAAGGGTGCAGCCTGCGATCCCCGAAGTCGAGATCGGGAGGGCCCCCACGGAGGGTGGCTCCTGGGGGCTGGGGCCGGCCATGGGTTGAAAAAGAAGCCTTTCTCTGTCCATCCCCCAGGGTTTCCTCTTTTTTTTTTTTTTTTTTTTTTTTTTTATAAATTTTTTTTAACGTTTATTTATTTTTGGGACAGAGAGAGACAGCGCATGAACGGGGGAGGGGCAGAGAGAGAGGGAGACACAGAATCGGAAACAGGCTCCAGGCTCCGAGCCATCAGCCCAGAGCCTGACGCGGGGCTCGAACTCACGGACCGCGAGATCGTGACCTGGCTGAAGTCGGACGCTTAACCGACTGCGCCACCCAGGCGCCCCCAGGGTTTCCTCTTTTTAATCCCCGGCCTCTTCAGTCCAGATGGCAGCACTGGGGCCATCACAGTCACATGCACAGAAAGAGGGTAGCGAGATGGGCCGATTCAGCCCCAAACTCGGCTCTGGCCGTGTCTGAAACCCCTGGCACCAGCCTCACTGCTCGCGGAGCTGCTGAGAAAGATGCCTTTTAATTAGGCTGCTTTGGTCTCTGTGAGGGTAATTAGCGTCCCCGTATCAGACGTGCCAGCCCGGAACCCAGAGTCCTCGTTACCCACCCCCTCCCCTCCCGCGCCCCCTGGAGTCAGTTGACCGCCTCCTCCCTCCTCCTTCTGCTGATCAGCTCCCCCCGAGCTGTCCTCCCGCTCGCCTCCTGGGTCACAGGCGAGCATGGGGGAGCCGTCCTGACAGCCCAATAAACTGGCTTCAAAATAGCTTCGCTAAGCCCACTGGGGACACCAGGCCTCCCGCCTCCTGAACCCCCATTTCTCTGCCCCGTGGTCCCAGCTGTGCCGTGGTGATGCTGTCACTCAATGGACTGGAGCTCAGGGCTGTTTGGGGGCAGCTCCTGGCACATGCCAGCCTCTGTCTAGGGCGCCTCCCGAGGCCCCCCGGGTCCTCGCTCCCAGACCCACAGCTGCTGGGCGTCCCTCGGTTTTCTCAGGGAAAAGGGGCGCTGGCAGGGGGCAGGCCGGAATCTAGCAGAGGTGGTTCAAGGATTACACGGCGACGGGCTCCTGGAGAGAGGACAGAGTTGCTAAGTTTTGGGTGGGCTGTCCCTGAGTGGAGAAGGGGAACACCCGCGTTTGGCGACCACGGGGTCCTGGTCGTGAATTCCATGACAGAAGAGCTCTGGGCGCGGGAGTGAGGTGAGCCCTGGCCGCACATTCAAAGAGGCGCTGGCTCTCAAGTGTGAGCAAGTCCCCCCTGCTTTTCCTCTCCCCTTGGGGGCAACCTCACCCTCCGGCGGGGCGCTAGAGCGAAAAGTACCAGGGTGAGAGGGCGGGTGCCTTCCCCAGACCGCATGTCTGCCCCTGAGCTTTCCCATCTGCAAAATGGGTGCGGTAAAACCCCGGCCCGTCCACTTTGCAGGGTTGCTGTAAACACACAACCTGTCGCTGCCGGGACACGCAGGCTGCCGGGCGTGTAACCGGGAGCCTGCTGTCGTCCGGCCCAGCTCTGCATCTCCGAGACGAGGGTCACTCGCAGGAGAGAGAGGCTGACCGGGCTGCAGGCACTGGCCGGGAGCTCCCGCCTGGGGCCCTGGAAGAGAGGCCTCCTGCACAGGGACTGGACGGCTGCCAAACTTCCTCAAAGGACAATGGAAGATGCTGTTTTCTCCGATGGGGAAGCCGGAGGGGCGGGTGCCTGCAGGTCCCCCAAAGGTCAGGCAGGACACCAGGAGCGGGCATCACGGTGCCCAGCCCTTCCCAGGGCCTGGGTGCGGCCCCCCCACCACGGACGAGCTCTAGGAGCTGGTCGGTCCTGCGTCCCGGGGCCGCGGGGTGGAAGGAAGTGACACCGGTTGGTCACTGCCACTAGTGTTAATGGGTCAACACCACACAAGCCATTCGTTGATTGCCTTCGGTGCACCGTAAGAGGTTTTTACAAAGATGCTATCTGCGCCTTCTAGAAGATTCTAGGCTTCTTACGGGAAAGGCAGACCAGCATGACAGTGAAAGGCAACGCGGTGGGCTGAGACCAGGGACCCGGGAGCTCACCGCCCGGGTTTGAGCCCTGACTTGACTGTACCTCAGTTTCCCCTTTCAAGATGGGAGTGAAGATAATTACGGCATCTCCTTCATTAAGCTGCTGGGAGGGTCAAATGAGTCACTGTCTGCAAAGCCTTTAGAACAGCGTCTGCTTTACACACTCATGTGCCCGTAACATAAACAACATGGAAGTGAAATAAAAACGTGGCCACGCGGGAAGAGACAGCCCACGGGAAGAGAGATGGGATTTTCTGTTTTTCAGGTGAGGCCTGGCAGTCTTCCAGCATGGGGTTTGTTTTTTAAGCCTAGTTTCTGTTGCTTTGCATCTGTTTGGGGTTTGTGGGAGAGGCGCTCGGGAGGGAACGCTGTGCCCGCGTAGGAGACCCCACGAGCGGCTGAAGGCCGCGGCCTACCTTCTTGCAGAGCATTGTGCGACGTGCACATCACTTCTCTGACCCGTGCTCCCAAAATCAGTACGGCCGGGCGTCAGGAGACAGGCCTTGGCCGGGGTCACGGGGCGTGAGGTCATCTGCGGTGGTGCGTGGGGCCAGTTCACAAAGATGTGGGGACTGAGTGAGAACAGGACAAGTAGGGCAGTTGTATAATGTCACATCCCTGTTGGGTAAGGCCCCCTCCGGGCCTCCCAAGACCCGGAGGGGAAGAAGAGAGACCCCCAGCCTGAGGACAGAGGTGACAACATGGCTTCTCGCGGCTCCTGCCCAGGCTGGAGCTCGGGGTGGAAAATGTGCTTTCTGGGCGTCCACGGTCCTCAGACCAGCGGGTCCCTGTGGACCACCCAGAGAGAGCCAGCCCTGTCATTAGTGGGTCCCCCAAGGGCAGTAACGTGGGTTGGGAGCTTGTAGGCTCTCGGTGTCCTGGGGAGAGAGAGGGTCATAGGTTCCTCTAACTAGAGCTACCTGGGTACAGACCTCACCCTCACGGGCACAGCCTGACATCAAGTGGCAAGAGTCTGGAGGTCGAGTTGCCCAAGCATGCTGAGGCTGGCCAGGCATTCAGAGTCCAGAGCCTTCTAGGCAAAAATAACTCGTGAACCTTTTAAAAGTGCACAGCTGAGGGGGCACCTGGGTGGCTCAGGCTACTGAGCGTCTGACTTCGGCTCAGGTCATGTTCTCCTGGTCCGTGGGTTCCAGCCCCTCGTCGGGCTCTGTGCTGACAGCTGGGAGCCTGGAGCCTGCTTGGGATTCTGGATCTCCGTCTCTCGCTGCCCCTCCCCCACTCGCCTTCTGTCTCTCTTTCTCTCCCCAAAATACATAAACATTAAATTGGTCCCCAGACTTCAAATGAAAATAAATAATAAATAAATAGAAGCACACAGCTGAGTCACTGATCCCAGTGGCCACCGCTCACGAGCATTTCCTACGTGCCAGTTGCTTTTCTGCGTGCTTTATCTTGAGCGGCTGGCTCAATCCTCCCTAAAACCCTAGGAGTGTTATCTCCGTTGTATAGAAACAGACACAGAGAGGTCAAGTCGCTTTTTCAAGGACGCACAGCTTATGAGCACTAGAGTTAGATTCAAACCCGGCCATTCTGGCTCCAGAATTCTTGCTCTCCACCACAACAGGAAGCAGCTCCAGAGTCACCCCCCCTCCCCCCCGCCGTGACACGCTCACGTTCTAAATACAGTACTGGAACCCAGATTCAAATCGCATCAGCCACGAACTTCGAAGACCTGTACACTCTCCCGGAGGGAGTCCCAGCCGTGGGGCCTGGGGGGCAGGTGATAACCGAGCCGCTAAGGTGTCGCGTTCCGATTGGCTCCCGCGGGGTGTGTGAGCGATTGGAACCCTCGAGACAATTTCCGTGCCGCCGAACCTCCCCGGGTGTGTATTTCTCAAAATGACTGGGTTGGGCCCATTACTCTAATCTAATAACGTCTCTGTTGTGAATAACCTCGCAGTCATCTGAAGCGCGTGAGCTCTGCCCGCAGCTCTGGGGCATCTGTGGGTCTGACGGGCTCCTCTCCTCCCCAGAGAAGGAAGGCGATGGGGCCAGGATGCGTTCTCGGTTTCTCGTACTGAATCAACCACGGAGGGGTCCCACGGTGGACACCTGCTCCTGGATCTGGGGCTGCTCTCCCCGCTGACGGGCCTCTGTGGCCCCTGTTTACCTTTCCTCCAACCCCGTCCCTCCCCCCCCCCCCCTTGCTGGGGCGTGGGGCGTGTCCTGGGGGACAGATTGTGAAACCAGAGCTGTGGCTGGCATTCTGGCATTCCCTCCATTGTCTGGAGAGCCTCCCCACAGAACAAACCTGCCTGGGATTTGCATTAAGCTCGGTGCCTCAGGAGGCCAGGGGGGCCAGCGGCAGCTGTTGCTAAGGCAACCCGTGGGGCCCAAATGAGTCACAGAAAAGAGAGAGCCTTGGACTCCCCGGGGGTCAAGGAGTTGAGGGAGGGCCCGGGTCCAGTGTTCAGGAACAATTGTTCTAAATGTCAACTGCCGAGGATCCCCTGCTGGCTCTGGTCAGCCAGTTCCACTGACAGGTGCTCCTGAGGGTCTGCCTCGTGGGGCAGCGGGGGGGGGGGGGTGGTCTCCCTGGCCCTCCTGGCTGGTTGTTGGCAGTCCCTGCTCCCCTTTTCTCTTCCTTTGTTGAGTCTCTGACCCACCTTTCCCAGGTATGGGAAGAACAGCATCAAAAGACTGAAACGTAAAACAAACATCGATGGAAACAAGGCCTGGGTGGGACAGATGGGGGTCAGACCCACCCTGAGCCTCCGCCAGCAACCCCTGCTCCGAAGGGCCTGTCTCAACATCTGACCCAGGCCAGTGACTCACCAGACACCACGGGGGAGGACCTACAGTAGTTTCCTTTCTGGGGAACCAGAGACGCCTTTTTCCTTTGAAGACCTGGAGAGACCGGGCCAAGCCCTTTCTCTGCTCCCTCCACACCCCATCCTGTGCAGCTACACCTGGGGGCCGGCCTTTACGCCGGGCCCAGGCAGGGCCATTTTCACTCCCGGAAGACGGAGACCCTGCAGGTTCTGGGTACTAACGTACTTCCCTCACCTGAGCACAGGGAGACCTTTCCTCACTCCTGAGCTGGCCTCTGCGCCCTCCCCATCCCACCTGCAGGCTCACTTCTAATCCCTTGACGTTCCAACAGACTTTTTAGTTAGCTCTGCCTTTCTCAAACTATCCACATCAAAAGAATCACTCAGAGGCATATGTCTCGAATTCAGATTCCTGAACCTCCCCCCCCCACCCCGCCCCACTCCCACCCCCAGAGATCTCCAGAATCAAATACTCTGGGAAGGTTGCCTGGGCATCTGTCTTGGACGAATTGCCCCAAATGATGCTCGTGTTTGGGCGAGACTGGGGAATCTCGGCCAAGTCACGTGCTTCCCTGCCAGGTCTTCCCAGCCCCTCAAGTCTGTCTCGGGGGCACTGTTGAGGCTGCTAGGAGGAACTGATCCCCGGAGGTGGGCCGGCCAGTTGCACACACTGCCCACCCCCACCCCCCCAGGGAGGCACGGCAGATGGTGCCGGTGAGCATGGCCCGGGCCCACTGCCGGCTTCACACTGGCCCCGTTGGCTCTGTCTGTTCCCTTCTCCACTGCCGTCATTCCCAGTGTCATCTGGGTGCCCCTGGCCTGCCGTGGTGTGGGTGGCACATTGGTGCCTATTGGTTTGCAAGCAGCTTGAGCCCCGTAAGAAATGGTGGGAGCCCCGCAGTGCCTACCGGGTATCTCCCGTCTCCTGGCTACAGGAGGTGATACACCTCTGACATAAGCTGCCACGACCATGTGCATCCGCCCTGTGACACTCTAACATGCCATCCTGCTGTTGCATTGTGGAAACACCAGGTACGGTGGTGACAGCAGGGCGGGAGCTCAGTAGCTCTGGCTGCCACCGGCTGCTGGTGGGATCTCAGAGCATTCAGTGTCCTTATATGTAAGACACGGTTAATAATGGGGGTCGTCGCAGGGTCCAGCACAGAGCACATGGGAGGCCCCTTCCTGTTTATCTTTTCTCTTTCTGTTCAGATACAGGCTGATTGCTTAAACCTCTCTCACTTCTCCTTCTTTCTGGTCCTATTAAAACACTTCTGGAAGTACCTGGGTGGCTGAGTCGGTGAAGCATCTGACTCTTGATTTTGGTTCAGATCATGATGTCATGGTTGGTGAGATTGAGCTCCATGAAGACCGCTTGGGATTCTCTCTCTCCCTCTCTCTGTTCCTGCCCCATGCCCGCACACGTATACACACACTCTCTCTCAAAGTAAGTAAACATTAAAATTTTTTTTCCGAAAAAAGTCAAGATATAAAAATCAATTGTATTTCTGTATATTAGCATTAAATAATTGGAATATGATATTGAAAAACACCAATGTCATTTACAACATTGTTTAAAAACATTAAACACTTAGAAATGAATTTAATGAAAGCTGTGAAAAAATTCAACGCTCAAAACACTAAACATTGCTGAGAGAAATGAAAGAAGACACAGAGAAATCGAAAGGTATCCTATGTTCATGGATTGAAAGATTCACTATGAACATGTCAATTTTCCCCAAATTTATGTATAGCTTCGGTACATTCCTAATCATAATCCCAATAGGCCTACTAAAATTTATTTTAGGAAACCTAAAATCCCAGAAATAGCCAAAACGACTTAGAGAAAGAAGAAAAAGTTGGGGGGCTTATGCTGCCTGATATCAAGATTTACTGCAAAGCTCTGGTTATTAAAGCTGTGTGGTCTGACATGGGAAGAGACACATAGATTGATGGAGCAGAACAGAGAGTTCAGAGGTAGACCACACTTATAGGGACAATTGGTCACTGACAGAGTCACCGAAGCAATCCACTTCAGGGAAAGGATGGTCTTTTTGACAAATGGTGCCGGCAGAACTGGAAAACCACGGGAGAAAAATGAACGTGACCATTTACCTCACCGTACACAAAATATTAATTCGAGATGGATTATTAAACAAAAATATTAAAGCAAAAGCTCTAAAACTTTTAATGGAAAATGAAGGGTACTAGCTGTCTGATCTATGGGGAGGCAGAGATGTCTCTGCTAAACAAGCCTCAGACTGGGAGAGAACATTTACAAAGCAGATTATCTAACAAAGGACTGTAGTGGGAATACATAAAGGATTCCTGCAACTTGATTAAAACTCAATTTAAAAATGGGCAAAAGACTTGCCAAACTCTTCATGAAGGGATATATTCAACCGGGCAATAAATACACGCAAAGGTGTTCAACATGAGTACACATTACGGTGTTCATTTCATGAAATTCAATGGATTAAATTGGTTAATTTCATGAAGTTAAAACCGTGATGAGATACCACTTTGCCCCCTGGAATGGCTAAAATTAGGAAGATTTACAGCTTCAAGCGTTGGCAAGAATGTGGATCTCTTACTCTCATACATTGCGGCGGGGGTATAACATGGCGTGTGGCCACTTTGGAAAAAGGTTGGGCTCTTTCTTATACAGTTAAACAGATACACTATCACCGAGAAATCCCACTCCTAGATACTCTGCAAAGGGAAATGAAAACGTACCATCTATAACAATACATCTCCGAGAACGTTCAGAGCAGTTAAAAACTGGAAGCGATGCAAATGCGTGCCAGAAAGAGAATGGAGACGCAGAGTTTGGAATATCTGTATAACTGATTTCTACACAAGAAAAAAGGGTAAACTCATGATACATGCAATGATATGGATGACCTTTATAGACATCATGCTCCACAAAGAAGCCAGATACAAGAAGTACATGTACTTGTGTGGGATTCCATTTATATCATGTTCCAGGGCAGATGGAGAATCCATAGTGATGAAATCCGACCCGTGATTGCCTCTGGGTGAGGGCTTGATCAGGAAGGACCACAAGGAGCTCTCTGGAGTGATAGAAAGGTTCTACATGTCTTGGTAGGGGTGTGGCATATGTGGGGATATGCATTTGTCAAAACTCACTGAATTGTACACTTACGACTTGTTCATTTCATCGTATGTAAATTTCACTCTAAAAAAAAAAAACCCCAACAAACAGGTATTGACCGTTTGTGTCTTTCGATGGTATGGGTTAGTAATTCTGAGACTACTTTGTTTACTACAGGCTTGAGCAATCAAGAAAAATATGTTAGTGATCATGGGGGCCAAGTTTCTCAGTTGGGGAAGAAAGTCAAAAATACGGAAAGAGGGCAAAGTAGCTTTGTGGTATTGGATTGGAGGCATCAGCGTGAACTCAGTTTTCAACATCTTTCTATTTTTATATAGACATAGGCTATGGATATTGTTGTAGATGCAGAGATAAATGTAGATACAGAGGGGTGTGTGTGTGTGTGTGCATTCCTAGCTTCTTGAACTATTCTGCAACTTTTCTGTAAAGTTGAAATTATATCAAAATGAAGAGTGACAAAATATAGACACCTTTTGGAAAGCCACCTTAAGTTCCTTGCTGACATCTAGAGCCAAGTTAATGTACAAAACGCCTTGAGAAAGAGCCCCATCTCCCGGTCTCACTTCTTTCATTGAGGAACTTGCAGGCACATGGAGGTCACCTCTGGCCACTCCTCCCTCACCTGTAGGAGACTTCCGTTCCAGACTCCAAGGAAACAGGCTCCTGGTGTCTCCCTCTGCCCTCTTGCCATCCGATCGGGCCTCCAGGGCGTCGCCGAGCCTCCCTGCACCCCAAGCTGGTGGGTGAAAGGAATCTTCTGCTTTCCTTTCATTTTTGTTTTCGGCTCATGTCAGCAGCAGTGGGGTCTTCGGGTTTGTTTGAGACTGAGACTTCTAACCCAGAGGAGGTGGCTTTATTCTAGGGACCTGCCGGTTCCTGCTGATGCCCCCGGGTCTGGCGCTCACGCCCTCTCCGCGGACGCAGCTTCTTAGCCTCCAGAGCACCGGCTCTGAACGTTTCTGCAAGTCCTGGGAGGCCACAGTGGTGGAGCCGTTCCCATGCGAGCTGGGTTCATGCAGAAATCCCACCCGAGTTAGAGAATCTTTTCAATTGTGGGCGCTGTGAACTGTAGGTGAGGGCCCCCCCCCCCGGCACTGGAGGAGTGACAGAATCACAGAGGCCACTTAATGCCCGGGACTGAGTGGCCTGGGCCTTGAGAATGTTTGGTTTCCTACAATTTGAGCTGAGTATTGCGTCTCGCATATTGTGCATTGCTTAGGCTGGCTTGCTTGGTTCATACACACACCCGTTATCTCCATGGAAATGCTGAGGAGCAAAGTCTATGCGTGTGTGTATGCACGTGTGCGCATGTATGAGTGTGTGCTGTGTGTGTCAGAGAGACCAAGAAAAGAACAGAGGGAGAAGAGACCATAGGCGAGACAGTCGGGGTGAGGTGGTGACAGAGGCTGAGAGGTGGCCGTGTAGACAGGAGGGGTGTGTGCACGTGTGGGTAGGGGACCTTCGTGTCTTTGCGAGAGGTGGGGGAACATAGGTGAGCCCCGCCTGGGAGAGGGGCCTATGGCCCAAGGGTAAGGAGGCCTCTCCTTGCACACATGCATGTGCATACGTGTGAGGGTGCACAGTGGAAGGCTTCTGTGAGTGTGTGCGTGCGTGAGAGTGTCGGGGTGCTCCTCTGAGTGCGTGTGTGGGGTTGTGAGCACGTCAGAGCATGCCTGGGAATATATGTGTGCATGTATGTACGAGCATGTGAGCATGTGCCTATGTGAGTGTGTGCATGTGGATGTGTGTGTGAGCATGTCAGCACATGCCTGTGAGTGTGTGCATGTGCATGTGATTGTGTATGTGTTGATGTGCATGTGTGAATATGTGAGTGTGCATGTGAATACGTGAGTGTGCACGTGTGAGCAGGGCGCATATGCTTGGGTGTATGTGTGCTTGTGTGTGTGTGTTCACGGGTGAATGTGTGCATGTTCGTGTGTATGTGTGCATGTTAATGTATGAGTACGTGTGTGTTCATGCACAAGTGTGTGTGCATGTTCATGTGTGAATGTGTGTGTGCCTGAGTATTCGTGTGTGAGCGTGTGTGTGCCTGTGAGTGTGCCTATGCCTGTGTGAGCGTGTGTGTGCCCATGAGTGTGTGCTTGTGAGCATGTGTGTGTGTGCCCGTGAGTGCGTGTGAGCATGTGCGCCCACGAGTGTGCATGTGTGTGCGCCCGTGAGTGTGTGCGTGTGTGCACCCATGAGTGTGCGTGAGTGTGCCCGTGAGTGTGCATGTGTGAGCGTGCCCACGAGTGTGTGCATGTGTGAGTATGTGTGTGTGTGCCCGTGAGTGCGTGTGTGTGAGCATGTGCGCCCACGAGTGTGCATGTGTGTGTGCCTATGAGCGTGCATGTGTGAGCGTGTACGTGTGCGCCTGTGAGTGTGTGTGCCTGTGAGTGTGCATGTGCCTGTGTGAGGGTGTGCCCATGAGTGTGCATGTGTGAGCGTGTGCGTGTGCGCCTGTGTGTGTGCATGTGCCTGTGTGAGGGTGTGCCCATGAGTGTGCATGTGTGAGCGTGCCCGTGAGTGTGTGCATGTGTGAGCATGTGCGTATGTGCCCGTGAGTGTGAGCGTGTGCGCCCACGAGTGTGCGTGTGTGTGCCCGTGAGTGTGCATGTTTCCTGTGAGTGTGCATGTGTGAGCGTGTGCGTGTGTGCCCGTGAGTGTGCACGCACTCGCAGCAGGCAGGCACAGGGAGGCAGAGCGGCAGACGCCGCTGTGGTGTGTCCCCTGCTCCCCTGTGTCCCAGGTCCCACGGGACCACGTCGGGGCCTGGGCCTGGAGCGGGAAGGAAACCGTCTCTGGAAAGAGGCCGACCAAAGCCCAGCAGAAGTATTCCCGGCAAAGAAAAGCCAGGAGGACTGGCCTGGGCTCTGCCTCTCTTCTTAGCCCCCGCCGCCCACCCCCAGGCCCCACTGAGGGGAAATGGAAACAAATGTCTGGAGACAGGCCAAGAGCAAAGCAAGCTGTTTGGAGGAGGTTGCGGCCTCTCTGGAGGAGAGAGGGAGAGGGAGGAGGAGAGGGAGGGTGGGGGAACTGGGGGGAGGGGAGACAGACACCAGCAGGCCTGAGGGCTGGGATCGAAGGGGACAGGAGGGGAGGGCATGGGGGGCACAGCAGGCAGTGGGGGTGGGGCGGCTTTGCCCTGTGCTGCTCCTGTACCCCCTGAGGGAGACACCACCCTGTCCGCACCCGGCCAGGCTCATTTGTGAGCAGGTAGGGCAGAGCAGGGCCTTGGCGTGCAGGTGAGTGGCAGACAGGGACAGCTGTCCCCTCTGACCCCACCGCGGCTGCCCGTCCAGACACAGCAGGCAGGGAGGCCCCTGGCTCCGTCCGGTGAGGCTCAGACACCTGGCGGGGGGCTCAGCTGCTGGGCGTCGACCGCCAGACGCTGCCGTGTGAAGAAATGCTAGAACGCCGGCCTCTCTAGTGCCCGCATGTAACCGCCGGGTCCTTGTCCACGGCTCTTCCACGCCCACCGGCCCACGCCAAGTGGGGTCCCGTCCTGCAGCCCGGGGGCTTCCGTGCGCCCCTCAGAACTGCCCTGTGAACCCAGGCCCTCTGCCCGGCCCTGCCTCGGGGGCCACGGCGCTGCCTGCCCGGGCAGTCCCACGGGTGACCTGGGACACCGAGGGGCTTGCCCTTGAAGGAGTCGGCGCCGGATTCCTCTGCCCCTGGCTTACGAGGGACGTGAGTAAAGACCAGCTGGTGAGGAGGAAGCTGAACACCTACCTGTCTCCAATTTGGAACACACCGCGCACCCTTCCCTGCTTGCCGTGAGTGCGGCCATCTGGCCCGATCACGTCCTTAGGAAGGAACGTGTCCTATTTGGAGTTATTTATGATTCCCCCCCTCACTGGGCATGATAGTCAAGGTTGGCCTCTCACTTCCTGGGCACCTCCTCTGTGGCGGGGCCGTGAGGACACGGTCCCGGCCTCACGGAGTCCACCCTGTGGGACAGAGACCGGTGCTGTGTTGCCCGGGGCCCCAGCGACCCGGGAAGACAGCGTGATGTGACACGGGGCTCGCCACCTGCTTCACAGGCACTCCCTCATCGAACCCTTCGGCTTTAAGTTTTACAAGGGGAAACCGAGGCACAGAGCATTTAAGAGCCCCCGAAACCCGAAGGCACATGGCTGGTGAATCAGATTCGAGGCAAGCCAGGGTCCTAGCCGCTGCCCACCGCGGAGTGGACGGTGGGAGAAGGCTGTCCCAGAGGCCGGGACCTCCCAGGGAACGTGGAGGGGCGGGCTATTCTGGAGAAGGCAGGCGTGGAGCAGGTGTGCACGCGTGGGCAGCGGGGACAACGCGCCCACCCTTCCTGCAGTGACGGCACGCGGGGGCGAAGCTGGCACGCGGGGAGGAAGTGTAGGAGCATTCGCATGCGCTGGCTGCCATGCCTCTGAGAGTCTGCTAACGCAGTCATTACGGTCGCAGGCTGTTTACGGCCACCCATAAAAGAGCAGGTGCCTGCACTTTGGATCCCGAAGCACCCGTCAACCATTGGCCAGGTGGCCTTCCTGGCTGCAGAGGCTGAGGCTTTGCAGGGGTGGGTGAGAGCCACGGGGGCGTGAAGGGAGGCAGGCAGGTCTAACCAGCTGGTGTGACCCTGGGCAAGCCTCTGTCCCCATGCCTCGGTCTCCTCGCGTGAGACGGGGAGACCGGAGCCTTCCCGGCACGGCGGCGTCTGCTGAGGGGTTGAATGAGTGCCTGGTGGCCGTGCTGGTCTCCTGGAACGTTCTCTCTAGGTGTTGGGTATTGTTGTCATCACAAAGTCACGGCAATGGGCTGCAGTCTTGTTCCTGACTCTTGGCCGGCGGGGCGGATGCCTCCGTGGCCTCTCGGAGCCCCAGTCTTCCCCACGGTCCCTGTCGGTCCCTCAGGCGGAGGCCGACACAGGTCCAGGGGACCGTGGTGAGGACCACGTGGCTTCCCTCCTGCCGCGGCCCCCTCGGCTGGCCTTCCAGCAGGCGCGGGCGGCCCGGGAGCTCCTCCTCGCCAGATAATGAAATTCCTGCTACATTTATCAGGCCCAGAACACCGTGTGCCACCCACTCTGTGCCCAGCCTCCTCCGACCTCTGAGACGGGAGGGGCGGGCGCCTCGGTGGTGAGTGGCACAGGCTGGCCCACACGCCGCTGCAGGATCCAGGGCGCCCGGACGTGGGATGTGGCTCCAGATGCGGAAGGCGTGTCTCATGCCGGCGGGGGGAGGGCCCCTGAGGCCCAGCGAGCAGTGTAATGGGCCCCGGATGTGCAAACCCAAGCTGCTCGCTGGGCGTCTCTGGGCCGTGCTGAGCGCTTCCTCAAGGGATGCACGGGTCCTGACGCACACCGGCTCTGTGCCGAAAACTCCTTAATTCCAGCTTCCCCCTGGGGGGCCCCACTGACTTCAATACCGCATGCTCCCTGGGCTGTAAGCCCTCTCCGTCCCCTGCTTGCAGACTGCCACACGACCTCGCTCCAGTACCGGTCCCGGGGGGCGGGGGGAAACACCGCACACACGAGCTCGTGTCCTGACCCGGGGGCTGCCCGGGGCCGTGTTCCCCGTCTCAGCTTATCCTCTAAGCTTCACCAGCCCCGTCGCAGAGCTTCCCTTTCCCCACGCCTCACTTCTGTGGGGGCCCGGCCTCGGGTTCTTTGTTTCAGTGACGCTGGTAAGGGCGGCTGAATGACTCAGTGGCCTGTCATCTGCTTGTCCTCGGGGAGGTGTTTCATCTCCCTGAAATCCAGATCCCTCGTGCCGTAATGCAGGCAGGCGCGGCAGCACCGATCAGCTCCAGACTTTGCGGGCACAGAGGGTCACGTGAATGAGTGCTCGGGATCACGTACCCAGGAGAGGCATGAGGAAGCTTCTGGGCTCGCCCGGAGAAGGGGTGCACGGAAGCGGGCAGAATGTTCTCGGGCGTGCTGCACCAACCCCCACAGGGTGGCCCAGAGGGACCCTCGCAGGTGCCCGGGCTCCGAGGAGCTCGTGGACTGAAGGCTCCGGTCCGTCGGAGGACCAGCTAACCCAGAGAGGCTGTGTACAGGTGACGATGACAGAGAGGCACGTGCAAGGCCGAGGCAGCCCTGCCCCCCTCAAAGCGGGCCTCCTGCAGTGGGGAGGCCAGCCGGTCAGGAGCGGACCCGCTGGAAAGGGTCATTGCCCTCACCCAGGCCAGCGCGGCCCTGGGGCCCTGCCCCTCTGAGGGAAGGAGCCGGCACAGACCCTGTGGCGTGGGCTGTCCCCCGGGGCCCCCCTTGCACTGCTCCAGTGTCGCTCCAGGAAAGACAAGGGAAGGGGGAGCCCCTGACCCGGACCAGGAGCCCAGGTATTGAGACCCATCGTACAAGCAAGGTGCTTCCCCAGGAGCTGTGCTTGAGGCCTGCCCTCACCGAGCCACGGCCCCGAAGGGACACAACACGTGGAGAGGGGCCGAAACAGGATCCACGGCACTTACACAGCCGCGGGGTGTTTTCAAGCCGCCCTTGGGCCTCAGTACGGAACCAGACGTGAGCAGGTGCGTCCACACCGCAGCGCGTGGGTGGGAACAGCTTTTTCTCCTCTGCCCCTCGATCCCACGGGGCGTAGGGAACCTTGGGCCCGATCGCGGCCACAGCTAGGTTTCCTCTTCCTCTGCTTTGAAAATCCCAGACACCGAAAGCATCTGATGCACTGTGCAAATACATCTCAATTTATAGAAAACGTGTGGAATCCATAACTTGGGCTTCCCGACTTTGTCCCCATTCACCTGAAGAAGACTCTAAACCCAGCGTGGGGTATGTAGTAGGCGCTTAATAGGTATTTGTTGAATGAATTGTGTTCCAAGAATTCTTCCCTCCAGCTCTGCCACCTGAGGAGTGACAGCCGCAGGGATCCGTGTGCCCCATGGTCCTGAGAACAGAGCCCGTGACTCAGGAGCACAGGGTCCCCACAGAGAAGCACCCGGGCCTTTGTTCTAAAGGACGTGGCCCTGGGCCTGAGCAGCACTTTGTGTGAGTGTCCAAGCCCAGAGGACGCACGTTCCCACCCAGCAAACACACCATCCACATTGATGAGCAAGGCACAAAACACACATTTGTGCAAAGGCATGAACAAAAGTGAAACGGGGGCGCCTGGGCGGCTCCGTCGGTTCAGCATCTGACTCTTACTTTCGGCTCAGGTCATGATCTCAATCAGTGAGTTCGAGCCCCACGTGGGGCTCTGAGCTGCTGACAGTGCAGATTCTCTCTCTCTCTCCCTCTCTCTCTCTGCCCCTCCCCCACTTGCGCGCGCTCTCTCTCTCTCTCTCTCTCTCTCTCTCTCTCTCTCTCGGTAAATTTAAGGGGCTCCTGGGTTGTCTCAGTCACTTAAGCGTCCAACTCCAGCTCAGGTCATGATCTCACGGTTCATGAATTCGAGCCCCGCGTCGGGCACTGTGCTGACGGCTCAGGGCCTGGAGCCTGCTTTGGATTCTGTGTCTCCTTCTCTCTCTCTAAAATAAATACAACATTAAAAAAATTACAAAAGAAAAAAGAAAAAGAGAATGAGCATCTATCTCTACTCGCTGTGGGCCAGGCTGACGCCAGGCTCTGGGCAGGCCCTGCCCTGGGGTGGTCGGCGAGGCAGTGACAGAGGCTGACAAAAGTCAAGGACCAGGACTCAGGGCACAAAGTCCTGGGCATATTGGCTTCCTCCAGACTGGGCCCCCTGGACCCGTTAGCGCCATCGACCCAATGGGTTCTGACACCCAGCAGAGCCCGGAAGGCCCCGGGGGGTTGCCTCTCACGCTGGGCTGTTCAGGGAGTAGCCCCCAGCTCCCCACCTGTCATCCAAGTGCGACGGGCTTCCTCCAAGGCTGGGCTGGCCATGTGGGGTGCCAGGTGGACGCCATGTCTGTGCATCTGCTGTCCCCACACCCCTCTGGTGCTGTGGATGCCCCTTCTCACAGCACGTGGCCCCTGCTCTGCTCCTGAGAGGGCAGGAGAGACTGTCGGCTGGGCGAAGCTTGGCCCCGACACGCAGCACCCCTCCTTGGAGTATCCCCCGGCTCTGGGATCCCAATACTTCTTTCCACCTCGGCCTTCAGGCCGTCCTGTCCCAGGCCCTTGGCCAAGATGCACAAACTCATCTTCAGCTCCCCTGGTGGGCGTCTAAGAAACACCCTTTCCTGCTCCCAGCCTCCAGGATGTTCCCAAAGGTTTAGGGTGGGGGCTGGAAATCTTGTGTCTTTCTTTTAATTTTTTTTTGAGAGAGAGAGAATCTCAAGCAGGCTTAAGCTTCTGTCGTAGCTCTGGAGTCAAAGTGTCGGGCTGGAGTCCACAGGGCACACTGTATGCACGGGGGCGTCTCTCCCCTTCCGGAGCCCGGTCTCCTCCCCCACAAAGGGACAGCCACTCGGAGTAAAAAGATGATGCGGCAACAATACAAATGCTTGGGAGAGACCTGGTGTGTGACAAGGTCTCAGTAGACATTAGCCACTTTTGTTATCCGTTTGTTGCCAAATAAGTGTAGAATTTGGAGGATTTGGGCCTCACCCGGGCCGGCGGCCAGGCTGTAGAGAACACAGCCAGACGATTGGGGTCACCAGCTGGGACTGGAGGCCGGGCCCGGCTTCACCCGTCACTAGCTGTGTGACCCTCAGTAAATCGCTCCACCTTTCTAGGCTTTCCTGTCCTGGCTTCAAAACAAAGATGAAAAGCCTGCCCTGGTTACTTCACACTTGGTTGCAAGAATAAAATGAAGTAATTTAAGAGAGTTTTGTGCAACATGGTGTTACCCAGCCACATTGTTCCTATCACCCCGCCTTTAGGGGAGCCCGGGAGCTCAGGGCCACCTGCCCCAGGCCCGTGCCTTAGGCTCTGCTTTCTGGAACAAATTAGCTAAGACGAAAACACATGCTCATTGTGGAAAAGGCGGAAAAGAAAGAAAACACTACTCCAGTCATTAGTGCCCAGTGGTCACCATTAACCTCAGTACCCAGGTGTAGAGTACACCCAGGAGCTAACTATTTCCCTCCAGGCTTTTCACGCTTTCTTTTCTTAAAAATTTATTTTAGAGAATGCGGGTGAGGGAGCGGGGCAGAGGGACAGAGAATTTTAAGCAGGCTCCGTGCCCAGCGCGGAGCCTGATGCAGGGACTCGAACTCACAAGCTGTGAGATCACGACCTGAGCTGAGATCAAGAGCCGGACGCTCAACCGACTGAACCACCAGGCACCCTGGCCTCTCACCTTGAACACACACGACAACATACGTGCAGTACACGTGGTTCGGCATCTTCCTTGTTTAAAAAGATAAACATTTAGTTGTGAGCATTCACTAAAAATGGTTTCCAATGCTGTTTTTATTGGCAGTATACATCATCATCTATTTAACCATTACCACGCTGTTGAAAAATCTGATTCTTTCAGCATGTGGTTGGTATAAACAACACTGCTAAGAATATCACCGTAAGTGACTTTATCCTCATTTCTGATAATTTCCCAAGAAGAGTTTATTCGAAGGGAAACGACCAGAGCAAAGGCAAAGGCATAGAATTACTATTGAAGCAGACAATGCGTGCGCCTGACTTCCCACAGGACTGGGGATCTTCTTTGGGTTCCTCCCTTGCTCCCACCTACAGCCCCTTCTACGATGGGTTTCGGCTGTGAAACACTGGCCGCGGCCACAGGCACCGCCACGGGGCGGGCCCCACACGTCCACGGCTCAGGTGATGCCCTCAGGCATCCCCCCCCCCACCGTCTTCCCCTCCAGATGTGTCAGAAATCACAGAGCACTTCCTGTGGTCCACGGTTGCCTCTCCACTGTGGGAGATTCTGAAGCTCAAGGTCACCTGCCCAGGGCATTCTTTAGCTCCCCTGTGGGAGATTCTGAAGCTCAAGGTCACCCGCCCAGGGCAATCTTTAGAGCAACCCTCGTTGAACTGCTTCTTGAACCTTCTTTACATTTTCTCTGGTGGGGGCTCTCTTGACTCGTACCATGCGAAGTGAGTTCCTGGAGTGTAATGAAAATCTGACATTCTTAAACAGCCCTGGATCCCAAGGGTAAATATTCCCGGAGTGGGGGGTGGGGGGAGCTCCGCAGCCCAAAAGCTTGGTGAGTTATGTCACTCTGTGTCGGGGTGGAACAGAGCAAGAATGAGCTGAAGGAGGGTAGAGGCTGTGGTGCCAGGTACCGCCTGGGTGACCGAGCCCTGGCCCCTTACGACTCTCATTTGGTCACGTCTCTGGTCGGTTGGTCACCTAGAAGGAAAGCGCACGGGCCCGGGAGGCAGGAGGCCTGAAGGGTTGTTTCACGAAATGTCTGTAACACAGAGGGTGAAATGCCTTGTGCACGAGGGGGTGAGGCGGGGTGGGTTTCACCATTATCTCAACCCCCCCGCCAAAGCTTGGGTGTTGGGGTCTTCCTTGTCCTACCACCCGACCCCTCTGGGTATCAAGGTTTTGACCATTTGTTTTGGAGCTTAAAGGTATTCTGGGCTATTAAGAAATGAATCCTGAGGGTGCTCAGGCGGTTGGGCGTCCGACTTCGGCTCAGGTCATGACCTTGTTCATGAGTTCGAGCCCCACGTTGGGCTCTCTGCTGACATCTCAGAGCCTGGGGCCTGCTTCAGATTCTGTGTTTCCCTCTCTCTCTGCCCCTCCCCCGCTTGCACTCTGTCTCTCTGTCTCAAAAATAAATAAAAACATGTAAACAATAATTTTAAAAAATGACTATGGGCAGGAGTTGTGGTGGCTGTCCAGAATAGGGAAGCAGTGGGTTGTAGCCCTTCTGCAGGGTGATCCACAGGGCGGTACCGTGAGCAGTCAGTGCACAGTCCTGGCCAACAGCACTGAGGACAGGAGTGTCCCCTTTAGTGGGGGATGCATGGACTCACCTGCCTGAACAAGACCATGATCTGTAGGCAAAGACCATTGCCTTTCAAACATGGCTGATCTTTGTAACCCCCTGGGGAAATTAAAAAACGAAACAAGTCTTGACAAACGCCTGGTTTCCGTCCCAGAGATTCTTCATTGTCCTGGAGTACAGAATGGATCTTGAGGGTTTTAAGAGCTCCCCAGAAGGTTCTAACATGGAGTGAAGCTTAGTAACTATGGGGATGGATGGGGTGGCTCCTTCCCTTGTCTCCACCTTCCAAGCTGAACCTTTCAACGTACCGTTGAAACTCATTACTCATGGATTCCATATTTGTCAATTCATCCACCTGCTAAAAGTCATTGGTAGCCTTGAAATCAACATTCACAGTGCCTTCAAACTCATTCGTGAACACGCACAGAGCTGCGAAAATTTGAATCACCCGAAACACACCTTCCCAGCTGCAGTCAGACTAGCTGACGCTATGCCTTCCTGATTGAGCTCTTGCCCTAGAAATAAGCGTCCTTCCCATGGTCTAGTTAGTGTCACATTTTCCTCACTTTTGTGCTTTTGGTGGGTGATTTCACTGATTAACATGGCCCCCACGCGGAGTGCTGAAGCGCTGTCTAGTATGACTAAGTGCTAAAGGATGTGATGTATCTTACAGGGCAAATACGTGAGTTAGAGAAGCCTCGTCAGGCAGGAGTTATAGTGTTACTGGCCGTGAGTTCAATCAATGACTCAACAGTATGCATTAAGCAAGAGGTCTTTAACCAGAAACACACAAAACAAGGTTATGTGTTGATCGGTGCATGAGACCGTGGTGACCAGAGGGGCTCAGGAACTCACCCCGTGTCCCCAAAAGTGGTGGTTCCTGGAGACTTTAAAGAACACAGCTATGTGGGGAGCAGTAACTGACTGTACAAATACCAGGTGAGAAATAGGGAAATACATGAAGAGAATACAAAAAGCATAAAGCAGATTAGCTTACAAAGTGAGATGAACTAGCATTTACTGACTCCTGACTTAGAAATGTATCTCCTAGCCCTTATTTGTGGGTGGCATTTCACAGATGCGTTGCCTGGCTCCCTACTCACCCTTCCCGTCTTTCTACACTTGGGGACGCTTGTGATTTTTATCTTTTAACATTTATTTATTTTTGAGAGAGAGAGAGAGAGTGCGAACAGGGGAGGGACAGAGAGAGAGGAGGACAGAGGATCCAAAGCAGGCTGCTGAGAGCACAGAGCCCGATGAGGGGCTCAAATCCACAAACCGCGAGATCATGACCTGAGCGGAAGCTGGACACTTAACAGACGGGGCCACCAAGGCGCCCCTTTGGCATGCATTTTAACACCTCTGTGGTCAAAGCCAAGAGAAACTGAGACTCTACCTGAAGATAATCTTTTGCACTCCCTGTAATCATTTATTTCTTTTTTTTTATGTTACATATTTTATAACCTGAGAAATCAGCACTGCATCAAAGTGTGGAATAGTTCTCTGATCAGGGCGCCTGGGTGGCTCAGTCGGCTGAGTGTTCTATTTTGGCTCAGGTCATGATCTAACAGTTCGTGAGTTCGAGCCCCACATCGAGCTCGCTGCCCTCAGCGAGGAGCCTGCTTTGATACCTCTGTCACCTTCTCTCTGCCCCTCCCCTGCTTGGGTGTGCCCTCTCTTTCTCAAAAATAAATAAACATTAAAAAAAAAAAAAAAAGAATAGTTCTCTGATCATTTTAGATCTGAGCCACACACCTCATTATACTTGTGAATGACATTAGGAATGATGTCACCTTTTAAAAGAGATTTCGCCCCCTACACCTACATATATAGGATTCATATCATAAAAGAAAATAAAATATGCACATGTATTGGGAAAGGAGGGTTACTCCCTTACACCATGATGAAAAGGTAATATGGATATTATTTAATTAGCTGATTCTTTTAAAACTATCATGTAAGGATACAAATTTTGAAGAAGGCAGTGTTCGCCCTTAACACTGGGCAAATATTTATGGAGGACCACTTTAACAACATTTATTTAAATCAATCCCTTCTGAATATTTTTTGGCTCACAAATACCATGATACTATTTGAGGGCATCAAATGTGTCCTGTATGTTTCCTGCAAGATCTAGCGAGGTCTGCGAAATGGCTTTCATTCATGCCTGTGTTTTTTGGATTGATGGCTAGCTTTATTTTTGAGCAAAATCACCCACGAAAGCAGTTTGTGACCATGCATGTAAGAAAAATCCTCAAAGCAGTTTTTGTTATAGGTAGTATATCGTAATTTTTTAAAAGATTTGTTTAGTTTTGAGAGAGAGAGAGAGCTCAAGCGGGGAAGGGGTAGAGGGAGAGGGGTTCAGAATATCGGAAGGGGGCTCTGTGCTAACAACAGTGAGTCTGGTGTGGGGCTCCAACTCATGAACCGTAAGATCACGACCTGAGATGAAGTCGGTCGCTTAACCGACTGAGCCACGCAGGTGCCCCAGTAATTTTTTAAAAAAAGATACATGTTTTATGATCTTGCATTATAGTTTTTTTTTTTTTTTGCTGTGCAGGGACCTAGGGCACGCCCCATTTTATCACTGGAAGAGTTCGTTCCAAAGGCAAATAGCCTATTTCCTGCCCCCAGGAAAGGACTTTCCTGCCTACCCAAAGCTTACTAGTCATGAAGTTGTCCTAGCTACGAGGAAACAAATTGCCCAGGGAGGGAAGTTGAGCTCCACTCCAGGTTGACTAACCGAGGTTGACAAGTACAGCCCTTGCCTGTGGGCCTGTCCCTGAGAGGGGTTGGGGTAGGGAAGCTGCCGTGATGATGGCCAGTCAACATAATGAAGGAGGAAAGAGAAATTGGATTTCAAATGAAATGTGAGTCCTAAAAGGAGGGGATGTGGGTATGGGAGACAGGAAGAAGGAAAGGCAGTGGGGGTATTTGAGGCCTAGAGATGAGGGGTGATCACACAGTTATGGAACGTTGGCCTTCAAAATACCTGGCCGTGGGCCAGAAACCACAGCCAGTTGCCATGACTGTCAAATTGAGATGGTGCCCTGAAGCTAGGTGAGAAATCAGTTGGCGTGTCCCCAACTTTGTATTAGGATCCTCGAAAATTTTGTCTGGATTGGGTTGGAATACGTATGTGTTTCCATTTTATGGCTTTTCTGGAGCTATGAGGGGAAAGACTGCCCACGGGAAGTCAGCTCTCCCTACACTTGGATTCTCATGACCAGAGGCATCGTGTTCTGCCTCTTAGGCTTAAGATCGTCTGAGCCTTCTCTTCTTCCCAGCTGTAAGAGACAAAGGGAACACAATCATCCCAAAGAAGAACGGATTCTCACGACACTGTCCTCCTTGCTCTTCTCCTTCTCTGGGGGACAGAGGTGTGAGAAACAGATGTGAGAAGAAGGTATCTGAGGGGTCTGGAGGTCTGATGAGCACAGGTCACTGAGAAGTCCAGGGGTCTAGGGATTAGCAGGAAGTGTGTCCTAATGGAGCCTTGATGAGGATGGGGGGCTGGGCTGGGAGAAGGAGGGATTGTTCCTGATCCTGAAGAATTGTCACCACTGAACAGTTACAATCTGGTGTTGCCTTAATCAGTAGTAACATTAGCAATAGGATCTCCCAAACCAAGGTGGGAAAGTACTGGGGCTCCTATTGGACATCACAACCAGCAACTCATGATCTCACAGAGGGTCCATAAATCCTTTTTTTTTCCAATGTTTATTTATTTTTGAGAGAGAGAGACTGAGTGAGGGCAGGGGAGGGTCAGAGAGGGAGGGAGACACAGAATCCGAAGCAGGCTCCAGGCTCCGAGCTGTCAGCACAGAGCCCGACGAGGGCTCGAACTCACAAGCTGTGAGATCATGACCTGAGCTGAAGACAGATGCTCAACTGATGAGCCACCCAGGCGCCCTGAGGGTCCATCAATCCTTGAGGGAAAACTCTGAGATGTCTAAACACTGGCTGGAGTGGGGAGAGGGGCCCTTCAGAGTGATTTTGCACTGTGGTAGGGATGGGGCCCCCCCAAAGTGATCTTGCACTGTGGTAGGGATGGGGCCCCCCCAAAGTGATCTTGCACTGTGGTAGGGATGGGGCCCCCCCAAAGTGATCTTGCACTGTGGTGGGGATGGGGCCCCCTCTGAGTGATCTCGCACTGTGGTGGGGATGGGGCCCCCTCAAAGCAATCTTTCCCTGTGGTTGGGATGGGGCCCCCTCTGAGTGATCTCTCATTGCCTCACCTTTCCTTTCTGTGCTGATTTGTCTGCAGATGTTGAGCTTCCTTTGCTGCCTGGAGCCTGGTCTGAATCACTCTAAGTGTTTGCACTCTCATCCTCACATCCTCTTTAGCAGTTTGACTCTGCCCCCAAGATACAGGGGCATCAGCCAACACCCCTTCCATTGCTCCTGTCCCCTGCACATCAGTGAGCCTCTGCAAGGGCAGGAAGACAGCGTGGGGAGAGGTTGGGAAGAGAGTCTTAGCCTCTGCCTCTCACCTTCCATTTGTCTCATCCCACCTGCTTCCAAAAGCCTGTCTAAACAGGTGACTCCACTCTGAGTCACACCTTCTCAGACAGACACCCCATTCTGTGGCTTTGTCCCCACAGACTCCTTAAGCCTCTTTAATGTGCATTGAGGAAATTCAGAACCCAGTCATCCTGAACTTGTCTTCTTCGGAGAGGAACTGAATGTGTATTTGTGGATGATGGGTGTGCATGTGGGTGTGGGGGGCACATATTTGTCATGGTACTTCCTGCAGAAATTTCCAAATGTTCTGGCAAATCAGGGTGACCTCTCAGCCTCTCCTGAGCCTCTGATAACTATCTAGTGCCTCAAAAAGCCTCATGAGTAGGTGTCTAAAAAAGACAGACAGACATGATGCCCATTTACATTCAGAGATCATTCTAGAAACCTTCTAGCCCCCACCATCACCAAAGGCAAAGAAAGAAGGAAACTCATTACTTTGGTATCCACCACGGGCCATGACCCATTCAAGCACTTTTATGTGTCGTTCCATTAAACGCAACATTTCTGTCAGGTAGGTGTGGCAGAAACAACCTGAAGCGTTCTCCAAAATATTTAATTTTCCACATTTCCTGCCCCACCTGCCCCGGTTTCCAGATGGGGGCCATTGGATGTACACGACTTCCAGCTGGCCTACACCTCCTGAGCAATCCTCTGTGCCCCCTCTCCTCACCTGTCGGCCGACCAAGTCCCCCCGTGGGGGATCAGGACCATGAGGCTGCACAATGGGCAGAGCTACACGTGGGGGAAACGCGGAGTCCTGGGCTTGGAGATGCGCCACCCGAGGGAGCCATAGTCACACCCAGCTTTGTGTGAGAAGTGTTTTATTGCCCTTAGTCACTGAGATTTGGGTTTGTTTGTCGTAGCAGCTGAGCTTACTCTAATACAGCAGGTGGTTCACACATTTTACATCAGACTCAAATGGCAGAAAACAGCACTTGAACTCCAGTCTGCCCACCTTCAAAGGCCATCCCCTTTCAGGAACTCTGGGCTACTGCCTTCGATGTGCACTTCATTGAGATGTCATCTGCACCAAACAGGGAAATGCTGACACACAGTGAGTGTTGTCCAGGCCTCACTCTTCCTGGGGTTCAGCCTCAGTAGCTGGGGCCACAAAGGTGGCAACGACAAGGCCTTTCTGCTGCCAAGGTGGGGCATTATCTCTTGAGAGCGTTCTCATTCCTTCACAAAAGAATTCCGGATGGGGAGGAAACTTGAGGGTGGACACGTGTCTCTGAGGAACAGAGGTGTAGGGAAAGCAGAGAATACGTCGCGGGCGCAGTTACTTAAGTGTCTCAAAGACAAACAGTAAGGATCGCTGAGAAGCCATTTCAGGGCTGGCGCTCTCACATGGGGCATGTTGTCTACACCAAGAAATCGTCTGCCCTCTGTATGTGAGTACTCACCGGGTGCCAGACACTGTGCTGGGGAACACAGTGGTGGATTAAACAGTCCTGGCCCTCCAGGTTTAGTTTGGGGGGGGCCATTTGCGCTGCCTTGGTAGACCACCATAGACTGGGGGCGCTTATCAACAGCAGACATTTATTTCTGGACTGTTCTGGAAGCTGGAGGTCCACGATCGAGGCTCCAGAAGATTCGGTGTCCAGTGGGATCTCCCTTTCTGGTTCACAGACGGTGTCTTCTTGCTGTGTCCTCACGGGGATGAAGGGCCGAGGCGGCTCTCTGGGGCCTCCTTTATAAGGGCGCTATTCTCATCCGCGAGGGTTCCATCTCATGACCTAACCGCTTCCTGGGTTTAATCACTGAGGCTGCAGAACCAGGGTGCGACACTCAGATGTGTGGTTGAGACAGCTCACTCTGGCGGCTCTGTGGGAATGGAATGGAGCAGCCAAGATGACACATGGAGGTCGCATAAAGGCTGCTGCTGCGGACACCAGCGACAGCCGTCGGTGGGCTGAGTTAAGGTGACAGAGGGGAGGGGACCGAGTCGTGGCAGCCAACACCCCTGCTGGAAAGTGCCACCTGGGTCCAGCCTGGGCCCCCTCAGCCTGCTCTCTCAGCTCTGAATCTCTTCCAGCCTCCGTAAGATGGAAGGGGACAGCCTGGACCCTGGTCTTCAGAAGGAAGTCAATGGAGAAGGGAGGCCGTGTCCACTAAGCTTCCTTAGAACTAAAGGGAAGATACCAGCTACCCCCTGGGCTCAATGTAGAGTCAGGAGTGGGGAGGAGTCCAGCCCAGGCCAGGCACTGGCACCACAGACCCATGATTCCCGGACCACCAAGATGGCGGAAAGGGTGGGTTGAGGGGCTGGGGCAGGGCGACCTCCCGACAGGCTGCCCCCCTGGAAACTGACTGGGGGCACTGCATTCTCAAACGATCCTGAGCCAACCCCAAGATTGCCCCAAGGCCAGCAATATCTTTCTCCAGAGTCACCCTGCCAGATTCATGGACGAGGGGCCGGGCCTGGAACCAGAAGCTACACAATCAAGATGTCTTGGCTTCCCCGGGGAGCCTGAAATTCCTTCAAAACAGAGCCTCCAGACATCCCTTTGGCTCCTCTGTCCGAAGGTGGAGGGAGAATTCCCATGACACCATTTGTTCAGCGCCCCACCTTGACGCCCTCCGGCAGTCTGTTGTTTTTGGCGTCCGCACTTGGCGGGCCACCTCCAGGTCCTCGCTCCTCTGAGATGTGTCGCGGGCCTCACTGTTGACGTCAGCGTTTCGCTGACTCAGAAAGAGCCGGAGCGTGGACTCTGCAGACGTGTGTCCAGACCAGGGCCGCAGCTTTGCCGAGGGAACTGCCAACGTCGGGCCTGTGGGGCAGCCCAGCCGGGGTGGGGGGGCCTCCGTGGCCGGCGGGGCCCGGACGCACCGCCCTCCCAGACTTCAGTTCCAACTCCGTCTGGTTTGTTGAACGGGCAACACACCGCCAGCCGCGTCCCACCTGTCCCCAGCTCACAGGGCCCCCGATTTTATGTGGGGAAGCGAAACAACGAGAGAAGCTTCGAGGCGGTGTTATGGCCACGGGTTTGCACAGCTTATCCAGCCAACTTCTGAAACGTTTTATGGGTCTTGTGCTTCACGTGGGAGGATTTTACAGGGACTAGATTTGTACACATATGAGAGTCATCAGGTTGTGGGAAAGAGCCTCTGTCCACCTTCGTCATCGACAATGATCGACTCCCAATCAGCCTCAGGCCACCAATACCCCTGACCCCTCCCCCGCCTCCCCCCCCCCCCCCCCCGTACCATTTCTGAGCAAATCCCGACATCACACTGTTCCGTTCTTAAACATCTCAGTATGGAACTCTGACCAGATCTTTTTATTAGAATGTCCAGGTAGGGAGGAAATGGGGCAGTTTACCACCTGACTTTTACTTTGACTCTGTCTAGTCAGGTCTGAAAAGAAGAGACAAGGGGAGAAATAGACGATGACAATTCATGTGGAAGACTTGCATATGGGGGCACCTGGGTGGCTCCGTGGGTTAAGCGTCCGACTTCGGCTCAGGTCATGATCTCACAGCTCGTCAGTTCGAGCCCCGCGTCGGGCTCTGTGCTGACGGCTCGGAGCCTGGGGCCGGCTTCCGATTCTGTCTCTGTCTCCCTGCCCCTCCCCTGCTCATGCTCTGTCTCTGTCTCTCTCTCAAATATAAAATATAAAACATGAAAAAATTAAAAAATAAAAGACTTGCATATAAACGAGGGGTCAGTGGTGGCAGGTCTCTGTTGAGGCTGGATTAGGAGAGGGGCCTCCAGCACCCCAGCCCGTCCTTCCTGACCGTGCATGGGTGGGGAGCAATGAGGTTCCCGGGGCAGACATGGAGACTAACAGGGAACTGGCCCCCCACGTGGTCCCACTTGGACCATGGGAGCCCACGGGAGTTCCAGGTAGAGACCTCAGCAGTGCGTGTGGAGGCCGGCAGGCACTGAGGGTGGGGACAGGCGTTCCGCTTGCCAAAGTGGCCCCCAGCTCTGGGTGCCCTTGGGTGGCCGTGCTCTGTGGATGTGGGCACAGCAGCAGCGGCTGTGGGAAGATGCTCGAAAGGGCTGTGTGAGCAGAAGACAGCCAAGGGCTTTGGGAACAAGACGACCAAGGTGCTGACGCGTGGGGTAGAGAGAGCGGACAGGAGGTCCTGGGGACACATCATATCTTTTTGAGCCGGGGCTGTGGCAGTCAGACTGCTTCCCAACCCTGAGAGCTGGCTGTGCCGCAAATACCCTGTGGCCAGGACGCTGGCCGTGGTCAGGAGCAAGCGGGGGAAACACGAGGCGACCGTGAGCTCTGGAAGGGAAAGGTCAAGGAGAGGCAGGATGTGGGCTCTGCAGCTACACCCCAGGGTCTGAATCCTCACCCTGCCACTTTGAGCTTTTGGGAAACGTCCTTAAGTGTCCTGTGCCTTGGTTTCCCCACCTGGAAAGCAGAAGGCCCTCCCTGCAGAGTGTGGGGACTGAAGGAGCCATTCAGGTAAAATCACGTGCCCTGCCCGTGGGAAGCATCATTTTTATTACGATGATCATGGCTGGGAGGATGTGACGAGGATGGGGGATGGGAGCACCGTCCCCAGCCTCGGCACCTGCTCGGCCTGCCTCTATGGTCATCCCAAGCCTCCTCCCACATGCCGCTCGTGCCAGCAGACCTCGACTTCCTGCTTCCCAAGCGCCCTTGTGCCCCTTTCTGTGTCCTTCCCTTTACCTGGGATTCTCCCCTCTGCCCCCGAAGCTCCCGTCCTATCTCTAACCCTGTCAAGAGTCACCTTGTCCGTGAAGTTCTCGCCTTCCCAAACTCCCACGGCCGTCCCTCATCGCCCATGAGCCTTTGAGGACCAGTGCGGACCATGCTCTAGGACTGTAAGCCCCGGAGTCGTGGACTCAACATTATTGAACACAACAAACACGAGCTGGGGGCCTGCTGTGTGCTCGCCCCGGGGCTGGGTGCTGGGGATTCGACATGAGAAAGACACAGCCAGTTCCTAGAGTCCAGCGGAGAAAGCAATGAGTCAACAACTACAGGGCGACGTAATTGAACTATAACGAGATGTGAGTCAAGCTCTCGGAGAACCCAGAGCACTGAACTCCTGCTTAATTTTTGCACCCTTCAGCAGGCACACCATCTGTATCAGCGGATGATCAATAAACAGGTCGCATGAGGAATTATCCCAACGTAGCCTTCGTCTGACTCTCCACAGACTCCCATGCACCCTGACCCTTGGCCAACCCTTCATTCAAGATTTAGGCAACCGTGGGGGCTCCAGAAGGGTCTGCTGGCACTTTTCCCCCCGGGTCTGGGCCAAGGCCAGCCATATGGTGGGGACGGGTGCGTAGAATGAATTCTAAGTGTAGGACGTGGCCTGTAGTCCCCCCAGTCTGCCCTTCACCCTTCCGGGTCTACCTCGCCTGGTAGGAAAAGGGGTGGGTCTTTTTCCCGGAAGGGATCTTGCTCTCAGGTGCCAGCAGACCTCGACTGGAGGTATTCTGCAGTCTCACCCCGGGAGCACCGTGACAACGCCCTCTCGCCAGGAGTCGCTCAGTGGGACGCGGTGTGCAGGATGGAAGGCAGGCCACCAGAATGAAAGCAGACAGCCCCAAACCTCACCCTTTATGAGAAAGCAATCCTGCCTGGCCAAGACTGGAATAAACCAAGCCCAAGAAGAGTGAGGGTCATGGTTGGGATGTTTAATCTCTGGGCTCTTGACCGGACTTTTAGAACATGGTTCCTGCTCAACATTTTCCTCTGTGAACATCTTCTTCCAGTCTCTGTGTTGCCCTGATCCCCGCCCATCTGAGACTCTCTCTGAGCTTCCATCAGTTTACAGACTGTGCCGCGGACCTGCTGCGTCTCGTGGTGCCTTGGGGCGTTATTTTACAGATAACAGTGGTAACCCACCTTCATGGAGGACTTGCCTGTGCCAGGCCCCTTGGGTACCTCCTCATTTCACCTTCCACAGACCCCGAGGCAAGAACTGCTATCCCCATTTTACAGATGAGAAAACCAGAGCTTCAGGTGTTCGATAGCTAGCCCAGAGCGACAGAGCTGACAGGAAGTGGCAGGGCTGGACCTCTGTGCCTCACCAGTCGTGCCGGGTAACCTGGCTCCTCCCCTCTAGGAACTGTATCCTAAACCAGTTGGGGACACAGAGCCAATACTCGATTTTAGTTTTCCTGCTGTTCTCGACGAACAGCTATCGATGGATCGCTTGACCTGCAAGACTGTTTTAAATAAAATAGATTATGCCTCTTTTAAGACATCTAAATCTCTCAAAAATCATTTCCAACTTTTTGCGAAGCATCTCCGGACAAGAACAATCTACTGCTCCCTGACCTTGCGGTCACGCCCCCACACTCAGCGCCCACGTGGGCCTTTTCCTGTCTCGCACATGCGGCCTGGAGACAAAGCCAGGAGCACCGAGACAAAGAGGCAAAGACTGGAATCTATTTCAGGCAAGACCCTGAGTGGCTGAGCTAGAGGTTTGCACAGAACTCCAAACGTAATTTTAGGAGAAAGCACGACTCACCCCTTTAAGCCCTACCCGTTGGTTTTGGTTATGCGTCATTGTTTATAGTTCATAATTCCTCGCATTTTTCCCCCACGACTGCAGTTAATTTAGAAGCTGGCTTGAGGACAAGATATTTATGGATGTGTATGCCTGATTAGGCCTAGCTGCCTGTGAGTTTCTCCAGCCACCGGGAAAGGTGTGCTTTATAGAAGGGCTCAGAGAACCCTTGACATTATTTAGACATCCAATTCGTTCGCAGTTTCCGCCCTGAGAGGACTCCCGGCTCGCTCTCTCCAGACGGGGTGTGTGTGTGTGTGTGTGTGTGTGTGTGTGTGTGTGTGTGTGTGTTTGTGGTAAGGGGGCAGTGTGCGGGGGTCCGGAGGACAGAGACATGACTGCAAGATCAAGGTCAATGTGGTTTTTCTTATGCAGGAGATTACGTCATTCATACTTGAAATTCCCATGCAGAACAATTTGATTAAATACTTATACGGTCCAGGTCGCCCAGCGGTGGGGGAAGAAGACAAAAAGCCCAAGGCACTTGATCAAAGATCCCAAGTTCACAGACAGCAACAGTAGGTGCCTAACTGTGGAGGGTCGATGCGCTAAAATATTTACTAACACGTTATTCTCGATGTATGAAGCACTACCCTGAGCCCTGTCTCTGTGGAAGGGAACACCCGTAAAAACTTAAAAAAAAAAAGTGCACCCACATAAAGCTGAGTTATGGCTACAAGATGAGTCTCCCTCCCATATAAGGAACGCTTGGAAGAGAGTTATGGACGGGATCATCTGTTATTTCTCTGGGCCCGAAGACACCAAAGCATGCGATAATCTTGAGTGGGAACGACTATATTCTCCAACATCTCTCCCGTCTCCAAGATAGGGGTTTCAGACAGGATGGCCTCATCACTTATAGAGGACAATGGAAGCAGCTGGTTGATTCCATGGGACGGAAGATACCAGAGCTGTCCCCAGGCAGGGGGCTCCTCGTTGGAAACTCAGTTCGGCAAATAGTTTGGAGAACTTTCTTTGTGCCGGACAGTCTGCCCATCCAGGACAACGGAGCGTTCCCGGATGCGTGTGACAGCCCTCAGGGAAGCCTGTTGCTGTAAGGGCTCGAAAGAGAACGGTGTGGGGGGGCTCTGCACGGACAGGTGGCATTCGAGACGGGCGTGCAGGACGGTGGGTGCTGCTTCTCCCTGGGTCTTCATGCAGACTGCCCCCCTTGCCCTCATTTCCGGCCAGCAGCCGCTTCCAAGGAGGCAGCCAGCGGGCACCATGTCCTTCCCACACTGGGAGGAGCTGTGGGCACCAGTCACGGACAGCGCGTGCGTGGAGGGCAATGTTCCCAGAAGCGCGGGAGTGGGGCCAGCCGGGCAGCTGCCCTCCCAGCTTCTGGGCCACGGCTGTCTGGCCCTGGACGAAGAAGAGGCATGCAGGGGGCAAGGTGCTGTGGGTTCTGGAGCGACCTTGTCACCCCAGGCACCATCGCTGGCCTTCTCCAGGGGGTGCACTGTCCCCTGCACACAGGGTCCCACCAGCGCAGCTGCATCCCTGACGTGGGTGAGCCCTGCTCCAGCCAGTCTCTGGTCTCCTGCCCTTGGCTCTGCTGTACCGCAGGACCCGTGTCCCTTCTAGAAGAGCCTGCCCTTCTGTGGTGTCCGCTTGGCTTGTGGGAAGGGAAAGAGAGGCAGAGACGGTGCCAGACTGATGCTAACCTGTTCCCTCGGTCCTGCCATGAGACTCTTCGGGCACGAGGCCTCCAGGCTTCCTGTAAGGAGGGTCTCTGGGGGCTCCTCAGCCAGACAGCTCAGTGGGAGCCCTCTGCGACCCTCACTTAGCTTGCAGTCAGAATGTGGGGCTGGGGAAGGACCCTCCAGGGAAAGGAGGAGAGATGCCCTGTGTACCCAGATTCCCCCAAGAGAAAGAGCGTCTGACAAAGGCATGGAACACAGAGCAGGCCCCGGGAGGAAGCGCGGAGATCTCAGGCAGGGAGAGGGCCCTTCAGGCTGAGATTTCCTTCTGGAATGCTAGGTTGCATTTGTTCCGGAATAGTAACAAGACAGTCCCCACTTTGGAAAGAAGCTGCCTTTGATGTATTGTCTGGTGGCAGACCACAGCTTCCCCTGGTCCACAAACAGGACGTGCGCCATGAAACACCGTGCCCAGCTGAGCCCAAGGGAAGAAGGTCTGGCCGGTAGAGGAGCAAAAGTCCAGCCTGAAAGACACGCGTGTCCTCATAATGCCGGGACGTTTCTCTGATGTAAGGTGGGAACTTTTCACTCGGTGAAGTGTCGGGCACAGCGTGGGGAGCAGGGAACCCCTGGGCTTGCCGGATGCTTCCACACGTGGGGAGCCCAGCTGAGGCCCCAAGGGGTGTGCCTAGCAGCGGAAGAGGGTCTGGGCTCCCTGGAAGGGAGGACTCCCTAATTACTGGGATCTTCTTCCAAATCTAGGTAGGGAGCTCCCCGTCGCCAGAAGTGTTCAAGCAGCCTGTACAGCCGTGTGACGCCGGACCTGAAGCTTCTTGCCAGTCCTGCTAGACTGAAAGCAACTTGAAGAGACCTCAGACCACCCCCTGCCCCCCGGTGGTTTGAAAGCTCAGACTGTGACCCAATGCGGATCATTTCTGGCTTACCAAGGGAGCTCGGCCATCATACTTCACGGGGTGGGGGGGGGGTCTGAATCTTTTATGGTTTTGTTCCCAGCCTTGTGAGGTCAGTGGGTGGCGAACCCTTTATTTCAGGAAGGTAGCAGGAGCTGAGAGGAGTGTGTGTTCAAATTCACGTTCCCCTATGTTTTTGGAGTCCCAGGGAAAGGCTCTGGCTGGCCAGAGCCCTCTCCCCTGCACCTCGTTATTGCCAGGCTCACCCAAGCTGCCACAGTCTGTCATTCAAGGAGCGCTTCATCTCAAGACCTTGGCTTTGGAGGGGAAAAGGGGGGGATGCTTGCCCCTCCTTTGCAATGTATCTCTGCGGTGTATCAGTTGCCTATAAAATTCACACGTTACTTTTGAAATTTAAAAACGGCTGTTTTAACTTTGCTCGGTTGGACCGGGGTGATCCCCATCACAGCTCGGCCCCCTTTGGCATAGAGCCGACTCATCAACCCAGCGATGCCATCTGAAGTCTGAAGCAATGGCTAGTTCTTCAGATTGCCTGCAACCGAATGACCTGGAGAGAAGGAATGCACAGCTAGCGAACGGAGTGTTGTTTCATGTGCGGTGGGTGGCGGGATGGTGGGGAGGCGCGCATTTTGGATCTGGGGTCCCCAAGGAGGCCCAGGGTCATAACATTCCGGAACTGCAGGGCCCTGTAAGGATCTGCTAGCCCAGCATTTTCTAACTGTGCTTCCCAGACGCCTGGGGGTCCGTGGGGGTCTTCTCCCATTCCGTCTTTGACTGGAGCACATCTGCTGTGCTTTACAAGGCGGCCTAGCAAGGGCTCGTGGCTAAAAAGCTATCGCAGCCCACGTCTCTGACGTTGTAGACAAGAGCCCGGAGTTCAGCCGAGGAGAGGTGTTCACGCATCGCTTCCTACGTGCACGGGGGAGCCGGGCTGGGGCCTCGGGTGCAGCCAGGCCGGGCTGGCAGTTTGCAGGGGTGCTCTGTGCAGGAGGAGGGCACCGTTTCCGAGAATGGCCAGCGGCCCCAAGCTTAGAAGGGCCCCTGAGGGTTCGCGGGGGGCGCATGGCAGCGGGAGGCGGCACCACGCTGAGTGGTTCCAGTCAAGGGGTCTTTGGGATGCCGGGGGAGGGACAAACCTTGTGCTAGAAGATTCTGTTTTCCGTGCAGGCCTGACTTCTCCGGCCCTGGCGTTCCAGACCTACAGTCCTGTGGCCCGCTCTTGGCCGGCTTCCCTAAGTCCTAAACGTCCCGACCTTATACTAACACCTTGTGTAGGGGCCTCTCTCTGGGATGAAGATCATCGGGGAGGCAAGTCGAGTTTGTGATAATTACACTCTCGAAGGGGTGAAGCCTGTTGACGGTTGCCACGTGGAGACCTTGAACCTGTGTGGTCGTTTCTCCCAAGTAAGTCCGTTAGCTGCCCCGGTCCTTCTTTCTGGGTAGGAACAAACACTACATGCCAGCCTCCGAATTTGGAATCGTTCTTCAGCTGTGTGTGTGTGTGTGTGTGTGTGTGTGCACGTGTGTGTGCCGGTGAGCTGGCACTTACAAGCCGGCTGTGACTCAGAGGCACCCGTGATCCCTCCCTCTTCTGTCTTTCTGTTTGGACCCAGACCCCCTCTGCTCCGCAGGCATGTGTTTGCTGTGGCTCCAAATCTCCACTTGTTCTCCCCCCTTCTGCGGCTGCTTCTCAGGGCACGGCCACCCCGGCCAGCAGCAACAGAGGAAACACAGGAAAACCTGGAAAAATATTTGTTTCACTAGCAGAAGTGATCTGCGTGAGGCTCCGAGGGATCCGGGTCCGTTTTTAACTGGCTGGCCGAGAGCCAGGCCGGATGAGTTTTCCTGCAGGACTGTTTTTGGTTTTGAACTAAGTGGTGCTCAGCTCTGACCCGATCGCTGGCCCAGCAGAGGCTGACCCGTGGCCTGTCCAGACCCCGCTTTCCCTGGATGGGCAGTGCCACGCATGCTCGGTGGAGTCTCGGGCGAAGGGCCGGGTGGCCTGGGTCACGTCAGCTCGGGGGCGGAGCCACACGGACCAGGTGCTACGTGGCGGCTCCTTCTAGGGCAAGTCCCACCGCTCTGTGGGCGTGGAGTGCCAGCCGGAGAGGAAAGTGGTTTCGGAAGAAAACCACCTCCAGGGCGGTCGGTGGGGGAGCAGAACCCCACAAATTATGGGGCCTGTGTCACTTATAGCTCTGGATGTGGTACAGAAGGGGAGCCGCAGGGGGGAGCCTCGGGGTCCTTAGGAAGAAATTCAGCAACACAGCACAGAGCAGGGCAAGTGGCTGGGCTCCCTGAATCATCTCAGATTCAGCTTTATATTTTATTTTTAAAATGTCTGTTTATTTTGAAAGAGAAGGAGAGAGAGAGAGAACGGGGGAGGGGCACAGAGAGAGAGAGAGAGAGAGAGAGAGAATCCCAAGCGGCCTCCACATGCTGTGAGCACAGAGCCCAACGTGGGGCTTGATCTCACAGACCGTGAGATCATGACCTGAGCTGAAATCAAGAGTCGGATGCTTAACCGACCAAGCCACCCAGGCGCCCCTCTCAGATTTGGCTTTAAATCAAAGTTCCCGGGTTTCCTCAGAGAATCTGCTGGAGAGAGAGGGGATAAGGGGATCGCGACCCTGAAGTGTGGGTCTCTGAGGATACGTGCGCCTCTACAGAATGGCCCAAATCATTGTCACACCCTAAAACCGTCCTTGTCACCCTAGAATTCCTTTCAGGACTCTGGGGCTGTGCCTGTGTCCACCGGGCCCTTCTGAGTAAGAGCTCTTACGTTCACCTTGGAGGTAGATTCATTCACCGTTTTCCAAGGAGCGTCTTTTCCAGGGAGGTAGGTGTTCTCCAGGGGGACCAGGTGTCTCTGGGGTGTCCTGGTGCCTTCCTTCTCCCCCGCCCAGGTTCACCCTGCTCCCTCACCCAGCACTGTGCTGCATGGCTATGTCGGTGGACCCCTTACTTCTGCCTCCAGGTTGGGGCAGAAAACAGAAAACGGGGACCCCCCGCGGGAGCTCACAGGGAGGAGATATTTGTTCTCTCCCTCTCCCTGCTGAGCTCTTACCTGGAAGTTACACATCTCCTCAAACTTCGTTATTATTGCTTATAATCCAAGTATAGTGATCATGCAGTGTTCTGTTAGTTCCAGGTGTATAATGTAATAATTCAGCAGCTCTCTGCACTCCTCAGTGCCCACGGTAATAAGCGTGCTCTGAATCCCCTTTATCTGTGTTCCCCCCACCTCCACCCACCTGCCTTCTGGCGACCACCAGTTTGTCCTCTGTATTCAAGAGTCTGGTTTCTCGTTTGTCTCTTTTCTTCTTTGCTTGTTCGTTTGTCTTGTTTCTAAATTCCACACGAGTGAAATCATATGGTATTTGTCTTTCTCCAATTTCACTTAGCATAGTACTCTGTAGCTCTAACCCTGTCGCGGCAAATGGCAAGATTTCGTTCCTTTTTGAATACTATTCCATTGTATACATACACCGTTGTCTTTATCCCTTCTCAGTCGACGGACACTTGGGCTGGTTCCCTATCTTGGTTATTATAAAAAATGTAGTCGGCACAACGGTACACAGATCTTTTCAAATTAGTATTTTCATTTTCTTTGGGTAAATGCCCAGTAGTGTCACGACTGGGTCATAAGGTAGTTCTATTTTTAACTTTTTTGAGGGACCTCCATACTGTTTTCCAGAGCGGCTGCACCAGTTTGCATTCCCACCAACAGTGCGAGAGACTCCCTCTTTCTCCGCATCCTCGCCAACACCTGTTGTTTCTTGTCTTTTTGATGCTAGCTCTTCTGACTGGTGTGAGCTGATGATCTCATTGTGGTTTTGATTTTCACCTCCCTAGTGAGCCTGAGCATCTTTTCATGCGTCCGTTTGCCACGA
This sequence comes from Lynx canadensis, assembly GCF_007474595.2. NCBI lineage: Eukaryota > Metazoa > Chordata > Mammalia > Carnivora > Felidae > Lynx > Lynx canadensis. Next base: position 4,739,542 of record NC_044309.1, on the reverse strand, counting down.
AAGACCTCAAATAGCCAAAGCCGTCAAGAAAGAAGAAAATGCTGGAAGCATCACAGTTCCAGATTTTAAGATATACTACAAATCAGAACAGCCGATACTGACACAAAAATAGACACGTGGATCAATGGAACAGAATAGAGAGCCTAGAAATAAATCCACGTTTATATCAATTTGGTCAATGAATCTATGACAAAAGAATCAAGAATACGCAATGGGAAAAAAGTCTCTAACAAATGGTGCCGGGAAAACTGGACGGCTCCATGCAAAAGAATGAAACTACCCACAATTGTTACACCATACCTGAAAATAAAATCAAAATGGATTAACGACCTAAATGTGGGACCTGAAACCATAAAAGTCCTAGAAGAGAGCATAGGCAGTCGTTTCTTTGACAGTGGCTTTAGCAACATTTTTCTAGGTAGGTCTCCAGCGGCAAGGGAAACAAAAGCAAAAAGGACCTATTGGGACCTCATCAAGATAAAACGCTTCTGCACAGTGAAGGAAACAATCAACAAGACAAAAAGCAACCTACAGAATAGAAGAAGATATTTGCAAACGACGTCTGGGATAAGGGGTTAATACCCAACATACATAAAGAACTTATATAAGCCAACACCAAAAAACAAATAATCCGATTAAAAACTGGGCAGAGGACCTCTCGGCCTTTTTTCTCTTCCTCCGCTTGACCACTCTCCCAGCAACTCGGGGTCTCCGAAGCTGTGAGTGCAGGACGCTACATGAGCCCGTGGCTTCTCCACTCCGCATATGCCCCCTTCGGAACCAGCCCCTTGAGCACGCCCTCCTCCGCTATCCTAACTGGAGTTTGTGCTGTTTCCTGCTGGGTCTCTGATCCACCAAGCAGGAAAACCATCTTTTCTGGACTCTTCTATAAAGCGAGTTTTGACAGTCTCATTGTCCGAAAACAAAGCTCCTCATAACCTGTGCTGGACAGCCACAGTATTACGCAGTATTGGCCCACACCCACTGGCTGGTGTCGCCACACTGGTCTTACAGCTGTGGCTGAGTGTCAGGGCGAGGTGACCTCCAGCGGTTCACAGAGATGTGGGTAAGGACGGGAGTTCCCACTGTCTCCTAGGACCCTCATCAAATGCCGGCAACTAAATGCAAATCCTGTGCCACGGGGACCCAGCCCTGATTATTATATTTAACCCAGCTTCCTGGCCACAGGCAGGGGATGCCAGACCAAAGCGAGACCCTGCTGGTTTATCAACCAGATTTCTCCAGAGAAACAGAACTGATAGATAGATAGGAAGACATTTATTTTGAGGGACTGGCTTGCAAAGTTATGGAAGCTGAGAAGTCTCAGAATCATACCTCTGCATGCTGGAAACCCCAAGAGCCAGGAACACCGATATCCGACAGCTCTCTCTCTGAGCAGAGAGCACAGATTTCTCCTTCCTCCACATTCTGTCCTGTCCAGGCGCTCAGAGGCCTGGGTGAGGCCCGCCCACACCGGGGAAAGTGGCCTGCCGTAGTCAGCCTGTGCTCGTCTCTTCCAGAAACACAGACGCGCACAGAGAGAATGTTTCACCAGGAAATCCAGGCATCCCTCGGCCCCATCCGACTGACACAGAAAATTAACCATCACACAAGGCGAAGTCACAGGAGACGGGAAAGGTCAGACTCGGGTTCTGGAGTCATCTGAATGGGCGCCCAGATTTCTCACCCTTGGCAGGGTCTGCTGCAAATGCAGGGTGAAGGAACCGAAAAAGCATGTGTTTCTTTCAGCGCGAACGTGAGTTATGTTCTCAGGAAGATGCTACAGAAATACTCAGGATCCAAGAGGCAGCAGGTCGAGGTGACAGGCTTTTCCCCACTTCAGACACACCAGCACCGGCGGGAGCCCCCTCCTCCGAGGTTGGGGTCCCAGGCCCCCAGCCCCTCTCTACATCCCGGCCTCTTCCCTTGGCTCCCTCAGCCTCCGTTTTTTACCTTTTAGTCACCCAGTTAGCCATTTCGTATCTACACGAGTATTTGCATCCAACCTTCTCTATTCAAGTCATTAGCTTGGCCCAATCCATCTGGATGGGAACCAGTGCCTTCCCTGTCGGTGGGAGTGGGATCGGTGGGAGCGAGGGTTCTGCCCTGGCCTGGGGGAGGCTGTCAGGGGGTGGGAGCTCTGAAGGCAGCTCTGAGTCACTTGTGACAGTCCTGCCCGGGGCCAGGCGTGAGTCAGGTGAGTCAGGGGCCAGGTGGCTCTGGGAACAGCCTCATCCCTCAGGGAGACGTGGGGTCCTGCGGGGGCAGGCGGGGACTGCTACCGCCCCTGCCCTGCAGAGAGCCCCCCAGCCCCGTGCGGGGTTCAATCCCAAGCCCAGCACGGGGCCCAGCGGCCTGCCATCGCATTGTGAGCAGGGCCCCTGCCCTGCTTTGTGAGCAGGTGTTTCCCCGGGGGCCCTGTGAGGGCGAGCAGAGCAGGGTGTGGGGGTCGGGCCTGGAAGAGAAACTGAATTCCCCCACACCCAACTTAGAATCCCCAGTGCCTGTGTCCGTCTGTCCTTACCTGAGTCCTTCCTTGGGGGGAACCTCGGGTCCTTCTGCGGACAGACGCCTCCCTGGCCTGACCCAGCCGGCTCTCCAGGCAAGCTGCAACCCGTTCCACCGGTCGTGACGGCCTCGGCCCCAGATGGGCCCTCCGGAGGTCCAGAAGCTTCGGGGAGAGGGAGATCCCGATGGGAGCGAGGCCAGCCTGGAGGCTCCCTGTCGTGGGCTGTCCCTCCCCAAATTCACACGTCGAAGCCTAGGCCCCAGCACCTGAGCCCGTGACTGTGTTTGCAGACAGGGTGTATACAGAGGACACGAAGTTAACATGGAGCCCATGACCTAATCTGGCTGGTGCCCCCATAAGAGGGGATCAGGACAGAGACCCCGGGAGGGTGTGTGCACAGAGGGGCAGCCGTCCGCAGGTCAAGGAGAGAGGCCTCAGAGGAAACCAGCCCTCAGGTGCCTTCATCTCGGACCTCCAGCCTCCAGACTGGGAAGTTCACGTGTGCTGTGTCAGCCCCAAGGTGTGGTATTTTGTCGTGGCAGCCCGAGCTGGCGAAAACAGGCCCCCAGCGTCTTTTCCAGGGGATTTTGAATCCTCTGTTCTTCCCGTTTCCCTCCTATTACTTTCCTAATGCGGTAGGAAATATGCTAAGCAAGTACCGGAAACTTAGGGGCGGCTTAGGACAACGGGAACGCTTTCCTGCATGACGCTGGAGGTCCGAAGCCCGAGACCCGGGTTTGGGCCGGCTGTTCCTTCTGGAGGCTTCAGGGGGGAGTTGGTTCCCTTTTGCTGGAGGCTGCCCACGGCTCCCGGCCCCTTCCTCAGAGTCCCCTGCCTTCCATGAACCCCCACTGCTGACAGTGACCTCCCACCTGCCCCCTATACAGAGGGGCTGGTGGTGTTACTCAAACCCACGGACCTGAGAACCAGGGGGCTGGTGTCCGGGGGCGAGGGGAGAAGGATGTTCTGTGTCCCGGGACCCTGTGATCACATGGACCCCCCACATAATTCAAAGCCATTCCCCAGATCAAGACTTTGAACTTAACCCCATCTGGGGCGCCTGGGTGGCTCAGTCAGTTGAGCGACCGACTTCAGCTCAGGTCATGATCTCACAGCTCGTGAGTTCGAGCCCCACGTCGGGCTCTGTGCTGACAGCTCGGAGCCTGGAGCCAGCTTCGGATTCTGTGTCTCCCTCTGTCTCTGCCCCTAACCCACTCACATTCTGTCTCTGTCTCTGTCTCTCTGAAAAATAAACATTAAAAAAAATAAAAATAAACTCAACCCCATCTGAAGGTCCCCTTTGGCGTGTAAGGCAGGCCTTGAAGGTTCTGGGGACTAGGGTGAGGACATCTGGGGATGTCCGACCCCACCGGCCTCGCCACTCCGGCCCGCTAACTCACCACACCTGGCTTTCGCTCAGAGGTCAGCCAGGGGACGCGTTCCCACCCTGGCGGCGGCCACGGTCACCCCAGCCCGCATCTGTGAGACGCCGGCCGGAGAAGGCCCTGGAAGGGGGGTCTGCCCACTGAGGCTTCACCTGAGCTAAGCGGGACATGGTTGCTGACAGCCAGGGACCGGGCCAAGGGCGCCGGTCCCGGGCCTTGGAGGTCCTCGTAGCAGAGGCTCTCGGGGTGCCCCAGAGGTGCGGCGCTGGAGGGCCTGTCGCGGACTTTCCGTCACCCCGAGTGACTGGTGAACTGTTTACAGGGCCAGACATCACTCTGAACTGGAGACAAACTCCCCCCCTCTATGCAAGGTGCCTGCTGCCGTGTCCCTGTGGTGTGCTGGGGGCACACGCGTGTGGTGTATATGTGTGAGGTCGAGTGTATGGGTGTGAGTGTGGCTGTGGGGGGTTGACTGGGGGGCACGCAGGTATGAGTGTGGCTGTGGCGGGTGTGGAGTGTAGCATGGGGAGGTGCCGACTCACCCCTGCAGCAGGTGGGGCGCCCGGGCGGGCACGGGAGGAGGAGAGGCGGCGGGGAGCTTGCGGGGAAGTTGAACTTGTCCTCCAGGTTGGGGGGCTCTCCAGGGGCTGAGACGGATTTGAGGCCGGCTTTCAAGCCACCCGCCCGGAGGGTCCCGGCTTTGGGGCCCAGGCAGGCCGGGCCAAGGTTCTGGGGCGCAGCCGCGGCTACAGGGGAAGGAGCACGGGGCGGGGGGCTCACCCGACCCCCGCGGCCTCCGCAAAGTCCCACAACCGCCCTGAGCGGTGGAGAGAACTAACCAGTTAGTTTCGCTGGGTTCCAATCAGCGACCACGAGAAGCAGCCCTGCGTCAGCAGCGTCCGGCCAGCAACCCCTGGGTCGGGCTCCGTGGGGTTCCTTGTCCCCTCCCCGGTTCTGGAGAGCGTCCCCACCGCCCACTCCAAGGTCTCTGTCCCCTCTGGAACTCGTGCAGCAGGCCGGCCCAGCCCGGCCCTCCCAAGGAACCTAGCAAACCCAGATAGGAAGGTTTGCTTGCGTTCTCACGCGCGAGGACACAGAACAGTTCCCCGAGGAAGTCGGGCCCCACTCAACTCGCAGAAAGGCTCCTTGTTGAGCCTGAGCCCGGATAAAACAGAACACAGGCCAGAGGGGGCACGTGCACCTGCTTCTCTGGGAGCCTGTAGGGAAGACTGGCCCCACCTGGCCTCTCCTCCCCAGCGCCCCTGTCCCGGAAGCCTGTATCGGCCCCAATCTTATCTCTCGCAGCCGAGAGTTGTAGAAAGATCCAGCCAGAGGACGCTTCCCTGCTATTTCAGTCCAGCTGGATTTTAATCTTTAAAGTAATGATGCCTAATCCTTAAATTACATACTTTCCACAGAACCGGGGCATGTTTTATGTTGTTGGGAGTGACCCAACTACGGGTTTCTGCCTAAGGTGAAACAGCTGGTTCCTGGCTAGGCTAGGGCCACAACCAGCTCACGCCGACCTCAACCCGGGCTTAGCCTCGTGTCCTATACCATTTGTCGTTAGTCACTGGGGTGGACAAGTGTGCTTGTTCCTAACCCTTCATCTATAGCAAAGAGAGACCTGTATTATGATTTCTGTGTTCCCATTAAATCATAAATCCCTCCTGGTATGTCACTGTGCAGTGGGTAGCTCCTCAGTTGTGCAGTGCACAACTTGTAACACCGAACATGGCAGCCCTGCATCCAGAGTTAACCCAACAGTATTAATTCATCCCTCCAGCACAAGGAACAATGCCCTGGTGGGGAAAAAATCATGCCGTTGTCCTAAGAATGATGGTCCCAATGTGCATAATCCAGTATAACTGAGCCCAGCTGTGTTGAAAGAAACAGGGGAGTAGACAAAAAGGAAAGGCCTCCCACTGCTGGACACCCTGGCTGCATGAGGGGGCCTTGTGCTCTTAGCAGGCTGAGTTGAGCAGCTGTTAGTGCATGGCCAGTCAGGAGGGCGTTTGGGGGGGGTGCTGTGATGGGGTGCAGACCTCAGGCCAGGTTTTGTCCTGAGTCAGCTAGAGAAGGAAGAAGTGAGTTATTTCTACCTTCACCCACAGGTGACGAAAGTTTATGACCTTTCCTGCCTCTGGCTCCATTTCCTTATCTGTTCAAAACTGGGCAGTGCCGTGCCTGGCCCACACCTGCTCTGAAGGACAGATAGCAAGAACAGGGTGGGTTCCTGACATGTCGCTGCGGCACAGCCTAATGTCACAGCGCCTGGTGCCTCTGCGCGTGAAGCTGGTGCTGAGACGTGGGGGGTGGGGGAGCCTTTCCCAGCCTGCACCTGAGGAGCAGGACACCATGCCCAGCTCCGTCCTGGGCCCTGTGTAGACAGCACGCCAGTCTTCCGGGGGCACTAAGGAAATATCCTGTCCCTCATAATTTTGGGGTTTTTTTGGAGGAAGATAGCCCGGAGTTGGAATTTTTTTTCGAGCGGCCTTGTTGAGGTATAATTGACAAATGAGACACGGAACATATTTAATTAAAGTGGGCATTTTGACATGTGACTACACCCACGAAACTATCACCCCAAACAAAATCATGAACACAAGCGTCAACCCCCAAAGTTTCCTTGCGCCTCTCCTGTCTCTGCCCCCGGGGGCAGCCGCTGCCAATGTTTATTTTTAAAATTTTGTTTTTAATGGGACGCCTGGGTGGCTCAGTTGGGTCAGTGTCTGACTTCAGCTCAGGTCATGCTCTCACAGTCTGTGAATTCGAGCCCCGCGTCAGGCTCGGGGCTGACAGCTCAGAGCCTGGAACCTGCTTCGGATTCTGTGTCTCCCCCTCTCTCTGCCCCTCCCCTGCTCGTGCTCCGTCTCTCTCTGTCTCAAAAATAAATAAAAACATTTTAAAAAGTTATAAATGAATAAAATTTTGTTTTTAAGTTTTATTTGAGAGGGAGAGAGAGCGCACGAGTGGGGGAGGAGCAGAGAGAGAATCCCGCACTGACAGCACAGAGCCCGACGTGGGGCTTGAACTCATGAACCGTGAGATCATGACCTGAGCCAAGATCAAGGGTTGGACGCTTAGCCGACTGAGCCACCCAGGTGCCAACCCCCCGCCCCCACTGCCATGTTAATTTAAAGACACTTTCGATCACAAGATGCATGGTGACCCCAGGGAGCTTTAAACCCAAGGGAGGAGTGAGCATGTGTGACCGAACAGTGGTCAGGAGAGGCTTCCTGGTGGAAGCAGCCTTTCAAGGAGTGGTGGCTGGGATAGGGGAAAATCCTTTAGGGGCGTCTGGCAGAGCACAAAGCTAAGCTGGCTACTGCTTAGGGTGGGGGGGAGGACAGCGAGTCCCACGGAAGGGCCCCGGCACGGCCAGGTTGGAATCCTCTCGGCCACTCCGCCGTATGATCTCAGGCAAGTTCCCTAACCTCTGTCAGCCCCGATTTTCCTATTCGGGAGCTGGGGGTAATGATCAGTTTTGTTGCAAAAATTAAAGCAGGTAATTTACATCAGGTGCCTGGCACTTAGTGGGGACTCAAGAAATGGTATCACCCCACCATCTACTATTTGAGTAGAGGATCGTAGTGGGGCCAAGGAGTGAATAAGCCACACACGTAGAGCCAGCTCTGAATTCAGTACTGAGTTCATGCTGGTCCTCCCACCTCGAATGTTCATCTTCCGTCTTCTGAACCCATCATTCAAAGACTCACTCGGGCCTCACCACCTCCGGGAAGCCTCCCCCGATGACTCTAACTAGGATTCTAAATGCTGCGGTGTTCGGTCCTCTCTAAACCCCCAGTACTATTTGAGCTGTAACCACACAGTCTTACAATTCACAGTGTGGTGTTGGGCATCGTTCTCAGTGAGTCTCTATTTTGACTCCTGCGTTCAATGCAAGTTTCTTGAGGGCGGGAACCCTGTCTCCTGCTTCTTCGTGCCTTCTGCCGTATCTTCGGACCCTCAGCTAAGGCTAGGAGTTCATCCAATAGTTTGAGTATTAATTTCGCTAGACGCTACAGAGAGAACCGTGGTCCACACCACAGGGAGAATGTTTTGAATGATGAGGGGCAAGCGTGAGGCTGTTGTCTGGTGAGCTGCTGGAACAAACACCACAGACGTTCATTCGTCACAGACCCAGGGGCTGGGAGTCCAGGATCGAGATGTCGGCGGCTCTGGTGTCGGGTGAGAACCCTCTTCGTGGCCCACAGGACGACGTCGTCCCCCTGATGTGTCCTCACACGGTGGGAGGGGTCTCTTTTGCAGGAGCACTAATCCCTCGCGGAGCGTCCAGCTCGGGACCGCATCGCCTCCCAAAGGCCCCCGCCTCCTAGGACCATCACAGTGGGGCTTGGGTTTCAACGCGTGGGTTTGGGGAGGACGCAGGCTTGGGGGCCACAGCAGTCTGCGTGCGGTGACAATGTTGACGGTGGTCACGCCGACAACTGCTCTTCTCCCTAAAGGCCGGCGGGTTCGGGCACGTCCCCCAGAGATGCCCAGACCCGCTGGGGGGTCAGTCCGCTGACACCACCGGCAGCCGGCCCTGTCCCCCCCGGGGGCCTCCGGCCGGGCCTCGCGGGTCACGAGCGGTGCCCTGACCTCCCAGACACAGATGGCACCCTGTGCCACCCTGTGGCACCCTGGCTCCCAGACACAGATGGAGATTGCTTTCTTCAGCGCCGCGTGACTGCCTTCTGCTCAGCCAGCGGTCTGACCCGAGGCTCCTTCCCTGGGGGACTGTCCTCTGTCCCACACACAGACTCACGCCAGCAGCCGGCTTCCCGGAGCTGACACCGGCCGCTCTCCAGACCCACCCGCGTCTGCCCCGCTCTTTGATACACTGCTCTGGGGGTGACTCATCACGAGCGGTTCCTGTCACCAGCAACAGACACCCCGAGGAGGCCCGAGAGCTTCCCTCGGCTCAAGAGCTGAGCTGGAAGGCGAAACCCGTTTCACAAGGCGCTTTGCAGGGGAAGAGGGGGAAGCGACACGAGGGGGGCCAGACCGTCAGGGCCCAGGAGTGCGCTCGGGTGGGTCCCCCGCGGGCTCTGGTGGGGCCAGGACCTCAGCACGCTCGCCCTCTCCTCCCCCGCCGCTCACCACCCGGCCCACGGCGGGTCCTTCCTGGCCCGGGGAAAGACCCGTAGGTGGGTCCCGGGTCACATCCCCAACACGTCGTCACAAAATGAAAAGAGCGTCACGGATGTCGGCACGGGCCAGACCCGGCTTTGAGCCCTGCTTTGCTGCCTTCTGGCTTCAGCGCCCCAGGCAAGTTACTTAACCTCTCTGAACCTCAGTTTCTTCACCTGGGAAATAGGCGCAAGGCCTACCCTCAAGACTGCTGTGAGGACTACCAGTGACGTGTGCCACGTGCCCAGGACGTGGCAGACGCTTACACCTAACAGCACATCTTAGTTAAGTATCTGCGTCTCTCGAATAAGCCCTCTGTGCCTAGCAAGGGAAATCGAGCTAGCGTTCAGGTCTCCTCTGGCGGGAACAGGTGTCTCTCCGGACGAGGGGTGTGTCCGTTTGACCCGGTCCGCCCTGTGGCCCCCACACGAGGGTTGGGACGCGTGTCTCATTCTGATGGAATCTTGACACCAGGCCCCAGGCCGGATTCCCGGTTCCAGGCCTCTGATAACTTTCTCAGCACCCTGAAGGCAGGTGCAATCTCCAATAAACCCTGGGACAGATGCTCCGCGGGGCTTGCGGTAGAGACTTTGAACCCCGGTCACCGTCCAGGCACGGGCACCGTGGACCGGGCCAGAGACACGGGCTCCCCTCAGCCCCTTAGCGCGTGGACCGCCGGCCGACCGGGCGGACCCGTGGGGCGGCCTGTCCACTCGGCCTCCAGGAAGACACCTGCCTTGGGGTGGGGGGACATTCAGGAGAGAGAACCCCACAGGCCGTGGCCGCAGCACTGAGGGCCCCTTTCATCCCAGGGGAGGGAGGAGCTTCCTGGGATTCTCTTGCTTTCGCCAAGGAAGAGATAACTTCCTCCGGGTGGCCCGTCCAGCAGCGAGAAGCAGGCCTGGGAGAGGAACCCAGACCTTCTGGCTCCTTCTACTAAGCCTTGTCCAGCGGGCTGCCGTGGGAGACCCTGCAGGTCCAAACAGAGATGGGATGGCTGTGGGTCTGAGCCCTAAAGAGCCTCTGGACCCCACATTTTCACGGTTAAGGCAGCAGAAGCTGGTATAATTTTGAGGCGTGTTATTTGTCACCATGCATCAGAATCCTCAAAGAGGTCCGTATGTTCTGACCAATTATTTTCCTAACAGGAAGGATCTTAAATAATCACCAAGGGGCATCAGGTTAAAGTTAATCATAGCATTACCCACCACATGACCCAGAAAGTCCACTCGTAGGTGTGAGCCCAAGAAAATGAAAGCGTCATCCACGCGCACACAAATTACGTGAATGTTTTTAGCGGCACTATTTACAATAGCCGCGAAGCGAAGACGACCCAATGTCCATCAGGTGCCGAGGGGATAAACGAACTGTGACAGATCCGCACGATGGCACGTCATCCAGCAAGAAGTAGAAATGAAGTCCTAGCACGCGCTGCCACACGGATGACCCTTGCAAACGTTGTGCTAAGTGAGAGCAGGCGGTCCTAAGAGACCACACGTTTCTGATTTCGTGGATATGAAATGTACAGAATTCATCTCTGGAGGCAAATTGATAGGAACAGAAAGCCGATCGGTGAGTGGTTGTTTAGGGCTGGGGGTGCGCGCAGGGGTGTGTGAGTGGGGTGGAGACTGATTGCCAAACGTTCCAAAATCGGATCGTGGTGATGGTTTCACGGCTCTGTGAACACACGAACAAACATTAACCTGTACACTTTAATTAATTAATTTTTTTCTCTTTAGTCTCTGATCAGATGTGCTTTTCCTAAGCAACTGCTTATTTTTAACGACACACTTAAAAAAAAAGTTTATTTATTTATTTTGAAAGAGAGAGCCCATGCATGTGAGCAGGGAAGGCTAGAAAGAGAGAAATAGCAAGAGAAATAGAAGAGAAATAGAAAGAGAGAATAGCAAGCAGGCTCCGTGCAATCAGCACAGGGCTCAAGGCGGGGTTTGAACTCACAAACTGAAATCATGACCCGAGCCGAAATCAAGAGTTGGAAGCTCAACCGACTGAGCCACCTAGGCACCCCTAAAGGATACACATTAAATGGGTGCATTATTATTATTATTATTATTATTATTATTAGTGTCTCAAAAAAAATGGACACCAGGATGTTATTCTCAGCATTTAAAAAAAATAATAAACTACTTAAAATAATCCAAATCCTGGGGCACCTGGGTGGCTTAGCGTCCACCGGTTAAGCATCCGACTTTGGCTCAGGTCATGATCTCGTGGTTCGTGAGTTCGAGCCCCGTGTCGGGCTCTGTGCTGACCGCTCAGAGCCTGGAGCCTGCTTCGGATTCTGTGTCTCCCTCTCTCTCTGCCCTTCCCCCGCTCACGCTCTGTCTCTCTTTCTCAAAATAAATAAATAAACTTAAAAAAATAAAAATAAAAAAATTTGTAGTAACTACTTTATTAATATTTCTCCCTAGCTGGATTCTAGTAAAACACATGTTTCGGAGATATTTACACAGTTCTCCATAAAATTAACATTAAATACTGACCATATGTTGAGGCTTAGAAATCCAGCTTTAGGGGCACCTGGATGGCTCAGCCAGTACAGTATGTGACTCTTGATCTAAGGGTCGTGAGTTCGAGCCCCACGTTGGGCATGAAGCTTATTTTAAAATTAAAAAACAATATTTAAAAAGGAAAAAGAAACCTGGTTTCACTGGATTTACTGTACTGAATAGTACTGAGATACTGTATTGCATTCTGGTCTTTAATCTCAAAGAAGTAATCGTATTTCATTTCTTATTTCGTTATTTTCATTTGGGGGGTGAGGATTTTCTCAATGCCTTCGCTCAAAGCTTCTCCACCTTCTCCACCCTCCGGCACATCTGTAAAATGACAGAATTTGTGCGTTTGTCTGTGGCTGCATTGCCTGAGACTGCAAGTAACTGGCCCAAGAATGGCTTCCCTTTCGGGGAGCAATTTCTCGGCACCCTGAGTGTAAAATTTGGTAGCCTGTTGACTACCCAGACTTTCAGCTCGTAATATACAAGTTTGCAGCACATGTGTAACTTTAAGAAATAATGGAGAGGGATTCAGTGCACGCTTCAGCAATTTTCCCCGTGGTAATATTTTGCAAAACTGAAGTCCAGTAGGGGCGCCTGGGTGGCGCAGTCGGTTAAGCGTCCGACTTCAGCCAGGTCACGATCTCGCGGTCCGGGAGTTCGAGCCCCGCGTCAGGCTCTGGGCTGATGGCTCAGAGCCTGGAGGCTGTTTCCGATTCTGTGTCTCCCTCTCTCTCTGCCCCTCCCCCGTTCATGCTCTGTCTCTCTCTGTCCCAAAAATAAATAAACGTTGAAAAAAAAAAAATTAAAAAAAAAAACTGAAGTCCAGTATCACAACCAAGATACTGACATTAGCACACAAGGTCCAGAATGTCTCCATCGTTGCCAGGATCCCTCCTGAAGCCCTCTGACAGCCACGCCCACTTTAGCCCCCATTTCTACCTTAACTCCTGGCAGCTACCGATCTGTCCTCCATTTCTATAGCTGTGTCGTTTCGAGGACGTTGTCTAAACGGAATCATATGGCACGTGGCCTTTCGGGATTAGATTATTTTCACTCAGCATAATTCTTTGGAGATTCATCTAGGTTACTGTGTGTATGAGCAGTTCCTTTTTTTTTTTTTCGTGATGAGTAATTTTCCACGTGTGGATGAACCACCATTTGCGGTTCCCCCATAGAAGAATGTCTGGATTGTTTCCAGCCGGGGGCCATTACAAATAAAGCAACTGTAAAGCATCTGTATACTATTTTTTTTTTTAACGTGACTATAAGTTTTTCTTTCTCTGGGGTAAATGCCTAGGAGTGTAATTACTGGATCACTGTACGTTTAGTTTGTGTGTGTGTGTGTCTGTTTAAGAAAATGTCAAACTCCTTTCCAGAGTGGTTGTACCATTTTCTATCCCCATCAGTAATGCATGAGTAATCCAGTTCCCCACCTCATCACCAGCATTTGGTTTCGCTATTGTTTTTTGTTTCAATAATTCTGGAGACAGTGAGCTCTCATTGTGGTTTTACTTTGCATTTCCCTAATGAATGATGATGTTGAGAACCTTTTCTTGAGTTGATTTTCTGTTTGTATATCTTCTTCAGTGAAATGTCTCAGGTTCTTTGGCTTGTCATTTTCTCATTGGAACTTTCTTCTTCTTCTTTTTTTTTTTACTGTTGCATTTTGAGAATTCCTTATATATTCTAGACAGTGAGTAGTCCGTTGTCAAATAGGTGGTTTGCAAATGTTTTCTCCTAGTCTATAGGTTGTGCTTTCATTCTCTAAACAGGGTGTTTTGTGGAGTATAAGGTTTTAAATCTGATGAAGTCTGGTGTATCACTCTTTCCTTTTTTTTGATCATATTTTTGGTATCAAATCCAGAAACACTTTGCCTAGTCCTAGGTCCCAAAGATTTTTTTTTTTTTTTTTTTTTTTTTTTTTTACGTCTGTGCTCCATTTTGAGCTAATTTTTGTATAAGGTGTGACTTAGGTTAGGTTGAAGTAGTTTTTTTTCTGACCCAATCGCACCGGCACCATTTCTTTAAAAAGGCTCTCTGCCTTCCAGTGAATCGGAATATGACTCGGGTATCTCCATGTGGGTTCATTTCTGGGTTCTCTATTCAGTTCCATTGATCCATGTGTTTGTCCCTCGGCCAATAATGCTCTGCTGTCTTGATTCCTGTAGCTCTACAGTAAGTATTGACATTGGGTGTACTGTTGTCTTCCACTTTATGATTCTTAATTTTTTATTTAAAAAAATTTAATTCCAGTATAGGAATCATACAGTGTTATATTAGCTTCAGGTGTACAATATAGTGATTCAACAATTCTATTCATTTCTCAGTGATCATCATGATAAGTGTACTCTTAATCCCCTTCACTAATTTCACCCATCCTCCTACCCACCTCCCCTCTGGTAACCATCAGTTTGTTCTCTGTAGTTAAGAGTCAGTTTTTTGGTTTGCCTACTTTTTTCTTTGTTCGTTTGTTGTGTTTCTCCACTGTATGATTCTTGTTCAAAATTGTTTAGCTCTTGTAGTTTCTTTGCCTTTCGATACCAATTTTGGAATAATCTTGTCATATCTACAGAAGTCTTGCTGGGATTTTGATAGGAACTGCTTTAAACCTGTCTGTCAGTTTGGGGAGAATTGACATCTTTAAGATGTTGAGCCTTCCAATCCATGAACATGGTATGTCTTTACATTTGTTTAGATCTTCTCTGATTTTTTTTCAGCAGTTTTTATCATAAAAGTCCTATGTGTATTTTGTCAGTTTTACACCTAGGTATTGTTATTATTTTTCTTAGCAATTGTAAATGGTATTTTATTTTTAATTTCAGTGGCCAGGTGGTCGCTGCTAGTATACATAGAAATAAAGTTGATTTCTATATGTTGATCTTATGTCCTATAGTCTTGGTATTTTGTTCTAGCCACTCAGACAGACTAAGAGTCCCCAATGCCTTGTCTCCACCCTGTGGAAGCCCCACATTACCCACCCCTGCATCTACCATCACTGTTCTTTCAGGCTGTCTCCTGCTCTCCTTGGATGCTGGCTAGTGCCCGAGGTGTGGCTTTGCTCGTGCTGTTGTTCCTCCTATAAGACATCCTCCTCTGCAGACATCTCCCTCTGCAGACTCCAAGCCCACTCCCCCTGCGGGGGCAACACCAGCCCCACCCCTCCTAAAATCTTCTTTGATTCTAGGCTCTCTCTCTCTCTCTCTCTGAGTTAGTGCATTTATGGTCAGCAGCATATATTTTGTTACTTACATGTCCTCTGACTGTTTACAGGTAATAGGTTTGTGCCCACAGACACTAAAGAATAAGCTTGTTGAGGACAAGGACTGGTTTTGCTCTTCACAGCTCACAGAAGGCATTCCAGCAGAACTTGACTGAGTGATACACATACAGGTGTAGGTTTCTGTAGAAAGTCAGAAAACAGAATAAAAAGAAAGTGCTGAGAAGGATTCCCAAACAACTGCCATGGGCTTCTCTTCTTGGCTTCCCCACTGCGTCTGAGATACAGGATGTACCGAGAGACCTTCCCCTCTATGGCATGCCTGAAAAAACAACAGCAAAGGGCCCTGGACAAGCTCCGACTGTTTCTGGCCTTGCTCCCTGTGCTGTAGCCAGAAGGGAAGGGCTGCTCAAAGGCTCTCATGCCTCAGGAAGGAAAACCAATCTGCAGTAAGGCTCTGTCTCCAGATCAAGTTCTTAAACAAGTAGTGAATAAATAGGAAAAAAAAATATTTTAGGACAGAGTGGAGGTTGGGTTGTATTTGGAAAGAAGTGGCAGGCAGCAGGGAAAGTTGGGGGAAAGAGCCAAGAGCGAAAGATCTGAACACACAGAGGCAGAAGTAATGGAGAGAAAGGTTAGAGTAAAAGCCAGGAGGGGAAAAGAGACAGCGGGGCAGAGATCTTGGAATAGAGAGATGACCAAGAAAGCAAGAGAGAGGAGAGAGAGGAAGAGAGAAGAGAAAGGGGGGAGGGAAGGGGATGAGAAAGGGAGGGGGCTGGGGGTAGAGTGGGAAGGAGTGTTTGGAGAGGAAGGGAGGCAAGGGAGGGGAGAGGATGGGAGGGGAGGAGGCAGGGGGAGAGGAGAAAAGGAGGATGGGAAGGGGGAGAGGGGAAGGCAGAGGGGAAGGGAGGAGGAGGGCAGAGGGGAGGAGACAGAACAATATAGGTCTACATATGTTGAGAATGGAAAGAAAGCCAGGAGTAGATTTGCCAAGAGAACTGAAGGCAGCAAGCCTCGGAAAGAGTGGTCTGGCAGAGAGAAGTCCGCACGTCGGGAAAATGGGGGAGGACCGTGGAGAGGCAGAGAAGAGGTCAGACCTAACAGAAGAAGCAAGGGTCTAGTGTCACAACACCTTTTACTGGCATTTATCAAGAGCCTGATTTAAATGTGTGTCTGTGCCTCTCGACGCAGACCTGAGGCAACCTCCAGGCCATCATCACGACTTGTCTTTGCACTCGGCAGGATAAGTCGAGAGGAGTCAAGGATATTGAAGGCTCAGTCCTTCACCCGGCTACGTGTCTACCTTGATGAAAGCAAGCTCCAGCTTCTGCTTCAGGGGCCCTCTCTCCCGGGACCCCTTCCTAGCCTGAGAGGGGCCCTACAGTTGTTCCCAGGGCCATATGTTGTACAATTTGCAAAGGTCAGCTATTTAAGTGCGGCCACGTCCACCGTCCCTTCCCTGTGTGACCAGCCACTGTGCACACAGATGTCCTGCTAGGACAGGAGTTTTCAGGAGTACTCCCACCACCACTGGCATGATCACATGGAGGTACACAGCCCATGATGCTACTATAACATGAATGCAGGGCCCCATAGGGATGGGGCCCTCTGAAGAGAAGGGGGCCCTCTGAAGCAGAAGAGAAATGAGGTTTGGGATTGACAGAGCCAGAAGCTGGGCCGGGGAAATTCTTGCGATCACCAGATGTAAAATAGGAAGCGTAGGATTTACTTTCTGTCGAGGTCTAATCAAACCTGAGGCTCTCACCTACTGGGAATATGCAGTCACACAGCCTGTACCGTCCTGAGGACACCACGCGTCTCTTGCAGTTCCCCTGGGGACGCTTCAGTGCTGGAGCCACTGAGTTCCCAGATGTCTGCAGCTCCCCGGTGTGTGTGTGGTTCACTCAGCATTAGTTACCAGAGGACGGGAGTGTCTCCGTATCCAGCAAACAGCTTCGCGCCTGGCTCCTGGCAGACATTCAACACGTAATTAATTGTAAGACTCTTACACGAGTGAATGAATGAATCAGTGAACGAACAAATGAACGAGTGAATGAACGAATGAATGAATGAATGAACAAATGAACGAACGAATGAACGAACAAACGAACAAATGAATGAATGAATGAAGAAATGGATTAATGAACAAATGAACAAACGAATGAATGAATGAATGAATGAATGAACAAATGAACGAACGAACGAACAAACGAACGAATGAATGAATGAACGAATGAATGAACAAATGGATGAATGAACAAATGAACGAATGAACGAACGAACGAACGAACAAGCTGCATTGAAATAAATACCTGGTTGTTCATTCTCCAGATGCCATCAGTATAGCTTTGTCTTCACGGTAGGGAAGGAGACCACACAAGGACATAGTCCCACGTGGGGGGTCTGTCCTCTTGTCGTCCCCTGCCCCGCACGGTGACGAAGGCTAGAAATGAGAATGTTGACACGCCCAGGTTCCCACACCCGGTCTCACTCGCCTTGCTCAAGTCCCTGTGTTCTCAGTGGAACAAATCTGTTTTCAGCCATTCCTCGGAGTTTCCTGACGTCCCCGCAGCGGTTTCAACAGAGGGCTTGCTTCTTGCAAAACCTCTTTGGCTGTTCTGGTTCCCTTTGAGTGGGAACCTCTATTTGGCAAGAGAAGTAAAGTTTCCTCACGGGTTTTGTGTTACAAGTGGAGTCTTGCCCCATTCTGGGAGCATCTCCTGTAAAAATACCGCTGTATTTTTTAGGCTGTGACTGTGCGGGGTCCGGGCTTCACGTAAGGCCACAAAGACCCAGGACTGAAGAACTGAGGGCTTCCTTTTAAAACAAGGTAGTGGACTTTGGATGGGATTTTTATTTGGATAGCCTGGTTCTTGGAAATGGGGCCCGTCTCTCTTGGGATATTCGAAAGAACCTTTCGTGCGTCAGCTCAGACACTTGCTTACGTACACCCCCGGGGCCCAGCACTGGATGGGGCTTCGGGGATACAACGACCCCCGCCCCCACCACCATATACACAAAGATCAGTGCTGTCACACAGGCTGCGTTCACTCCAGTTTCGTCTCTGCAGACATCTCGAAACCTGTGCCACAACTAATCAGAATCTTCCCGGTGGCCGTCTCAGACCGTTTCTTGTGGTTCAGTTCTCAACAAGAAAAGAGAACCAACACTTTCCCAGCTTCTGCCTAACCTCCCTGTCTGAACCGAAAGGCCTTAACCCACTCACTGTGGAGTATTTTCTTTTCCTGCATCGGTGGTGGTGGTGATGGCCATCGGAGATGGGGTCGGTGGGGGAGAATTTACCATCGCAGGCCAGGCCGATCACACTTTCTTAGTTATTAGGACCTCTTCCCCAAGGAGATCTGCTGTCTTGGCTGAGAAGGCCCCGGGAAAGTTCCAGAGCTCTAAGCCTGCTGTGGAGGGGCCCGAGCCGGCTGGCCTGGCGGAGCGTGCCTCGGGGTTGGAAGGTAAGGCATCATTTGATGTCCGGCTCTCTTCCGTCCACAGGGGATTGCTATTGTAGGAGTGGCCCTCTCCCCATCCCGATGCTAATCTGGCAATCCCAGCAGTGCTTTCTGGAGAAAGAAGCTGCCGGAAGGACAAGGCAAATGTGCCAGCAGGCTGTGTGGAAACCAACACCAGCCTCTGTGTAGACATCCCGCTTTGCTCTTCAGGATCAGAGAATAGAAGGGGCTGAGGGGCAACAGAGACGGGCTGAGGACAGCAGGCCTTCAGCGGATCTAGGCCTCAACCGGTGGGACCCTGAGCCCCAGGGACAAACACTCAGGCACCCTCACCACGGCCTAGGCCACAGAACGCGGGGCACACAGGGTTCTCTCCGAAGCCCTCCCCTCCTGAGTCCTCCGTACCGCTAGGGCCTGGTTCTCTTCTTCCCTCTGACCACTTTTCCGTCCCTCTGTGGGCACCTGACAGTCCACGCACCTGCTGAACTGTCCCCCGCGTGACAGGCCCCTGTACCACCAGCTAAGGATATCACGATGCGCAGGACCAGCTACGTGATTTACGGGGTCCAGCCGAAAAGGAAAATGTGGGCCCCTCATTCTTTTTTTTAAATTTTTTCTTAACATGTATTCATTTTTGAAAGACAGAGAGACACAGAGCGTGAGCAGGGAAGGGGCAGAGGGAGGGAGACACAGAATCCGAGGCAGGCTCCAGGTTCCGAGCTGCCAGCACAGAGCCCGATGCGGGCCTTGAACTCACAAACCGCGAGATCATGACCCGAGCCGAAGTCGGACGCTCAACCGACTGAGCCACCCAGGCGCCCCATGGGCCCCTCATTCTTAATAATTCAGAAGCCACTCAAGATTTCGGGGTAGTGACAGGAGAGCACCGACCCGAACAGCATCGAGCCCAGACACCCCCCGCCCCCCGGAATGACAGAGGGAGCTTTTCATCACCTCATTCCACCGCCCACCTTCCTACGACGGTGCTGACGCCTCTCGCTGGGCTGTACTCGGCCACCACGCATCCACGCGGCTCGCTTGCTGTGGACACTGACTCTGGCTGGGCTCTGTGCCAGGCATTCAGCCGGAGGGGTGGCCGCTCGGCGGGGACACGGGAGACCAACGGGTCAGGCTGATGTCACCAGATACACGCAGAGGCCACAGATCTGCTGCGAGGGCTCTGGACGACAGAGAGAAGGCGCTGATCTAACCAGGAGGGTGGGGGATGGGAAAGTCAGCCTTCCCAGTGGATGAGACACCGGAGCCGAGTTTGTGAGGACGCCTAGAAGGTCGTTGCACAACGGGGAGGCAGAAGCACGTGGTGCCTTCTCCCACGCTGTTCCTTCAGCCGGGGAACAGCAAACCCAGGCCTGCCCATCTCCTCCCCACCCACCCCCACCCACCCTCCCCATCTGCCTGGCCGCCTTCAGGACCGGCCGCGGCGGGGCTGGGTGGCTTCCTTCTTCCCCGCAGGTCCCTGCCCCTCCGCGCCCAGCACTACAGGCCCCCTCTCCTCTACGCTCTCAGACCCCTTCTCTCTCCGTCCCTCGTGCAATCATATGCTGTCTGATCTGCACCTGTGTCCCCTGAAGCCTAGCACACGCGCACACACGCGTTCGATGACATCGGTTGAAGGAGTGACACAGCGTTGGAACACGAGTGTGGTTTGACCCGGAGCTTTATTCTTAGAAGTGCCGTGTTCAGGATGGGGACGTGTGGCCCCATCGCCACGGGCGCCGGTCAAACGCCGCTGGGGTCCGGCGACGCGTCACCACGAGGGCTTGAGAAAAGCTGACATGGGTCGAGAGGTGAGGGGGTCTGAGCACGTGTCATCCAAAGAAGCTCTTGAGGGAGTTAGTACTGCTTACCCTGGAGATGAGGGGAGGCTGCAGGCGGGGACGCGATCGTATCCACAGCGCTCTGAAGTATGGACACCCGGAGATGTGGGAACGCGTACTGTCCCCTGCTCTGGAATCTGCCTAGAACGAAGGCAGAAGGAAAGAAAGGGCCAGTGAGTGAAGTTGTACGGAGGCGCATTCCAGACCCCACAAAGAAACGCTTTCGAAGGATCAAAGTTACCCGACCGCGGGACAATTGGCCTCGAGCTCTCCTAGATGGGCGCATTCCGAGGACGTACGAAGTTGCCACCTTTCCGGGATGCTGTCCCTTTGAGGCCTTTGGTCCCGGGTGGGAGATTAGGCCAGATAACCTGAGACGACGAGCGGATCTAAGGCTCTACAGGGGGACGTGTCTATCCCCACCTCGGGCCTGTGTGCGTCCGCGCACAGGGACGGAGAGGCCGCACCCCGGGCCTCCCTGGGCCTCGTCACGCTGACTACCCCCCGACGTGCTGAGCCAGGCTTCCGACACCAACAGCCGCTCCCGAGTCTGTGACGCAGCGGCAGAATGCATGGAAGAGCCTTGCCCTGCACCGTGTGGAATGTTCCTCCCCCCTCCTCCCTGTCCGCACCTTCTCCAGAGCCAGGGGCGTCCGACTGGCTGAGCTGCCCGCAGAGCCCGGGAGGAAGTCAGTTCCGCACGGGCCCCCAGCAGCCGTGCTGGGGCTCAGAGGAAGAAAGGGGTCTGCGAATACGTCCAGCCTCCCTCTGGGGACATATCTGCTGGCATTGCTGTCACAAGCCACCTTGGCCCCGGGGGCCGCAAACACCTCACATCAGGAGGCCGCAAGCCTGAGATCCGGGTGTGGGCGGCCCTGGCTCCTCCTGGGGCTGCTCTCCCGGGCGCGCAGACACCGTCTTCTCCCCGCGTGCTCACGTGGTCGTCCCTCTGTCTCCAGATGTCCCCTTCTTGTAAGGACGTCAAGAGTATTGGATTGGGGACCCACCCTAACGCCCTTGTTTTAACTCGATTGTCTCCCTACAGACCCTGTCTCCAACTAAGGTCTCATTCTGAGGTCTGAATTTGCGGGGGGAGGGGGGGCGGGGGGGAGGACATCATTCAACCTGTAATAGAGGACATGTGTCTTTTCTGATTGCCCGTCACCTGGACCCTGCGACGTGACTTTGGGTGGGAGGCAGGGCTCTCCCTGGGCCCAGACGTTGCCCAGCTGTTCTGTACGGTGACAGAGGCCTGGGCCCAGCTGTGGCCAGAGGGACACCTGCACAGAGCTCTGTACTGATGCACACCTCCTGTCACAAAGGTGCGGCCGGAGCATATTCTGTCCCGGTGACGTGGCTGCCTCTGCTTCCCAGGAGGAGCAGCGCCCACGCCCACGTTCACCGCCAGCAGCGGGGCGGGAGGGCGAAGAGGTGCCCTGGGTTGTGGGGCCTTTTTTTCTTTTCTTTTCTTAAACGATTCTTTGAGAGAGAGAGAGAGAGAGAGGGAGAGAGAGAATCACAAGCAGGCTCCGCACCGTCAGCACAGAGCCCGCTGCGGGGCTCGAACTCGCGAAACCGTGAGATCGTGACCTGAGCGGAAGCCAGGAATCGGACGCGCAACCGACGAAGCCATCCCGGCGCCCCCAGGACCTTTTGACGGCACCCCCTCTGAGGCCACCTGAACTGTGACCCAGCGGCTCTCGTGGCTCCTGGCTCCTGGGTTCCTCAGCGCTGTTCCAGGTCTTTCTCTCCTCCAGGTGCTGGCTGCCCAAATGCTGCCCAGTGGCGGTGGTCCCTCCGAGGCCTTTCCTGCTCCACGCCTTTTGCCGCCCCGCTGCAGCTCCCATAGCTTCCGTAAGACCAGCTTACCCCCGGTCTCAGGCTGCTTGCTCAGAGAAGCTTCTTGGTGGCGGTGCTGAAGGGGGAGCTTGGAGCCAGTCAGACGCAGCTTCGAACTCGAATGTACTAGATGTGTGACTTTGGGGACGTTGTTTGAACGCTCGAGGTCTCAGTCTTCCCTTCTCTGAAATGGGCTCATAAGCGTAGCTGCCACACCGCCCGTTTTGAGGCGGAAATGAGTCAGGGCCGCTCATGCAGCATTTCACGGGGTCCTGGTCCCGGGGTGGGGGGAGGGGGGTAAGCATCTCCCTCAGAGTGAGCCATGCCTCTATCACAGGGAAGCAGTCCAAACTGGAGTCTGGGGGGCATGTAGTGACCTGTAGACGAGACCAGCTCAGCGGGGACGGAGAGGGGCGAGCCCCGCCTGCGGCTGGCAGGCTTGCACGGGCTGTTTTTCGGGCGGGGGCGGGGGGCGCAGATGCTCGGTTACTCCAGCCCTGCAGGGCGGCACGAGGTGGCCAGCCTGCACCCGCCCCACATTTAGCTCAGGTGTATCCCCTGCTTCCGCGCCAAGTGCCTGGCTCCTGTCCCCTCCCTGCTAATTCGGAACACACTAGAAAGCAACGGAAGGCCCGAGAGAAGGTGTTTGGGGGACTGTGCGAGAACCTCATTGCTGACCGTCCCCGTAGGTACTTTCTCCTGGGGGTGTGGACACCGTGTTGCCCTCCCCAGGTCATCCGAGCCTGGCTCCCATGGCGCATCCCCGACTGTCCCTTCCTCCCGGCGCCCAGCACTTGGCAGGAGGGCCAGGGAGGGTCCTTTCCGGTTCCGGGTCCGACTCCCTTGCCCCCTCTGGGTGGGTCCAGGCTCCTGGCTGTTAGGGAAACAACCACCAGAAAAGCAGATGGTGGGAGGTCTGCAGGTGGGCGGGGCCCAGATCTTCCTCAGAAATCTTCTCTTTGTTTGTGCTCTGCCTTTTGGGGGAGAAACACACCCCGTCTCCCCCACTGCTTCCATTCACCGCGGGGCAGTCCCTGCCTCATACGTGCGTTTTCATTTGAAATTCTCCAACGGGCACCAGAGAGTCGTTTTTTAGCTGGCTGGCTGGGGGAACCTTTGATCAGCCCCAGGAGTCCGCGAGGATCAACAGAGGCCAGCAGGGCTGGGCTGTGTTTGACTTAAAATTGGAAACACAGGAGTGGTTTTATATAGTCTGGGAGGCCCAGGAGGCCCGAGCGCTGATTTATGAGAGGCTTGGTATGAGAAGCCTATGGTAATATTTATAAATTCCTTCCCCAGGGCTGGATGGAATGTTCTTCTGAAACTGCGGTCAGATAGCACCTTTTGGGGGCATGAAGGGAGGTCAGGTCCAATTCTTCAGTGATTGGAAAAAAACAGGGAATGTGGGGGAGGGATGGCTGTTCCGAAGAGACTCTGCAAAGGAAGCTGGTCTACAGGGTCCTCACACCCTCCGGGACTCTCTCTAGTCAAGGACCTTGCGGGGGCTCCTCTCTGGTGCTCCAGAGCCCAGGTTGCCCCCTGCCTGACCGCCTGCAAGGCCGGGGACCTACATATTATGGGGACCACAGTTTACAGATATCCACCTTGGTGTCAGGGGACACGAGACAGGTCCTGGCCTGGCCGTGTGGGAAGGACGAACAGGAAGGATGAGAGAGGGGACGTGCGGAGGGGGCTGAAGACAGACACGGGTGTACTGAGGGGCCCGAGCCTGAGGAGCGACACAGGACGCACTGAGTCAGAGCCATGTCCCGCACGGAGGTGGCTGCCGGGAGGGCCCCGTGTGCCTTCCAGGCACGGCCAGAGGCTCACACGCCCGCGGTGGGTTTTGGACCACCAGCCAAGGCAGGGGACCCCACAGAATCAGGGAGCCCCTGCCCAACCGCGTCCCCTCGGGCTGGTGTCCCTGTCCCTAATCCCTCGGGCTGGGAGAGGGGCTGAGCCATGTGGCCCAACCGGCTGATGACCTTGCTTGAATGAGAAGGGACGATGGTGAACGTGTTTCAAAAAGTGTATTCAGGAGAGTAAAACCAAGGGGAGGGGAGAGGAGGGAACGTTCTCAGCTCTGGCCCACCTTGACCTTGCCGCCTCCGTTTCCCACCTATGAACAGAAGAGAACCCCATTGATATCAGTGATCTGCGTCTGAGGGATCCTGGAGGGTGTGTGTCCTACCTGCTGCTTGGCATCATGACGGAAGTGATGGAAACGGCAGGCGGTGGGCTGGGGTCTCTGGGGGTCTCTGGGGGTGGTGGGGAGCTTGTCACCTTCTTTCCAGCCTGCCTGGGCCCTCACCCGCAGCCCGGCTCCGGGAACACCTGAAGGAGGGTCAGGGGCTCGTCAGGAGGTCTTTGCACAACCGCTCGCTCCTGCGCTGGCCCACGGACTCCCCACGGGAGCCCCCAAAGCCCGTTAAAATGCCCGCAGGGCGGTTCCCACAAGACGCCTGTGATTCTAAGACCTGCTTCGGCTGAATCAGCGGGAGGCTGGGTGGCAGGCGCACAGAGACGCCTCGTCCCCTTCTAGCTGTGTGTCAGCAGGCACACAGGTCCCCCATGCTCGCGAGGGCTGAGCTGGGCCGACAGCGGGAAAGCAGGGGTTAAATGCCCACTCTCCAGCCGGGCCCACGCGCCACGGCAGGACCTGGTTGACGCTGAGCGCGGTGGAGGACGACCTCTGAAGCCAGCCGGTCCCTCACCTGCCCCTTCCCTTCCTGAAGCATTTAGGAGGTGGAATCCTTTTGTCCCTGGAGGGTGACGTCAGCGTTCCCCCTGGCAGGTGGGACCATCATGCACGTCTGAACCGCCGCGGTGACGGCTGGCTGGGCGCCCCGAGGGAGCGGTGGCCCTGACATCTGGACGCTCCGTCCGGCACGTGGAGGTGTTGCCAGTGCACGACCTGTAGGCGTTCTGCCAATCCCGGCGGTCGGGGGCTGCGGGGAGGCTCAGCTCCATCAGGCTCAGCCCCCGGCCCAGCCAAAAGGGCCTGCAATCGGGCCCGCCCTCCTCTCCCACGCCGGGAGGGCCTTCCCAGCTGCACTGCGTTGGGGCATTCCTGCCCCAGCCCCTGCCTCAGTGTCCTCTCGGCCCCAGCCCCTTCCCGCCTCGTCTTTTCCCTTGGACTCAGGGGCGGAAGTTCCTCCGTGGAGGCCAAGGCCAAGTCGCCGGGCCGCACGGAGAGTTAGAGCTGCAGGGGTCTCCTAAAGGCGATGGCAACAGCAGCTGTCATTTATTAAGCGCCTACCGCATGCCGGGCATGTTAAGGAGATGATTGCTAACGCTCACAGGTGCTCGAGAGAGGCATTACCAGAGTCCTCAGTCACGGCGGAGGCGAAGGGGCAATGGAGAGGCCGCGCAGTGTGGCCGAGGGCACAGCCCCGCGTGCGATCCCGGCCCCGTCGCCTCCCGGCTGTGGGGCATCCGGCAGATTTCTCAAGCTCCGCATGTCTCAGCTTCCTCGTCTGCGAGACGGGGAGGCTGCTGACGCAGCTCGTGCACAGGCTGGTGGCGGGCTCCTGTGCCCGCAGGGTGCTCACGACGGTGCCCAGCGCCCAGGAGGGGCTGCGGGAACACCTGCTAGCCTCACGGAGAAGCAGAGCGCTCCGGGCCGTCAGCAGCCAGCTGCGGGCGCAAGCCTGGAGAGTCCGGTCTGTCCGGCCCCGGTGCCCGTGTTCTTCATTGTACACACGAGGAAACACGCGTGGTGGGGACGGGGTGTTGGGGGAAAGGACTTAAGGCAAGATGGGCCAGGGGCTTTGTGACCCTCCCAGGGCCGACAGCCATTGCGTGAGCTGATGAGAGCCTCGGGGCAGCATCCACGGTACCAAACACCGCCTCAACCTGGGCAAGGTCCCTCTGACCCCCGGGGTGATCCGGTGTGGCCTCTGGGGGATGCCAGCAAATGCGGGAATAACCATCTCAGGGGCTGGACAGGTGGTTCGCGTCCCCCCCCCCCCCACCGTCCTGTACCGTCAGAGCACGGTGCATCCCGGAGACCGCAGGTGACAGAAACCCACCATCAGGCTGCCTTCCCACCTGTAACCCGCCCGGGTCTCCGGGGCTCTGTGCTGCCTCTTAACTGCTCTTTGCTACTGACTTCTCCATTTTACTTGAAAGACACATTCAAGGCTTGCCTTCCTTGGGCTTCTCTCTTTTCATTACGCTGCCCACTGCTAGGTTTCATCGCCTCTCCAGAACGCACAAAAATGGAGACCCCGCCTCATTTAAACCCTGGACTATAGCAACAAGGATCGTTTCAGCGGAGCCAGAACAGAAGGAGCCACGACGGGGACGCAAGCGTTTTATTCTCCCCCGTGGTTCCCTCTCCCTCTCGCCCACATTTCCCTCTATGAAGCGGAACAGGAACATGTTACGACTGAGCCTCAAAGGATGAATCGCAGACAAGCAAGCGCCCGGCGGAAAGAGGTGGTGTCTCCCAGGAAGCCGGAGCTCAAGTGTCAATGTCTCCGTCAGCCTCTCTCCCCGGGCCGGGCCCCTCCCGCCCGCAGAGGGAGCCTTCCGGCCGCAGAGGCTCTGAAACCCCCCCCCCCCCCCCCGGGCGCTGGGGTTCCCGCTGCCCTGGCCCCAGTGCTAAGCAGCCCGCAGGTCCCAGCCCAGAGGGCTCTGTGACGCCACGCTGCGCCCTTCCCAGGTCACCGTCAGGGCAGTGACGTCACTGCTACCCCTGAGTTTCAGACGCACCTGGCGTTTGCTGGGCTCGGGGGTGGCCCGTGTCATTCCGGCTGAGAAGAGGCCGGGGGAGGGTCGGCAGCAGAGAAGGGGACAGAGTGGGGTGCAGGAAGCGGGGTGGAATCACCCGGGCGGGGGAGAAGCAGAGCCCAGGCGGGCGGGAGGGGTGCAGGAAGCGATGGCAGGCCGAGGTTCCCGCCCGAGCCGGAGGCAGAGCCCTCGGCCAGGCCGGGCGGCCCCTCACTTGGAGACCAGCATGTGCACGAACTCCTCGTAGTTGACCTGGCCGTCCCCATCCACGTCGGCGGCCCGGATCATCTCGTCCACCTCGTCGTCGCTCAGCTTCTCCCCGAGCCTGGTCATCACGTGCCGCAGCTCGGCCGCGCTCACCAGGCCGTTGCCGTCCTTGTCGAACACGCGGAAGGCCTCCCGGATCTGCTCCTCGCTGTCCCGGCCCCTCAGCTGCCGGGCCATCATGCCCAGGAACTCGGGGAAGTCCACGGAGCCGTTGCCGTCACGGTCGATCTCGCCCACCATGTCCCGGAGCTCGGCCTCCGTGGGGTTCTGGCCCAGGGACCGCATGACGGTGCCCAGCTCCTGGGTGGTGATGGCGCCGTCCCCGTCCTTGTCGAACAGGCAGAAGGCCTCCCTGAACTCGGCCACCTGTTCCTCTGTCAGCTGGTCGGCCATGGAGGGAGCGGTGGCAGCGGCCGGGCTCCGGGGGACAGGTGGCCGCGCTAGGGGCGCCGGCTGGCTGGCCGTCTGGCCCGGGCTTGACTGGCGGGCGCTTAAGAAGGAGCAGGGCTCCGCTGGCACCCCGACTCCCCGCCCCGCGGTTGCCCGGGGCCGGGCGCTGTTGGAACAGGAGTCCGGCACCAGGAACGGGCCGGTGGAGGGTTGGGCTGCGGCCAGCGCCCGTGTGCGCGCACGCGCGCGCGTGTGTGTGTGTGTGTGTGTGCGTGTGTGCGCGCGTGTGTGAGCTGCTCCCGCCCGCTCCACTGGCAGCTGTTGGGAACCCCCCGCGGGGACTCCCTGTCCCCTCCGCCTGCCCCAACGCCAGACCCCGCACTCAGTGAAACAAGCAGTTTCCCTTCTGGGAAAGTTCGGGCAGGATGAAAGGCAGAGGTTGCCTTGGCCTGAAGGGAACTCCTTTCCTTGTCCGGGTTCCCTTGGCCTGAAAGCCCTCGCTTTCCCAAGAGGGTTTTCAGAGAACGAACAAAGGCTTTCTCCTTCAGGTGGAAGCAGATGTCTTCTCACCTTCAGAAGAAACACGAACGGAGAAGGTTTTCCTCCAACGTGTTCACTCCTCGATATGTATCGAGGGCCTACTGTGTGCAAGTACTGTTCTAGAAGCTGGGAATAGAGCCAGGGACAAGACAGGCCACTCCCAGGCCTCCAGAAGCTTGTTTTCCCTCCCAGAGACAGCTAGCTGGCGAGTAAACCAAGCGATGAGATTCGTGGATATTGTGACAGGTGCCGTGAAGGAAGACACAGGGGCACTGGCGGGGAGAGCACGGACAGGTCACCTCCACGGTGGTGCTCAGGGAAGGCTTCTCTCAGAGGTGGCACTGGAGGGTGACCTGAAGGGAAGGAGGTGCCTTCCCGGCAGGCAGGCTGAGCAGGTTCAAAGCCCACGCGGTGGGTGGGGAGAGGGCGTGGCATGGCCAAGGGACAGAAAGGCGGCCAGTGTGGCTGCGGCCTGATGGATGAGGGGAGAGAAGGACATGAGGAAGGGCACACAGAGGCCTCCTCAGATGCCGTGGGGGAGTCACGTTCTATTCTCTGATGAATGGGAAGACAGGCAAAGGCATGTCTGAAAGTCTGGACCTGGGTTTTGGGGGAGAAGAGCAGAAGAAAGGGGGTATTTTTAAGAGGAGACGGTCTCAAGAACGCGAGATGGGATGCTCACCGAGCACACATTCCTGCCCCCAGGGAGCCTGGGGAAATGACCACCCACCTAGTGACAAGGGGCCACGCTGCCTGCGGGAATTCACGGAAATCCAAACTGGGAGAGACCCCCAGAGAACCACCATGATACGGCGGGAGACGAGCAAAGGAGGACGACACCACCAGACTTCCTTGTAAAGCCACAGTAATCAAGATGACGTGGGACTGCCAAAAAGTGGACACATAGATTAATGGAACAGGACAGAGGGCCCAGAAATAGACTCGCAGAACACAAGCGACTAAGGAGCAAAGGAAATACAAGGTAGTCTTTTCAACAAGCGGTGATGGAACAGCTGGGCGTCCATGTGCAAAAAAAAAAAAAAGTGAATCTGGACACAGACCTTACGCCCTTCCCAAAAAGTAACCCAAAATGGATCACAGACCCACATGGGAAATGCAGAACTACAAACCTCCCAGAGGAGGACATAGAAAGTCTGAGTGACCTTGGGCTTGGCAATGACACCCAGCTCATCCAGTTTGGGTCTGGGCTGGGTTTACATAGGACGCCAAAGGCGTGATCCGTGGAAGAATTGATGAGCTGGATGTTATGGTCGGAGTATGTCTTCCCAGAATTCATAAGCTGAAATCGCACCCCCAGGGGGATGTAGTCATGAGATAACACGAGGGCAGTAGCAGGAGGCCGAGGAACCACTGGGCACAAGCGTGTAAGCGACACGGTGTCCTGGAGAGCCAAGGGCTAGCATCGTGGGAGAGCTCGTGAGACAGTCCCCGTGATGGACGCATACGTTCTCGCTTCCTGCCTACTTCACCCGCGAGGGGGTAAGTGGCCGATGGGTGTCTGCAGGTTTCTGGATCCTGGTGCTGTGGCTCCAACATCCAGCCCTCGCCCTAAGCGAGTTCTTCAAAAAGGCACGTTGAAAGAGAGCTCAGTAAGGATTTTAAACAAAGGTACTCATGACTCACAAAGGACAGTGCTGGGATGGGCTAAGCTGTGGCGGCCTCACTGCTTGGGAAACTCGCTCTTATTCCATGGCTTTCTGCCATCCTCTCCCTGCAGCCTTCCCCGAGAATACATTTTTGATCCTGGGACCCATCTAAACATTTAAAATTATCAAGGACGCCCAAAGGCCTTTGTGTATGTGGGCTGCACCAACCAGTATGTTCTGGAGTTGAAATTACAACCGGAAAAAAATTCAAGTATCTAGCTATATTTTTCTTTTTTATGTTTATTTATTTTTGAGACAGAGAGAGACAGAGCATGAGCGGGGGAGGGGCAGAGAGAGAGGGAGACACAGAATCCGAAACAGGCTCCAGGCTCTGAGCCGTCAGCACAGAGCCCGACGCGGGGCTCGAACTCACGGACCGCGAGATCATGACCTGAGCCGAAGTCAGCTGCTCAACCGACTGAGCCACCCAGGCGCCCCTGTATTTTTCTACATTCATTTGTAACTTAAAAAAATAGAAGTAAAAAACTCATTGCATGTTAACAGATATACTGTAGTTTTATGAGAGATCTATTTCTAAAATAAAAAAAATAATTTTAATTATTAATAAAACTAATAAATTATTTATTAATTATTATTTATTAATCAATTGTTAATAAAACTGATAAAAACAACTTCGCAAATCGCTTCGTGCATCTGGTTTTGTAGAAGCATGTCTGTTTCTGCTGCACTGGTCTGTGGGAGGATGTTTCGGTATGAAGTACCGACTAACCCAGCTTCACACGGATACGCAGCTGGAAACGGAGAACGTCTAAATGACTCAGGTATTGGCAGGTATTTTTCTTCGGTACTATATCAACATTCGACGAGTGGTGGTTTCTCAAAGGTTAGCTGCAGTGTGGGATCCGAAGCCACATCAATGATCTTTCTCGTACTGTCACATTAAAATCCATCGGTCACTCTTGGGCTTCGTGATTGTGTCATGCTCTGCTTTGTTCCTTTGGACAATATTGGTTCGCTGAGTTCTGTAGATCTTCTGAATGTTGCCCCGTTGCAGATAAAATTATAAAAATCTCATGGGGCACCTGGGTGGCTCAGTCGGTTGAGCGTCCGACTTCGGCTCAGGTCACGATCTCACGGCTGGCAGGTTTGAGCCCTGCATTGGGCTCTGTGTTGACAGCTCAGAGCCTGGAGCCTGCTTCTTATTCTGTGTCTCCCACTCTCTCTGCCCTTCCCCCACTCATGCTCTCTCTCTCTCTCTCTCTGTCTCAAATATAAATAAACATTAAAGATTTTTTAAAAAATCACATTCATTCATGTCACCAACAATCCTGTTAGGAAAGTATCAGAAAGTCTCAAGCTCACAGTGACAGGTATGGAATTTCCAAAATTCTAATTTTTATTTGAAAGCTCAAATTTTATCATTGACCACAAAGACTATCGATTGTTTTTCTTAAAGTGACAAGCTCACTTCATCCATTTTCGAAAAAAAATGTCTGCCAAATACCAAGTCTGGAGCAACCATATGGTGTCATATCAGCTGTTCTTCCCAATAAAGATGGCGGCCCATGACAAAAGCTTCCCCATTACACATGGGCTCACAAGGGCACCTTTCTTATGGCAAATGCTGTATGTCAGTGTTTAGCAGCATATTAAAGATGTGCCTACAAGGGTTGAAACTGAATAAAATAATAATGTCACTACTTCTCCAAGAACATTCTTAAGTGAAACTGGCTTTTTGTTTTTTCAGTTCAGTGAAGTGTATGATGATTGCTAATACAGGAGCCTTGATTCATGCTAAAGGGCTAGGGATTTTGCCCTCCACTGCTCTGGCCCCAGTGCAAGACGTCAACACAATGAACACAGCAGATAATGTCTTGGTATTATTAGGAGAATAGTTTGGCCTCCCAGACCCTCAGAAAGGGTACTGGGGACACCCTCCCCTCCCACGGATCCTTGGAACACACTTGGAGGCCCACAACGGTGGAGTGTTGAGAACCGTGTCTGAACTGAGTGTAGGACTCCCTGGGCTGGAGGTAAGAGGTACTGAGGACGCTGGAATCTTGGCAGGGACAGTGTGGACCCTACAGAATATGGTGTTAATGATGACCTCACTAGACACACATCCAAGGGACTGCCTGCTGCAACAACTTCCTCTGAAGAGTAGATAACCCAAGGTATTTCTCTTCTCTCTGGATTGGCACTATAATAGTTTTTGTTAAAAATAATTCATGCAGCACCCTTGTGGATATGCCTCTCTTGCTGAGCGCTATGAAGATATAGATTAGGATTCCCCAGTCTCGTCAACCACTCATACCTCTGTGCCCTTCGAGAATGGGTGAGGCTGAGTGTGGCCATGAGAGTTCTTTCTCTCTCTCTCTCTCTCTTGATTAACAGCCCTAACCCTTGCTCGTCTACCTCCGGCCCTCCGGTATGAATATAAACACGTTGTCGTAATGTGTTTGGGTCGCTATAACAAAATACGACAAACTGGATGGCTTCCAGATTCAGGGCATGAATCTGAAGTCACTCTTGGAGTGACTTTTGGTCAGTCTTTATGACCAGGGCTGTCCTGGGCTAGGCTGGGCTGGAGTTTGAGTTCAGGGAAGAGAAGGCGGTTCTGGATCAGAGCGTGAGTTGTTTAATTGAGAAATCTGATAAGTAACCGGTGACATCATGTTTAGGAGGCTTGTGCACGATGTGAGAACGCATTTCCCAGAGCTCATGAGACACCATGCACGGCCTTCCGCTGGGTCATAAAGTGCAGGAGTGCTCACTTTTATGATTTGAGGCCTCACCTGCAGAATGAAGTCCACTGCAGAGGAAACAAACAATCAGACTGTTTTGAGAGTTGCCTGGATCCCCTTGGGTCAACGGGTCCTCATGTCCACTCCCACTGCTTTTACCAGGCAGCCCGCCTGAGGTCAGCCTCCACGGGTGCCCCACCCTGCACCAAGGCCACCTGTTTAGGTACCGTCGAGCTCCTTAGCAGCTCACCTGCTGAGGCCAGTGCCTCCGGTGTCGCTGAGCACCTCTCACTCAGTGCATTTACAAAGAGGCAGCAGGACGGACACAAAGTGTATACTGACAGCCACTTTGATTAAATCAGTATTAAATGATCACCCCAAATGAAAGCAAATTAGTCCTAAATCCCACAAGAAAAGCAACCAGGCAAGTTAAGATGTCTTCTCGAACTTCCTGTTTTCCTGCAAGAAGGATGATTTTTTTTTAATGTTTATTTTTCAGAGAGAGAGAGAGAGAGAGAGAGAGAGAGACAGAATGCAAGTGGGGGAGGGGCAGAGAGAGAGGGAGACACAGAATCCAAAGCAGGCTCCAGGCTCCGAGCTGTGAGCACAGAGCCCGACGTGGGGCTCGAACCCACGAGCTGTGAGGTCATGACCGGAGCTGAAGTCAGATGCTTAACCAACTAAGCCACCCAGGCACCCCAAGGATGATTTTTTTTTTAAAACACCTGCCAGGATTGGTGACTTTCTCCAGGTAACTCACCAAGCTCACTGGTTTCTCCTACCACGAACTTCAGGGCAGGTGAAGCGTCCTGGACTGGCCTTGGGGAAGGCAGGGTAGAGGAGAGCAGAGCAGGGAGGAAAGTGTGTTGGTTCTGGAAGGGCTCCTTTGTATGACTCACCGGCCTTTCAAATCTGATATTTGATGTTTTTTCTTTTCGTTGTTGTTGTTTTTACTTTTTTGATATTTGATGTTTTGAAAAAAAAATGACCAACAGTAAACATTAAATGAGGTAATGTTGCTGAGGGGCTAGAACTACATTCAACAAATCTTCTGATACCCCTGATACCCGGCTACGTTTGATAATTGGCTAAGCGGATTTAAACCCCCCCCCCCCCCCGCCCAAGCACAAGGGTGTGGTAATTACCTTCAAGAGAACCACGCACTTCCCCGAGGGGTCTGGAACTCACTAAGAGGCAGGAAGAGTGTTTCTTCCAAGTTCCAAGCCTTTGAAGTTTACGATTGTGATGAAAACCTTTCATTCAGTCCAGAAAGCGTGTGTGCGCGCTTGTGTGCGCGTGGGGCTCAAGTGTCCACGTGAGCACATGTGTGCCTGCCAGGGAGCACGGGACGAGTGGAGGAAGCAGGAGTGTTTGGGGCATGGGCTCTGTACCCGGGGAGGTGATTCGAAGGAGGCAAAGTGCTTTAGCAAAGTGCACAACTCCCTTTGGAAGTCATTCCCCCAGTGTTGTTGCTTTTTTTTTTTTTTTTTAATATTTATTTATTTTTGAGAGAGAGAGAGCGAGAGAGCAGGGGAGGGGCAGAGAGAGAGGGAGACACAGAATCCGAAGCAGGCTCCAGGCTCAGAGCTGTCAGCACAGAGCCCAGCGTGGGGCTCGAACCCACGGACCGTGAGATCGTGACCGAGTCAGATGCTTCACTGACTGAGCGGCCCAGGTGTCCTGTCACCCAATGGTTTTTTTTTTATTTTTTAAATTTTTTATTTATTTTTGAGACAGGGAGAGACAGAGCATGAACAGGGGAGGGTCATAGAGAGGGAGACACAGAATCTGAAACAGGCTCCAGGCTCTGAGCTGTCAGCACAGAGCCCGACGCGGAGCTTGAACTCACGGACTGTGAGATCGTGACCTGAGCCGAAGTCGGATGCTTAACCAACCGAGCCACCCAGGTGCCCCAACCCAACGGTTTTAAACTTGCTCTTGAAGCACAGCCGTAGCACAGGGCACTACAGATTCCTACACGAGGGGGTTCCGAAGGGTGGCTGGGACAGTAAGAGCTTAATAAAGGTTAACTGTTATTCACCATCCAAGTAAGAGTTCATGTGAAAAGGGGCTTCCCCTGCTAATGAGATTGTGAAAGTTATTCTCCCGTCTAAACCCCTTCGTTTCCGGACAAGGACGTTATAACCCATCAGACTGAAGGATCTGGTTAACTACTTAGTGAACCACAAGATATGGGTCTCGGTGGGGGTGGGGGCGTGGGGGGTGGTCTCCTGGCTCTTCAAGCTTCGAGGACCGGGGCCCGAGGGGCACTGCCAGTTACTAAGGGACTCTCTGGTCAGCCTCAAGTGCCTCGAAGGCAGAGAGAGCGTTTTGTTCACTGGAGACTCTGGGATTCCAGCGCAGCCCCAGCTCAGAACGGGCACTGGAGAAACTTCTGAATGGACGAGGAAGGCTTTGACCAAGGCGGCTTTGACCAGAGCGCAGGTTTCCCGGGAAGGCCTGGCCCCGTGGGCAGGGAGGACAGGGCAGGGGGGCTCGCGACGCTGGCGTCACCGACCACGGGGGTCAAGCGTCTCAGAGCGAACCCAAGAGCCTCGAGGTCCAGTCCTGACTCAGCGCCACTGATGTCGACCCCGGTGGCGATTCTGTCTGTCGGAGGAAGAGAAGAGACCGCTCCTGACCTCGTCTTTAAAGGGATACAGAGGTGACCAAAAAAAAACCTCACCCAGGACCAAGCATTGCCTTCCTGGAAGAGGCCAGATTTGGGGACTCAGAGAAGGGGTGACTGAGGAAAGGAGGAGGAAGGGGTGGAGGGTGCGGATATGGTGTGACCCAAGGGACCTCAGTGGGAAGCCCCAGGGCGAAGTCCCCTGCAGTCAGCGGGGGAGAGATTTTCCTCCGTGGGTGGCTCAGCTGGAGTGGAACTCAATGGATAAAGGAAAAGGAGGCGGCACGAGAGGCCCGACACAGGGGTGGCGGGTGAGCCCAGCATCAGGTCTGCCCCATGGGCCCGACCTCCCACCCCCCACCTCCCCCGAGCCCTACACTTCCTTCGGCTTCGTGCCCGCTCTGAGGTCTCGGCAGATGAGGGGAAAAGGGGAACGGCTATGTTTGCGAAGACACGGGCGGAGATCAGCATTTACACCATCTCTGTGCGACCAGGTGGCACCAGGAAGCCCGTCCTCCTCTGCCTCCCGGAGCCTGGAACGGCAGCTTGGACTTCCTGCAGAGTCAGGCTGTGAGCGGCATCCGACCCCCAGACTTGACAGGGTGGAGGGCCCTCGAGGGGGGCGCTGGGCGGGTGCCGCTTCCATACAGGAAGGGAGATGGAACATTCAAGACGCGCAGGGCTGGGCAGGGCTCTGCGTGCTGAGCCCCTCCCACCGCAACACTTCTCCAAGGTGGGATGGGAAGTGAAAAATTATGGCATCTATCTATCTATCATCTACCCATCATCTATTATCTATTTGTCTATCCATCTATCTATCATAACTGGAGGAAGAAATTTCAAATGCATCATCGGGAAAATGCTATGTAGCTTGAGGAAACAAACACACAAAAATGACCACGAACCCAAATATTTAGAACTGGTTTAGAACACCTCAATTGCACAAGGAGCTTATTTCACTGGAAATAACAGCCTGGAACACATGCGAGGAAGGGAAATGAGCCAGTATAAATGGCAGCATTTATGCGCCAGAAAAAAGAGAGTGACGTGTAGAAGCAAAACTTCTGCTCTCTCTGATGGCGCACAGGACTAGTCAGGCTGAAGAATGCAGCTCACGTGCTGGGAGGGGCAGGGGGAGCGTGAGGAGGGCTCTAGTGAGAAAATAGAAAGTTACTAACACCTTAGTACGAGGGGTGAGCAGGGGTGGAGAGAAAGCTGTGCCCTCTTTTCAAGATGCTAGAAACTAGTCAGATATGCTTTGTTTTTTTTTAACTATTAATGTTTATTTCTGAGAGAGAGAGAGACAGAGCGTGAGCATGGGAGGGGCAGAGAGAGAGAGGCAGACACAGAATCCAAAGCAGGTTCCAGGCTCTGAGCTGTCAGCACCGAGACCGACGCGGGGCTCAAACCCACGAACCGTGAGATCATGACCTGAGCCAAAGTGGGACGCCCAACTGACTGAGCCACCCAAGTCAGATATGCTTTTAAAAATGTGAAGAAAGCTCTTAGGGAAGGAGTTAAAGTCTAGAGATCTTTAAAAAACAAATCATTGTTTCCCCATGTTTAATGAGGAGCAGGGACATTAAAAACCACAGACGAGGGGGCGCCTGGGTGGCTCAGTCAGGTGAGCGTCTGGCTCTTGATTTCGGCTCAGGTCATGATCTTGAGGTTCATGAGTTCAATCCCCAAGTGAGTGTGGAGCCTACTTGGGATTCTCTCCCTCCCCGTCTCTCTGCCCCTCTGCCCCTCCCCCACTTGTTCTCTTTCTCAAAAAAAAAAAAAAAAGAAAAGAAAAGAAAGAAGAGAAAAGAAAAGAAAAAAAAAAAAGAAAAGAGAAAAGAAAAGAAAAGAAAGAAAGAAAAGAAAAGAAAAGAAAAGAAAAAAAGAAAAGAAAACAACCACAGATGAAGACTGGACTAAAAGTAGGGGAGTTAAAGCCCCAGCGAAGGGATGGGTGTAGCCGGAGATGAGGTTACCGAGGGAGAAAGTTGAGTGAGAATCAGGGCAGCTTGTCCCAGAATGTTCCAGAAGATAGGAGGATAATGGCGGACCTGGGTAAATACAGGCTCGCGGAGGTGATGCCGTGGGCTTACCGCGAATGATGGCTCCTCGAGAAACCGTTTCCAAGGATTTCATGGAAGCGCGTGAGGACCGTCTTCGCCCCAAGCACATTTGCCAACTTATCCAATTTAAAAGGCGAAACTGACCCCACTCAGGTCCATGTGCTGTGAAGCCAGGCCGTGCTGAGGGGCGGGGCACCCGCCGAAGCTCCACCTCTTTCTGGTGCATTCCGTGGCCTCACCTGCCTTCCTGCCCTTCTCCCCCCAGGGGGCGGCCAGCTGTCCCCGGCTCCGCGACTTGCCTGAGCTGCGTGCGGCGGTCCTCGGTGGCGTGGGAAGGACAGCTGAAGTCCGCAGACACTGGGAGCCCAGTGGCTCCTCCGCGAGCGAGTTCCGCGCCTTCTCTAAGCCTCCCTTGCTGTATCTGTAAGATGGGAATACACTGTTGAGTGAGGACAAGAGGACAGATGGATGGACAGATGGACGGATGGATGGATGGATGGATCAACGGACGAGGTCCGGTGACCGGTGACCAGGATGAGGTCACCCATCGCAGCCCTTAGTGCGGCGCTGGGCACACAGAAGGCCACATCACCCCGCTCTGACCCGGTGTAAGCCACCGCCCTCTGTCTCTGCCACGTCAGTGCTCCCAGGACAGGCACAGAGGAGACGGAGTCCCCATCCTCAGTTTCCTTAGGACTGCGGTCCTGCAGCCTCTGACAGTGCCCTGGGTCCCGTCTGCTGGGACCACAGAGGTTTCTCTCGCCCCTGGTCCCCGGTCACATCCAAGAATCACTAGCCTCTTCCTCACACCTTCTGTGTCAAAAACAGCCTCCTGGGTCAGGCCCCGGATCGGGAGGTTGCAAACACGAAGGCCTCCGCGTGATTCACCTGCGGGTGGTCGGCTGGCCCGGGCCTGTCAGCTCCTGGGGAGGAAGGGCAGGGTAGAGGGCCTGACCGCTCACCTGTGTGCACTGTCGTGCCCAGCAGCCCCGTGGACTGGCCTTCGAGGCCTGAGGCCTTGCGTGAGGCCTTGCAGCCATCTTTCCCGGGACCTAGTGCCCGGCCTCCCGGCCCAGCTCCTTTCTCTCTCCCCTGGCGGCCGGAGCCATCCAACTGTTGAAAACAGAAAAGGTCCTTCTTCCCGGGGGGCGGGGGCGCTGGGGGCTGCAGGCCACAGGCCTCAGTCTTGCCGGTAGGGACGGGATCCCGTGGCCTCTGCTTTGGGAGCACTGTGACCTAACTCACCCTTTCTGAGCAGCGCATCGGGACGCGTGGGTGTGCCCCAGTCACTCCTCTGGTCTGCTCCCTCCCCGACTTCTTGCCAGATGGGGAGAACATCAGCGCCCCAAGCAGAGGTCAGAGGGGAGGGGGTGGGGCGAGCACCTGCTCTGAGCTGCTGTGGAGGCGGTCCTGACGCTTTAGGATCTCGCCCCGAGGTCAGAGATACAGTAGAAGCACCGGGCGCCCCCTCAGAGCAATTGATTTATTACCGGTTTTAAATTAAAGTTGCTAGGGGCGTCTGGATGGCTCAGTCGGCTGAGTGTCCGACTTCGGCTCAGGCCATGATCTCATGGTGGGCGAGTTGGAGCCCTGCGTCGGGCTGTGCGCTGACAGCATAGAGCCTGCTTGGGGTTCTCCCTCTCTCTCTCTCTCCCTCCCTCCCCCCTCCCCTGTTCTTTGTGTCTCTACATGAATGAGTGAATAAATAAACTAAAAAAAAAAAAAATTGAAAATTAATTAATTAATAAATTAAAGTTGCTGCTTTACAAGTTTGGTTAACTTTTTTTTCCCCCTGGCAAATTTTGGCTCTGCTTTAAGTTATGTCAGTAATCGCTGTGAAACGAAGCCTGGGACCCACGGAAATATAACAGTTGACTACAGACAGGAGGTGGGACTGGCCAGCCAGAGGAATTACAGCAAGTCCAGACAAACCAGCGCCTGGCCCAGGCACCTGCTCACGTCCCTGTGGGCAGTGGCACACGATGACAAGACCGTCTCTAACTATGGGAAGCACGGTCTTCCTCCCTTGTTCCGAGCGATGGGAAATACAACCTGTGACTCGTCTTGGAAAGGTTCCCACCACAGTTAACACGCTCGGTGTTTGAAGGCCTCCATTTCAGGACTCCGGAAACATACCGTACTCAAAGCCCTTCTTGCAGAAAGTGCCGGGTAGCTAGAGTGCCATTGTCACTGGGGCTGCATACGTGTGCGGACAGCGCATGCAGAGAGATGTGCGTCCTGCCAAGCTCCCGGGTGTGTCGTTGACCGAGAAGAGTGGGAAGGACGGCCCTTGCCAGGTGCCCGGCAAGTCTAGGCAAACTGTGGGCACCGACTACCCACAGCCCCTGCCAGGTCGCTGTGTTGAATGCAGGGCAGACACAGACCCTGCTCTTTTTTTTTTTTTAATGTTTATTTATTTTTGAGAGAGAGAGAGAGACAGAGTGTGAGCAGGGGAGGGGCAGAGAGAGGGAGACCCAGAATCCAAAGCGGGCTCCAGGCTCTGAGCCGTCGGCATAGAGCCCGACGCTGGGCTCGAACCCACGAACTGCGAGACCATGACCTACGTTGAAGCCAGATGCTCAACCGACTGAGCCACCCAGGCGCCCCAGACCCTGCTTTTTTAACACAATCCCATGACAGCAGGGCCTCTGCCCTTTTCCACGTGACACGTTGGTGGCCCAAGAATCACAGCTTTGCTCGGAACAGGATCTAAACCAGAAAGATGATCTCCAACTTCTGCGCCTTCAACATGTGACCATTTTCCTGTCCAATGGAAGTTCACTCGACGCCCGGAGCACCTGCTCTGCGGCGCTAGGAGCGGAAGCAGGGAGCAAGGGGAGACGCGGCCCCCAGCATCAGTGGGGTCAGGTGTTTAACTCGGCCCGAGACCTTCTGAGAACTTAGAATAGCCACCCGCTCCGCTTCAGGGACGTTTGTCCTTGGACCTGCGAGAAGGTGCCTGGAGGAAACCGAGCCGAAGCTGCCCCAGGCGGAGGGCTGGCTCTGGGCCCACGGGGGAGGGGGTGACAGCAATGGCCCGCACTCTCAGCCCTGATAAGGCAGGTGTGTGTTATCTCCTCTGCGGTGAAGTCACCTGCCCCAGGCGGCACCACCTGTGACTGGACACACCCCACAGCTTCCTGGTTCCAAGGCCAGGGATGGAACCACCCGCTGCTCCGTGGGGGAATGTGACCTGTGTTTAGGGTTGGGGACACAGCAGGGACTCGGCGGGGGGGGGGGGGGGGGCGCACATTCGGTGAAGGCAGCATGTGGCTCATGGTGGCCCGATGGAGGGCGGGCTCCGGCAGCAACATGTGCAGATGTGCTCACGTGGGCACAGGGTGATCCCCACGCAGGAGTTGCAGGCAGGGTGTGGGGGTGCTAAGCGGGGGAGGGACACGTGGGTTCCGGCAAGTCAGAGGAGCCAGGTCCTAAACCGGTCTTACTCGTTTGTCACCAGACCTGGCCCACAGAGCCCACAGAGTGTGTCTGTCCCTGGGGTAGCCAGGCTGGCTGCAGCCATCGGTCTGAAGGCCTGGAAGGAGGACAGCCAGCCCACACCCCTGTGCCCAACACCCACACTCACACACACGCACACACTCACAGAGGGGTGTCCCCCCAGAGGGGGATCCCCCTCCCCTGGGCCGCGGGGGCCTGCTGCCCATAGGGACGCCCTCGGGGACTCCAGAACTGTCACTGGGAGAAGTCCCAACATCCCTGGCAGCAGGGCCAGGAGGTAAACTGAGAGGGGCAGGAGAGGGAATGAGTCTGGGTGGGAGAGCTGACCTCCAACCGGTGATGGCCACGGGCCCGAGGTTTTG
This sequence comes from Lynx canadensis, assembly GCF_007474595.2. NCBI lineage: Eukaryota > Metazoa > Chordata > Mammalia > Carnivora > Felidae > Lynx > Lynx canadensis. The sequence continues at coordinate 4,698,819 of NC_044309.1, read as the reverse complement.
TCCAGGAACCCCTGGGTCTCTGTGCTGACGGACCATATCCTCTCCGCCTCTCTGTTGCGCTTGGTCCCAGGGGCTCCTTCTCAGCACACGTAGGTCCTCCACTCAAGCAGGCAGCCTCTCTTGTCTCCCTGACACCCAGTGGGGGTGGGGGTGGCGGGGAATGGGACGCCACACGGGCTAACGTGGAGGTCTTCTCACTTGTCTTCCTGTGCACACTTCTTATGTGCCCCAGAGCTCCGCGGTGGGGCGTCCAGCAGGTGCCAGTCTCCCAGCCTCAGGCTCACTCCCAGATGGACGCCCTCGTCCCATCACACTGGGAACCCGGCAAGAGGTGCAGCCCCGTAAGGAGACTCCCATGGACGTGAGGCATCTCTAGTTCCTTCTTGCTCCTTCCAAAGAGCTGGGCCGGGATCTGGAGGAAGAAAGGGGCTGGACCAAGCTAGATGAGGCTTTGGCGACACGTGCCTTGTTCCCCCGCTCTTCCCAGCACTGAGTTCAGCTGTCAGACAGTCTGTGGAGTTGGTCACTGGGGAGCAGCGATCCCTGATGCTGGTCCCATGAGGCTGACCGACCGCTCACCTGCTTAGGCAGGAGGCCGAGGGGAAGGGGTAAAGGAGTGACTTTCATATGGATTCCTTCTCAAGAAGAGAAGACACCGTGTTAGAGAGGAAGCAGGGTCCAAAATGGCAGGCCAAGGGTGGGGAGGGACTTACCAGAAGGGTGGCTCTCTCCTCAATTTCTGGGTGGCCTTGGGCATTGGACTCTATCACCTGAGACTCCATCTGTGCATGGGCACAGTGAGCGACAACGAATAATTATCACCTTCCGGTCCCATGAGGTCACTCACTAGATGGTCTTTCTAAATACAAGCATCTGTCTGCACTGTGTAGAGCTGTGTGGTGAAGGCTGATGTCCAAAAGCTGACTAATGTCGGAATCTGGGACTGTGTGACGTGACTCTACCCTCCCGGCAGACGAGTTTATCAGTGCCATCAGAAGGGTGTAACGACAAAATTGAGAGAGAGGTCCTCCTTTTCTTGCGTGTCGGTTCACATCAAACACAAACCAGCTTGCTACCGAAGATGAGGTTCATCATAGAATAATTACACTTCCTGATGATCAAAGATACTTTGATCTTTGATCTTAAGCGCCCCGATCATAGACGGTGGACGTATTATCCTATTTTGTAGATGTAGATACCGAGACCCAAGTTAAGTTCCCAAACCAGCAAGGGAGCCAGAACCAAGAGCTTCATCTCCTGATAGCGTCTGAAAAGCTCCTCCCTCGTTACGACGCATCATTTGATACCAAGGGGGAAATAAGAAAATGTTAACCATCTTGGATTTTTAATCACAAGCCCTGCTAATCAAGGAAGAAGAAAATAAAATGTAAACTATAGATTTATATCTTCAAATATTCTTAAAAGGATATCCTTGTTGTCAGGAGCCCCGCCCGTCCCTTGTCACTTCTGACCATGTGGTAGCTTCCTGTGCCAGTGCCCCAGGGGGACCACATTCTCCACCCAATACTGGTTGTGGGTTTCACTGAGAAACTGATTGCTCAATATTTATTGAGGTCTCTGTACTATTGCAGCACGAAGATGAAACAGCAATTCTTCCTCAAGACGTCTTTATAATGTTTATTTATTTTTGAGAGAGAGAGACAGAGCACGAGCGGGGGGAGGGGCAGAGAGAGAGGGAGATGCAGAATCCAAAGCAAGTTCCAGGCTCCGAGCTGTCAGCCCAGAGCCCGACGCGGGGTTCGAACCCACAAACCGTGAGATCGTGACCTGAGCCAAAGCCGGACGCTCAACCGACGGAGCTGCCCAGGCGCCCCCCTCAAGACGTCTTTATGCAAGAAGTTGGACAACTGGAACCTTCCCTTTATGTGTCTCTCCACATCTGGGTCCCTGGCTCGGGGTGCGCCGTGCCGTGCCCAGGGACGCGTCTGCCTGGCTGCCCCTCTAGGGAGGAGAGACGCCGCAGTCTGTCTGATGGGCTGAAACGGAGACGGCTGGGGTGTATACAGTTTCTCAGGAGAGGGAAGGAGTTGGTGCGTCACACACAAAGGCACAGGCGGGTGGAGGATCTGGGAGTCTGTAGGGACCAAGAGGACATTTGCTCGAGAAAGACACCGTGGAGACTCTGGTGCAAATGTCCAATTGAGGGCCTTGGGTGTCACTTGCTAGGGACCCGGGGAGAGTCCCCAAGGGCTGAGCTCTTGGTCTAAAATCTGCTACTCAGAGCAGTGGGCAGAGATGACATCCTTCCAGAAGACAGAGGAGACTGTGGACCGGGGAAGTTTCCAGACTGGGTTTTGTGCTTAGGGCTGACCCTTAGTAAACCCTCGAGCTAGGCCACGTCTTGGCCACCCCTTTCCACACCCCTCTGTCCCTAGCGTCTGCAGGGGCCGGCCCGCTCTGGATCCCGTGCTGCACGGCACCCCCCAGGCTCTCTGGCGGGACACCCGTGAACGGAGCAGACCCCCCATTCCTCCCCCGTGCCCTCATAGAGAAGCTTGAACGTAACAGTGGAATGGGATCAGAGGAATCACGGGGCCGGAGGAGAGGTATTCCGGGGGGAACAGGAAGACCTTTCCTCACCCCCGAAATCACACTTGGGACGACCACGTGATAGACAGTTGGCACGTATGCATCACGCTCTGCACGCACACGGGCCTCTTGCTGTCTTGAAGCTGCGGGCACCAAGGCGCATCTTCCGTGGCCTGGGAACTTCATGATGCCCAGGGTTCCGCCCTGGTAGAATTCCACTCGCTTCTGCCACCCATCTGCCTCCACCAGGGCGTCCTGTTAGGCCAGAGCTGACAACAGTTCCAAGAAGAGACTAGAAATGCCAGACAGTCCCCCACTCCTCCGGGACCTGCTGTGTCCACCGAGGGAGGCTCCCCTTCCCTCCCCAGCCATGGTCTCTGCGAGAATCAGGCGGGTGAGAAGCTTCTAGAGTGGCAGGTCTGCCATCGGGGCTAGCAGAGGCTGGCTGGCCTCCAACGGCCCCCATGCTGGTTCCCTCCAGGCTTTCCTGGGCGGGCCCTGCGCTCCAAATTCCGGCCTTTCTGGTTTGCAGCTGGTGCGTCCCTCCCTGGGAGGAGGATTTCGCCCAAGGACGTGGGGAGGGCGGAGAGCCTTCCTCCTCCCTTTGCTCCGAATGCAGAAAAGGAGGGGGGTTCCATCCCTTGGCAAGACTGCCACGGGAGCTCTGCCCTCACACAGACACAGCCTCCCGTCCCAGCCGCCGGTCCCCGTCTCCGACGTGAGCCCTTTGAGCCAAGTGGCAGCCGGCTCGGAAGCTCTGTGACAGGTGTACGTGACATGGCGGAGCAGCTGTCTACAGAACAGGTGGCCGAGTTCAAGGAGGCCTTCACCAGGTTTGACAAGGACGGGGATGGAAAGATCGACGTCCAGGAGCTGGGTGCCGTGATGCAGGCCCTGGGCGAGAACCCGTCGGAAGCCGAGCTGAAGCAGCTCATCGCCCGGGTGGATGCCGATGGCGACGGCCGCATCAGCTTCGACGAGTTCCTGGCAGAGATGGCCAAGATCATGAAGTCCTCGGGCAGCGAGGCGGAGATGCGGGAAGTCTTCCGTGCCTTCGACCTGGACGGCGACGGCCACATCAGCGTCAACGAGCTCAAGCAGGCCATGGCCAAGCTGGGCGAGAATCCTTCCCAGGAGGAGCTGGACGCCATGATCCAGGGCGCCGACGTGGACCAGGACGGGCAGGTGAACTACGAGGAGTTCGTGCGCATCCTCTCTCAGAAGTGAGGCCCGGCCCGGGGCCCATCTCCTGCCTGATTCTGGTCCTCGTGCCTTCTCGGGGCCCCTGCTTCCGTGGCACAGATGTAAAGGGGAAGTCTGGGTGGGGGGGGGGGATTACCTACTGGAGGGAGGGCCTGGGTTCCGCCCCGTCTGCCCGGTGAGACCTCGGAGCAGCTCCTGTAGAGAAACGGGGAGGCCCCCTGCCTCACTGGGCTGCGGTGAGGGACCCCAGAGCAATGTGATGGCTGACATAAAAGCAATTGGACTCCGAGAGCGGTGCTTACAAGTCTGGTTGGAAACTGGAAAATCGAAGGCCCCGAGCGGTGGCATCTGGGGTTCTTCTGCGCCTCTACGCCCTGCGCTCGGGCCTAGTGGGGGAGCAGACCTGGGTGGGCCAGATGGTCTGCCTTGGCCTCCCCCGCATGCCCCAGGAGGACATCAGGTGCGGGCGGCCGTGTAGGGCTGGGAGGGGACAGAAGAGGCACGTTTCTTTGGTTCAAGGGTCTGCCTGAGCTTCTGGGTCAGGACCGGAGGCCGGAGGCTGGAGCCCGGAGCCTGGGACGGAAACACTGTCTACACCACAAACCATAAAGTCATCACTCCTTGCATTTAGCCAACTGTTCTGTAGGCTCAAATAAAAAAAAAAAAAAAAAAAAAGAAGTGTGTGTGTATGTGTGTGTGTGTGTGTGTGTGTGTGTCCTACACGTGAGATGCAGGAAGGGTCTTACAGGTGAAAAAAACAAAGGTGGGGACACCAGGGGATCAGACCCACCTCACTCGAGGGGCCTCACAGGGCAGGACCAGAGGCTCCGGGCGGGACACTGTGTGTCGGGGCAGCACCTGGGGTGGGGCCGGGGGCCGGCCACGTCCTGGGGGTGGACGGCCAGGTCCTGGGGCGCCCGGCTCAGGGCGGAAGGCGTTTCCTGGCTGACGGCATCTCTCTCTCCCGTGAGAAGCCGTCCTCCTCTGCCGTCCCCCAACCCCATTCGAACGGGGCTTCGTGGCCTTGCCGTGTGGTCCTCACACCCGGACCTGCTGGAGGCTGCCCGCCTCAGCTTGGAGTTCCCACGGCTCCCTCGTCCTGGTCCACAGAGATGGCTCATTCAAGGGCACCCTGCACGTGAGGAAACAGGACCAGGGTGGCCTCAGAATGAAATCTGGGTGGGGCGCCTGGGTGGCTCAGTCGGATAAGCATCCAACTCTTGATCTCGGCTCAGGTCACGATCTCACGGTTCGTGAGTTCGAGCCTCACATCGGGCTCTGTGCTGACAGCCCGGATCCTGCTTGGAATTCTCTCTCCCCCTGTCTCTCTGCCCCTACCCTACTTGTGCTCTGTCTCAAAATAAATAAACTTAAAAAATAAAATAAAATAAAAAAGAATGATGTCGGGGGGCTGGGCAGCAGGGGTGTCAGGATCATGGGGACTCAGGATTCGGGAAGCACATGATGTTTTCCAGCACTGTCTGCACACAGCCGCGCCGTTCTGGGCGTCATTCAACGGCGGGCTTCTCCTTTCTCCTCCGTGAAACGAGGTTTTCTTTGGTTTTTGGTGATGACTGACTTTATCTTCTCTCAGCTGCAGCAGGTCTGTGGCTCTGGCTCAGGCGGGGGCGGGAGGGCAGTCAGAACCGGCTTACCTGGGGGGTTATTGTAACATACAGGCGCCCGCCCTTACCGCCTGCCCCTCACTCCAGCATGGGTGGTGGGTGGTGGGTGAGTGACAGAGCCTGTCCAGCTTGTCCCCCCGTGGGAGGGGCAGGGCCAGGTCACCGGATGGGAGGGGCTGGTACACAGATGATGCTTTTCTTTGTTTTTTCCCCCCATTTGACATCTTCAGTGGATCACTCCCGTCTCCTGTGACTCTCACACGCTGCTGCCTCCTTCTTCTCAGTCCTGTGTGCAGAACAAGTCCCCAGGTATGGCCCAGACCCCACCCCCCCCCCAACACAGCAGGTGTCAGACACAGCAGGGGAGGTCCTGGGTGGGGGCTGGGAATTGGCCGATGGGCTGGGGGCTCTGAGACAGGGAAAGAGTTTCAGGTCCCCCCCCCCCAGGTTCTGAGGGAGGTGGGGGAGGAGCGGGTGGGGGTGGGGGGACAAGATGACGGAAGCTGGGATCTCCTGGAGGTAAAGATGTGGAGATAAGGGGGTGGGGCCAAGACAGCTGCCAGACCTGGTGTGGTCAGGGGTGGGGAGCCAGAGGTTCTCCCCGAGGTCAGGCTGGGTGTGCTTCCTTCCAGAAAGTCCCCGTCCCCTTAGACACATAGGTCACAGAAATCTGAGTTTCTAGATTAGTGACTCCTAAATACCAAGCTGGTCCGAGATGAAGGTTTCCAGGCTCTGTATGGAAACAAGAGAAATGAAGACCTTTTTTGACCAGCTTAAGTGTATTCAGTTTTTAAAATTCTGAGAATATGCTCTTTCTGTATTTTCGGTGTTAAATGTCCTTTCTCCCACAAAGCCACTGTGATGGCAGATGATAGTTTTGTGGGATGTTTTTTTCATGTTCTTCCTCTGACAAATGAAAAGTCCTATCAGTGCCCCAAATTAATTTTGGTATTTCACTGTCCCATGGCCCCAAATATCTGAGAGCCCACTGCTGGTGCGGGTGGAGTGTAAAATCTCTTTTCTTTTCTTTTTTTAAACATTTATTCATTTTTGAGAGACAGAGAGAGACAGAGCATGAGCGGGAAAGGGGCAAAGAGAGAAGGAGATACAGAATCCGAAGAGGGCTCCAGGCTCCAAGCTGTCAGCACAGAGCCCGACGCGGGGCTTGAACCCACGAACTGTGAGATCACGACCTGAGCCGAAATCGAGAGTCGGACCCTTAACGGCCGGGGCCCCCCAGGCGCCCGCGCTGTCGTGTTTCTCACGCTGGCTGTGGCTCCAGGGACGCTGGCTCTTCCCCTCCCCAGATCTCTGCACGTCTACGGTGCACGATACTGAACACAGAGCACACGGCTCTCGAAAGACCGGAGCTCGTAGAGGGGCAGCCCCGGGAGCTAGGAGAGGGGGCTGCTCCCTGGTGGGCGAGGTGCTCCTGAAAAGGACTCGATGGGACCACGAGGCGGGAACAAAGCAGCGGGCACCCCTCTTTATGTGTTGCCCCAGGAGAGCAAGCGTGGAGTCTGAGGGTCTGGGAAAGGAAGGGACTCTTCAGGTCTCCGGTGAGGGACAGACCGCGGCCCCGACCTCAAGGGCCCCGGGGGCCGCCCCACCAGCAGTGTCTCATCTACCCCCCCACCCAGAGCTTCTTCCACCGGAGAAGAGACCCAGGCGGCCCCGGGGAGGACTGACCCCTGGGGGCTGGAGGGCTGGCGGAGAGGGTCAGCTGGGACCCACGGGGTGGGGGAGCATCTTCTGGAAGCCGGCACTCTGGGTTTTAGGGACTTCCCGGTTGCACCTGACACAGAACCAACTTGAGCGTGGACTGCCGATCTCCCGGAAGATCTTTGAGGGTGGGGTCCGGTTACACCCCCGGGGTTCAGGCAGCAGCCCCGCCCCAGCCTAGAACTCCAGGGAGACCTGGAAGCAGGCAAGAAGTGTCCCGAGAGCCCACAGGGTTCTCAGTGACTTCAGGAAACTCAGTTCTCTGAAAGCCACTTCCGTGAAAATCCGTTTGCCAAGACTGGTTCCACAAATGGCCAACTTGCCGGTATTTCCCAATTTACTAAAAAAAAAAAAAAAAAAAATTATTGGTAAAAACACTCTGTGAGGATGGCAGAGATTCATATGGGCTGAGATGACTGACGACTTTTTGAATATTTCTCTGGAGTTTCTCTCATCCAGTTTAAAGTCTTAGCTTTGTTCAGTGTTCTGGCTCGGGAAATTATTTATCAGTTCACCTGAACCCCACACCACAATCTGATAAAGATGAACGTTCTCTGTTTTTTATTCTTGTTTTTTTACATATGTAAATTTTTTTAATAAAAATTTTTTGACGTTTATTTTTGAGAGAGAGAGAGAGACAGAGTGTGAGCAGGGGAGGGGCAGAGAGGGAGACACAGAATCGGAAGCAGGCTCCAGGCTCCCAGCTGTCAGCACAGAGCTGGACGTGGGGCTCGAACTCGTGAACCATGAGATCATGACCTGAGCTGAAGTCGGACACTCGACCGACTGAGCCATCCAGGTGCCCTCCCCACCCCCTCTTTTTCTTTAGGTACATCGGGCCTGTCACGTGGGGGAAGGAGAACTGAGCCATTTCGAGGCTAAGTAGCTGTACGTGTCTCCAATGTCAAGGATCTTGTGGATTATAGATTAAATTAAGTCTCTTCTAATAGAATTTCAATATAGGCTGTTGCTTTAGTACTTCTTTGAACTCACGGATGTATTAACTGTCTCCGTCAAGAAGATATTTTGTGTGTGTTTCAGGCAGTATTTGGTACAGGCTCGCTGTCTGAAGCATGATTCATCCATAAAACTGACATTTAGCCGAGCAGAACTGAGCTAATAAATCTACTGGAACCAGCTGGGGAGAGACAGCTTTGGTGAAAACAAAACTAATCTGAACTAAAGCAAAGTTTCCCTCAAATCCTTCAAGATCTTACTAATCAGTACATTGATTGCAGACAAATTATTCAACTTCTGGTCAAAACATATTTTAATTTCCATATACTAAATAACACATTTTTTTTTTTTCACTGAATTGCCCCTGGGTTTTTGAAAATCCTAGTTTATATCTATTCCTGACAGGCCTTTCTTTTAAGGTCCCTATCAAATGCCTCCTCCTCCAGGAAGCTTTCCAGATAGGCAGATACACACCTTGGAGTGAATGAATCTCTCCCTCTTTATACCATTCCCATCAAGGTGCATCTTGTATTACGAGGCCTTGTGAACAAGGCCTGGTCTCCTTCCTCAGAACCCCAAATAATAATATGACTCATCAACATTCACACCAGATTGTCAACTCCTTGAGCGCAGGACTCCAGGGCTCTGGCTGATCTAGTGTAAACCTTCCCCCCATCCGCACTAGATGCTGGGTGACCGAGTGGGCTCCTTCCCCCACGAGGCATCACCTCTACCCCTGAGAGATGCCCGCAGGAGTAGAGGGGATCTCTGCAATGTCTACTCAACAAGGAAAGACTGGAGATGTGACTGAGAGGACACCTCGCTCATGCCCTGTCCCCCGCGAACCACAAGAACAGTGCGCGTAGATTTAAAACTCCAATGATCCTGTATTAGGCTGCCCCGGACGAACAGAACCAATGGGACGCATAGAGATACGTAAGAGGACATTTATTATAGGAACCGGCCCGGAAGTCCCACCATCTGCCGTGTCATTCAGCCTGAGTCTTAGGGTCTGAGGATCGAGGGGCTCGGGTAAAATTCTGAGTCTGAAAGCGAGAACGAGAAACGCCCATGTCTCAGGTGGGGAGAAGAGGCGTGTCCCAGCTCAAGAACAGAGATCGAATTCTCTTTTCCTCTGGCTTTTTGTTCCATCTGGGTCCTAGATGGACTGGGTGGTGCCCCCACCCCCACTGGGGAGAGCCACCTGCTGGACTCAGTGCCCCCCATCAACCCCGCTCACACACACCCAGAAAGAATGTTTCATCAGCTTTCTGGGTGTCCCTCGGTCCAGCCGGGTGGACACTAAAACCTAACGGCCGCAAGTTCGCCTGCTCTCGGTATAGAAATGTGGAGTTTCCAGGGCCTGTGAGTCACAGGACAGACAGGGACATTGATGCCATTGTACCAGTTTTTGGGTTTCAGATCAGTGCTCTTCACAGGGCACATCCCCTCGGCCACCCCGGCACAGGGCCTCCGTGGGCCAGATTCTCAGGAAAAATCTAGATAAGACATCGTGTCCCATTTCCTCCGTAACCCAGTCCCGATTTTGAGTTTGAGGGTCCACAGTATGGCTGCCATACCCCTCACTCACTGGGACTGCTCGGTGACCCTCTAGCCGGAGGGGAGCCGGCCTCTCCCAGCCTCGCACCCCGGAGTCAGGCCTGCCCCTGCCTCCCAGCCACCGCCCAGCCCGCACGCCAGCTCCCCTGCTCCTTCCACCCTTCTCTCTGGCTTTACCATATCTGGGAAAGGGCCCAGGCGCCCCATTCTGCAAGCTCCTTCTTGCCCATCTGCAGTTGTTTACCACCTCGGGGCACCCTCGCCTCTTCCCCGCTGCAGACCGTCCTCACGCCCAGGGCACTGGCACCCGATTTCTATCTCACCTCTACCGTTCCAGCCTGCACCTGCCCTTTGCTGGGACTCAGTGATTCCTTTTATTTTATTTCATTTTTTTAACGTATTTGTTTGAGAGACAGAGAGAGAGACAGTGAGAGAGAGGGATGGGGGAGGGGCAGAGAGAGAGAGAAGGAGAGAGAGAGAGAATCCCAAGCAGGCTCCACGATGTCAGAGTGGAGCCCAACTTGAGGCTTGAATTCACAAACTGTGAGATCATGACCCGAGCCAAAATCGATCAGATGGCATCCAGGCGCCCCTGGAGCCCAGTGATTCCCGTATCAGCCACATGACTGAAGCACCAGAGAGCTGCTGAGAAAGGCCATACGTGGGTCCCCTGATGTTCTGACCCCCAACTCGGTCCGGGGGCCCAGGCTTGACCACCTGTTTTGCACTCCCAGGTGCTCGTGTGGCCAAGAATGAGAAGCCAAGGGTAAGGAGCACTGCCCCAGGGCGTCCCTGGAAACCGTGACTCTCCAGGTGCCCACACCCCCAACCCCTCCTTTGCTCCACGGGGCAGACGGGCACAGCCTGTGCACAGGAATCCCAGGAAGCAGGCACTGGTCGTCATGGGTCCCCGCGGTGGGAGGTGCTGGGGCACGAATCAGGTCTGAGTCACTCTGTTTGGGAACAAATGGTGCTCTGCTTGGTGACCTGCCAGCCCCAGGACCCACTCTGCCACCCGGAGACTCTGGTGCCAGGCACTTCCCCAACTCGGCTTTCTGCTGCCTTTCTGCCTACTTGACCTCTGACCCAGAGGGAAGTCAAATGTTGGGGAGGGGGCTGTCCGTGCTCTGGGGGGAGCCGTGCTCTCCCGCGTCCAGAGCCTCGTGGTCGTGACAGCACGGTGGAGACGGCGGTGGTGGTGGGGACACCCATCCTGGAGCCACCACCTTATCGCGGGTCTGTGAGGACACGGAGGGAAATGTCGCACCAGCCTCTGCCCTCTGAGGGGGACGAGAGGTGGGCAGAAACAACCATATGCAAAGACAGTGGGAGGCAGGTGTGTCGTCGATGGATTCCAGGGTCATGAGACGCTGAGGGGTGGCTTCGTGCTGGGTACTGGAGGTGGGGAAACCTCCAACAGGTGAGAAAGCGTTCTTGGCAGAGGCTAAAAGCATGATGGCGGGACGCGCCCTGCCTTTTGGGGCATCCCCACTCCCTGGGAGGCAGGGGAGACGCTGGAGGGGCCCCGTGACAGCTGGCCTCGACTGTCATGAGTTTGGAATTCTTTTCAAATCCCAGTGGAGGCGGTCACCAGCCCTGTGACCTTGGACAAGTCGGTTACGCGCTCTGCTAAGGCAGTGGTGCCCGGAACAGCTTGTTTTCGATAAGGAGTATCATCTGTGCGTTCTGAGTGCACCGTTTTTTTTTCCCCAGAAGATCAAAGGGAGGTTTTAAATCAGAGGAGGTGCACGGTCCCATCTGTGCTCTGGGAAGGTTCTTTCGAGATGCAGGAGGAAGCAGAGCAGGGAGCCAGGGGCCTGGAGGAGGAGGCCGCTTTGATGAGCTGAGCCGAGCTAATGGGGGGGGGGGGCGGGTCAGGAGGGAGAAGTCATTGGCTCTCGGGGGGGCCCCGGCCGGTCCGCTCCACCCAGGGGGTTACCCCTGTTCTTGCTGCGGTCGGAGGGCCGGCTACCGCTGGACACGAGTGGTCTCTTGCCACATCAGATGGGGAAAACACGTTCAGTTCTCAGAACCGCAGGGAGCCGGAGAGCCTCAGCCTCCGAGGGCAACAGGGCAGAGTGTGCGGCTCATAAGGCTCCCGGGGCCTGCCCGGTGCCCGATGGCCTGGCCCAGAAATGGAGGGAGGAGAACTCCGAACGCCCTCCGGCCAGGACTGTGGGGGCCAAGAGGTAGAGGTGACCCCAGGGCTTCCTGTGCAACCCCCCCCCCCCCCCCCCCCCCCCCCCCCCCCCCCCCCCCCCCCGCCGCCAGAGGGTCTTACCTCCATTCCAGCTGCTCAGGTGTGGGGAAGGGGACTTCCGGCCGGGCTACTTCAGCCACCTGCCCTAGGACACGAGGAGGGAGAGAGCACTCCAGGGGCCCGCTCTTGTGGGGACCGGTGTGGAAGAGGCTCGCTGAGTCCTTCCTCCTCCGCCTCTCCCTCTTCTGTCAACAAACACGTGCAGAGCAGGATTATTCCAGGCACCGGTGTTGGTGGTCAAGTAAGTGCCCACCCCACAGCACTGCCCATCAGGGACACTGGGGGCGCTGTCACCACATTGGCCTTGGGACTGATCCTGCCATGGGAACACGGGCCATCTCAGCGGGGCCACACAGCACCTGGCTGGCCTTGCCGACCACTGGGCAGTGGGCACTGCGGGCTCAGGGGAGAGCTCTGGGTTCACTGCACAGCACCCCCTTTCCAGGCCCCTTCTCTGCCTGTCTCTTGGATCCCGGCTCTTTCTTCTTGGAAGCAGACCCAGGCCCTGGAGAAGGGCCCTCCACCACCCAGAATGCTTCCCTGCGGGGAGGGGGATGGGCTCCCCGAACTGCCACGCCATTCACTTTGCTGAAGGTCATTGAAATTCTGGAAGTTTTCTCTTTGAGAATGGACCTCCTTCCCAGTGCCACCATGGCGGGCGGGCCCCGCGCTGCTGAGCTGCCCCAGCAAGGGGCCAGGGTGGCGCAGGAGGGCAGAGACGCGGGGCAGGGGGAGGCTTACCGAAAGGCGGCAGAGAAGGGGGTCTGCTGCTGCACTGGGGACTTCGCTTCAGCTGTTCTCGTCACTCAGATCTCAGCACGAATGTCAGCCCCTCACAGAGGCCACCTGACCTCTGGTCATGCCTCGTCGTCGGACCTGCTTCCGCTCTGCGGAGCGTCACTATCTGATGTTGTCCTCGTCCGTTTCCCCGCATCCCCCGCCCCCTCTACCAGGACGGGAGCTTCATGATGGCTGGAGTCTGTCTGTCTCGCTCCTTGTCGTAGCCTGGCATTTGGGTCCCATTCTGTAGGACCGATGAGCATGAAGACGGCCGTCCTTTTCAGTTCCGGGCACCTCCCTTCTCAACGACGGGTCGAGACAAGCTGGGACCAGATCAGAGAAGAAGGATCCAGAAGACCCCGCGGTGTTTGCCCCGGCGGGCTGCAGGGGGGTGTCCCTTGCTAGAGCAGGGGAGGCCTGAACCGAGCTCGCTGAGTACCTGAGGGACATCCTCAGACTCAGACCTGCTCCGTGGGGCCTCAGGGCTACAATTCGGGGCCCAGAGCGGAGGCTCCTCAGGACAGGGCTCCTCGAGTAGGGCCACGCGGGCTCCGCACTTGCTCAAGGTGCTGGTGCAGGTTCTGAGGCTGGGAAGACATTCGGGAGGGCCTCGTCCATCCTGCGGGGCTTGCTGGATGGACACTGATGATGCTGTCAGATTTCTGACGTTCAACGAACGGTTCTCTGGTTTCCATCGCGGGGTCTGAAGATCCTTGTCTCACTGGCAATAATGAGCGTGCCCTCCCCCATACCCAGAACTCTAACAACCTCTGTAGTCTCCTCCGGAAGGACACCTTGTAATGGTGGGGCAGAGGCGGGAGTGAGCTCCCGGCCCTCAGGCCACCATGTTTGGGCTGACCGGTCACAGCAGGAGTGGGGGTGGGGACACAATGTCACTACTCACAGAGGAGTAGAGAGAGGGGCGCACGGGCTCCCACGGGATCTTCAGTGCAGCTCAGTCATGCGCGTTCCGAGGGGCGCCCCACACCCACCCGGAAAAGGAAAGAACCGCGGCTCAGCAGTTTCAGTTTGGTTGGTAAAAACACACTTTGGGAAGCAAGGGTCCTTGGTAAAAAGGGCTTCGGCTGGAGGCTCTTAAAAGCCCCGGAGCTGTGAGGCGGCTCTGGGAGAAGGGAGGCCCCGGGCGGAGGGCGGGGATGCGGGCCCACCGCAGGGCCAGGCGGGGTCTGGGGCCCAGCTCCACCTGCCGGTTTCCCGCGAGACGGGGCGGGGCGAGGGGTGGGGCTTCCTGCTTCCGGAAAGTGCTGGCGCCGCAATCAGCGTCGTCGGGTCCTTGCATTCCCCGCGCAGGGGTGGGCTGGGACGGGCCGGGTGGTGCCGGCCGCGAGCGCCCAGCTCCGGAACCGGGACTCAGCTGCACTGTGGGGCTGCGTGCTCCTGGCAGGTCGGCGTGTGCCACTGGTGGCCGGGACAGGAGGCCCGGGAGGGACGGGGAGCCTCCAGGCAGAGGAGACCTGCCTTTAACAGACCGGACTCTGCCACCTCCGTGTTTTCCCTCCTTTTCCCCACTCCAGCCACTCAGGCCGACGTCACGAGCGGCCTCGGAGAGCTCAGTTTCTGAGTTCTAGAAGGAACAGGCAATACATCTGGGGAGCCTTCGTGCCGACGGTGTTGTGGGGTGGCAGTGGCGGGGAAGGGAGTAGGCCGACCTTGGTGCTGACCTTGAGTTAGATCTTGGGCAGTCTCTTGGCCCTGGTTTTTCTGTTTGCAAACGAGGGCGTAGTGATGCCTCTTGCTCTGCAGATTTTATCAAGTTGTTAGAGTCGAGGCCACGTTGGAGCCGCTCGCACACGGTGTGAGCCGTGGTGTGCACGTGCCTTCCCTCACGCTTCCGTGTCCCTGCCGGGGCTGGTCAGAGCCTGTGGGCCGTGGGCCCCAGACCTGCCTGGTGGACTTTCCTTTGCTTGTACGGTTTTGGGAGGAGCCTGAACCGTCCACAGGGGGCTGCCCCACTTCCTTCTCTGGGTTTTCCATGAGGCACAAGGGGATTTCCTGTCAGGAACCACCGTGGTATCTCTCAGGGCCAGCGGGGAGAAATGGTGGAAACAGAGCCCGTTATCTCTCTCAAAACAATGCTGGTCCCTTGTTCTGCGGGCTGGCAAAAAAAAAAAAAAAAAAAAAAAAAAAAAAAAAAAAGTCTTTTCAGGCATGTACTTTTAGACCAGAGGATTGTGTTACGTACATGTGATTATCACAGGGGGTTACAAAAAACCGCTGGGAAGGAATGAGGGGCAGGGGGTAGGGAGGGGGAGAGACAGAGAAAAGGGACCCCAAAGATCTTTGAATTCACTGGTGGCCAACCTTTGGGACCTGACCACTGACGGTACCTGGGTTGACTTTAGGACATAAAATGGCGGAAGTGACAAAGGAGAGGGCAGCCCTCCCTTTAGAATTGAGGCAGGACTTGCTAACATAATTTTGTTTTCAGAACACTGATTGTTACTGTTTCCTCCTATTTGTAGCAAGGGAAGCTGGTTTTCTACTTAATAATCATGACATAAGGTGGTCATTTAAAAGAAATACAGAACATGTAGACAACAACATATTCAGTAGAGAATAGGGCAAAAAAAAAAAAAAATAGAGATAGTGACTCTCAGATGAGTGACCTTCTGGAAACACAGGGTAACCAGATGTCCCCTACATGGAGGAAGGGACCCAGGCCACAGAGGGATGGGCCTGACAAGAGTCCCTGAGGACACCAGGGTGATGGGCCTGGGTGTGGGCAGGCTGGAGAGTGGGGGACACAGAGGAGAGACAGCAAGGGACACAGGGAGAGAATGTCGCCTACAGAGACTCCCAGGGAGAAGCAGGGTCTCAGGACTCAAGCTGGAGGCCACAATCTGGCTGCAACCACAGAGGGGACCTTTTAAAGACCTTTTAAAGTCACGGCTTCCAGCTCTTCTGATTCATTTCATCAAAGGCTTGGGAAAATTCCGTGAGGCCTCAAAACTTTTGTTTTTGCTCATCAAGAAAAGCAGTGGGGCCACTTTTTTTCTGTGACCTGTAGCTTTCGTCTTCCCAGCCCACAGGCAGGCAGAGCAGCGGGGACCATTAGCGGGGTTGGCACGATAGGCCCGAAGTTCAGAAACAGGAGGACACTACTGACCGTCAGATCCAGGAACGTTGGAGAAAGAAGGTGCACTTCGATGACGTCAGGAAGTGTTCCCTTGTGGACAGGTGACAGCAGACCGGCCTGTGGCATGCATGCATGGGCTCTGAAGCCAGGGTCTCGGGCCAACCGCTTCTGGAAGCTTCTGATGTACACAGAAGTGCAGACAGGTGCCGAGGGGGCGTGCTTTGCCCCCCAGGATTACCCTCCAGGGTGGTCCTGTCTGCATCTCGTCCTCTTGCCGGGCCTCCCAGCTCACGTGGGCTCCGTGGCCCTCAAACACTCCAGCGGTGAAGCAGTTCAGGGATAAGCTCCTGGGCAGAGGTCGGCAGAGCGAGGCATGTATCAGTCAGTCCACAATTGTTTCTTGGGTTCAGATTCATAAGCCGGGCTGCGGAGCAATGGCCACCTGGCATTTTCCTGGATTATCTTCCAACGTTGTCTCTGCGGAAGTCCTGCCCACGGCCAACGGGCTCCACTAACGAGCCGCGCCTGCCACTCTGAGCTTGTCCCGGAGCGTGACTCCGATTGGCAGCTGATATTTGACGTCCCCATTTGTTATCTCCGTCCGTGGCATCTTGACAAGTACAGCACGTGTGTCCCCATTACAGTCCCTTGGGGGGTGCTCAGCTGCCGAGGGTCACTGTCAGTCTCTTTGAGTGTCTGCTGTGCAGCTGCCATGCTCCCTACAGTAAATTTCAAGAACACTGGGCCCAAAAAATGAACAACTCGGGCAACAACAGATGCTGGCGAGGACACAGAGAAACGGGAACCCTCTTGCACGGTTGGTGGGAATGCAAACCGGTGCAGCAGCTCTGGAAAAAAGTATGGAGGCTCCTCAAAGCAATTAAAAATACAACTACCCTACGACCCAGCAATTGCACTACTAGGTATTTATCCAAAGGATACAAAAATGCTGATTCAAAGGGGCACGTGCATCCCAATGTTTATAGCAGCGCTGTTGACAATAGTCGAATTATGGAAAAGAGCCCAAATGTCCATCAACTGATGAATGGATAAGAAGACCGGGCTTATAGTGTATACAGTGGAATACTACTCTGCAATCAAAAAGAATGAAATCTTGCCATTTGCAACAACATACATGGAGCTACAGGGTATTATGTTGAGTGAAATAAATCAGAGAAAGATAAATATCATATGATTTCACTCACAGGGGAAGGGGAGGAAAAATCAGATAAAAACAGAGAGGGTGACAAACCGTAAGAGACTCTTAAATCCAGAGAACAAACTGAGGGCTGCTGGAGGGGAGGTGGGTGGGGGGAGGGGCTAAATGGGGGATGGGCATTCAGGAGGGCGCTGGCTGGGATGAGCACTGGGGGTCGTATGTAAGTGATGAATCACTAGGCTCTACTCCTGAAACGATTATTATTCTATATGTTAACTAACTTGGAGTTAAATACAATTAAAAAAAAAAAAGAACAATAGAATTGAAAAAATAAAATAAAAGAACTTGCTTAAAATGTGAAAAAAAAAAAGGAAAAAGAAAAAGAACATGGAGCCCATGGGGTTAGATCAGGCCACGCCAATGCCGACCCCGTCAGTCCGTGGAAATACCTCTCTGGCCATTTCCTTGGGATGTAGCAGCAGACAGGAGCTTGAGTCCATTAAGAAAATAAGGCTGAGAAGCAGAAGCAGGCGCGACGGCATTGGGGCATTTGGGGCGCATGCAAGATACAAACTGGCACCAGTGCAACAGCCGTGGGCTCCTGGGAGCCACCATCACGTCCCTGACATGGGGACCAAACATCTGCGGGTCTTCCAGAGCACGGGCCTCAAGGCGCCCGCTTCACAGCCGCTGCACCACGGTGACCCGGCTCCGCGTCCCGTGGCGCGTGAAGAGGAGGGTGTCCTGGCTGGTGGAGGCTGCCATTCGGGGCCCCCCGCACGATCGAAGGCTCTGGTCGTGTGCCTCGGTCTCCCCAGCTTGGCGACTGCCCGCGGTGATTGTGTCTGGGCCTCCCGAGCCCAGGCCAGCAGCAGGCGGGACTCAGGACGGCCCCAGGTGATGATCTTCTACGCTTTCGGGGAGCTCCCCTGTGACTCCAGGCCTCTGGGGAGACTGGTGATCTGGGGCTGCAGAGGGAGCCTGAGGAAGGCCTCAGACCCGGTGTGGCTGCTCCCCGCGCCCTGAGCAGGAATCTACAGGATGCGTGGCCAGGCTGGGTGGGGTTGCCGGGCTGGGCCCTGTCCTATCCCCCTGGGCTCCCCTGCCTGCCATCCTCTGGGATTCTGGCCTTGGGCTCGGTGCACCAGCGACTCCCTGTCGGTCACTGGGCCTCTCCACCTGTCACCCGGGTTTGCTGACCAGGCCTCGACCACACAGTTAGCTCCCAGAAGGCTCAGAGTCAGGTCTCTGAGCAGGTGGCCCTGGGGCTTCCTGTGCGATCAGACTGAGCCACATGTGAGCCTCGGCTCTGCCGTCGGGCAAACCTTCAGACGCTGTCCGTCATGAGGAGCAAATACAAGAAGTCATGCTTCAAGTGTCTGGGAAGGCACTGCCAACAGGCCTGGGAAATCAGGGCCGCTGCTCTGGGCTCCTCACTTTGGAGGCCACTAGGGCGTCTCCCCACCTCGCCGAGCCCAGAAGGTCAGGACTCTTCTGGGTCAAGGGGTCATGCCAGCCAGAGCCCCGCCCCACTTCTGGATCACGTTCCTGGTGCAGGAAAATGTGGAGTCCCCTCCCAAGTGACCCTGCACCCACTTACAGGGCCTGTTTGCTTCTGACCCGGGGACTGGATCACCGCCATTTGCACACCTTGGCCCAAGGAGCGGGGAGAGAGGGTGTGGGTGTGGACACAGCTCGGATGTGTGGGTTGGGCACATGTGAGGCCCCTCTCTGTGCAGGACAGAGCTGGGCAGGAAGAACAGGGGACAGACTGCAGGCTGGAGGCCGGCAGGAGCGGTGGGCCTGGCTATAAACGCATGGCAGGTGCCCAAGAAATGGTCATTCTCAGTGGTCCCGTTATTGGACTGCGATGTTTAGGGGTCTGACAAGCGACAAATCTGGTGGTGTTGTTTTGCATCTAGCAATGTTATCCATGTGGGAGAGAGAGGTGGGGGAGGGAGGAAGAGAGGGAGGAGAGGAGAAGATGAGAGAGAACCCGCTTCTCCATCCGCGAGGGCCGTGCCGCCAGAAGCGGACCAAGCCCGAGCCGGAGAGCGGGGCCCAGCCCTCGGTGCTGCGGCTGCGATCCGGCTGTACAGCATCGACAGGTCAGTGCCCGGCTGTGAAACCAAGTATGATTGTGAAAGACCAGGGCAGTTAAGGTCAGTTCATCTGCTCTGTCCGCTGGGACGCAGGATTCAGGGAGAGAGGGCAGCCGGCCCCAGGGCTCAGACTACAGCCATGTCTGCTCAGTGTTTGTGTGACCTATGCCTCTGTTCTGGGCCCCGGGGAGACAAGCCTTGGTTTCTCGTCCTGATATTTACTTCTTATTTGTTCCCTCTGGCTGGGTCCAAATCCCAGGGCACCGATGCGTTCCTGCAGGCCGGACTCCTCCATGATTCTCCCCGCATTAGCAACAACCCAGCTGAGCTTTTAGGACTTGTATGAGCTATCTATCGCTGCGTAACAAATGATACGAAAACCTCGTGGCTTAAAACTGTAATAAAACGAATTATCTCAGTTTTTCTGGGAGCAACTTAGCTGGGGGTTCTGGCTCAGCACCTTTCATGAGGTTGCAGTGGGTGAGGCCTGATTCCGAGTTGGGGGGCTCTGCCCCCAAGTGACCCCCAAAAGCTGGGGAAGCTGTTGTGGGCCATGGGCAGGAGGCTCGGCTCTGCCTCCTGGGGCCTCTCCGCAAGCCTGTTTGGGTGTCCTGACGGCATGTGTCTGGCTTCCTCCAGAGTGAGTGACCAGAGACCTACAAGCAGAAGTGGCGGCGCCTTGTCCATCTCCGTCTGTGCCACGCGCACCAGCCATGAAGCATTGTGGGAAGGGACCTGAGAAGGTGTGCGTCCAGGAGGCAGGACTCATCAGAGGCCATCTGGAAGGCCCGCCCAGGTCTGGGAGCCTGTGCACCCCGACCAGCTAACTCCCTGTGCCTGGATTCTGGCTAATGCGGAGCTGAAATAATTTGGCCTCTGTGGTTCATTCAGTAAACACATTCTCTGTGTTTGGTACCTCAGAGATTGGTAGCTCAGGCGATACTCAAAGTGGAAAGTGTTGTGTTGCAGCAGCCACAGATCCCTGAGCGGGCGGGTGCGGGCCCGTCGGGGGGTGGGGGGGCAGAGCAGGCTGTCTAGCAGCAGTAAGTCCCGGGCTAGGTCTTGCAGGACGAGTAGGAGGTCGCCAGGCAGAGGGAGGGAGGGAGGGAGAGAGGGCAGAGGAACAGCGTTCCAGGTGGCGAAGCCGTGTGAGACGTGCAGACCTGAGCGGCCTGGGGTGGAGGGGGGTACGCGGGATGCTGGACGCTGCCCGGTGAGGGTGCCACTTCTCACACGTGCTCGGATTTCAGAACCTCTCAGAAGCAACGGAAAGCTTCACATCCTTTGAACGTGGGCTGTTGGGCGGACAGACGCTAAGGCTGTGCTTGTCTGTTACCGCAACAAAGAAGCTCATTGGAAAGTTCTGGCAGATCAAGCCTGGAGGACCTGGCTGTGAGTTACAACAGCAGGGAAAGACAGAAATAGTTTCCATGGCTGGAAAAGATTGTTCCATGCGCCTTCCCTGTAGGCAAACGTGGTTTCGTGGTTGCTCGCAGATAGGGTGTGCAGGGGTGTGTATCTGCACGCCCCGTGCGCCATTTCCTTTGGGAAAAGCGCATTACCCGCGGGGACGAGCGCTCGTGACCACAGGTGTGCCCAGACCCCCAGAGTCTAAAGGCCGTGTCTGCAGAGTTTCCAGCTACATCCGCCACCCCGTAAGGTGCACTACACCTTGGATGGGATGGAAGGGTGCCACGCTGGCTATTTTATACGTGTGGCTTGTGAGGTTTGCCCCGCGTCTCAGGTCACCGGTTCCTTTGGGGCACAGACTTTGTGCTCAGCCCCTCCCTCCTGTCCTGTCCCTAGAGAGGGTCTGTGCAGAAGCATCGGAGATGGGATAGGAAACAGGGGTTCCGGCTCCACGCTGAGTTTTGCTCCCCCAGATCTTCCCCCTCCTCCCTCTCCACAGGCCGTCAGGGAGCGCTCCCCTCTCCCCCTGCCCTGTGATCACAGGATCCACATTCCTCCGACGGTTGGGTGGGGAGTGGAGGGCTGAGCTCACACCTGGAAATCACCCAAGAAGAAGAGAACACAGGCAGGCAGGCAGGCAGGCGCGGGCAGGGTGTGCTGGGGGCCGGGGAGGAGACACACGAGGTCTACGCTTGAGGGTTGGCAGAGGGTGGTGACGTCAGACTACACTCCTTTCCAGCCCTGGAGCAGTTTCCAGGCGTGGAGGGGGCCTGACGCCAGCCTCTCAGGTCACGTCCAACTGACAGCAGGAGCTTGAACTGCTAGAAGCAGGGCCTGGACCCATCACCCAGTGCAGCCTGGCTCCCCATGATCTCATCCTCGACTCTACTGGGGTGAGCGCCCAGCCCTGGGTGGGGTTGTGCAGATGGAACCCAGGCCCTGCGTCCCTTGCCCGGCAGAGGCGGAGGAGGGAAGAGAGGTGCCAAGGCGGTGAGCCTCTACCCCGCGTTGGTGGACCCCAGCTAAGGAGGCCAGCTCCCACCCCAGGCTCGCCTTGGGGAGGACAGACAAGGTTCGGAGGTCCCCTCCCCAGCCAGCTGGGGCGTGGCTGCTGACTCTGCTACCTTCCTCCCCTGCCCCCTGCGAGCGGAGGGGGCCCAGCCTCGCTCACCCTCACACCCTAGGCCCTGGCTGCTCTGAGTGGCCGGGGCCGGTGTCAGAGGCGGAGACCCTGGCCTCGGGACGCAGTTTCCCTAAGCAGCCATGGTTCGAGAGCGCGGCTTGTGGCGCAGACGCATCCACGCGGGTCACTTTTCTCACTTGGCTGAGCATTTCCATCCCATGTCTGATACCCCTAGTGGTACTCCAATTTTGGTCTCTGTAGATAGGACTTAAAAGATGTGTCTTCCTAGCTGCACATGTTTTCCTGGGTCTGGGTAATGGCTTTTCTCTTTCCAAGAATAGACTTTCTTCAGTGCAGCTTTAGGTGCACAAACAAAGCAGGTGGAAAGTGTAGATTTCCCACCAGCCTCTGCTCCCGTTCCCCCTCAGCCTCCCCTACCATCGACATCCCCCACCAGAGCGGGACGATGGTCTGTGAACTGTCACCCCAAGTCCATAGCTTACATTAGAGGTCACTCTTGGTGATGTCCATCCCGTGGGTTTGGACAAACGTACAGTGACACGTATCCACCGTTACAGTATCACACACACTATAACCCTGAAAACCCTGGGCTTCACCTGTTCGTCCCGTCTCCCACGCCGACCCCCGGCAACCCCTGAGCTCTACCGTCTCCTTAGCTCTGCCCTTTCCAGAATGTCATAAAGTTGGAATCACACAGTATGGAGCCTTTTCAGATTGGCTTCTTTCACTTAAGTCATACGCATTTAAGATTCCTCTGTGTCTTTTCAGGGCTTGAGAGCTCATTTCTTTTTAGTGCTGAAGACCGTTCCTGATTGGTTTATCACCAAGAGCGTCTTGGTTGTTTCTAAGTTTTGGCAATCGTGAATAAAGCTGCTGTAAGCATCCATGTATAAGTTTTTGTGTGTGGACATCAATTTTCAACCCCTTTGGGTAAATACCAAAGAGTATGATTGCCGGACCACATGGCGGGTTTTGCAGCGTGTAGTTTGGTAAGAGACCGCCAAACTGTCTTCCAAAGTGGCCGCGCCGTTCTGTGCTCCCACCAGCGAGGAGTGGAGTCCCTGCTGTTCTATGTCATGGCCAGCGTGTTGAATGGCCCGGATCTCACCACAGGTTGGGGTGGATTCTTGTTGGAACACACACTTCCTTAGTGACATACGATGTTGGCTGTCTTTGCCTGTGCTTGGCACCTGTGTATCTTCTTCAGTAAGGTGTCTGTTTAGGTCTTTTGTCCATTTCTTAACTAGTTTGTTCATTTTCTTACTGTAAAATTTTAAGGTTTTTTGCTTTTTGGTAAATTTTGGTTAATAGTCTTTTATCAGATGTGTCTGCTATTTTCTCCCAGTCTGTGGAGTCTTCTCATTCTCTTGAGGCAATTTTTTTAAATATTTTCCTTTATATTTTATTTCCTTTTATATATTTTCTAAATTGAGACTCCATCGCATGCTTCCCTAAAGAGGTCCTGGTCAGGACAGACTTGAGCAAATCTTAAGTTGGGGCCAATAGATGGGTTCGAGAATATCCCCGAACCCCCCCTAATTGGTGTGGGTGTGTATACACATGTACATGTTTTCTTGGTAGGAGAGGGCCCATGGCTTCTATTAGAGTCTCAAAGTACTCATGACCTAAGATCACGTACCACTGGACCCGAGGAATCACTTGTATCTGAGACATCCTTAGACTTGTGGTTGGTTCTGGGGTTGTTCAAATATGCAGGCAAAAATCAAAACTCCTTTGGATCTAGAAGGTTCTAGAGTCCTCTGGATTGAGGGAGACTTTCTTTGATAGGATACTCGTCTCATGGGAACTAGGTTCAGTGGACAAAGGGATAGTATTCTTTCGTAGGTGTTCATGAATGTTGGTTAAGAAAAGCCCAAGTAGGTTGAGGTATCATTTACTTTGAACCCCCTGGTCTTAGAAACACAACGAAGACCAGTTTCATCTCTAGGGACAGGTGGGAATTTAAACCGATGAGTATGATGAAGACAAACTTAAGACGCGCCTACTCTGTCTTCCTGCATCTCAGTTACCGAGATTGACAGATGGAACCCTTAATTAGGCATTTGCTGATGTTTGTAAAATTAATTGAGTAATATGAGGGTTCTCTATATATTTAATAACCAAGTACTGTGCTGGATCTGCACACAGAGAAAAGCACTGAACAGAAATCTCGCTGGCATGAAAGTAACCCGTCACCTGACTTGGTTGAGGAAACGTCAGTCTTACGGACTCAAGGGTGATTTAATGATGCTGGCTTCCCACGCACTGCTAGAGTCAATTCAGGGGCCTTAGTTTCCCTTACCACCTTGTGTGCATACATCCTGAGACTGAGCACCGAGTTTAAAAAGACTTTCCCAGGCAGAGACTAACTTTGCTCAAAGTATAGAAGCACACTAACTGAAGAAAATTAGGAAAGAAAAGAAATACCACTTACTTAACAGACCCTGAATATTTTAAGGCAAACCAAAAGTTTGATATATGCCAATACTGATTACATATCATTTACATAACATCTTTTGGCTAGATCAGTGATTACTAAGTGCTGACCCAAGGCATTCTCTGTATCAGAATTACTAGGAGGGAATGTTTACAAATATAAGTCATCAGCCCTCACTCTTACCACCCTTTCCCCCCCAAGATATTGAGTCAGCGAAATGGGTATTTGTACAGGGAGGAGTTAGGGGATAGGTCCACTTACCTTTATATATTTTTTAAAACCACTCCTGGGTGATTCTGATGCCCAAACTGGTTTTAGAACTACTGGGCTAGATCATCAAATGGTCTCAAATACAGATGTAATTTCTGAAGTGTTCATTCCAGTTTCTGAGTCTTATTTTCTCCCTTGAGTGAACCAAAGGGAGATAACAGTTTTTGATAAAAAATCGTTCCATTAACAGCTTTGAACTTGTCTCTAGAACTTCAGAAGCTGATCAAGGTGATTCTGGAAGGAATGATATTCTATAGAACATCTCTAGAAATGATCCGAAATCTTGCTGACTTTTTAGATCATGACTGTTGGTGTAACCTATACTTTTGACTTTGCATTTCCAGAGTTAGAAACCTGAGATGCTTAAATTAAAATCTGAATCAGCTGTGTCTCCCTCGCTGCCCCTCACCTGCTCACACCATCTCTCTCAAAAATAAACATTTAAAAAAAATTCTTTAAAAAAGACAAAATCTGAAATGCATCAGGATGCTTTGCTATTAGCTTTACTATTATATCCAGAAAGTGGCCAGATGTCCACCTATCTTCAATCCAACAGCTATTTCTGATTACACTGCATTCTAAATGGTTTAAGAAGATGCACAAAATTTGACCTTATAATTCAATCTTTCCCTTACTCCCCAGTGCATTTCAAAGGTTTGGTTATATACGATTTTTAGAAACTTTTGTGAGGCTTGCCATTATCTCTTTGCTGTACCAGCATTTCCTGGCAAATATCCCCCAATATCCACCAGCCAAGAAACCTTTGAAGGTGATTGTGTGTGTGCTTTTTTTTTTTTAATTGTATAATTCATTTATACAGAGACATCATTTGGATTATCTATTTACAGTCTTTTTCAATTTTCATTTCCACTGGCCAGATATAGTTCACATAATAGTCAACATTTACTGGAATTGATCACCATTAGAAATCTGCCATGACACAGGGCTTAAAGACTATGGCCTCATCTGAACAAGAAACATTTTACAGTAAAAGATCCATCAGTCGTTTTCCCTCTTATGAATAAATCCACCAGAACTGATCTAATATGGTCAAATGTTCACACATTTCATTGCTTCTTCTCAAACCCGTAAACCAAGGCAAATTAAATTCACTTCCCCCAAGCCTTCTACAACTTACTACACACCCTCGAGTTTAGCTTTTACTATCTCCTTTCATGTTCTGGAACAACCAGACATTTTTACTTTAAGACAAAACTACTCTCTTAGACCCTTTTTTTTTTTTTTAAACTTATTACCGGTCAGTTGCCTTCCCTCTTGCTTTTCAGACAACACTAAAACTTTTAACAAAATCCTTATGGCAGTTTTCTTTCAGTATATACGGAGTCATTTCATGTGTGGTCTCCACTCTGAATGCTACACTTTAAAAAAACTGCAATTTTCTTAATTGGCTCAAAAACAGTATGGCTTGGTTTCACTTGGTAAAGTCACTGATTTAAAAAAAAGATATATATATGTATATATATATATACACACACACACACACACATACACACACATTTTTAATCAAAGAGGAAGAATACTTTAAAGACATGCCAATTTCAGGCAAAAGCATTGAAGTAAAAAAAAAAAAATCAAAGCAAATACTAAAAACTACTTTACAAATTAAAAAAAATTAAGTATTTGGCAGTTTAAATGGATGAAAAATGAGGAATGTGCAGTGAAAAACAAATATAAAGCATTCCAGTTGATACAATGGAAAACTTAATTAAGTCTTATGGTTTGTTTTCCAAGGAATTTATGTTTCAGTGTTAAGTTCTGAAATATTACAAACATATTCCACATAGATTTTAGTTGCATGTAAAGGTTATCAAAGAAACACTGGTAAAATCCCATATTTGCAAAACTTTAGGTTTTAGCAAATATTGTAAATATCACAATTGGTTGGTATTAGAAAGTCACGATGAATGCAGAATAAAGAGAAAATCAATCCATTTCATAAATATTTCATTTGATTAAAAATACCAGGCTTGCATGTTCTAAATAATCTGAGGAAAACATCTTTAAAAAAAAGGGGGGGGGGGGCTACAGTTTAACAGTAATCTGCATATATCTTTAGCTGCCATTAAAAAAAAAAAAAAAAAAAAAAAAGGAACAACAACCAAAACCAACCGAAAACACAGAAAATGCTAGGACCGGTCGTAAGTAGTAGCCCTGCGACGCTCCCACGCTCACATTACACGAAAAAAACCTGTACACATTTATAAATAAACAGTCTCTCCACCAGTGAATACACAGAACTTCCTTTATACCAAAGTCTCTTTCCGTTTGCCACCGAACGGGGCTGTGTCCCTCGCCTTCCGGAAGCCAGACCGTGTCTGCTGAGCTCTCGCACCCTTCGTGTCATCTGGCGCGCGCCCCGGGGAGCCGCACTCCGGAGCGTCTCCGCCGACTTCCACCTGAGTCACACCGGAGGCCACGGACGCCCTTCTCTGGAGCGCGGCGGTCCCGGCGGCGGCGGGGGTGTTCTCCTCACCTTCTGCGGGCGGCTGGGGTGCGCCGGCGGCCGGCTGGAAGGGCGCGATGGCGGTGCGGATGCAGTTGAACCACTGCTGCTTGTGGAACACGTCGTTGGCCTGCAGGGTGTGGGACTGGCCCGGACACGGGTCTTGGAAGCGAACTCGAAAGATATTTTTAGCTGGAAGAATAAGAAACGTAAATAAGACTTTTAAAAAGTTGACTGCGAATAAAATCATACGTTTTCACACGGGTGCTAGCGGCTCCGTCAGGTGCACGTGTGTCAGGCGGACACGTCACGAGAGGCCCGCACGCGACTTCTCAGACGGGCCGGCTGGCGCGGGAGCAGCACGGCGCCTCGCTCGGAGGGCGGACCAGGCGCAGGAAAAGGGAATCCGCCTCATTTCAGACGTTTCGTGCAGGGACAATTCTTAGAGACCACGACTCAATTCACGTAGGCTCTGAGCTTACGTGTATTTACACGGCTTGAGACTCTGCATCTGTACCTTTGTCTGAGTTGCCGAAAGCCCCTCGAAAGGACCCTCCCATTCGCACGTCTCCATCCTGCAGGTCTTCCAAGACCAGCTCTTGGACGGGGATCGGCTGCCGATAAACCTGGTAAGAGTGACGCTCATTTCGTGTAACAGGCCGCGTCAAAACCAAGATGTCTTGAAACAGGAATATGTGCAGTTTCTGGAGAAACAAGAAACGAATACTTCCTCAACGTGGAACTCGGTGATCTGAAGTGCCTGAAACCCACTATGAAAATGTCTTGCTTCGACATTACTAATTTCATCAAATTCACGGACTACCATCGCCCTACCAATGACCTCCTAACACAGCGCCTGCTAGGCTCTGCACGTCCTACGCGGAGAGCTGCTCGAACCTCACGCGGTATGAACCCATCTTTATCAGCGGGTAACATCAGATTAAGCCGCAGCTGAGTAAACGCCACGCACCTCGGAGACCCACCGGCAGGAACGTGACTGGAGACACCAGTACCCCGCACCACGGTTTCCTAACAAAGTGAGGATGGAAAGCGCAAGCCGGTGACAGTGCCAGTGGTTCTACCTCGTCCCGCACAACCGTAAGCCTTTAAAGAACAGTCAGGCCTCACGAGAGAAATCAGACAGGTCGGGCTTCGACTTTTTCTGAAAAGAACCTCAGCTCATGAACTGGGCTTCCCGGGGTGGGGTGGATGGGAATTCAGGAGGGCACCCGTGATGAGCCCCGGGTGATGCAGGAAGTTGTGGAATCACTGCACTGTGCACCTGAAGCCGATATACACCGCGGGCTGACTACCTGGAATCAGAATATAAACTGAAAAAAAAAGGGCTTCTTTCCGAAAAGCACGTAACGGAACAAAAACACCACACCAGGCTTATCCTTGGTTCTAGCAGGCGCTTTTATAATCAATATTTAAAAAATAAGTTTGCTTTCATTCCCTCTGCTGTAGAAAGTTGTTCAGTAGTGCTAACAGCTCCTTCCATCATTGTGAAGTCTTCAAAAATTTTTCTGAAGGACATGCGCTTTTATTAGGAAACTGGTAATTCATTCCCAAAGGAACCCCTAGGCAAACAAGTTGATTTATGCTTCAGAACTAAAGAATCAACTATTAAGCATTCTCCACCAAGGCATTTATTTGAAGTCAGTCTGTCACAACAGAAACCAAAGTCTGCTTTACCACAGCTGTTAACGTAAAATAAACACCAGTAACCTTTCGTTGTGTGATGAATTTTACAAACCTGCTTCATAATTTACACGGAAGAAATGAAATACGGCAGGAAGATAAAGGTAATCGCTCACTTCGTGTTAGCGTGCAAACACACTCACATGTCCACTTTTATTCTTCAGTTCCCCGTGGCACAGCAGCACTTTGCTTGCTTCAATTCTAGGGTCTTTCTGCTTTTCGTCCAGATACTCCAGTTTGTCAATGTAATACTGGCATTCCGATTCGCCTTTCTTCAAGTTGATATCAGAGAGAACTCCTTGTATTATCAGTATCTAAAAATTATCAAGAAATCAAGGAAGCATTTTCAGCACATTAACTTAACTGTTTCCTTACAGGCCTAAAACATATTAAAATGACAGGATAAAGCTCGAATGGCCTCTAGAAATCCGATCATTCAGTTAGTCCCTGCATTTTACAGATGAAACAGCCTCAGCCAAACTGTGTGACCCGCCCAAAGTCACACAGCTAGCTAGTGGGAGGGCTCAGATATTAGAATCCAGTCTTTTACCTGAAACATAACTATAAAATGCATTACACGTCTCTCTATTGCTTAGCGTACTAACGTCCTGGGTGCCTAGAAGAGCAGAACGTTTCACCGTGTGGCAATACGCGTGACGTCTGACAGCACCACTGTATATACCTTTCCAAGGCAAGTTAACGTATAAACTTGAAAAGTGTTAAGAATCTTCTACTGGACTTACAGCTTCCTCCAGAAGCTGAACATCAGGGTGGTCTTTTGGAGTGTGTCTAAGAATTTCTTTTAATAGCAAAGGGTATTTGACCAGGCGGCTTCGAGGAATATCTAGGAAGCTCCAAAGATCTAGTTTTCGACTGAAGGGAGACTCAAGACACCGCTGGAGGAAGTCTTGGACTCTCGGGTCCTGTTTCTTCTGATCAAGAAGAACTTTGGCCGCCAACTGGTTACTACAGTAGCCTTTGTAGGCATTCAGGCCCGGCAACTGAAGGAGAGGAAGCGAAAACACAGTATGGTAAGTTCCTGTTGTGATTTAGGCCATCAGTAAGCCTGTGAAAACAACACAAGTCTTATGGCTAATTCTTGAAAGTTTTAATAAGCGGTGAGGCCCTCCCTGCAGATGTAACAGGGGTGGGATGGGATCCCGGGCCAACATCAGAGTATCCTTTCCTAATTTCCCTACAGTTTGGCTAAATCCAACCGGAGACCGACGATCTCTGCCTTCTCCCAGCCTCAGCCGGATGCTAGTCTTCCATTTTCCCAGGGCACCGCGGGTCCCTCTACCACCGTCACCACCAACCTTGGGACTGCTCGTGCTCCCGACTGTCCTCTCACTAGAGTGTAAGTGTAGAGATGTCTCTCCTCACAGAACCCCCCATGGTCCCTCCTACAATAGCACCTGTCATCTGGCAGGCACTCAAACGTTAACTGAAACAGTAAAACACGTAATGTGGGATCTGTGCCCAAAGAGGATCATATTTTTAAAACAAACAAACCCGTATCAGTCATGAAGTCTCTTTTTAAGCCAAGACTGTTAACTTCCTACAGCTATCTAATTTTGTTCAATTTTAATGCCTTGTATATCTGTCTTCTGAATTCAGTCAGTGGACCCAATGGACCTGGTATTCGCCACAGATGAGGAGTATGGCATATATGTAAAAACTATCTGGTGTCAGCAGCTCACTTCATACCCAGTTCACAAGAACGTGACCGATCTGCTCCACTGTTCCACCAGGTTTCGTTGCTTCTGCTATTCTTGCCAACAGATCTGAAGTGGAAAAAGGCAGAGATACCAATAATACGCTCATTTAAAAAAATAACTCCACGCTAAGTTAGAAGTTCAGATTCAAAACAACTTCTGCTAATGCTGTTCAGATACCAATGAGAATTCAATGGCGTATCTTACCTTCATGGAGAGGTATGTAAGCGTCCAAATCACCAAATATCTGGGTGAGTTCCTCCTCTGACATAATAGACAGCTTTAACATGGGGTCATGGTAGGCCTATCAGAGGGGGAAAAGTGAGTCATGCAAAGCGATCAAGCAAATAAAACATGATGAGAGACCTTCTTGAACACAAGCATGACTGACTACATAAAAGCTAGTGTGGATTTCATTTATTACACATCAAAGAAACTAAAGTATATGTTAATACTCAAACAGGCTCTACTGATATTCATATTTGAAGAGATGTGAAACTATAGAAGAAGGTTTTATCCTTTATAATTTGTTAAATAAAGTTTTTTAAAACTAGAGCACATGATAAAAAGTTATTTACTGACCTTTCTTGCAAGCTTGAGATCCTCAATTAAATCCTGTTCACCTCGGGACATTTCATATATTGCCTAAAAAAAAAAAAAAAAATCCAGCAAACACTGTAGGTCATTCCTTCGAGAAAGGAAAATTATATACAATTGATACTTATCATGAATTATTTAACTGAAGTTATGAATAGCGCTCTTTAAAGGGACTCAATCTGAAAACCAGAATTCAGAATGGAATCTCCATTAAGTGGTTGCCACACGCTTTAGAACTTTGACCCCATCAGAGTTAACTTTGATGACCACCACCCATTACGGTGTTCCTGCTCAGCATGTGTTACGAATGAGCACTCAAATATAAAAATGCAAGCTGAGTTTGCCTTAGGCATTAGTTTGCTATTCTTCTGAAAACCTATGTTTAAAAAAAAGACGATTTTTTAGTATGAGACGGATTTCTTAGTTGAATGCTAGCTCACCTCCTGACGTTTGATTTCTTTGGTAGTTAAAGACTCCTTCATGCTGACGTCCAGCATCTCGGACCACAGCACACTGCTTCTCCTTTTGGAAGGTGTGGGGGCTGTTGATCTGCTCGATGACTTCTGGGCAGAAGCCGGGGATCTGCTGTCACCACGAAGGGTAAATGACTTAAAAGTAAAGAAACAAAAAAAAAAAGAGGTGAACAAAAGAGAAGATTTAAAGGAGATAGTAATTATTCTCTTCTTTTTAAAAAAAAAAAAATTGGAAAGACAAATTAAAAACAAAGTTCTGAGATTTCTCAATGCATAAAACAATTATCTGCCCAAGCTTCAATCTATCATTCTAAAATATTATCCGTCAGAATTACCTCTTGGGGATAAAAACTATTTAAGACTCTGCTGTGACATAAGATGTAACTTAATATAATGAGGTTATGTAAATACTGTTCTGGTAAAAATATTCCTTATCAGCATGTTAAAAAAATGTATGTTTAAATAGAATAGTGTAAAACTGTTTGTACGACTCAAAGGAAAACACAAATTTAGGCTTCTCTGAAAAGCCCCCTTCCTACGTTACTCACCTCCTAGCCCCACCCCTGCTTACCTGAATTGTTTGACCAAAGCGTCGGACTGCTCCATTTCTTACAGGAGAGATCAAGTTTGCCAAGGATGTGACCCGGGCGAGAGGTCGAACTCTTTTATTGCTTGGCTCCTGTAAAAACAAAAACAGGTTACGCTAAATGTGTGTTCAGGTATAATGGTTTCCAACAAGTTTGGACAAAGTCGAACACTCTCAAAAAACCAGTATTTGTACATTATAAAACGCAGCAATATGGAACTCTGGAAATGAACGTAGTCCTTTTAAAGTTTATTATTTTATTTTAGAGAGCGCGAGAGAGCACGTGTGTGTGTGAGTGTGCATAAGAGAAGGGCAGAGGGAGACAGAATCTCAAGCAGACTCCATACTCCGCGTGGAGTCTGCGTGGGGCTCAATCCCATGACTCTGGGATCATGACCTGAGCCGAAATCAAGAGCTGGACGCTCAACTGGCTGAGCCACCCAGGCGTGTCCTGAATGTTGTCCTCTATTGTTAAAATGCTAAGAACACTAATGAGTAACAGTCAATTATGAAAAAAATAAAGGGCATGAGAAAGGCCAGGTGAGTATCACTTTGAGAACAGAATATTATCATTAACAAAAGAAAAACTAAAATGAATTAGATTCCAGAATCCCATAGAACTTTTTAGTTTAATTCATTCAGTCACTTTTAAAAAGTACCTGATTATTATGAAAAATTTCAACTATACACAAAACTGAAAAGCAGCATAATGGTCCCACGTGCTTATCACTCAGCTTCGACAGTTTTCGATGTAAGAGTTTGCTTCACCTATTTTACAGCAAATCCCAGACACTGTATCACTTCATTCTTAAATACTTCAGTTAGGGATCAGCTTCTAAATAAACATCTCTGCCCTGGAAGGGTCAACTCTGAAGGCCGAGTGTCCCTGTATTCAAGCAGAGGCAGGACGGTGGTTAGGCGGGCACTCGGGCTCTGGAGGCAGATGGACTGGGTCCAAAGCCTGCTCTGGCCCTTGCTAGGGAATATCCTGGGCCTCGGTTCTCTTATCTGTAAAACGGGGCTCATGTTAGAACTTCTCTCCCAGAGTTGTTATGAAGAGTAAGTAAGATATGTTTAAGTGGCTTGAACGGGGCCTGGAACATATGAAATTTCTGCTATTACTAACATTCTGAGAAATATTTCCACTTAGTACACAAACACTGGGATTTTGGAATAATTAGGTTCGCTCTCAAACAATTTATTCACTTAAAGGAAAAATATATACAATTTTAGAAGAAATACTTATTGTTCTACATGTATTGTTTGTAATAGGTTAGCAAACATCACTTGATATTCAAGGATCTCAAGGCTTTTTACAGCTTGTATTACTCTCACTTTACTTCTAGGAAAATGGAGGCATACCATCAGGTGACTCATACAGGTACTGAAATAAAGGACATCAGATCATACCACAGCTCTAGCTTTTTCATGTCTGAGGGGTGTAATTATTTGTTTGTATTTGGTGCTTTTGACAATTGTGGCACACTTGACAAAATAACTCTGCTGACAGTTCAGAAGGACATACGATTAAATACACACTTGAAAATAAAATTAAAATTAAAGATAAAGACGACACTTAAAAATTAGCATTTAAAAAGGGCAGATGAAAATTCTTTCTAAAAATTCTTTGATATGACTAAAGTAAGGGGTCAGAAAATGGAGTAAAAATAATTCCCTTAGCATAAATGAAGAACAAAATGGCAGAAAGAGTCAAAATCCTCCAGAAAGAAGCTTCAATGATTTGAATATTCAGTGAGGCAAGGAGACCTGAGCCAGCTCCCGCAGGTATACACCCGCAGCTACACACGCACAGGTACACACGTACCAGAAGGGAGCGTGACTTACGGAGTGAGGAGGCTGTGGAGAGAATCAGAGCAGGTCTTTGAAGGACGTAAGAGGTAGTGTTGTAAACCGACCCTCCCCCACCAAAAGGATTAATCCTAAAGTAAAACTTTGAATACAAAACCACTCACGTGCAAATGTTAAATGCACTAAAAAAGAAACCTTCGAGATATGTAGGAAAATGACAGACGCACTGTGAGGCCAAGGACATGTGCGAACGCCTTTCCAACGCACATCTGTGCAAGACTCAAGTGACACATGCACGACAGAAGGTCCTGCACGAGGCATTCCTTTCCATTTAGTGAAGACGGCACAAAGAGTCTTCTGTTTGAACAGAGATATAATTACCTCCTCACAAAGTAAGACAGGCCAATGGTAACTAGAAACAAAGCAGCTGTCAGAAAGTTCTGTTCCTTCTTGGAAACAGAGGTTAATTCCTCTTCCCCGTTTAAAGCAGAACAAAGTTGACTTTCTGCTAAGTCACAAAATATTTAATTTCAATTTAAAGCGTCTTTGGAAGGTGCTCTTCCCAATGAATTTGAAAAGAAGAGTTAGTTCGGATGGGAGGAAAAGATTTTTGGTATCTATTTTATTACACAACATCAAGGTAATGATAAAAAATCCTTTTCTTTATAGGATCAGTTATGTTCAACTGTTAATTTCCTAGGAACTCAAAATTATGTGGTATTTAAGGTTTAAACTACAGAATTTAGATTCAGATAATTAAATGTAGATATATCTAAAGCATCTTTCTGAAATTGATATAGATTTTGTTTACGTGGTCTATTTAGGGTGGCAAGTTATTAATGCGCAGAAGCAGTATGTGCTGGTTAAGTATGTTCTGCAGCCCTTCAGAAGGCCATCGATGTGACATCTTCAGAGGATATGGTAGTCTCCTGAGTTTACCTCATCTAAAATGTCTTGGTAAGAGTGCAGGCTAGCTCAGTCACTCAAGTAGGAGACTCTTCAAACGTCCCTGTAAGTACGGCACTAAATCAGGAAATATGGGTTGGGGTGTGGGGGGCGGGGAGGGGAGGACACCTCTGTACTTTTCACACGTTTCTGGGGATCCAAAAGTAAAGGCCTTACTGCCTTACTAAAAGGACATAGATGATAAATATTTAGGAGACACAACACAAACTTTTAACATACGTATTTCAAGAGTATGAAAAATTTTAGTAACTTATAAAGTGTAGCTGAAACGTAAAGTCGTAACGCTGAATATGGCTCACTTCTGGTTCTAGGATACACATACAGTATTTGAGAAAAATATACAGAAAACTTTTGTGGAAAAGTGATATGGATTAGACCTTCCTCTATTATGTTATAGGGTCACCCTGAAGGCTTGGACAAAAACCTCCCTTTCAGAAACA
The DNA here is from genome assembly GCF_007474595.2 of Lynx canadensis. Classification (NCBI taxonomy): domain Eukaryota; kingdom Metazoa; phylum Chordata; class Mammalia; order Carnivora; family Felidae; genus Lynx; species Lynx canadensis. Next base: position 4,663,792 of record NC_044309.1, on the reverse strand, counting down.
TAGGATTTGGCCTATGTAAGCTATAACCAAAAGGAGTTTTTCTTTAGAGGTCCAGATGAACCATTTTAATGATCTTGGCTTGGTTATTAAGAACCTAAACATGTGCACTGTCACAAAACTATTTCAAAGACCAAGTTTTTCGAGAACTGGTATTACACCCACGTGCGCCGCTCTGCGCACACAGAAAGCAGGCCCAGTGTTCGGAGGTGATGAAGGAAGAGAGGGTAGGGTCTTACCTTTCTTACCATCGCTCAAAATAAGGCTTACATAACGGTTTCGTTACTGCTGTTATTTTTGTTCTGGAGTGCTGTTTGTTAACAGTGTTACAGTGAATACAAAAAGCTTAAGAATGAGTGCAGATGGGGAAACTATGCACCCTCCTCCAAAGACAATCTGAAAATCTACGCGAATAAACAAAGAATACCAACAAGTTTTATACACTCAAGAGCTTTCTACTGGAGCCAACCTCTCACCAGGGCCAAAGTTCACTGAAATGGAAAAATACCCCAATACCCTGGAACATAAATTTATGTTGTTTATTTAGGTTAGGTTTTAACCAGACTATCTAGTTTAGCCAGGCAATTGCACGCATTCTTTTATTTTAGGATATCTACTCTTACACTGAGTTTTTAATCAATTTATTTTAATAACCCAGTTGTAAACAGAAAATTGTTAAGATGGATTTGAAGTCTCTTACTGAGATGTATCTTGCATATAAAAGCAAAAACATAGAAAAATTCTGTTGTGAACTCAGTCTTTTTTTTTTTTTTTGGAGAAAGGTTTTTTTCTACTAATGATGTCACAAAAGAGGATAGGATAGAAAGGTCTCTTCCACCGTCAACCAAATCAAGGCACTTAAAAAAAAATACAGTATGGGGCGCCTGGCTGGCTCAGTCGGTAGAGCGTGTGACTCTTGATCTTGGGGTTGTGAGTTCCAGCCCCACACTGGGCGCACTTACTTAAAAAAAACAAAAAAACAAAACCATAGTTAAAAAGAAAAAAAAAGTGTTAAACCTGGGTTTATTTGTTTGGTTTATTGGATGAATAACCTTTTCCTCTATTTGGCAAGAGCTTTAAAATAAGAAAACTGAAAAGAAAAAATTATTTATAAAAAGATAAAAGAGTTATGATCACATAGGATTTCTTCCCTTTCTACTTAGTAATAGAAATTTTTTTTAGTCAAATTTAATCATTTATTTAAGGCTGTTACTGCTAGTACTAAAAACCTGACAACACTCCTGTTGTTTTTCATCTTTGGAATAAAGGTGTGCCAGTAACATGGCCAGTGTCTGATACCAACAAAAAAGGCTAGTTCTTGATGGTCCCAAATACGATCAGTTTCAGTATTTACACTGATGACCCTGTAGGACTTGCTCTTCTCAAAGGAAATGCTTACACATTTTGAGAAAACTGAAACATAAAAGCGAAAACCAAAACCATAACAAACACCAAAGCTGAAAGTACACCAAACAAAAGCACAATTCCTGAAGTGGGCAGCTATTTTACCACAAGGTGTATGCATGAGACACAGCTTTACTGAGGTACACAATAAACTGCACATTTTTAAAATGTATAATTTGGTAAGTTCTGATAGAAGTACACAGCCACAAACTATCACCACAATTGAGACAAGAAGTATATAGTCAACTGGGGCATCGCTTTGGAATGCCCCCTCTCTGTAAAGAGAGCTTTCATACTATTCTTACTTTGTGATCTTATCTTAGGCTAGAATAAACTTTTGCTTGCTGCTCATTAAAAAAAAAAAAAAAAGTAGTATATAGTTAATTGAGTACAGGAACAGTATTTCTTTTCTTTCTTTCTTTTTTTTTTTTTTTTAAAGTAGGCTCCACACCCAGTGTGGAGTCCAAAGCTAGCCTTGAACTCATCACCCTGAGAGCAAGCCCTGAGCTGAGATCAAGAGTACGACCGCCAACCGACTGAGCCACCCAGGCGCCCCCAGGAACACTATTTCTATCACGTAAGTGAGAAGACAGTATATATACCATACAGTATATATATTGTAGTAACCAGTATAAATAGAATATCCATGTAAGATTAAATCAGTTGTCAAAATTAAATAAAATGGCACGAAAATCATGATTTATTTTGATAAATATTCATAAAGACTTTTAAAAACCGCAGTGACTTTAGACGATTAAAGCTAAGAGGGGAGAAGTACCTAAGTAATGATTCAATGGTCTAAATGTTCTAACGTATTTTTCTTTCTAAAAAACAACACCAAAAAACAAAACAAAAAACTGCACACAACAAATTTATTAGATGTGGAAGGAAAAATAAAAATAAGCACTAGGTCTGATAGCATTTTGGTTGCAATTTGTTCACGAGTGTGAACTTGCAAGGAAGGGATTCTTATTTTCCTTTTACCCTATAAAGCAGTTCCTCAGACTAGGTAATCTAACTGCAAGTTAAAAAGAACAATGTGTTAAGCATCAGAAAAGCGACCAATTTAACCAAATTTAGCAGCGTGCACACTCACAATCTTTTTCTTTCTGTAGAAATTTGTGCACACTCAAGCTGTGCTGCATCTAAACCTATCCGCACAGTAGTTTCTAAACTTAAGCCATAGAGCCAGACGCGTTTCCCACTTGCATAAAAATCACGTATTTCAACACTCAGATCAAAAGTTAAGTTTAAAATCATATCGTTAAAAATCTTAAAAGTTCCGTGGAATCAGAAAACATTCCTCTGGCTCAAGTTTTCTTTCGGTCTTACCTCTTGTTCTCTGAAGGACTGATTATTAACATCCAGGACTCGGATAGTCCTTTTAATAGGCAGGAGACCTCCAATCTCATCATGAGCCACCATGCTTTCCCAAGTATCCCCTAAAACCTCTGGAGTTAATCCACATGCGAGCGAGCCCTACAGCGAAGCCCTACTCCGGCACACAGGCTGGTCCTCCGAGTGCTCGGCACCCCCAGGCAGCCATCTGCCCAGGCCCGTCTCGGCGGTGGAGACGACCGCTTCTGCCAGCGGCACCGAGCAGGCGCCCGGACCTCCAGGCTCCGGGGGCGGGGCCCACCGCGGACCGGCTCCGGTGGGCGGGCACCTACGGCCACGTGACCCCAGTTAACTGACTGCTGGGCGCACCTAGGCTTCTCCCTTTTCTCTGCGCAGGAGAGAGCTTTCTAAGAGGTTGGGAATTTCTCCAGTAAGACGGGAAGGTTCAAGGAAACTGGGTTAATGGAAGGCTTTTCCTGATTTAAAAAGCATTCCGGAAGGGCAACTAATTGCTGATCTACGTTACCTACTCTAGGACTTAGCCACAGACAGGGATACTTTTCCTGTAAACCCTATTTCCTAGAAAGGAATTCAGTATGGACAACTTGACGACTTCAAGTAAGAAAACTGTAATTCAGAGTTAAGTGCATATACCAAAGAAAAGCCTGACTATTCAGGGTCCTTTTAGTGCAAGCATATTCAAAACTGTGAGATTAAGCTTTTCCACCAGTTGCCACCATTTTTTGTTAAGACTGGCAGTGAGCACACTTCAGTTCCTTCCGTTCCTAACGTAACTCTTCCACAGGGCGATGGGTAAAGAACTGGGCCACCTAAGATGTTAAAGTTCAGCATTTCTCAGACTTGGAGGCAGATATTTTTTTTCTGTTATGTTTTAAAAACTTTGTATCTGTGTAACATGTTTTCTAACATAAATACAAAAAAAAGGTGATTTCGTTCTAATAGCAGGGTCCTTCTCTATTCTGAATTAACTGATCTTGATATAGTCCTAAAAGAATCACAAGACTGGGGAACCTGGGTGGCTCAGGGGTTAAGCGTCAGACTTCGGCTCAGGTCATGTTCTCCTGGTTCATGAGTTCGAGCCCCGCGTTGGGCTCTGTGCTGGCACCTCAGAGCCTGGATCCTGCTTCAGATTCTGTGTCTCCCTCTCTCTCTGCCCCTCCCCTGCTCACACTCTGTCTTTCTCTTTCTCAGAAATAAACATTTAAAGAAATTTAAAAAAACTCACGAGAGCTACTTAAAATGTCTTGCACCTTACAGACAGAGCAAGGAGGTTCGCAGAGGTGAATTAACTTGCCCTAAGTCACGTGCCAGTGACAGTCTCCAACTTTGTAGTCAAAATCCTTTCCTCTGGGGAAAAGCACTGCTTATGATGGTTTGGTAGGTGTGCTAAGAAGATTTTCTTCCTCAACAGAAAGCACTGTATTCTATCTTGAAAGGTAGGATTTTATCTTAACTAGATGCTACTATGAAGATGATGCCAGTGATTTGCAAAAAAAAAAATTCTATTCTTAGGATTTATTAGGACGAGAGAAGTCTGAGAAATCTATGTGGAAGGCACTATTTTAGATTATGTGGGGGATACAAAAAGTAGGTTTCACATCTGCTCTAAAGTACTAGCAGACCATTATGTAAAACTCGCCTACACAAAGAGATAATAAAAGCTTGCGAAAATTCCGAAGTGGTACAGTTAGCTGGTGAGTGCCACAGGAGTTCAGGAGAACCACTTCTGGCAGTTTTCCGGGGGGAGAGGGGGCTGGGAAAGATGCTACAGGAGAGGCTGTAAGATGTTATTTGAGTGGTACCTGGAAGGCCGTGTTATGTTCTTCCCAGGTCCAGGTAAGGGAAAAGTGCAAGGCTTTCCCAAAAGAGCATGAAGGAGTGAGCACCCAGACTGTGGTCACGGGCTGTGGGTAAACAGGGATGAGCAGAGGATTTTACTGAGTAGGTGACAGATACTGAAAGTTAAATTGTAAGCTGGCGTTTCAGAGGCTTTGAAAGGTGACTGGACACATAATGCAAAAAGCACAATCCAGTATCAAGAACTTGGCGCTAAGGCAGGGACAGTGGGAAAGGAAAAGGGTATGTCGCACAAGTCAGAGGTGCCTACAATTTTAAAGTTAGGAGGGGTAACAGTTAATGCATATAAAGAAATGAGGAAGAATGAGCTCTGAAAGAGAATTCAGACTTTCATTTTAGATCTGAGTCTGAGGTGGGGCAAGAAATGAAAAAACTGAGCTAGGACTTGGAACTGCTGGACAAGGACTTGGAAGAGGCCAGAGGGCAGATTTAGCCTGGGGAGTCACATACACAGGGATCAGAGTGGAAGCTATGGGTGAATGAGATGCTTGGGAGAAAAAATCTGGACAAAAAGAACAAGGGACCAAGGATCCAACTTTGGAGAAACGCCAAGGGAAGAAGACTTTTGCAAAAGGAAAAGTCGGCAGAAAAGAAACGTAACCAGATGCCAGCAGACGAAAAGGTGTTCATTGAGCAAAGAGGTTAAGAAGGGTAAGAAAAGACTCATGGATTTGGTACTGACGTGTTTAATGAGGACCTCGAGTGTGCTGGTTCAGTGGGCTGAGGACAGGAGATCAATTACAGAGACTGAAGAGTGAAGAGAGCAGAAGAAATAGTCGGCACAGACCACGTATGATGACAATCTGCAGAAAACAACCCACGAAGGGCTGCAGGAGGCATCGGTGCTGCTTTTCTCTCTGCAAACACCAATGTAATTTGTGTTCAAGATGATGGTAATTCATCTTTTGGCTCTGAGCCTTTTTAAAAAAGTAATGGTGACTGCGAATATTTCGCCGCCTACCCTTCGTTACCTGACCCCCTGATCACGCGTATGGGTGACGTAGCTGGCCTCGGGAGCGGCTGTGCAGACAGCACCACGCGGCATGAGAGTGGAACACCGAGCGATCGTGGGCAACACGCACCTGCTCGAGCTCTCAGAGCTGGAGAGGGGCCGGGCTAGAACCCAGCAGTCTGGTTTCGTTGGCTACGCTGGCCCAAAAATGATGCAAGCGAGGCCAAAACCTGATGGTCACTGAGCCTCATAAGGGGATGCGGGGCTTGCACACAGCTGACAGTTAGGAAAGAAGCTGCAAGGGTGATCTCATGGTCTCTTCCCTGACATCTCTCTCCACTGTTTTTCTGTCTAGTTCTGACAGAGGTAAGGCCAAGATAATGAGAAGAGATTCCTCTCATTTCTCTCCTGCAGCTGAGGACCCAAGATATAAAGGGAGAAGTCTCATAAATGTAAAAATAGAAAGCCTACAGGAGCCAAATGGGAGTTAACGGTGACAGTCACAGCACAAAAATCCCAGCTCACCAACTCTAAAATCTTTGTTTCATTTCGAATGTTCAGGGTTGTGATCTAAATATAACTTAGACAACTGTAGATAGCATCTAAAAAAGCAACAATGAACACGGGATGTTCGACTCGCGCCAAGTGATGAGCCAGAGAGACTCTGGACTCTAACAATGCTCCCCGAAATCAGAGGGCTGAAGAGGTCCTTTGAGATCATTGACTCACCCTCCTCAGTTTTCTTAGGAGGAAACTGCAGAACGGCAGTGAAAAAAGAGAAGGGAAACTTGTGTCCTTACTCCGTGCCAGGAGTTTCCTGCACAATCTTACCTCGCCAGCTTTATGAAGTATGTGTTATGAGCACCATTTTACAGATGGAGGAAGCCGGGACTCTGACAGTTTTGAAACTTGCCCAAAGTTGCAGAGTTAATCAATGGCTGGACAGGCTTGAAACTGGTCTCGCAGCTCCTGTCACCCACTTTCCAGGTGAGACTGGAAATGTCCTGCCACGAGCACACGTGTGGTACACGCTGCATGTGAGGCCGGAACTGGTCGTCCTCTGGGAGCTGGGCAACTAGTCCCAGGCGATGTTTGTGATATAAATGTCAACATTTTACAGAGAAGGAAATCATAAAACAATTGAGACATTATTTGCCTTAGAGCCTTTTTATAACAAGGCAGGCAAGTAAAAAGACAGCAAAATAGTTCCAGTTGCTTAAGTTTTAGAAGAGATCCTATTTCAACTGTTTCATAATGTTATTAGGATCTTATTAAAGTATGATTTAAAAAAAATTTTTTTAAATGTTTATTTTTGAGACAGAGAGAGACAGAGCATGCATGGGGGAGGGTCAGAGAAAGGGAGACACAGAATCCGAAGCAGGCTCCAGGCTCCGAGCTTTCAGCACAGAGCCCGATGCAGGGCTCGAACTCATGGACTGTGAGATCATGACCTGAGCTGAAGTCGGATGCTTAACCGACTGAGCCACCCAGGCACCCAAAGTATGATTTATAAATACTACATATCACATATCTGAAGCACAGATTGGTTAAGTGTCTTTTCTTTGTGTGGAAAATCTAGAATTTATAAACTTAAAAACTGAGTTTTCTAGAAATAATAATGCAGCTTTGTAACAGATATCAGTTTTTAATGAGAATACAGGTTTCTACAGACCAGTTATAATTATAAGCTCTGTTCTCCTGCCTGTAGGCAGCCTTCAATGCTTTCTTTCCTAAAATATGAAGAAGGTAAAGAGAAAGATAACATTGCTTCCCTTGTATAGAAAAAGGCTACTTACTTTTTTCCCTCCTTTTCATGTGAAATCAGAATTCTGGAATTTAGATTAATTACAGCTGAAGAATAATCATTACTTTTTTTGGGTCTAGATATTATTTGTTTTCACTTACTTTTGTCTGGAATAATAACCAGCAATTGGAAATTAGGCCAGGAAAGCCATATTATGGGAAAGAGAAAACAATAGCTAAGCTCTCTGCTGCCCTCTGCATGGGATATCATGAAATGCAATTGCCAACCCACTTTTTTTTTCAGCTTTTTAATTATGTTTGTAAACACCTTCTATAGATGACTACATAAACAATCTTATCTGTAAATAAATCTGTAAATAAATACGGTTAACAGTACAATTTGTTTCTTCAGCCCGTAGCTCTCATGTTTTATGTTACTAAATTAAACGCGTTTAAAAGTCATTTAAGTGTATGAAAAGTTTCCACAGTTCACAAGAAATATTTTAAGGGCTTTTTCTAAATATAAGAAAACTATGTTTCACTTTAGGGGCACCTTGGTGGCTCAGTCAGTTAAGCATCCAACTTTGGCTCAGGTACTGATTTCGAGGTCTGTGGGTTCGAGCCCCGCATCGGGCTCTGTGCTGACAGCTCAGAGCCTGGAGCCCGCTTCAGATTCGGTGTCTCCCTCGCTCTCTGCCCCTCCCCCACTCCTGCTCACTCATGCGCGCACTCACTTTCTCTCAAAAATAAACATTAAAAAAATGAAACAGAAAAAACTATGTTCCACTCTAAAACTCTAGAATTCAACATTACAAATAGCTACTTACTAGTATCTCACTAAAAATAGCTCAGTTAAAAATAGAACCTTAAATCTTACTAAAAAAGGAAGCATTGATTCAAATATGAAATGGAACTTCTAAAAAACAAGAGTTCCAAAATATTTAGTAACCAGCCAAAAATAACAAAAAAGGCAGTTCCATTTGGACTAGATGAGCATGAAAGAAATTAGCAATATATTTATATGTAGATTTGAGTTTTAAAAAATCATTTGGATTAAAAATTTAACTGTATCCAAGCTTTACTAAGAACTTGGTTCAGAAAAAGACCAATTCAGCTCTTTATCCTATTAGAAAGACTATAAACAGAATCTCAGGCTAAGGAGTTTGCTATTACCAAAACCATGGTTCTTTTTTGCAGTAACAATACAAACAGCAAATAAAATGAGGTATTGGTGCTGTTACTGGTGACTTTGATCTCAAGTACACAGGATAACAAACAACTTCCAGTATAATGTAAGATCACTTATGCTTGTGTAACAGGATGTTGAGTGGGATTTTTCTCATTGCCCCCTGAAACTCAGCAAAGCCAAAACCTAAAGACAAATGGTACCATGTCCTGTGCCCAGGCCCCTGTCCCCTCGGCCCACTTTTACTTCGTTATTACAGCAACCAGCTGCGCCAGGCAGCTCCTACTTCCCACTGTGGGCTTCCTGGATGCTGGGGTGTGTGGCATTTACGTGTGAGAAATTAACACCCCACTTAATCCAGTGACTAATGGAGCACAGGAGCTGGTGAGTAAAAGCTCCCCCTTCAGTCCCTTGACAAGACAATTTTGCAGTGTATCGTACATGGCTCTTCAGAAGGTTCTAGCACAGTCAAGCCTCAGTTGCCCACAGTGGTGACCAGCTTAATTATAGACACTTGGCATTAACTGCCTCCTTCTGTTCCCTGGGACCACACCTCAAAATAGACGGTCAATGAGCTCACGTCTCAGGCCGATTTCTGGAGGTAACCCCGGCTAGGACACAATACTGAGACTGGCCCTAGAGATTAGACACACAGAATGAGATTCTGCAACGGGGTCCCTCATTAGTAAAATGGCGAGAAGGACTACAGCCTTTGATTGGTAGAGATGGGGTGGTGAAGCAGTGGTGGAACACGAACTATTACATCGGGGGCAACGGTAAAGATTGTAGAGTCTGCTGGCTTCTGTTACTTGCTTTCAGAGCTTTGACAAAGCAGCTGGTGACCTCCAAAATCTTCTCAGAACCATTATGGTGGGAAGGGCCAAGTGGGAGCCCCTGACAATTCTATCCCCTACCCCTGGGACAAGATAATAAATAGAAACAATGCTGCACACCAAGGGAAAATGCAGAGGTAGTCATCAAAATTACAGCAGGCAGGAGGGATAGTTTCCACTACATTTGCATTCAACGAATCGAATCTATGGGCCTTCTTCAGTGAGATGGATCGAGACAGCCAACAGTGAACTACCGTAAACTTAACTCGAGTGGTAGCTTTAACCTTAGCTGTCGTGCAAGATGTAGGTCCTTGACTGGAACAGATCAACACATCCTCTAGCATTTGGCATATGGCTATTGATCTGGTCTGAGGGTTCTTCTCTCCCCCCTCCCCCGCAATGTGTTCTTTTCAATTCCCATTAGTAAGGAGGATAAAATGTAACTGGGTTTTATGGTGGGAAGGACAGCAGCTTGTATTTCATGTCCTGAGGCTGTTAACTTTTCTGTTCTGTCCCAGAGTCCAAAAGGACTTGCTATCCACAGAACATCATGTTAGTGTAGTAAACTGATGACATCATACAAATAAGATTTGGTGAACAGAAAATGGCAAGTATTCTGGACACCCTGGGAAGTCAAATGTATGCCATGAAAATTCTGGGTCAGCCACATTCGAAAAGTTGTAATAGGTCCGATGGACTGAGGCTCTCTGGGATGTCCCCTCTACGGTAAAGAACAAGTTGCTGTACCTTGCATTCCCTGGCACTAAGAAGGGGCAAAGCAACAGGTAGGATTCTATCTGTTGGAGGAAACATCTGCTGCATCTGGAAATTCTGCTCTGACCTGTTAATGGAATAATCTCAATGCTCAGTTTTGAGTGGAATCCAGGGCAAAAGAAGCCTCGGTTGCGGGGTCCAGGCTGTGGTGCGAGCTGCCCTGCTGCACAGGCCATGTGACCCAGCACGTCTGATGGAACCGGGGGTCTCCATGGGAGACAAAGGCAGGAAAAGAACTGCAACACAGAGCCCTAGGGCACTGAAGCGAGGCTATGCCCTCCATGGCAGGGAACCACGTGTGCTCCTGGTGTGCTAGCAGCCCTAGTAAAGACGGAGGACCTGCCCACGGGACATCAAGAGACTGATGCAATCAGACATGTCCAAAATGAAAAGGGTCAAGTCTACCAAGTCACAAGGTTGGGCAGGTACGGTGGCAACCTATTATGTGATGGAACGGTCTGTTTGGAACCAGGCCTGAACAAGACCAGAGGGCGTAGGTAAATTACACAGATGTCCCTGACGGTCCTGGTACATCACACCAATATTACCCCTTCGATTCCTCATTTGGTGGTGGTGGGGGGAGGGTGGGTAGCTGAGGGTGGTGCTTGATTAAGGACAATCCTGAGGCAGAGCAGTAAAGGGAAACAATTCCAGCAGGCAGAGCTGTAGGCAGTTTACTTGGCCGTCTACTTAAACGGAGGGAGAAAGGGCATGAAGTACAGACAGACACAGGCTCCTGAGAAGTAGTGAATGGCCTGGCTAATTGCTTAGGGGCTCGGAAGGGCAAGATTAAAAATGCTGAGAGAAGAAATTTTGGAAAAGAGGCATATAAATGGGCCTAGGAAGTGTGCACAATGTGGGGGGATCTCTGTCTTATGTCAATGCTTATGTTAGTGCCTCAGAGGCACTAGATAAACACAATGATTTATCCTGTGCATATCAACAAGTGTCTCTCCTGGGCCATCGCGGTGCTTCCGGAAGAGGCCCATGGAAAGAGGGGCGACAGCGCGGGTCTGAAGGATATGTACGGGTCCACCAGCAGGGACTCCCTTTCACCGAGGCGAGGGAACCACTGGCACTGCTGAGTGTCCACCCTGCCAGCAGTTGAAAAGGGACGATGAAATCGGGACCGTTCCCTGAGCAGACGTGGCAGCTAGTCGACTACGTCGGACCCTGCTACTACGGTGGGCAAGATTCGGCCCAGCTGGAACTGACATCTCCACTGGACGCTGGATTTCCTCCTCTATCCTCAGGACCTCTGCCAGCACCGTCCTTTCAGGGCTTGTACAGTGCCTGCTTTACTTCCACGAGACCCTACCCAACACTGCTACCTCAGACTTACGGGCCCGTTTCATAGCAAAGGAGTTACAACAACAGAAAGGTAATCAATCACCCGATCCACCGGTTCTTCCATATACCCCGCTGTCCAGAAGCAGACAGCTTAACAGAACGATGGGATTGTCTATTGAAGTGTTAGCTATTCTAGCAGCTCAGGGTTAAAATTCTGCAGTGTTGGAGCACTGGCCTTCAGAGTGTGATACACGTGAAACGGCCTATATATGGTGCTATGTCCTCCACAGCCGTCACACTTGGTCCTAGGAATCAGGGGGTGGAAGCAGAATTGGTCCCTCTCACCGCCACTCCCAGATGTGGTGTTTCCCAGTCACAGCCTGGCTCTGGAGCCACCAAGGCTCAACAGAGATAAACAAACTAGGGGCTCAGACCCTCGAGGATGAAGTGGGGCAAGCAACTTGGACCCACCGACGTGCTGGCCAAGGCTGAGGGAGACCTGTTATGGCAGCAGGGGAGTAAGGTGTTCCTGAATCACGCCTTTATGTAGCAGCAGAGACTGTAACTTGCTCCCGTGTACGAAAACTTCTGCAGAGATGGTGGCACGTCACGACCCAGAAGTCTCTGTGACAGACTGGACTTAAAGGGGTGCGTGAGCACATCTGAACAGTACAAGGAGCTCACAGTATCCTCCTCCTCACACCCCCTAACCCTACCCCTTAATCAGTTGCATATGTATCAATCGCATGTTCTGTTCTAGGGCTTCTCGAGTGCATCACGAACGTGCAACCTGCAAATACGAGGGTGTATATACCCTATGGGGCAACGTGGACCCATGTGCCAAGTCAATAACTCACCCTGGTATTGGCGTTTCCTCCTTTTCCCAGTCCCTTATTTCCCCCCAAAATATCAGCATACAAGCTTTGCCTCAGGTTCTACTTTCTGGGAGAAACCAAGATTAAGACCCCCATATTTTTAATCTGAGGAGGCATCAGCAAGCGGCACCAGCCATCAGCGGAGGGTGAGAGAAATCTATCACGGGCAGTGGAGGAGTAAGACAATGTGTTTTCATCATGACTTCCTTGCAGGACTTACTTATTAGAGGCCGATCAGGGATGCACCATCCACACCCCCTACAGCCACCCCCACTTTATCAGAAAAGAACTGAGAAATAAAGCTGTTGGTGTTGGGGGCCTGTCGTTCTATGAAATGAGACTACTCTTTCCACTCTGCAAGCCTTCCTTCCGTTAGGAACTCTCAGAAGGAGAGTGGGCCAAGATGGCACTCACCCTACATGAATTTCTGGTTCCTCTAGTACAAAGCCCAGAGGTGAGATTGAAGATATGGTCTTGCTGGGATGACTGCATGTGGGTGGGCAAAAACCAGCATGTATTGGAAGAGTGCACGGTATGCTACTTGCTAGAGGTTGTCCAAAAGATGTGGCTACTCTTGCAAGAGACTATCGATATTTAGGGAGGGTTCACAGGAATGGTTATCAACATTTGATGGAGCCATTGCTCACGTAATCTCATCCAGTAAGGCAAAGAGACTTTATTTCTGCTCCCCTCTCCTTGCCTAACATCTTGGAGGAGGCTGGGTTTCAAAAAAGTGGAGACATATGCGATGAGCAGTCTCTCTGTCTCCTCTACACATTTCTAGGGTCACTGACAGATACAATCTATGCCTCCACTGGAATGTAAGCTTCATGAGGGCAAAGACTGTTTTGTTCTCTGTGTCTAACACTTAGTAGGAGCTCAATAATAAAGGAAGGAAGGAAGGAAGGAAGGAAGGAAGGAAGGAAGGAAGGAAGGAAGGAAGGAAAGGGATGGGAGGGGAAGGGAGGGGAGGGGACAAGAGGGGAGGGGAGGGGAGGGATGAGAGGGGAGGGGAGGGGAGGGAAAAGGAGGAGGGGAGGGAGGCAGGCAGCCAGCCAAATGTGCTGAAGAGTGGAGAAGAGCTATGAATCAAATTTGAGATTAAAGTTTTATCGTTAAATACAGAAAACAGAGGTTTAGAATGGTTACATAATTTACACAAAATCACATAAGTAGTAACAACTGGTTAAGTTCACAAGTTTGCAACTTCTAAACAATCTTTATTGGCCTTAGAATAACTTCATTTGATTTATGGCTTATTTTATATTAGTTAACAGAGGAAACAGAAGGACAGGTTAAAAGCAATATAAATAATACCTCTAGAAAGGTAACAGAGGGCAATACATCAAGGAAAATAAATACTACTATGGGAAAACAAAACAAAAAAATTAAAGATCTTGGAAATATTTTTAAAAATTGTCAAAATTTTATCTATTGCCAAAATAGAAATGTCAATAGTTTGGCTAACTAGTAGAATAGACACTAGTGAGGCATTAGCAAGCTAGAAAATGAAGCTGAGGAATTCTCCCAGAGAAGAGCATACAAGATTAACGAGATGGAAACAACAAAAAAGAGTTAATAAACATAATTCCAGATTTTCTAAAATCTTCCTGAGTTCTAGAAGCAAAGACTAGACAGTGAGAGGATGAAAATAATCTAAAAACAAGAAAATTTCACAAGGCATTTCTGAAATAAATATAATTCTTTACAATTAGAGGCTCTGAAAAATGCCACATAGGATGAAAATAAAATTTAACTAAAACTCTCAAACTGTAAAAATATTAAATAAATGATCCCACCAAGAGACAAAAACAAGAGACTAAAAAACGAAACTGCAACATACATAATAAACCAGAGGTAAATATCCATATGACATAAAGAACTCAAATTACTTTTTTCCCTTTTTTCTCACATTAAAAAAAAAAAAAAAACCGTGATGAAATGTACATAAAATTTACCACTTTAACCACTTTTAAGGGCACAGTACAGTAGGGAGAGTTCAGAGGCATTAAGCACATTCACATTGTTGTGCAACCATCACCACCATCATCTCCTTCTGTCAACTTCCCAAATGGAAACTGTATACATTAAACTTTAACTACCATTTCCCCTTTCCCCAGCCCCAGATAACAACTTATATTTTTTACCTCTATGAATTTGACTATTCTAGGTACTTCATATAAGCAATATCATACATTTGTCCTTTTGTGTCTGGTTTATTTCGTTTAGCATGTTTTCAGGGTTCATCCATATTATAGCATGTATCAGAATTCCTCTTTAAAGCTCAATATTCCACTGTATGTATATACCACATCTCATTTATCCAGAGGAAATTTCTTTTTATTCCTAGTTTGTTGGGTGTTTTATTTTTTTTAAATCATGAAAGGGTGTTGGATTTTGTCTAATGCTTTTTCTGCATCCATTGAAATGATCACCAGGCTTTCTCCTCCTTAATTCCGTTACAGTGGGATTATTACATTGATTGGTTTTCATTTGTTGAACCATCCTTGTGTGGCAGGAATAAATCTCACTTGGTCTTAGTGTATAATTCTATTAATATGCTGAGTCCACTTTGCTAGTATTTTCTTGAAGATTTCCACATCGACACTCATAAGGGGTATTGGTCTATAGTTTTCTTTTCTTGTAGTATCTTTGGCTTTGGTATCAAGGTATTGCTGGCCTCAAAGAGTGAGTTAATAATTGTTCCCTCCTCTTCAATATTTTGGAAGAATTTGAGAAGGATTGGTGTGAATTCTACTTTAAATGTTCGGTAGAATTCACTAGTGAATCCATCTGGTCAGTGGCTTTTCTTTGTTGGGAGGTATTTTGGTTACTTATTCAGGCTCTTTAATATACAGATCTATTCAGACTATCTCTATGATTCAGTCTTGGTAGGTTATGTGTTTCTAGGAATTTGTCCTCTTCGCTTAGGTTATGCAATCTGGTAGTGTAAAATTGTTCACAGTTCTCTCTTATAATCCTTTTTATTTCTGTAAATTGGTAGTAATGTCTCCACTTTCATTTCTGATTTTAGGTATCTGAGTCTTCTCTCTTTATTAAGTCACCTAAAGATTTGTCAATTTGTCGATCTTTTCAAAGAACCATATTTTAATTTCATAGATTTTTCTCTATTGTTCTATTCCCTAATTTATGTAATGCCCCCTCTAATCTTTATTATTTCCTTGCTTCTGCTAGCTTTGAACTTCGCTTGTTCGTCTTTTGCTAGTTTCTTAAAGTGTGAAGCTAGATTGCTGATTTGAGATCTTTCCCTTTTTAATGTAAGAGTTTATAGCTATACATTTCCCTCTTAGCACTGCTTTTGCTGTATCCCACTAGTTTGTTATGTTGTGTTTTCGTTTTCATTTGTCTCAAAGTATTTTCTAATTTTCTTTGTGATTTCTTCTTTGATCCATTGGTTGTTCAATAGTGTGTTGTTTAATTTCTACATACTTGTGAATTTCCCAGTTTACCTTCTGTTATTTCTAGTTTCATTCCATTGTAATTGCAAAAATATTTTGTATAATTTCAGTCTTTTCAAATTTATTAAGGCTTATTTTGTGGCCTAACATACAGTTTATCTAAAGAATGTTCTGTGGGTACTTGAGAAAAATGTAGACTCTGCTCTTAATGGATAGAGAGTTCTTCTGTATATGTCTTTTAGGTCCAACTGGTTTATGTTCAAGTGCTGTATTTCCTTATTAATTTTCTGTCTGGTTGTCTATCACAATTGGCAAAAATTTAAAAGATTAAGAAAGCCCAGGATTGAGAAGAGTGTAGAGATATGTTTATTATCATACACTGATAGAGAAGTTTAAATTTGTCAAATTATTGGAAGGCAAGTGAACAATATTATCAAAACTGAAACTTGCAACCCAGCATTTCCACTTCTTGACATCTGTATTAGAGACATAGCAACAGTTCCTCCTTTGTGCACAAGGAGAAGATACACTGCAGCATTATTTTTAATATAGAAGAACTGGAAAATATACTAAAGTACCACTGCTAAAGGATTGGTTAAGTAGATTATCATACTCTAGACTATGGAATACAATATGGCAACCAAAAAAGAATAAGGCAGCCTTATATAGTAACGACAAGAGACAAAGAGAAAAAGCAAGCTGTAGCACATGTACATGACAATCTATAGGTCACCATTATACACATTGTGTGAAAGTACGTAAATAAACAGAAAAGAACCCGGGACACATCAAATAGTAACTGGTTACTTCAGAGGATGAAGGTGATACAAGGAAACTTAAAAAAAAATTTTTTTTTTTTTTACATTTTGAACAAGGACAGTGCATTCTTGTATTACTTTTGTAATTAAAAAAGGACACAAGCATTTAAATGCACATATCAGTCCAGGAATGATTTACAGTGGTCTAGGAACAATTAAGCTTAAGGATAAACAGCTCTGGATACTTCAATGGCTTCTCAGAGCATTATCAGGAATAATTGTTTTACATTTTACTTTTGTGTTTTTGGCTAAGAACCATTTTCCTATATCTATCTTCTGTTCCTCTTCACTTTCATCACCTATACTAGCAGCTGGCTTTATTTTTTGGACCTCTGTCGAAAGAGAAATCATGTTTTATTGTGTTATCTTACAGGGCGGCCAGTAGAGATCGTAAGTTACATCAAAATGCAAGATGGAGGGCAGTAAGCTATTCATAAATGAAGCCACTAGGCTTTAGCCTGCCAGCTAGCCTCAAACTACTCAAATCTGTGCCTCAGAATAACTGCCAATTACCAGTCATGGTTCTAAGAGGTGGGTTTCTCAAAAGTAAGACTATATTAAACCAGGAATTGACAAAAGACAATTATAATTCTAAACAAACGCAAATGCTTTTAAAATAATTTATTAGGAATAATATACATAACTCATTATTATGTTTAACCTAAAATTTACAGAGTATACCAATACTCAAAGTATAACCCTTTGGTATACTATTTAACTTATAAGAAATGAGATCCCTAAATCTGGCCATTCTGAAAAAGAACAAACCATTTATGTATTTTAGAACATTCTTTTGAAGTATTCCGGTTTGTTTTTTGATCACTGACGATCAGAGTTAAAGAACTTTAGTCATAAAATATGACACAGTATTACTCATCCCAGTATTACTTTACATTAATAAAGTAAAAGGTCACTTTGGACTCTTCCTATCAAAAGAAAAGGGCAAGGTTATGGTTGCTAACAAACAGCTGAGAAACACCTTTGGAAAACAAATACTGTGTTCCTTTTTAAAAATAATTTTCTACATAACATAGTAGTAAGGCAAACTGATAAAAGATAGTTCTAAAATTTTACTTAGAGACAAATTTGATAAGCAACCACAATTTCAACAAACAGCCAATGATCTACTACATGACAATCTGTTAACATCGGTATTAAATTGTTAGTGTGAGAGATCCAAAATCAAAATATATAACACGATGCTCATGTTACATGCTTATCTAAGTCCAAAGTCTTATTTCACTTATTTGACCTATACTACTTTATCTGTTCGTTCACTAAATATTTACCAAGCATCTATTATGTGTCAGGCCATGTGGCTAAGGTGACTGGAGTATAGAGGTAAAGAAAGTAATGGTTCCCAGCAACAGGCATCAAAAGATTATACAAACTGATTATATATTTAGCTTATTACATAATAAAACTGCTGTATTTAGAGGAAAGGCCAGGCAGAAAACAGGGCTGGGGGAGCTGGCAGAGTATCTGTTTCATGGTGTGTTTCTGGGGAGAGAGACAACTTTAAGAATGTCACATTCTAGGGGCGGCTGGGTGGGTGGCTCCGTCGGTTAAGGGTCCGACTTTGGCTCAGGTCGTGATCTCACGGTTCTTGGGTTCAAGCCCGCGACGAGCTCTGTGCTGACAACTCAGAGCCTGGAACCTGCTTCTGATTCTGTGTCTCCCTCTCTGCCCCTCCACCGCTTACGCTCTGTCTCTCTCTCTCTCTCAATAAATAAACATTAAAAAAAAGTCACATTTTCAGTTTTCAGCCGTGGCCATACCGCAGAATCACCCAGACATCTTCAAAAACAAACACAAAACCTAGATGTTCTCAGGTCCCAACGTCACCCATCCTTACTCTCCTGCCCCCACACTCAGGGTGTCTGGGACAGGGCTTCGCAGCCCCCTCCTCCCCCAAAAGCTCCCCAGGTGACTCTGGCCTGCACTGAGTCGTTATTTTCAAGGTGTAAATACAGCTTAATGCTTCTGTGATGATCAGAACTTTATTGCTGACCCTCTTTCCTTCTCAAGAAATCTCATTTACTCCTCTATTCATTTCTCCCTACCTAGGGCGTTCATGGTTCAACCAGCCCAGGTTGGTGGGGGTGGGATACAGGGAGAGGGGTAAGACTCTGGGAAGGGCTCCTGGAGATAATGACCTCGTGGGGCTAGGCAGGCATTCTCCAGGCAAAGAAAAGGAATAAGGACGTACAAGGGAAAGGAAACAGGAAGTATGATAAGAGAAATTTTGGAGAGACAGAGTAGCGGAACCCATCATAGTGGGGATTACATGTTACACAAGACATTTGGGTTCTGTCTTTAAAGCAATGAGTGGCTACTGAAAGAATTTAAGCAAGGTACTGAAAAGACCAAAGAAAGATCAATAAGGCATCAGAAAGAGGCTACAGGCAGGGAGGCCAGTTAGAAGGCTATATTTTGGAAGCAATTGGATAAAAGGATCCGAAAAACAGGACTGTGTTCTGGCTTAAAGATTCAGATCAGGGGGTCATCCGTTACAGACGGTGAATCTGGCGAGTGAGTGAGCTCTCCAAAGAAAGATCATACGTAAGAAGAGACAAGCGATGAAGACAGAACCTGTCTGCTCTTCTCATCTCCACAGCCCCACTCTTGCTCCAGGCCTCCATGCCCGGTGCCAGGCCCTCATGGACTGGCACTTTCTACACAGATGGAGGGACCATGCTGTGGAAGATCAGTTCAAGACTCCACAATGTCATCCCCGTTGATTTTCAGATGAATGAACTCCAGCCGGTCATCTTAAGCCTTCAAATTAAGGGACCAATGAACCCTCTATACTACTTCATGTCTTAGTTCTTCCTCATATATTTCTTAAAATTTTCTTTAATGTTTACTTTTTCGAGAGAGTGAGACAGAGCACAAGTGGAGGACGGGCAGAGAGAGGGGGAGACCCAGAATCCCAAGCAGGCTCCAGGCTCCCAGCTGTCAGCACAGAGCCCCACAGGGGGCTTGAACGCACTAACCCCGAGGTCATGACCTGAGCCCAAGTCGGCCACTCAACTGACTGAGCCACCAAGGCACCCCATGCCTCATATTTTTCTTTGGCTCTTTCAAAATAATTTGTTTATCGTTCCTTACACATAACTGATTTTAATTCTTGACATTTATAGACGCTTCTTCTCTCTCTGCGGTTGGTTTTCCCCAGTTCGTGTTGGCGTTCATAAAAATCCAGCTCTAAATTAAAACCTCCCCAAATCTTCTATTTCTCTCTCCCATTCCTCCTCCTAACACCATCATACTTCTGTAATCTATGCAGATAGGGTTTTGTCAGAGGCTCTTGTTTCCCGTCTGTATGTAGTCTTATCTGTAAGTTTAAGTATAGGAACTGAACATTGTGGGCGCTCCATAAATGTTTGTGGAATTAAAAAAAAAAAAAAAAAGAATAAAAGAAAGAATTTAGACCAAACCCTAGTGAAGTTTTGAGGATACAAAGAGGTTGTTATTCAATAAATTATTTCAAATTCATTCTTTTCTTATCACAGTTATACATGATTCCTTAGGTTTGGAACAAATAGAGACTACAAAGCATAGGATGCAGTTGGGACTGGTTAATGTGACCAAACTTTTATAAGGACTTCTTTCTTGAATATAATTCCTCAATCTGAAGAAGTTAACAGTAGTATATGCAAATATGTAACTATTGTCCTAAACTTGATAAATTTTGAACGACAATAAAAGCTTATCTTTTGGCTAGTTGATGAGTATTAGTATCGGTTCATAATATAAGATCTATCCTAAAAATTATAGCAATTCAAGTAATTCTAGTAAATTCAATGTCAATAAAATCTGCTAAAATTGTATTAGGTTTAGAGGAAAGCCGAATTTGCCTTTCACCACATCGGGAGACATAACTCTGTGACTAAGGTGGTGTTAGTGACATAGTTTTACAATTTTTCCAAATCCTTCCATAAAAACATACAGAACAAGGACAACAAAACCAAACCCCAAAGTCAAAACGTACAGCACCATGTAATAAGGTACACACCCCCATGAATCCAAACATACAAGTTAATGTGGATAAACTAGTAACAACTAACTGTATGATAACCTATATAGTATCAGCAGAGAAAAACAGCATCTGTCATGTTTGAGTACAGAAGAATCCCCAAACTATCAATAGCTACTCACTGCAAAGCGAGGCAGGCCATTTTGAGCACAGTAACTGAAACCGGAAAGGGTTTCATCTACTCAAGGGTGGCAGTAATGGGTTCATGGCTGGAACACGTGAGCTTAGAAACCCTCAAAGCTCCCTTCCAAGACAAAACCCTACACTATGGTGCAAGTTCTGGGAAGAGATTTCAAGTAGAGTGGAACAGAGGTGACAGATATACGGGAAAGAGCAAGTTTAGATAAAAGTTGAGGAGGAAAACAGGTCCTGAAGAACTCAGAGTGTATCTGTATTTATCATTTCTTAAAGACAAGAGAAGAGGAAGCTTTAGAGTCTGAAAGCTAGAAAAGCTCTCTGGACTCATTCTTCCTTTCGAAAACTATTTTCACATAATAATGACCAATAGAAAAGGAACAGTCAAATCCCATATGAAGTTTTCGTCAGAAAAAAAGTATAAGGGAAAAAAATAATACCCCTACAAAAAATAAAAGCATGGAAGAAAAACATGCTCACAAAAAACTCTAATATTCCAAAATTAGCTATAAAAGAGCCGACCTCAGAATTAGAAAGGTGGCAAAATCGAGGAAAGAATTAAAAATAAAAGAAAATATCCAAAACGTGAAATCAGACAAAAGGAATTCCTGAATGTCCTTTCAATGGATTATCTCGTTTTCTAGGGCCATGTACCTTTTGTCTGATTTACTATCTGTTACTGATTAGGTTTCCTGCAACTCTGTCAGGGTAGATGTGAGCTGAATACCGACAGCAATGCAAATACATTTTGTAGGTAGAGACGGAGATGAGGACATTAATCTGTTCTGCATCTAATTTAATTTAGCAATCTCATTCCACCATTCTTTCTTTCAGTAACTGGAAGACTTCAGTGTTTCCTATAGTCCTTTGATTGGCTTTACCATTCTGTTGGTTCATTAATATGTTAATTAAATCGTTGACCGGTCTTCTCTCTTTAAAGTAAACAGAAAAAAAAAAAAAAAAGAAAAAAAGCAGCTGGAGCACCTAGCACAGCCAACAGAAAACACAGACTACAGTGAAAGGAAGAGGCAGTGTTTCCCCACAAACCTTTTGTCTGTCAGAAAGTGACGAAGCGGAGGGCTATGAGACCCCCATGGTATCAGCCTCTGTGCACAAAGGAGCGGAGGGAAGGCGACTGGGCTTCTCCGATGGCCCTGAGAACAGGGGAGCCACTCTCTGGCACCCAGTAGTCTAACCTGAGAAGGGTCCCGGGATCAAACTCTCAGGCTGAGGGCAGGGACCCTCCCAAGCAATAAGGTTAGCAGTCTGGGCCATTTAAACTCTGGAACTCACAGCACTCTGAGAACTGCGAGGAGGAGGGTCCAAGCAGTGAATAGGGCAATAGAGGCAAAGACCAGAAAAAGCTCAGACAGAAAAAGGAGGGAGCAGAAAAGAAAGGTCTCAGAAAACATGAGGCTCTCCTGTGACAAACCACTGGGTGGCTCAGTCGGTTAAGCTCAGGCTTGTATTTCAGCTCAGGCCATGATCTCTCAGTTCCGGAGTTTGAGCTCCGCATCCCCATCGGGCTCTGTACTGGCAATACGGGGCCTGCTTGGGATTCTGTCTCTCTGCCCCTCCCCTGTTCGTGCTCTCTCTCAAAAATAAACTTTAGGGGCGCTTGGGTGGCTCGGGGGGTTAAGCGTCCGACTTCGGCTCAGGTCACAATCTCAAGGTTCGTGGGTTCGAGCCCCGCGTTGGGCTCCGTGCTGACAGCTCAGAGCCTGAAGCCTCCTTCGGATTCTGTGTCTCCCTCTCTCTCTGCCCTTCCCTTGCACTGTCTCTCTCTCTCTCTCAAAAATAAATAAACCTTAAAATAATTTTTTTTAAATAAACTAAAAAAAACCCCCAAACCAAAACCACCTCCTGAAGACATCAGAAGAGGGAGCTCTGGAGCGATGAAGCCGAACAAGGGCTGCCAGGGCCCACTCCTCCTCCCCTGACCACAGGAGAACTGACTGTACTTAACAAAAGAGCAACAGAAAATCATAAATCCCCTTTAAAGCTATTATAAGAAGGCAGAAAATGTGAAGTAGAATAATTTGTCTATAGCATAAAATCAAAAAGGAGATTATAGAAGCTATGAAAGAACATCAAACTCAAAAATTAGGTGGGTAGAGAACGGAAGATGTGAAATGAGGGGAGAGAACTAAAAAAAAAAAAAAAGAAAAGAAAAATTATTTCAGAACAAAAAAAAATCAGTCTACTGCATTAAGAGAAAAAGACAAAAAGGAAGACAAGTTTAAAAATAAAAAAGATATAGGGGCGCCTGGGTGGCGCAGTCGGTTAAGCGTCCGACTTCAGCCAGGTCACGATCTCGCGGTCCGTGAGTTCGAGCCCCGCATCAGGCTCTGGGCTGATGGCTCGGAGCCTGGAGCCTGTTTCCGATTCTGTGTCTCCCTCTCTCTCTGCCCCTCCCCCGTTCATGCTCTGTCTCTCTCTGTCCCAAAAATAAATAAAAACGTTGAAAAAGAAAAAAAAAAAATTAAAAAAAAAAAATAAAAAAGATATATAAAGAGATAAATATTTTGAGACGAAGTAGTAAATATAAAAGATTTTTAAAATACATGCTAAGTATAAAGGGCAGGGAGGGAAGACAAAACAGTGGAATAGAAAAAAAATGACAAAAATGGTAAGAAAAGATGTTCCTAAAATAAAAGAGGACTCAAAAGTATATATTTAGTGAAACTTTTCAACAGTGGCACTTTATGCAGAAAACAATGGAGTGAAATATTTGCTTATCCAAGGAAGAAAACGTGAGTCATGGATTTCAATCCATCTGAACTAGCCTTCAAGTACAACGACTGCAAACAAACCGACACGGACATTCAGTAACTCATGTAATCCTGTTCCCATTAACGAGTCCTCTGCCATTTACTCACCTCTAGAGCAGGGGTCAGCAAACTCTGTAGAAAGCCAAAGAGCAAATATTTCAGTCTTGGTAGGTCAGATGGTCTCTGTCACTGCCACTCAACCTCTGCCACTGCAGTGTTTTAAAAAGTAGCCATTAACAACATATGTGAATCACTGAGCAGGTCGGATACAGTTTGTGGACTAGAGTTTGCTGACCCCTCTGCTAGGGAATGAGCTTCAGACAATCCACAACCTAGGAAGGCACGGACACAAGGTGCTGAGCACTCGCGCAGATTTACTGCAGAGCTAAAGTCTAAGTAATGGTTATCAGGGTACACGGCACAGTTTGTGATGCGTACGTGCTCTGTTCTTCTAGATACGGTAAAAGTATTTTTAAGAAATGGAGAATGGTGAATGTACTTGGAAAGTAAAATAAGCACTCAATATTTTAAATGTACCAATGTAGAATAAAGAGATATTACTTAATTTTATTAACAGGAGAGAAGGAGAGGAGGGAGAAGAGGTGTTAGTTGATTAAAATATGCTCATAGGAATAAACCAATTTACAAGAGCTAAAAAGGGGAAACTGAAGGCAAAAATAACCAAGAGAACGAAAACATGAACCTTGCTATATAAAGACATATCACAGCAAAAACACACAAGCAAAACAAACAAGGAAATAAAAAAGAACACATGATGAAAGACAGCATGCTGTTTAGCCAGAAAAGTGAAGTATATGGAACATATATGCAATTGCTTATATTTTTAAAAAGTGAAAGAATAAACCATAATATTTGAAAAAGAAAAAAGGATTTTGTATGAAAGAAAAATGTAGGGTAGAAGATCCAGGAATAGAAACAAGAATCTTGTGGAGCTGACTTTAAAATTCCATACAATTTTATTACATGATTAAGAAGAAAAATTAAGTTAAAAAAATTTTTTTAATGTTTTTATTTTATTTTTGACAGAGAGACAGAGTGTGAACAGGGGAGGGGCAGAGAGAGAGAGAGAGAGAATATGAATCTGAAGCAGGCTCCAGGCTCCGAGCTGTCAGCACAGAGCCTGATGTGGGGCTTGAACTCACGGACTGTGAGATCATGACCTGAGCCGAAGTCAGATGCCCAACTGACTGAGCTACCCAGGCACCCCGAAGAAAAATCAAATTTAAGAAGTAGTAGTTCTTAAAAATTGAAAATAAAAAGGAACAAGTAGGTTTCTGGCATAATTACACATAGAAAAGTCTCAGTTCAACAATTTAAAAACACAGTAATTTGTGTATACTTACTATACCTTTTAAGTAAAAATCAAAAAATCTGAAAAATAAAACATAAAATGTTTTCAGTAATTGTCTCATTTGTGTAATGCGGTAGTGATTTGCAGTAATGTAGACTACTTTGAACTGTGAGTAAATCAGGTGAGTAATTATGTCAGTGTCCCTAAGACTGAGATTTTTGGTGTGGCTGAGAGCTCTAGATAGTAATATTGATGCAAATTAGTAAAAATACTTTAGCCTTGAATTTGAAATATCAGTATAAACTCATAATTTATTTCTTTATCTGAAAAAATGACTTCTGTTTCCTATCTCCGTGCATTAAAAAGGCACAGAAACAAGAATGAATAAAGCAGCAAGGAGTGTTCAGAATGCCCTGGTCTAAGCCTCTACCATTTCCTAAGGAAACCAGGGTTTTTAGAAATGACCACTGACACCGGGTATGGAGCAGAAACAACAACAACGACAACAACAACAACAAGGGGCACCTGGGTGGCTCAGTTGGTTAAGCAAGTATCCAACTTCAGCTCTGGTCATGATCTCGTGGTTTATGAGTTCAGCCCCACGTGGGGCTTGGTGCTGACAGCTCGGAGCCTGGAGCCTGCTTCAGATTCTGTGTCTCCTCCTCTCTCTGCCCCTCCCCTGCTCACACTCTGTCTCTCTCTCTCTCAAAAACAAATAAACATTAAGAAACAACAACAGCAAAATGTACAAGTGGGCCTGGAATAGCTTGTCATCCTGGGGGAAAAGGAGGCTAGGCTTAAGTGTCTAGATATGAGGTGAGGGTCATGTCAAAAGGATACAGGAAATCAATACACTGCATCCCTTAAATTTACATTATGCTGTATGTCAATTATATCTTAAAACTGGGGGAAAAGGGGACACAGAAGCCATCCTGAAGCAGCATCCAGTGGCCAAAGATGGGACAATTTACGCACTTGTAAGAGCAGTAACTGAAATGGACCAAAGCACAACAAATGTGCACACATCCCTAAGTTCATAGTCATACAAAAAATCATTAATTACGTTTAGAGAGTTTTAATGAATAAAACTCATTTCTTTTGAAAACGGGTAAAGGAATCAAGCACGTACCCTCCTTTAGTGCAGGTAAGTACCTCACAGTAACCAAATGGTTGCTGAGGGGAGCTTTCTTTTTATGGAAGTGTTCGCATTAATAAAGATGACTGATCAAGGCATGGTGTCCACTTAGCAACCTTCAATGAATAAATAAATCTAGGCAACGATAATTAACTCATTTTGATAATAGCACAAAATGATTATTATATACCTCTCGAGGGAAGTACGCAGCCCAAATCAATCTCAATCTATCCGTTTAACAGAAATAAAGGAAAGAGAGGGACAAAAGAAATACCATGGAGCTATGAAAAGCTCTACACATCATTTCCTTTTCGACAACAAAAAACTGCAAGAAAGCAAAAAGCTAGAGAGAGAACCTACATATTAAACCCACAGAACCTATCAAGAGACATATAATCACAACGTATAGACTTTATTATGAATTTCAACTCCAGACAAAATGAACAAATCCAAAACAGAAAAAGGTGTCAGATAAATCAAGGCAGTGTGAGCACCAAATCTGATGATACAGAGAAAACGATACAACCTAAAGGATTTGCTTCAAAATAATCCAGGGGCGAGTAGCCGAGTAGACAGAGAAATGACTGTCATTTGATCGTACGATGGTAACTGCTGAAGTTGGGGTAAACAAAAGGAGGATCATGTTTAAGTAGATTTGACCATGGATTTTACTGCGGCAAACTATGAAATACTGTCCCATTTCTGTACGTGGTCTGATTTGAAGCCTACCGAAAAAGGGTTGCCATTTCATCCTTTTTTTTTCTCTTTGAATACAAGATTTTTAAATGTAACTGAAACTGTTTTGCAAAAAGTCTAACACTTAAAACACACAATTCTTCCATAAAGACATTACGTATGTGTTCGCGCCTATGTGTGCGCGCACGCACACACACACACACACACACACAGGCCTTGCTGGATCTGGTAAAATGTTGATGGGCAGACCTATAAAACACCTTGTCTTTAAAAACAAGTAGCAGCTGCCATCACTAAACATGATGCCAAACATTTAAAAAATCTCACTTAAAAAATGTATAACCTTTACATAACAATCTTTAAAAAAGGTTCTTAAAACTGAGATGATTCTGTAAAATTTGGCAACCGACAAAAGTGGACTAAGTGATTCCGGGGATACCAGGTTTGGGGACTTAACTACAGTTTTACATAAAGGGATACACAATTCTTCTCAAGTGTGCCCTGGAGGTTAGTTTGTGATAGGTCACACATTGGGAGTGCGCAGCCACGTCTGACCTGCAGACGAGCTGTTGGGCTTGCACAGTCTAACACCTAAAGACCCGGAGATTGCACGTAACAATCCGGATTCGACCGTCCTACAAGCAGCACCGGGAGAGAGCACAGGAGCAGGTGGTGCTTCCAGGAGGGCACACTCCTCTTTTTCACCACAGTCCCTACCTTCCCTGTAGGGCAGGTAGGGCCGGGCCCCTTTAGGCAGGTGAGTGGGAGATCACTGGCTGAAGCCCCACAATGTTCCGAGGGAAGCTTTCACCTCATTTTTAACAAAGAAGTGGACACAAAAAAGACAGTATCTGTAAAAGCCAGTATTACTCGGTTTTGCACTTTTTTTTTTTGCACTTAAAAATTTTTAAAACGTTAGCATTTGTTATTCTTACAGCACAAGAAGAAACACTATCTGCATATTTTTAAATACTTTAAAAATTTTTTAAAGTGTTTTTAAATTTTTAAATTCTTTCAGGGCAGTAAGGCTTACCTTCAGATCAAGGCTGTTAAGGCTTATGACATCATCATCTTTCTCTCTCCGCTTTCTTTTCTGTATGAAAAAAAAGATTTCATTCTTATACAGAAGGAATGCATGTTACTTCATTAAACAGACTCCATAAAACCGGAAAAATCACGTTAAAAAAGTGAAGCTGTACTCATAAGGAAATTATTTCTATGAGGGATGCCAAATCACTTCTAGCATATATACTGTTTAAATAGCCCCCTTGACTGAATCATCTCATGCTGCGAATTTCCATTCCATTAAAAACCCTTAGGTAAAGTTTTTTCAGAACAGAACTCTTATATGTAAGTCGAGGGCTGTCTGTACTTGTTAGAGAAAAAGTAAAATATGTTTTAAACACAAAGGCACCAATTTTTTAAAAAAAGGAACACGTATTATTTATCCTATAGAGGGAGGAAGGTCTTCACTAGGAAAAAAAATACCCTTTTCTCATGGCCCAAAGTAATGAAGACTTGTTGCCTGAAGCAGGATTTATAAGCTAAGGCCAACACGCTCCTAGTTATTAGTCGTTGTCCTCACTTGGCCTGCTGGTGCCTGTAGCGGCAAAACTGTGCACAATCTTTAATTTCTGTCTTCTCTCACTATTGAACAATGCCTCAGTAACACATCACCCACCCACACCTCAAAATAACTTTTCAGATCACCAGTGACACAGCCTAGCTCTTGGAATTCTCAAAACTGACCGGCCAGGGCTCCCTTCCAGGACCTGGCTCCACCCCAAGGAGAAACTGGGGGGAACGGAATCAAAATCGAGCAGGATAGGGACAACAGGACAAAGGAAAGATAAAGTCCAGATGGAGGTGGGGAAAACTGATGGAGCCTGGAAATCTCAGAAGGCACCACAAAAACAAGAAGAAAGGGAGCTCTGTGAAGTCAGAAAAGTTATCTGAACCAAGCCTCTTTGTAAAGTTTTCAGAAAAACTAAATCCACATTAAAATGAACAGAAAATTCTGAGTCAAATCCTACACAAAGTAACTCCAAGAAAAAAGAGAAAAGGGCAAGAATAACATCCCTACAGGGAATGAAAACACCTCAGAAGGAAATGCTCAAAAAAGCAGAGCGAAACTATGACATACTATTCCAAATTTAGCTAAAAGACATTAAGAAAATGGAAGAAGACATGAGAGAACAATATATATAAATCAGGATTGGGAAACACTAAAAAAAATGAAGGGACAAGAAATCTTAATTGATCCTAAGGTCATATCCAGAAGATCTGGAAAAACTGTGAATACGATCCTAATTTTGAAAAGCAAACTAAGCAAAAACCCTGCATGTGTGTATCTTATATGTGAGGCTGTGTGTGTTTGTAAATAATTGTATGAGCAAAAAAAATTTTTAAAAAAGGGGGCTCCTGGGTGGCTCAGCTGCTTGAGCGTCCAACTCTCGATTTCGGCTCAGGTCATGATCTCACAGTTGGTGGGTTCGAGCCCCACATCGGGTTCTATGCTGACAGTGTGGAGCCTGCTTGAAATTCTTTCTCTCTCTCTGCCCCTCCCTCTCTCTCTCAAAATAAATAAGTAAACTTTAAAACAAAAATAATCGTATCAGCAACACAAAGGGACTGATAAGGTATCGCTGACTCGGCTTAGAGTGGAGGTGCTGGGGTAGAAGGACTGACGGGAGAGGAAGGACAGGAGCAGGAAACTGCCGGGCAAAAAGAAGTGTACTGAGGGAAAACTCTCATACGTGACGGTACTTATGCATTTATATAAAACCATATGCATGTGTTAGCATATGTATAAAGAAATTTAACAGATTTTAAAACATTCTACTGTGTTTTCTTTCAAATATTTTGAAGTTGAGCTTTTCACATGGATATATTCCATCCACCTGGAATTTGTGGGTACCCGGTGTGAAGTGGCACAGCTAGCTGCCTCTCCCCCACTACCACGTGCCGTAAGCACGGCTCCTCGGTCAGCTCTCACCTGCACGCCACGTCCCGGGCTCTCTTTCTCACCGCAGGTCTACCCACTACACCCGCACCCACGTCACGTGCCCACAGTTACCGTACCTGTGGAGGAAGTCTTAACAGCCCACACGAAGGAAGACATTCCCCGACTTTCACATGCTGTTCTGGGCCTTCTACTTTTCTTCCTGAATTGTAGAACGAGAGCTCTAACACTCGAGTGGGTTTTCTATCAGAACTGCACTGAATTTATAAATATGAGGTGTCCTGACATTTTAATCTTATTGAGTCTCTCCTTGCTTGACTATCTCTCCATTTAATTTGGTGTCTATATTCTTTATTAATGCTTTCCAATTTTTCCCATAAAAATCTCACAGATCTTTTCATAGATTTATTCAATTTTAAAAACTGCTTTTGTTTCAATAGGAGCATCTTTATAAATTACATTTAATTGAATATTGCAAGTGTATATACCTTCTGTTGAATTCTTTTTATAAATTGTATAGCCAGTAATCTTGCTTGAACTCTTATTAGTTCTAACAGCTGCTATTAATATTCTCTTGGATATTCTGTGTAGACGGTCATAGTGTCCTTAAGTAAAGACATCCTACTGTCTCTCTTGGATATTCTATGTAAACAGTCATCTTGTCCGTAAGTAATGACATCCTTGTGTCTCCTCCTTTCTAATGTGAACAGCACTTGTTCTCCTGTCTTACTGTGATTTTTGCAAGATCAAGTTTGGAGATATTTCTCTACTAAAGTTTTTCTGTTTGAGTTTAGACTTGTCATCTCGTAAGGGAAAGAAACCAAGATGAAAAAAGTTTCAGGGACGATATAGAATTGTATTAAAGTCAGGAAACTCTTGCTATGAATGCTTTACTGACCAGCAATACACGTAATTTGTATAAGAGTACAGAAATCTTAAAAGAAGTCCCCAACAGAAATATAAATTAAATACAAAAGAACAGAATACAAATGAATATGTATTGCCGAACCCAACAGCACACGATCAAGTAAAGCTTTGCAAACTAGAAACAGAATGATTTTTGCTATTTCCCCCAAATAAGGAAACGTAAAAATCATGCTGTATTTGTACATGTTATTTATAGAATTATAAGGTAATGAATTTTTAATTATAAAAAATCAATTTTCTGGTGTGAGTTTGGACAGTTAGATGCCTCTGTAAATCTCATTCTAAAAATAATGAAACGGTCCCTCTATACTAGGATGATTAATAACAGAAAATAATTCATTCATCATATATACTATCTGCAATCATTTTTATACTTTTCAACCAAGAAAAAAAGCTGTAAGACTATGTACATAAAAACAACTTCATGTTTCATAATATATTCTCTTAATTTTCACACTGGTAGGACTAAGAGGAAGGACTGCATAAGGCTAAAAATAAATAGATCTGGTACTTTTCAAGATATATTTTGTATTTAATTGAAATAAATTTTTACCTTGTTAGCAGAAAAGAATTACATCAGGCCACCAAAGATGTAACTTTGTAACAGTTACATTTACATACAAAGATGTAACAAAGATGTTAACAGTAACTCAAGACCTCAAGATACTCAGATAAGTACAGACAAGTGAACGGTACACCAGACTGAAAGACAACCTAAGAATTAATCCTATCAGTGTCTTAAAATAAAAAACCTAGTTTGCTACTCACCAAAGTGAAGTCCCAATGGGGGCCAGGTGTTAAAAATGTGAAGGAGCTACCTCTCCGAAGGGAATGTCTGTAAAAAGAAAATTCAAGCAATAAATAAATTGAGAGTAACTTCAGTAACATAAAGCAGTAGACACATAAAAAGCTACCTTTTTCATAGGTTCAAAAGTGTTTAAAGCAGCTTTATTAATCAGTCAATTGTAAAAATAAAAATGAGGGAATGCAAAAAAAAAATCGGGGTGTAAGTTCTGGTCACTTTTAGAATCTTTATAAAAATGAAAGGGCCTTGATAAAATTAATAGACAAATTAAAAATAATTCACCAAACCAAGCAGGGTTATTTTAGAAACATATACATGATTCAGTAGTAAGTAATCTACTTATACAGCATATTAAACTAATAGGATAAATGAGAAGCAATAAATGATGCAAAAGTTGTCTAATAAAATTCAACATGCACACCTAATATCTTAAGAACAAGAATAAAAGGATGCTCAACATAATAAATAAAACCCAAATGCAATTAATTTGCATTTGTTTACATCTCTTCCATGTACTGATTTTTTTGAAAAATTATGGTTTAATTAACCAAAGGGGGGGGGGGAAGAACTCTGAATAACTATATGCAAGACAAAGATGTCAAGCAAGATTAAAATTTGACTAGGATTTTGTCTGTTACCATTAAGTGACATTTTTCTTCTGTGTTATTTTTCCATTCAATGTAAGGAATTAAGTAAGAAAATCCTTATAACAAAAGCTGTCTTCACCATTATAAAATATAAACCTCTGTTTGTGAAACACGTAGAAAATCACAAAACATACCTCGCACAGGAAATACAGTTTATAAACTATACTTACCATTAACCACTTCAGATTTAAATAAATATAAAATAGGTTTTCCCTCATATCGAAATAAATGAAAATTAAAGGAGAAAAGCAAAGGGTCTTTATTTAGAGCTTGCTAGAGGCGAGGGAGTCCCCCACCATCACTGACCCAAAGGCAGACCCAAAGGCAGGCGAGAGTGGGAAGTCTTCGCGGTGGAGAAAAGGGAAGGCTTCAGGTGTGCCCAGATGGGACGCTATGGGCCCGGAAGCTGAGGTGAGTGTGCTTCCTCTGCGATTGCCTGGGAATGCACATTGGGCTTGTTCTGATTGGTTCAAAGTTGGAAGGAGAAAAATTAGGGAATCTGACAGTTACTGATGAAGCCTGGCCACTGTGGGTTGACTGTTACAAAGTTATTGCTCAGCTTTCCGGATTCTAAGGCCATTCTCCACTTGTATATTCATTCCACTTCTCACCCTTGATCCTCACTGGTCTTTGTTCACTATAAGTTACAGAAATACCACAGATGGCTACTACACCCACAAGAATTTGCAAGCTTAAATCAAATACGAGGGCTTTGGTAGTTTTCTAAGCTAAATATAAAGCAGAAGTTTGTTTGTATTTTGACAAGGAACACAAGGGAAAATGGCTACAGGGAGAAAGAGGGTATCAAAAAGGCTTCACAGAAGAATCGACACTTGAGTAATACTAAGGCTGAATCTGAGAAACAGCAATTAGCAAAGCATACAAGAGCTTTTTGGGGCTTTTTGGGCAAAGGGAACAGCACATGTTAAGGGGGAGTGAAACGAATTATATTGGAGAAACTGTAGGTACAATAGTCCCTTATGTTTGCGTATCAAAAGAAATAAGGAAGGGCCTTCCGGAACAACCCTTAAAAGAGAATGGACTTGATCTTGAATACGTAAGGTGGCAGCTGTCAGCGATGGAATTCTAAGTAACAAGAAGGATGAACTGGAAGAACTCAAGACTGGTCAGAAAGACCAGTTAGGAGGAAGCTCCACTACTGCTTCCAATAGATGGTAAGGGGCTAACGCAATAGCAGCGAAGTTAGAAGCAGATTAGAAAGAGGGTTCAATGACGAAACCGGTAGACTGTTCCTCTTCCTCCCTATGCCGGTTCAGTTCAGTGTCTACCAAGGTTGCCGACATTGGGAAAATTCGATTCCACTAATAATAATTAGAAATAGATGCTGAAAGATCTTAAGGCATTTAAAGCAAATATTTCCTAAAAAATTATTTGTGAAAGATTAAAACACAGTAAGCCTTTTATTACTCTCAAAGCTGTTTTTTTTTTTTTTTTCCCTGACAGCCTCTTTAGAGGAGCTAGATAACTTAAGAACTACTTTTCCTTGTCACTGCAGAAAAAGTAACAATGAAGACAATGGTATGATTCTTGATAAACCACTAGAAGAGGTACTGTATTTAGGTTAAACCAACTGACATCTGAAATAATTATAATCCATACGACTAAACAAGTCGCACAGGTTTATAAGGTTTTATAAGGTTTCATAGGGAAAAACGGGACCTTCATACCATATGTATCCATTGATCACACTTTCTAAAAACACTGCTCTCAGTTCTGTCAGATACTACGTGGTTTGTAAGATCATCAGTGGGGAACTGTGCTGAGAAGCAGCAATTAGGATTTCTCAGAAGATTATTTTTAATCGAATGCAAATATTCATTACAAAGTAGTAATCACGGTGGCACTTAAAATACTCAGTAAGTACTTCCTTAAGACAAGTGTTGAGGAGAGCACAAAACCAAAGTTACTCATTTCTCTAGAATCAACCAAACTGACCCCAGAATGAATTTGATGTTTGAAAGCTGGAAAGAAAAATAGCTCTTAGGAATTTTAAATAGGTCAACTGGAAAAATACTTCTTCCAATCATATGGCAAGATTCTTTCCAGTACAGGCTGTAATCAGTTTTACAGTAATGCTATTTTTTCCCAAGTCAATAACAAGCACCTATTTGTTTTGAATACTCATGGAAAAAAAGAACCCAATAAACAAATTGTGCCCAGAAATCATGTAAGCCAGTGCCAACTTTTAAAAATCTTGGAAAGACATGCAGTCATCTTTCACAGGGGTCAGACTCCAAATGTAATAGCTATTTTAGATCCTTGTGGGAAAAAATGTTTGATTTCATGAAACAAAAAGGTTATAAGTGGCCTTTTCAGAAAATACTAAGTACAGTCCATTTGAAAAGGTACTAACAGCTGAAATGAGAACTCCATCTTCTTAGTAATTTGTGTCCGATCCCTTTTCTACACATCCAAACAATTACAATGCTTAAAACATAAAATAAACATGAAGGAACAAGCTTGGTGTATTAAACTATGTTTTCTATTAATCCCATTGGGATTATTCCTTGGCCTCTAACATCTGCACTTCCTTTCCTACCTTTTGGTGTGGTTGTGAACAATGTAAATTATTTTTACACTGAACTAGTTTTGGTCTAAACAAAACATAACTACAATTATAAAGTTGATGTTCAAAAAGAGAAAAAGTTCGTTAATTCACTCTTAAACCAAATTATGTTTTCAAAGATTATGATTTGTGTCATTGCCCTCCTCTATCATGGCACGTAATTAAGAGCTAAGTTGAATTATAAGGAGTGGAAAGGTAGCTCAATGAACATTTTCATAAAATGTACCGGACAACATAAGTGAGATAATTCTTCCAATTAAAGGGGAAAACCACAAAAATGTAAAGATACTGGTTTATTTATAATAAGGTAGATATTTAGGGGTTTACAATGAAAAACAACCAAAATGAGTTAGCAAAGTAATGTTTTTAAAAAGCTAGCAAAATAGAAGGACTAAAGATAGGAATATAGCCGACTAGGTCACTGACATTAGCAATAAGACTTGAGGCCTGGGGCACCTAAAATATGAAAAAGTGTAACTGAAAACTGTTTGTGATGCCCCCGAAGCTGCTACGGAAAATTAGCCCCCATGTGGTAGGTAAAACAAGAAAAGAATGCAGCAGTTCTGAAGGACATTGGTCCCACACACAGCAGGGCAACATCAGTAAATGACTCAGCCTAGTTACAGACTACTTACAAACTCCTGAAATTTAAAATTTGAATCTATTAATGAATGCCAAGGGTACCATGGATGTAGAAAGAATGATGAAAACCATTCTCTGTAGTTAACATTTGTTGATGTTTCGGATGCTGAACTACTCAGCAAATTAGGCAAAGACATAATGACAGATATTATTAAAACAATTCATTTATTTGGGTCAATGATCTGATGTACTGGACTGTTTGGACTGCTTCGCATCTTCGCTATTAGGAAATGATCTCTTTCGCTTCATAAAGGTGCTGCAGGAGCTGAAACTTAAGTAGACCATATCCCTTACCCTACTGGGGTTTTCTCAACTTTGTTACCTGTTGAGCCCCAAATAATAGATACACCTTGGATCCTCTCTAGTCTAGAACAACACTGAGCATCTAGAAGCCAGCACACACACATTCCAGGTATCAAAACGTCCTACCCCAATACTCAAACTATCACATAGTGTCTTTATAAGATTCAATTCCAATATCCTTATCAGGTTGCCTTGCCCATAGCAGGGAATTCAGGGGAGAGGGCACAGGGGATAACAGCGGCAAGTAACGGTGAGGGAAGAGAGCAATCTCTAAAAGCATACATATTTAGAAATCTAGGACTTTGGAAAACAGTTTGGCAATTTCTTAAAAAGTTAAACACAGGGGCGCCTGGGTGGCTCAGTCAGTTCAGCGTCCAACTTCAGCTCAGGTCATGATCTCACAGTTCGTGGGTTCCAGCGCCACGTCGGGCTCTGTGCTGACAGCGCGGAGCCTGGAGCCTGCTTCAGATTCTGTGTCTCCCTCTCTCTCTGCCCCTCCCCTGCTCACACTCTGTCTCTCTCTGCCTCTTAAAAATAAACGTAAAACATTTTTTAAGAAAAAAAGTGGTCATTTGATGTGGGAGCAAATAGCCTTAGGAGCTATTGTGGGTATCCTTTTATTTTTAGCAACTACATAAACAGTAATAATGACAATCCTAGATTATAAAGAACTGGCTCAACTACTTGTTTATATGTCCTAATTTAGTTTAAAACATGTTTGGAAAAACAGTCTATCCAAAGAGTTAAATCTCCTTAAAGGGAGCAGGAATCCTTAGATCTGAGTTTGTACAATGGCTGGCCTGGCTTAAGACTGTACCTTTAGCCCTGGATATCATTCTACAAATTCATCAATTTTACTGGACAAACACAATTTAAAGGGTAAGTCCCATCACTCCTGGTAGATCATAGGCATGGTATTATCTTTCTACCAATGGAGAGCATGACTTCACATCTGTTAAAAGGAAAATGTTATAAAATCCTTAAAAGGATCATATGGATTTACATTCCTGCCATACAAGTGATGTACAGTGTTCAGTAGATTCTCCCAAGGCCCCAAAGAGCGGCAATAGAATTATTTAAATGTTATTTATATCCAATAATTGCAGCATTTGCAAAGAAGAGCTCCTTAAACGTGGTTACATGAGTGATAATTATTTTGTTGGTTGATGTTACTAATACGTCTCTTTAGAGATATTCTGTGGAGGAAGCGTGAGAAACAACATTAAATTAGGAGTTAGCAAATACAGGACAAACTTTTTCCAGTATCTAGCTGTGAAATTTCACAGAGCTTCACACGTCTCATGTATAAAAGAAGTTGTGCTAAATGCTAAGGCTCTCTCTTTCAGTACTAAAATGGGAGTCAGTTTTGTTTGCTTGTTTGTTTTGATAACAGCAGCAAGAAATTTACCGAATGCTTATTATGTACATATAAACATAGAAGTTTATATGAGTTCTGTGCATTGACTCAACCCTTAGAGCAACTCTATAAGGCAGGTCCTATTTCTACTTCCACTTTACAGATGAAGAGGCCGACGGCATGTATCGATGAAACGGGCCAAGGCCTCCAAGTGGTCAGCGGCAGAACCAGGATTTACCTGCATGCAGTTAGTCCAGCTCTACCTCGCCGTGAAAAACCATACTACACCGCCCCTACGAGAGCTGACAACAGAGCTAACTGCTAAATACTCTTTGATACACAGTAAATAAGTGATAGTTCTGGTGTTTCCTGCAAAAAATACAAAAAATGATACCTAATATTCTTGGAATATTTGCTAGGTCTAGGTACGTTCTAATGCTTGACATGAGTTATGTCATAGGATTTTCACAACCCTATGAGACAGATACTATGAAGTAAGATTTAAAGAGATTAAGTTCTCAAGAGCCGGAGTCTGAACCAGGAAAATGCCTTACTATAAAGCCTCAACTCTTTAAAAACTAAAATTTTATTTGGTTGTGGGCCTCAGTCTAAAAGAATGTACATTCCCAGAGGAAATGCTGAATCGAATCAAATGTGAAGCCAAAACAGACTCGGCGTCAGGGAAACTAGATCAAGAAAGCAGGCCGTCTTCCACGCTCTGAATTCTATGGCAGGGCCCAGGGCTGCCCGTGCACAAGACCCTTTCCTGCTACCCAGAGCAAAGAGAGGATGTAAGGGGAGGAAGGATTTGAGAGGCCCGCTGAAAAACCTGCACAGAAGCTTACACCCTACTGGATTCCAGCTGTTTCTACTCTTTCTTCCTCCTAATCATCTCTCCCCTGCCATGGCTTATAGCAGTCATCACACATATGATATGTTCCCCCAGAAGTAATATTTAGCAGGGCAAATCATCTTCATGATCCTTTATTTAACGCGGCACAGACTTAAAACCAGCAGCCGTCCATTTCTCCTAGGTTCTGTGCATCTGAGCCATTTCTATCGCCCAGGGCATCCTCTAATCTACGTGTTTCTCGGTTGGTGGGCTACCATTAATAATTAGCAATAGGTGTGGCTGGAAATGAGCTCCAGGCCTGTGGGCTGATTAAAGGTGGGCCCCGTCAACAGCAGTGTTCACCCATGTGTACACGTGTGCCAACACACGCACACGCACACTCACCCCCACCCCCAACCCGTGGTGACGAGTTTCACTTTAAATTCCTGACCACACATTTCATGTAGGTCTTTACAATTACATTTCCCTTGTCACTTCCTCTCCTACTCTTGGAAAGAACTACTTCAAACCTTTCCCTCTTCACTCTTCCAATACTCCCTCCTCACCCCCATCTCACTTTCAGCTTAGGACTCTGACTCTGCATCGTATAATATTATATCCTGCACACTTACACTGTCCAATTTACCAACACACCATAAACTTTTTCTTCTCTTTTGATACAATGTATAAGCTGTATTAACTAATTCCAAACCCTCCATTTATACACTGGGTTATATCTGCTCTTCTCTACTCTGAAAAGCAGCCAGAGACAAAACACATCCATTCCAAAAAAACAATTAATTATGAAATGTAAATAGGTACAATGTAACAATCTGAAGATAAAAATTGCCAGAGGAAGATCCTTTCTGAATAAGAGAACATAGGCAGTGTAATGATGTTGTCTTGAGGAAAAGCAGTAGTGTAATGAATGGATTTGTGAATTGAATTAGCTATTCATTTTCAGAGAGCAATATTTTCACTTGAGGGACCCACTAACAGATAAACTACCATCATTTGGACTTGGGTATTTTGCAGGCATTAACTCTACAATGAAGTATTGCTGCCAATGATAAAAAGTTGTGCTTTCAAATGAAAATCAGAATTTTTGAAAACTGTATCCATCGTTGTGAACATGACATCTCAACCCTTAAAAGCTTTTCAGGTGAGACCAGTGATTATATAAATGACTATGACTTTTTGATAGCATGTGACAGTATGTCAGTATGTATCAACCTTTGGAAGATCTGCTTAACTCAGTACACCAGTATTTTCCAAACGACAAACACATAATGTCTCAAAATCATGGCTGAGTAAACAGATCTAAAGACAGTGGATTTTAATATAACAGAATGAAAAGTTCATTGATACAATTTCAGATTCAAACTGCAGCCAAACATTAAGACACTGCCACTTGTCAAGTTTTGGTGTATTATCAAAGAAGAATACCCATAACTGTCTGAAAAGGCTATTAAAGGATTTGTGCATTTTTGAACTAAAAACCTGTGTCAGGGCAGATTTTCTTTATATACTCATATACTTCATTCTCTATATACTTCATCTTTATATATTGCAAGCAGCAGATATAAGAATCCTGCTCTTTTGTTAAGCTTGATACTAGAAATTTATGAAACTTATAAAAAAAACTCGACACTTCTCACTAATATTGTTTTTGAAACTCTTTCCTTTAAAAAATATGTTGTTTATGCAAACATAATGGATCTGTTTTAAAACATTTAACAAAGTAATAATTTTTAATAAATATAATCCACATCAACAAAAGCTCTCTGGTATCAATAATTTTAAAGAAAGTACAGAAGTCCTAATGCCACAAGAATGAGAATGGCTGCCCTAGAAAAAACCTGCACAGGTACAGAAAGGAAATGCATACCCGAAAAAGAAACACGTATCTTATATGAGATAACACATAAAACTCTGTCTGAATTATGGAAAGAGACTTAAAGCGATTATAGTTAATGATATTTCATTGTGTAAAAGTATCATAATGTATTTAACTTCCTATCAATTAAATTTTGATCAATTAAATTCCTATCTCAATTTTTTACCATAAAGATGTGTTGTGACGTACTTTTTTACACATACACCCACATATACGGTACAATAACTTTAAGATAAATTCCTGTATGTATAATTCTCGGTTTAAATATATGCACTATTAAAGTTTTGTTGTATCTGCTAAATTTCTTGTCCAACATACATGTAATGGGAGTACCAGGAGGAGAAAGGAGCAGAAAAAATATTTGAAGAAATGACTGAAAACTTCTCAAATTTACTGAAAAACAATAACCTACACATCCAGAAAACGCAGTGAACTCCAAGGAAGATACATTCAAAGAGACCCACAGATAAAATCACAATAAAAATGGTCAAACATAGGAGAAAATCTTGAAAGGAGCAAGAGAAAAATGACTTGCTACTTACAAGGGAATCCCAGCAAGATTAATGGCTGACCTATCAGCAGAAACCATAGAAACCAGAAAGCAGTGAGACGTCATATTCAAAGTGCTCAAAGAGAAAGACTATCAACAAAGAATCCCAATTCCATCAAAACTAGCTTTCAAATATGAAGGTGAAATTAAGACATTATCTAGATAAACAAAAACTGAGAAAATTTGTTGTCTGTAGACCTGTCTTACATACTAAAAGGAAGTATTCAGGCTAAAAGCAAGTGAGTCTAGATGGTCATTTGAGTCTACCCAAAAAGACAAAGAGCACAAATAAAATCAGTCTAAATGAAAAAAAAAAAAATCAGTAAATAAATTAAAATGCCATTAATTAGAAAACATTCACTTAATGCGAAAGAAAGCAATAAAGGCCAAATAGAGAAACCAAGGTCAGACATAAAACAAAATGCAAAATAGCAGGCATAAATCAAACTATATTAATAGAGAACATTAAATGTGAGTGGAGTAAATCTCTCAATAGTAAGACAGAGATTGTTAGCCTGGATTTAAAAGAAATAAATATAATCCAACTATATACATTGACTCTTGAACAATGTGGGGGTTAGGAGCACATCATGAACCACCCCCCAATGTGGTCAAAAATCCATCTATAACTTTTGACTCCTGCAAAACTTTACTAATAGCGTTTTGTTGACCAGAAGCCTTAAGTATAACATAAATAGTAGGTCAGCACATATTTTGTATGTTATATGGAGTATATACTGTATTCTTACTATAAAATAAGCTTGGGAAAAGAAAATATTAAGAAAATCATAAGGAAAAGAAAACAGATTTACAATACTGTAAAACATCCACTTATAAGTGGACCCATGCAGCTCAAAACCACATTGTTCAAGGATCAACTGTACCATCCATAGGAGACATACTTTAGCTTTAAAGATACAAATAGCTTGAAAGTAAAAAGAAACTATGCGAACAGCAAACCACAAGCTAGGCTGGTTATATTAATATCAGACAAAATAGAATCTAAAACAAAACAAAAAAACAGTTACCAAAGTTAAGGGAGCCATTTTATAATGATAAAAGGATCGATCCATCAGGGAAGTATAACATTACAAATATATATGCACCTAATAACAAAATAAAATACAGATAGCAAAAACTGACTGAAAAGAAGGGAAAAACAGACAATTCAACAATAGCTTCAATACCTCATCTTCAATAATGGCAGAATAACTAGAAGATCAACAGGGAAATCTAAAACTTGAACAACTCTATAAACCAACTAGATCTAACTGCCATCTCTAGACACTACAGCCAAAAGAATATACATTTTCAAACCCACATGAAAAGCATTCTCCTTGAGAGACTATATTCTAGGGCATAAAATAAAAATATATTTGAAAGGACATAAATAATAAAAATATGTCCTCAACCACAAAATTGGCAATCAACAGCAGGAAAAAAATTGGGAAACTAACAAATATGTGGAAATTAAACAGTGCACTCATAAATAATCAATGGGTCAAAGAAGAAAGCAATGGGAAATCACAAAATAATTCCATATTAATAATAATGCAGACACAAAATATCAAAACTTATAGGATCCAATTAAAGTAGTGCTTAGGGGGTAATTTATAGTTATAAATATCTATATTAAGAAAAAAGTGTCAAATAAATAATTTTCCATCTTAAGACACTGGATAAAGAGGGGCAGAATAAACCTAAAGCAAACAAAGGGACAGAAATAATAAAGGTTAAAGTAGAAATTAATGACACAGAGAAGAGAAAAACAGTAGGAAAAAAATCAATGAAGCCAAAAGCTGGTCCTTTGGAAAGATCAACAAAATGGACAAATCTCTAGGTAGACAGACCAAGACAATAAGAAGACTCAAATTACTAGAAATGGAAATAAAAGAGGAGGCATTACCACTTATCTTACAAAAATAAAAAGGACTATAAAAGAATATCATAAATAACTGTATGCCAACAAATTAAATAGTGTAAATGAAATGAGCAAATTCTTAAAAGACAAATTACTGAAAGTGACTTAAGAAGAAGTACATCTAGAACAAGGGAAGAGACTGAATTAGCAATTAAAAAAATTAAAAAAAAAAAAAATCCGCAAAGAAAAGTCCAGGTCCGGATGGCTTTATCCCTGGATCCTACCAAACATTTAAAGAATTAATACCAATTTTTCACTAACTTTTCCAAAAAACTGCAGGGTTTTTTTCCAAAAGGAGCAGGGAACACCATCCAACTCATGAGACCAGTATTACCTGATACCAAAACCAGACAAAGACACCAGAAGAAAACTACAGACCAATATCTCTTGTGAATATAGACATAAAAATCCTCAATAAAATATTAGCAAACTAATAAAACAGTACTGAATCCAACAGTATAAAATTATACACCATGACCAAATAGGATTTATACCAGGAAGGCAAAGTTGTTTTAACACCTAAAATCACATCAATACATTAAAAAATAGACCAAAGTGGGGGTTGGGGAGAGAGAGAGAACATTTGACAAAGATCTAAAACCCTTTCAAGATGAAATCACTTAAAAAACTAGGAGTAGAAGGGAACTTCCTCAGTCTGATAAAGGGCATCTACAAAACCCCAC
Organism: Lynx canadensis; assembly: GCF_007474595.2. NCBI lineage: Eukaryota > Metazoa > Chordata > Mammalia > Carnivora > Felidae > Lynx > Lynx canadensis. Next base: position 4,621,084 of record NC_044309.1, on the reverse strand, counting down.
AGCTAACATTTTAGTTAAAGGTGAAAGACTGCATGCTTTGCCCCTGAGATCAGCAACTAGATAAGGATTTTTCCAGTCTCCGTGATTCTGCTCAACAGTGTACTGGAGGTTACAGTGAGAGCCATTAGGAAAGAGAAAGAATTAAGGTATCCAGGTTGGAAAAAAAGAAGTATAACTATTTATATTCGCTGATGACATAACCTTGTATGTAGAAAATCCTAAAGAATTCACCAAGAAACTTTTAGAATGCGTGCAGGAACAGTGCAGGATACAAAATCTACCTACAAAAATCAAGTGTACTTTTATACACTTGAAATTAAGTAACAAATTCCATTTACAATAGCATCCAAAAGAAAATATATTTACAAATAAATTAAGCAAGTAGTACAAAAGTTATACTCTGAAAATTATAAAATACTCCAGAAAGAAGTTAAAGATCTAAATAGTTGGGAAAACATTCCTTGTTCATAGACTGGAACACTGAACATTGCTAAAATGGCAATACCCCCCAAAACTGATCTACAGATTCAATGTAATCCCTATCAGAATCTCAGCTGACTTGTTTGCAAAAATTGACAAGCTTGTCCTAAAATTCATATGGAGTTACCAGAGACCCAGAATAGCTGAAACAATCATGAAAAAGGAAGAACAAAGTAGGACTCGTATGTCTTGATTTCAAAACTTACCATAAAGTAATGATAATCAATAAGTTGTGGTGCTGGCAGAAGGATATACACACACGTCAAGGGAATAAAATTGAAAGTCGAAAAATAAACGAAGACACCTATGGTCAACTGGTTTTTCATAAGGTGCCAAGCCCATTTGATGGGGAAAGAACAGTGTTTTCAACAAATGAGGCTGGGACAACCAGACAGCCACAGGAAAAAGAAATAGTACCCCTACGTTACACCATATATAAAAATTAACTCTCACAGATCAAAGACCTAAGTATCAGAGCTTAAACTAGAAAACATAGGGGTAAACCTTCACAACCTCAAGTTCAGCAAAGGAATCTTAGATGTGATGCCAAAAGAAAAAGCAACAAATATAGATAAATTGGACTTGATCAAAATTAAAAACTTTCGTTCTTCAAAGGACATCAGGAAACTGAACAGACAACCCCCAGAATAAGAGAAAATATTTACAAATCATATATCTGATAAAGGACTTGAGCCTAGAGTAAAGAACTCTTAAAACTCAATAATGAAAAAAAGGACAAATAACCCAACTAAAAAACGGGCAAAGGATGGGCCACCAAAAATGGCCACATGATTCCGTTCATATGAAATGTCCAAAATAGGGCAATACAGAGACCGAAAGTAGATCAGAGCTTGGGACAGAGTGGGGAGGAGTTTGGGGGAGGGGAATAATAACGGAAGGAGATGGGGTTTCTTTTCGATATTAAAATAAAATGTTCTAAAATGGACTATGGTGATGGTTACACATATCTGAATACATAGAAAAACACTGTACACTTTAAATGGGTAAAATTGTATGGTATGTGAACACTGTTTTTAAAAAACCCAGTAATACTTTCACTTTTCTTGTATGTTGTTTTTCAAATTACTGTAGAGCGACCTTACCTACAGAAAGTTTTATATTTACGTAGGCTTATACATCAGTCTTCTTCCTTAGGATTTCTGGATCTGATGTCAGCTTAAATAGTTGTTTCTTGCTCCACTATTAATTGATATTACCCTGTCATATTTTACGTATTCTTGGAAATGTCTTACACCCTTTCTGGAAAATGGAATTTGGATTAGTTACTTCACTCCCTAGTTTTTCTCCAAGGCTCTTCTAACTTCATTCCTATCCTCATGCTGCCTGTGCCATCATCCTTTACTCAGACCTCATTTCCACCCTCACACGGAAAAATGGAAGCCTGCTGGGAAGGATCTCAAATTCCTGCTCACAACCTACCCCATTCCCCAAACTTACCTAAAAGTATACCACCCGTAGCTTTTAGCCAGGCTAAATTCTTTACCCTTAATTTGAATTCCATCCTTTTCTGCCTCGTTGGCTAATCATCTCTTTTCTCCTGTCTCTTCCACTTCTCCCTCTACCTACTACCCAAGGATAACACGTTTATCCCTTAAGAGTCTCCTGCACATGGGGCGCCTGGGTGGCGCAGTCGGTTAAGCGTCCGACTTCAGCCAGGTCACGATCTCGCGGTCCGTGAGTTCGAGCCCCGCGTCAGGCTTTGGGCTGATGGCTCAGAGCCTGGAGCCTGTTTCTGATTCTGTGTCTCCCTCTCTCTCTGCCCCTCCCCCATTCATGCTCTGTCTCTCTCTGTCCCAAAAATAAATAAACATTGAAAAAAAAATTAAAAAAAAAATAAAAAAATAAAAAAAGAGTCTCCTGCACAAACTGTTGCCTCCCTATTTCTTCAAAGTGTAATCCACACTCAGGATTTCTTGTTTTCCAATCTCATTGCCAGCTATCAGATTCAAACACCCCTCACCTTTCATTTAGGCTACTGCAGACTGACTTCCCACCAGTCACCATCTGTACCTGAGATTTTTAATTTGGTATCCATAGTTGTGGTGAAAGGGACCACAAATTTGAAATTTTATGTGTACCAGCACTTTTCAGAAATAGTTTTTATAAGACTTAAAAGAGTGTTATGACTCCCAAATGCTACTTATTTTTCTCAATGAAGATGCAATGACATTTTAAAATGCAAGTATCATGTCCTTGGCTTGTCTTTCAGTATTTCCCCATCACCTTGGATAAAACCCAAACTCTCATGCATACAAGGCTCCTTCATGATGTGGTTCTTTAGGATAATCTCTCATCACTATCCCTAAATCCTCCCGGTTACACAATTAGCACCTAGTCAGAGCCAGCTAGGCGTGATATCTAGAACTCCTGTTCATTTGCCTCAGGGCCTTTCAGCATGCTTCTTCTCTACATGAAATCACCCATTTACACCTCTCTAACCTGGTCCTTCAAGACTCAGGGATTGCAACAGGAAATCATTTCTTGTTCTTTTCATAAGTGTTCCTTTTATCTGCATCTGTGGCATCCGGTTAGACCTCTACAGTGACTTTTATCACAATTATTAATTTATCTTTCTTTTCTATAAAATTATAAACTTTTGAGTAAGCATAGTATTTTCCATACCCATATTTCTAGTGTCTGGCATTCACATGTTTCTTGAAAAATCACACCTCATTCTCTTCTCAACCCATTGCAAACATTGTAAATTCATTATTTTAACTAGTCTATGGAAATGATCTAAGATAATATGCTCTTCTCATTACCAGATTTAATGGTCTTTTTGTTCCTTATCTAACTTAAACTTTCCAATCCTTCCTTATCACTAATATGTGACATAGTATCCCATGTCCTCCTCCTTGAAATCCTTTCTTCACTGGGCCTCTGAGGGACTGTTCTTGGTTCTTTTCTTACTTCACCAGCTGCCCCCAGTATCCTCTTTACCCTGACCTTTAAATGTTGGGAGGCCCTCAAGAGTTAGTCTTGAAATTATTTATTTATATTCACAATCTAGATGACTTCCCAGTTCCATGATTTCAGGTCTATTTGTTGACAACTCTCAAATTTATATCTGGTTCCATAGGTGGGTTTGCTTTATGAAATGTCACCGAGCTAAATGCTTAACATTTGTGCACTCTTTAATTCAAGAGTTATAGTTCAATAAAAGGTTAAGAAAAAGCAAAAAAGAGAGCAATGAGTAGAATATCAAATCACTGTGTTGTATACCTGAAACAAATATAACACTGTACGTTAATCATACTTCAATTTAAGAAAGAGAAAAAAAAATTGTGATGAACTCTTGCCTTCTCCTGTCAACGCCACAGTTAATCCATCTGCAAATCCTGTCAGCTCTATTTTCTAAATTTCTTTTTATTACGTTTCTTTATTTTTGAGAGGCAGAGAGAGAGCGCGAGTGGGACAGGGGCAGAGAGAGAGGGAGACACAGAATCTGAAGCGGGCTCCAGGCTCTGAGCTGTCAGCACAGAGCCCGACGCGGGGCTCGAACTCACGAACCGTGAGATCATGACCTGAGCCAAAGTCGGACGCTCAACTGACTGAGCCACCCAGGCGCCCCCGTCAGCTCTATTTTCAAACACATCCCAAATATGAGTATTTTTCATGTCTCCCACTTTGATACGATGTCTCAACTACAATGCCCTCTGCTTCTAGGTCCCGGCTTCTCTCGCCACGTAAGTCAGAGTGGTCCTTTTAAAATATAGATCACATCATCTGTTCCTGCTTCCCAACTCACTAAGTCAAATTTGAGGTCCCTTCAATGGTAGGTCTCCCAGGTACTGCATGATCTGGCCCCAGCCACGTCTCTGACCTCTTCCTCTGCGCTTCTTCCCCTTGTTTCCTCCACTGGGTCTTGGCTTCTCTGCAGATCCTCAAACACACCAAATGGGATTCTACCGCAAGGCCTTTGCACTTGCTGTCTCTCCCTCCAAATACTCACATGCCTTATTCCTTAATGTCTTCAGATCTCAAATGTCATCATCATGGGAGCTTTTCCTTTTGCTCTTTTAAAAAGAGCAACACTGGGGCGCCTGGGTGGTGCGGTCAGTTAAGGGTATGGCTCTTGATTTCAGCTCAGGTCATGATCTCAGGATTCGTGAGTTCAAGACCCCATCAGGCTCTGTGCTGACAGCACGGAGCCTGCTTGGGAATCTCTCTCCCTCTCTCTGCCCCTCCCCTGCCCACTCACTCTCTGTCTCAAAAATAAATCAATAACCACAACAAAAGCAACACTACCCTCTCCTGATCTCTATCCCCTTTACCATGCCTTAATTCTCTTCACAGTACGACCACCTGATACTGTATATATTTGATGATAGTCTTTCTCACCCAATTTAAGCTTCATGAGAGGAGACACTTCATCTATTTTATTCACCAGAATTCACAGTATCTACAACACCTGGACGTGCCCAACAGTATAAATGAATGAATGCAGAATGAATCTAACACTGCCTCTGTTGGATATTTCCGAAAGTCTATGTTCCTTAACTAGTCTTTCCATCTCTCAGGCTGAAATGACTTCTCTTGCTCTTCTAACGCTCCTTAAATGGAGGCTGTAATCACTACCGAGATTTCACGAAGGTGTGAGACCACAAGTACTCTAAACCACAAAACAATAAAAATGTTTCTAGTGAAAAAACCCCTAGGTCTCTGCAGAGTAACTTAGCGATGGGCTCATAGGGGTGTCTGGGTGGCTCAGTTGGAGGAGCCTCGCTGGTTTCATGATCTTGTGGTTTGTGGGTATGAGCCCCGCGCTGGGCTCTGCAATCACGGTGTCAGAGCCTGCTGGAGGTCCTCTGTCTCCTTTCTGGCCCTATCCCGCGCACCCTGTCTCTCAAAATTAAGTAAATGTCAAAAAAAAATTAAAAACAAAACAAAACATCCCAATGGGTTTATAAATGCCTTGTCGACGAAAGGTGTCCTATCTCTCAAACGGGGAGCAGCACCTTCAGGCGTAAGTAGAACGTAAATTACGCAAGGGACTGTGGTCTATCCCAAGCAATATGTGAGACGGACCACAGGGCCTTTTGAAAGACGCGCAGAGGTGGAATTGTTACTTTAAAACCCAGCAAGCAGTTAACACGGATCGAGAGCGCTCGGTGTAGAGGCGCGGCGCACGCCTCTTACGCGCATTCTCGCTACATTTTACAACTTCTGGGAAGTGGGTCCCAGCTGAATCCCCATTTCACAGCTGAGGACGTGGGCCTAGAGACGAAAGGCCCAACAGCCAGAAACCGGCACCTGCCACCTCCAACAGCGTGGCGGGAGGGCAAGGTTTTCAGTACTCCTGTACGCCGCCCCTCTCCCAGACGCAGCCTTCTGAGGCCCTCAGGGGCCACCCTTCCAGACACACGACACAGAACGGGGAGCGTGTGACGACAGACAAAGCCAGCGACCATCCGCTGGGACCTGTTCCGCCGGGAGGCTGGGGCCGCCGCGGGCTGTGCCCGGTTCACGGACGGGCGCCCGCAAGGCGTCTCACTTGAACGCTCGCTTTCAGCCCAAGTTTCGCGTCCGTTCCAGGTCGCGCGGCTCCGGTGACGGCCCCTCCCCCTTCCCGAGGCCCGCAGGATCCCGGGCGGTCGGTCTCCCGGTTTGCGTTCAGCACCCGCCCCCGCTGCAGCCCCCCGCCCGCGGAGAGCCCACCTCCTCCGCCGGCCCGCGCCGCCCCCGCCCCCGCCCTGGAGGGAGGGGCGGGGCAGGGGGAAGCGGGCAGCGCGCGCCGGGCCAGAGGAAGGGCAGGAGGGAGGAGGGAGCAGGAGGGGGGTGATGGGGGAGGAGGAGGAGCAGCAACAACAGGAGGAGGACTGCAGCCCGCGCCCCGCCTGAGGACCAGGAGGAGGAAGAGGAGGTGAGTAAAGAGCCCGCGCCCCCGCCAGGGGGAGGAGGAGGAGGAGGAGGAGGGTCAGCAGCGCGCGCCCCGCCTGAGGACCAGGAGGACGCGGAGGGGGAGGAGGGGGGTGAGCAGCTGCCCCTCTCCGCGTCCCTCCCCCCCCCCCGCGCTCCGACCGGACGCCCGGGTCCCCGGTCGCTGCGGCCCCCAGCGCTTACCGGCCGTCGGGCCCCGGCCTGGGGGTGTCGGCCGAAGGTCCCGCGGCGCCGTCCGCGTTGAGCCCGGAGGCCCGGCGGCTTCGCCTCCGCGGCCGGGGCTGCTTCTGGGCAGCCTGCTCGGGCTCCATGGCGCGGAGGGGGGTGGGGCGGTGGCCGGGTGCCCGGGGGACCCGCTGGGTCGGGCACCGCGCCCGACCACTGCTGCCCGGAGAGCAGTTCCTGTCAGGAGTGCGCCGCCACCGCCGCCGCCATCTTCCGGGGTTTGAAAATGGCGGCCGTGCGGCGCCCAGCCAATCGGGGGGCAGCGGGCGGTTGCTAGGAAACGTGAAGTCCCGCCCTTTTGGCGCTTAAATGGAACGGGGCCAGGCAGGATGGTTAAGGGGTCAGTCCTGCAGATTCCTGGATGGCCTTGGATTTAGTTCAGACCCAATTTCTAAATCCCCAAGGCCCGTTACCTATTTCAGTGTTCATTAGGACTTAAGCCACAGGCCAGGGCAGATTGGAAGCACTTTAGATCTTTCTTAGTATCGGGGGAGAAGAGGGATCGAGAGTAAGGACCCAAACTGATGTTGCGTTATTGGCCGCATACGCGCTAAATTATTCATGTGAGATAAATCCCCAGTTGCCAAAGGTGATGGAAATGTGTTCTCAGGGCTGTCTCTAGGAGACCACTAAGACCGAATTATGAGCCGTCCTGTCTCCCAAAAGGGAGAGACATTTTCTCTTTAGCGAAAGAGAGTGAAGGTGCCTTCATCCTCTAAGTGTATGAAGGCGGCAAAAAGCTCAGCATCCAATAAAGGACCTCCTTAAACAAAAAATAGCACATTCTTTGATTTTAAATATTGCTTTTTATGTCTCAAAGTCTTTAAAAAATAACTTCTTCCGGGTTATTATAGATTAGTCCGTTAAACGTTGGACTTCGGCTCAGGTCATGATCTCAGGGTTAGTGAGTTCAAGCCCCCCTTGGGGCTCTGTGCTGACAGCTGGGAGCCTGGAGCCTGTTTCGGATTCTGTGTCCCCCACTCTCTCTGCCCCTCTCCTGCTCGTGCTCTGTCTCTGTCTCTCTCTCTCAAAAATAAACATTAAAAATAACTTCTCCTTTGATACTATGATTCCATTTCTGGGAATCTGTCCTAAGGAATAAAATTATACATACATGAAAGGGTAGAATATGCCAGCTGGGAATATGACATTAGGATTATTTTGAGCTGTGGGCACTTGAAGAACACCAGATACAAGAAGCACATTCTGATATCCACTTTTCTTCCTAAAAACTGGAGATAAAACTTCCATGTGAGCAGCTGCTGTCCCTGTGCCAGGAAGAAAGGAATCTTCTTATCATCAGAGATTGGGAGGACAGGTGTACAGAGAATTCTGTACAAACAGCACTTATCAGAATAACTCTTATCTTCCCTTGGTCTCCTCATGTATTTTAGCTACTTTTGCACGATTGCCTCTCTTCATCTGACCTACTATATGAGCACTAAGGTTTTGCCATTTCGTTGGATCGTCTTTTTCCTGTTGGGGTTGGGGAGCTCCCATGTACATGTGAAAATTTATTTGCTTTTCCCCTGTTAATCTGTGTTCTGTCATTTTAACTCTCATGCCCAGCCCGACACACTGAGAGGGTAGAATTGAAATTTTGTTTTCCCTGCAATGTGAAGATATTAATGGCATTGATGTTTATAATATCAGAAAAAGTAAATGTAGTCTAATGATGGGGAAATGGTTAATTATCATTGACCCACTGGAAAGAATATTTTGTTGTTTTTTTTTTTTAATGTTTACTCATTTATTTAGAGAGAGAGAGAGAGAGCAGGGGAGGGGCAGAGAGAGAAGGAGAGAGAGAATCCCAAGCAAGCTCCCTGCTGTCAACACAGAGCCCAACGTGGGCTTGATCCCACGAACTGTGAGATCATGACCTGAGCTAGTCACTCAACTGACTGAGCCACCCAGGTGCCCCGTGGAAAAAATATTTTCGGTCAACAAAAATGAACTATGAAGTGTATAATAGGATAAGTATACCGTAATTTTTAAATAAAAACATGGACTATAGAGGTATAATCAGTACATCCTGAGTCATGAATTATAAGAGATTTAACGGAGGAGGAAGATGAGATCAATGTATTAAGATATCTCTAGGTACTCAGAGTATGAGTATTAAGTTATTATTATTTTTACTTTCTTGTGTTTTATAATTTTTTAAATCACGAGATGCTGAACTTGAATTACGTTTATACCACAAGGAAAAATTCTTGTGTTATAAGAATCATGTTGTGATATTTTACTTTATCCTACCCTACCCAAAATTAAAAAAGAAAATATTGCTTTGCAGCAGTTAGAGTAAAACAGTACAGAAATGCTGTCTAAAGAGCTTTGTTTTTTTTAAAGCTTATTTAAGCGGGGCTTAACAACGGGCTCGAACTCACGACCCTGAGATCAAGAGCCTCATTCCTCCAACTGAGCGAGCCAGGCACGCTGAAGTAGCTGGTTTCCACCCAAACAGCAATTTACAAACATTCTCTTGTGGGATGTTCTCAGATCATTTCAACGACTAGTATACTAATACAAATTAGGACCCAAATCAAGAATTCTAAAACCTATTCTCTTATATTCTCTAAAGAAATCAAACTCTCTTTTTGTAAACCTGCTTACCAAGTGATACATATCATGCTTGTTTCAGCAACCAGCAGGGTCACACAGTGTGTACTAGCTGGTATATAAGGGGGGTTGTAGAGGAAGAATCCCGAGAATTCATCCTGTCACTTCTGACCGTCTGCCTGACCACTCTGTGCCGTGGATTTACTTCTGTTCTTCCAGTGAGTCCTCAGACTCGTGTCTTAAAGCTATTAAGGCTGTGCTTTCTTAAACTGCCAATGAGGAGGTTACTTTATGGTAAACTTGCTTTATGAAGAAAAGTTTCGCTAATCTTACCGGACCAGCAGAAGAGTGTTTATTGGCACAACGGGGCAGACTATTTGAAATCAGGTTTGTTGTGTCTTAAAATCTATCATGTGTGCTTGTGTGTACGTGAAGTGAAAGTTGTTCATTTTTTGCATCTATCTGTCATCATTTGCTATATTGGTTTGCTTTTAGATATGTCAATGAGAAAAACCATAAAATTGGAAACTGGAGTGCTAGCTGGAGGGTTTAAGAAGAATGAAACTTGGGAGGCACCTGAGTGGCTCAGTCAGTTAGGCATCTGACTCTCGATTTCAGGTCAGGTCATGATCTCACAGTTCGTGGGCTCAAGCCCCACGTTGGGCTCTGCGCTGACAGCGTGGAGCCTGCTTGGGATTCTCTCTCTTCCTCTCTCTCTCTGCCTCTCCCCTGCTCACATTCTCTTTTACTCTCTCTAAATGAATAAATAAACTTAAAAAAAAAGAAGAAGAAGAATGAAACTTGGAGGGAAAAATGTGTAACCAGGAAAAGCATTACTAATTAGAAGTAGATTGGGGCTAATTTGTTTCATGCTTAGACTATCTTAAGAACATGCCACTGAAGTTTTAAAATACTGAATTATGTTAGCAATGGGAGAGGAGGATGGAGGGGGAACAAGGTAGGCATGTAGGCACCACGGGGGAGGGAATGACAATGGAAAGTGACTTTGGCTGTGGCCACCAGGGCCGCCAACAGAGAATTAGCAAAGATAACTTCAGAAAGGTCAGTGTATCAATGGGAATTATTTCTCAGAGCTGAAGAATTTTTGTTTAACAAGAATTTCTCACTTAGAAGGTTTCTTCTTCTCAGTTTCTTAGCCAGCAAATAAATGGCCTATATTAAAAAGTACTTAAGGGAGGAACTTTGTAAAGAAAGGAAATCCTAACCATAAACATACACTTTCATACTTGCAAGTTTTCTTTCAATCTCTCTCAGGACCGAAGGACAGCCACGCCTGTGTCAGTGAGGGTTCTACCAGAGAAACAGAGCTAGTAATAAATACGTTTATGTATATGTTTATATTTATAGAAAAACGGAGATTTATACAGAGAGAGGTTTAAGTATATGTTTATATGTATACGAGGTAATGGAGTCGCATGTTATATATCTGTGGAGGTCTATTTCATGGAATGGTTTATGTCATTGTGGACACTATAAAATCTGAAGTTAGTGGGGCAGACTGACAGGCTGGCAACTCTTGGGTAGGAGCTGGAGCTGATAGTGCTGTTTTGCTTTTAAGGCCTTTCCACTGATTAAGTGAGACCCACCCACATTATCAAGGGTAATATTTACGTAAAGTCAACTGATTGTCAGTGTTAGCGGTATCTACAAAATGACTTCATAGCAATACATGGATTGGTGATTGATTGAATAAGCACCACGGGCTATCCAAGTTGACACATGAAACTAACCATCACAGCAGAAGACTTCTCCAGACTTGAAATTCCAATTATTATTAGTTGAAGAAACTTTATTCTTTTAAGATTTAGTCTTCTAAGGAATAAAGGAATTACTAAAATAAAAGGGAAAAAAAGGATATGTTTCTTAAATTACATTACAAACGAGATTTTTCTAATTTTGCTCTAATTGCAAATCTTAAGTTAATCATAGCTCTAAGTGAGGTTGAGTATTAAAAACAAAAAATTAGGGGTGCCTGAGTGGCTCAGTCATTTGGGTGTCCAACTCCTGGTTTCAGTTCAGGTTATGATCTCACAGTTTGTGGGTTCGAGCCCCGCATCGGGCTTTGCACTGGCAGTGTGGAGCCTGCTTGGGATTCTGTCTCCCTCTCTCTGCCCCTCCCCTACTCATTCATATTCTCTCTCTCTCTCTCTCTCTCCCCCTCCCCCCTCTCTCTCCTTCTCTCTCAAAATAAATAAACGTTAAAAAAATGAAAAAAAATGTAAAAAATTAAACATACCGAATGTGTCAATGGCCAGAAATGAGATACTCAGATCTTCTGATTTTCCCTTACCTTGTCTCAAACTAAAAATATCAGGGGCCAAGGGGAGAAATCTGACACAGCGACAAAATAAACAAGATTCTGATTTTGTAAAATGGAACAGACTTACTCTTTGTCTTTATTACATGGAACGATCAGAACCCTAAAAATTTGGGGGATTATTGGCAGGTAGAGACAGACAGGATTGGTTTCATAAAGATCAAATTCTGTAACACGTAGACCTCATAAATTCAGGAGAAAACTGCTGGAGAGCACATGATTAAGGGAGCTCCCCAGGCAGAATCAACAGATACAAGATATGGAAGGAGTTTGAGTCATTTGTTGGGGTGATTAAATGGGGAGGTACATTTGGAGCAGGGGTGTCAGTTGGCCTCTTCCCCCTCCTCTACATGTGGAGTACACTTGCCCAGAGGCTAATGCAGTGGGGATCCAGGAGCTGGAGATACGGAGTAGTGCCTCAGGAAGCTGAATATTCCAGGGAGGATGGGGAACACTAAACCAGAAGAGAGATACAAGCCACTCCGACTGGCGGTACATTCCAACCCTCCCCCTTTATAACTAGAAGCAGGCTGTAGAAAATAGCACAGGCTGGAAAACAGAAGTCTAAGACAAAACTGGGTAAAAGACAAAACAGTGATTGTTAAAAGATTTAAGGAAAACCTTCACAATGAGACAGACCTCAAAATCCGAAAGGGGGAAGAATTAGGACACAAGGAAAGAGAGTAAATAAAGCAAACAGAAGAAGACTTCAGAGGGAAAGGTGAGATGCCAATTCAGCCATGAAAAAAAACCACACTAAAATTCTGGTCATTTAAAATATAAAGTAAACCAAAAGACATATCAATAGCAGGACCAACACAGATGAAAAGCAAATTAACTGGCCAAAAGTTGTAGCTGAGGAATTTTCCGAGAATATAATGCAGAGAGCCAAGAAAAGGAAAGCATGAAAGAAATCAAAAGTCAAAAGGGCAGAATTAAAAATTTCAACTTACATCCAACAACAGTTCCAGGAGAGAGAACAGGCAATAAGGAGAGGAGAAAACAAATAAATAAATAAAAAGCTCAGACCCAAGAAAGAATATGACCTGAAGATTAGAAGAGTCCTCCAGGTGTGGAACGAGGTGATTTAAAGATTGCATATAGATACATCATGGAAATGTTCATGTTAGAAGAAATAAAGAGAAAAATCATAAAAGCTCTCAGAGAAAAATAGGCTATCTCCAAGGAACAAAGATTGAGAGCAGTGCAATATTTTTCATTGGAAAGAAGGAATAATGGTCAGTATCCTCAGAGTTTTGAGGAAATAAAATTTGGAGCCTAAAATCTCATATTCAAACAAATTGTTATTTAAGGGTGGGGAAAAATGAACATATTTTTGGATATGCAAGAAGCTATCAAATGTACCACTTGCAAAATTGAAAGAATTACTTGCATGTATAATCCAGCAACATGACTAACAAATCCAATAAGAAGGAATAAATGGGATACAGGAAGCAGTAGTACAATTTCTATTTATGCCTGAATAATTGTTGATGGCTAATGTAAAATATTTATTTTAATGACGCTAAAATTCCAAATATTATCAATTTTGGAAACAGTGGGGGTGAGGATGGGCATTAAAAAGGGAGGATTTGGGGTCCCTGGGTGGCTCAGTCGGTTGAGCGTCTGACTTCAGCTTAGGTCATGATCTTGTGGTTTGTGAGCTCGAGCCCCACATTGGGCTCTGTGCTGACAGCTCAGAGCCTGAAGCCTGCTTCAGATTCTGTATCTCCCTCTTTTCTCTCTGCCCCTCCCCTGTTCACACTCTGTCTCTCTCTCCCTTTCTCTCTCAATAAACATTAAAAAATATTAAAAATAAAAGGGGGAAGATTGAAAATGTGTGTGTGTGTGTGCGCGCGCGCGCATGTTTTGGGGGCAATTTATTTCTAAAAGACTAAAATATGTAAGATTAAAATAAAGTATATACATTAATGTATATAATTAAATTTGCATATTAAATTTTAAAGTAATAGAAGTACTGGAAAATGTGTTACAACTTACAAACCATGAGCGAAAAATTTGTGCTACAAAGAAAATTTAATCAGTCTTTCAAATTGGAGGAAAGTAATAAACAACATAGTGGAAAACATAAAGTAAGACAAGAGTATACCCATGCATATTGTAATCACAGAAATGTGAATATGCTACATTTTCCCAACGAAAGACAGAGACTCTCACCATTTTTAAAAGAGGTGCATCCACAGCAAGTTTAAAAAGAAGCGATTGGAGTTCCTGCTCCAGTAACAGGATGTGACAAGTTATCGTGACCGCTTTGACCACTAAGTAAAAGAAAACTTGCCCAAATAAAGCACAAAGGAACGTACTGAAAGCACCGATGAATGAGATAGTAAAGAATTAGTAGGCCATTTCTTACGAAATGAGAGAGGTGAGTGGAAGCCAGAAATCCCCTTTGTGTTACGGGTGTTTGCCAAACGGGGACACTTCATTCTTCATGGACTCAATGGGCACACGAGGGAGAGCGACCAATGCCCAGGGCCCAATCCAAGACCGTTTCATAGGAGACCCTTCTCCATAATGGTCAACTCCCCAAGTACGTTTAGAATAAGGGTAAACGCACCCCAGCTTCTCAACACCCAAGAGAGACAAGGTGATTTTCCCTGGTGTTGAGCAGAGCAGGGTATTGGGACGGATTTTATAGCCACAAGCTGGCCTTAGATTACAAAGTAACCCCAAGTTGCTTCCCTTGGATAGTCTGAAAACTAAAACTCGAGTGAATCAATTTAAACAGATGATACCCCCTACATGACTTGAAGAAGGAAATGCAAATCCTCTCTGGAGAAACGTGTCCATCCCAGACCTCAAAGACTTCAAATAAGTTTTCAAAGAAAACCAGAAGCTCACAGTCAAAAGCAAGCACACAAGGAAAAAAGGCCACTGGTGGTAAGAATCAGAAAAAATAACTGACATGGGCGCCTGGGTGGCTCAGTCGGTTAAGCATCCAACTTCGGTTCAGGTCATGATCTCACGGTGTGTGAGTTCAAGCCCCGCATTGGGCTCTGTGCTGATGGCTCGGAGCCTGGAGCCTGCTTCAGATTCTGTGTCTCCCTCTCTCTCTGGCCTTTCCCCTCTCGAGCTCTGTCTCTCTCAGAAATAGATAAACATTAAAAAATATATATATATAACTGACAGAGGAAAGAGACCTGCAAAGATGTTTGTTTTGTCGAATAATCATGCAGATTAGGAAACATCCACAGTGACTGTGTCTAAACAAATAGAAGACAAGATGGAAAATATCATCACAAAATAGTTAATTACCAAAAAAAAGCTGGATGCAGCAGATTTGGAAAAAAAAATTCTAGAACAATAATTAAAATTGAAAACTCAGTGTGTGGCCTTAAAAAAAAGATTAGGGAAAGCCAGAGAAAGACAGTGGATGAACAGGAGGATAGCTGGAGAAATTAAGCATGATGTGGCAGAGAGATACAAAGTGACTGAAAATAGGAGATATTAAGAAGTATAAGCCACCGTAAAAAACGTCTAACGAGGGGCGCCTGGATGGCTCGGTCGGTTAAGCGTCCAACTTCGGCTCAGGTGATGATCTCACGGTCCGTGAGTTCGAGCCCCGCGTCGGGCTCTGTGCTGACCGCTCAGAGCCTGGAGCCTGCTTCCGATTCTGTGTCTCCCTCTCTCTCTGCCCTTCCCCTGTTCATGCTCTGTCTCTCTCTGTCTCAAAAATAAATAAACGTTAAAAAAATAAATAAAATAAAGATACATAGAAAAAATCAGTTACATTATGCCTACAAAAGACACATAAAAATATGACAATACTGAAAGGTTTTTAAATTTTTAAGAATGTAAAAAGATGGGAAAGACATCATTCAGATACTAACCAAGAAATCTATATTAAAGTAGTAATGTTAACATTCAATAATAAAGGGGCATCCGGGTGGCTCAGTTAGTTAAGTATCTGACTTTGGCTCAGGTCATGATCTCACGGCTCGTGGGTTCTAGCCCTGTGTCGGGTTCTGTGCTAACAGCTCGGAGCCTGGAGCCTGCTTTGGATTCTGTGTCTCCCTCTCTCTGCCCACCCCCGCACTCATGCTCTCATGCTCTCTCACTCACTGTCTCTCAAAAATAAGCATTAAAAAATTTTTAAAAAATATTCAATAATAAAGACTTTAAGGTAAAATCATTAGTAGATATAGTCATTTTAAAATGATAAAACATTTCAATTCCACAGAAAGTATAACAATTTAAAATTTACATGCTCTCAATAACACAGCCTCAAAATATATAAAGCAAAAATTGTCAAAAAATTGTCAGAAAACAGACAAGTCAACAATCATAATGGAAAAATTTAACACATCTTTTTTTTTTTAATGTTTATTTATTTATTTTGAGAGAGAGTGCAAGTGGGGGAGGTGCAGAGAGAGAGGAGAGAGGGAGAATCCCCAGCAGGACCCAGTGCAAAGCCTGATGTGGATCTTGAGCCCATGAACTGCAAGATCATGACCTGAGCCGAAGTTGGACACTTAACCGACAGAGCCACCCAGATGCCCCTGTCTGAATCTTATTTAAGGAGAAGACATTCACATAGTACTTATATACTAGAAAAAGCTATTTTTCTAGCTATTTACTAATTGCTATTGAAGCAAATTTTACTCATCATCTTTCCCCATCCATGCTTGATACATTCTTAATAGGAGAGGAGGATCTTTTTAAGAAGACATTTGTTGTTTTGAACAAAAGTAAGCTTGAGTTGGAAGCAAATTTGGGTAAGCTCCAATTAAGTCATCTGTAGTTGTGCACAGACTCTCCCAGGGTGTTCAGGTCCCGCACAGACCCTTTGAGAAAAGAGAATGGAAAGACTGAGGGGAGGCTGGACTCCTTTAAGAGAAGCAGGTGTCTCAGTCCCCAGGTGGAGTCATTTCCTGCCCTGTGATAAAGTCCGCCTGGGTGTGCGCCTCTGTCATTACCGTGGGCCAGTGGGGCACCTCCAGAGCAGCATGGTAAGTGGCTATGGTCCCCTACCTTGTTATCACTGTCGCTTCGGTGTGGTAGCAAATTTTACCCATCATATTTGGCCCACTTCACTACCAAACCATCCTTGATAAAGTCTTAATACAAAGGAAGAGATTTTTAAGGAGGCCATTTGTTTCTTTCAATAACTGTGTTTGAGGCAGATTTGGATAAGCTCTCATCCCATGCATCTGTAGTTTTGCAGCTTTTAGGAGAAGCTTGGTTGATTTGCAGTTGTTCACTCCTTTTTTCCTTAATTTTTTTTTTAATTTTATTTGTATTTTGAAAGAGAGAGAGAGAGGCAGAATCTGAAGCAGGCTCCAGGCTTGGAGCTGTCAGCACAGAGCCTGACATGGGGCTTGAACCCATGAACTGTGAGATCATGACCTGAGCTGAAGTTGGACTGAGCCACCCAGGTGCCCCTGTTCACTGCTCTTAGTTGAACTGCTGAAGCAGGGAGCCCTCCTTCCTTTCGTTCCATGTTTGTTTTAGACCTGGCATGCTGGGTTTTCTGTAGAAATCAAATTGCTTCACTTTTAGGTAGGCTTGTAGAGTTTCTGGGGACTTCAGACCCAGGTCACCATTGCTAAGCTCATAAATGCGTGGCCGGGTAAAGTACACAGACATCTATCTCCTTGTCCTCTCTTGATTTCAGTTCTCGGGGGACAACAATGAACATAGTTACTTATAATTCCTGCCTGGGGATCATCTTTTAAGATCTACTGGCCTTTTAGTATCTTATGTGCCAGTCTCAGTAATTTTTAGTATGTTAGAATTTTGAATTCTTAAATGGAAGCAGCCTTTCATACTGCTTATTCATCTTCGATGTTCTTAGCCCCTTGGACTCTCTCTTCAACATTTTAAGGATGTTTTAAGTTGTTTTGTTCTTAGAAATGATGCCTTCCTACGTGGGGGATCCCTGTGGTCCCAGAAACGTTCTGTGTCTCGACTGAATCACTTTCAATATTCTGGGTGTGATATTGTACGATATATGTAGTTTTGCAAGGTATTTCTGCTGGGGGAAATGGGTAAGGGGTACACGAGATCTTTATGGTTTCTTACAACCATGTATGAATCTACAACTTGTCTTTTTTTTTTTAATTTTTTTTTTTTAACATTTATTCATTTTTGAGAGACAGAGAGAGACAGAGCATGAGTGGGGAAGGGGCAGAGAGAGGGAGACACAGAATCGGAAGCAGGCTCCAGGCTCCGAGCTGTCAGCCCAGAGCCCGACGCGGGGCTCAAACTCACGGACTGTGAGATCATGACCTGAGCTGAAGTCGGCCGCTTAACCGACTGAGCCACCCAGGCGCCCCATCTTGTCTTTATCTCAAAATAAAAAGTGAATCAGAAAATAGTGCCTTCCTAGTAATTCAAATAGCCACGGTAGCAGCATTTATGAATGTGCGGTGACTTACCAGTATTGGTATTTGGTGGGCAGTTTACAGTCTTATTTTATAGTGTGACTAATATTTAGCAGAGGCTCCGAAAGGAGGGAAAGGCTAAGAGAAGCAGAAGGTATAGATAGCCTTCTGTACTTTGGGACACAGTTATGTCTTGATTGGTCCTTCTTGGGCCAAGTATTCCTGGCGAGTCCCAAAAGGACATTATCATGCCTATGTCTGAATCACTTGGGTAACAGACCTTGTGAAGACACTGTTACCTAAATTTAGGGAGCTTTGATCTGATTACAGTAGCTGATGTGCAGAGATCGTTGGAAGCCCAGCAGGTACGGGAGGGATGAGGCCGTGCTTTAAGAGTCTTAGAAGCTGGTTTATGATGGAACATGTTGTTTGATTTTTATATGCCATACAGAGGTGGGAATATTGGTTGGTACTGAGTCAGGTGCTTAATTTTTTTTTAATGTTTATTTATTTTTGAGACAGACACAGAGAGAGAGACATACACACACAGAGAGAGGGAGACCCAGAATCTGAAGCAGGCTCCAGGCTCTGAGCTGTCAGCACAGAGCCGGACGCAGGGCTCAAACTCACGAACCGCGAGATTGTGACCTGAGCCGAAGTCAGACGCTTCACTGACTGAGCCACCCAGGCGCCCCTAGTGAGGTGCTTTCTAAATTGAGCTCACAGCCTTTGTCACGGGAGACCCGTAGCTGCACAGAGAAGGAACAAGGGGGAGGAGGTATTCAAGCGGTGAACTTGAATCCCTCATAAAGCAGAGAGGGCTGTGTCAGACCTTGTGAATCAAGGAGACAAAGTACGCGGGCTTGATGCAGCGGGAACAGGAACAGAGTCCAAGTCTGACTGCAGGGCTGTGATCAGCCAGAGCTGCCTCCCTCCCTCCCTGGACTGAGTGGCCTTTTTGTCGTTGAGTCTCAACCTGTCCCATGCCCACCAGCCACCGAAACCCAACAACGTGCAAATCCCCAACTGCTGTCCTTGCGGTTTTCAGGATGTAACTTTTTCTTTCCTTCTCTCAGAGGAGCAAATATTCGTGTCCGTGTAAATTATCAAGAAAGTTAGATGGTGGCCTTTAAGAACAAGATGTGAATGGTGATTTAAAAGTAGGAGGGAGAGTAGAGGCCAATGAGGGTGGTAGAAAACAGTAGACTTTACACAAGAAAAATAATCACTGTCCAGACACAACTGCTGTTAAGATTTAATGGTTTTTTTGCATTTTTAAAGATCTTTTTTGGGGCATCTGGGTGGCTCAGTCGGTAAAGCGTTCGACTCTTGATTTCGGCTTAGGTCATGATCTCACCGTTTGTGGGTTCGAGCCCCGTGTCTGGCTGTGTGCTGTCAGTGCAGATCCTGCTTGGGATTCTTCCTCTCTCTCTGCCCCTCCCCCACCTGCACTCTCTCTGTCTCTCAAAATAAATAAATTAAAAACTTAAAACAATATCTTTCTATGCTTACTTTCTAATGTATTTGATATCATACTTTGTATACAGCTATACAACTTACATACCCTTCTACTTGATAATTTATCATAAGCATTTCCCATGTCAAAAATATTCAAGGGTTACTTAACCCTTTCTAAAATGCCCAATGATACATGAATGTAGACTGGTTCTTGATTTTCACTTTCTAAATAATGCTGTGAGTGCCAGTGTGCCTAAATCTTTGTATTTGAGACTCTTTTCTTAATAATCCACTTATGTATGTCATTTGCCTATTTACCTACTAGGTATCATAAGTGGGTTTTTTTTTTTTTTTTTTTTGAAGATTTTATTTTGGGGATGGGTGCACCAGGGTGGCTCAGTTGGTTGAGCATCTGACTCGTGATTTTGGCTCAGGTCATGATTCCAGGGTCATTAGATCGAGCCCTACATTGGGCTGTGTGCTCGTCGTGGAGCCTGCTTGGGATTTTCTCTCCCTCCTCCTCTGACCCTCTCCCCCACTTCTGCGCATACTCTCTCTCAAATTAAAGAAAAAAAAGAATTAAATACATACAAATAAAAATAAACTATTTTATGCAAACAAATGCTTAGCTCTCCAACATGTATTAATAGGTAAAAAAGAAACCCGATGTATAGTAACATGTATGTTACGCTTCTGAGTGTTTTTAAGTATGTATGTGTATATGTGGGAAATTTCCAGAAGTATAAACAAAAAAAGTACTTTTATGGAGTATACCTTATGCTAGGGTTTTGAGGTGTTTTTTAAAATTTTGTTGTGGTATAGCCAAATTATGGAAAGAGCCTAAATGTCCATCAACTGATGAATGGATAAAGAAATTGTGGTTTATATACACAATGGAATACTACGTGGCAATGAGAAAAAATGAAATATGGCCTTTTGTAGCAACGTGGATGGAACTGGAGAGTGTGATGCTAAGTGAAATAAGCCATACAGAGAAAGACAGATACCATATGGTTTCACTCTTATGTGGATCCTGAGAAACTTAACAGGAACCCATGGGGGAGGGGAAGGTAAAAAAAAGAAAAAAAAGGACGTTAGAGTGGGAGAGAGCCAAAGCATAAGAGACTGTTAAAAACTGAGAACAAACTGAGGGTTGATGGGGGGTGGGAGGGAGGGGCGGGTGGGTGATGGGTATTGAGGAAGGCACCTTTTGGGATGAGCACTGGGTGTTGTATGGAAACCAATTTGTCAATAAACTTCATATAAAAAAAAAAAATTTTGTTGTGGTAAAATATATATAACATAAAACAAAACAAAACAAAATAAAATAAAATAAAATAAAATAAAATAAAATAAAATACTATTGAAGTCTAGGGAAAAAGGAGATTTTATTTTAAAGTAACCTCTACCTTCCACGTGAGGCTCAAACTCACAACCCCAAGATTGAGAGTCACGTGCTCTACTGACTGAGCCAGCCAGGCACCCCACAAGTGTTTTTTTTTTAATTAATGTATATAAAATTGCCTTATCTATAGCCCTTAATGTGAAGGACTATATGTAAGTTAATTTTTACATACATCAACATTTTTGTTTGTTTATTACAGTATTGAGTCTAAACATTTCTGGGTTGTTAAATCCCTTACATGTAAGTTTCCTTGGTAAATTTTCCACTACTTTTATGCTTAGAACATCCTTCCTTATTCAGAGCACATCTGAATAGTAAATATAAAATCTCAAGATATGAAAAGGTAGCACTTTAAAGTGCACTGGGTCTTAATACGTGTCAAGGTTATAAATTGATTTTTGAGGGGGCGGGGTTTATTCCTTTCCAGTAACTAGCAGCTATTTTTCTGGGTGAGGCAGCTTGATTTTATACATATATGGTATTTAACATGTATATAGCCTTACCTCATTCTTAGCCCCATTGCACAATAGGCGCTTAAATTACATTGTTGAAAGAAACCTTTTAGTGAAATTGGAGTCCTTGGTTTAATTGTTCCTAAAGCTTACCTGCAGCCTGGTTTTTGCTTTCCGTGAGACTCTTTTCATTAGCTTTATAATACATTTCTGTTGCTGGCTTCAGCTAGTTGGTTTCTCTCAGTTGTGAGCAGAATTACTGAGGGACAGAGCGTGTGTTACCTAAGATGGCCTGCTTCGTTCTAACTTACTATGGCTTATTTCAGAGGGAGTGCCTTTCCATTCACATTGGCCAAGCTGGCATCCAGATTGGGGATGCTTGCTGGGAACTCTACTGCCTGGAACATGGAATCCAGCCAGACGGCGCTGTTCTCGAGAGTAAAAAGGATCAGGTGGAGAATGCTAAAGTGGAGCATATGGGCGCCTCTTGCAATACCTTCTTCAGTGAGACCAGAGCCGGGAAGCACGTGCCCAGAGCCCTCTTCACGGACCTGGAGCCAACTGTTATAGGTAATGTGGGGCTGGCATTCTAGCGTGCTTAACCAGGTCCACAACCACAGCAAACAAACCCAGTACGAGTGCCTGGGATCATCAGATTACACTGGATCTATCTCAACAGGATCACAGGGACCCTTTTTAAATTTAGAAGGTCACTCATGACCACGTAAGGTGGTCAGCATGAAACATACCCAGAGGGCATACTAGCTTAGCTCTCTTTTCCTATGTGATAAAACACATTCAAACCTTGTGAGTTTCTCCACACACATCTGTTGTAGCAGAAGATCAGATCTTTTCCTGGATTGGAAAGCCAGTTGCTAGAAGCTTCTGACAAAGAATCTGAAATTTGGCATGACCCGAACATGATTCCAAAGAGGCAAGGAGCCAAATAAATCTTCTAATTGTGGGGGAAGTGAATACAACGTTATGATTATTAATGGAAGACTT
This sequence comes from Lynx canadensis, assembly GCF_007474595.2. Lineage (NCBI taxonomy): Eukaryota > Metazoa > Chordata > Mammalia > Carnivora > Felidae > Lynx > Lynx canadensis. Next base: position 4,598,917 of record NC_044309.1, on the reverse strand, counting down.
GAGTAAGCACTTGAAATGGGTCTACAGAAATGCTGGGGGGAGGAAGGGGTCTTACTGACTTGGAAAGGCTGGAGAGGAGGTGGATTTGGGTTTGGTATTATGCATCAATTATTTACTGCTGTGTAATAAACTGCCTCCAAAATTAGTGGTTTGAAACAATAATGATCACTATTTTGTCCATGACTCTACAGTTTGGACGGGGCTCAGAGGGCAGTGCTCCGCTCTGCTCTACAGGGTTTCCTAAGGAGGCTCAAGTGGGAGCTGGAGGATCCACTTTGAAGAATTCTTTTTTTATTTATTTTTTTTAATGTTTATTTATTTTTGAGAGAGAGAGACAGACAGACAGACAGAGTGAGAGCGGGGGAGGGTCAGAGAGAGAGGGAGACACAGAATCTGGAGCAGGCTCCAGGCTCCGAGCCATCAGCCCAGAGCCCGACGCGGGGCTCGAACTCACGAACTGTGAGATCATGACCTGAGCCGAAGTCGGATGCTCAACCGACCGAGCCACCCAGGCACCCCTGGAGGATCCACTTTGGAAGTGTTTCACCCTCATGGCTGGCAAGTTGGTGCTGGCTGGTTGGCTGAGAGCTGGGTCAGGGCTGTGGGGGCCACGGGCCTCCCCGCGGGCTGCCGAGACTTCCTCACAGCACGGCAGCGGGGTTCCAAGAGCAAGCATCCCAGGAGCACAAGGCTGAAGTCCATGGCATTTTAATACTCTAGGCTTGGAAGGGTGTTGACCTGCTGTTATTTGCTGGGTCAAGGCCATTACAAACAGAGATCCACCGAGGAAGGGAGTATAAGACCTCACCTCTTGATGCGCCAAGAGCGAGGTTTGAGAAGCACACGTGAGATGAGAAATACTCTGGTGGCCATCCTTGGAAAATGCAGTCTGTACGTGCTGGATTAGAGTTCATTTCCTGATCAGAACAATGTCAGATCAGGTATCACACTGAAGGTTGATTGGTGCCCGTGGGAAGCAGACGCTGGAAAGGGTTATTATGAGGGAAACATGAGAACCGCTGAAGCCAGGATGCCTGCAGACAGATTCAGTATTTGGTAGACGTGAAAGAATTAAAAATAAGGAAATAGCAGTGGCTTCAAGAACAGGCGAAGCTAGTCTGAGGCTAAGAGAGGCAGTTACGTTGTATTTGGACTCTGAGTTATCAGTGCCCGAAGAGAATATCTGAATTTTTGTTTCTGACAAGTGGGACTTTGCAGCCATGAGCTTCAGTTGCAGTCTGGTATCCCCGAAACCCGGACGGAGTGGAATATGTCCCCAGAGGACTGCGGTAAATGTAACTAAAGAAGCAACGCGAGAGGCCACATCTCAGAATTATGAATATTGTAGCAGGTATTTTAACTTGTGCCAATCCGAAGACGCTGGGCCAGTTGGAGGTTTAAGACCTGGGATCAGGAGCTGAGCAAGTCAGGGAAGAGCTAGGAGGCAGGAAGAAACCAGAAGAAATTCCCCAGTCCTCTGGAATACAGCATAAAGAGAGGGTCCGGAGCTGGCCCAACCAAAGAGGCGTATGCTCCAGCTTGGAGGAGAAGGTGCTGATTTTCCTTGTTCTCTTCAGCAACTAAGAGAGCCTCATACGTGTGAGGCACTGTCCTTGACATTGGAGGTGTATGTAGTCGTACTCTTCATGGAGCCCATATTCTAGTGGCGGGCAGTTCTATAAAAACCAAATAGTGTGCCTGATGGTGATCGGTGGTTGGGGAAAAATAAGGCAGAGCCGTAGGGGTAGGGAATGTTGTCCAAGTGGTGGGAGGTGCTTTTTCTAAAAGAATGTCAAGGAAGGCCTTGAAGGGAGGGCGAGCTGAAGGAAGAGAGGGCGGGAGCCTTACCTCTCTGGAAGAGATCAGAAAAGACTTGATGGACAAAGTGACAGTCCATCTGAATCTTGAAGACGGGGTAAGAGGACTTTTAACAGTTCACAGATGAAAGAGAATGGAAAACACGAGCAAAGACACACTCAGATACCTGTGAATATTGTCTCTGCTTGAAAATGGAGAGGACGTTGATATAGTGGAGTCACAGAAGACTTAAACTGGCATGGAGGCAGACTATGGAATTTCCTTGAATAATATGCGTGGTATGAATCTGATGGGAAATAAAAAGACTTAGAGCAAGGGAATGGCAGATTTAGAACTATACTTCAGTAATATTAATCACAGAGATGTATTCATTCCTGTATTCAATATTTCTTTAGCACCTGCTCTGTGCCAAGTACTGATCTAGAAAGAGAGTAGATTAAGTTACAAGATTTTTGTGTTGGATGGACTGGAATGGAGAATACCAATTGGAGAGGGGTCTTAACAGTAGAGGATTGAGGCGCCTGGTGGCTCAATCAGTTAAGCATCTCACTCTCTCAATTTCAGCTCAGGTCATGATCTCATGGTTCGTGGGTTCAAGCCCCGTGTCGGACTCTGTGCTGACAGCACAGAGCCTGCTTGGGATTCTTTCTTTCTGCCTCTCCCCTGCTTGTGCGCGCTTTCTCTCTCTCTCTCTCTCTCTCTCTCTCTCTCTCTCTCTCAGAATAAGTAAGTAAACTTTAAAAAAAATAAAAAAAGAAACAGGAATGGATCATTTGCCAATGGATGTTCTTGAGAGAATTCAGGGGTGTCTCCCAGATTTCGCTGTTTCAATAATGGGGTTGAGAAATGAGGTAGGAATTCCAGAAGGCGACCTAGTTTTGGGCATGAGGAATTTGAAGGGTCTGCAGGTTGGTCCCTTCCCCTTAGAAGATGGGGAACCAGAGGTGTTCAGTGAAAAGTTACCCGATAGAGTTAGTACTAAAAAGCTGTGAAAGTGGCTGATGTTCTCCAAAGCCAGCCTGAATGGTTTTGAATAAAGGAAAGGTAAGTTTAGGTTGTGTTTGTGGAGTAGAATTCTACTAAAGATATTCATAGGGAGAACAAGGGAAAGAGGGGAGGGAGGGATGGTTCAGAGTGGGTGAGGGGCCCCATGACTGAGAGGGTGGGTCGTTCTTCTCCTCCTTCCCTCTCTTCTCTGGGGTAGTGACCAAGGATTTTGTGACGGGGAGGAAGGTGCTCATTGAGGAGTTCTGATTGGAATAATGGGGTGATGGTGTGTGAGACCTTGGAGATAGGAGTAGAGATTTAAGACACGTTTGGAGAGGAGGACAGAGGGTCAAGTGACGTGTGAGGAGTGTGCCAAGTGTGAGTCTGAAGGGGCCGAGAGCAAAGCTGGGGTGGATGGTACCCGTGAGGTGGGGACCAGGCGAGGAGGGATTTGGGGCGGGCGGCAAGCCTCCAGCTCTGATCACCCGTCACAGGGCCAGGCTGTGTGAGCAGACCCGTGAAAGTAACACGAAGGGAGGAGGAGTGGGAAAAGAAACTGCCGGGAGCACAAGGTCGTGGTGAGAAGGAATTTAGCAAAATTCAATGAACATTCATCCATCTAGGTAATGGGAGTAGACGGATGAATGAATATTGATCCCTTCCCTGCTGCCGTCCTAGTGAGTTCAGGCTGTTGTGACAAAATACCGTAGACTAGGGGTCAAACGGTGGAAATTTATTTCTCGCTGTTGTGGAGGCTGGAAGTTCAAGACCAGGGTGGCAGCGTGGTCGGTCTCTGATGAGCGCTGTCTTCTGGCTTTGCAGATGGCCACCTTCTTGCCATGTCCTCACATAGCAGAGAGATCCGCTCTCTGTCCTCTGACAAGGGCACTAACCCCATTCACGAGGGCCCCACCCCCATGGCCCAGTGACCTCCCCACACCATCACGCCAGGGGCGAGGGCTTCAACACCTATTCAAGACAGATCTTGGGGAGACACGAACATTCAGTCCATAGCAGTACCATGTATCAGTGAGGAACTGCATGGATATTTTCCTATAATCCCTTTAGTATTCTGTCAGGAAACCTTGCTATCCTCAGTTAACAGATGAAGCCGCCCAGTCTTGGGCAGGTTCTGGAACTTGCCTTAGATCGTTGAACTTTTGAGGGTAGAACTGGGTTTGACCCCAGATTTGCATACTAATAAGAGCCATTCTCTTTTTTTTTTAATTTTTTAATTTTTTAATTTTTAAATTTTTATTTTTTTCAATATATGAAGTTTATTGTCAAATTGGTTTCCATACAACACCCAGTGCTCATGGGTGCCCCCCTCAATGCCCATCACCCACCTTCCCCTCCCTCCCACCCCCCATCAACCCTCAGTTTGTTCTCAGTTTTTAAGAGTCTCTTATGCTTTGAAGAGCCATTCTCTTTTAACAACAACAACAACGAAACAGCATAAGCTAGTGGAGAAGACAATGTAAATGGTGGTAGCAATACAAACACCTGTGTTAAGCCAAACCATATAAAGTTGCCAGCGGTTGATTATTTTTTATCTAAAAAATGTCAGTGTTGTACGATGCCACCTAGTAACAACAGAAATGTCTGCAAGGTGCAGAGGTATCCCCGAGGAAGGGACGAGTAACTAGAGAGCCATCCAACGTCTTCTCCCGAGGGAACAGCACTGGCAGATTCACAGAGGCCTGGAGGAACCTGCACGTGTCACAGGAGTTCGTGTGGCAGGAACTTGGGGCCGAGTTGGGGGGCAGTGGTACAGAAAGACCATCGGGCTGGGTCGTGGGCTAGGAGGTGTGGTTGGAGAAAGGCTTTGGCAACTTTAAGATTTTGGGGGAGACAGTTGTAAGGATTTCAGGTGGAGTGGGGCCGAACAGCTTTGGAAGTAAGGAAGCAAGGAATGTCAAATCATCCTTTTTAAAAACCACTTCACTTCCTGAGGGTGCTGCTTAGGTAAAGACACTGGGCGAGATCACTCGTGTCGCTGAGCAAAGTGGGAAAGGTGCCAGGAAGGGAGCGGACAGTTTGGGTGTGCTCACGAATGGCAGTGCTATAATCACTGATCTCTGGAAAAGTCGATTTTACTGAAAGAATTTGTGGAACTACCTTCAGAATCTCAACTGGACATTATCGTGAAGAACCGGGCTTCCAGAATGCTATAAATTCCCTTCTTAGGCTGAATTCAGCCTTAGACTTTTAGGTGAAAAGCAGAGTCCACCCAGAATTATATGCCCACTTCTATCTTGTTTATAAGTGTATCTTTTAAAAACCTTAACTTTGGGTTTTTTGTTTATTTTTTTTGGTGTGCATATGTTAAAACTCATTTAAATAAATTTTGGTAAATTAAGTATTTGGGGGTGTACAAAATTGTGGTTTAGAAATTCATGGTGATGTTCAGGGGAGCAAGGTGAATTGAGAGAGCCATCTTGTTCTCAGACATTGGCTCATTTCCTCTTAGGCAGTGATCTTCTGAAATGAACTATAGGTATCTGGTGACGGGACCAATGTGGTATTTGCATAAATACATGTCCTGAGCTAATTGTATCATCATTAAAAAAAAAAATTTTTTTTAATGTTTTTATTTTTGAGAGAGAGAGAGAAGACAGAGCACGAGCGGGGCAGGGGCAGAGAGAGAGGGAGAGACAGAATCGGAAGCAGGCTCCAGGCTTCGAGCTGTCAGCGCAGAGCCCGATGCCAGGCTCGAACCCGTCAACCGCGAGATCATGACCTGAGCTGAGGTCGGAAGCTCAACCGACTGAGCCCAGGCTCCCCTGTATCATTATTATTTATAATGGTTTCCTGTGGGTTGTGCGTTGTGCCCTGTGATCTCATTTAATCCTTGTAACAGTTCAATGGGGCAGGTCTCGTTATTATCCATGTTTGTGAGATGCGACAATGGAGGCTTAGGGATGGTAAGTGACTGCCCCGTAGCTGAATGGGGAAGGAGAACCTGAATGCAGGAACCGGATTCTTGGACACACGCCCTTGCTGCCGTGCAGTGTCCCGCCGTAACCAGGGCAGCGTCCCCAGAGCCTGCCTAGCCCTCCAACATAATTCTTCAGGAAGTGCGCTATGTGGATGGTTCTAAATTTGGGGAGGGGGACATGGACCTGGGACACATGTGTCTTGGCATTTCCTCATGCTGCCCAGGTTTCTAAAAGGCAACAAAAGTAGGCAGGAGTTGCGCTTGGTTGTACTGAAGATTGCCAGTATCGTAACCCGTTTCCCGGTTTTAGGCATTTATGCTAACTGCGTTTGAGTTGTGTGAGTATTTGAGTTGGTCACAGCTTCCTTATTAAAGCCTCTTTCCTTGCATACTACTAATGATTTAGATTGGTATGCTTTTCCTTGCTTTACTGGCACGCAGTTGGCCATTTGTGGATAGAGGTACTTGGCCTTGAAATGCCAGCGTGATCCCAGGGTGTGTGATGGGTGTGAATAGTGTCTCTTAAATATCTGTGTCCACCTAGAACCTCAGAATGTGACTTCATTTGGAAATAAGGTCTTTGCAGCTGTACTGAGTTAAGATGGGGTCACACTGGATGGGGGTCGGCCCTACATCCCACGGTCTGTGTCCTTATGGGAAGAAGAGGGGACACGGCAGGGGGAATGGCACGTGTGACAGAGGCAGGCACTGGGGTCATGCAGGTATACTCAGAGGAACTCTGCAAACTGGCAGAGGTCACCAGAAGCCAGGAGAGTGGCATGGAACAGCCTCTCCCTGTCACCTCCGGAAGGGACCAGCACTGCTAACACCCTGATATGCGACTTCCTGAGCTGTGAGAGAACAGATTTCTCTCGTCCGAAGCCACCCAATTTGTTGTCATTTGTCACGGCAGCTCTAAGGAACTGATGAAGGGTGTGTGATAGGGAAACATACTTTCTGCTTATCTGGGAATAATGATACCCGTCCCTAGACTAAGGAAGGGTGATTCCGTGGTTTCAAGCCATTTGTCCACCACACGGGAGGACGGAGCAATCGGGGTCCTGGGCCGTGCAAGAATTCGGAGCAGGGCGTGCTGACCTCGTCTCCCCCTGCCCATGGGAGCACGCTGACCTCGTGTCCCCCTGCAGATGGGAGCGTGTCCACCTCGTCTCCTCCTGCAGATGGGAGCGCGCTGAGCCCCTCTCCCCCTGCAGATGGGAGCGCGCTGACCTCATCTCCCCCTGCAGATGGGATCCGAGCCGGCCAGCAGCGCTCGCTCTTCCCCCCGGAGCAGCTCGTCAGCGGCAAGGAAGATGCGGCAAACAACTACGCCCGAGGCCGCTACTCTGTCGGCGTGGGCATCGTCGACCTCGTGCTGGAGAGGATCCGAAAGCTGGCAAGTGGCTCCCCTCTCCCTAGACAGGTGCCCCGGTGCCTGGGCCCCACCTCCCAAGGGACCGGCATTTTCTAGCACAGGCATCACGGCATCCAGCCTCTCCCCTTGGAGCCTCCTGCGGATGCGCAAAGTCGAGAAGCCACCGTATGTTGGCCCTGATTACGCTTTGTTCCGTAGGAAGGGCCGAAGAGACCTTTACCCTTGTTATATATAGCCCCATCTGCTCTTTTTTGGGTTTTTTTTTCTAGATTTATGGGGAAATGTTTTATTTTTCCCCCACTGCTTTATTGAGGTCTAACTGACACGCAACATTGTGTAAATTCAAGGTGTACGTGTGATGATTTTATACACCTGTCCTGTACAGCGATTGCGGGAATATGGTTAACGTGTGTGCGTGTGGTAAGAGCGTTTAAGATCTCTCTTATTAGCAACTTCCTTTTTTTATTTTAGTTTTTTTAATGCTTCTTTATTTTTGAGAGAGAGAGAGTGCGAGGGAGGGAGGGGCAGAGAGAGAGGGAGACACAGAATCTGAAGCAGGCTCCAGAGCCCAACGTGGGGCTTGAACCCGTGACCGCGGGAGATCGTGACCTGAGCTGAAGTCGGTCGCTCAACTGACTGAGCCACCCAGGCGCCCCATTTCTTAGCAGCCTTCAAGCATACAATACGGTATTGTGGACTAGAGTCACCATGCTGCCCGCTAGATCCCCAGAACTCATTCACTTTCTAACTGAAACTTTCTGCCCTGCAAACGTTGCCTCCCGGTTGCCCCCACCCACAGCCCCTGGCAGACACTGTTCTACTTTCCCTTTTTATGAGTTTGATCCATGATACAAATGGGATGATACAGTATCTGGCTTTCTATGTCTGACTTCCCTCACTTAGCGGGATGCCCTTAACATCCATCCGTGCCGTACGAATGGCAGGAGGTCCTTCTTTTTAAGGATTAGCCCCCTTCCACTCTTGCTTCTGCCCAACTCGTGGCTTATCTTGTTATCACAGACGTCCAAAGCATCTGGACACTCGTCCTTTTCCAGTAGCATCCCACTATTTGTGAAGTTAACAAGAGGCACATCCTACCTGGAGATGAGTTACCCTACTTACGAACAGTCAGTTCTTCTTCGGGGATCTGGAGAATCCTTTGTCTAGGACCTGTTTTGGTGTTCGACATAATCCTTAAGTAATGCGATGCCTTTTACACCCACAGAGTAGACTGGGTATAGAGGTGATAAGTACTTCATCTACTGGCGGAGGGGGAGGGATCTGTTGCTGCAGTATTTTGCCAGTCATTTTCTTGTCTTTGTTACTGATAAAGACCTTGCTTTAGATCACATGCAGATAAATCCGTGGAGGGCAGCTAACGACAGGCGGATGTTCAGGTTTTGCCTACGGTAAAATTCTAAAGCGCTTCCCCTACTCCACACGCTCGCATGTGTTACCGTGGCGTTGATCACGGTTGACCAGTCCTTTGTGAAGGTTTTGTTTGTTCGGGGGAGCCTGTAGTGTCCCCTCTCACTGCTTCTGGCTTCGTTGGGCCCATTCTCACGTCTCCTTTACTTCCCCAGGCGGAGCACTGCAGTGGGCTTCAGGGATTTTTGATTTTCCGGAGCTTTGGAGGAGGGACTGGATCGGGATTTACATCTCTCTTAATGGAGAGGCTCGCGGCAGAATATAGCAGGAAGACGAAGCTGGAGTTCTCGGTCTATCCGGCCCCCAGGATCTCCACTGCTGTCGTAGAACCTTACAACTGCATCCTCACCACCCACTCCACCCTGGAGCACTTGGACTGCACCTTCATGATGGACAACGAGGCCGTCCATGACATCTGCCACCACAAACTCGGTGCCGAACGCCCCTCTTATGCCAACATTAATAGGCTGATAGGTCAGGCGGTCTCTTCCATTACTGCCTCCCTCCGGTTTGAAGGGCCCTTGAATGTGGACCTGACTGAATTCCAGACCAACCTCGTACCGTATCCGAGAATACATTTCCCCGTGACAGCCTTTGCCCCCATCGTCTCTGCCGACAGCGCCTACCACGAGGAGCTCTCCGTGTCCGACATCACCGCTGCTTGCTTTGACTTCTCCAATCAGCTGATCAAGTGCGACCCTCGGCTAGGGAAGTACATGGCCTGCTGCCTCCTCTACAGAGGGGACGTGGTCCCTAAAGATGTGAATGCAGCCATTGCAGCCACGAAGCTGAGGAACTCTGTGCAGTTCGTAGACTGGTGTCCAACCGGTTTCAAGGTGGGCATCAACAGCCAGCCACCCACGGTGACGCCAGGAGGGGACCTGGCCAAGGCCCGGCGGGCTGTGTGCATGTTGAGCAACACCACGGCGGTCGTGGAGGCCTGGGCCCGCCTGGACCGCAAGTTCGACCTCATGTACGCCAAGAGGGCGTTTTTACACTGGTACGTCGGAGAAGGCATGGACGAAGGCGAGTTCTTAGAGGCCAGGAAAGACTTGGCAGCCCTGGAGAAGGATTACGAAGAAGTGGGGCAAAGTCCCTGAGGCAAATGTGGCCGGTGAGGATGAAGACTCCATCAAAGCCCGTGCTTTCTTTTCAGGACACTATTTACGCCTCGCGGTTAGATGTCCCCATTAGAAGAAACTGGAAACCGAATCAAGCAAGACCCTGAGTTCCACACTAGATGAGATGGCTCGGTACCAACAATGAGCTCAGATTTCCTTGTCTGTAGTGCAGTTCAGCACGGCTCCCTTGAACCTTTCAGGTTTGGGGTCCTTCGAGCTACTGGATCACCTCTATGTTTCTTTCCTTCTTTTTTTTTTTTTTTCTCATAATGGAAACCTAGCTCTATTCTTGGATTTTGCAACAAAAGACCATGAACCCCTAAAGTCAGTGCTCTTGCTTTCCCTTTCCTGAGGTGTAAAACAGCACATGTTAATTATTACTGTTATTTCCCCCGTGCCTATATTTTGTACGTTGATTAAATAATGAATATTTTCAGTATCATTCTTTTCTTTCTTCCAAATGTGGGTCTTAACGTCACACAGTTTGCTGTTTATACAAACAAACCAGTAGCAAGAATATTCTTGGGTCTTTGAAATATTTTTTTTTTAACGTTGATTTATTTTTGAAGGAGAGAGACAGAGCGTGAGGAGGGAGGGGCAGAGAGAGGGGGGAGACACAGAATCCAAAGCAGCCTCCAGGTCTGAGCTGTCAGCACAGAGCCCGACACAGGGCTTGAACCCGTAAACCACGAGATCATGACCTGAGCCGAAGTCAAAGGCTTAACCCACTGAGCCACCCAGGCGCCCCGGGTCTTTCAAACATTTGCATCTGTGATCCTGTGGGTCAGAAGGTGAAAGTGAGCTCCCTCGGCTCCCCATCCTTGAAGAGATGTTCTCCAAGTGTGGCCGGCAGAGCCCTGCATCAGACCCAGTTGAGAGGTTTGGGGGAAAAAATGCATAATCTTGAGCTTCGCTGTGTACTTGCTGGATGAGAAGCCCTGGGGACTGGAGAGGGCAGGATGACCCAAGAGTTTGAAGTTAAAAAAAAAAAAAAAAAAAAACACGTAATGGAATTCATTTTTGGTACTAAATTATCCCACTTTCAAACCAGCTATAACTCCAAATGGAAAATATAGCTATAAATGCAGTAAAACCATCAGCCACTTTTTTTTTTTTTTTATAATTCACAATATTTAGTCTGCCTAATTGTTGGAAGGTGAACTAGATACTGCAAAGTCTTGCTCTTGAGCTGATGGTAGTTTCCAGGTGCCAACATCAGCTGTGGTGTTTACCTTACAGCCCTGGTCCTCCTGTGTCCTCTCTTGGCCTCAGGGTGCTCAGGGCTTTTGGTTCGGGCAGATACTCTGAGGGTAATAGATGCCAAAGCCTTGGCTGAAGGCGTAAAGTCGAGTGTCCTATTGAGAGGTTTGCCAAACTGCTGCATTACCATCTCCTTGCCTACGCCAAGACCCAGAATGGCCCCTCCACCTTTACTGGTTTCCCGGTAGATGCTTTTAGGTACTGACCTCACCGCCCTGGGATGTGGCCTTCAAGAGCTCCATTCGCACGATGGACCGTTCTGCCTGCTTTCCGCTCACACGTTACCACCACGGAGGCCAGTGAGCACAGTTTGGTGGAAATGATGTCTCCATACCTTAAGACATGCCTGTCTGTCAAGATGCGGTTTTCCCCAGCCCAGCCATCGGTGAGTTTTTGCTCAGTCCTCAAGTCTCTGAGCATTTGGCTGGATCCGCTTCGGACTCTACTTCCGAGGCCCCCTGCCAAGGGCTGAGTCTCCACTGATACCAAAACGACTTCGTACCAGAGTTCCCTTTGGACCCCGAGGCCTGTTAATCCTAAGATGTGCCAAGACTTCAGCATAGTAACAGGGAAAGGAATACGATTCTCATTCCTATATCTCTGACTTGCTGTGATCAAATATTTGGAGGAAAGTAAAAAAGAAAAAAGAAAACTCTTTTCTACAAAGGAAGGACTGATTCGGTGCGGTCTGTGGTCACTTTCACCAAAGCCAACATAGACCAACAGTGGGTTGTGTGGCTCTATATTTAAGGGTGAAAGAAAGCCTTCAGTACTTGAAGGATCCCTCTGCCAATATCCAAATTTACGGGGCTCCATTTTTCAACCAACCTATGTGTCCAATATGCTCTCTTATTAAGTAGTAAATAAAGATATTTGATGACCTAAATATAATGGATAGTCCACATACCGGTGAGTTTTAGGGTTAGGTCTCCTAAGACGTAGTCATCAAAATGCAAATACTAGTCTCTAGACTGGTTTTTTTTTTTGTTTTTTAATAAAGTTTATCACCAAATGGTACAGCGTAAGTCGTGGCATTGTTACAACTATGTGATTTTGAAATGTATACCTCCCCACATCTTAAAATCCCCGCCTTGAATACAGTTACTTCTCAAGGTCCTTGCCAGTCCCAAGATTTTGTGAGTCTAAGATTTGATTCACTTGTGATGCCACATGCCTCCATATGTCATACGTGATATTAGATTTACCAGGTATTTGTATTATTCATGTTTCCTTGCCATTCATTAAACATTCATTTTTTTCTTTCTTTTAATGACACAACATTCAAACTTGACTCATTAGCATCATGTTTCTGCCACTTCCTGGACACTGAAAAAACCATAGTACATTTCCACCCAGTTACCATCCGCCTGTCTTTTGTGTATTGTTGCCTTATATTGTAGGGCCGTGTGTATTTTATTTTATTTATTATTTATTTATTTATTTATTTTTAATATGAAATTTATTGTCACATTGGTTTCCATACAACACCCAGTGCTCATCCCAACAAGTGCCCTCCTCCATGCCCATCACCCACCCACCCTCCCCTCCCTCCCACCCCCCATCACTGCCGTATGTATTTTAAACCTTACAAGGCATGGACTATCGTTGCTGCTGTTTTAAACTGGATGTCTGCTTAGATTTACCTTCCTAGTTACCATCTGGTACTGTTCATTTCTCCTTGTGTTACCAAACTTCCACCTAGGATCATTTTCCTTCTGGCAAAAGACCTGCCCTTGGAAATTCTTTCGATGTGGATCCCGGGTTGAGAGGGGATGATATTTGGCTTTTCTTCCTCAAAGAGGGAGATCACCTGAAATCCTGACGTGTGGTCTCGAGGCAAGGACTCTCTTATTCATCTGTGTATCTACAGTGCCAGGCACAGAGTAGGTACTCCCATACTTATTAAGTTGAGAAGTACCAGGAGATGACCTTATTTCCTACTTTACTGAAATCACATCCATCTGATTCTTAACTTCTTCCATTCCTCTTCGTACACTTGAACTTGTTTTGAATCTGCACATACCCAGAGGAGTAGCTCTCCATTGCAAGGACATCTGTCATTTTTGTACCTTCTCTTGACTCCTCCCTTCTAGAAGACCTCACTCCTTCAGTCCCCTTTGTATATTCGGTCTCTTTCTCCACTGACGTTGTTGTTGTTGTTGTTGTTGTTGTTCTTTTCCTTACTTGTATGTCCAGGTCTCTTCGTTCAAAACATCAATCCCTTTTTCTAGATTCTACTTCCCCCATAACATACTCTCACATCTTTCCGCTCCGCCAGGCTTCTCAAAGGAATATATACATACGATGCCTGCATGCCGTCTTCTCACTCCTCAGCAGTTGTAAGCTGTCTCCCCCACCTTTCTACTGACACCTTTATCTTGAAGATCACTGATTGTACCTCACTTATCAAACGTAGACCTTCTCAGCCTTCAGATTTCTTTACCCTAAGCGTTTTGGTTACTCCTTTCCCTTGAAACTTTTTCTTTGGCTCCCGGGGTTCTACTTGGTTCTCCTGCTACATCTGGCATCTCTGTATCTCCTCTTCCACCTGGTCTGGCCCTGTTGGAGATGCCCTTGGCCTTCTTCTCTGGCCCTTGGTTATCTCATCCACAACCACATTAGCTCCATGAAAACCCTAAACATTCCTTCTCTCAAGGTTTGTGCTGAAACTTCCGACTGCTTGCTGGACCTGTCTTCTCAGATGTCTTATCTACACTGAAATTTAACTTCTTCCAAGAAAACGTTATCATTTTCCTCAAAAAGAAATCTGCTCCTCCCTTAGTGTTCTCTGTCTTGTGCATTGACGTCATCTTCCCAGGTTCTAAACAACACCGTCCTTTCTGACTGTTTTCTTGCTCCCTACATAGCCTGAGTCCTCTCAATTCTATCATGTTCCCAGGATCCATTGCCTTCCCGCTCTTCCCAATGAAACCGTCATGGCTCAGGCCATCACATCCTCTTCCCAGGGCCAGCACACTAGCGTCCAAAGGCTCTTCTGCCTTTCCCTTTGTCTTCCTCACCCATCCCACACACCACTCTGACGACATCCTAAAGCACAGCTGAGGTTATTTTGCCCCTTGGCTCAGAGCGTTAGTGATCCCCGTTGTCTTAGGTATGAAGTCTAAATCCCTGCACATGGCGGGCAGGGCCTGTCCCCATGAGTCCCAACTTGTATTTCCAGTCCCAGCCAGACTGGAGCGTTCCCTGCTTCCCAGCATGTGTTTTTCTCTCTCCTCTGCCTTTGCTCCTTCTCGCCGCTCTTTCTTGCCGCTCTTTCTTCCTTCTCTCTGTGACCGTGTGATGTAACGCCTACTTCAAACCCAGTTCTTCTGTTCCTTAGAGCTTCTTGGGCGTCCATTTACTCCCACCCCAGGATTAGGGATAGTTGGGATATGCTGTGAAATCTCTCACTGTGTTGGAAATATTGTCGTAAATACTTATTAGTGAAATAGAGATATTTTTGTGGGTGCATATCCTACATAGAGCTTTGAACTTGTGTTAGACTTTTACTATTTAATGTACATGCGTTGTTTCTCTCTCCAGACACCAGAGGGCACTAGTGGCATGCTTAACTAACCCCTCAGTTCCTGTAATTTTTGGGGTGTTTTGGACATTCGTATGTGTGTGCATGTGTGCATATTCTCACACTCAGAAAAGACCATTCAGAGGTTTTCTTTTGCTTTTAAAAATTAGTGATCTACTAAAATGAAGATCTAAAACCTAATTGTTTCCTAAACTTTTAAGGTCAGCTTGAGAACCTTACAATTTCTAAGTTTAGCAAATGTAAATACTTACTTTTGAAGGGAATACACATAAATTTGTGGTTCCCTTTGCAATCTTAGATGGCTGCTCTTAAGCATTTTAGATTGCATCGACAAATCTATTATATTCCGTTTTCTTTTAAGGACTCTGTCCCACAAACTTTTGCAAGTACTCTAAGTAATTCTAAAAATCTAATCGGTGAAACTATAAATGTGCTGATTAAGTGCATGCAAGTGTTTCACACTTTATGAACTGGTGCGATTTCGATTTAAGATCACAAATGTAAATTATTCACTCGGTTCACATATTTTAAAATTGGAATTGTAAGCCCAAAAATGTTTCCCTTAGGCCACGAACCCTTAACTATCACAAAAACTACTTTAAATGCTAGGTAGGCACAGACTCCTTGTAGCAAGAATGTTACTACGTTATTTGATTGACTCATTCACTAGTTATTTACTGGCCATCTACCATGTGCTACTTACCATTCTGATCACCAGGGATACAACATAGAACAAAACAAAAATAATCCCTTCCCTCAAGGGGTTTATATGGTAGTGAAGGTGGGGGGTGAAAGACAATAAGCACGACATTAAATTATTTTGGGTGTTAGAAGGTGACAGGTACAACTGGGAAAAATAAGCCATGGTAAGGGGCTCTCGAGAGGAGGGCGGTCCCTTGAGGCCTCAGTGAGAAAGAGGCATTTGACAAAGACTTGGAGGAAGGGACACGGAGAATGCAGATTATCTGGAGCAAAAGCGTTCTCCGGGAAAAGGAACCAGCAAAGAAGATTTAGAGGAGTGGCTGGTGGGGAAGAAGGCAAATGGAGTATGGTGTCCTGAAAGTCAGGCTGGAAAATGGTGTCTGAAGGCGTTAGTGGTCCACTGGGTGAAATGATGCTAACAGGTCAAGAAGGAGGAGGGCTGTCCCTTGACCATTGAATTTAGCAACAGGGAGGTCTTGGCTGACCTGGATGGCCAGTTTCAGTGGAATGGGAGGGATGGAAACCTGATAAATGTGGGTTTTATGGAGAATGAGAGACACTTATTCTGCCCAAAGAGGATTTGCCATAAAAGGAGCAGAGTCATAGGCAACTACCTAGCAGGGGTGGCAGGTCAAGGTTGATTTGGGGTTTGTTTCTGATGCAGGCAAAGTAAAGTGGGTTTGTGTGCCAATGTGAGTGGTGCGTATGGGGGGGGAGGTAACGCGGATGATGTGGGGGAAAGAAGGGGAAGTTGTCGGATCAAGGAGGCAAAAGGGGATGGGAGCTTCATGCGTGACACAGGATTGTCCCTGACACGGGGGCACGGGTGGTGCATCCAACTTAGAGAAGAAGGCGGAGTGTGTGAATAGTGTCGCTCTGGGTAGGTGAACGTGGTGATGGGATTTGTGAAATTCTGCTTCAGAAGCATCTGATTTTCTTACTGACATGAAAAGCAAGGTCACCAGCTGAGGTTGGATACGGGGAGGAGATAGTTGAGGTTTGAGGAGAGAAGAAGACGAGTGGGAGCCTAAGGGAACGCGACGTCCTCATGACGCAGCAGGAAGAGCTCGCCAGGATTGTAAAGTGACAGCACTGACCGTGTGTGCGCACGTGCGTGCGTGTGTGTGTGTTTGAAGCTGCGTTCAGCTTCGGGGTGCAGCGGCAGAGTAGTGGAGTGTTCGAATTCACCAGGGTTTAATCAATAAGGCAAAGCAAAAGCAGAGCACGGGAATTGCAGGTGTCCACGAGGGAACCATGATTGGTCACAGCATTTACACCGGCAAAGGGTGAAGAGAAGTTTTGAGGATTGGTGGATTATTGGTCTCGGTGTGGCCGGAAGATGGTTGGAGTTGGCATCCTGGAAAGAGCAAGCTGGGAAGATAGGAGGGGTGGTCGGACAGCTTGGGATTCAATGACTAAGTCGTTAAGGGGAGCCGAAGCGATGCCCAGGAAGCTGGATGGGTCCGCGAACGTGTGTTGAAATCGTGAAGGCGGGAATGGTGTCAGAGAGACTGATGAGCTAAAATGATCAGGAAATGAGGTGCACTGACCCAGGTGTTGGTGAATGGTAGCAATAGTGGAGGGCAGTGAGTGGGGTGATCATCTGATGACCGAAGGTCCGGGGGGGGAGCAATGGCTTAGGGAGGAAGCAGGGAGAATTATTTCCTGGGACGAAACGTGTATCTTTAAGAAAACACTGTGTCATCCCATAGACTCGAGGTTTCCTTCCAAGATACTTTGTTTTGTCTTTTGCCTTCTCGGCTTACTGAGGCTTCTTAGTGACATCCACCAGGCTGTGGCAGGTTCTAACCAACGTGCTCAACCCTGGGGATAGTGGATGATGGGAACTTCAGTAGTTAAAGAACAAGGTGGGATCATTATTCGTACCCTTGAAACTAATATAATGACATCATGGGGTATGTCGATTATACCTCAATACATTTTTTTTTAAGAAGAAATTGTTCCATAGCCCATACATTGAACTTCATCTATAATTCTTTCTTTTTTTTTTAAGTTTATTTATTTATTTTGAGAGCTAGCAAGAGCAGCAGAGGGGCAGAGAGGGAGAGAAAAGGAATCCCAAGCAGGCTGTGTACCATCAGCACAGAGCCCGATGCGGGCCTTGAACTCATGAACCGTGAGATTATGACCTGAGCCAAAATCAAGAGTCAGTTACTCAACCGACTGAGCTACCCAGGTGGCCTCATCCATAATCCAATGGTAGCTAGTAGCTATACCATTGGACCAGATTTCGTATTTCTTTGGCTCCTAATATACGTAACTCTCTTTTTAGTTTAATACTACGTACTTGTGAACTTGTACATCTCCCATTTCTTGGAATTATATAAAACACTGGATTCTGGGTAGCACTCAGCTTTCCCTGATTATTTTTGGTCACAGCTTCCAAAGTCATTCCACTGTCACAAAGCAGGCCCCTTTGCTGGCTGTTGGTGTTTGTTTTCAGATTTCTTACAAGGTACAACATTTAGAAGCCACATCATCCATTCGCTGGTCTTGTCTCCTTTGAAGAGTTTCACTTGACTTGTGAGCCTTCTTAAATTTTATTATTTTTTTTATAATTTTTTTTAAAGTTTATTTTTGAGAGAGAGAGAGAGAGAGCGCACAAGCAGGGGAGGGGCAGAGAGAGAGGGAGACACAGAATCCGAAGCAGGCTCCAGGCTCTGAGCTGTCAGCACAGAGCCCGACGTGGGGTTCGAACTCACGAACCGCGAGGTCATGACCTGAGCCGAAGTCGGACGCTTAACTGACTGAGCCACCCAGGCGCTCCAAAACTCTCTTTTCACAATAAAACAAGCCTTGGGATGCGGGGGTGGCTCAGTCAGTTAAGCGTCCGACTTCGGCTCAGGTCATGACCTCGCGGTTCGTGAGTTCGAACCCCACGTCGGGCTCTGTGCTGACAGCTCAGAGCCTGGAGCCTGCTTCGGACTCTGTGTCTCCCTCTCTCTCTGCCCCTCCCCCACTCACACACTATCAAAAATAAATAAAGAATAAAATAAATAAAAAAAGAGTTTCAACTACTTTTTCAAAGGAGCTCAAACCAACACGAAGAATCTGGCAGAAATTATGTTGAGAATTTTCACTGATGTGAACTCATCGTTATCACCCCGTAAAACTACTTCCAAATTTTTCCTGTGAACCTCGTACACCTTTGCATTCCCCACAACTTTTTCTAAATCTTTTCTGTGGCGTGATTTGCTTTCCTGATCATGAGGAATTGATACTAGTGATGCATGAGTCGTACCGATCCTTGACGAGGAAAGATCACTGATCCCTGTGGTATTATCCATCCCACGGTCTCTCTGTGGATATAGCCAAAGCATTGTTATAATTATGATCGTTATTTTCATTTAAATCCACTTCAGAGGCGGGGCCTCGGTGCTAACTCTTCTGATCGTTAGAAAGTCCGTTGACCTTTATAGGATAACTTACCGTCTTTATTTTCTGGTTTTTAAAAAATGTATTTCTACAAAGTTCTGTCAAAGGTGGCAGGTGGAGCGGTGGCCATCTGTGGGTGTGGCTGTTGGCTTTCTAGCGTGTGACCGTGAACCTCGCTCTGGCTGGGGCTGCACTCAGGTCAGAGGCTCCGCCTCGGGAGCTCAGACAGAGAATGCTGGACACGCTCCTGCACAAACCCGCCCTATCCCACTGTCGCTGGGGCGGGTTTTGGCAAATTTCTAGTCGGTTAACTGCGCTCATGCTCACATTTAACTCCTGGGGAAGGCTCAGAACGCACCTGCTGGGGACGTAATAATCCCAAATCCGAGTGAATGCCTGTGCTGCTTCCCGGTGGCTTGCACGCCCGTGGGTCGCTGAGGTTCGCGCCAGCTCTGTGAGGCAGGGGCTTGGCTGGCGTCTTTATGCCCCTGGTGCGTGGGAAGGGTCAGCTCTGCATGCAGGGACAAGTGGAGGCATCGTGGCCGCTTCCCAGCCGGGGAAACTTGGGCAGGCGCCCTCGCTCCTCCGAGCCTCTGTCTTCCCGCCCCCCCCAAAGATAAATTTTAGCTTTACCAGGTGGTGGTATATTTACAAAAAGAGAAAAAGCACTCTGGTTTTTGCAAGGACCTGTGTCTTTACCACCCTCTTGATCGGAGCTTTTGTAATGCATCTACTATGATTTAAAAAAAAAAAAAAAAAAACAAATCGGGTCCAGACAAGAGCCAGCAGTGACACTGAGCCTGCCTGCATTGTGATGCCAGCTCCAGCTTTTTTTTTTTTCTTTTAATTTTTTAATATTTACTTAGTTTGGGGAGAGAGAGAGTGGGGGAAGGGCAGAGAGAGAGAGGGAGACACAGAATCCAAAGCAGGTTCCAGGCTCCCAGCTGTCAGCACAGAGCCTGATGTGGGGCTTGGCTTGTACTCACAACCCGGGCGATCACGCCCGGATCCGAAGTCAGACGCCCAACCCACTGAGCCACCCGGGCGCCCCACCCGCTCCAACTTTTATGTTCTAGTTTTAGGTTGTTCGTGAAACTAAAAATGTGACCCCCGGCCTGATTTTTTCATCAGCCAAGTTCGTCCCGTTTCCTGTCCTTTTGTGTGAACAGAATATGCGTTATCAGACCAAAAATAAAGTGCAAATTTAAAAATCCTCAAAATGGAGAAAATAATATCTACCTTAAAGTATACTTGTGAGAAATCGATGAGATCACGTTCATGAAGCAGGGTTCCCGGGGCATCGGCACGGGGAGTGGAAGGATTTGCTCGGGGCCACGTAGTGAGGAGACCCTAGACTCCCATGTGGGTATTCTGAGTCTCGGGCTACGATTCTTTGCTCTGCTATGGGGCTTCTCCAGGATGGAAACAGGTTGCCTTTTCAGGTTTTTGAGCTTTGGTCCTGTTAAGAGATGAGGTATTTTTCACCTCAAGTTTGACTTAGCATTTAAAAAAAATCTCCAGTCTCACTTCTTCCAGTAATTTCTGCTGGAAGCAGGGTTGCTGAGTTGAAAGCAAAATGGGGGTTCCTGGGTGGCTCAGTCAGTTAAGCGTCCGACTCTTGATTTTGGCTCAGGTCATGATCTCGCAGTCTGTGAGGCTGAGTCCCACATCCAGCTCAGCACTGACAGTACGGAGCTTGCTTGGGATTCTCTCTCTCCCTCTCTCTCTGCCCCTCCCCTGCTCGCTCTCTCTCTCTCTCTCTCTCTCTCTCTCTCTCAAAATAAATAAACTTAAAAAAATAAATACAGGTAAAGTGAATTTGTAGGGACACCTGGCTGGAACATGCAACTCTTGAGCTGGGGGTTGTGTGTTCGAGACCCATGTTGGGTGTAGAGATTACTTAAAAATAAAATCTTAAAAAAATGAATTTGTAACTTGGTTAAGTATTTCCAAAGTGCCTCTCTAGTGCTTACGTTCCCGCCAGCCAGCAGTAGTGGAGGGAGGCTAGTCATTCACCCGTGGAGTCTAGGTTAGTCGTCACACTTACGGACTTTTGACGGACATTTATGGACGCACTGAGAGGTGGGACATTGTGTATGAGTGCGGTTCTCGTAGGCATGACGTTTACCAGCTTCTCATACATGC